>NC_133123.1:15920621-17170621 GCF_033568475.1 Henckelia pumila | reverse complement strand
AGTAGATTTTGGTTAGCGTACAGTACGGTCCCTTCATCCATATATCCCGATCGAATCAACAACCATTGGTATATCGAGAGTCGCTCAAGATTCGATAACTATGCAATACATCTTGAAGATCAAATTAGTGACATCGCATGTGCTACTAAGAAACCATTTCTTAAATCACATCAAGTACTCTGGCCAGAGATTCGTCACACTAACATCTCCTCAGATCGCATAGGATATCCACACTCGCAAGTATGTGGTGAATCCTTGACAACAATGCATCGACTCCTATATGTGTTGTAACTGTACCCAATCCCGACACCTGATGACCCCCATAGAGTCGGTAAACGAGTCAAAGCACAGTACTAGCATATAGAGTCTCCATGATGTTTCAAGTAGTAAGGACTAATGGTGTACAACCAAAACCGCGGACTTTATCCACTCGATAAGTGATAACCACTTGGAAAGTCCGGATAGGGTAGTTCGATTATTCATCCTATGAATATCCATTTGCATGCTTCGAACATCTCCATGTTCCCTACCAATGAAACGTGGTACTCCGCATCGCAAATGCTAGTCTCAAACTCGAGCGATCCTTATCCTTATTATCGGACGGCTCAATCGACTAGGAACAGTTTAGAATATACAGTGACTATAAGATGTATTTCATGATAGACATCTCCATGTTCTACCACATCTTACATACACTATGGTATATTCAAGGTCTTTATCAAAACAACAATAGTATATCACAATATAACAATATGAAGTAATATAAAGTCATTGCCATTAATAAAAGTGTAAATTACATTAAACAAAAGATCATTTGTACAAAGAGTCATCAAAGCCCATAGCCACAAGTTGGCTCACTGGGCACCCACTCTTTCAATCTCCCACTTGCCCTATAGCCAACTAGTCATACTACGTAGACCCATTGCTTCGCGATGTTTGTCAAACAATGGTCCTGGCAAGGGCTTAGTAAGCGGATCAGCGATATTGTCTGCAGAGGCCACTCGTTCGACAGTGATGTCTCCTCTTTCCACAATCTCCCGGATGATGTGGTATTTCCTCAGTATGTGTTTGGATCTTTGATGAGACCTTGGTTCCTTTGCTTGAGCAACGGCACCCGTGTTGTCATAGTACACCGGGACTGGACCAAAAAATTCAGGAATGACGCCCAACTCTTGGACGAACTTCCTCATCCAAACGGCCTCTTTAGCAGCAGCTGATGCTGCAATGTATTCAGCCTCAGTGGTGGAATCCGCTGTGGTGTCCTGCTTGGAACTCTTCCAAGAGACAGCACCGCCATTGAGCATGAACACAAATCCAGAGGTTGACTTCGAGTCATCCACGTCACTTTGGAAGCTAGAGTCGGTATAGCCTTCCAATTTCAGATCTCGTCCTCCATATACCATGAACATATTCTTAGTCCTTCGTAAGTACTTAAGAATGTCCTTCACGGCTTTCCAATGCATTTGACCGGGATTAGCTTGATATCTGCTCGTGACACTCAGAGCAAATGCTACATCCGGTCTGGTAGATATCATCCCATACATGATACTACCTATAGCTGACGCATATGGTACATGTGTCATATTCTCTATCTCTTCATCAGTCTTGGGACACATAGACTTGGATAGAGAAACTCCATGACACATGGGTAGATGTCCTCTCTTGGACCCATCCATTGAAAACCGTTTCAATATGGTGTCGATGTAGGTTGATTGAGTGAGTCCTATCATTCTCTTAGATCTATCTCTATAGATCTGTATCCCAAGAATGTAGGATGCCTCACCCAAATCCTTCATCGAGAATCTACCTGATAACCATATCTTTGTTGACTGTAACATCCCTACATCATTCCCAATGAGTAGGATGTCATCAACATAAAGTACTAAGAATGTCACAGCATCCTTAACTACTTTCTTGTACACGCACGGTTCCTCCGGGTTCTTGATGAAACCAAAATCTTTTATTGTTTCATCAAATTTCTGGTTCCAACTTCTTGATGCTTGTTTTAGACCATAAATTGATCTCTGAAGCTTGCATACCTTATGCTCGCTTCCCATGGATGTGAACCCCTCTGGCTGCTTCATATAGATTTCTTCCTTAATGTCTCCATTAAGAAAAGCAGTCTTCACATCCATTTGCCATATCTCATAGTCATACCATGCAGCTATGGCAATAAGGATTCTTATGGACTTGAACATTGCAACTGGTGAAAAGGTTTCATCATAGTCAACTCCTTGTCTTTGAGTGTAACCTTTCGCCACCAATCGCGCCTTGTAGGTCAATACCTTACCATCAGGCCCAAGCTTTCTCTTGTAGATCCATTTACACCCTATTGGAACAATTCCATCAGGAGGATCTACTAAAGACCAAACTTGGTTTGTATGCATTGAATCCAATTCAGACTGCATAGCTTCAAGCCATAAATTTGAATCCGCATCAGAAATTGCTTCCTTGAAGTTTCTTGGATCACATCCAATGTCGGGTTCATCTTGATCCCCTTCAAGAAGAAGACCATATCGAACAGGAGTTCTAGAAGTCCTCTCGGATCTTCTAGGTTCAGGCGTGTCCAGTAATGGTTCCTGAGGCGTAGGATCGTTATTTTGTATTTTGGGTTCTTCTCGAACTTCTTCGAGTTCCATCATCTCGCCTTTCTTATCCAATAAGAACTCCTTCTCCAAGAAGGTGGCATTCCTAGAAACAAACACCTTTGTTTCAGCAGGATAATAGAAATAATATCCGATTGAATTCTTCGGATACCCTACAAAATAACATAAGCTGGATCGACTATCCAACTTATCTCCCACTGTCCGCTTCACGTAAGCTGGACATCCCCAAATCCTCAAGTACGAATACTTAGGAGCTTTGCCATTCCATAACTCGTATGGTGTTTTGTCCACTGCTTTAGTGTGGACGTTGTTCAACAACAATACCGCCGTTTCAAGCGCATAGCCCCAAAACGAAGGTGGAAGCTCAGTGAAGCTCATCATGGATCGAACCATGTCCAATAAAGTTCGATTACGACGCTCCGATACACCATTAAGCTGTGGTGTCATAGGAGGAGTCCACTGAGAGAGAATCCCATTCTCTTTTAGATAGTCCAAAAACTCGGTACTTAAGTATTCTCCACCTCGATCCGATCGAAGTGCTTTAATACTTTTACCTAGCTTGTTTTCTACTTCAGCCTTGAATTCTTTGAACTTTTCAAATGCTTCAGACTTATATTTCATTAAATATAAATACCCATACCTTGAATAATCATCAGTAAAGGTAATGAAGTAGGTGTGACCATATTGAGTCCCTACTCTAAATGGTCCACAAACATCTGTATGGATCAAATCCAACAGATTTTGACTCCGCTCAGGTTTCCCCTTAAAAGGAGATTTAGTCATTTTTCCTTTCAGGCAGGATTCACAAGTAGGTAGAGAGTTAATATCAGACATATCAAACATGCCCTCTCCCACTAGCTTGTTCATCCTCCTTGAGGAAATATGACCCAGTCTAGCGTGCCAAAGGTTTGCCGGGTTTTAACTATCGATTTTCCTTTTGTTTGTTGTCGCCGGTTTATCAACATAATTTATTGGAACGTCTTTTAGTTTTAAGTTATATAGATCGTTTTCAAGTTGTCCATTTCCAATCAAACATTCATTCTTGTAAATATTGCAAATCCCATTCACAAAATTGCAAGAATAACCATCTCTATCAAGCATAGAAACAGAAAAATGTTTTTAATAAAATCTGGAACAAATAAAACATCTATCAAAAGTAACTTAAAACCGTTCTGCAAAATTTAAATAAATATTTCCCATAGCTATGGATTTAACTCTGGAACCATTCCCGAGCCTTGACTGGGTCTCACCCATCCTTAGCCTATTACTTCTTATCATCATTTGCAACTCATTGCAAATATGAGATCTACATCTGGTATCCAATACCCAAGAAGTAGTATTAAAAATATTTATTTCAATGTATAACATACCCTTTGCAGTTCGCAACTGCTCGAGGTATTCCGGGTTTCTTGCAGTAATGGCAAACTTGTTTAGACTTGTCCAACTTTGCATGTAACATTTGGCCTTGAGATCATGGTCCAACCATTTCTCTAGTTCGGCCAACCTTTCGGCAGTTAAATCAGTCGGGGCTGTTTTTCGGAGAAGCCTTTTCTAACACTTAGAAAATCTTTTCCGAACTTAGGACAATCTTAACTTATGGAATCATTCTGTATTTGTTTGCGCCAATGAGCTTGATTTGTTGGAGAATAGAAACATGTGGATTACTGAGATAAAACAGACAATTATCGATGATTGTTTAAGCAATTTACTAAGACATAAAATAGGCGAATTTAATTTTATGAATCTCACTCCCACTATTTTAACGATTTCACCACCCTCTAGTGAAAACGGAAAACTTTTCCTTAGTGAGAACATGGAGTCCAATTGACAAACTTATGGTCCCGAATAATATCAGCCAACCATAATTCTTAAAAGGTAGAGCCCAATTGCTTCCAAAGCAACCCCCATGTATTTACCTCATGTCCAATAAGGGCCCAATAATATGACGCCGTTTAAAGTGACATGTCAAGATGACCCATCAATATTAAGTTGTGATGGACGGTCGCCATGTGGATCCCCCAATAATATGAGCCGATCCCATGGGAGTTCCACCCAACTTACAACATTTGTCGATCCAATGTACAGCTTTCCGACGGACGGGCCCCCCCAATAATATGAGCCGGACCGTATCCGCGGGTAGCATCACATACATTGACCGTTGATGGAAGGTAGGAACATTTAAACAAATTTAAATTTCCTTTATTTATCTTGATATCAATTTTAAATCATATTTAAAATGAGGGATTTTTAATTATAAAAATATTTGTCTCATCATATTCAATTTATTGCATGCTTGCCGGATTCACGCAATTATGTCTAAACATGCATACAATCATAATATCATATATTATATAGGATGATCGATTCCATTTCTAATTGACCCGTGGTTGCCAATCACGAGTCTTAGTCCAATCCTAGGTAATATGCAGTATGCAATGCAATCCTATTACATGTGCTTTCAATTTACATTTCTTCGTCTTTATTGTCTGCTGGGCCCACCATCTTCAAATCTTGATCTCCCACTAAATCTAATGTATTTACAATAAATAGCAATGACAAGTAGGGGATACATTTTTAGGGGTGGGAACGGGCCATAAACCAAGCCCACTTTTATTACATATGACATTCATATTGGGCCATAAACCAGGCCTATTAATAAAACCAACAACAATAAAGAAAATGTAAATTCCTAACATACACCTACAAAATTGGTCATGGCAATCGATCATCCTTATCCAATAATATTCAATTCAAAATTAATTTATTGGATATCATGCATATGGCAATTCAAAATTAAACAGGATAAAATCATATTTTATATATAAAATCTTATTTCACATATAAAATCATATTTTATCTCTTTATCAAATAAAATCATATTTTATCTACAAAATCCAATTTTATAGATAAAATCATATTTTACTTAATATATCATAAGATCAAATCTTATCATCAATTGTACCAAAATAATTGATTTCAAAATTCAATTTAAGGATAAAATATTAAAATTTTTCAAAAATTCAAATTTATCCAAAAATCAATTTTAAAATTTACGGACTCGAACAATTCGATCCGAAATCTCGTGAACCAATCAAAAACAATTTTTGACCGGACCAAAAATAAAATTTTAACACATTAAAATTAATTTTAAATAAAAAATTTAATTTTTCCCGCGGGCCGCCCGGGACACTCCCGGGCCGGCCCGCACCCGTGGGCGCGGGCCGGGGCAGCCCGGCTGCCCCTTTAGGGCAGCAACAGTTGCTGCCCTGGCGGCGCCTGGCGCCGCCCCTGGGCGGCGCCGTGCGCTGCGCTGCGCTGGGCGGCGCCGTGCGCCGCCCGGGGCAGCGACCGTCGCTGCCCCACCGGGCAGCGATCCAATCGCTGCCCGGGTTTTGCCCGAAAAAATTTTTTTTTTTTATTTAAAATATTTATTTTGTTTTAAAAAACCAAGACTCAAAAATTTTTGTACAATCGATTAATTTAATCGTTTGATCTGAGCAACCTGGCTCTGATACCACTGTTGGAAAACTGGAGTTCAGATCAATCACGATTGATACCCGGTGCAGCGGAAGTTTAAAAATTTTATCATGGAACAATTCCATGGTGTGGGTATCAACCATTCAACGATTAAATTATATTGTGTGTGTAAAATTCAAATAACAATTAATTAAATTTTACCTTCAATCTCGAAGCGAGATTATTGGACACCAACAGAATTAATCTGCTCTTGTTGTCTCTCCCAGGAACTGATGAACTCCTTCAATCAGGTCCACGAATGGGGTTTAAATCCCTCTGATAGATTGCACTAGAAAATCTATCAGAAGTTTTCTGCGAAGAGATTAAACGAATCTGATTCGTTATTCCTGACTGCAATTAAAAATCACAGACCGGAAATTCTCTGACAGAGCAAGGAGGGGCGGCCGAATTGTGAGAGTGAAAGGGGCTAGGGTTTCGAAAATTCTGCTCTCAAAATAATGACCTGTTGTGTCTAATTTCTGTACTGCAATAACTTATTTATAATGCAGGCCACTAACACCTTAGGGCCCATTAGTCATAAGTTGAGGCCCGACAAGCAAAGCCCGCATGTTCAAAAATTAATACAAAATTCATCGTGACTCCGATTGATAAACCGATTTTACCAATGTGCACAGAAACCATTTCTGCACATTTTAAAGTCAAGATAAATTTTCCTGAATCCGAATTCAGTGATTTCCAAAAATGTACATCCCTATGTCATTTTAGGAAATCCTACTCCCTTACTCTTATTTAAGAAGTCCAACTTCTTTATTCATTAAATTTAACTCTTTAAATTTAACTATCTCAACGGGGATTAAAAACTCCATTACACTGTGTGACCCTCAATGGTTCAGGGATACAGCTAGCCGTGGGCTCACAACTCCTTGTGACTCGGAACAACGATTTCCGACTTGCCCAACGAATCATGGTAAAGCGCCTAGCAACATCGCCCCATGATTCCCTAGGTATCACTGATAGTGCCTACAAGAACCAGTAGATTTTGGTTAGCGTACAGTACGGTCCCTTCATCCATATATCCCGATCGAATCAACAACCATTGGTATATCGAGAGTCGCTCAAGATTCGATAACTATGCAATACATCTTGAAGATCAAATTAGTGACATCGCATGTGCTACTAAGAAACCATTTCTTAAATCACATCAAGTACTCTGGCCAGAGATTCGTCACACTAATATCTCCTCAGATCGCATAGGATATCCACACTCGCAAGTATGTGGTGAATCCTTGACAACAATGCATCGACTCCTATATGTGTTGTAACTGTACCCAATCCCGACACCTGATGACCCCCATAGAGTCGGTAAACGAGTCAAAGCACAGTACTAGCATATAGAGTCTCCATGATGTTTCAAGTAGTAAGGACTAATGGTGTACAACCAAAACCGCGGACTTTATCCACTCGATAAGTGATAACCACTTGGAAAGTCCGGATAGGGTAGTTCGATTATTCATCCTATGAATATCCATTTGCATGCTTCGAACATCTCCATGTTCCCTACCAATGAAACGTGGTACTCCGCATCGCAAATGCTAGTCTCAAACTCGAGCGATCCTTATCCTTATTATCGGACGGCTCAATCGACTAGGAACAGTTTAGAATATACAGTGACTATAAGATGTATTTCATGATAGACATCTCCATGTTCTACCACATCTTACATACACTATGGTATATTCAAGGTCTTTATCAAAACAACAATAGTATATCACAATATAACAATATGAAGTAATATAAAGTCATTGCCATTAATAAAAGTGTAAATTACATTAAACAAAAGATCGTTTGTACAAAGAGTCATCAAAGCCCATAGCCACAAGTTGGCTCACTGGGCACCCACTCTTTCAATAAATGTGGCAACACCTACTTCATTACCTTTACTGATGATCATTCTAGGTATGGGTATTTATATTTAATGAAATATAAGTCTGAAGCATTTGAAAGGTTCAAAGAATTCAAGGCTGAAGTAGAAAACAAACTAGGTAAAAGTATTAAGGCACTTCGATCGGATCGAGGTGGAGAATACTTAAGTACCGAGTTTTTGGACTATCTAAAAGAGAATGAGATTCTCTCTCAGTGGACTCATCCTATGACACCTCAGCTGAATGGTGTTTCGGAGCGTCGCAATCGAACTTTATTGGACATGGTTCGATCCATGATGAGCTTCACTGAGCTCCCACCTTCGTCTTGGGGCTACGCGCTTGAAACGGCAGTATTGTTGTTAAACAACGTCCATACTAAAGCAGTAAATAAAACACCATACGAGTTATGGAATGGAAAAGCTCCTAAGTATTCGTACTTGAGGATTTGGGGATGTCCTGCTTACGTGAAGCAGACAGTGGGAGATAAGTTGGATAGTCGATCCACCTTATGTTATTTTGTAGGGTATCCGAAGAATTCAATCTGATATTATTTCTATCATCCTGCTGAAACAAAAGTGTTTGTTTCAAGGAATGCCACCTTCTTGGAGAAGGAGTTCTTATTGGATAAGAAAGGCAAGATGATGGAACTCGAAGAAATTCGAAAAGAACCCGAGATACAAAATAGCGATCCTACACCTCAAGAATCATCACAAGACACGCCTATTACTAGGAGATCCGAGAGGACTTCTAGGCCTCCTATTAGATATGGTCTTCTTCTTGAAGGGGATCAAAGTGAACCCGACATTGGATGTGATCCAAGAAACTTCAAGGAAGCAATTTCTGATGCGGATTCGAATTTATGGCTTGAAGCTATGCAATCGGAAATAGACTCGATGCATTCTAACCAAGTTTGGTCTTTAGTAGATCCTCCCGATGGAATTGTTCCAATTGGGTGCAAATGGATCTACAAGAGAAAGCTTGGGCCTGATGGAAAGGTATTGACCTACAAGGCACGATTGGTGGCAAAATGTTATACTCAAAGACAAGGAGTTGATTATGATGAAACCTTTTCACCAGTCGCAATGTTCAAATCCATAAGAATCCTTATTGCCATAGCAGCATGGTATGACTATGAGATATGACAAATGGATGTAAAGACTGCATTTCTTAATGGAAACATTAAGGAAGAGATCTATATGATGCAGCCTGAGGGATACACATCCATGGGAAGCGAGCATAAGGTATGCAAGCTTCAGAGATCAATCTATGGTCTCAAACAAGCATCAAGAAGTTGGAACCAGAAATTTGATGAAACGATAAAGGATTTTGGTTTTATCAAGAACCCGGAGGAACCATGCGTGTACAAGAAAGTAGTTAAGAATGCGGTAACATTCTTAGTACTTTATGTTGATGGCATTCTACTCATGAGGAATGATGTAGGGATGTTGCAGTCAACAAAGATATGGTTATCAGGTAGATTCTCGATGAAGGATTTAGGTGAGGCATCCTATATTCTAGGAATTCAGATCTATAGAGATAGATCTTAAAGAATGATAGGACTCACTCAATCAACCTACATCGACACCATATTGAAAAGGTTTTCAATGGATGGGTCCAAGAGAGGACATCTACCTATGTGTCATGGAGTTTCTCTATCCAAGTCTATGTGTCCCAAGACTGACGAAGAGATAGAGAAGATGACACACGTGCCATATGCGTCAGCCATAGGTAGTATCATGTATGGGATGATATCTACCAGACCGGATGTGGCCTATGCTCTGAGCGTCACGAGCAGATACCAAGCCAATCCCGGTCAAATGCATTGGAAAGCCGTGAAGGATATTCTTAAGTACTTGCGAAGGACTAAGAATTTATTCATGGTTTATGGAGGGAGAGAATTGAAGTTGGAAGGCTATACCGACTCTAGCTTCCAATGTGACGTGGATGACTCAAAATCAACCTCTGGATTTGTATTCGTGCTCAATGGCGGTGTTGTCTCTTGGAAGAGTTCCAAGCAGGACACCACAGCGGATTCCACCACTGAGGCAGAATACATTGCAGCATCAGCTGCTGCTAAAAAGGCGGTTTGGATAAGGAAATTCATCCAAGAGTTGGGTGTAATTCCTGAAGCTGTTGGTCCAGTCCCGGTGTACTGTGACAACACGGGTGCCGTTGCTCAGGCAAAGGAACCAAGGTCTCATCAGAATTCCAAACACGTACTGAGGAAATACCACATCATCTGGGAGATCGTGAAAAGAGGAGACATCAGTGTCGAGAGAGTGGCCTCTACAGACAATATCGCTGATCCGCTTACTAAGCCCTTGCCAGGACCATTGTTTGACAAACATCGCAAAGCAATGGGATTACGTAGTATGACTAGTTGGCTTTAGGGCAAGTGGGAGATTGAAAGAGTGGGTGCCCAGTTAGCCAACTTATGGCTAAGGGCTTTTATGACTCTATGTAAAACAATCTTTTGTTTAATATAATTTACACTTTTATAATGGCATTGACTTTATCTTTCTTCATATTGTTATAT
Organism: Henckelia pumila; assembly: GCF_033568475.1. Taxonomy (NCBI): domain Eukaryota; kingdom Viridiplantae; phylum Streptophyta; class Magnoliopsida; order Lamiales; family Gesneriaceae; genus Henckelia; species Henckelia pumila. The sequence continues at coordinate 17,160,080 of NC_133123.1, read as the reverse complement.
TATGATATACTATTGTTGTTTTGATAAAGATCTTGAATATACTATAGTGTATGTGAGATGTGGTAGCACATGGGGATGGCTATCATGAAACACATCTTATAGTCACTGTATATTCTAAACTGTTCCTAGTCAATTGAGCCGTCCGCAAATAAGGATAAGGATCGCTCGAGATTGAGACTAGCATTTGCGATGCCGAGTACCACGTTTCATTGGTATGGAACATAGAGATGTTCAAAGCATGCAAATGGATATTCATATGATGAATGATCGAACTATCCTATTTGGACTTTTCAAGTGGTTATCACTTATCGAGTGGAAAAAATCCACGGTTTTGGTTGTACACCATTAGTCCTTATTACTTGAAACATAATTAAGACTCTATATGCTAGTACTGTACTTTGACTCGTTTACCGACTCTATTGGGGTCATCAGGTGTCGGGATTGGGTACAGTTACGACACATATAGGAGTCGATGCTTTGTTGTCAAGGATTCACCACATACTTGCGAGTATGGATATCCTATGCGATCTGAGGAGATATTAGTGTGACAAATCTCTGGCCAGAGTACTCGATGTGATTTAGGTTACTTGGTTTCCTAGTAGCACATGCGATGTCACTATTTGATCTTCAAGATGCATTGCATAGTTATCGAATCTCGAACGAATCTCGATATACCAATGGTTGTTGATTCGATCGGGATATATGGATGAAGGGACCGTACTGTACGCTAACCAATATATACTGGTTCTTGCTGGCATTATCAGTAATACCTAGGGAATCATGGGGCGATGTTGCTAGGCACTCTTACCATGATTCGATGGGTAAGTCGAAAATTGTTGTTCCGAGTCACAAGGAGTTGTGAGCCCACGGCTAGCTGTATTCCTGAACCATTGAGGGTTACACAAGTAATGGATTACTAAAACCCCGTAGAGATAGTTAAATTTAAAGAGTTAAATTTAAAGAAAGAAAAGTTGGACTTCTTAACTAAAGGGAGTGGGATTTTCTAAAATGACATAGGGATGGGCATTTTTGGAAATCACTGAATTCGGATTCAGAAAAATTATCTTGACTCTAAAAGATGCAGAAATGGTTTCTGTGCGCATTGGTGAAATCAGTTTATCAATCGGAGTCACGATGAATTTTATATTAATTTCTAGAACAACGGGCTTGGCTTGTTGGGATTAAGTTATGGATTGTGGGCCCTAAGGAGTTAGAGTCCTAATGTAATTATAACTTAATCTAGTCTAGAAATTATCTATAAATATATGTACTGTGTTCGAAAATTAAGCAAGCTTTCAGTCTAGCAATTTTCGAAAATCAGTCTATATTATTCAATTGTTTTTTTTCGAAAATTCCTCTGTCCCTTTTGAAAAAATTCGGACTGTGATTTTTGTGAAAAATTACAATTCGAATTAACAGATCAAATCTGTTTATTCTCTACGTAAAACTTCTGATTGATTTCTAGTGCAGTCAATCAGAGGGTTTCTGTTTTTCGTTCGTGGACCTAATTCCGGTGATTGATCGTGACGCCATAGGTTCCCGGGATTTACAAGAAGAGCAGATTAAGTTCTGTTGGTGTCCATAATCTCGCTTTGAGATCTTAAGGTAAAATATTTAATTGTGATTATTTGTTTTACTTACACATATTTAATCGTAAAAGTTTTGATACCCTTGATATCTAATCGTTCCATATAATAAAATAAAATTTTTAAACTTCCATTGCACCGGGTATCAATTCTTGATTGATCTGAACACGTTTTCCAACATCAAGGTCTAATACTCTGAAGTTATTAACAACTCAAGATATTAATATCATCATGGCAAAATCCAGTGAAAAAGAACGATCTGAACTGAAATATGTTCATATCGAAGGAATTGAAATAATAATATCAGCTCACTACCGAGAAGGAATAGATACACCAATTGAAATAACAGTTCGTGACAAAAGAATACGTAATTTCGAGGATTCTATCCTTGGAAAAATTGAAGGAAATTTATGTTACAAAAAGATGAAATTTTGTATTTATCCACAATACAATATATCTCTTTTTGATAAAAACATAAATGACGTTTTAACATTAGATTATTACTTTTATAGAAATAATCTTATGTTAACAGGAAACCATCCGATCAATATAAACTATGTTGTCGGTTTAGCAATAAGTAATAATTCTCAAACATGAATAATTTCAACAAAACCAACTATTTCTGTTGAAAGAATGTTTGAAAATATTACAAAAATTGAACACCCTCGAAAAGCATTTATTGAAGAAATAAATTCCTATAAAAAATGGAGTTCAGATGACCTCCAAATCACAAAACAGTCTGTACCAAGAAGATCATTATCATTTGCTAGAAATGATGAAGATATTCTTGATAAGATTGGAACCATGAATCAAAATATTCTTAAAATTAAACAAGCTATTGTTAATTAGTCAACCTCATCGCAATGACGTCCTTAATAAAATTAAAAAAATATCTAGGAGATTTAGAAAATAATATTAATAAGATCAATCTATCAATACAAGAATTAGAGAAGAATTTCAAAGAATATATTGATTTAGCAACGACTAGATTAATAATTGAACAAGAAAGACATAGTAATGAAATATTAAACTATCTTAAGGAAGTTCTTCCAATAGATAAAGGAAAAAGAAAAATGGAAGAAGAACCACCATTCAAAATTGAATTATGGTATAGAAATCCCCTTAGTTATGGCAAACATAAGTATGGAGATGTTTAGTGAAACCGACTCATCTGATTTTGAACAAATAGGAGTAAATACAGAAAAATTATATCATTCACATCAGGACTCGGAACAATACAGAGATATGGATATTTCAGAATCAGAATTTGAAGATGATTCTAGACCACGATTAAATCTACGAACGAATGTAGAAGGTAGTGGTGGAAGAGTTGATGAAGAATTTAAATATAACAGAGACCAATACTCTGGATCTTATAAAGATGTTAGAGATATTCTTAGAGAATCAAAAACATCAGGATTTGTGAAACAGAATATCTTAGATTTAGGTTGTTCAACAGCCAAAAAAAGAAAATCAAAGATAGATCATTGGGCAAATGAACTATCAGTACAAATTCAATTAACACCATTATTAGACAAAAGTGAGAATATTCAAGTTTTAACTCATGGAATGATAAAAATGACACTGGTAGGAGCAGTAAGAACTTGGGCTGAAAACCTAGTAATTATTAATCTACCACAAGGAATGACAGGACATCGATATTTTGAACTATTTGTTGATGCCTTGTACCAAGAATTTTTAGGAGTTTCTAATAATGATGCTAATTTGGTAGCTAAGAATATAGAACAAAATAGAGCAATCTTTATATTAGATAATATTAAATTATGCAATTTATGTTACTTAGAAGAATTTATTTGTGATTATGAAACAAACTATTATCAATTAATAGATGTTGATAAAAAGGAACATTATAAACTAAGTATCTTTAATAAGATACCTAATATACCTATACACAGTAAAGATGAATTCTTAACTAGTCCTTATGCTAAAACTTTAGGAGGAGCTATTAAATTCATCAAAGACATAATAACAAAGAAATGTCATGAAGTAACACTAAATAAAAGAATCTCTAAATCCTACAAACAAAAGAATAAACTTTGTTGTGACAAAATGGAATTCACAGTAAAAGAATACGGTTGCAAAACAAACATGTCACACAAATATTTAAAACGACAGAAACAGAATAAATTTAATAAACTTTATAAATCTTTTAATAAGAAATTTATTCCCTATAAGAAAAAGAAATTTAAAAAGAATTTCTTCAGAAAACCTTATAAAAAAAAATTTATAAAAAGTTTGATAACAAAAAACCACCTTGCCCAAAGGGTAAAGAAAAGAATTGCACATGTTGGTTGTGCAACGAAGAAGGACATTATGCGAATGAATGTCCAAAACAAAACGAAAAGAAAAATAAAATTAAACTTCTTGAAGAAATATATACTATTGGATTCTATCTCGTAGAAACAATTGAATTTTCATCCGACGATGAAAATATTTATTATCTTGATGAATCAAGTGAATCAGATTTTAAATCCGATTTCACATTTGATAATTCAAGAAATAATAATGATTAAAATAACGACAAGAGCATTTTCGAAAAGACAAATATAGGGAGTAAATTGAAAGTTGTGTTTGATTTAGGGAGTTATCTATAAGTTGCCCTTAATTAATTATATTTTTGTTGTTTTATTTTACTTATTATTTATTTTTCAACATTATGTAATATAATGGTATTTAATTAATTATATTTTTGTTGTTTTATTTTACTTATGCAAGTATAATGTAAGTTGTGTTTGTAGGTAACAAACAATGAACATTGGATTTTATGAAGATGCCGCGGTTGAAGATCCTCTGCAAACCAATTTGTTATTATTTATTTTTTTGTTATATTAATACTTTGTTGCTAGTACGTACAATAATTAAATAATATTTTTGGTCTATTTTGTTGGTGTATAATCACTTAAAAATTAAACATTTGTCGATTGGCTGTACAAAGTTTAGTTCAACCTATCTTATGAATATTATCCTAATATGAGATTTAACAACTCATAATTTGTTGTTTTCAAAAATTTTGGTGTGAACACATCGAATATTTCATGATATGACATTTTGTAGAATCTTAATAAAACATCAAAATTAATATGTAACAATTATATATGTGATTGTAAAATTAATTAAAAAAACATTCTGAAATTTCCTTATAAATAATAAATAGATTTTTACTTTTCAATGTTGTTATAACTTAGTGTAAGAGATATTTCTAATGTCACAATAGACTAGTTAGCAAGATATTTAAAATTAACTTTATAAATAATTACCTCTAGTGACAATTTAGATTGGCATTAGATATGATCAGCGTATAAGACACAGGTCATTAATAATGAACTTTTCATTAAATTAATTTAGTGTGTTGAAATTCCTAATTTGTGACACTTTTAAATTCAATATATCTTATTGTGATATTTTAATCTAACGTCACAATACATCATAATATTCAATGAAAGAATATTATTATAAGTGTCGCCAAAACTTTACGTTACTAGACGTTCCATATTAGATAATTTATGTACGGGAAAAGGGGTTGCACATAAATAGTTTGAGGTATTGTCACAAGGTGTTGACAACACCTACAATAACATCTTGAGTAATTTGCAGCGGAATATAATTAAAGCATAAATAAAATAAACAAGCAACCAAATAAATAGACTCAAATGATTTAAGCAAGAGTATAAAATACTCTTGCAGCGCCTCAGGGCAAAACTTCACTAGAAAACTTTCAAAGAGTTTTACAAACCCTAACACTAGTGATTATTGTAAAATTCAATTTCTCAAACCAAGTGAAAAAATAAATAGTAAAAGTTCTCCTAAAATCATTCTATATGAAATAGAATAACGAAAACACAGTAAGGAGAAAAATAATGTTGAAGCCAAAATCACACGAGCAGCACTCTTCTTGATCTCCAATCTTCAAGTGTTCTACACGGCTTCAAGTTGTCACAGCTTCAACTAAGCATCAGAGAGATCTTCAGCTTTCACACAATGTGCGTATTTAGGTTCTCACGTTTTTCTCTCTATTAATCTCTCTTCCTTGTGTACGCCTATCGCAAAATAAATAGACCAAGAATCCTTCTTCAATATGTTTCCTTGTAGGCATAGGATTCCTTTTATTTGAACATATCAAATCTACACAAATAAAAAAAGATAAATATTAGATATGATATGATAAATATTCTAATCAGCTTATCAATATCGCAAATAGGAAATAAAGATTACTTCATGTCCAATAAAGGCAAATATATTAAATAAAATCTTTTTATATTAGGATGATTTTAAGAAATAAAATATTCCTTTCAATCTCCCCCTTTTTGCCTTTCTGGACAAAACACATTTAATTCAAAAACAGATAAACTAAACTCCCCCTTAATCAAAACTCCCCCTGAATAGATTCTTCCCCTAAGTATATCCAGAGGTGTTGTTGCGAGATGTTGGCAACATCTAGCTATGACACCTTAAATCAAAAACCTATACGAGCAAGGAGAAACACAAACAAGAAATCATATAAGAGTTAACACCACAAAAAGACAGTTTTGATTAGGATCAGAGAACAAAAACAATACTAAAAAAATAAACAAAAAAAATCATATCTAAACTAGCAAAACCAAAACTAAAACTAAAACTAAGATTAAAATTGATTGCTCTCAGATTCTGTTTCTTCTACTTCACTTTTTTTTTCCCCTTTTTGTTCAGAAGGGCCAGCTCCGCTTAGTAGTGATTCATAGTGAGCCTTTAACCCTTCATAATAGGCTAGGTCAGCCTTTGCTTGTGCAATCTTCTGCTCAGCATGCACCAATTGAGCTTGTATGAATGCAGGATCAACATCATGAGCAGTGGAAGGGGGGGGTACAAAAACAGTAGTGGCAGAGGAGGTGTTGGCAGCACCTGCCACAACACCTGCGGCATCAGCTGACTCAGACCAAGGAAGGTCTTTCTTCCGATTTTCTTTGAGCAATGCAGGTGCGATCTTTAGCAACTCTCCTGGAGCAATAAGTGCTTCATCATCATCCTTCTCAATCTCTTGAGAGAGCAGCATAGTATAGATGAGTGATGGATAAGGTAGTTTCAGTGTAGGTTGAGCACCATCTGCAAAAGCCATGACTGTGTCAAACATGAGTCGCCCAAATTTGAATGCAATTCCAGTACCAATAGCATACAAGACAGGGGTTTGATGCTTGGTAACCACACTGGAATTTTTGGATGGATTCCAAGTCTTCACAACAGTTTTATGGAGGACAGAGTAAAAAGAAGTGAGCTTGGCTGCTGGCAATTTCTTAGGATGAGCTGGGTAAATAGTGACATGTCCTCCAGTGATGACAGATGTCATCTCATCCATGGTAGGCAGAGTAGCATTATCAGAGGCAGGAGTCTGAAGAAATCCATTTATAATGGCAGGGCTGAAGGAGAAGATCTGCCCACGCACATAAACTTTCCCATACTTCATGTATCTAGGATCCTTCACAACATCAGTGAGATTGCAGTAGAACTCATGCACCAGTTCTCTGCAAAAAGGACCAGCAGTAGTAACAGTAGACAGTATGTTCCTTACCTCAAAAAATCTCACCATGTTCTGAGCTCCATAGCTCTCAACATCAATGTTATGCTCCTCCAGAAACTCTCTATCAGCATAATTCTCCCAGCAATCAGCAATCTCCTTGGAGTAAAAAGCAGATGAATAGGACGAGTTTACCTGGTATTCTTCACCTAAGATGTTTTTCAGGGTGTCGGCAACACCTTCCTCAGCACCTTCCTCTTCTTGTTTAGAGTCATCAGAATTGGACTCTTCTTCCAACTCCTTCTTAGTATCTGAATCTTCACTCGAATCAGAGCTGGAACTATCAGAAGGTTGAGGGCGGTTGTCAGCAAATTCTGCGAGCATCTCCTCGTCTGGTTCATCTTCAGATTCTGGGACAGGAGCAGTAGCAGTGGATGTAGGCTTCTTGCCTTTAGACTTCTTCATTTTAGCCATGAACTGGGCTATTGACATTTTTTCTTCATCGGACAGAACAGGAGGAACAGTAGATGTCTCCTCAACAGTAGGTACAGATGCAGGTGCATCTGTCTCAATAGCAGTAGCAGCAACAAGTGGAGTTCCTGATTTAGTGGACTCACTCTTAGAGGAATCACTTGATGATTTGCTTTCAGCGGCAAAAGGAACCGGAATAGCTTATCCAGACGGTTCCTGGGTACTTGAATTTTCCTTTTTTTGGCGTACAAGCTTGAAGTCTTCATCAGAGCTCTCATCCCCAGAGGTGAATTCAGTGTCCACCAGAGATGGTCTTGATGGTTGTCCTTTTCCACAGAATCGTTTGGAGGCAGTGTAATCTGGGTTGTATCCAGCTTGTCTCTTGGATCGGCGAGTTAAGGGTTTCGTGGGAAACACCTTATTCACCACGCTCATGTCTGGTAAATTCTCTACATCGATGGCATTTCCAGGCTCTCCTGGAGCGATGGAGTCCAGAGGCACAGGTTCCTTGGCAACAGGAATGATTGCTTGCTCAACCACAGGGTGTGGTGATGTAGGTGTTGTGACACCTTCCGCATCATCTTCCGTATATCCCATATCAAAACGAATATCGTGTGAATCAAAACTCTTTCCTGCCATTAGAATATGAAATAATGAAGGACACAGAAATTTTGAGCAATTTTGAAAATCGGGAGAACAAAGAATACTAGAGTGATACGAAACAAGGAAGTATAATATTTCCTTAAACAGATAAGAACACAGATATATTAGCCACAAAATCTTTTCCTATTCTATCTCGGATTCTGAGTAGGCCACAATGGTAACAAAATCTCCAACGGTAACTCTTCAAAAACGATAACAAATCCGATTTAAAATAGGCAATAAATCCCTTGAATTTCACCGATAATCTAGGCCCAAATATTTCACCAAATATTACCAAAATTAACTCCTCATCAAAATATAACACCACTGTAACAAAATCCAATCACTTTCAAATTCAAAAATTCAGAGGATAGGGCAAAAATTGAAATTTTTATTTGATCAGAATTTGTAACCTTCCGGCCAAATATATTCACAAATATGCATGCCCTAATTATGTCTAAAAACAGAGTGTGACATAAAAATAAAATGCAATTTTATGCACAAATAAATGTTGACAAGTGAGGTGTTATCCACGATGTTGGCAACATCTCCCAGCAACACTTCAGGATTCAAAAAAATTAATATATCCAATTCATTTTTTACAGAAGTGGTAGCCTGCACACTAAAGAAACGATCTTCAAATGGACCCCTTTAGGTAGCTTTTTCCATTTGCTTCTGATTATCAATCAAATTTGATGATTGATTCAATTTAGGCTTCATCATTTTTTGTTCTTTTGTTATTCTGAATCTGAATTTGCAAAGTCACTTTTCATTTGGGACAAGATCATGGAATACACGAACGTCCCTCCACTACTTCGTGGCTTAGTCAGAACTCTTCTTCAAATTATCTGAATTAAACTGTAAAATATTTTGCAAAGAATCATGAGTAAAAACCAGTCAATGGTTACAAAGTATCCAACACATCACAAAACAAAATGAATGCATAAATGCAGTATGCCTAAGATCCTAAAAATGCACATGCATGAAAAGGTGTTGTCACAGGGTGGTGGCAACACTCCTGACAACTTCTCGGTTCTGTCTATAATGCACACATACTAAGAGACTTCCTTAGACTGGAAAATCTCTCGAAATCTAAAGCTTTTGTGAATATATCAGCTAATTGGTTATTAGTTCCAACAAACTCAATTAAGATCATGCTTTTCTCGACCAAATTTTGAATGAAGTGATGTCTAATGTCAATGTGTTTGGTTCGAGAGTGTTGTACTGGATTTTTGGATATATCAATGGAACTAGAATTATCACAGTACACAATAGGAGTATCACTCTTAACACCATAATCATTTAGCATTTGATTCATCCAAAGAAGTTGTGAGCAACAACTACCAACAACAACATACTCAGACTCGGCAGTAGACAGTGAGACATAGTTTTGTTTCTTACTATACCAAGATACTAAGTTATTTCCCAAGTAGAAACATCCTCCCGAAGTGCTCTTTCTCTCATCTAAATCCCCAGCCCAATTAGCATCACTAAACTCTACCAAATTCGAATTGGTTTCTTTAGTGTACCACAAACCCAAATTCAAAGTCCCTGCCACATATTTTAGTATACGTTTCACAGCTTTCAAATGAGTAACTTTTGGGTTAGACTGGTATCTAGCACACAGACAAACACTATACATGATATCAGGTCTAGTAAAACTTAAATACAAAAGACTACCAATCATGCTTCTATAGAGGGTGTTGTCAACACCTTCGGCAACATCCTCCCTAGACAGTTTTTCATTAGACCCCATAGGTGTGCGCATGTGTTTAGTGTTATCATTCTGAAACTTCTTTACAAGGTTTTTAGCATACTTGCTTTGACACAAAAATATACCATCATGCATTTGTTTCACTTGCAAGCCCAAGAAATATGTTAACTCACCAACCATGCTCATCTCAAATGTAGAAGACATGCACTTCACAAAATCATCAACAAGTTTATCATTTGAAGCACAAAAAATTATATCATCGGCATAAATTTGGCAAATTAAGATATTACCTTGAGACTTTTGCACAAACAAAGTCTTATCAACTTCACCTCTTTTGAAGCCAATATTGAGCAAGTATTCAGTAAGTCTCCCATACCATTCACGTGGTATTTGCTTTAATCCATACAATGCATTTTTAAACTTATACACATAGTCAAGATGATTTGGATTCTCAAAACCCTTAGGTTGTTTCACAAAGACTTCTTCATTTAGGATCTCATTCAAAAAGGCACTCTTTACATCCATTTGAAAAAGTTTCATTCCCATGTTGCATGAAATAGCAAGAAAAAGTCGGACAGACTCAATGCGGGCTATCGGAGCAAAGGTTTCATCAAAATCCACCCCTTCAACCTGTGTGTACCCTTGAGCTACCAACCTAGCTTTATTTCTAATAATGTTTCCCGACTCATCAGTTTTATTCTTGAAAATCCACTTAGTTCCTATGACATTACCATGAGCAGGACACGGTACTAAGTACCAAACATCATTCCTGACAAATTGTTCTAATTCTTCATGCATAGCATTGACCCAAAATTCATCTTTTAAAGCCTCTTCAACCTTTTTGGGTTCACTGTTTGACACGAAACAAGAGAATCTCACCTAAGAATATGTAGAACTCATGCACAACAAACCTGCAATCTTTCAATAATCCACTTTCTCTTTCCTTCGAGTTTGCAAGTCTCCATGCACATCTCCAATGACCTGTGAGGTTGGGTGATTCTTCTGAATTCTGATTGGAACATTCTTTCCAGCTTCATTTACCTCACTGTTCTCATCAATGTTCTCATCAGTAGGCTTTTCAACTTTTGATTTTGGATTTTCTATAGGAGGTGTTGTCGAAGATGTTTGCAACACTCCTTTGACAGCATCTAAATTTTCAGAATTATTCAGCAGATCATTAACTTCATCCTCAGTTGTTTTCTTCTTTAGATCTGAAAAGTCATCAAAAACAATATTAATTGACTCAAAAATAGTCCTTGCTCTCAAGTTATACATCCTATAGGCTCGGCTATTTGATGAATATCCCAAAAACATACACTTATCACTTTTTGCATCAAATTTAGCAAGATGATCCCTATCATTCAAAACGTGACATACACATACAAAAACATGAAAATATTTAAGGTTTGGCCTCTTTCTCATGAGAATTTCATAGGATGTCATAGTAGTATCATTCCTCAAATAAACTCTATTTGAAATATGACATGCAGTATTCAAGGCTTCAACCCAAAAATGTTTTGAAATATTTTTCGAACTCAACATCAATCTTGCCATCTCTTGCAAAGTCCTATTTTTTCTTTCAGTAATTCCATTTTGTTGTGGAGTTTTAGGAGCAGAAAATTCATGAGAAATACCTTTCTTATCACACAAACTTGCAAAAGAAGAATTTTTGAATTCCTTACCATGGTCAGTACGAATTCTGATTACCTTCAGATTGTATAGGTTCGAAATCTTAGTGAGAAGTTTCTTGAAGGCATCAAATGTGTCCGATTTTTCTCTCAGAAAATTTACCCAAGTATATCATGAGAAATCATCCACACAAACAAAAGAATATTTCTTACCTCCAAAGCTTTCAACATCCATTGGACCCATCAAGTCCATATGTAAAAGCTCAAGGCAGCGTGTTGTCACAGATGTTGGCAACACCTCGTGTGACACCCTAGTTTGCTTCCCTTTCTGACACGCTTCACACACAAATGGAATACCAGATTTTAAGTTAGGCATGCCTCTTACAGCATCTAACTTACTTAAGTTCTTTAATGTCTTGAAATTTGCATGGCCCAATTTTTGATGTCATAGATCAAACTCAGTAACTTTGGTGTGTCTACAAGCCATCTCTTCTCCGAGTTGATAGCAGTTGTCGGATGACCTAGTACCTGTCATGACACAGAGATTTGAATCATCAAAAACTTTGCATAATTTCTTATCAAATTGCACATGCAGATTATCATCACAAAGTTGGCTTATGCTTATTAGATTTGCGGTTAATCCTTCAACATGAAGTACATTGCGAAGCTTGGGCAGACCAACAACATTCAGAGTTTCCTTTCCAACAATGTTTCCTTTTGAACCTCCACCATAGGTTACTTTTCCACTTTTCTGTTCAACATAGTCAGTGAGAAAACTTTTTGGAACCTGTCATGTGACGAGAGCTACCGCTATCAAAGTATCATGCACCTGAAACATTAGTTCTCAAAGCAGTATAAATCATATGACATTGAATATCATCTTAATTCCATGTCTTTCTTACTCAGCATGACTTCCAGTCTAGACACATCAGCCTTTAGATCAGAATTTTCCTTTGAAAGAACAGTATTCATCTTATTCCTTTCAACCTAATCAGTATGAAGTTCTTCAAACATCATCCGAGCTTCTTCCATGAACATTATCTCTTCACTTGTATCATTATCACACATGTTATCAGGAATGGAGGAATTCAAACACACTGACCTTTGGGAGATGTTGCGGCCAGGTGTGGCAAAACCTGTGGCAACACCTAAAGGATTGACTTGAAACTTTTTCTTGCTCTTCAGTAGGGCCGACAAGGCAGTATAACTTTCTTCATCTTCCTGTTCTTCTTCTTCAGATTCTTCATCACTCAAAGATGTGTTCATCCCTTTCCTAAGCGTGTTGGCACACTCATTTGCATAGTGTCCAAAACCTTGACAAGCATGACATTGAACAGTGTCCAACTTCTTTGAGACAAACTTCTTCTTTCCTTCCATCATCAATCGAGGCTTAGGAGTATCAACAGGTTTCCTTGGTGATTGTTCTGGTCCAGTAATCCTTGAAGGCTTGTTAAAGAACATTGGAGCCTTGAGTTTTTGATCCGTCTTTCTTGACTCTTTTATCTTCTTCGGATAATCATTGAATTTTCTAGTCATTAGAGAGATCGAATCATCTTCTAAATCAAATTGATGGACTTCTTGATGAAATTGAACATACTCCTCGTATGAGGGTTTTAGGGCTTGAAAGGCTATTGATTTTCCTTTATCCTTCTTTGTTCTGTATTGTTCATCTTCAAAACTTGAAGAATGCTAATCAGTTCAGCCATCTTCATCTTTGAAGTGTCTTTTATTTCTTCAAGTGCCCAAATTCCCATTGAATCTTTTAGGCAAAGATCGAAGAACCTTGTTCACCATAGTTTCACTCGCAATAAGTCCTCCAAGAGCATGCGCCTCTGTAGCTATCTCCCTAAGTTTCTTATCATAATCAGCAATAGTTTCATTCTCATTCATCCTGATATTCTCAAATCTTGCATTTAACAATCTCAATCTTGTTCTTCTCACGCTATCAGTTCCTTCACAGTGTTCTTGCAGAGCATCCTATGCATCCTTAGCAATAGTGCAGTCAGCTATGATTCCATACATCCTCATATCCACAGTTGCAAAAATTGCATTGAGTGCTTTAGCATTGTAGCTTGAACTTTGTGTTTCCTCGGCAGTCCAAGTTTCTTCTTGCTTGATGATATAGTCTCCATCTTCATCTAGCGTCTTTGAAGGAGTCCAACCAGTCAGAATACTTTGCCAAACACGAACATACATTGCTTTAATAGTATATCGCATCCTATTTTTCCATGGTGCGTAATTCGTGCCATCAAGGACCGGAGGTTTCAGGAACGAGTTCGCAACAGACGATGAGTCCATCTTATTCCCTGTAATAAAATAAACAAACCAAGATCAGTTCTTAGTGTATCAAGAATATGGCTATGATACCACTTGTAAGGGAAAAGGGGTTGCACATGAACAGTTTGAGGTGTTGTCACAAGGTGTTGACAATACCTACAATAACACCTTGAGTAATTTGCAGCGAAATATAATTAAAGCGTAAATAAAATAAACAAGCAACCAAATAAATAGATTAAAATGATTTAAGCAAGAGTATAAAATACTCTTGCAGTGCCTCAGGGCAAAAGATCACTAGAAAACTTCCAAAGAGTTTTACAAACCCTAACACTAGTGATTATTGTAAAATTCAATTTCTCAAACCAAGTGAAAAAATAAATAGTAAACGTTCTCCTAAAATCATTCTATATGAAATAGAATAACGAAAACACAGTAAGAAGAAAAACAATGTTGAAGCCAAAATCACACGAGCACCACTCTTCTTGATCTCCAATCTTCAAGTGTTCTACACGGCTTCAAGTTGTCACAGCTTCAACTAAACTTCAGAGAGATCTTCAGCTTTCACACAATGTGCGTACTTAGATTCTCACGTTTTTCTCTCTATTAATCTCTCTTCCTTGTGTACGCCTATCTCAAAATAAATAGACCAATAATCCGTCTTCAATATGTTTCCTTGTAGGCGTAGGATTTCTTTTATTTGAACATATCAAATCTACACAAATAAAAAAAGATAAATATTAGATATGATATGATAAATATTCTAATCAGCATATCAATATCGCAAATAGGAAATAAAGATTACTTCATGTCCAAGAAAGGCAAAAGATATTAAATAAAATCTTTTTACATTAAGATGATTTTAAGGAATAAATTTTTTCAATTTATTTGTAATTAAAAATAATTATTATTATTTTTAAAATATTTTTATTGTAAATTTGTGCAAAATTGTCTCGTTTCATAAGAGACTCATTTCTTAAAAACACTGTCTAATTATCCAAATATATATACTAAATTTTTATTTATATTTTATTTCATCTTCTATCATTTCAAAAACTGATAATTTTCAAAACAAAATGATTTTCAAAAATTACTTCATTATCTAAACTTTTGATGGTACACCTGCACCACGATGGTGACTACTATGACAACAACTGCAGTCTTATTAAATGCATAATCGTGACTACTACGATAACCTTTACTTATTTTATGATAGTCCGGTAACGGTTGGTAGCATGGATTAAAGAAGGATTGCATTATAATGTTTTTATTACTGTAACATTAAGACAAGATGAGGTTGGGGTTTTTTTCTTTTTTCTTTATTTTTTTTTGCTTTTATATAAATTTGAACACCTATTTCTTTCTCATAGAAGAGATATTTGTTTGACTTCACTTCGTGTCAGTATATTTTTGTTTTTATGGATTCATAGTATTTGTCATAACCAAAGACAGAGACGAAACTACAGTATGACCTGAAGCTCCCGAAAATTTTTAGAATTATTATTATTATTATTATTATATAAGTATTTATTTGTTTAATTTATATATATCTATACTACATATAAAGGGAGGGAGTCTAATTAAAAACTTTAGTTTGGTGAAGATTTTATTGAAATCCAAAAAATGCCGCTTTGTTTTCTTCTGTAGGCTAGTTGGTAAGGTGGTAGTATTTTTTGATAATGTGGGCAGGTTCAAGTCTTAAAACCTACAAATTCATTCGACTCATTGGATAAACCCGTTTTCACTTTTATTTTTAGATTGACAAATTGTACTTCATTTACAATTTTATTTTTAAATGGATTTGTTTTCATTGGCTAATCTGTTAATTATACAATTTTTTTATTATAATAATTTCAATCTTTATTCTTGAACAAGTCTTTGTTGAGTTGACTGGAATTTTTTGTTTTGTTTTTTTTTTCCCTTCATATATTGACATTATGTGTGGTATCTTTCATAAACCAAAACCTATCTTTTAAAATTTTATTTTCAAGCATTCTTTTATTTTTTAAAAAAATCTAGAAAATTAATAAAAAAATAACAATATCGTACTTTAGATTAAATTTAACTAAAATTTTATGAAACTAACTCACGGATCATAATTTTGAAAGAACGAAAACAACAACCTTCACTGAAATTGTCCCGGGTGGCCTGGTCACAACTTGCAAGTGGTAGAAGTAATAGTAAAAAAAATTAAAAAAATTATTAACCAAAGTCTAAATAATGAAAGTTTACAAGAAAAAGACAACTTCGATGAGACGTCTCTCATAAATTTTGTAAAACAAATTTTCAACCCATCCTAATTAATATAAAATCATTATTTTTTTTAAATGTAAAATGATTACTTTTCAATATAAAGTTATGGTGAACCCACTTCATAAATATAGATCCTTAACACTACATTACAATTGTGCTATTTTTTTAAAAAATAGTACCTCACGTCATATTTAAAAATAATAATGTACGTAATCACCCACTAATTTTTTTTAAAAAAAATAAAAAAAATAAAAATAATGTAATGTGGTAAGTATTACAAAAAAATATCATCTGCATTACCTCTCCTACAATTTATGTATTTGACATTCACTTCCCTGATCAATTATACAAATTATGACATGCCAGAAAGATGACAAAAAAAGTAAAGGGAGATGAACGTAAATTTGGTTTTTTCAAATAAAAGATATATATATTTCAAATTTTTTTTTAAAAACAAAATTAAAAGAATCCGTCGCTACTAGCTACAGATATGACATCTCAGAATCTTTGTGCATACTAATGTCTTCATTAATGAGATTTCACAATTCAAATCATGTATCTAATGATTCATATTTTTACACATAGGTGTAATTAATGATATATTGTTGACATAACAAATCATAAGATATTAAATCTATCATTGGATGCAATACACTTACTTCGTATTAATTATGACATTGCCATCCGCGGATTACGGTCATTCCCAAATCCCAATCAATAAAAGATGCACTCTCTGTGTATACTAGTGTCTTCATATTAATTTTTTTAGCCGACGAACTATATGATTATTTAAATTAAAAATTCAAAATATAGATAAGGATATAAAAATACTGAATTTGAGAAAAAAAAAATGATTTCCTTGAAGTTAAAAATAAAATGAAAATTTATTAGAATGAGTTCAAAGTAATTTTTTATTGAAGAAAAATATAATTTGAGAAAAAGAGTATTTTCAAATTATAAAAAAATAGACTATGATTCAAAATTAGTTATTCTAAGTGTGTCAAACTTAATAATAGATTTTTTTTTATCCAAACCTTTTGTTTAATATCGAAAATACATGCTTCATTCTTATGAAAATTAAATAGGCGTTCTAGCTCTCGTGCTTTTATAAAAATTACACACATGTCCCAGGTCCAAACACAATGTCAAAGTAGTTGAAATTTATTACATTATTCTCTACAATTATTTAATTTATGTATGATATTAAATAAAAAAATTACGAAAAATTTTATAAACTACCCTTATGATATCTCAATTTTACTCAAATCGCCCTCATGAAAAAATTATTAGCTAAAAACTTTTTATGTTTTTAAATTTCGTGCTCACACACAATGATAGCCTTGTCCCACATAGAAGAAATGAAAGATTTAAAATGATTTTATACTAGGCTACAATGAAATTCTATGACAATTTGAATTAATCATTTTCGTAAAGTAAGAACGAATATAAAGTAATTGTTATAAGAATCCATTGTGCAATCGCAAAGGCGTAGAGAATACAAAGTGATTGTTGTAAGAGTCCATTGTGCAATCGCAAAAGTGTAGGTAGACCTAGGCATGAGACAAAATGGTTTTAAAGGCAATCACCGGCAAAAACCTCAGGAAATAAGTGCTACGTGCATGAGTCATCTTTTGGTTGTTTACATTAGAAATGGGGAAAAATAAATTTATGTTTAGTTTGCATTTATAATCCATTAACTTACATTTTTTTTTATTTTTTGTCCTATTAACATAGAATTCGCATTTTTAGTCACGTAACTTGCATGTTTTTTATTTTTATTTTTTGACAAAAATGTTCTTTTACTTTTGGTCTTGTTAAAGATTAATTTGCATTTTTAGTCCTGCAATTTACATATTTTTTCACTTTTGGTCTCATTAATAATATATTATGTCGTATTTTCTTCCGAATTATATTAAAAAAAAATTACGACACATATGCAAGTTTTATTCCAAAAATTTATGTCGGCGTCTACTAGGAGTGTTTTATTGGTCGCTTTGATTTGATTTAGGGTCATATTTTTCTTAGGTTTTAGATATATATAACTCGATATCCAAATTTCAAAACATTTTTGTTCAATTTTGTTCGGTTTTCATCAAAAGAGTTTGGTTATTTCATTTTCATTTATTAGATTTCGAAAATTATTTATTAGCAATAAAAATATTTTTTAAAATATAATATATTATGGTTTTACATAATTTTTTAATAATTTCAAATTATAAATTAATTAAATAAACAATAATCAACTATTAATTATTCAAAATATTTTTATACTAAATATGATCTTATAAAATACATAATCTAAATAAAATATAAATAAAACTATTAATCCAATGAAAATTTGTTTTTTTTTTTATCAATTCTGTTTTGAAATATATAATATGAAATTGAACCATATCTAGATTTTAAAATTTATATTTGATCTAAAATATTCGATATTCGATTTGGTATTTTAATTGTTCAGTTGTATTTATGTTCTTTCGATTTTAAGCGAAGTATAAGCACACATAGGCCCCGTTTGGTTTCAAAAGCCAGACCAAAAAAGCACTTTTTAAGTGCTTTTCAGTTAAAAAGATGTTTGATTGACCAAAAAAGTGCTTAAATAAGCACTTTTTAAAGTCAAAATTAGAGCTTTTTTAAAAGCCAAAAATTATAGCTTTTAAAAGCACTTATTTTAAAAAATCACTACAAAATCCAAACGGGCTCATAGTATCCATGTCAATCACATGAGCAATTTTGGACAGAAACTACTAACCAAAAATAAAAAAACTACAAATTACAGGACTTAAAATTAAAATTCATCTTTAATAGGACTCAAATAAAAAAACATGCAAATTACACGAATAAAAAAAAATGTAAGTTACATGACTAAAAATGAAAATAAGTGTTAACATTACTAAAAAAAAGGTCAGTTACAAGACTAAGAATACAAATTTAGTTTTATTAGAACCAAAATTAGAAAATGTGCAAATTATTAGATCAAAAATATAATTTTTCATGTATTTTTATTATTAATTTTCGGCATTTAACTATGTTTCAAGATAAATTTTGGTACTCCTAGTCAGAATAGTTCAAAATAAATGTAATAAATCAAATTTTATTGATATTAATGAAATTTTCAGAAATTATAAAATTGAAATTTATTGATACTAAGGTCATCTCTAACTTATTACACTATCTTAGTGTAACACTAACTTCAAGATAGTGTAATTCTTATACCAAATGCAACACTCATCTCCAACTCATTAACTCTAAACTCTACACTAAAAAAATATTATCGAAATATTCTCTATTATTTTATTCTTATTTTATTAAATATTTTTAAACATAGTAATTAAATATCATTATTATCTAAAATAATAATTTATTTATAAATATTCATTAGAAATATTAACTAAATAAAAAATTTAACTAAATATATTTTAAGAGTTATTTTAAATATTTTATTTAATTTATTTAATATGGTAGTCCTACAAAACATAAATTTAGTTATTTATTACATAAATAAAGTTTTTTTACTAATTTAATCTACAAATTTTTTTATAAAAACAAAATTTATATATTTATTATTATTTTATTAATTTATATAGTTAGTGAAATTATAATTAAGTGATGTAATGAATATTAATTAATTAAAATTTTTAATTAAATCTATTTTACGAGAATTGAAATTTAAAATTAATTTCATTATTTTAAATACTTAAACTTATTAATTAATTGAATATAAATAATTAACTATTAAAAAAATTAAAACCGCACATGAAAATAATATGAATAAATCAAAACGTAAATTTAGTGTATTATTGAATAAATAAAACTTTTAAAATAAATAATTAAAAATTTACATAATAATATAATTAAATTATTAATAGAGAATCTTAATATTTATTTATAATAAAGAATTAGAAAAAAAAAAGAAAAAAATGGAGATAGCGTAGCTACAACGTGTTGCACCAAATTTGGTGCAACACTGTAGCATTACTCCGTCACAGCGCCAAGAATAGCGCTGCGTTGGAAATCCAATTTAAACATCAGGATACACTATTTTGGCGTGGAGAATGGAGATGACCTAATAAAATATGTTGCTCATTTTTACCAAACTCATAAAAATTATTAGTTAAATGTTACGGAAAAATAATATAGCACTTCCAATGCCTCGATTTTATATTCTATGCAACACATTACGAAATATTGAAAAATGATACTCCCTCCGTCCCATATATATTGTTCTCTTTGGACTTTTACATAGATTAAGAAAAATGTATTGGAAAAATAAATTTTATATAAAATTCCTATTTTATCCATATTTAATGTATTAAAAAATGATTGCACAATTTTTAAGGTATAGTTAATAGGGATATATTAGTAAAAAAATGTAAAAAAATATTACTAAATATGGTATATGACTATATATTTAGGACAAAAAAAAAACGTAAACAATATAATTGAGACAAATAAAGTACATATTTGGAGGGTGGACAATGTTAACTAATGATAAAACGTGACAAAAATGCAACCTAGCTATAATATAGTGTTTCTTGAATACGTACAAAGTTGGTCCACCTGTAAACCAAGACGTATGCCTGAAGCAACCCCAAAATTTAAACATTGCAACATGATGAATATATATATATATATATATATATATATATATATATATATCTTATTTCAAGATAAAAAAAACAATAAAATCTGTGTTTTAGCAGATTTGAAATGACTAAGAAAATCTGTGTTATTAACATCCAATGAACACTCATGTGGGTGTTCATAGCATTGTGGGTGGGTCATCTTCATTTTTCTTTTTTTTTTTAACAACTGCACGCCCCATCACTTTGCACGCGCCAAAAAGAGAGTGTGCATGTGCAGACGCGTGCATTATTTTATTTTTTTTAATTTTTTTAATTTAAATAATAATAAATAATAGTAATATATTCAATTATTTGTCAGATTGTGTCAAACTACTGCATTTTTTAATGGAAATGTTTTTATTGTTATTTAATTTAATTAATTTTTTATTAAATAAATAAATAAATAAGTAAATAAATAAATTATAACGGCTAGTTAACGGCTAGTTAAAATTTTCATCTATAAATACCCACCAATGCTAACACCAAAATTCATTCCACTTTCAACACTCTTCAATTCTACTTTCATTCTCTCCTATATCTTTTTTACTCTTTTTTGAAATCTTATTTTCTATCCGAAATGGATGAAAATACGAGGGCATATCTTAGATATTTGTTGAATTCTACACAAAAGGCGCAAGAAAATTCATCTTTCCAAAATCCACAAATTCCACCAGCTCATCAATATCCACATCCATTTCCAAATATGCAGTTTCCTCCACAAAACCTTCAAAATTTTCAAGGATTTGGAAATTTTATGAGCCATCCGAATTATACCCCCAGAGGTCCACAACAACCGCTTTCAACCGAATATTGGCAAAACACGAGTCATCCACAATTCACGTCGCCGGTTCTTTATGGCTTTGGTACCTCATACACAACTGATACACATTTTTCATCTTCATTGCCGACTGAACCTGCATCTCTGACTTTTGTCCCAGAGACTCAACTTTTCGATCGTGAATCCCCAATCGAGGTGGTGAATTTAGAAAAAAACGGTTGCGGATGCTGAGGGTACGAGAAAGCGTTCGACTTGGACAAAGGTTGAAGATGAGGTCTTGGCGAGAAGTTTTGTCACAATCAGTATGATCCAATAATCGGATTACCAGAAGGCATATGCATTTTGGGGACGTGTCGCAAGCTACTACAATGACAATCGTCCTGCAGGTTCAAACAACAAAAAAGCTAATGTTATACGGTCATATTGGCACAACACAATCCAGAAGAAGGTAAATCGATTCAACACAAATTACAATAGTATTTACAATTTATATCGCAGTGGTCGCAGTGACGAAGACATATTGAGATTTGCATATGAAAAATATCGCGAAGAAAACAATGGTGTTGCGTTCAACCTCGAGCATGTGTGGAGAATTGTTAAAGATCGTCCAATGTTTACTCCAAAATTCGATGATCACTTTGTGGCCACAAAGAAGACGAGGACCTCTGAGTCAGGAGCAAGCAACACATCTTCCAACCAAAATGTGAGCATAGACATAGATGACGAAGATACTCATCCAATGGATAGGAAGGCAGCAAAAAGAAAGGGAAAAGACAAAGTCAAATCGACTATGGAGGATCTGACAGTAAACTATGACAGTATTTTTTCAAAGTTCAATGAGTACACAAACGTAAAGAAGTTTGAAGTCAATCTGAAACAAAAACAACTTGAAGTTGAGGAGATTAAGGCAAAAACTTCCTTGTCCAATGCTGAAACTAAGAATCGTCGATTGAAGTTGAAGGAGTACGAGATCTTAAACAAAGACACCTTGCAGATGACTACGGAGCAACTTATTATACATGAATGTTTGTGCAAGGATATCAGGTCGAATTGGAATATCTAAAATGTTTGATCATTTAGATTGTATTTTTTATTGATTGTATTGTTTAATTATTGCATTTCGGAGTGATTGTATTTTTTAGTTATTGTATTTTCGAGTGTTTGTAAGTTTTATTTATTGTGATTCCGAGTGATTGTAATTTTTAGTTATTGTATTTTCGAGTGATTGTAATGTTTAATTATTTTATTTTCGTTTATTGTGATTTTAAATTTTTATCAACTTTGAAAATTAGTCGTTTGCAAACTAGCCGTCGGAAACTAGCCATTGGAAACTAGCCGTTAGAAACTAATCGTTAAAAACTAGCCGTTAGAAACTATCCGTTTGAAACTAGCCGTTTGAAACTAATCGTTGCAAACTATTCGTTAGATACTAGCCGTTGCAAGATATCTCTTATATATAGACACATTGTGCTACAAGATTTGCATTCCACTAAGATATCTTTCGCAAACACATATACAACATATTTCCTCTAAACATGTCTCATTCTACAGGCAGTTCTAGCTCAAGTTTCAGCTCGACAAGCGAAGACGAAGTACATGTTCAAATCGATGAGCAAAAGGATGATCCGGTAGAAGAACTGATGTTAATGGTACTTCAACAACACCAACAAGTTATGGAAGCATATCAGAGGAGAGAAACACGCAGAAGAAGAAGGTTCATCCAAAGAAATCGTGAAGCCGGGCATGAGAGGCTCGTCAATGATTATTTCTCTTCAAACCCGGTGTATCACGACGGAATATTTTGAAGACGGTTTCGAATGCGTAGAGAGTTATTCATCCGCATAGTGATTGCCTTAGAGAATCATTCGACATTTTTTCAACAAAGAAACGATGTTGTGCAAAGAAAAGGGTTGTCACCACTAGAAAAATGCACCGCTGCGATTCGTCAACTGGCTTACGGAGTCCCTGCCGACCATCTTGACGAGTACCTACGTATGGGTGAATCCACTGCCATCAGGTGTCTTTTCAAGTTTTGCAAATTCGTGGTTGAAGTATTTGGTGATAGGTACTTAAGAAGACCAAATGCTGATGATGTTCAACGTCTTCTTCAAATGCATGATGAGAAACACGGCTTCCCTGACATGTTGGGTAGCCTTGATTGTATGCACTGGAAATAGAAAAATTGCCCGGTTGCTTGGAAAGGTCAATTTACAAGGGGACATGGGTCACCAACAATTGTGCTTGAGGCGGTCACCTCTCATGACTTGTGGATATGACATGACTTCTTTGGGGTCGCCGGTTCACGTAACAATATCAACGTGTTATATGAATCTCCCATCTTCAACAACGTCTTGCAAGGAAATGCGCCGGAGGTTAATTTTATGGTGAACGACACTACATATACGAAAGGTTATTATCTAACAGATGGAATATATCCCGAGTGGGCTACATTCGTTAAGGATTTTCCTTGCCCGGAGGATCCGAAGAGAAAATTGTTTAAGGAAAGACAGGAATCTGCAAGAAAAGATGTCGAACGGGCATTTGGGGTGCTCCAATCTCGATGGGCAATTGTTAGAGGCCCAGCTCGCTATTGGTATCGAAAAAAATTTAAAACAAATAATGTTAGCATGCCTTATTTTGCATAACATGATTGTTGAGGATGAGGGAGGTCACGTGACAAATTGGTACAACGATGAAAGAGATGAACCCGCACAACCTATCCAAGGCTCCAACCGAGGCTTTCAAGATTATTTTCGAACAAATTCAGAGCTACGTGACACTCAAGTTCATCACCAACTTCGCGCGGAATTAGTGGAGCATATCTAGGAGAATTACAACAACAATCCGTGAATTAATATTTCATGTTCTATTTTTAATTTCATTGTTTTTGTTGTTTTTTTAATTTATTTTTGCATTTCAATTTCATAATTTCGTTGTGTTGAATAAATATATTAAATTAATTTATTTTTATTTTTTTAATTAATCAAATTAATTTTTTTAAAAAATATATTATAATATTAAAAAATAATTATAAATTTAAAGATTTTATAAAATGTAAAGAAAATGTATTTATTTAATATAAAATAATTTTATATTATTGAGTGGAATGTGAGACCCATAAATAATGAGTGTTAATGTTAATAGGATTGTGAGTGGAAAGAAGGATGTGTTATTAACAGTGGGGCTCACGACTTTGATGATGTAGAGAGTGTTATTGATGTTATTAACGAGTTGTGTTGTGGATGGCCTAAATACAAATGATGCCCAGTACTTCTATAAATTTAATATGGTTCTTGCAAGACTAGTAAATTGATGCACCCAATTGAAATGGTATCAAAATTTAATTGCACAACATATTTTAATATTGAATTTTCATGATTCTCTGCTTGGACAAAAACATATCCTCTACAAATTGATGCTAGTTAGAGTTTCATTCAGTAAATTACCATCTCAAATCATCAAGGCTCACCTATAATAAGTAGAAGAATAAGTTTGCATTTACCACAAAAAGGCATGAATGGAGAAACAAAGAGAAACCACGGTCTCCACGAATGGAAAACCCGTG
Source organism: Henckelia pumila (assembly GCF_033568475.1). Classification (NCBI taxonomy): domain Eukaryota; kingdom Viridiplantae; phylum Streptophyta; class Magnoliopsida; order Lamiales; family Gesneriaceae; genus Henckelia; species Henckelia pumila. The sequence continues at coordinate 17,135,035 of NC_133123.1, read as the reverse complement.
CAATAAACTTGGTGCTAGAAGGAATCCTAATTATTGAAAAGTATTCTAGAAACAAAATTCATACCATTTGTTGTTTCATGTCAGATTTGTGGAATGAAAAAGATCGTTGATCGGATCCATTCATTGCTGCTAATTAATTAATTGGTTGAGGGAAACTTTTAGAATAGACCTTTTGATAAATGTAAGACTAGTTAGTTGAGGCATTAAATGCCAATTTCAAGCCCCAAGTTTTATTTATTTATTTATTATTATTTCTTAAATTTTTTAGTTTTTTTTTGTGTCTAATTTGAATACCCATCTGGCAAATCACATAATAAAACACACGTGTCTCGTTTCTTGTACTTGATTATTCTGGAAGAAATAATTAAACATGTAATTAAACACAAACTAAAATTTTATGAAAAAGTTAATCATGTAAGCAAAATATCGATTCCATTAATTGGCTCCACATGCTTTCATTAATGTGAAAATATGTTCAAAATTTGAATATGTGGATAAAGATTTTAATTTAAGAGAAAATGCTACATGTACATGAAATGTTACACTTTGGGTTACAAACTCCACCTAAAATTACAAAATTATCCCTCTACTTTATTTCAAAAAATTCTTTCCAAAATACATCAAAAATATTTATGTTAATCAAGTGTAACGTGTAACCCAACGTGTATATTTAACATCACCCTAAATTTTTTTTTTTTTTTTCAAAGCATCACCCTAATTTAAGGATACTTCATCATAATTGTTCATTCATTATCGTTCCAAATATAGTGGGATATAACCCCGACTACAACTTTGTCACCATTAATTGGCTCCACATGCTTTCATTAATGTGGGACCCACATAAAATTGGCCAATCATTAATTGGCTCGATCCTACTAACGTATGGTTTCTATTATTTTAATAATTTACTAGTGTATAATAATCTGCTCTTATTATTAATTAATTTTATTTTTTAAGAAAAAAGCCACAAATATAAATATTAAATAATATAATAAAATTTCATATGTATATAAGAAGTAGGTGGTATATGGCAACGGCTAAAATTGTACCCATTCAAAAGTACCCTAGTTTCAAAAGGGAGAAAAAATATCAAACTATTTCCATATATTAAATTTAACATTCTGAAAAAAGTTTTTTTTAGTTGTTTATATTAGATATGGGAAAAAATAAATTTATGTTGGAAAAAATTATCGAAATAAACCATGTAAATTGTATTTACGTGTTTCGTTAATCTTTATTTTATTCACTACATTTAATTTCTGCAACTACCGTACAATTCAACAATAGCAATTAACCAACTTCTTGTGAGAACAACTTCAAGGACAAAAAAATAATTACATGAATACTTGATGAGCTAAACTTTAATTAATTGTAAATGTTTTTTGAGTGTAATTTTTCCATGCTGGTTCAGAATGAGTTGTTGATAAGTCGCCATAAATTCCCGTAACAGATCATGTTGATTATGCAATAATCAATCGAGAATATATTTTAATTAGAGAAAAAAAGTGATAAAGCAAGAGCTATGTTTTACGCAAATAGATCATAAATTTAATTAAATTTAAGAGAATGAATTAAACAAGTCAACACCACAAAGTACTCGTTTAATTTATCATGAAATTAAGAAGTAATTGTTATTGACGTGAATAAACCCTCCCGAACTAATCCATTATATTAATTCAATTCAAAGAAAGACTCCTGCCATGTGAATTAATGACCGGATAAGATAATGAAAATTGACAACGTCCCAGAACACATGAAACCACCACCACCATGCACACGGCTTTTAGTTGTACTACAAGAATTCTTACTTTTTGCGACACATGACACGGGTCACGTCGCCAAATGTTATCTTTTGACGTGCCATTCCGTCGCTGTATGCAAGCATTTCGTAACGCACCCAAAAATCGCGTAGCCAAAATGAAGTGGGAAATTTTCCATCTCCTGCGCTCGATCATTTGGCAACACGACTTAGTTATACGTCGTAAAAAGACAAAGCGGGAGCGTCACCAAAGACGTATATCATTCCATGACACATTCCAATTGTCGCCAAAGAGCTTTAAAAAAATCAAAATTAATTTCTCTTTCCTTATTCCATTAATAAGGAGCAAATCTCCGGTCTAGATTTCGAATTATGTATGTTAAAAACAAATTGATGGGAAAGTTTAAATTTTAATTATTTTACTGATTTGTTTTATTTTTATATATATTATACATATTTTACAAAATAATATTTTGAAACAAATCATATGACATATGGGCATACAAATCATATGAAAAGGACTTATAAAACAAACATTACATAAAACTTAATTGGTCTAAAAACCAATAGACCTGATAAAAAAACTTAATTAATTTGATCTACATAAAGAATTTGATCATACAATTTCAAGTCTATTAGAAAATTGTTGATAACTCTATCTGAAATTGTTCTAAGTAGAGAGAACTTTTTTAGACTAAGTTGATAAGAGTTGTATTCGAGAGTCAATTGAATCCAGTTTGTACTGTACAAAGAGTATTATAAATCAAAGTCTTCCAATCAAAATTTTTTAAGAAACAAAAGAAGGAGAAAATATGCATAAGCTGAGTAAATCAACTCAACTTTAGATTGCAAGATATTTTCAGCGCTGATCGGATCAGTTATTACATCGACTTATTTGTTATGAAAAATTATATAATTGAGCCGATACTTCGTTTTAATTATCAGAAAGCTCCAATAAAATTTTAAACTTACTCATACTTTGATTACTAATTTAAGCAATTGTCCAAACCGTATAAACTGAGTCGAAAAAATAAAATTCTTTTAATATAAAACCGAACTGAATTAATTCATAAAACTGAAAATCGAATACCAAAATCAAGTTGAGTTAAAATGAATCGAATCATTCGGTGAACATTTTTATCTCTCGTGAGACGTTATCACAGATCTATATCTTTATGACAAGTCTATACAACTCAAATCTATAACTAATAAAAATTAAAATTGTTTCATAAGTCAAAATATATATCGCATAAAACTGACCACAAGATCTTTTGAAAAAATTATTTTTGTCCACCTATTTTTTTTTTTTTATAAAAAAACTAATATTTAAATACGTTTATTTCATTATTACTTTGAACGTAAATTTGAGTTTGTGTTGTGTCAGATAAATGTTACGTTTTTGTAACTTAAATTTTCCATTTTTTATTTACTTAATTATAATATAGTTATATAATAATAAATAATAAACTATAATTTATTTATTATGTTTATGCTATTATTTATTTGAAGTATTATATATCAAAATAATTCCTACTGACAAAAGGCTAGAGCTGCTCAGATGCTCTGCTTCTCCCACCACCACCATTTGATCATCTTCTTGAACTATATTAGGCAATGCAGGTAACAAGATTGAGATTATCCCCTTCTCGAGCCAAATTGTCATCAGTGACACTCTTCTCCTTAAAAGATTCAGTTTCAATCTCATCTCTATTTGACACCATCAAAGAATCATGAAAGTCATCTGCCCCATCTTTGATATACCACCATTAGAATATAATATAGTGTTTTCCTTTCCCCTGAAAGTGAAAGTGAAAGTGAAAGTGGCGACGCCCTAAGCCAGTTTCCAAAGCCCTCTGAATTTTCTGAACTATCCTTATCCTCGCAATCTCTTGCAACATGTCCAACACTCCCACAACTGAAGCAAAATGATGAATATTTCCTCTGGCTTCACCCAAATCCCTTTTTTTTTAGAGGCTTCGTAATATCCAAATTTCTTGCAAACTTCCCCGCACATTATCAATTTCGATCACCCTCCCAATTCGTTCTCCGATGTTCCTCAGTACCTCCATCTGCATAAAAGGCTATGGGAATATTGTGACACTTCATCGAAACTCATATCTATTGGTTTTTGTAGGCCGATTGGATTTGGAGCTTGAAAGACTACCAACTCCTTAAAAAACATCCATGGACCATCCAATAGTGCGTGACTTCTATCCAAAAGGAACAAGTTTTCACCAATCACCTCAATATTCACTGATTTTTTCGCTTGGAGATCAATACGAGACATATGAACTCGAAAGGATTCCCAATTTATCTCCATCTTTGTATGACGATAACTTCAAGCTATTCACTCTCGTCCGGATCCATCACTAAACTACTTCTCGGCCAAATAAAGATCCTATACTGGATAGGAAACCCACTTACACCGAAACCCTATAGGAGATAATTTAGACCAATATTATTAAATAATAATAATAATTATTTCATTCTCCCATCTACCAAAACAGTCTTAATTCCCACTCCTCTCCCCCGCCGCGCCCCCATCAAATCCCCAAAAAATCATCGAAAATATTTCTACCCCACATAAAATCCCAAATCGTCGGCGTCACGTGAGAAATCTTTAGAGAGCGGCTGTTAATCGGAAGAGGCAAGGTTGGGAAGGTCAAAATTTCATGGCAACCATGTCCTATTGGGAAGGTTTAGGAAATTATTAAAATCTTGTTTCGTGTTTAGATACAAAATTCCGTGATTCTTCAGGTTAGGTGATAAACGTCCTATTGCTGTTAAACTGTACGGTATGATTTCAAGACTCGATTTAATGATCAATTTGTTGTTTTTCCATTAACTAGACACTGATTGAACATATTTTTGGTGTCATCCATGTCCTTTTCTGAATGAATCTTATGATAATAAGAAATAGTTCGATGATTTGCTGGTTCAGTTATTATGAAATACAATGCAAATATTTTATTTACCTTCGTTTCATTCAGAATTTAATGTTGTGTTTTTATGGAGAATATGCTTGATTTTCCTTCGGTTGTGTTTGATGTATGTTTACTAGCCACAAATAGATGATATTTAATCTGAGGTTTTGTAACTCGTCTGTTTAACTCTTTCTGTTATTTCTTGTTATTCCAGTCATTGAATAACTCTTTCAATTTCATTAGTGCACTGACCACGTTGCCAAAATGCATTTCCTTGGTGTTTAGGTATTCTTTTTGGTTTTTTAGTTGCAATTTTACACAATTTTTTTCTCTTCTGCCGTAAAATTAAACTTTTTTTTAGTTCTTTCTAATTATTAGATTCATATTCTATGTTTGAAATGTTATTTTGTTTTTCCTTATTCTTATCAGGTTAGTTTGTAGTTTTGTTTGTGGCTTTCTAAAAATGTTAAACGGATCATTTTTTAAAAGTTGACAATTTGTTCTTGAGTTAGTCATATTCAGCAAGACATTAATGTATGTACTTGATTGATTTCATGGCATCTAATGAAATTCAATGTATATGTAGGTAGGTTAGATCCTACCACATGGGTATTACCCCATGGATAGATGTCAATCACTGGTTGGGTCAAATCATATGGGTCCCACTGAATTATATGAGGCCCACATGATTTGAACAAATAAGATACATACACGTGTCCCATGGGGTATTACTCATGGGTTAGGTTGAAATTTTCCGTATATGTATAGCTCGACATTAATTTCTCTCCGGATCCCAACGCAAACCATTCCACGTTTCGTTTAAGATTCTTGGTTTTACTAGCATCATTTCTCATCTTGTTGTATAGTGGTTCTGGAGGTGAGTACTTAGTTGTCTAAATAATTTTCTCCATGAAATTTAATTTTCGGATTTAATAATATCCTTGATTGATGATGTTGAATTTATGTAGATGATTATGATGCTTTAGATCCCAACGGAAATATTACTATCCGATGGGATGTTGTCCGGAAAAAGGGAGATGATGTACATATATTTTATATTGGCCTGCAGATTACAACAAATTTGCAAAGATTTTGAAATGGCTTTGATGATTTTTTAATTTTTTTTTTTGGGTCGGCCTGCTGCAGGCCAGTAAAGGGGTTGATTATCAACAATTAACTTTTTCGACACTTGGAGTTCCCCGGAAGGAAGCTTAGTTGGACATGGCCGGACCATGAATTTATCCGGTTCATGGAAGGCGCTGAGTCAACAGAGCAAGGGGATTGCTCTGAGTTAAAGGCAATGCTATTTTCTCCCATTGATGTGAGAAAAGCCCCACTATTATTGACTTGTTGCCATATAACATTCAATCCGCCAATTGTTGTAAAGCGGGGTTGCTCTCTTCAGTTATCCAAGAGCCTACAGCAAAATCAGTTTCGGGCTTCGAAATGCAGGTAGGAACCACCGGTACTGATACGCCACAGAGTGCATGCCTAGGAATTTTTCTATCGGAGTTGCTGGCTACACATGCTCCGATCCCATCAAGGTGCCGCCAACCAAGTATTTGCAGGATCAAGGGCGTCGAAAGACGCAAGCCATTGGTGAGTGAGTTGGTATGCAATTAATGGATTATTCATTCCTTTTGTTCCTTTGATATATTAATCATCTTTCTTGGAGAAATTAATACATAATTTATATTGCTTGATGGGATCGGAGCATGTGTAGCCAGCAAATCCGATAGAAAAATTACTAGGCATGCACTCTTTGTGGCGTATCAGTAGTACCAGTGGTTCCTACCTGCATTTCGAAGCCCGAAACTGATTTTGCTGTAGGGTCTTGGATAACTGAAGAGAGCAACCATGCTTTACAACAATTGGCGGATTGGATGTTATACACAGTGTTTTAAATAGCGCGCTATAGCGCATTTTTATAGCGTAGCGCTACATAGCGCTGCTATTTTAGTGTTTTGCATGAATAGCGCGCGCTATTCTCAGAAAAAGTGCACTATAGCACAAATAGCGTGCGTTATAGCGTTAAAGCGCAAATAGCGTGAGTTATTTGAGCAAAAACTAAAGGCCCATAATTGACATATTTTGACCAAAATTAGAGCTTGAAACAAGCAAGGTTGGGTCTTGTTAATGTGGAAAAAGGACTGTATGGATGTTGAAACTATATTTTGGCATATAATGATCAATTATTATGGTTTCATGGCTAATTATCTCACTTATTTACCTGTATATAAGTATATTTCTATTTTTTAATTAAATAAATTAAATAATTGTCATGCACGAATAGCTTGCGCTACGCTATGACAGGACAAAAACACTACGGGTCAACGCTACGCTTTTTAAAACACTGGTTATACGACAACAAGTCAATAATAGTGGGGCTTTTCTCACAGAAATGGGAGAGAATAGCATCGCCTTTAAACTCAGAGCAATCCCCTTGCTTTGTCGACTCAGCGACTTCCATGGACCGGATAAATTCACGGTCCGACCATGTCCAACTAAGCTTCCATCCGGGGAACTCCAAGTGCTGAAAAAGTTAATTGTTGATAATCAACACCTTTACTGGCCTGCACTAGGCCGACCAAAAAAAATAAATTAAAAGATCATCAAAGCCATTTCAAAATCTTTGCAAATTTGTTGTAATCTGCAGGCCAATATAAATTATATGTACACCATCTTCTTTTTCCCGGACAACATCCCATTTGATAGTAATATTTCCGTAGGGATCTAAAGCATCATAACCATCTGCATAAATTCAACATCAATCAAGGATATTATTAAATCCAAAAATTAAATTTAATGCAGAAAATTATTTAAACAACTACGCACTCACCCTCCAGAAGCCCTGTACAAGATGAGAAATGATGTTAGTAAAACCTATAATCTCATCTCGATAGATGATAAACGAACGTGGAATGGTTTGCGTTGGGATCCGGAGAGAAATTAATGTCGGCCAGGGGACTTACCTCCGCCGCTGCAAGTACAAGCCAACGAACAACCAATGCCACTGGTGCAGTGTTCTCATCACATGTGCCCCATTCAAGTGCACTAACATGTAAAGCAGAGTTACAGACAATATTGGAGACTGAAAATCACGGTTTCAAATTTCAACTATGTCAAGAATGACAGCGAGTGGAACTTGGTGGTGTTGCATCCTAATCTCCAAAATCTTACACAAGTTTTCAGTTTCAACTACAGGCCTCTCAACCAATATGGCAACATAAGTAAGTATACCTGATCATCTTTTCGTGATACAATTAATGACGTCGGCTGTTCGTTGTCGCAAATTCAAAATTTGTCATTTAGTTTTATGGGAATCAAGAAAACTATGTTCGATTGCTTTTTGCAGATGATACGGGAATGTTTTACGGGATTGATCATTACAATGATATGCTACTACAAGCTGGTGAAAAAGGATATGTGCAAACTGAAATGCTCTTGTACAAGGATCCTAAAGATTTTAGGTTTAGCGATGGGTGGGCATTTCCAAGGAAGATTTCTTTCAACGGTCAGGATTGTGTTATGCCCCCACCGGATGTTTATCCAAGGCTCCCAAATTCATCTCCTTTTCATGCACCATTGTCAACATTCTCTATGTTTCTTTCACTTTTACTATTTCTATACTTGTGATATAAAACTGTCATAAATTATATCGATTTAATGGATGCTTATTTAGTCATGTATTTGAATTATGAGACTTACATATATTATATAGTTCAAAATTTGAATATTAATAAAGATGTATCATCATCATATTTCTAGCACAATGTCTTTCTATTTTCATTTTAATTATATTACATTTGATTTGATTGTGTCTCAAGTAAATCTTCATTGAAGTTTTTGCGTGAAAATTGGTTTCGTAATAAATAAATTAACTTGTTAGATGCATGACAACTCTTATCTTTTCATCTTCATGCCAATAATATGTGGTTTTATAAGTAGTATTAGAGCTGTAAAACGGACCAACCCATGGCGGGACGGGCCGGCCCATAAAAAACCCACCTTTTGGAGGGTCGATGGCGGGCCGACCCATCATCCCGGCGGGCCGAAAATCCTCAATCCAACCCAACCCAAGGTGGGTTGCGGGTTAGGCGGGCCGGCCCGCGGGTTGGCTCATGACAAATAAAAATAAATAAAAAAATGATAATTAATTATAAATATCATTTCATAAATAAATATTAATAGAAATATATTAATAAAAATTTAAATTAGTGATTTCATGTGTGTAAATTTTATATAAAGTAATTAATACAAAAAAAATTCATAACTTTTATTAAACAATACATATATCATAATAAAAATAAATTATTAATCCTCCAGGCCCGCGGCGGGCCAACCTGCGCGGGTCGCGGGCCTTGGCGAGTTGGCCCATCTAGGCCCACTTTTTGTTGGGTTGAAAAAATGTCAATCTAACCCACTTAAATTGTGTGGCGGGCCGGGCCGACCCGACGAGTCTAACCCAAATTGACGGCTCCATATAGTATGAATTATTTAAAACATTACTGCATATCCGGAAAAGTCTCATTATGTTACCGTAATACTCTGTTGTCTCAAAAATCATGAGTTCCATAAATTTTATTGACCCAGATTCGTTCATGCACCCAGTGTAGCCCCGTTGGGCACCACATCCCCTTTTTGAACTTGGGTTTTTCATGCAATAAGAAGTGTAGAGATAAATCTTGATTCTTTAAGTAGTTGTAGAGTTTGGGCTGTTGTTGGTTTCAGTGTTTCGAGCTCTGGTTTTCATTAGCTCGTGTTTTGTGAATTGTGTATGGATATTAATATCGATGGGTATTTTCAAGGGAAAATTTTCATTTCGATGTTTCAGATTTTAATAAATTAAATGTTAGTTTTTATTTCATGCTTGAAAGAGTACTTTAATTGGCATCAAGAATTTGCTTTGAAGTAAATTTGCCATTTAGGCTAATGTATAAGTGTGTCAGCTAATATTTAAGGCGAACTGTCTTCTAGGAAAACGAGTGTCCTTAGATCCAATTGACTTAGAGGTAATTCACTTATTCACACATATAGATTTAAATAAATAGTATCATTATCCCGGCGAAAATCATGGATTAATTTGGTGATGCATTTTCTAGTTATGAATAAACTTTGTTGTCGTTCTTCAGGGAGAATTTGATTCAAGAGCAATAGCAACTGCAAATTTAATGGAGGTTTCAACCATGGTGATTGTTGGAAATTAGATTTACCTTTGATCGGTATTGACACAAACAATCATCATCAATTAATATTGGTCTCGATTGCAAATGGAAAACTGTACATTTGCAAGTGAGAGGCAGGAAACAAAATATATATGGTTCAAAGATGTTACGAAATATCTTAATAGTACAATAAACTCTTTATATATTGTATATAATTTTAACCTCCGACATATATGGTACTTAATTTTAAATAAGAATTTGTATGTTGTAAATTTTATATATTTATATTTTTTAAAATTTATATATTTGATGCACGTGTAAATTATGGCTTCTTGCTTCTAATATTTCAAACAAAAATTTGTATTTTTTTCAATTTTATTAATCTAATGCACTTAATTATATCTTCTTTCTTTCATTATTTGATATGATTTTTTTTCGTTCCAAATTGTATATTTAATTTTTATTAAATGAGAAAAATAAAATCAATCACAAAAAGAAAAAGAAAAAGAAAAAGAAAACATCTTAATAAAAAACAAGAAGAAAATGAGGGGAAAAAAATTAAAATTATAGAATAATTGGTAAAACAAGTTTTAAATTATTTCTAACTTTAAAATAGTTGTCCAAACATATTTTTAACTATTAAAACATTTTATAAAGTTTACCAAACACCTTTTTAACTATTACAATATTTTTTTTAAAATAGTTTTGAAAAATACTTTTATAAAAACGTTTTTAAAATATGCGTCCAAACGAAGCCTAAGTATTTTCAAATATTTAATCAATTGCTTGTCTGAAAATTGTCTGCCAATGACTCAAGTGAAGGGAACTAACTCACTAAGTCTATTCTAAAATTTAACAATTTATAATCAATATGAATAAGAAAACATAAGTAAATAATAAACAACAAATGATAAATATTATAACCAAATATATGTGGAGTAATTTTGGGATTAAAAAAAAAAGCTTCATCTTCAAAAGTTAGTTAAATGCATGTTACGGTATCTCTTTTAATTATTTAATAATAATATCTATACTTCTATACTATATTATAATGCTTGAGACCATTATAAAAACTGTTTTTGGTATGGTGTGATGGCACCAAAATTTTCTTCCAGTTTTGCCCTTTGATTGCAGCCAAAATTTCACTTTGTATCAGTTTCTTCCATTTTCGCTTCAATTGAAAATCTAACTTTTCACACACATGTATTTTAGGAGCACAAAATTTTAATATAATACATTATATTACACACGCAAAGCGTGTGCTCCGTAACTAGTTATTATAATATATTTGTTATGCAATCGATTAAATGACACTATGTCAAAGAGCTCCCAGTCTCTGTAGAATCAAGAATTAAACAACAAAAAACAATGTACAAGAATTAAGAAGACGGAGTTACGTCGTTCGGTACAAATATGCATCCGTCCATGAAAGAGAACCACATTTTTATTTTACCAATCCAAAGTCTGAATACACAAATGGAACATCACATATTCACCGTTTACAATCAATAGAAACAAAGATGTTCGAGCTAACAAGTTAAATTTAATTTCAAATTTATATTGATAATATTTTAGACAACAAAAAAATATTCTCACGAGTTAAAATTCATTCACGTGTATTTAATTAATAATTATTAACAAAAAAATATAATAATATATATATTTTAATATTAAACATATCATAATAAAATAAATTCATTTCAATTTAAAAATATTATTAACTTAAATTATGGATAAAGTATTAATTATTTAGTATAAAAAATATAATTATATATTATTAATATTACATATATATTTTAAATTTAATTATGTATATATACACTTTGGCGGGGCGGGTCCAGACGGGTTTTGCCAAATTCGAGAGTACCCACCCAAGACCCATTTGTGGACCGCTTAGCTCGGTCGACCCATTGACATTCCTACTTGTATCTCTGATTGCCCCTTTGAATCTTGACTTTTTCTCACAGCCCTTGAATCTCCAAGATTATTCCGTGTGTGTGTTGTTTATGTGCCTCTTGATGAATAACAACTTTCTCCAGGCTTATAAGTTATAACAGAAGCTGGTATATTTGCCCCAACGGCTCTCACACTATTGACTCATTGGCTTGACAAAGTTATTTGGGCTTTAGGCTAACTCAGTCCTAGGCCATTGAGAAGAACTAGAGTCCAGCCCAAATATCTTCCTCCTATGTATCACCTTCAGTCTCCAGTGTGGCCCAATCACCAACTTTTCAGACACCGATTCTACAATATTATTATAATAGAATTTTTTTAATTAATTAGTGAGATTTGATATGAATTTATAATTATATCCTAACTGATGTGCTAGTCGACATGAATGGTGATTTCTAATAACTCCTGTGACGTATTTTCACTCAATCTATCCACTTTTTCTTACTTTTTATAAAATTAAATATTTTGTTGATTTTTTTAAATGGTGCTTCTAAATAATTTTATTTTTCTTTAGTGAGGAGCCAGTTATTGTCTTCTATTAGGTTATATTTCTATACGAATCATCCATATGAGGCGAGGTTTTTAAGATTAATTAACAAAGAATTTGAGAAATTTAAGCTATATAAATTGTGACCTATAACATTCAAAAATGTGTATATCCTTATGAATCTTCCATCTTTTTATCGTCGATTGGTTTATCCCATATTTTGATTTGATCATCACTTTGTTTTAATCATTAAAAAGACAATACCTTAATCAATGTGTAAACCAATTATTCTCGTATTCTGTTATTGACTTGTACTTTCTAATATTTATTCGTTCATTTAATACATTTATTATTATTATTATTAGATCATGCATGCAGTTTTTTGGCATCTCTAACTTGGTTGGGTCTATCTATCTATGTATGTATACACACATATATATATATATATATTTATTGATGGTTGTTTCTTAATCGTTCATTACATTCTCCCACTCTTCACACACAACTGATCCCAAAAATTGGTATTATGGAGGTTTTATCTTCACCTCTAATATTTTTATACTCAAACATGAATTCTTACAACAAGATTCTTATGTTTTCTAAGGAGGAATATGATGACTGGAAACTACATATGCATGCACATCTTTCTGCCCAAGATGATGACATGTGGTGTGTCATCACAGAGGATCCTATATATGAAAATTCTTTAAGCCAACATTGCTGTTGCTATATCCAGATGGTGAATCTCACATGGTGGAGCAGCACCGATCGGAGTGGATCAAGGAGAAAAAAAAATAAAATCTGGACAATGTGGCTAAGGACATACTCTACAAGACCTTGGACAAAACCATATTCAATAAAATCAAGACCTCCATCAAAGCCAAATAGATCTGGAAAAATCTTACGCAACAGTGTGAGTGCAATGACCAGACGAAAGAAACAAGCTCACTGTAGCTATCCAAAAGTTCGATAGTGCAAAGATGAAGCCAGAGGAAACCATGGCCGAATTTGATGAACGATTTAGCAGTATCATCTGTGAACTTATTACTCTTGGTAAAACTTATACTAATCGAGAAATTGATATGAAGGTTATGATAGCTCTACCCAGGGAATGAGATGTCAAAACAGTAGCCATGAGAGAGTCAAAAGATTTAAGCAAGCTGGAATTGCATGACATGTTTGCTGAATTCAAAGCCTATGAGTAATTGAGCATTCGAACAGAAGAAGAGTCCTCAACCTCCCAACCAACCAAGCACTCATGGAAACCATAGCATGTCAATCGGTCGAGAATCCTCAAGCAGAAAAGGTGCAGAACAATTGAGAAATGAGGCTATGTCACTGTTTGTTAAGAGGCGTGACAAATTTATGCGCAAAAATCAATAAAAATTTAACAAACCTTATAAAAAATGACCATGCAGGTAATGGTTCTACATGTTATAACTGTGGCAAAAAAGATCATTTTATTGCATATTGCAACCGGCCAAAGAACAATGACAAGAAACTGGTCAAGAAGAAACGATCGAAGGATGAGAGAAGATTCTTCAAGAAGAAAAAAGATCAAAAATTTCTTGTTGCTGAGGATAGCAAGAGCAAGTGGGCAGACCTAGACTCTGAGTCTGAAAGTTCCTCCAGTGATAGTGGAGAGGAAAAAGTGCAATGCTTGATGGCCAACTCAGAACCAGAAGATGAAAATGATGATGATGTATTTGAATTTAGTTCCTTTGAATTTACACGAGATGATCTCATCATTGCACTTCATGAAATGGCTAAAGAGTACCAAAAGCTCTCAAAATCATTCGAGGAAGTTAAGGTAGAGAAAGTATGTAGAGACCAGCTCCAGAATCACCTACTAAAAATATATTTAAGCATGCAATTAACTGAAATAAGCATAATCAAAAGGATTCAGCCTTCGAAATTCCATATATCTTGTGTTCTTTATCATTCTGCTTATTATTGTATCTTTTTGAAAGCAAACATTTCATTAAGCTTGTTGGACTAATTCCGCACTTCTTAGTTGTCCAAATATCTTTAGAAGTTGAGAAAGTTGGTTGAGTGGATTAACACTCATTCAACACTTTGTTTATTTTTAAGATTATTTTAAAAAATGTGTATTCACCTCTCCCTCTCTACAAACACACCCAATCCCCAACAAGTGGTATCAGAGCGAGTTTTTATCGACTGCTGATAATTATACTTAAATCATGAATTTATTTAAAAAGATACCCATGTTTGCTAAAGAAGAAGATGATGATTAGAAGATTCATATGCAGACACATATTGCAGCTCAGGATGACGACATGTGGTATGTCATCACTGACGGACCCATGAAGATTATGAAAGCAAACACTTTAGTAGCAAAATCCACAGGTGAGCCTCAAATGGTCGAAAATCACAGATCTGAATGGACCATAGAGGATAAAAAGAAAGAAAATTTGGCCAACATTTCCAAAGACAATCTCTATAAGACTTTGGACAAGAACATGTTCGGAAAGATCAAAACATGCTCCACCACAAAAGAGATCTTGGAAAAGCTTACTCAAATGTGTGAGTGAAATGATCAAACCAAGGAGAACAAGCTCACAGTTTCCATCCAAAAATTTGATAACGCGAAAATGAAGCCAGGGAAAACCATGGCTGAATTTGACGAACGGTTTACTAGTAGTATTGTTTGTGAACTTATTACTTTGGAAAAATCATACTTTAACTGTCAAATTACTTTTAAGGTAATGCGTACTTTGCCCAGACAATGGGACGTCAAAACTGTAGCTGTTGGGGATCGATTTGGACTGCCCTTTAGAACTTCGTTGAGCAATTCAAGATGAAAATCTTCGAATGTGAGCTCAGTTGTTATTAGCAAATGGACTCTAGTCTTTCTCATGTGTCGATGTTAATTGACCAAAAAATATATGTGCGAAAACAGACCAACTAACAGATTGAACAAATATATGGAAGTGACTAAACTGATATGTAAATAACGCAGATATGTTTATGGATATTCGGACATGCAATGATGTTTGTGCTCCATACTAGTGTGGTAATTGACATAACACACTTAGCCAATTTTTTTTTCCAGATTTCTCTATATGCTTACACTTGGAGTTGTCGACTAGACATTTGTTTATTTGTTCTCAATTTAAAATTTTCTTTTATATTCCTAGTTTGTACAAAGTGTATTGTTTAATTCTTGTTGGCTAAATTCTGTGTTTATGTATTTCCATTTCCATTTCCAAGATCACTTCCTCATCAATATGTTAACATGCCATGTGCACTGCAGGTTCTTAATTTATCGTAAAGTGCAGCACTTTTAATTTTATCGAAGCTGTAGGAACTTTACACGAGGTTTGTTAATTGAAATTATTTTTTGTACTATACTTATTTAATGTGCAAGATGAATTTATGCTGTTTATCCTTCTTTTTATACATTCTGTGCAAACAATGTGCAATGGTATGTACAAAGGGCGTTGAGATTGTTTAATTCAAATAAGGGAAGAAAATGAAGAAAAAATGTGCAATGGGATGTAATACAGGTATGTATATATAATTCTGTACCGAGCTTATTTCTAATATTGGTATATTTTTCATTAACAATTTTACATTTTTAATATAGGCTCCTAGAAAACTAGATGTAAAACAATGTGGTTATTACGTATTGAGATTTATAAAACAGATTACTGAAGAAGTGTCAAATATCAAGAGAGATTAACTACGATTGATAGTACTATTATCTCTCTCTCTTAAATAATTTGAATTATCTATGTATCATTTTAGAAATTCATTAATGGTTGGTTTTTAATAATATAACTCGTGTGTGTGTTCCCAGTTCACGAAAACAGAGTATTGATAAGTGCATTTTGTGTGCATTTATTCATGTTATTTTTATGTCTATTTTATGTGCATTCATATTGCTTTTATGTGTTTTTATGTGTTTTAGTTCTTGTGTGTGTATTACACTCTCCGGGTTAATTTTGTAGAAAAATAGATTTTTGAAGAGTGAATTACGTAGCAGCCTTGATCAAAAAATCATATTTAATTTTAGAAAGATCAAACTCCGATCTCGACCGTTAATAATAATGTTTAAGATGTTTTAAAGCTGCTGTCAAAATTTCAGCTTGATCCGACGGCTAGAACTTAAGATATGAATTTTTCAAAATTATCGCGCGGTGCAGAAAAATTTTCTCGCTTGAGCGAGCAAGATGTGGAAAATCACCTTCGGGCAGAAGATGGCTCGCTCGAGCGAGACCCTATGCTCGCTCGAGCGAGATACGCGTGCAGAGTTTTTTAAAAAGGAAATTCTTGCTCGGGAAGGATACTAACTTTTGAAGACCCTTGGGCATATAAATACCAATCTAATCATCAGAATAAGGGTTCGAACACGCAGAGAACACAGACAAGAGGCGAGAGGCGGCTACGGGCGTGGAGATTGAAGACGCTCCATCAGAGTTTTTCTTCTTTTCTTCTTTTCTTTCTTAATTTTTGTTTGAATTATTAGTTTCAATTATTGAGTAGTTTATTTTCAACCAAGACGGCGTGATTGAGCCGAACAAATTCATGTAGAAAACTTGGATGTTTGTTTGGGATTTTTCAGACTTGATTTTATTTTATTAATTGTTAGATTTATATTTGTCTTGTGGATAGTCTGATCAACTGTTTGCTCGCATGTTAATCGGTTCCAAGTCGACAGAAGAGGGATTGATTTCGATCACTTTGATAATCAACATATTGTAAAACCGACTAGAAATAGAATTCGGTTTCAATGTGAGGTTTGGGTGTAAACTGAATTTTTACAAATATTTAATGCATTCAAATTTGATTAGAATTACGAAAGATTAGTTCATCAATATTTGAATAGGTTTGATTGTTCTAGAAATAGTCCTTTGAACAAGATAGGAGAATTCCCGTAATTTAAGATTAAATCTGAGTCCTGAATCGACTACATGTTACGTGATTTGTTCGGTACCTACGTGTGTCTTGGTTGTCTCGTTTTAATTATTTTTATCTTCAGTTATTTTAATTCTTATTTCTTCAGAAGTTTTTATTTTAAATTCTTATTTTTATTAAATCAAATTGCTTTTTATTATTTTGTCTAGATTAAGTAAAATAATGAATTTTTGAGAATTGACAGCAGTCCCTGTGGGATCGATACTTGGACTCTCAGTCCACTTTACTATTACTTGACCTGGTACGCTTGCCATTAGATTTATATCACACCGATTTAGCCGGTTAAGTTTTTGGCACCGTTGCCGGGGACTGTTCAGTTAATATTAGGATAGATTATTTGCTTGAGACTAGACATTTTTTTTCTTGCATTTTTTTTAATTATTAATTATTTTTTTTCTTACTTGTGAGGTACTTGGAGATGGATCATCGACAGGTGTTCACAAGATTTGGCCAGCAATACTTGGAGCCTTTCTATGCTGCTTGGGGGAGATTCAATGATTTGGTGAACAAATTTCAATGCCATCAGTTTTTGACTTACACCCTCACTAACATTTTTTATGTTGGTTTGGATGAGATTACAAGAAGTTGGGTAGATTCTGGAGCTTTGGCCACTGGCAGTCAATTGTTTAGAAAAGATGAATACAGTGCGATGCACTTGTTAAATGATATGGCAGATTTCGACTACCATTGGCATTGTGATCCTTCATTGCAAGGTTGGAGTCACAAATATCCTCCAGATATCAACTCTAAAAATTTTGCAAACCAACCACCGGAGAGTCAAGAAGAGTGTGTAGGGTGTTCTGAAGATTATGTGGCTCAGTTGGAGAATCTTTTGCGGCAACAGACAGAGACAAATCAATTCTTAGAAAGCCGTATCAAGTCTTGGAGTCTTTTGGATGAACAGATTGCGCTTCTTAGAGAACCAATTTTTGAGATCTGCCAAGAGAGTGAAGTAACTGAGCCAGTGCATGAAAAATTAATTTTTGAGGAATTTTCTTGTGAAGAAGAGCCAATAGTGATAGTGGAGGAGGAAGAAACATACAAGGCTACATATTTTACCTCGTCAATGGTCGTTCCATGTACACCGTTAGAAGATTCTTTCTTGCCATTGATGCCACTTCCAAAATATTCCATCCTCCATGAGCTTCAGCCTGCAATCCGAGTTTCTTTCCAAACTAATCAGTTCCGACTGAGTGTTGTTGGACCGACGAGCTTTCCATGTCAATATCACGCCAAGCTTGAGGGCGTAGGAAATCAAAACCCATACGTAGAGTCTTATGATTCTTACTATGGGCGGCAACCACTCTTTGATGGTTGCTTCTGCATAGTCGGGCTGTAGAGTATAAATTTAGCGCTGACTGGGAGGCAACCCAGAGTTCTTTCCCTTGTTTTTTTATTTTATTTTTTGTTTTTATTTATTTATATTTAATTTTTACTTGTTTCCCATTCCAGTTTGCCGAGCCTGCCGATATACACAGTCTGCTGCTGCTGTCCCAGCAGATACTGTCATGAAAGAAGAGGATGAATCGAAAACCAGGGGAGTGTTATTTTTGTTCTCATTGTGTTTTTGTTCGTCTTTGCATTTGTGTGTTTGTTATGCATTCTGTTCATTGTTCTGAAGCATTGAGGGCAATGCTTTGGATAAGTATGGGGGGTAGACTAGTTTATTGCATTGTTTGTTATTTTTGTGTTGCATCTGTCATGTTTTGTGTTTGTTTGCATCTAGTTTCTTGTTGTTGTTTGTTTGTTTAGTCTTGCATGAGTAAGATGAGTCATAATAGCCAATGATGATGAAGTTTATTTGAAAAATTGTTTTTTTTTTAAAAAAAATTGCTCTTGACTTGACATGAGAAACTGTAGGTTAAACCGTGAATATTTATAAGCACTTGTGTTAGACCAGTGGACTGTAACGAAAGATTTGATGAAGTTTCTGTTTGTTTGACCATTGCACGACAATAGGTGGTTTGTGGATCTTGATTGTATTCTATGAATTTTGATGAGGCTCTAGTTTACACTTATGATCTTGGGCGCACCTAGAAAAAAAAATATTTTTACAACTCCATCCGGGCTTGGACAATGATTGAAATCCTAATCATTGTTTCATAGCTAAGTTAGCGGGTAAAATGGGGTTGATGCTCCATCCGGGCTATAGACGAGGGAATTAGAAAAAAAAAGAGAAAGATTTTTTGTATTCTAGCCAGTTATAGCTAAGTCAGCGGGTAATTATTGGGGCAAAAGAAATATCGGGTGCAAAATCCGGAGGTGTGTAATTCATTATCTCAAGAGAGGTGGGTTTTCTAGAGGTCATTGGAAGGAATGAGCACTTGAAGAGTGAAACTTGCACTGATTTGTCATAGGTCGCTAAGCAGTTTTGAAACGAATTCGGTCTAAGTTGTATGAAACTGGAATGACAGTTTACACACACACGTTCACGTTAAACCGAAGGTGTATTATGAAAATTTGAGAGCGTGTGTGATTTTGTTTTGTGATTGAACTTCTCGGAGGCTGTGCACATTCATGATTCTTCCTCACTTATGTTTTTGTTTGCATATTGTTTTTGCATGTCTTGCTCGAGGGCGAGCAAGGTTTAAGTATGAGGGTGTTGATAAGTGCATTTTGCGTGCATTTATTCATGTTATTTTTATGTCTATTTTATGTGCATTCATATTGCTTTTATGTGTTTTTATGTGTTTTAGTTCTTGTGTGTGTATTACACTCTCCGGGTTAATTTTGTAGGAAAATGGATTTTTGAAGAGTGAATTACGGAGCAGCCTTGATCGAAAAATCATATTTAATTTTAGAGAGATCAAACTCCAATCTTCACCGTTCATAATGAAATTTAAGATGTTTTAAAGCTGCTGTCAAAATTTCAGCTTGATCCGACGGCTAGAACTTAAGATATGAATTTTTCAAAATTATCGCGCGGTGCAGAAAAATTTTCTCGCTCGAGCGAGCAAGATATGGAAAATCGCCTTCGGGCAGAAGATGGCTCACTCGAGCGAGACCCTATGCTCGCTCGAGCGAGATACGCGTGCAGAGTTTTTTAAAAAAGAAATTCTTGCTCGGGAAGGATACTAACTTTTGAAGACCCTTGGGCATATAAATACCAATCTAATCATCAGAATAAGGGTTCGAACACGCAGAGAACACAGACAAGAGGTGAGAGGCGGCTACGAGCGTGGAGATTGAAGACGCTCCATCAGAGTTTTTCTTCTTTTATTCTTTTCTTTCTTAATTTTTGTTTGAATTATTAGTTTCAATTATTGAGTAGTTTATTTTCAACCAAGACGGCGTGATTGGGCCGAACAAATTCATGTAGAAAACTTGGATGTTTGTTTGGGATTTTTCAGACTTGATTTTATTTTATTGATTGTTAGATTTATATTTGTCTTGTGGATAGTCTGATCAACTGTTTGCTCGCATGTTAATCGGTTCCAAGTCGACAGAGGAGGGATTGATTTCGATCACTTTGATAATCAACATATTATAAAACCAACTAGAAATAGAATTCGATTTCAATGTGAGGTTTGGGTGTAAACTGAATTTTCACAAATATTTAATGCATTCAAATTTGATTAGAATTACGAAATATTAGTTCATCAATATTTGAATAGGTTTGATTGTTCTAGAAATAGTCCTTTGAACAAGATAGGAGAATTTCCGTAATTTAAGATTAAATCTGAGTTCTGAATCGACTACATGTTACATGATTTGTTCGGTACCTACGTGTGTCTTGATTGTCTCGTTTTAATTATTTTATCTTCAGTTATTTTAATTCTTATTTCTTCAGAAGTTTTTATTTTAAATTCTTATTTTTATTAAATCAAATTGCTTTTTATTATTTTGTCTAGATTAAGTAAAATAATGAATTTTTGAGAATTGACAGCAGTCCCTGTGAGATCGATACTTGGACTCTCAGTCCACTTTACTATTACTTGACCTGGTACGCTTGCCAGTAGATTTATATCACACCGATTTAGCCGGTCAAGTATCAAGGCATATATATCACTTATAGTGCTCTAAAAGTCTTAACTAAGCTATTACATACTTCTTAATCTCTATAAGGATCCAAAACTATACATGTATCCGTCGTCAGCATGCTGATGACGATTGCCTAAAATTTAGGCACAACTCCGTTGCTATCCCCGAAACACTCCGCCACTCTTGGCCCTCCAGTAGGACGCTAAGAAACCTCTAAAACTGACTTGAAGTAGCTAAGAACGAGAGAGAGGAGGTGAATGAGCGAGTCAAAAGTGAGCCTCGGCACCCCTATATATAGACCACGATCGGAACCTCCGATCGCACGATCAAAGCATCCAATCCATGCTTCTGATCTCTCCCCACCAACCATGTGTCTTGCTTCTAGAGCTTCCTGCTGATAGTAGATCGGAGCTTCCGATCCCACTTCGGAGCTTCCGATCTCCCCGACGTCACTGCTTACGTAATATTCCAGATAACTGGCAAATCGGGACGTTCGGAGCTTTCGATCTCACTTCAGAGCTTTCGAACTCCCCAGAGCTTCCGAACCAAAAACTATGGCTCCGATCACATCGAAGCTTCCAAAATCTGTTTTGAACTTGCGATCCTCCCGAAGCTCAAAGCTCTAACGGACCATACTTGATCTTTCTGGATTCATTCTTCAACTCCTTAAACTCTTTTGAGGATTCCTTAATCATTTCTTGGCCAATTAAACACAATTAGGCGCTTGATTAACTTAATTTTGGAGACGGGTTACTACATTCTCCCCCACTTAAGAAATCCTTCCTCGAAATCAGGACTAGGATAACAGAACAAAATAATATTGAAACAACTTATATCCCAATACTGCAGTTTTTACAATACAACTAAACTGCTGAAATATAATACAGTCAAAACAACTCCGGATACTCAGAACGCATACGACTCTCCAACTCCAAGTTGCTTCCTCAGTGCCTCGACGCTGCCACTGAACCATGACTAGAGGAATGCTCTTATTCCGTAGCACCTTCCTATCAAGAATTCTGAGGGGTCTCTCCACGTATGACAAATCAAGATCCAGATGAACCTCAACTGGTTGCAGAATGTGAGAATCATATGCAACGTATTGACAAAGTAGTGACATGTGGAACACGTTATGAATGCTGGAAAGATACGACGGTAACGCCAGACGATAAGCAACATCTCCAACCTTTTCCAAGATCTCGAACAGGCCAATAAACTTGGGTGCTAACTTCCCCTTCAATCCAAATCTCGTCACCTTCCAGAAAGGTGATACCCGTAAGAAAACATACTATCCCGTCTCAAAATGCAGTGGTCTGCGCTTGGTGTTGGCGTAACTGGCCTGCCTATCCTGTGCTGCCTTGATTATCTTCTTGATCAACTCTACTTTGTCCACAATCTGTTGGATCAATTCTGGTCCTTCGACCTGTCGTTATCTTACTTCATTCCAAAACAAGGGTGTACGACATCGACGACCATAAAGAGCCTTGAATGGTGCCATGCCAATGCTACGATGATAACTATCGTTGTAGGAAAAATCTATCAACGACAAATGATCCTGCTAGGATAATCCAAAGTCAATTACTGAAGTTCTCAACATATCTTTCAATGTCCGAATAGTCCTCTCAAGCTGACCGTCTGTCTCTGGGTGATAAGCAGTACTCAAACTCAGAGTGTAGTACCTAAAATCTAATCTACTAAATCGCATGAATTAAATTTAATAAATATTAGGATTATTATTTTTAAAGTTTATCTCATTTAAATTTTTTATTTGAATTATGTGCTAATAAAATATTTTATTATTTGTTCAAATGATTTTTGATTTTTAATTGTTTAGTTTATTCATTTAAATTATTTTAATTGTCTAGTTTATTCTTTTAAATGATTTTAACTATTTATCTTATTTGTATAAATATTTTCGAGCATCCAACTTATTTATTTTAAATATCCTAGTTTAGCGGCTAGTTATTTTTAATTATTTTTAATTATTTTAAATGTCTAGATTATTTATTTTAAACCCTTTTTAATTGTCCAAATCATTTTAAAGGTTTTTATTCCGCTTGTGTATTTATTTAATTTGATTTTAAACGTTTTTCTAGTTTTTTAAAAATTATTTTAATCGCTCTGCTTGTTATTTAAATATTTTACTCGTTGCCGTGACATAAGAATATTTAAAGTGTTTAATTCTTGGATTTTCAAGCTTGTGTATTTTATGAGTGCAATTAAATTTAAGATAAATTTAAGACCCAAAGTTGCTAAGTTTGAATAACACTTTTTAAAAGTGTGTAGCACTTTTTCTCTAACACTCACACACTCACATTTATATACATACATCTATACCTACACACTCAACTTTATCCATAACTCAAGATTTAACCCTAGCCCCCAAATTTCACTATCATTTCTCACGCTCACGCTCAAACACACACACACACCTTCACGCCATTTCCTTCTCCTCCAAGCTCACGTCGACGCCATCTCTTTCTCCTCCAAGCTCGACCGCCGCCAGCCACCACTCGTCTCCGGCAAAGCACTCCCACGGCGAGCTGATCGAGCTGGTCCATCCTAGGCAGCTCGACTCCAGCTCGTGCAACCCCATTCCTCCTTGTTTCAACTTCAGCTCAAGCGGGCTCTTATTTTCCGTCTTTTCTTGTAACTAGGCAAGATTATGGTTTTCTTATTGGCCCCAAGTAGATTATTATGTCGTGTGATTGAATGGTGTTTATGCATTTCATTTTTCAAAAGATTTTAATGCCCTGTTTCGAAATGTTTCTGCCCATATTTTTCCATGTTCATGTTTTAAGATTTATCATATTATGATTTCTTATGGTTTGTAATGAGATGGGTAAAAGTTTGATTGAATTATTCATGGTTACCTTGAGTTCGAAATTTCAGAAAAATGGAGTGTATGTGCATTTCTATTTTTGTCCTATTTTGGTGATGCTTGGATGGTGTATTAGAGGCTACCATGGGTGAGAATGTAGCTCACATGGTAGTGCTTAGGTTGAGTCAAAGATAGTGATCAAATTAAAGTTGAAGGGCCACTGAATTTGGATAGGTTGGCTTTGGTTTGGGCAGGGCAGGGGGCTCGATTGTTTGAACTGTTGTAGACTTGAGAAGGGGACTGGTTTCAGTGGGTTGAGAGAGAGTCTATGAAGTGGTAATGGTCTTGGTTTGTTGGTTTGGTTAATGGGAGTCCACTGTTTAAGTCTTTGGAAGGGGGAAAGAGTTAAGACATGGTGAGCATAATTTTTTCCATGTGATAGGGCTGTCCGGGATCAAACGTTTAGAACGGGGTTAAGCTCATGATTAGGAAAAGGTCTTTGGGCTGGAATTAGCCTAAGATGTTGAGAATATGTCGGTTCAAGCGGAAATTAATTCGGTTAAGTTTTGGTCGAGTTCTAGGCATTTGATTGGATAGGTGCAGAATTCTGGAATTTGAATGAGGCTGCTGTCCGGAAATGAATTTTTATAGAATGATTGGATATGAATAATACCCCGAGGATGACTTATTTATTTAGTTCTAAGAGTGAGGGAGCTGTGGTTTCAAGCGAAATCCTTTTTTAATACGAAATGAGTGAGTTATAAGCTTTACGGGTGTACCATTCAAATTGTCCT
Organism: Henckelia pumila; assembly: GCF_033568475.1. NCBI lineage: Eukaryota > Viridiplantae > Streptophyta > Magnoliopsida > Lamiales > Gesneriaceae > Henckelia > Henckelia pumila. The sequence goes on along the minus strand of NC_133123.1, from coordinate 17,110,213 downwards.
AAGCGTAAATTATGATTTAGATTCCTACCCTTGGTTTGCTCCTTACATCACCATCCCGATCATCAATATTTGAGTCTTTTGCAGGTTTATCGAGTAAATATTTACAAGTACCTTACATCTACATATGCATGCTAAGTTCTTATATCAAGTCAAGAAAGAATGAAAGAAAAACATTTTTATGAACGAAGTGAGATGATTGTGACTACAGTAAAGAGTGTGTTTGGACGGGCTGGGAGACGTCTTGGCTTCCCTTACCAATATATTCATGTGTATGGATGGGCTGGGAGAAATCTTGGCTTCCCATACCACCCATAGGACAAGATGGGTTGGGAGATATCCTGACTTCCTTGCGACATAGTGCACTGCAGCCATGATCGAGATCGAAATCACAGAGTCACAATTCAAGGATCTACGTTCACTATTTATATGACTATGTTTCAGAACAGATTATGCAGTTACATTGATTATATTTGACTCAGCCATGCATATGTTATATTCATGTTCTCTCATTTTTTTTAGAAGTCTATTTTGTTTAAAGTAAGGGCACAAAACAAAAGTATTTTTAGTATAAGATATTTTTAATCTTCCTGTGCATGTATGTATTAGTACTCGTTATTCACCCATTTTCTTGCTGGGCCCCTAGGCTCACTGTAGTGACCCTTACCCGGATTACCTACTAAACAGAACTTATGCATGCAATTAAATTAATTAAACAGATATCAGAATAAAACTGCGGAAACCATAAACAATATACAATCCCAAGTAAAGGAATCTGTAATTTATCCAATAATATACAACCAAATCGAATAGCTGTATAAACCCAAACAACAGTAATAAAACCTAGACGAAGCTCCAGCTGGCCAACCACTGACTAGCCCCTCCTGGATCCACCCTCATCGTCCAATCGCAAACCTGCCCCATGGAATAGGGTGTCCAAAAAATACAGAGTACGAGACGTGAGCATAAAACGCTCAGTACGAGAGTATGAGTATACATGCATGCAAAGTGAACTCCCTATAGACTCGAGGTCAAGGATCAGATAACAGAGACAGACCGGGCCCTGGTATGTAGCACGCTGTGCCGTCGCTTCAGGAGGTGGCTCCCATACCGAGATAACCGTGGATACGCCGGACCCAAATTGATGGAAGTCCATCCACTAACAGGATAGGGTACAACCCTACTAACAGACATCTCGAAAGAGATACAGCAAGATGCAAATGAATGCAGCATAATATCATGGCATATAAATCATGCAGTCACATAATACATGCATACTCAGTCAGGATATCTCGAATAGTACTTTCGTACCTCAAAACAGTGGAAGCTCTACCAACTCTAGGTCCACGCCTATAGTCTGCTCTACACTGCCAAATGATACTACTATCATTAAAGTGCTCTAAAAGCCTTAACTAACCTATTGCATACTCCTAAATATTTATAGGAAGCAAAAGCTATACCTTCGTCTGTCGTTAGCCCTTTGATGTCGATGCCTCCAGAACTTGGGCACAACTCCGCTACGACTACCGAACGCCTCGCCGACCTCCGGACCAAGCCTAAGAAGACTAGAACAGCTCCAAAAGGACTAGAATGGAAAGGAGAACTCAAAATTGGCAAATGAAAGTGAAGCCTCGGCCTTCTATTTATAGACAATGATCGGAACTTCCGATCCTTGATCGGAACGTCCGAACCTCGATCGGAACGTCCGATCCTGCCATCGGAGCTTCCGAAGATCCTGATCTGCCACGTGTCAAAATATCACTTGTTGACTCCGGATAGGGGTGATCGGAGCTTCCGGTCCTGATCGGAGCTTCCGATCTTGCCACACGTCATGCCTGACATAATATCGATCGGAGCTTCCGATCCTGTTCGGAGCTTCCGATCCTGATCGGAGCTTCCGAACTCACCTTCGAAGCTTCCGAACTCTACCCAAGTAATTATGATTAATTCCTTAATTATTGATTTTGGTTACAGGCTACTACATTCTCCCCCACTTAAGATATTTCGTCATCGAAATCAGATCTTAAGTACCGAATGCAAATACAGAAATCAGAAACATTCTTTATTCAAATCAAACGTTTACAGAGTTTGCAACTGAATACAACTTAAAGAATGAAATCAAAACAACTCAGTATGGTCTTTACGCATCCTGTCCTCAAGCTCCCAAGTAGCTTCCTCAGTGCCTCGGCGCTGCCACTGAACTAAAACCAAAGGAATGCCTTTGTTCCGTAAAACCTTATCCTTATAATCCAGGATACGAAGAGATTTCTCAACATAAGTCAAATACTTGTCTACCTGAACCTCAGACCGCTGCAGAATATGAGATTCATCTGCCACATACCGTCGCAACAGAGATACGTGGAACACGTCGTGAATACTGGATAGATGCGGTGGCAAAGCTAGTCGATAAGCCAAATCGCCAATGCTCTCCAAGATCTCAAACGGACCGATAAATCTGGGAGACAACTTGCCCTTAAGGCCAAATCTGAGAATCTTGCGGAAAGGTGACACTCTCAGAAACACTTTCTCCCCGAACTCGAACTGCAAGGGCCTACGCTTGATATTAGCATAACTGGCCTGACGATCCTGTGCAGTCTTAATCCGTTTCTTGATTTGATCAACAATATCTATCGCCTGCTGGATAAACTCCGGTCCCTCAGCCTGTCTCTACCCCACTTCTTCCCAGAAGAGTGGAGTACGACAACGTCGCCCATACAATGCCTCAAAAGGTGCCATCCCAATACTAGTATGATAGCTGTTGTTGTAAGCGAACTCGATCAACGACAAATGATCCTGCCAGGCTGAACCAAAATCCATGACGCACGCTCTAAGCATATCCTCTAACGTACGGATAGTGCGCTCTGACTGACCATCAGTCTCCGGATGATAGGCTGTACTCAAACTGAGAGTAGTACCCATCGCACGCTGAACACTCCCCCAGAATCTAGAAGTAAACCTGGGGTCCCGATCGCTGACAATGCTCACAGGCACTCCATGAAGTCGAACGATCTCCTGAATGTACATCCGTGCCATGCGATCCACAGAGTACTCTCGGCTATAGGCAATGAAATGCGCTGACTTGGTGAGTCGGTCCACCACAACCCAGATAGCATCACAGTTCCTCGGGGATACCGGCAAATGGGTCACAAAGTCCATTGTGATAAACTTCCATTTCCATTCAGGAATAGGCAGACTGTGAAGCAATCCTCCAGGTCGTCGGTGCTCTGCCTTGACCTGTTGACACACCAAACATCTTGAAACAAACTGATAAACATTGCGTTTCATTCCCTTCCACCAGAAACGAGTACGTAGATCCTTGTACATCTTGTTGCTCCCAGGATGAATACTCAACTTAGTGCGATGCGCCTGAGACAAAATCTCCTCTCGCAACTCTTCATCCTGCGGAATCACAAGCCTACCAGACAAACACAGAAAGCCATCTGACTGATAATGAAATCCAGACGAGCTACCCTCGTTAGCTAGATGAGCTAAACGCTGGGTCTTCAAATCAGACATCTGAGCATCTCGGATCCGCGAATACAAGGCTGGCTCAGATAATATCGCAAACATCTGGATACTCTGCATAACTTTCTTATGCTTGAAGGTATAACCTGAAGTAAAACAGTCACTGATCGCACTAGACATCGAACAAGTCTGAAGTGCGGATAGTCGCACCTTGCGACTCAAAGCATCAGCGATGAGATTAGCAGCTCCCGGATGGTACTTAATCTCGCAATCATAGTCCTTAAGCAAGTCCATCCAACGTTTCTGCCTCATGTTCAACTCCACCTGAGTGAACAAATACTTGAGACTCTTATGGTCGGTGAAGATCTCAAATTTCTCGCCATACAGATAATGACGCCAGATCTTCAAAGCAAACACAATGGCTGCTAACTCCAAATCATGGACTGGGTAGTTGTCCTCATGAAGCTTCAGCTGTCTAGAAGCGTATGCGATCACATGCCCATTCTGAGTCAGGACACAACCTAACCCCTGAAGAGAAGCATCCGTGTATACCACATACCCTCCAGATCCGGACGGTAATGCCAACACCGGCGCAGAAGTCAACCGCCGTCGAAGCTCACAGAAATTCTCCTCACACTCGGAGGACCACTCGAAATCCACACCCTTGCGGGTAAGCTGCATCAACAGTCGAGCTAACTGAGAGAAGTTCAGAATGAAGCGATGATAATACCCTGCTAGACCCAGAAAACTACGGATCTCAGCAACTGTCGTCGGACGCGACCAATTAAGTACCGCTTCAATCTTGCTTGGATCAACAGAAATCCCTTCCCTGGATATGATATGGCCAAGAAAGACCACTCTATCCATCTAGAACTCACACTTGCTTAGCTTGGCGTACAACTGCTCATCTCGAAGAGTCTGTAGTACTAACCGCAAGTGAGAAACATGTTCTTCCGTATTACGCGAATATACCAAGATGTCTTCAATAAAGACCACGACAAACTTGTCCAAATACTCCCTGAAGACACGGTTCATCAGATCCATGAATATAGCCGGTGCATTAGTCAAACCAAATGGCATCACTAAGAACTCGTAATGCCCATAGCGAGTACGGAATGCAGTCTTGGTTACGTCCTGATCACGGACTCTCAACTGATGATACCCAGATCTCAAGTCAATCTTGGAGTAAACTGATGTGCCCTGCAGCTGGTCAAACAAGTCATCAATACGAGGCAACGGATACTTGTTCTTCACAGTGACTCGATTCAGCTGCCGATAGTCAATGCACAGCCGCATCGACCCATCCTTCTTCTTCACGAAGAGAACAGGAGCTCCCCAAGGAGATACACTAGGACGAATGTACCCCTTGTCCAAAACATCCTGTAGCTGATTCTTCAACTCACGCATCTCTGACGGAGCCAGACGATACGGTGCTCTAAAAATAGGCGAAGTACCCGGCATCAACTCTATGCGAAACTCGACTTCCCTAGCAGGAGGAAAACCCGGAATCTCATCAGGAAATACATCTGGAAATTCATCCACAACAGAAATGCTCTCTATCCCAATACTCTCAGCGGACAAATCAACTGCATAGATAAGGTAGCCTTCCCCGCCAGACTCTAGAGCTCGACAGGCTCTCAAAGCTGATACCAAAGGCATCGGGGGCCGCGCTCCCTCACCATAGAAAAACCAACTCTCACTCCCCTCTGGATGAAAGCGTACTAATCTCTGATAGCAGTCCACTGAAGCTCGATAGGTAGTCAACATATCTATTCCCAGAATGCAATCAAAGTCGTCCATCGCCAGGACCATGAGATTCGCTAACAGAATGTTCCCTTCGAACTCTAAAGGGAAACCCATCACTAGACGCTTAGCCAAAGCAGATTGGCCCGTCGGAGTAGAAACAGACATCACTACGTCTAGTGCAATGCATGGTAACTTATGCCTCTTAACAAAACGTGCAGAAATGAAGGAATGAGATGCACCAGTGTCAATAAGTACAAGAGCAGGTATACCATAAAGCAGAAATGTACCTGCGATGACTTTCTCATTCTCCTCCACATCCTGATCATGTCTCAGGCAAACACCTGGCCAGAAGCTCGTGGCCTCAAATGAGAATCCCAGCAGACTGTCCCTGCGACCTCTGCTGAACGGTGGCCTGAGAACCAGATCCTGAACGAGATACAGAACCACCTCCCCCAGACAGTGGACAATCCCTCCGGATATGACCACTCTCTCCACAACGGAAACAAGCTCCAGAAGCTCTACGGCACTTGTCGGATGGATGATTCTTCCCACAGTGATCATACTTGTCCTTATTACCGTAACGAACAATACCTCCAGAACCAGAGGAAGAAGAAGATCCAGACTTCTTGAAAGTTTGGGCACGGGGACCCAAAGAACTAGCAGGCCTCGACTGAGGGAAAGACCTGTTCCGCCGAATGCTGTCCTCCGCCTGGTGACAACGGCTCACCAAACCCTCGTAGGACATGTCGTCGCCAACCGCCACACGGTCATGGATCTCAGGGTTAAGGCCCTGAAGGAACAGATTATACTTCATCTCTGAGCTATCAGCAATCTCGGGGCAATAGGATAGCAGATCAAAGAACCTCTGCTGATACTCATCGATAGACATGGCTCCTTGTCGTAGACTCAGTAGCTCGCCTGCCTTCGACTGACGGAGTGCAGGAGGAAAATACCGCTTTTGGAAAGCTGTGCGAAACTCGGCCCAGGTGGCCACTCCCCTCGCCGCAACAAAAGGTGCAGAAGTAAACCTCCACCACCTGCGCGCACGCCCATCCAGAAGATATCCAAGGGTCTCCACCTTCTGCTACTCGGTGCATTGGAAAGTCTGAAAAGTCGTCTCCATGCGGTCTAACCAGTTCTTCGCATCCTCCGGAGACTTACCTCCAACTAAGGGCTTAGGACCCATAGCTAAGAATCGACGCACAGTAAAACGCTCGTCGTCATGATGACGATGACGCCGTTCTCGACGAGGCTCCCGGTCGGCATCACCCCAACGCCCACCAACACTGCCATGAGAACTCCGGTCGTCACGATTTGCCATCTACAAAAATACCTCATGATGAGACTAAATCCCAAGAATTCTTTTGCATGCTCTGATACCATAAATGTAGTGACCCTTAACCGGATCACCTACTAAACAGAACTTATGCATGCAATTAACTTAATTAAACAAATATCAGAATAAAACTGCGGAAACCATAAACAATATACAATCTCAAGTAAAGGAATCTGTAATTTATCCAATAATATACAACCAAATCGAATAGCTGTATAAACCCAAACAACAGTAATAAAACCTAGACGAAGCTCCAGCTGGCCAACCACTGACTAGCCCCTCCTGGATCCACCCTCCTCGTCCAATCGCAAACCTTCCCCATGAAATAGGCTGTCCAAAAAATACAGAGTACGAGACGTGAGCATAAAACGCTCAGTACGATAGTATGAGTATACATGCATGCAAAGTGAACTCCCTATAGACTCGAGGTCAAGGATCAGATAACAGAGACAGACCGGGCCCTGGTATGTAGCACGTTGTGCCGTCGCTTCAGGAGGTGGCTCCCATACCGAGATAATCGTGGATACGCCGGACCCAAATCGATGGAAGTCCATCCACTAACAGGATAGGGTACAACCCTACTAACAGACATCTCGAAAGAGATACAGCAAGATGCAAATGAATGCAGCATAATATCATGGCATATAAATCATGCAGTCACATAATACATGCATACTCAGCCAGGATATCTCGAACAGTACTTTCGTACCTCAAAACAGTGCATGCTCTACCAACTCTAGGTCCATGCCTATAGTCTGCTCTACACTGCCAAATGATACTACTATCATTAAAGTGCTCTAAAAGCCTTAACTAAGATATTGTATACTCCTAAATATTTATAGGAAGCAAAAGCTATACCTTCGTCCGTCGTTAGCCCTTTGATGTCGATGCCTCCAGAACTTGGGCACAACTCCGCTACGACTACCGAACGCCTCGCCGACCTCCGGACCAAGCCTAAGAAGACTAGAACAGCTCGAAAAGGACTAGAATGGAAAGGAGAACTCGGAATTGGCAAATGAAAGTGAAGCCTCGGCCTTCTATTTATAGACAACGATCGGAACTTCCGATCCTTGATCGGAACGTCCGAACCTCGATCGGAACGTCCGATCCTGCCATCGGAGCTTCCGAAGATCCTGATCTGCCACGTGTCAAAATATCACTTGTTGACTCCGGATAGGGGTGATCGGAGCTTCCGATCTTGCCACACGTCATGCCTGACGTAATATCGATCGGAGCTTCCGATCCTGTTCGAAGCTTCCGATCCTGATCGGAGCTTCCGAACTCACCTTCGGAGCTTCCGAACTCTACCCAAGTAATTATGATTAATTCCTTAATTACTGATTTTGGTTACGGGCTACTACACTCACTACATCTACTTGGTGCAGGTATAGGTTATCTGTGAGATTGAGGGGCAGGACTATCGAGTGGACTGTGATGCGGGCACGACACATCCTGTGAGACATCGATTCTAAACATCTAATCTCGGTAATTAAACAACAATTATTCCAAACTAATATCCAATAATCAAAGCAAAATTTTTTTTTTTTCGAAACAGTGCTCCGCTCGATCGGTAAGATCTTACCGATCGAGCGAGCCAAAAACTTAAAAGGTTCTGCCCGAGAAAACCAGCCCTCGCTCGATCCGCAAGATCTTGCGGATCGAGCGAGCCACAAAATTTAAAACAGAGAACTGCAACGCTTGCCCTCACTCGATTGGTGATATTCTACCGATCGAGCGGCGACAGAAACATGGCAAAAAATAACAGAATTCATGCTAGAAACTTGAGTCCAAAACCCACAAAATAATATCATGCATTGCAATCACAAGTTCTCCAACTAATACATGAAGTTCTAGGGTTACACAACCACTCAAAAGTAATGGATTGTAACGAAAATCTTTAAACACAGCTCGCATAATCAATACAACAACAAAACGAAGTTCGATATCTAAACATGTTCCTATACAACTAGGTAGACATGCTGACACGACTTTCTAAACCGAGTCTCACTACTAGCTCTCCCTCTTGCTGCTAGCCAGGCCTACGCTGACTTGGTCGTGTCCCACCTGTTGCCAAGTACACATACAAAACAAAGCAACAGCCGGATAACCGGTGAGAAAGATAATCCCAGTAAAAGCAACATAGCAAGTAATAAATTCAATAAACATGCTTTCAAGGTAACAAGTAATCATTGTTAACGTAATGAATGCATGTCTTTAAAATGGGTTATCAAATATGATAAACGAGGGATTGCTGCTGTGCTTTTGGGATCCCGAGGATGAGATCACGTAATAACTCACCGACTCTCCCAATCGAGGTGGTGCCACGTATCCCACTCCTCTAGACTTTGAGCAACCATAATGAGTATGCTAGCACTAGGCGAAAGGACTACGACCTAGGCCACTCAATCATAATTCCCAAACGTCTAAAAGGACGGTTCTACCTGCTGTAAACAAAGTAGGCTCAAGATGAATGCATAGCACAAATATAAGCAAAAGTCACATAACGAAACTCAATCAACCAACAAATACAAGTTCCACATGCTAGAACAAGTATTGATGCAATATGTGATTTGAAAGGGAAAACTCGAGAACCAACTGTCCCGAGTATGCTATCCCGCGACGATGACTGCTTTTACCTTTCAAGGCAAGTAGTTCCAATCTCTGGAAAGATACAACAAAAGATTGTATCAACATCTATACAACCTAAACAACAAACGACGACTCAAGGAAAACTCTTTACCGATCTTCGTCCAACTCTTGACGAACAATGCTGCTAACACGGGGCTCAACAAACTCCAACGAATCTGTACGAAGACAAGAGTTGATCAACAACTATGATCACTCACAAGCCAAAGCTTCAATCAATACAAAAACGGTTCGAAATCTCCAAAACTCAAACCGACGGCATAACGGCTATAACTGAACAAACCGACAACGCAGACAACAGTTCAATAGCGATAACAACTCATAACAATGCTAATACAACCTTAACAAGGCAATCCCAACAAATCTCAAAATCATTATTTTCGAAAATGGCTTCCAAAAATCACAACAAATCCGAACGTCGCTCTAATTCAAAACCGACAGATAATAAACGATCAGAACTCTGCCAAGAACAACATACTAGAATCTAGATCGATTCTAACAACCTCCAAAAAAACAAAACATATCCGATCGGAGAAATACTTACGGTATAACGGAGCTCTCACTGCAGTGATCACTAATCTGCCTTCAGAAATAATTTCCAACGGCTGGATCGAGCTCGGACTGAAATCTAGAAGCTTGGAAAAGGCTTTGGGGCGCCTTTAATGGTGGAACATGGTTGGGAGAGATGAAGGGAGGTGAAGAAGAATACTCCCAAGCCAATCAAGTTGTAGATAATATATTAAAATCAATATTTGCGTTTTAGTCCTTGAAATTTCCAAAATTTGCAAAAAGGACCCTGATCAAAATCAAATTGGCTCGAGAACTCTGTAATCTCTGATTAACTCAAATAAACTCATTTAAGATAAAAAAAAATGGGGCGTTACACATCCCTCTGACCATGCCAGTCTTCCTCAAAAGTTTATTTTAACAATTTAAAGTCTTTTATTTTGTTGTTCGAATAAATATAAAGTAATGACTTTTAGAATTGATTGTTGCCATGTAACAGTAATATGTGGAATATTTTGGCCTTTATAATGTCGAATCTTTTTTTCTGGTTCTCGTTCCTTTCTCGGTCTAGTTTATTTAGTATCGTTGGTCGTATTTTTAGTTGCTGTCTGTGATAGACGAGTTTGAATATAAATAGAGAGGTCATGTCAAAAATTTTTGAAAACCCGTATTTTTATTTAGTTTAATTTAAAGTAGAACTAGGGTCGTTTCACAGAGTATTAACCAAAGCTTGCTGAAAGCTACCTCACAACCGTGAGGTAAATCTCGGATCCCTTTCACTGACTATACTCAAAGAAACTCCATGTAATCGCACTATCACCTGGATGTATAACCTTGACATGCGATCAAAAGTGAATTCGCGGTTATACGGAAGAAAATGTGCAGACTTGGACAACCTGTCCACCACGACCCAAATAGCATCACACTGTCAGGAGTTCATTGACAAGTGAGTGACACAATCCATCGTCGCATGCTTCCACTTCCATTCTGGAATCTCTAAACTCTGCATCAGACCACCTGTTTGTCGATGCTCTACCTTGACTTGCTGACAAACAAGACAATGAGAGACAAACTGATACACACTACGCTTCCGACCTTTCCACCAGAATCTGGTACGTAGATCCTTATACATCTTGGCACTGCCTGGGTGCACGATGAATCTAATACGATGTGCCTGAGATAGAAATTTATCTCGCAGGGCCGTGTCATCAGGTACCACGATTCTACCAGACAAACACAACAATCCATCTGTCTGAAAGTGAAAATCGGACGTGTTGTCTCCCTGAGCAAGTCTTACTAATTTCTATGTCTCCGAATCAAAAAAACTGTGCTTCTAGGATACGAACAAACAAGGATGACTCAATTAGCACTAAGTAAACTCGGATTTGATACGAACAAACAAGGATGGCTCAGTTAGCACTGAGTAAACTTGGATTCTCTGTTGTCCTTTCATATGCCGAAACATAAACACTGAAGAACAACATTCCTGAATGGTACTATCCCTTACACTTATACCGAGAGCACTGATACTCACTTTCCGGCTAAGTACGTCCGCCACGGGGTTTGAAGTACCTAGATGGTACTTGATCTCGCAATCATAATTTTTGAAAAAATCTAACCATCGACGCTGTCGCATGTTCAGCTCTTCCTGAGTGAACAAGTACTTCAAACTCTTATGGTCCGAAAAGATCTCAAACCTCTTGCCATACAGATAATGACGCCAAATATTCAGTGCAAACACGATGGCTGCAAGCTCTAAATCGTGTACTTGGTAATTCCTTTCGCGTGGGTCTTCAATTGTCTAGACGCATAGGCAATTACATGTCCATTCTATGTCAACACACAGCCCAATCCTTGAAGAGATTCATCTGTGAAAACCACATAGCCTCCGGTTCTAGATGGTAATGCAAGAATAGGTGCAGTAGTAAATCGACCTTTCAACTCGTCAAAGCTCTGCTCGCACTCGCTTGACCACACAAAAGGAACATATTTTCTTGTAGCTGTGTCAATGGTCAAGAAATTCGGGTGAAGTTCTCGATAAATCACCGATAATATCCTTCCAAACCCAAAAAGCTACGAATCTCTGAAGCTGTAATCGGACGCGACCAATTCAAAATAGCTTCAATATTACTTGGGTAAACTAATACTCCTTCTCGAGAGATAACATGACCAAGAAGCACTACTCAATCAATCTAAAACTTTCACTTGCTAAACTTGACATATAACTACTTCTCTCGGAGAATCTGCAGTACAAATTTTAAGTGTTGCACATGTTCATCAATACTGCGCGAGTAGACTAAAATGTTGTCAATGAAAACCACGACAAACTTGTCTAGGTAATCGCGGAATACCCTATTCATCAAATCCATGAACACCGCAGGCGCATTTGTCGACCCAAAAGGCATAACTAAAAACTCGTAGTGACCATAACGAGTAAGAAACTTGTCTTTGAGATATCCACATATCGAACATGAAACTGATGATACCCTAACCTCAAGTAAATTTTACAGTACACAGAGGTACCCTGGAGTTGGTCGAACAAATCATCAATCTGTGGAAAATGGTACTTGTTCTTAACCGTCGCGCGGTTCAAATTTATGTAATCGATACAGAGTAGCATATAACCATCCTTTTTCTTGATGAAAAAAACTGGCGCTCCCCAAGGCGAAATGCTCGGTCGGATGTATTCCTTATCCAACAAATCCTAAAACTGCTGTTGCGATTCTCTCATCTCTGCTGGTGCTAGACGATAGGGCGCACGAGAAATTGGTGCCGTCCATGGTACAAGTTCAATCCCAAACTCTACCTCTCTGACAGGAGAAAACCCTGGAATCTCATTTGGAAAGACATCTGGGTACTCACAAACTACTGGTAACTCCTTTACAGACCTGCTACCTACAGATGTATCGACCACATGGATAAGGTAGCATTTCCCACCCGTCTCTGAAGCCTGATAAGCCCTCAGAGCTGAAACTACAGGCATAAGGGATCGCGCGCCCTCACCATAGAAGAACCAACTATCGCCCTCAACCGAACGAAACTGAAAAATCTTCTGATAACAATCCACCGTAGCTCTATAAAATATCAATACCCAAAATACATTCAAAATCCTCCATCGCTAGAATCATAAGGTTTTCTAACAACTCCGAGCCCTCAAACTCTAAAGTACATCCCAAGACTAAACGCTTGGACAAAGCTGAATGACCAGTCGAGGTAGACACAGATAAAACTACGTCTAAAGGTATGTAGGTAAATCTATAGTGCTTAGCAAATTTTGTTGAAACAAAAGAATGTGATGCACCAATATCTATAAGAACAAAAGCAGGAATTTCGCACAATTTAAATGTACATGCAATAACTTCCTTATTCTTCTGCTGAATCTGATCCTGACTCAGCGCAAAAACCTGTCCGAAAACACAAGGACTCTGATTGGTTCTCCCAATAGACTGTCCCTGCGGCCTCTACGGAATGAAAGACTGAGAACCAGAACCAGACGCTGATCCTCCAGCTGCCTGTGGACAATCCCTCTTCATGTGGACGATTTTGCCACATCGAAAACAAGCTCCTGACCTGCGACACTTCTCAGTCGGGTGACGGCCTCCACAAGTTGCACATTGACCCTGGTTTTTCATCTTCCCAAAATGGTGAACAGCACCTAAAACGATACCAAAAGAAGAAGAAGAAGAAGAAGAAGAAAAAAAAAAGAAGAAAAAGAAGAAGAAGAAGAAGAAGACACAACCGGCTTCTTAAAATACTGCTTCCTTGGACCCAAGGAATTTCCTGGTCGGAAATAAGGAGAAAATTTTTGGTTTCTCTTGAGGGTATTCTCTGCTTGGCTGCAACGGTTCACCAATACTTCATACGACGTCAGATTGTCATTGATAGACACTAGAGAGTAAATATCTGGATTGAGACCTTGAAGGAAAAGATCATACTTGGCCTCCGAGCTGATGGAAACATACGGGCAGTAAGGCAAAAGCTCAAATAACTTCAATTGGTACTTGTCAATATAAATGCTTCCCTGTTTCAGATTCATCAACTCATTCGTATTCGCCTGGCGTAGAGTTACAGGAAAGTAAAATTATCGGAATGCGTTACTGAATTCTTCCCATGTAGCGGAGCCTCGCGCTGTTATGATCCGTGCGGAAGTAGACTTCCACCACTTACGAGCATTCCCATGAATAAGGAATTTAACAGCCTGCATTTTATTCTCATCGGTGCTATGATACACCTTGAAGCAAGTTTCCATTGATTCCATCCAGTTCTCAGCCACATCCGGACTCTCGCCTCCCTCTAATGGATTTGGAGCCATTTGCACGAATCAGCGCAAATCAAACTTGTCTTTATCATCCCTGGGGCGATGATGTCTTCGACGTGGTTCTCTGACCTCGTCCTCCTGCCATTGACCACCGATGCTCCCATGACTTTCATCATCTCGACCAGCCATCTAACAAGAGTAGCCAAAAATTAAACCTCATGACTGTACACCTATGTTCCAAATTCAATGCATGCTCTGATACCAATAAATGTAATGACCCAACCCGAAATCACTAACTGATCAAAGTTTAAGCATGCAATCAACTTAAAGTACGATAATTAAAAAACAACGGAAACTAGAACCAAAATACAAAATCACCGGCAGGACAACCGGGCTAAAATCAAATAATATTTATACAACCCCATCGAACATCATAGTTCTAAAATTCCAAACCATCAACCTGATACAGGAATAAGATAAAGTCCACGAAACCACTGCAGCTCACCGACCGCTACCTCCGGGTCCGCCCAACGTAAGTCCTGCCCCATAGAATAGGGTGTCCAACACAAAACATGATGGAAGTGAGAATAAAACGCTCAGTATAGAAGTACAAATATACATATACCATGCATGCATATGAAATATGATGGGAACTGGAAAACCTATCGAGAAGACTGCTCAGTCAAGGCGCCATGATATGTATCACGCTAGGCCGTCGCATCAGAAGGTGGCTTCCATACCATATAACCGTGGATATAACCGGCTCCAAGTCCATGGAAATCCATCCACTAAAATATGGGGCTGAGCGACCCCTACTATAGGCTATACAAATCAAGGCATAAAGCTCAACGTGTACATGCATGCCACATAATATCAATGCACATAATAATGCCAAATAAAAAATGCAAACATAATACATGTATATTCAACCTGGTATCTCGGATAATACGTCCGTACCTTAATCTTAGTAATAAGAGCAACTTAGCAGATCCTGCTCACTAGTCCCAGCCTATAATCACATAGACACTATATCACTTATAGTGCTCTAAAAGTCTTAACTAAGCTATTACATACTTCCTAATCTCTATAAGAATCCAAAACTATACATGTGTCCGTCGTTAGCCCGCTGATGACGACTACCTAAAACTTAGGCACAGCTCCGCTGCTATCCCCAAAGCACTCCGCCACTCTCGGCCCTCAAGTAGGACGCCTAAAAACCTCTAAAACTGACTAGAATTAGCTAAGAACGAGAGAGAGAGAAGGTTAATGGGAGAGTCAAAAGTGAGCATCGACACCCTTATATATAGACCACTATCGGAACCTCCGATCGCATGATCGGAGCTTTCGATCCATGCTTCCAATCTCTCCCCGCCAACAACGTGTTTTGCTTCTAGAGGCTGCCTGCCGACAGTAGATCGGAGCTTCCGATGCCACTTCGGAGCTTCCGATCTTCCTGACGTCACTGTTTACGTAATATTCCAGACAACTAACAAATCAGGACGTTCGGAGCTTCCAAACTCCCCAGAGCTTCCGAACCCAAAACTATGGCTCCGATCACTTCGGAGCTTCTAAACTATGTTCGGAACTTCCGATCTTCCCAAAGCTCAAATCACTACCGGACCATTCTTGATCTTTCTGGATTTATTCTTCAACTCCTAAACTCTTTTGAGGATTCCTTAATCATATCTTAGTTAATTAAGCACAATTAGTCGCTTGATTAACTTAATTTTGGAGATGGGTTACTACATTGACTAAAGTTTAGGCAACTGGAACTTATCAGAATATTCAAGAAAGTCGGTTTTAGTTACTGAACATTCCCTAAGCTATCAGAGCCTTCAGATTTGAATTGTTCGATTAATGGGAAAGAACATAACACATTACAGATGCTGCAACAGAGATAGTGCACATAAGTGTACTATTTTGAGAGATTGTTCCCCGTAAATTTAAAAATCAAGGCAACTGATATTTATTGGGAGGAACAGATATAATTGTAAGTATTTATGACCGTTACAGATCAATGCCTATAAATAGGCTTGAAAATCAGTGTAAGAATACACTTCAACTCTTATGCATTCAAATTTGTGATACCTCTGTCCACATGGAAAAAATAAAAGATTTAAAAAGAGTTTATAATGGGATACAATGAACTTCTATAGCAACTTGAGTTAATCATTTTCATAATAAAGGTGAACACAAAGTAGTTGCTATAAGGGCCCATTGTGTGTAATCGCGCAGGTACGGGCGTGGGCCTGAGGCGTGACAAAATGGTATCTAAGCCGATCACCAGCAGGAACCCCAAGAAATAATGCCATGCTGGACAAAGTGCTTCGTGCGTGGGAGCCACCTCTTGAACCTGTATAAGCCACCTCTTGGTTCTCGGTGCTCGTGGATCGAGAGGTCAGGTCACGATGAGGACTTCGTGTTCTGAAGCAGGGGTGATTGTGATATCCCTGCCCCACATGGAAAAAATGAAAAATGTAAAAAGAATTTATAATGGGCTACAATGAACTTCTATAAAAACTTGGGTTAATCATTTTCGTAAAGCGAAAACAAATACAAAGTAGTTGTTATAGGGCCCATTGTGTGAAGTTGCGCAGGTGTGGGCCTGGGCCCGGGGAATGACAAAACCTATCATAGTGATCAAGCATTCAGTCAATCACTCTAAAAATCTCAAATTTATACAACTAATATAGCACACCCTTTCAAGTTTTATGTTTTTCATTCATAATTGTAATATCATTCGAGGACTGAGGTTTGTATTGAGTTCTAAGAGTTTCAGTTAAGGGAGTGTTAAGTCCTTGCTAAATTGTGGTTGTACAAGTAGTTGCATTACTAAAATCTTCCAGTGAATCCATCCAAGAAGAAGAATGGTTGACGTAGGAGTTTTTGTTTTTTTTTGTTTTGTTTTTTTTAATCTCCGAACATCCAAAAACATATGCTGTGTTTTTATTTCAGTCGAGTCTGCTGACCGAAAATTTCTGTTATGAATAAATCTAGCAAGCAGACTAGGTTAAGTAATATTAAATGAACGATGAGTCCAAGTATCGATCGCACAGAGACCGTAGTTAATGCACAAGAATTAATTATTTAACTTAATCTAGACAAAATAATAAAAAAGAGGCGTGATGAATTGAATAAAAATTCAATTATTATGAACAAGATTAAAGAATTCAAATGATAAATAATTATGAACTATCTAACAACTAGACCTCAAGAATTAATTCAATTTAAACGAGACAATCAAGACACACGAAAGTACCGAGCTAATTTATGCATCCACGTGGCATATACTGAAAATTATGTTTATTCCTATTATAGTGAATTTTCCTATATTATTCAACAATCAATTTCTAAACTTGCTAAACCTATTCAAGTTGGACGGATTAATTATTTCTAATTAATTCTAATCAAACTAAAACGCATTAAATATTTATGAAAATTCAGTTTTCATCTGAAACCGCATACTAAAATAGAATACTATTTCTAGTCGGTTTAACCATATGTTGATTGACATCTTTGAAGCTATCTTTAATCAAGCCTCTTTCGATTCGTGATTAATCAACAAACATGTGAATAGGTGATCAAGCTATTCACAAGAAATAATAAACTAACATAAATCAATAATTAAAAATATTCAAAATATCTCAAACATGCAACCACGTGTCTAACATAAATCAGTCTCGGACAAATCTCGCGGCCTTAGTTGAAGAAAAACTACTCAATAAATATAAACATAATTCAAGAAACAAGTTTAATAATCAAAAGAAGAATAATAAAGAAGAAAAAGATGAAGTGTTCTTCGAAAATCTTCAATCCTCCAAGCCCTAGCCGCCGTCTTCTCCCTAGAGATCATAATGCCCTCGAAATCTGATGTAATTTGGTATACATACGCCTCCCAGAGTCCTCACGCTTTCACTTTCCTTTTTAAAATCCGTCAACTCTATCTTTTACTTATAGCGATTGCGCTCGAGCGGTAAAAACACCCACTCGAGCGCACAACTTTCTGTTTTGGCAGCTTGAATTTTCATCGACCATGCTCGAGCGGCATAAACAGCCGCTTGAGCACACATTTTTATGTCCTTTTTTTAGCTCTTTATCGCGCTCGAGCGGCATAAACACCCGCTCGAGTGCCCAAACTTCATGTCCAACGCGCATAATTCTTGAAAAAAATCATATACAAAGTTATAGTCGTTGGATCAAGCCGAAACTTGGACAACAACTTTATAACATCTTATTATACATTTTGAAAGGTGAAGATCGGATTTGGATCTCTATAGCATCATAAATAATTTTTGGACAATTGCTGCTTTGTAATTCCTTATTGTGCCTCTTCTCGGTGCTTAAGCTCTTCTTTTGTGCTCAAAAATCATGATTTCTTAATTGTACCTACATTCAAATCAAGAGAAACAATAAGTAGTCCGCATGTATAAATAATAAATAAATCAAACATAAATGACCCTAAAGACATAACAAATGCATGAAAAATAGACTAGAAAATAACACAAAATACTAAATAAAAACAACACTTGTCAATTCCCCCATACTTAAATCTTGCTCGCCCTCAAGCAAGACAAGTGACAAAAACACAACCACACAAACACAAGACAATGCAAAATCAAATTACGGATGATTTCATGGATAGTAATCGAGCCTCAGTTAAATCCAATACTCAGTAGCAAAAAACACCCTTAATCTTTTCATAATATACCTCTAATATTAACCGTGAACATGTGTGTTTGATGTTATTCCGATGTTATGCACTTCAAGTAGAATCAGTTAACATGAATGCAGAAGAACTTAATTAACACATATGTGCAAATATCCCTCGCATGCATCCATTCCTTCTAACTACACCTAGCATTCGCACATCCCTCGGACTTTTACAAAAAAAAGTAAGGATGATCCATATTTTTAACACACAACTGGATTTTGCACCAGATCAACTTCAACTCCATACATTCCCCCCATACTTAGCTCTTGGAATTAATTAGATTAGGATTTCAATCATTATTCCAAGGCCTCCCCTCACCTTACAATCTCTTTTTTTTAGGATTTATTTTTACAAAAAATCACTTTTCAATGGTGCGCATATGAAGCACTTTTTTTCAGTAGGGTGGAAAAATTATAAAATAAGCAAGGTAATGCTGAGATCATACATGCAATAGTAAAATGCAGCCAAAATTCATAAGATTACATTTGATTTCCATAAACACCTAGTGCCATGAAATGATCAAACATTCATAACTTCAACACCTTTGGTATACTTAACTGGTTTTAAAAATTGTGTAAAAAATTGTTCCCAGTCAACCAGAGTTTTTTTTTCAAGTTAGGGCAAAAATATTCATGACAATCAATTTTCATACTTAACATCACCATCGACTCCCATTTCATCAATCCGAACTTGACACAACACGACATGATGAACAAATAAACACAAAAATGCAACTTATTCAAAAACATGTACACATGCAACACTAAATGTAAAATGCAATAAACTACCCCCTCCCTATACTTATTCAAAGCATTGCCCCCAATACTTCAAATATAGACAACAAACGAAACAACCACAAAAATAGACAATGCAATGATGAAGGACACTAAATGCATGAAGAAGAATTAAAAATTAAAAAGAAAACTCCCCTAATCATTTGTCTTCATCCTCCTCAGGTGATGGAGCACCATCATCAAATTCTCTTGGTGGGGAAGAATACTGGACATGGAAAGGCGACGGGTCTGGCGGTGAAGCAACATAAAATAATCGAAACAAAATGAAAAATAAATAAAAAAGAGGGAAAGAAAGACACTGGGTTGCCTCTCAGTCAGCACTAAATTTATAGTCTATAGCCCGACTCCACTACCTCGTGGATGTAGGCCTGGAAATGCATCGATTTCCATCAATTGTGTGACCATCAAGCATAATTATGATTCCAAATCCGTCAGCAGACAGTTTGACTGGCAGTATTGGAACTTGTGACTGTGAAGCCACAAAAAGGGTGTCATTCACTTGTATACAGTTAGCCACACACGCATCAACAACATCAACCGCAAAGCAAGATTTCACAATTGGGCTATCTCTACCCGACTGAAGCATATTGAAAACAACTTTCTCATCATTCATCTTCCATACCAATTCCCCTTTTTCAACATCGATCAATGCCCTACTTGTAGCAAGAAACGGGCGCCCTAAAATCAATGGAAACTTACAATTTTTATCCATGTCAAGAATAACAAAATCAACTAGGAATATGAGCTTGTCTACTTTAACTAAGACATTTGTCCACTATCCCTCTAGGGTATTTGATTGAGTGGTCTGCAAGGTTCAATAGCTCCTATACCTAATTTTCGAGCAAGTGAATAAGGCATCAAATTGATACTTAGTCCTAAATCACATAACACATTATCAATTGAGAGACAACCGATATGACAAGGTATAGAAAAACTCCCTGGATCTTGAAATTTTGGTGGGAGCTTATTTTGGTGCACGACAGAGCATTCCTCATTCAGGGTAACCGTCGCTAGATCATTCAACTTCCTTTTGTTTGCTAAAATTTCCTTCAAGAATCTAACATAACTTGGCATTTGAGCTAAGACATATGCAAAAGGAATGTTAATATGCAGTTTCTTGAAAATTTCAAGAATCTTTTGAAACTGATAATCCAATTGTAATTTCTTAGCTCTTTGCGAAAAAAGGGTAGAAATATCAACACTAATATAAACATCAGAGTCTAAATTTTTACCCTTCTTACAAGTAGTCAAGGATTTTGGAGATCTGCGCTTGTCCTCCTTTGAATCTTCAGTGTTTGGCCTCTTTATTTCCTTGCCCTTGGCACTGTTCTCAGGTTCTTCCTTTTGGAACCTTTTCACGACCATGATAACATTCATCCCTAGGATTCTTCTCAGTGTTGCTCGACAATGATCCAGGCGCACGAGTTGAGAGGTAGGTTTCCAACTGATCCATCTGATTTTCCAACTTCTACAACATCGCTTCTTGATTCTATAGCCTTGCTTAAGTCCTAGCTACATATTTCATCATAAATTCTTCAAATCTCGATTATTCTCTTCTTGCTTTGGTTGTGACGCATTTGTTGTATTCTCAGGGGATTTCCAAGAGAAATTAAGATGATTTTGCCAGCCCGGATTGTAGGTGTTACTGTATGGGTTGTATGGCTGCCTTCCTTGGTTCCCCACAAAATTTATTGCCTAGCCTTCAAAATTCTGTTGTCCCTCAACAACTATCCCCTGATTGATTAACAGGAGCTAACTGCATTTGTGACATTTGATGTGATAAAGCTTCAATTTTTGCAGTCAACGCTGTTAAAGCATCGATTTCTAGAACTCCTTTTTTTTTCTCATTTTTCAGATCCGGCCCGGCCATCCCACAAAACTCTGTGCCATATTTCAAAGTATTTCCCATGCATCCGTTGGAGTTTTTCTGAACAAACTTCCATTTGCTGCTGCGTCCAACATAGATCGCACTAACTAGTCGACACAATTGTAGAAAGTTTGAGTCTACTGGCTTTGTGTTAGATTTTGGTGAGGACATATCCTCAACATCTTCTTGAATCTGGTACAGGCTGAATTAAGTGATTCTTCATCTTTATGCTTAAAAGATATGATGTCAGAAAACAGCGGCGCCATCTTGGTTGGTGGAAAGTACTTGTTCAAAAAGGCTTGAACAAGTTCCGTCCATGTCGTGATAGATCCAGCAAGTAACTCTGTAAGTGTACTGACCCATGTCCAGAATTAATGATTAAATGATAATTAATCATGTGATAATGTTTAGAGTAAGTTAAACATGATTAAGGAATCTCCTAATGGGTCTATAAAGTTAAAAATCCGATTCAAAACACCCGGAAATGGACCAACGAGTTTAAGTACTCGGGCAGGATCGGACCTCCGAACAGGTGATCGCACGGTCCGATCTGGCTAGGGCTTCCATCATCATGATGGTCATTATGATGACATCATTTCTGACGTCTGAGATGGGACTTCGGACGCTCCGAAGGTGAGTTTGGACGGTACGAACATGAGCATGGACAGGTGTGCAATCTGCATGCAATTGAATTGACACATGGCGGGATAGGTGGCGATCGGACGCTCCGATCGATGCTTATAAAATGGGGTCCAAGATCTCATTTCTTGATCATTCCATCTTCTTACTTCTTCGTTCCTAAGTGTTTTTAAGGGATTTTTAGCCATATTACCCGAGGGTCGGGTGATAGAAAGGCGTTCCAGGGTCGTAGCGAAGCTGTGCCTAAGTTGTGGGGCAGTCACCATCAGCGGGCTGACAACAGACGCAGATATGGTCCGAGTTCCCTAAATTGTTAGGGAGTATATAATAGCTTAGTTAAGGCTTTTAGAACATATTTAGTGATGCATGGGTATTTCGCATTATAGACTTGTAGCGTTGGATGGTAGGCTTGGGACCTAGATGGATGCTTCTAGGACTGCCTTAGCAAGGTACGTAAGTACTTACCTAGATAGCCGATATGATATATGATCTTATACGTTGCATTTGTATGTGCTTTGTATATATCGTGTTTTAGTGTTTTAGCACATGCACGATTTACACTAGATTGCATATTGTGAGAGGTGGGTCAGCTGGGGAGGCTCAGCCCCGTATGGTTTTTCCTATCACCGCGAGATGCCGCGATGGTGGAAACTGATGCTACAGTGATAGGGGAGTATACGAGTACCCTGCGGAGTCGCTCTCCAGCACGGTACTGTATATTCATTGGCGCCCCTGAGCAGACTAATTTTATCGGGTTTTAAATTCATCTGCATGCATCATATTTGTTTATATATCATTGCTTTCATATTGAGCATAGTTGCTTACGTCCAGTGTTTTCTGTGTGTCTGGAAACCCCATTCGACGGAGTAGGTGCAGGTGCAGGTGCAGGTAGTGCGTACAAAGACTCTGAGTATTCGGAGACCAGAGAGACAGCGGGGTTAGCTGTTAGATTTTATTATTAAGATTTCCTTTGAAGGGATAGTATTAATTGGATTTATTTAACCTGTTGTACTCTTCCGATCAGCATTTATTTTAAGTTTCCGTAGCGTATTTTTTATTAGTGTTTATTGCATGCTTAATTAAGTACTAATACTCTTATTAGCAGTGAATCCGGGTTGGGTCGCTTCAGTAAGCCACTCAGTCTCATATCCTTGCAAGGAGAATGGAAATAAACGCAGTCTCACTGCATCAGCTGTAACTCCATTGAACTTCAATGTGTCGCAGATATGAAGAAATCGCTCCAGATGAGCATAAGGGTCTTCCACAGTGGCGCCTCCAAATCACGCTTGATGTAGGATCATTTTAATAATAGGAGGTTTAAGCTCGAATTTGTTCACCTCAATAGCGCGACGAATGATACTAGATCCATATCCTTCGACTGGAGGTGTGAAGACCTAGAAATTCAACATGCATGCATGACCACTTCATCTAAATAATTGAACTACTAAAGCCAAATCAATTCGACTTTGAAGGCTTATAGGAATGAAGACCATTCGTAATCCCCACATTCACCATTATGATTAGTCATTATGAGGCTATTAATGGACCATAAAGCCAAGGTTAATGACCCCAATTATTCAGACATGTAACCCCTATCATAAAGAGTCATTATAACCATGATTAAGGATGTTTATGACCACTTAATTGGCTATAAATGTGTGTCCCTTCAAATGCCCAAAGACCACTATATAAGCACCTCAACCTGGAGGTAAAATGACACACCAAAACACTCCACACCTTCAAGATTGAAGCAAGAGAAAGAGTTGCGATTCTCGTGCATTTTAGTAGCTGTTTAGTAGATTTATTTTGTGCAAGTATTCGAACAAAGAGTGTTGTCTGAAGTATTTTCCTAATCGAGCCAAAGTTTCACGAAAGCACTATCAGGCTTGAAGTACAAATTCTGTTCATAGCATTCACTCACATTCTCATAGGATTCAGGTAAGTGGGCTTATGTTTCTGAAGCAATTTTTCGTCCTATGCTTCATTTGTTATCATTTTCTTTTATCTCGTATTTTCTGAAAGTATACCTTTGTATGTATATTTCTTGATATAATGTTTGTACACTTATAATTCTTCATAAGTGGGCTTCTATTTATGCTTTTCAAATGATGATGATCTTGTTTCTGAAAATCTGATCGTACACCAATTATTTCGTGTCTTTGATAAGTATCAGATTCATGTTTTAAGAGTTTCATTTCATTTGATCGTATTCCATTTGTTCCGTGTCTTTTGAACTATATATGTTTCTTTTGAATGATTCGTTATACTTTGAGGTTTTTGAAACGACACTGTTATAATTTGATTTTGAAGTGGAAAGAAAATATGATATGTTATAAGGCCCCTACACGATAGGTATAAAACCGTTATATGGCCCTTATACGGTGGGTATAAAACCGTTATATGGCCCCTACACGGTGGGTATAAAACCGTTATATGGCCCCCTCCGGTGGGTATAAAACCGAAACAATGCCTCGCCCCTTAGAGGAGTAACATATAGGGGACAGAAAAACAAACCATGAATAATGAAATGAAGTTTCAGTGATTTCCGTATGTTGACCTTATGATTTTCTTGATATTATTCCTTGAACTATTTCGAATTCTGTTGGTCTAATGTTTCAATTCATGTTGTGACATATTTTGCAACGTGTCACTTTTGAACTCATGTTATATCAATGTTTCGATATTCTCTTTTATGAACATCCCCCACTTTCTGAGTGTTTCCCAAAACGCTCACCCCTTACTTCCCTCCCCAGATAAGAATGAAGATCAACTAGATGAGGTTGAACAAGACATGTTTTGGGGCTGGTGATGAATTTTAAAGAAAAGAAGATCTCTAGAATTGTATTTAATCTAGTTTCCTTTATATCATCGCTTCCGCACTCATGTTTTGTATTGTAAAGACAATTTTGTTTTATGAAATAGACTGGTTTTGGGAAGATTTGTACTACAAAGCTCGTTGTTTCAATATTAAATTGTTAACAATGCCGATTTCAACTAGGCCCGGTTTCGGGACGTGACATTTAAGTGGTATCAGAGCCCACCACCAGGTTCATAATCCGGATGGGCTCAAACGCCCTCGCAAAAATTGCGAGATTCATTCATTTAGCTTTCCACGATCGAGTTCTTACAATTTTAAGAGTCATAACTTCCCTAGGAAAGACTGGGAATTCAATTCCACAAATCTTATATAGTCCTCACGACTCAAGATTTCCATCCATATATATATTTTGATTTTTCTCATTTTTGAAACTTTCCTGAAAAAATAACTATGTATTGTGTCAAACAATCCTAGAGTTGATTGGTGATTATTTGATAATATATCGTAAATATATTTGGAACAACCCAATTAAATGATCATTCCAATCCATTTTCATTTTTTTTGATTTGAAAGACCATGATTTCCAATTTTGAACGTCCTTATACCATATTTTCGAATTATAGTAAGCTAATTCGAAAATGGAATATTATATTTCCATGATCCTTGATCAAATTCAATCAAGAATTTGGAGATGATTATGGGCATAGTCCAAGGAAGATTTGAACTCAATTTAGGCATGAATCAAGGCCATTCAAATCAATATTATTATCCTACCATATTAGTATCCCTTAGACACCTATATAAATCACTTCTATAGATGAAAGAAAACACACCAAACAAAAATTTTACTCAAAATTTCGAGCAAGCCCCATCCAATCCCTCAAGCTCACTTTCAAAAATGTCAAACCAAGCCAACGCATTTAGGGATCTCGAGTTCGAAAATGATCAACTTATGAGTACCATTACGAGTTTATTTCGTGACAAAAGAGAGTTGAAGGAAGCTAAGGATCATCTTCAAATGGAAGTAAACCAACTTGCTTTTGATAAAATATTTGCGGAAAAGCAACTCAAGGATTACAAGGAAGAGTTGCAAGAGGCGCAAAAGTATGGACGCCAAATGTTGACAACTGCTGAAGCATGGTGTGACCATTATAAGGTCGCAAGACAATTAAGAGATCAACTCAAACAGGAATTTGATGCATACAGACAATCAATGGAAAACTAGGTGCATTAATTGGGAGTTGATAGCCAAAATTTGGCTACTGAAGTTGTCAATTTACAAGGCCAAATGGAGAACTTGCAGCAACTAGTGAATGCTCAAGTGGAAGGAGCAAATAAAGAACCTATAGATGCAGTAGGAAGAGGAGAAATCATAGATTAGGATGTCATCGATGTTCTATTTGCGATTGATTGAACTCCAACGTTTCCTTTTGATTGCTATTAAAATTAATAAATTTTGTTTTGATATATCATTGAAACCTATTTTTCTAGAAAAACAAATAATCTTAAAATATAAGTTTCTGTAGGAAATGGCCAGACGAATTCCGAGAAATAATCGTAATACTCGCCACAACAAAAATAACGGAGAAGAGGGAAATCCACCACCACCCTCAGGATTTAATCTGAACCACGCGGATTTGATGGCCATAGCAACAATAGTGGCAACAATGCTCCAAGGAATGGGAATGAATCCACCGCCACCACATGCTCCAAATGGGACGAAGTTTCACTATGAGTCCCTTAGAAAGAATCGGGTGCCAACCTTTGATGGAAACCCTGACCCAGAAGTTGGTCAGAATTGGCTCAAGAACGTTGAGACCCAACTCCGGCTAATTGAGATTCCGGAAGAACACAAAGTAGATGTTGTAACACCATTCATAAAGCGAGGAAATGGTGGGAGACCGTTTCACCAACTATGACGGCAGCTGGACCCATTACATGGCAACAATTTCAAGGAGCCTTTTTAAATTAGTATTTCCCTCCAGAGATCAAACTGCAAAAATTAAGCGAGTTTGAGAACTTTGTTCAAACTCCAGAGATGTCCGTAATGGAATATACGTCTAAGTTCAACTCTCTTGGAACTTATGTCCCCACCATCATGACGGACGAGACACTGAAGATTCATCGTTTCAAGAAAGGTCTGAGCAGTCGAATTCAATCAACATTGGCAGTCTATCAGCCTACAAGATTTGTTGATCTAATGGAAGCAGCCATTAGAGCTGAGACTGATATCCAACGGCATGAAGATGAGCAAAAGAACAAGAGACCCCTCATTGGCCAGGAAAACCAAACTGGACAAAAATTTAAAAGGCTGAATCAGTCCAAGGACCTATCTCAAGGTTCATCGTCTATTCACTCAACTGTTAAGCCATGCCCCCTCTGTAACTTCCGACACATCGGGGAATGTCGTAAGAATTCCGGTGCATGTTTCAACTGTGGAAAAATGCGGCACCGTATTGCTGATTATCCCAAAATTAAAGGTGTAGAGAGGACAAGATCAAACATAGGTGATATTCCAAACAAGCCAACGAAAAACAAACCCAACGCTCGTGTGTTTGCCTTAACGCAAAAAAAGACTAATGACGCAAACAATGACGTCACAGGTACCATCCCAATAATCGACTTACCCGCTTATGTTTTGATTAATTAGGATTGAGTTTTCATCTAGATCTACACACATCAACAAGAATTTAAAAACATAGACTGATATTGGGAAATAATAACATAATTCTTCCTAGGGTACATTTAATTGTAGTGATAGTTATCTGGTATAGTAACTTGCTTACCCTACAAATTATTGGAGCAATAGTTCAAGAAAATGGACTGTTAAGGACAAATCAAGTTTCGAGGACGAAACTTCCAATAAGATGGGGTGGATGTGAAGACCTAGAAATTCCACATGCATGCATGATCACTTCATCTAAATAATTGCACTACTAAAGCCAAATCAATTCTACTTTGAAGGCTTATAGGAATGAAGACCATTTGTAACCCCCACATTCACCATTATGATTAGTCATTATGAGGCTATTAATGGACCATAAAGACAAGGTTAATAACACCAATTATTCAGCCATGTAACCCCTGTCATAAAGAGTCATTATAACCATGATTAAGGACGTTTATGACCACTTAATTGGCTATAAATATGTGTCCCTTCAAATGCCCAAAGACCACTATATAAGCACCTCAACCTTAAGGGAAAATGACACACCAAAACACTCCACACCTTCAAGATTCAATCAAGAGAAAGAGTTGCGATTCTCGTGCATTTTAGTAGCTGTTTAGTAGAGTTATTTTGTTCAAGTAGTCGAACAAAGAGTGTTGTCTGAAGTATTTTCATAATCGAGCCAAATTTTCACGGAAGCACTACCAGGCTTGAAGTAGAAATTTTGTTCATAGCATTTACTCACATTCTCATAGGATTCAGGTAAGTGGGCTTATGTTTCTGAAGCAATTTTTTGTCCTATGCTTCATTTGTTATCCTTTTCTTTTATCTCGTATTTTCTGAAAGTATACCTTTGTATGTATATTTCTTGATATAATGTTTGTACACTTATAATTCTTCATAAGTGGTCTTCTATTTATTCTTTTCAAATGATGATGATCTTGTTTCTGAAAATCCGATCGTACACCAATTATTTCGTGTCTTTGATAAGCATCAGATTCATGTTTTAAGAGTTTCATTTCATTTGATCGTATTCCATTTGTTCCGTGTCCTTTGAACTATATATGTTTCTTTTGAATGATTCGTTATACTTTGAGGTTTTTGAAATGACACTGTTATGATTTGATTTTGAAGTGGAAAGAAAATATGATATGTTATAAGGCCCCTACACGGCAGGTATAAAACCGTTATATGACCCCTACACGATGGGTATAAAACCGTTATATGGCCCCCTCCGGTGGGTATAAAACCGAAACAATGCCTCGCCCCTTAGAGGAGTAACATATAGGGGACATAAAAGCAAACCATGAATAATGAAATGAAGTTTCAGTGATTTCCGTATGTTGACCTTATGATTTTCTTGATATTATTCCTTGAACTGTTTCGAATTCTGTTGGTCTAATGTTTCAATTCATGTTGTGACATATTTTGCAACGTGTGACTTTTGAACTCATGTTATATCAATGTTTCGATATTCTCTTTTATGAACATCCCCCACTTTCTCAGTGTTTCCCAAAATGCTCACCCCTTACTTCCCTCCCCAGATAATAATGAATATCAACTAGATGAGGCTGAACAAGACATGTTTTGAGGCTGGTGATGAAGTTTAAAGAAAAGAAGATCTCTAGAATTGTCTTTAATCTAGTTTCCTTTATATCATCGCTTCCGCACTCATGTTTCGTATTGTAAAGACAATTATTTTTTATGAAATAGACTGGTTTTGGGAAGATTTGTACTACAAGGCTTGTTGTTTCAATGTTAAACTGTTAACAATGCCGATGTAAACTAGGCCCGGTTTTGGGACGTGACATGAGGTCTAATCAAATCCAACACTGTGCGATTGTCATTTACGTTGGCCATCTCTACTTCAGACTTAGAATCGGCCTCAAACTCTTCCTCATATTCTGAATTAAGAATTAAGTTTATCTTCTTCTGAGCCTTCTGAATACGTCGAAGTGTGCCCTCAATTTCCATGTCAAGCGTATGAGGTCCTTGGTGTTTTGGGCATGTCTCATGAACGAAGATATAGTACCTAAAAGCCCAAAAGAAAGGGAAAAGTTCAAAATGTAGAATTTTAATTAAAAAAAAATATAGTCTCAAGTAAATAATCTATCCTAATATTAACTAAACAGTCTCCAACAACGACGCCAAAAACTTGAACAAAAATTTCGTTTATGAATAAATCTAGAAGCAGACTAGGTCAAGTAATAGTAAATGGACGATGAGTCTAAGTATCGATCTCACAGAAACTGTAGTTAATGCTTAAGATTTAATTATTTAACTTAATTAGACAAAATAATAAAAAAAACACGCGATGAATTCAATAAAAATTCAATTACTATGAACAAGATTAAGAATTCAAATGATAAATAATTATGAACTATCTAACAACTAGAGCTCAAGTATTAATTCAATTTAAACGAGACAACCAAGACACATGAGGTACCGAGCTAATTTATGCATCACGTGGCACGGACTGAAAATTATGTTTATTCCTATCATGGTGAATTTTCCTATATTATTCAAAAATATATTTCTAGACTTGCTAAACATATTCAAGTTGGACTGATTAATTATTTTTAATTAGTTCTAATCAAACTCAAACACATTAAATATTTATGAAAATTTAGTTTTCATTTAAAATCGCATACTAAAATCGATTACTATTTCTAGTCAGTTTAACCATATGTTGATTGACATCTTTGAAGCTATCTTTAATCAATCCTCTTTCGATTCGTGATTAATCAACAAACATGTGACTAGGTGATCAAGTTATTCACAAGAAATAATAAACTAACATCAATCAATAATTGAAAATATTCAAAATATTTCAAACATGCAACCACATGTCTAACATAAATCAGTCTCGGTCCAATCTCCGGCCTTAGTTGAATAAAAACTACTCAATAAACATAAACATAATTCAAGAAACAAGTTTAATCATCAAAAGAAGAGAATAAAGAAGAAAAAAATGAAGTGTTCTTCGAAAATCTTCAATCCTCCAAGCCCTAGCCACCGTATTCTCCCTAGTGATCTGAATGCCCTCAAAATCTGTTGTAATTTGGTATATATATGCCTCCCAGAGTCCTCACGCTTTAACTTTCCTTTTTAAAATTCGCAAACTCTATCTTTTCCTTATCGCGGTCGCGGTCGCGCTCGAGCGGTAAAAACACATGTTCGAGCGTACAACTTTTTGTTTTGGCAGCTCAAATTTTCATCGGCCGTGCTCGAGCGGCATAAACACCCATCGAGCACACACTTTTCTGTCCTTTTATTTTTTATCTCTTGATCGAGCTCGAGCGGCATAAACACCCGCTCGAGCGCCCAAACTTCATGTCCAATGCGCATACTTCTTGAAAAAATCATATTCAAAGTTATAGCCGTTGGATCAAGCCAAAATTTGGACAACAGCTTTATAACATCTTATGATACATTTTGAACAGTTAATATCGGGTTTCGATCTTTCTAGCATCGTAAATAATTTTTGGATAATTGCTGCTTCGTTATTCTTTATTGTGCCTCTTTTCGGTGCTTAGGTTTTTCTTTTGTGCTCCAAAATCATGATTTCTTCATTGTACCTACTGATGGGCATGTTTGTGTTGTATATTTTATTATCATTTTATTGTCATTTGTGTGTGCATTCATTTGTTTTAATTAAGTTTTTGTTGGTTTTTCATACATCGTGCCTACATTACTTTCTCCCGTGTTTATTGTATAGGACGTAGCGTTTTGTCGAGGAAAAGATGGAAAAGCTATTGCGCAAGAATGAATTACGGAGAAGCAATGATCAGAAAATCATATTTAATTTTATAGAAGTTCAAATCCGATCTCCACTGTATAGCATAAATTTCAAGATGTTTTGAAGCAGCTGTCCAAATTTCAGCTCAATCCGACGGCTAGATCTCCGGATATAAATTTTACAAAATCGCTGCTCGCTGGAAAAAAAAAGCTGCGCGCTCGATCCGCATGTACTCGGTGCGCCCTAGCGCGCCTATTGAAAATTCGGGACAGTAAGTTGGGTGTTTTGTGCGCGCTCGATCGCACGTACTCGGTGTGCTCGAGCGCACCGACTTTTTCGTGAAATCTATTTTAATTAGGAAACTTTCTTGGCAAGGACTCTAGTCTTTAAATACATTATATAACTCGAAAATTACTATCTTTTGATGACTTCTGAAGATCTTGAGACGGCTACATACAGAGAATTCATCTGGCGGCTAAGTTTTATCTTTCTTGTTCTTAGATTTTAATTCTTCTTGTTTTTATTCTTGGTTGAGGAAGACGAACCCTTGAATTTATTTATCTTGTGAGATTCAGATTTTCATTGTTTGATTTTTATCGAGTATCAAGAATTGTTCTGGTTTATTTCATGCTTGTGTGTTTGATTATTAGATTGATCACCTGATAATTCTTTCGTACAATCTAATGCTAAATTAGAATTCAAATCCATAATTGTTTGAATCATATAATTTGTGAAGCAACTATGATTAATATTTTATGCTGTTGAATTTGTTAAATCGTAGGAACAACATTTGACTAGGCTAAATACAACCGCTGGTTTTTGTATTGTCTAGCTTCATTAGTTTTACTCATTTGAATGCTACCGTGAGTTTAAATCTAGATTGCTGTTATCGGGTTAATTTATTGGTAAGGGTTAACTTAGAACGCTGGTGTCTAGTTAACTAAAATTAAGGTGAAACAGGAATTAAATTTCCAATGATGAATATTCGATGTGAATTAATTATTTTTAGGGAATCAATGATCGAGTGAATGATTTAAAGGGTGTAGTCGACCGATACCAAGTCTCGTTATTTATTTGATCTTTTTTATTTTAATTCTTGCATAGTAGTTAATTCTAAAATTCCCAAATTCCTTTTTATTTATTTTCAGTATTTTTAAGAACACAAATAAATTTCACTTTCCTCGTGGAAACGATCCCTACTCTCGCTACTACATGTTTATTTAGTTAATCTGAGTTGGGTTAATTTGGGCGTGATTCGACTAAGCCTTACCAAATTTTGGCGCCGTTGCCGGGGAAGGCTTTTATTTTATTTGTGTTTTTGTTTTTATTTTTTTTCACCGTTTTTTTTTCTGTTTTTGCAAGAATTTTTGTGGTGTAATACTTCGAGATGTCAAATCGACAAGTATTAGCAAGTTTTATCCAGCAACATGGAGAGCCATTCTATGAAGCATGGAAGAGATTCAAAGATTTGGAAGCCATCTTCCGGTATCATGATTTTTCTAACTATTCTCTCCTTACATATTTTCTTAATGGTTTGGATGCAATGACAAGAAAATGGGTAATTGATGGAGCTTTCACAGCCGGTATTTCAATATTTTGCCAAGATGATGATACCATGAGACACCTGTTGGATGATATGGCCGAGTTTGACTATTACTGGTATTCACACTCTCAATACCCGGATTTTACAGACCAACCATTTGAGCTTCAAAATGAGGAGGGAAGTTGTTCGCAGTTGATCTTACATCCGCTAGAGGATATCATGAGCAAGCTTGTGGCATCGACTGTGGAAACTGTAGAAGATTTGAAAAAGTCTAGATGCGACCTTGTGGAGCACATAGAGAATATCAAGATATCACTCGTCCATGAATACTGGGAACATGAAGTGAAGCAAGATACTGAAGCAGTGACCAACCCGATTTGGTTCGATGATGATGACTCGGAGAACCAGGATTGGGAGTGCGAATCAAATCATGCTGAATATTTAGAGGCGTTTGAGTCTTCCTTTCCATTTGTACCAGTTTCAAAAGATTTTGGCTTTCGAGAGCCCGCAGAGATGTTCTCTTCCTATATTTACCAGCTATGGAGTGTTGCTGCGGTGACGAGCTTTAACTGTTTATATTTGGCCAAGCTTGAGGGCTTATGGAACCAAGACCCATTTGTGGTGTCATATGACACTTATTTTGGGCGTCAGCCGCTCTTTGAGCAGTGCTTCTGAGAGTCAAGCCGATAACTGAAAATCAAGCGCTGGCTGGGAGGCAACCCAGTGTCTTTTTTCTTTATTTCATTTTTTTTTG
This sequence comes from Henckelia pumila, assembly GCF_033568475.1. NCBI lineage: Eukaryota > Viridiplantae > Streptophyta > Magnoliopsida > Lamiales > Gesneriaceae > Henckelia > Henckelia pumila. The sequence continues at coordinate 17,076,725 of NC_133123.1, read as the reverse complement.
TTTTTGTTTTGTTTTGTTTTGTTTTGTGTTTTTTTTTTCTTTGTTTTCAGGAGCCTAGCCGCCCCATCTGCCGTCCAATTTTCAATATGAGTCTCCCATTATTCAGTCTGAGGCCAAAGAGGACGACAACGCCAACACTTGAACTAGGGGAGTTCTGTTTTAATTTTTCATCTCGTTATCATTTTTTTATTTTGTGTTTGTGTCGTTAGTACTAGAGCATTGAGGGCAATGCTTTGGTTAAGTGTGGGGGGAGTTCATTCGATGGTTTGTCATTTTGTTTGCATTCGTTTGTTGAGTATATGCATATAGTTCGTTCTGTATCATTTGTTAGTTTGTTAGTGTTTGTCGTGTTACATTAGTAGGATGATGATTGTTAGCCTATGATAATGGAAGTGAAAAAAATGAAATTTTTGAAAAATTTTACTCTTGATTGGACATGAGAAACCATAGGTTGATTGTTGAATATTTTCAAGCACGCTTGTTTAACCGGTGAAGTGTAGTGATGTATTAGACTTTGTGGATGTCTGTTGGACCATTGCATGACAATAGGTGTTTGTGAAACTTGATGGTTCTTAAGTCTTGATGATCTTTTTTATTTAGCATTTACTCTCTTGGGTACTTTTTGAAAAAAAAAAAACTTTTATTACATGTTTATGAGCAATCGACTCCATCCGGGTTGCGAGCGAGATGTTTGATCCTATTCATCTTGTTTGTGGCTAAGTTTGCGGATAAATTGGGGTTAAGCCTTGAAAAAAATTAGTAAGGCATCAGTTCCATCCGGGCTTGGAAGGTGAATGAAATCCTATTCACTATTTCATAGCTAAGTATGCGGGTAATTATTGGGACTGTCAAAGAAAGAAAATTTGGTTCGTAATTTGCTTAAGAGAGTTTGTGTTTTGTTGATGGATTGTTGGGAGGAGAGTTCTTGATTGTGAGACTTGCACTGAATTGTTTTTAGGTCGGCGAACAGTCTTGAAGCTTTGTTCTTTTAAAGTTGCATGTAACTGGGGTAACATGACACACACACACGTTCGCATTCGACTGAAGGTGTATCATTGATGATTGAGAGTAGCTATGAACTTTTTTTTATGAAAGTGGTTTTTTCTGAGGCTATGATATGCGTGATTCGTCCTTGATTATGTGTTTGTTCTGTTTCATTTTGTTTTTGCATAACTTGCTCGAGGGCGAGCAAGGATTAAGTGTGGGGGTAATTGATGGGCATGTTTGTGTTGTATATTTTATTATCATTTTATTGTCATTTGTGTGTGCATTCATTTGTTTTAATTAAGTTTTTATTGGTTTTTCATACATCGTGTCTACATTACACGCTCCCGTGTTTATTGTATAGGACGTAGCGTTTTGTCGAGGAAAATATGGAAAAGCTATTGCGCAAGAATGAATTACGGAGCAGCAATGATCAGAAAATCATATTTAATTTTATAAAAGTCGAAATCCGATCTCCACCGTCCAGAATAAAGTTCAAGATGTTTTGAAGCAGCTGTCCAAATTTCAGCTCAATCCGACGGCTAGATCTCCGGATATAAATTTTACAAAATCGCTGCTTGCTGGAAAAAAAAGTTGTGCGCTCGATCCGCATGTACTCGGTGCGCCCTAGCGCGCCTATTGAAAATTCGGGACAGTAAGTTGGGTGTTTTGTGCGCGCTCGATCGCACGTACTCGATGGGCTCGAGCGCACCGACTTTTTCGAGAAATCTGTTTTAATTAGGAAACTTTCTTGTGAAGGACTCTAGTCTTTAAATACATCATATAACTCGAAAATTACTATCTTTTGATGACTTCTGAAGATCTTGAGACGGCTACATACAGAGAATTCATCTGGCGGCTAAGTTTTATCTTTCTTGTTCTTAGATTTTAATTCTTCTTGTTTTTATTCTTGGTTGAGGAAGACGAACCCTTGAATTTATTTATCTTGTGAGATTCAGATTTTCATTGTTTGATTTTTATCGAGTATCAAGAGTTGTTCTGGTTTATTTCATGCTTGTGTGTTTGATTATTAGATTGATCACCTGATAATTTTTTCGTACAATCTACCGCTAAATTAGAATTCAAATCTATAATTGTTTGAATCATCTAATTTGTGAAGCAACTATGATTAATATTTTCTGCTGTTGAATTTGTTAAATCGTAGGAACAACAATTGACTAGGCTAAATACAACCGCTGGTGTTTGTGTTGGCTAGATTCATTAGTTTTACTCATTTGAATGCTACCGTGAGTTTAAATCTAGATTGCTGTTATCGGGTTAATTTATTGGTAAGGGTTAACTTAGAACGCTGGTGTCTAGTTAACTAAAATTAAGGTGAAACAGGAATTAAATTTCCAATGATGAATATTCGATGTGAATTAATTATTTTTAGAGAATCGATGATCGAGTGAATGATTTCAAGGGTGTAGTCGACCGATACTAAGTCTCGTTATTTATTTTATCTTTCTTATTTTAATTCTTACATAGTAGTTAATTCTAAAATTCCCAAATCCCCTTTTATTTATTTCCAGTATTTTTAAGAACACAAATAAATTTTACTTTACTCGTGGGAACGATCCCTACTCTCGCTACTACATGTTTATTTAGTTAATCTGAGTTGTGTTAATTTGGGCGTGATACAACTAAGCGTTACCACCTACATTAAAACCAAGAGAAACTAAAAGTAGACCACATACGTAAATAATAAATAAATCAAACATATATGACCCTAAAGACATAACAAATGCATGCAAAATAGACTAGAAAATAACACAAAATACTAAATAAAAACAACACTTATCATTTGCCTATCTTCAAAGTTCAAACTGTTAGTTGATTTTTTTCGTACATATCATTTTTTGATCAATTAATCAACAACTAAGAAAGAGACAAGGAGTTCAGTTGTAATAATGACTGGATCAAAGTTACAAAGACGAAAAAATTCAAGTCGCATATTCACCCCCCTTTACATGCACTTACCGATCCTAGTATTGCATCTTTGGAGCGTGATCAACTTCGAAGTGATTTTTATGTGTTGTATTTGAGTTTGAAAGTATATTTTATAATATTATAGAGTAACATAAACAATAGATGCACAACTTGTATAGACATGGGATTGAGTACATGTTGATAGACATAATCCAATGGATAGAAAACTATTGGATTACATGGATCTTTAATACGATTGAAACTGTTAAATAACACAAGAACACTTTGTCACTACATTTCGTCAATTAGATCAATATAATTCGACAAAGTATATCGATAGATTAGGGGATCTCGTCAAAATCATGTCTTAAGAATTGAAATCAATCATTATAAAGGATTGAGAGGTAGGATAATCGAGATCCTAACAATTATTTCTTTATTATTTGAATTTGCTTTACTATATTGCCTTTTTTCATAATTTCATTAAAATTTATTTTAGTTTATTAATTTATAACATTTTCGTTAAAGTAATTAACTAAAGAATTGTGTTTGAACTAAAATTTTTTGATAAATCAATCTTTGTTGGAGGATACTCATAATTTTTACACAATATTAAAACTTGATTTGTACACTTACTGTAATATCCAGCAAGTTTGAGAGATTTAAATTTTGAAATATTTATGGTATAAAAGCTCAATCAAGTGTCGTATATAAGATATAGAGTAAAAATATTTAAAATATAATATAATAAAATTATAATTTATGTATAAGATTTACATAAGATTACAATTTACAACACTTACATTTTATTTATAACTCAAAAATATCTAATTTGTATAATGTATATCTAATTTGGCCAATATATAATTTATTACACTAAGATTTTGTAGAAAGCATATATAAACAAAATTTGTTAAGAATTCACTATAAATTAGGTTGTAAAATCATAAAATAAATCATAACACTATCTACTTTTATACATAAAATTAGACCACTTGTATATTTAATTAATTTATAGCCCACTTTAGACAAAGGAAAGTTCGTAAGAATCAACTTCGAATTATGTTGTAAATCATGAAATATTTCATTAATATTAATATTTAATTTCACTCTTCATTTTTAAATACAAGAAAATTGTATTTACCAATTTAGACCATCGAACGCTTCTATATGTGTATATATATACACTCACTTGCACCATACAATTCAAAGTCGTGCAACCAATCTTTAAACACACGAAATCTCCTAAGAGATCGAATATGAAAATGACAAAATTTTGGGCTTTGCAGCTAATTCTCTTATTTAAGGTCATATTTTTCACAAGTATGTATTTTTTCGTCTTTATGTTAATCTTTACAAAATATTATTATGATTTTCTTATATTAGATCTGATTAATTCTTGTTATTTTCTAACATCTACTTGCATCCTTCCTTTTGCTTGTAGGTAATAATCATATTTATGTACAAGGATTTGAATGTCATTTTGCTAACTATTACATTGGTCCTTGTAACTATAAAAATGAAGGGCAGAATCATAGCTGCAATGGATACTGTGTTCTTAATGGTTGCGGAACAGGGTTCTGTGCTAACGCGAATCCAAATCCGTCAATGAATCTTTGCACGTGCTATCCGATCATATGGGGTGATCATCATAAGAAGAAATTTTAATCATTTGTGGAAGAAAAATAACTAAGAAACAATTGATCGATCTTGTAATAAATCGATGCAATGGGATTAGCATTTTAATGGATCTCTTACATTTTATATTAATCTCCACGTCTTGCTAATTATTTTTGAAATTTTCCGTGTGTGAATATATTAAATATGTTATATATTGAGAATGACTTTTTTGATTTACTACCTTGCCCAATTTTGATCTTTGGTTCACAGAGTTTTCAAATTTTGTGTTTTATTGTACTATTTTAAATATTCGGATATTTTTGTCCAATTATTTACTTGAAACCTAAAGAGTCAAGAATTTATTGGCTTCATGTTGGCATTTTTTGGACTTACGTCATCACTAAAATTAGAATATTTAAATATGACTGAGAAACATAAATAGATTCAACAAGTTGAGGCATGTGTTGAACATGATTTTCTTAAAAAAAATTTACCCCGCTTTTGGTAATAATGTGTTACAATAATATTCTCCCTAGATACAACAATTTTTGTGACGTCCCTCACGATGTCTCCAACTTACATTGTAACGCCCAGATTCGACGACTATCCTCACTGTATCAAGAGTCAAGACGGGTATTTTCAGCGTGCTTATGTCCTCACTCACACGCACCCTGAGAAACTTCTCAGGGGGTCACCCATCCTATAATTGTCCCAAGTCAAGCATCCTTAACTTTGAAGTTCTTATATGATGAGCTCTCGAAAAGAAGATGCACCTTCGGAAAATGAGTAGTACCTATCAAAACTTTTAAGCCCTCCTCAACTGTGCAGTCCCATACCTACACATTCTCAGAATCCCTCTCATTCTGACATACCTATACATTCTTAGAATCCCTCTCATTCTGACATACCTACATATTCTTAGAATCCCTCTCATTCTGACATACCTACACATTCTCAGAATCCCTCTCATTCTGCCATACCTACACATTCTCAGAATTCCTCTCATTCCGGCACCGGATCGGTTCATTCATGTCTCCCTCTGCCTAGAAGCCTGCCAGGAGCCGCTCATTGTTCGTGCAACCTCTTGGCACCGGCGATCACTCCCGCCCTCTTCAGCCCCGGGCGTCACATGCCCACCAACTCCCGCCTAGTTCGTCCCCGAACCATGCCGTACTAAGAGAGGTCGGCTCTGATACCAACTGTAATGCCCCAGATTCGACGACTATCTTCACTGTATCAAGACGGATTTTTTCAGCGTGCTTATGCCCTCACTCACACGCACCCTGAGAAACTTCTCAGGGGTTCACCCATCCTATAATTGCCCCAAGTCAAGTACGCTTAACTTTGGAGTTCTTATATGATGAGCTCCCGAAAAGAAGTTTCACCTTCATGATATGAATAGTACCTATCAAATATTTTAAGCCCTCCTCAACTGTGCAGTCCCATACCACACAGTCTCAGAATCTCTCTCATTCCGGCACCGGATCGGTTCATTCATGTCTTCCTCTGCCTAGAAGCCTGCCAGGAGCCGTTCATTGTTCGTGCAACCTCTTGGCACCGGCGATCACTCCCCGCCCTCTTCATCCTTGGGCGTCACATACATTCTCATAAAATAAATTAAAAAATGCGAAAAAGAAAAATTGCGGAAAATAATTTTCGTTAACTTGAAATAGAAATATACGTCGACTTGCATACTAAAACATTGTGCTCCAAAACTATCAACGAACTAACCAAATGAAAACTTGCAGTATATAAAATTTGTTTCAAAACAATAATAATAAGAACATTATTTAGGAAACATAAAATTTTTGGTTGGCACGGTTACTAACAGTCTTGGCACATACACATCAAAATATTTTTTTACATGCATACATAACTTCAAATCATATATCGCCGTCATGAAACATAATCATCATTTTTCATAAAACTTCATAATAAACATTCATCCCATCAGGCTTTATAAAACATCCTCACATTCATAAACTTTTCATCATAGAACTTATTTCGTGTCAGGATCTTTAAATTCTTCATGCTTAAAATCATGCATTCATGCATACCAAATCGAAATAAAAGCAAGCACATCCTAAATTTTTCGTAACATTTCATACTTTTCATAAAAACATACATTTCATGAAGAAATACTGGCATATACATGCATACTTAGCTAAATCGATTCACGTGAGTCTTTATTTCCGTTCTTGGCATCAAAACTTGAAAATATTTTCATAAAAATTGTTATAAAGGTTTAAAACATCATAAAAGATAGTAAACAAAAATTTATTACTTAAAATAGACAAAAACGTACCTTGGGCAAACCCTGGGGTGATAGGGCACGCGTTTTCACTCGCCCTTGTACATCCCCGGGCGCGGGGGTGCCCTGCGCCTGGAATGCTACCTACGAATGCAGACAGTGACGCAGGGTGCAAAAAATCCATTTTTTTCCTTCATTTTTCGGTCCTTTTCGAATTTTTTTGAATGTAATCACTCACCCCTTGAGAATATTGATTACACCCATGAAAAACCTCAAAAACTCGAAAAGAATTTGCCCAAAAAAAAAAATCAAACATCAAAAGATTTGAATAAAAAATTTGCATTCAAATACACACAACAAAATTACTCAGATTCAAACATCTTTCTCAAAAATCTTAGAAATCCTTACACAAGACATCAAGAAGGATTCATGTTTCACAGTTCTACACCATGCTCTTCAAAATCTCTCAAGAATCATGCAATATACAATACTTACACATCAACATAAAGGTTTTCATATCAAAATACCTATATTCTTGAATGGTGGTTTTCAAAAGCATTTAAAACTTGCATTTTTCTTGCTTGGTATGGAAATCCGGACTATGGGAACACGATCCTAGCCTTTACCCAAACAACCGACGTCAAAATCCTCTTGAACGTTAGGGTGAAATTTTTGAAATTGAGGAGAATGGGAGAGAGACGGCTGAATGCAGAAAGAGGGCAGGGAAAAGTTGTCTGCATTAAGTATGGACTTAAAATCTTATACAAAAAAAGCCTATGGGCCGGAAGCGCTAGCTGGCCTATAAAATTTAAAAATAAAATATAAAATAATTTTCCTCTCTAAACTATAAAATTAAATAAAATTCATAAGTATTAAAAAATACTGCATAATAACTTATACTTCTTTAAAATTCTTAAACATTGCTCAATAACTAGTCTCGATCTCTTCGTGACCGAAACTAAACCCATATCTGAAAATATCAAAAACTAACTTTTTCATAAGAATTCATAATTTAAACATTTAAACACATAAATTTTCCATAATAATTAATTAAATTCTCGTTAATAGATTTATTGATTTTCGGACATTACAACTCTTCCTTCCTTAAAATAATTTCATCCTAAAATTCGACTTACCAAATTCTAAGAACTGAAGTTCTCATCCAATCTAATTTATAAGTTCCTCACTTACATGTTTGTCTACAAAATTTTGATATCACATCAACTCATGCTTCTGCTGCCCGCTCTGATAATATTCTCTATCTTACACATGTATCTTTCCTCATCGTAATTGAGCTTTTATAAACCTTTATTTGGAAACCACAATTTAAAATGAGCTATGACGGCTTAATTCTGATTTACTCAAATCCCAAACTAGATATGTTCCTCACAATCTCTTAACACCATATATGTAGGTCGAAAAATATTATATCATACTTTCCTCGATATCCGTCAATAACTCTAGAAATCCTATGAATAAATGCTTTTCTACTTATTATCCTTGGGAAGTAGAAAATTCTAATCCTGAATGAAATATCTAGGACTCTTTAAACTTAAATGCGGAATTTTTTTTTAAAAAAAAATAATAACAATACATATATGCCCATACATATATGTAATTCAAAATAAAAGATAAATAATATCAGCATGAAATAAAAATAAGTTTTGCATGCTCCAAAAACACCAAGTGCGGAAATACTAAATTAAAAGTATAATTTGCTTAAAAATCAATAACATAATAAAATATATCTGAAATAATCCTAAGTCATGCAACGGTCACGGGGCCACTGTTCCGTGAGCTCATACGTCCTCACCACCGGTAGGAGCTACATAAAAGTCATCTGTCTCACCTGCACCATATAAGCGTAGTGAGCCTAGGGGCTCAACATGTCTAAACTTGAATATCAAGGTTTAAAATAATGCATCACATAATTATACTAATACATATACATGATACATGAACATGCATGGAAACATTTTCATAACATAAATGCTGAATCATAAATCTTGAGCATAAACATCATCTTTCTTCATCATACATAACATAGTTGAGCATGGTATTTTTGAAACAGTCTATGGTCCTATCCGTAAGTGTGACGCTTATCTGTGCCGACTGATCAGTCTCATGAACCAACGTACGTGGCGGTGATAAATCACCTCCTATGGTAGTAAACTACCTCATAAATCATATATCATATGGTGAATAACCACCCTTATGTCACACTACTTCAATTTCCATCAAGAAAATATTTTATTGCTCAACTCATACATAATCATAATCATATCATATAAAATTTTCATGAATGCATGCACTGAAAATTTGTCCGTAATATATATTTAATTGATTTTTCATAATAAATATACTTATACTTAAAATATAAACTTCAAGAATAAAAATAATTAAATATATATTTCGGACTTATTTATTTTTCATGGGTTGGTCCAGACTGCTGGTCTCTCTACTAAACCCCTTAACTGACTTAAAGCCCATTAACCAACTTAAAGCCCATAATTAAATAAATAATTTTAAAAATTATAATTTTTACTAAAATAAAATACTTAAATATTATTGGGCTTAAATAAAAATATTTAGGCCCATTAACTAATTAATTCATATAAATTCCTGGACTGGCCCAATAAAATCACTGATTGGCCCAAAAATTCCTATGGGCCCACGAGCCCATAAAAATCATTGGGCTAACTTAAAAATAATTTTTAAAGGCCCAAATAAAATTATTTGGAGACCCAAATAATTTTATTTCTAATTAATTGGCCCAAAAATCAATTAAAACATAAATTACTTAAAAATTAAAAGACTCGAGCCCGGCCCACTTAACCCGGACCCGGACCGACCTGACCCGACCCACAAATTACCAGACCTGATCCAGGCCCCAAGACCCAACCCGGACCTGCCCAAAACCCTAAACTCGTTTCCCTCTTGTTCCTTACTCTCGGCTACGACCAGCTTCTGTTCAGAGGCATCGGCAGCCCTACTCTGGCCACCAAATGGCCGGAGCACCACCACCTACACCTAGAAGACTTCAAGACGTTTCCAGAAAGCTAAAAACCAGCCCAAACGGAGTCCTAACGAAGGAGAATGAACCAAAACAAAATCTGCCTAATTTCTGCTCGCGCGCGACGCCGGACTTCCGGCCGTTCGGCCGCCAAACTCTGACCATCACTGGCTAGAGAACTACCTGAGATTACTTTCTCTATGTCTTGGGGTTCTAACCCAATTGGAATCACCCTCAAACCCGTCCTATACAGTGCACACGAACCATTCTTCCAAAACCGCTCAAACTGCGACCTTCTATGCAACCAGAAGATATTGTTTTGGTTCAGACCAACCTTGGCTCAAACCACTCAAACCACTCAACCCTAAGGCACCCTAGGACACCCCTTGACCGAGCCCCAGCCTCTGGACCATACCATGCTTGGCAAAAACGTGAGTCATGACCAATCAAGCAAGAACATGCATCAATACAAGGCATACATGCATAAACTCGAAATTTCCATGAAAAATCTGAAATAAAACACATCATGCAAGAGTAATAGCTTATATGGTGGCCAAATAAAAATTTTAGACATGCCTTGATAATTCTAGGACGATAATTGATGCGTCTACGAGGATCCGGGACGACGAACGGACCAAAAACTCGATAAATATTTGAAAGATCGGCTATGGAGGCTGATATCTGCTATGGGGCGTGAAGATGGTGATGGAGAAAGGTTGGAGGTGGCTAAGGGAGAGGAAGACGTGAGTTTAGGGTAGATAGGATAGATTTTTGGTTAATTAGAATTTAATTAAGATAATAACTAATTTAAGATAAAATCATGCCTAAAATATAATATTTAAATCTCAACATAACATATTATTTTGATAATAAAAATCAAAATCCCGAAATAATATTTTAGGCAAATTTTAAAAATTAATAAAAGTCAATAAAGGGACTAATTTTGGCTAAAAATCAACCCTTAAATAAATATATAATTAAATACTAAAATTTCTTGACAAAATACCTTAAAATAATATTTTAAGGCTCATAAAACTCATAAAATATTTTTGGCTAAGAATTTTGGTATCTCGTCCGTCTGCGGTCCCGTCTACGCAATCAAAATAATAAATTCCTTAAAATCTAGAATTTCCATAATTATGGGTTAAATACTAAAATAAATTAAATCATGCATGTAAATCACATAATATCACATAAATACATTTAACCCTTAATTAAAAATTAATTTTCTCCTAATTATGCATGCGGATTTACGTTTTAAAATTTCCGGGTGTTACACTGAAAATATCAATTCTTAAATCCATTTCATCCAGTATGTTCCGAGGTTCTATTCCAAAAATTAGCAATTAGTTTCCGAATAACTCTACTTCGTTAATGTTCACATGCTTAGTTATTTATCCTAACATAGATTTCCTTTTTGGAACAATAGAATGTATATATTATCTTATCTCAATCACATATTAGCCTTCCATAAATAAATCAATATCCTCAAGTCGAACATTTACCATACGTAGCAAAATTACGTTGACTTGTCCATTTACGAGTACATCCCAAATATCGATAAACCCAAAAGCAGAATTCAATGTCAATATCCACATATATAAATAAAACTATTCTAGCATCAAGAGTATGCTTAAATTATTTGATCTAGACTTCTGCCCTAGATGCGGCTTAAGATGTCAACGCTTTCCCATTAGAAGAAGTGCAAAGTTTTGACATATCCTAAATTTTAAATAGCACTATCCTATAAATCCCGAGAGGTAATTCCATATCGTTTTGTAACTGACTCTAATATAATTTTATATTTGGGAGATCCATAGTGATAGTATTTCAATGTTATATCATAATAATCACCAGTTGAATAACCTATGGGGTCACTTTTATTCCACTTATAGTTCATAGGACCTTGACTCCTTAACATCAAGCAACCGAATTATACCTAATAGAACTCAATACTTTGTCCATTGGTAACACGTGTTTGAACACATGCAAGGTCATATGACAACTAGTACTTTTAAGCTTATGTACCACCACAATCTTGATACTAATACACATATCTCATAACCTCGTAATTCAAATTTATACAACACAGAGAACCGTAAAGAACACAATCAAAGCACGTAACTCTTCTTAATCACAACAAAAAATATCACGATTACATCTATTCTCTCAAATCATCATACTGAATCTTAACTTTTCTCAAGTATGTCAACTAGCAATTCATATGAATGGCCACCAACATGAATTCTAAAATCCAAAAACATTTCTTAATGAATTCGACAATTTCTTGAGTGTCCACTGTCCACATCCCTTTAAGGTATTCCATCTAAGTTAGTTAAAGCTTGACTCACAGATGTCGTGGGGACTTGGGGATGAATATGTAAATTTTATAGGCATATGTAATTAGTCAAGTTGTGGTGTAACATATTTTTTTTATTATTGTTTTGGGTTTATGTTGAGTATAGTAAAATTTTTATCTACATCTAAGAGTTATCATTATACATTTTTGGAGTAAATTTTTTATGTAAGAATATGCAAGTAGCGTATGATTGATTATTGAATTACGATTTGGGATTTATGTAAGAAATCAAATAGTGGTTATGGTTTTGGGATGTATGAACTTATATCTTTAAAGGTCTTGTAACAATCATGATATTTGGAAGTAAATTTGCATAGTACACACCTAGCTTAAATTAATTTACCTACACAAAGTGACTCGAACATCAATCCAACATAATCTTAACTTAGTAACACCTAACCATGTGAACCCTTAAATCACATCAAAGATAATACGAGTTGTAACATCCGGAAATTTTAATACGTAAATTCGCATGCATAATTAAGGAAATTAATTATTTAAAAATTTATATTTGGGTTAAATGACATTTATGTGTTATTATGTGAATTATATGCATGATTTAAATTTATTTTATCATTTAACCCGCAGTTATTGTATTTTTAGATTTTTAAGAATTTTATTGAGTTGATCGCGTAGACGGGACCGTGGACGGACGAGATACCAATATTTTTTAGCCAAAAATATTTTATGAGTTTTATGAGGCTTAAAATATTATTTTAATGTATTTTGTCAAGAAAATTTTAGTATTTATTTATATATTTATTTAAGAGTTGATTTTTAGCCAAAATAAGTCATTTTAATGACTTTTATTAATTTTTAAAAATACTATAAATTAGTATTTCGGGATTTTAATTTATTATCAGATTGGTAAGTATTTTAGGAGTTTAAAATGTTATATTTTATGATTATATTATCTACCTAATAAATTTATACCAATTATTGACCTATATCTACCCAAAATAAAACACTCCCTACCCTACGTTGTCTCCCTTAGCCGCCTTCAACCCTCTCCTACCCTCACCATCAGATTTTCAGAATTTCTTCAACCTCCATAGCCGATTCTTCAAGGATTTTTGGTGGTTTTTCATTCGTTCGTCGTCCCGGAGCCCCGAATACGCAATAGTCCTCGTGTTTAATTTAAAAGGCATATTTAAAACTTTTATTTGGCCACCATATAAGTTATTAATCATGCATGACGTGTTTTATATCAGACTTTTCATGGAAATTTAGAGTTTATGCATGTATGCTTTGTATTGATGCATGTTCTTGCTTGTTTGGGTCATGATTCACATTTTTGCCAAGCATGGTACGGTCCAGGGCTGAGGGCTCGAGTCAGAGGGGTCCCAGGGTGCCTTAGGGTCGAGTTTGTTCAGAGTTTTAAGGTGTCATAGGCTGGAAACGAAGCTATTCACTTCTGATGCACACAGACGCGCAGGTTAGGGCTTTGGGAAGAGAGGGGTCGTTCTCCTTCCTCAGTCCATGGATTTGTGCGTGGTTTGTTGGGTTTAAAAGATTTAGATGTTGGCTAAAATTGAGAAGTTGTTTCACGATCTTTGGTTGTCGGAGGAAGCCGCACGAACGAAAGTTTGGCGACTGCTCAGTCTGCACGCGAGGAGGAGGAAGGCGTCTGGTGCAGAGCTTTGTTCTCACTCCTCGGGCCATGGTTTGGTCTGATTCTTGTTGTGTTAGAACCCCCTGGATGTGGGATATCCATGGGCGGTGGTGCTCCGGCCAGGGGCGGCCGGAGCAGGGCGGCAGCAACCATGGAATAGCTGCTGCTCGCCCAGCCGAGAAGAGAAGGAGATGGGTGATCGGGTTTGGGGTTTGGGGGGTTGCTGGGTCGGGTTATGGGTCAGGGTTGAGTGCTGGGTTGGGTTAGGTAGTCATGGGTCGGGTTAAGTCAGTCCGGGTCCGGGTTAGGTGGGCCGGGCTTGAGTATTTTAATTTTTAAATGTTTAATGTTTTAATTGATTTTTGGGCCAATTAATTAGAAATAAAATTATTTGGACCTCCAAATAATTTTATTTGGGCCTTAAATAATTTATTTAAGTTAGCACAATGATTTTTATGGGCTTGGGAGTCCATGAGAATTTTTGGGCCAGTCAGTGGATTTTGGGCCAGTCTAGAGTTTTATTGGGCTTAAGTTAAGTAATTGGGCTTAAATATTTTATTTAGGTCAAGTTAAATTTAATTAAGTTATTTGGGCTAAAATATGATTATTGGATTTTATTTAAGTTTAATGGGCTTAGAGTGAGTGATCAGCAGTCTGGACCAACCCATGAAAATTAACTAAGTCCGGAATATATATTTAATTCTTTTTTTATGCATGAAGTTTATTTTAAGTATAAGTATATTTATTATTAAAATTAATTAAATATATATTACGGACATATTTTAAGTGCATGCATACATGAAATATTTTATGATGTGTTTATGATTAAGAATTGAGCATGAAAAATATTTTTATGGAAATTGAAGTGGTGTGACAGCACAGAGGTGGTTTACCACCGGCACAGAGGTAGTTTTACTACCGGCATAGAAGTGGTTTTACCACTGGCACAGAGGTAGTTTACTACCAGCATAGAGGTGGATTTATCCACCGCCACGTACGATGGTTCTTTAGACTGATCAGGCACAGTTATTAGTCACATTCATGGATATGACCATATTCAGTTTTTATGATTATGACATGCTCAATTATGTTATGTATGATTAGTTATGATGTATGTACGACTGATGATGAATAATTTTTATGATGCATTTATTTTAAGATCATGCATGCATGTCCACGTAAGTTATATGTATTAGTATGATTATGTGATGCATTATTTTAAACCTCGTTATCAAGGATTAGACATGTTGGGCCTTTAGGCTCACTACGCTTATATGGTGCAGGTGAGTATGATGATGTCTATTAGCTCCTACCGGTGGCGAGGACGTATGAGCTCACGGAGCAGTGGACCCCGTGACCGTCGCAGTTATTTAGTTTATTATGATTGAATTTTGAAACATGTTTTATTTTAATATTATTTCGCATATGAGATTTTTTTTAGCAGCACTGTTTATTATTTTAAATTGATGCATTAAACATTTTTAAGGATTTATTTATTTAATATTTTTCAGGTAATTTAAGAAAAGTATGTTATTTTTATATACATATATGTATGGGCGTATATGTATAGTATTATTTAAAAAAAAAAAGTTTTTCCGCATTTATTAGTACTAGGCGTTTCACGAGTTCCTTATCAAAAATAAATCTACAACTATTGTTCTTCTCAAGGATTCAAAAACCTAACACAAAACATACCTGATAAGTGCATTTTGTATGCATTAGTTTGTGATATTTTTATGTCTATTTTGTGTGCATTCATATTGTTTTTATGTGTTTTAGTGCATGTGTGTGTATTTCACACTCCGGGTTAATTTTGTAGGAAAATGGGTTTTTGAAAAATGAATTACGGAATAGCCTTGATAAAAATTAAAATTTAATTTGAGATTGCTCCAAATCAAATCTTCACCGTCCAAATTTAATTTCAAGATGTTTTGAAGATGCTGTTAAAATTTTAGCTCAATCCGACGGTTAGAACTTAAGTTATGAATTTTTCAAAAATATCGCGTGCTGAAAGAAACAGGGGGCGCCCGAGCTGCCGAAAAGAGCAGACCGAGCGCCCACTTGAAAAAATGGGCAGAAAGTTGGCGAATTCCCAGAGCTCGGTCGGTAGAATTTTGAAGACCGAGCGCTCCCGCGTAGTTTGGAAATATTGTATTTCGGGTGTTTTTAAAAGGAAATGACTCTTGGGCACTTTAAATAGGAAAAATTCTGACGTTATAAGGGTTCCAAACACATCAAAAACACAGAGAAGCGGCCGCCGTCAAGGAACGAAGAACGAAAAGAGGAAGAAAACTTGAAGAACTCAAGAACCGCAAACAGTAGTTTTCTCTTTTCCTTCTAATTTATTTGTTGGGATTTAGGGGATCCTACCCCCAAAACTATGTTTTGATTTATTCTTGAAGATTAAATTTGGTTCTTAATCATTCTTGATTATATTATTGTGTTTATTGCAATTTTGGAGTTTGATCAACTTCTTATTTATTGTATGTGTTATAATTGATAACGAGAGGAGATTTTATGACATGAAAGAGTAATATAATCCATGGATCTACAACTTGCATAGAGATATGAGGTTGGATACATGTTGATAGTCATAGTCCACCAGGTCTAAAGCTAGAGGATTTTACACATCGTTAATGCAATTGCAATTGTTAAATAACGCAAGGAGACTTGGTTATTACAATTTGTTAATTAGATTAATAAAGCTCGAGAGAGTATATTGATAGATTAGGGAATTCCGTCAAAAGCATGACTTGAGAACTAAAATTCAATTATTAGAGAAGAAAAGGGGTAGGTGAACCGAGATCCTAACAATCGTTTATTTATTTTTTGAATTTAATTTATTGTTTTACTTTTATTTCATCATTTTATTTTAGTTTATAAGTTTATTCTCCATCTATCGTTATAATTAATTAAAAAATCATACTTGAGGTAATTTTGTCATAAATCAATCTTTGTGGGACGATACTCGTACTCTGTACACTATATTATTACTTGACTCGTGCACTTGCAAATTTATTCGAGCCTAATTGATATATATTTAAGTTGATTTTTCGGGGTAGTATTTGCTCGATCAAGTTTTTGGCGCCATTGCCGGGGATTGAATAGAAAATTTTTACTTCTTGTTATGTTTAGTTAATTTTTTTTATTTCTTTATTCTATTTTATTCCTGTCTGATCTACCATTTTCTATTTTATTTTTGCAGGAATTCATCTGTGTAATACTTTGAGATGTTTCATCGAAAAGTATTCACGAGTTTTACCCAGCAACATGAAGAGACATTCCACGCATCATGGGAGAGATTCAATAATTTAGCGAACAACTTCCGGTATCATGATTTTTCAAATTATTCTCTTCTTAAATTTTTCCTTAATGGTTTGGATGCAGTGACAAGGAGATGGGTAATTAATACTTTGCAAACTGGTTGTCCACTATTTTGCCGAGATGATGACAGTGCGATATACATACTAGAGGATATGGCAGAATTTGACTACCACAGGTATTGGGATCTTACACCACATATTTGGAGCCACCAAGACCCACAAGATGCTCATTACCCAGAATTTTCAGACCAACCATTCGAGCTTCAAGAAGAGGAGGTAAGTTGTTCTCAATTGATGTTCCATTCACTGGAGGATATGGTGGACAAGTACGTGGCCATGAACGAGCGAGCTATAGAAGATTTAATCAATTCTAGATGCCACCTTGAGGAGAAGATAGAGAATCTCAAAATATCAATTCTCCATGAACACCAAGAACATGAAGTGAAGAAAGATACTCAAACAGTGATCCCCCAAATTTGGTTCGATGACGATGACTCAGAGAACCATGATTTGGAGTGCGAATCAATTCATGTAGAAGATCTTGAGGTGTTTGAGTCTTCTCTTCCCATTGAACCTCAACCTAAAGGAGTTTTGAAGGAGAAAATATATGCAGATATAGCGCCAATACAAATTTCACAAGAATTTTTTCTCTGAGAGCCCACAGAGATGTTCTCTTCCCATGTTTATCAACTGTTATGGAGTGTTGTTGAGGTGACGAGCATAAACTGCATACATTTGGCCAAGCTTGAGGGTACATGGAACTAAGACCCATTGGTAGTGTCATATGACACTTACTTTGGGCGGCAACCGCTCTTTGATGAGTGCTTCTGAGGGTCGAGCCGAAGACTGAAAATCAAGCGCTACTTGGGAGGCAACCCAAGATTTTTACTTCATTTTATTTTTTTCTTATTTAGTTTTAGTTTTTATCTAGTTGTTGATTTATATTGAGTTTATCATGTTTAATCCCTCAAAAATTTTGATTTGCAAGGTGAATATATGAGAATATTAATGGCCTAAGAGATGTGGTGCAGCAGCGGCAGATGGATATACACCAATATGATTGACTAGGGGAGTGTTATTTTGTTTTCATTGTGTTTATTTTTGTGTTGCATTTGTTCGTTTCTCATTCTGTTCATTGTTCTGAAGCATTGAGGGCAATGCTTTGGATAAGTATGAGGGGTATACTAGTTTATTTTGGTATTTTGTTATGTTTGTGTTGCATTTATAATTGTTTAGTTTATTTGAATTTAGTTTGTTTTATTCATTGTTTACATTTGTGTTTAGTAAAATGATTAATGGGAGCCAATGATGATATGAAGTTATGATTTTTGTGAAAAAATTTTAGTTTTGCTCTTGACTTGACATGAGAAACCGTAGGTTGAACCGTGAATATTTTTAAGCACTCATGTTAAACCAGTGAAATGTAGCGAAGGATTTGATAATGTTTTTTTTTTACTACTTGGCCATTGCACGACACTAGGTGATTAGGGAACTCGATTGTATTCCTGTGAAATTTTGTGATACTCTAATAAGTGCATTCATGATCTCGGATTTATTTTTTGTAACTTCAAAATTGAGTGATTTGTATACGCACTTTGAAAAAAAATAATAATAAAAAAACAACTCCATCTGGGCCATGAAAAAAGAGATTGAAATCCTAATCCTATCTTAGTTGTAGCTAAGTATGCGGGTAATTTATGGGGCAGAGGTGCGTTAAAAATATAAATCACCTTTATTTTTTTTTGTTATTTCAAAATCTTGAGGGAGGTGTAAATTTTGGTGTTATCTGGAATGAATGATTACATGAGAAGGAACTTGCACTAATGTGTTTATAGGTCACTAAGTTGTCGTGTAAACGGATTCTATTTGAGTTGCATGAAACTGGAATGACAAAGCACACACGCACGTTCACGCTAAATCGACGGTGTATTATAAAAGGTTGAGAGCATTCATGTTTTAAGTTGACATATAACTTCTCTGAGGCAGCTTCCCATGAATTTTCCTACTCTTGTTTTTGTGATGTGCTTGTTGCATTGTTTGTCTTGCTCGAGGGCGAGCAAGATTTAAGTATGGGGGTGTTGATAAGTGCATTTTTTATGCATTAGTTTGTGATATTTTTATGTCTATTTTGTGTGCATTCATATTGTTTTTATGTGTTTTAGTGCATGTGTGTGTATTTCACACTCCGAGTTAATTTTGTAGGAAAATGGGTTTTTGAAGAATGAATTACGGAGCAGCCTTGGCCA
This sequence comes from Henckelia pumila, assembly GCF_033568475.1. Taxonomy (NCBI): domain Eukaryota; kingdom Viridiplantae; phylum Streptophyta; class Magnoliopsida; order Lamiales; family Gesneriaceae; genus Henckelia; species Henckelia pumila. The sequence goes on along the minus strand of NC_133123.1, from coordinate 17,057,388 downwards.
AAAATTAAAATTTAATTTTAGATATCAAATCAAATCTCCACCATCCAAATTAAAGTTCAAAATGTTTTGATGATGCTTTCAAAATTTCAGCTCAATCCAACGGTTAGAACTTAAGTTATGAATTTTTCAAAAATGTCGCGCGCTTAAAGAAACAGGGGGCGCCCGAGCTGCAGAAAAGAGCAGACCGAGCGCCCACTGGAAAAAATGGGCAGAAAGTTGGTGAATTCCCAGCGCTCGGTCGGTAGAATTTTGCAGACCAAGCGCTCTCGCGTAGTTTGGAAATATTGTATTTCGGGTGTTTTTAAAAGGAAAGGACTCTTGGGCACTATAAATAGGAAAAATTCTGACGTTATAAGGGTTCCAAACACATTAGAAACACAGAGAAGCGGCCGCCGTCAAGGAATGAAGAACAAAAAGAGGAAGAAAACTTGAAGAACTCAAGAACCGCAAACACTAGTTTTCTCTTTTTCTTTTATTTTATTTGTTGGGATTTAGGGGATCCTGCCCCCAAAACTATGTTTTGATTTATTCTTGAAGATTAAATTTGGTTCTTAAGCATTCTTGATTATATTATTGTGTTTATTGCAATTTTGGAGTTTGATCAACTTCTTATTTATTGTATGTGTTATAATTGGTACCGAGAGGAGATTTTATGACATGAAAGAGTAATATAATCCATGGATCTATAACTTGCATAGAGATATGAGGTTGGATACATGTTGATAGTCATAGTCCACCAGGTCTAAAGCTAGAGGATTCCACAAATCGTTAATGCAATTGCAATTGTTAAATAACGCAAGGAGACTTGGTTATTACAATTTGTTAATTAGATTAATAAAGCTCGATAGAGTATATTGATAGATTAGGAAATTCCGTCAAAAGCATGACTTGAGAAATAAAATTCAATCATTAGAGAAGAAAAGGGATAGGTGAACCGAGATCCTAACAATCGTTTATTTATTTTCTGAATTTAATTTATTGTTTTACTTTATTTCATCATTTTATTTTAGTTTATTAGTTTATTCTCCATCTATCGTTATAATTAATTAAAAAATCATACTTGAGGTAATTTTGTCATAAATCAATCTCTGTGGGACGATACTCGTACTCTGTACACTATATTATTACTTGACTCGTGCACTTGCGAATTTATTCGAGCCTAATTGATATATATTTAAGTTGATTTTTCGTGGTAGTATTTGCTCGATCAATACCTATCATCAATTTATACATCATGTACTTAAAATTACATATGAAAACAATAAATCATTATACTATAACCTTATGACGCAAGTGCTATTTCAAAAATGATCATGACTTCATATCCAAAGAAAAAAATCTTAATAAATAAATCCATGCTAACATGAGATCTTTGAATCCAAACTATTATTATTTGAAACATGTTGACTTAAATCCCCCAAAAAATAAACCAGTCTCCAAAAAGCTACATTTTAAATTCATCCAAATAGAAAATAATATATATCCCGATTAATATTCTTGCAAGGAATCCTACTTTCCCATCAAGCCACGATTCTAATGCTATTACATAAACTATTATATCTTGATGAAATTCACCTTTAATGTTCTTTCTTTCATCGTCCTTTAATGAAAACAATTCCAAGATAAACTAGTTACACCTTACAACCATAAATCTAATAATTTGTCCACATGGACAACTCACGGTTTTCATACAATACAAAATAAAATTCTTTTTCTTAGTCTTTTTTCGGTCTTTTTTTATCCCTTTTTGAACGTAATCACTCATCCGTTGAAAAGATAGATCACACCCATGAAAAACTTCAAAAACTCGAAAAAGGATTTGCTAAAAAACAATCAAACTTCAAAATATTTGAGTCAAAACTTTGCATTCAAATATACACAAAAAAAATCTTGAATTCAAACATCTTTATCAAAAATCTCAGAAATCCTTACACAAAATATCAAGAACGATTCACGTTTCACATTTCTATACCATGTTCTTCAAAATATCTCAAAAATCATGCAATATAAAATACATACACATCAACATGTAGGTTATCATATCAAAATATCTATATTCTTGAATGGTGGTCTCAAAAGCGTTTTAAACTTGTCTTTTTCTTGCTCGGTAAGGAAATCCGGACTTCGAGAACATGATCCCAACTACTACCCAAACAATTCACGTCAAAATCCTCTTGAACACAAGGGTGAAATTTTCTAAATTGAAGGGAAGAGGAAAGCGACGGCTGAACGTAGAAAGAGGGTAAGGATATGTTGTCTGCATTAAGTCTGGACTTAAACTCTTATAAAGAAAAAGCCTATGATGGGCCCGAAGCTTGCCCATAAAATTTAAAATCTAAAATCTAAAATAATTTTCCTCTCTAATTTACTAAAATGGGTACGATTTTAATTGTAGTCCCAATTTCTTTATTGGTTTGGCATTTTTTTTAGTGTATAGCACATTTAAAGTTTTAGTAGCACTTTTACACTTGGACTCAAAGCAAACCCTAACTTCTAATTTACACACACACTAACACCCTAAACTCATGCACACCATTTCCGCACAACACACACACACAAAAGCTCGATGTTTTCCCGTTCTTCAAGGGAAGAGCTCGACTTCTTTGATTCTTCTTTTGGAGGTCTTCAACCTCCGATTTCTTCTCCAGAAATCGTTCCATGTCTAGCTGGGAATGATTCTTAAGCTCGGTTTTTAGCTTTTTCTAGCTTTTTTCCCCAGCCCTGCTCTCGGCCGCAACTTCAGGATTTTTGGGCTCGATCAATTTTTTTTCTCTTGCATTAGCTAGGCAAGATTATGGATTCATTGCTTCCCTTGTATACTATTATTGCGTGTTTCGATTGGTGTTAGATTTTTGTAAATCTCATTTTCGAAAATCCCATGTATACGTGCCCTGTTTCTTTTTTTCCCACGGCTGGATTGTTTTTTTTGTTGGGATTTTGATTGTTAGTTGATTTAATAATGTTCTTATGTGAAGAATGTATGATTTTAAAGCTTTGGAATACAATGGTAACTATGCTAGCACTTTTTCGAAAATTCAGATTTTTCTTGAATGTCATGTTTCGAATTTTTTCTGTGTTTGTTGATGGTGTTTGATGGTGTGATGATTTAGGGGCTACCACGGTGATATGTAGTTCACGTGGTAGAATTAGGATGAAGGAAATTGTAATGTGGTCTTGGATGGGGAAATTCAAAAACTGCCAGCTTTCTATGGGATTGGTTTTGGGTGCTTGTGAAGTGGCGCATAGGGTTGGTTGTGATTAATGTTAAGGGACTTTAGGCGAGCTTCGATGTTGGTCTTTGAAGCTAGGATAGTGGCTTGAGGATTGGAGAACAATTTGGTAGGTTTTGGATTGGATTGAGGAAGTGTTGTTGAGCAGAATATTTGTAGACCTTGTTGCTGTCCAGATTTGCGAGTTCACAACAGGGTTAGGGGGCTGGATTTTGGTGAAGGGCTCGGGTCTGGTAGTACCTTAGGATGATAGGAATGCGACGCTTTGAACAAAATTCAATTTGGTGGAGTTTTTTCCTAAGTTTTAAGCCTTAGGACTTAAGAGAGGCGGTAATTTTTTGGCGACAAGTCGCTGTTCAGGTTTGAATGATCACCAGAGTTAAGATCAAAATTTTTGTTAAGGGATCGGGACTGGTATTAACCTAAGAGGTTAGGAATATATTTTTTCAAGCGGAATTCCTTTTTGGCAAGTATTGAGTGAGTTATAAGATTTTAGGGCGTACCGCTCATTTCACCTGAGTGTTATAACTTTGGGTTAGATTCTCATCCTTGGTATGTTCCCTAAATCACCATTTAGGTCATTCACCATCGAGTCTCTTGCATGTTCATTGAGTAAATATTTTTGAGTTCATTACATCTACACGTGCATGCTAAGTCTTATATTCAATAAAGAAAGGAAAATATTTTGAACGAATTGAGATGATTGTGACTACAGTAACATTCATGTGTTTGGACGGGCTGGGAGACGTCTTAGCTTCCCTTACCGAAATTCATGTGTATGGACGGGCTAGGAGAAATCTTGGCTTCCCATACCAACCATAGGGCAAGACGGGTTGAGTGTTATCCTGACTTCCTTGCGGCATAGTGCACTGCAGCCATGATCATGATCGAAACCCATAGAGTCACAATCCATGGATCTAAGTTCACAGCTTCAGTTCAAGTCAATTATATACAAGTTTAGTTCGGTATATTCAGTTTTATTGTCAATGTTTGACTTAGCCATGCATATGTTACTTTCATATTCATGTCATTTATTTAGAAAACATCTTTTTAAGTTTAAGGGCACAACGTATTTTATTATAAGTTATTTTAATCTGTCTGTGCTTGTATTTACATAGTACTCGTTATCCCCTCCATATTCTTGCTGAGTCCTTTAGACTCACTAAACTTATTATTTTCAGGTGATGACTATTACATTGAGGCTGAGGGGCAGCATCCCCAGAGCGAGGTCACCGGTGGTGCAGGCCCTTGACCGACGTGCTTTCAGTTGTTCCGCAAACTCTGATGTTGCTTTTTTATTTATGAGTTGAAATAATTTCATACACTGTCAGTCATTTGTAGGATGTGTTTTCCCTGCTTTAGAATTTTTGGCATGTAAACTTAACAGTTTATTATTCCGCAACCGTGTGGGATTAACTCCCCTTTTTAGATTCTATGATTATCATATTTGGATTTTTTTTAAAACTTGTGTTTATTTTATTTTTTATTTGAATTGCTGACTGTGTCAGTTGGGCTTACAATATATATTTTTTTTAGCGAGTCATGGTAAATATTTTTTTTTATTCCGCAAATACTTTATTTATTATTTATATTTTAGAGTGTATTAGAGGTCGTTTCAGTTAGAAATACTAAAATTTATTGTAAAAAATGAAATTAGCATTGTTAATTTTTGCGTCTTTGATTATTTTTGTTTGACTATTTATATCTGTTGAATAATTGGTCGAAAATATTTGTGATAGCAATATATTTTTATCTACTAAGTTTTATCCAAAAAACTTTGCAGAACATGAGATGCTACAATTAAAAATCCAATTTGAGCATTTTGATCATGTTCGACAACTTTCTTATATCAGAACTCACTCGAAACTTACTTAATTATTTAGATCTTGATAGAAGTTTGGGTTTAGTCCCCCTCTCTTGTTATTCTTTTTTCATTCTAATAATATCTTTTTTTAAAAAAAAATGTCAAAAATCTATCGGCTGTCTGTGTTTACGCTTCCAGTTTCTTCTTTGTTGGCCCCCCTTCTTACGTGATCCTGGCTCCGCCCATGCAACTATCCAAGTCATAGTACATGAATGAGAGAGAGGATGATAGCTTCAATGGACATGCATTCTTGTGAGGTACGTACGTACGAAATCAGAAAACTTCCCTCGTTGTTCTTAGGTTGCGTTTGGATCCATTGATATGAAATACATAGATTTCGATTACATTTTTATTGTTTTAATGAAACTAATATATCTCATATTTTTTTAACGATAAAAAACTTGTAATATTATTAAGAATAAGATACATAATTCATTACAATATTTACCAACCAAAAAAGAAGATTTACATGCTCCCACACAAAAGGGGATGGGGAAGAAATAGCAAAATTAGCAAGCGAATGAGTAATCAAATTCTCGGAATGCCTAGAATGAAATAAACTAAAGATGTTTGAATCCATCAACTTCTTAACTTCAAAAGCGATTCCACCAGTGTAGCTTTGGTCATCTTTTGGGTTGATAACTGCTTGCACCCCAACATAATTTCATATTAGGACACCAAAATAAAGCATGACTTCTATAATCAAAAGGATATTAACATAATCGAAAATGCCCCGAAACTGGAACATGGTGCGCTAATAAATTCATTTCTGAAGGTATGATGTCATGTAATGCTCGCCACCAAAATTTCCTAACTTTGGGGGTATCGATAATGACCATATGAATTTCAACCAGCTCTTTGATTTGAGTTCTGAATAATGCTTTGGTAGATCATGGAATCCAATTTACAGCTTGTATCCATCTCTTACTGAGTATTTTCCCTTAGGATCCAAGAACCAAAATATAGAGTCTCCTGCCTGAGATTGGAAGATAGGAATATCCAAAATGTTTTTCACTATGTGAGGTGGGAAAAGTGATTGAACCAATGCAGCATTCCAATTTCCCTAATGAATAAGAGAGCTGACTGAACTAAATTCTCCTTGAATGGATTGATTCAACTGAGGCAAAACTCTTAAACCCAGTACCCAATGATCTTGGAACGTAGCAATTTTATCTCCCTTACAAATTCTCCAACTGAGGCCTTTATTAAGAAGCTCTCTACTACACAAGAAGGATCTCCAAATATAGGATGGGTTGTTTCCTAATTGTGCTTTCATCACATCTCGATGTTTAAAATATATAACTTTTATTACTCTAGCCACAAGGGAATTCGGATTTGTGATAATTCGCCAAAGTTGTTTGGCTAAAAGTGCCTTGTTGAATGCATCCCTTATTTACACATTTTTATTGTTTTTAGGCCGATGTTATTTATTCATTTCAGATAATATGGGGATTTTCTACCAATCTGAGCTAATGATAGTAATATCAAATTTGATAAGTCAATAAAAATTCATAAAATCTTCTGAATCTTTGATTCAAAAATATTCATATTTATAGATTCATGAACTTTTGTCTTGTTCATTAACATCTTTGTGCACTATCAATAGTTTTTCAACTATTTATATAATTTGAATACTCGATTCAATCTATTATGCCAAACTCTGAAAGTATTTGTATATACTTCTGGAGCTCTTTAGTTGTTCTAGAAATATTGATTTGTAATATACTATTTAAACCAAATCAATATCTCTTATATTCAAAAATCCATATACGTCAATGTTTATCATTATTTTATAATATCAAGCATATATATCATCTTTTTCATCGTCACTCAAACTATTTTCTAGATCTTTCCGATATTCAATCAACATACGATGAAATATATGATTTGAGTAGACATCAACGGTCTCCACAAACTTTTATATCTTGCTTGATAGATATCAATAAATCTTTTATGTACTTCAAGTACGATATTGATACGAGAAACCGATGTACGTTTAGTACAATACTTTAATATGACGTATATCTCAATACTTTATGCCATTAAAGATTCATATCTCTTTTCATATGAGATAAGATATTATTATTTGAAGAAATAATCAACGACTGTGTATCAACTGTGTCTATTGGCACTGTCACAGTCACTTAGAATGAACCATATTAATTAGACAACTTTCATAATTGTCTTTCCTTGAATAAAATACTATAAATAAAATAATATATTAAAAGAATTTAAATTGAGAAATCAAACGTACCTTTTTAAATTCTTGTATGCACCAAGTAGATATTTTACTTTCAACAATGACATTCTATCTATCAAAAATGTCATCTCATATTAAATTTATGTTCCTATAGGTAAAATAATAACATGTGATAAAAATACTTTGTTATTCATTTAAAAAGTGATAGTTTAATCAAATTATTTTTAAAAAATTCAAAATTTATATCCACAATCAAAACTAAGGAATTTAAAATCCATAATAAAATTTTATGGAATAAAAATTTAACAATCCAATATATCTTTAAACTATAAAATTCTTAAATCAGAAAAAATTATCACCAAATAACATAATTAATATCTCGTGCAATATATTGACCAATAGAATAGATTCACGGATTTTATAGATATTATGTTATATAATCAAAATAATTTACGTGAATCAAAACAAAACGCATGTTAGAGTTTTTTCGGAATTTAGTTTAAACAAATACAAACTCAATTTATCAAAAAAAAATAGTTCAATACATAAATAAATGACTTGAAGTTAATCATAAATCAACTCATTGAGATCAACATGCATAGGTTACCATCAATCCATCATCGTTGTTGTCCGATATAGATGATGATCCAATTCATTGGGTTTAACATTTAATTTTTTTGTGCAATTGATAGTGTTGCGATCTCACCACCGCACATTCATAATTTTCAATTAATAGCCTATGTAGTTCATCATTGAATATCAAGTCGCTATTCATAAAAATAATGACATAATAATTCATGCTTCTTCTAGAGCATTAAGAACAAATATATGATTTGAATCGATATCAAATACATATCTTTTGATATATATATCACATATATCTTTAATAACTTTTTTCTTAAAAATATTGACAATTTTAGATCATATATCGATATTATTTGAAAAATTGTACTAAATTTCTCAATTCATAAGATCCTCAACAACCAAAAGGATATTAAATTATATTCTTCGAGAATATTGCCAAATTTTGGATTTTATATAAATATTCTTCATGAATATCAACAAATATTAAATCTTTGATCCATATTTATTTATAAATATTGATATAGTTTGACATAAATCTATATCTTTCAATAATATTTATGGATCTTTGACATCATATCAGATATCCATTATGATATTTTCAATTTCTTGATATACGAAATCATATATCATATATTATCATGAATCTATTCAGATTCTCAATATATTACATAATAATTATGAATCATGAATATCTTTTGATATATCATAATCGTAGTCATGAATCTCTCAAAATTCTCAATATATTATATCATGATCATGGATTTCTTCAAATTCTTGATACAAAATCATGTTGTATTACTTTGTAGCCATCAACATATTCATTATATTTCATAGACACCAATATATCAATTATTTTCATTGTGCTACTTTTAGAGCACGAATGAATATCTCTCATAAAATTGAATGAATATCTCTCATAAAATTGAATATTGACAACACGTTGTGTTATTCCAATATCATTAATAAAAAAAAGAATTATTTTCATTATCAATTGGTTACATCATCGTGCTAATAACATGTTATAAGTCATAATAGAAAGAGAGATATGAGTAGAGAAAATTTATGAGAAAAGAGAGAATACATATACTCAGATGTAAGTTTTATTGAACTCAATCACTTCTATTGAGGAAAATAATAGAATACAAATTTTTGCATATCTTATCTTGACATATTTATTTTGATTACAAATCTTTCAAATCTACATAGATAAATATAATCATCTATAATAATAATAATAATAATAATAATAATAATAATAATAATAATAATAATAATAATAATATATTTATAACAATATAGGTATTTTTTAAAAAATAAAATATTCCAGAAATTCGCAAACAGGATATGTTGGGCAAGCTGGTTGTAACTTGTAACAATGTGTTTGGTGGACATGATTTGAAGGGTATTTGAATTTGCAAATACTGTTTTGGTGTTTGGCAAAATGAAATTTTAAAATGGGATTAGTATTTGATGAGATTTCATTTAACTAAGTGAAATCCTTACAAAATTGGTCGGATTTTATGGGATTTCATGGGATTTGGGTTTATAAAAACAATAAAATTATTTCTAACAATAAATTTATAAACTTTAGTTATAAATTTAAGTTTTTCAATTTTTTTTTAAAAATATCACTTTCCTAAAATTTATGCTAGCAAATTCTAATATGTATTTTAACTTTTTTCCAAACACCAAAATGGAATTTGAATTCCATGAATTTCAATTTCAAATCCAAATCCAATTTCAATTTCAAATCCAATTCTAAATTCTATTTTTTAAGCATCCAAACACACTGTGGGTGTGTTTACTTAGCTTGATAACAATATGATAAGCTTATTAGTCCAACTTAATACATTGTTTACTTTAAAAAAATCAAATCTCAAGGCCCGTCATTTAACCCTAATTCATGAGATTAGACATCCTTAATTACGCAAGGGATAACACATCCTAACCAATATTTGTGAAAAAAATACACATAAATCCTAATCTACTCTCCTTCAATTTTTTGTTTTCCTCCCAATTTCTTTCTGTCTTTCTTTTTTTTATAACTCGATTTATCAATTTTATTATTTTTGAAAAAATACATATTTTTATACCTAATAATTTTGATAAATGAAAATGCCTCCGTGTGAATCAATAATAATTTAGTTCAAAAATAACTCAATCCAAATTATATGAATACATAATTAAGCATAAGATTGTATATCATAAGTGGAGGGTAAAACTGTCATTCATCCTTCAATCATTATTTCAATTCCAAAATTAATAACTCGAAGTAAACATATTACTGTTTATCCATCATTATTATAAATCCTTCAAAATTATTTTAATAATCATAATATGATTTATCCACGTGTAATCTCATCCCACTAAATAAAGTAAACGCAGCATGTAAGTATTAGTTCAAACAGTGATTATAGATAGTAGCCACTAGCCACTAGTCACTAGCCAGTACCCATATCGGGCCCGATCTTACTATATTATCTCGAAGCTGGCACTTTGGGCCCAATCACAGCCCACCGGGATCCCATAAAAGTCATGGGCTAGGGTTTAATCGTGGTTGCTGCAACTGCAAGTCGAGAAATGGTGAGCTTCCTTCCCTTTCCTTTCCCTCACCGTCATGCGTAAATGATTTTGAGTGATAATATGAGTTGTTCTTTCAGGCTCCTAAGAAAGGCGCAAAGCTTCCGGCTCCTGCGAAGAAAAAGGCGGAAAAAGTGGTCAATCCCCTCTTCGAGAAACGTCCTAAGCAATTTGGAATAGGAGGGGCTTTGCCGCCGAAGAAGGATCTTCATAGATACGTGAAATGGCCTCAAGTGGTGCGGATTCAACGGAAGAAGATGATTTTGAAGCAGCGATTGAAGGTTCCGCCCCCCATTCATCAGTTCTCCAAGACCCTAGACAAGAACTTGGGTGGGTTTGTTTCCCTTTCTAAATTTCTTCGTTGGATTTTATTTCTTTTAAGTAATTATTTAAATTTATTATATCAACATTTTCTTGTTAATCTTCGTTTGCGCGATATTTGTACTATGTTGTTTCCTTCAATTGATTGGTTGTCAGTTTTTTATGCCAATTGGTGTGATTATTGTACTATTCTGGTTGAACATTTTTATCTTCCGTGTTTAACGATTCAGATTCTTACATGACTGTACATTTAATTCTAGGTCATATCATAGGTTTCATCCAAGTATAGTTCACTGTCACTCAAGTTTCCCAAGGATTCAAGTGGAATGCTTTGTGTTATAAGTGTTGTAATCAGTTGGAATGTTTAGGTGCCTCTATATTTTACTTTTTTTTTATATTTGTTGATGATGCTGAGGGAAATGGAATGCAAGATAACCTCAATCAAATAACTCAAATTATGTTTGTGTTGAATTTGCAGCTGCAAATCTGTTCAAGATGATGCTCAAATACAGACCCGAGGATAAATCTCAGAAGAAAGAACGCCTTTTGAAAAGAGCTCAGGCTGAAGCTGAAGGAAAGACTCCTGAAGTTAAGAAGCCTATTGTTGTGAAATATGGGCTGAACCATGTGACCTGTCTGATTGAGCAGGTGGGTTTGTTATTCTTGTTCTCGATGTACATACTTCATCTAGTAAGTATACTAGCACCAGGAAACTGATGGTGCAATCAAACTAATATTGCAGAATAAGGCCCAGTTGGTTGTTATTGCTCATGATGTGGATCCAATCGAATTGGTCGTATGGCTCCCTGCGTTATGCAGGAAAATGGAAATTCCATACTGCATTGTGAAGGGGAAGGCTAGGTTGGGAACTGTGAGTGATTCTTATCTCATGGTATTTGATCAAACCCCTCTGTAATATATGTGATGCCTACTTGATTTTATTTGTGCTTGGCAATTTGCAGATTGTTCACAAGAAGACTGCATCTGTCTTGTGTCTGACCTCCGTGAAGAATGAAGACAAGATGGAGTTCAGCAAAATTTTGGAAGCTATCAAGGTAAGAGAGTTACCAAAAAAGCTATAAATTTTCTGCAGCAGCGTTGAACAGCTCTATGTGATAAATTTTCCTAGTTATTAAATTTCTAGGACATCTGGCAGTGTTGATATGATGCACTTTCTCTACTTTTCTTACAGGCCAACTTTAATGACAAGTATGATGAGACTAGGAAGAAGTGGGGAGGAGGTGTTATGGGTTCAAAATCTCAAGCCAAGACAAAAGCCAAAGAAAGACTGCTTGCAAAGGAGGCTGCTCAAAGGATGACCTAAGCGCCTATTTTTGTTATATGCTATTGAACCAAAATGAGTACTTTGGGTGTTAGTGTTGTTTTCCCAGATTTTGATTACACAATGCTTTAGTTTTGGTTGGTTGTTGTATACATGTGACTGCTTTTGAAATGCCATTGGTTAAAGGAAACTGGAATCATTATCCAAGTTTTCTTGAAAGATCTTTGGAGTTTGGATGACTCTGAAGATTACGGTTGTAGGCATGGATAAGGGAATTCATTGGGTTATTTCTTAGTCTCCATGTGCTGAAACTTGAAGGTTTGATCATGATATTTCACCGACTCATGTTAATTTTCCATTGTCTCTACAATTTTATCCCGGAGTTTGAAGAAAATTTCTCTCTTCAATCGTTTCCCTGAGTTTTAACATCTAATAGAAAAAATAAACTGTAAAAACTTATTTATTTTATTCTCTATTAGATTTTGTATGGATTTCCCTCAGGTACAGCACTGCATGTTATTTAGCATGATATAGTGTCAGACTTTTAACATTTGTTTTGAGTTTGATTTATGTTAATACGAAGTTGTGTTATTTTACTTTATTTTGAAAATAAATTCCTACAGATTTCATTCTGGATATAATTATTTTATGTCATTAAACAATGTAGTATTTTTATCAAAATTTAATTTTTCTAATAAAGATGAATGAACAAGTTTCCTTTGAGGTGAAAATTTGGTTGGTTTAGTATCTTTGTTTTCAACGAAATATGATATAAGGTTCTTTTTTTAAAAATAAAAATAAAATCGTTAATATCTTTCTATAATTGATTTGGAGTAATTCTAGGTTGACGAACATTATGGGGGAACAAATGCGAGTTTGAAATTCCAAAATTTTTTAAGAGTTACAAGATATTAAAATCTTGATTATTTGAAGGTGATTGTAAAATATATGCGAGATGAAGAGATTGGACATATCAAGTCATTTGCGAATTCACTCGAATTTTGAGTGAGACAAGAGAGAAGATTGAACGAAACGCTGGAGATATTTTTTTCAAGTTCAAAAAAGCACTACGTTCAAGACCTATTGCCAATTCTAAAAAGAACCGAATCCGATCTCCACCATTCAGAATATAGCATAAGAAGTTATACATATTCAGTCAAAATTTTAGACCGATCTAACGACCAGAACTTCAGATACGAATTTTTTAAGAATTTTACACATTATACTCGAGAAAGAAGCAACTTCTGTTCGTGGTCTGGAAACAGATTCAAACAACCACCAAACCTGATCCTCAACATTCACAATTTAGATAACGTTCTTAAAAATGATTTGACCAAATTTCATTTCGATCTGACGGTTTGACGTCTCTGATCTTTCTGTAAGTTGACTGAATTTTTAAAAGATAAGTTCTGCACCAATCCGGGTAATTCAACGGTTCAGGCAGAGAATCAATAAGTGGACTTTGTATTTTAAAATAATATTTTTTTAAAAAAGAATAATATGTCTTAAAATGCAAGCGTTCATAATATTTTGAAATCTTGTTAAATATTTTATATTTTTGGTACGACATGAATTATGTTTTGTTTCAAATATTTTTATGACACTGTTATGATTTGAGTTAAGGGTGGGAAGAAAATTTTGGAACTATGAGATTTCAGAAAAGTGATACATACAATTACCAGAAATATTTTGCCTTGAGGATTCTTCAACTTTGTATTGGGCCATGCAAGAATCCACCAACCTTCTTTGGCCAGAAAGGCTTGGTTGAAACATGAAATGTCACAAAATCTCATCACTCTTCAAAATTTTGCACGACAGAGACACATCCTTCATTGTTCCACCCCACCAATTTGATTGCTTTCAACAATGCACTTTTGGCTAAGCAATTATGACTTTAAACATTCAGATATTGTGGTGGCTAATTTAGGCTCTAACCCTTAGTATGGTTGGCGTTCTTTACCGAGGGCGTGATCTTATAAAAAAATGGCTATGTTAAAGAATTGGAATGGACAAAATATTTTAGTTAACTCAGGATCCACGGATTCTACGTCTCCCTTCTTATAAATGTGGTCTAAACTTTTGGGTAAAGTGGCTAGCCTCATCTCGAGTTCGGGTATTTGGGGAGGAAGAAGTTATGCTACGTTGTGTAGGTGGAAGCTACACTCAAGCTTCGATATTTCTCTATAAGTTTCTTATCATTACACCCTGTGCTGTGTAGGTTGTGCAGGCGGAAGCTACTCTAGAGCCTCGATATTTGAATTCGCAGCCGGCGTCATAGGATCTTATTATGGAGTACTACTATAAATTTGACCACGCACTATGTGCAAACTACAAACATGTATCCTCTGTAAAAGTTGTATTTCGCTACCATTAGTCATTGTCTCCGGTTTTGCCCTTATGTTCGGAATGTTCGGTAAGACATGATATTTTGGAGAAATCTACAGAAGCTTCGTTTGGCACATTTTATTGAGGTTGTTACCTAGTTTTGTTGAAGCTTTTCAAGGAGGAAAATTTTGCAGCAATCGTCTTGATGACTTAAATTGTATGGAACGAGATTTGCAGGATAACACATAATTTCTAGGCAACCGGTAGATGTTAAAATTGATTGAGCTCTCTTTGTTAGATGCATTTCGTAAAGCTTATTTGATGTGTGGCAAATTGACACCGACCACATTGATTAGCCCGGAACAAGTGTGGAATCACCCACTGCCTAATCAGTTTTCACACCCCGCTACACAATCAGTAGAGGCTTGATTTGACGTGGGATGCTATGGTTTCCTAAACAAATTCAGCGTTGCGGCAGTGCTTCAACATTTTCAAGATATGTTTTGGGTGCAAAGGCTTGAACGATAGGGCACCCGAGCTCGGAGAAAGGCACAGAATTGGCTGCTATTCATTTTGGTATGGATTTTTGTTTGCGTCGGATAGCATGGACTTCTGTTTGCTGTCATGGGTTTACCCACGTTTGTATACATACGTATTCTCTTCACCCGGTTAAAACAGTAATCAAATTTGGTGAAGATCGAGGACCTGAAAGGAGGATTATAATGAAAGTTAGATAATTACTTTAATCTCCAGTGTTCATATGATAAGAGCGGCGAATGGATCTTGTGAAGTTATTTCCTCAAAGTCTAGCTTCGAATGGACTAATTGTGTTTTAAATTCACTGTGTATTGGATGGTTCTGGTCTCAAAAATAAAAAATAAAAAATAAAAAATAAAACCTCGTACCTTTGATAAAATTGTATTCCCGCTTCCGAAGACACTTCTACTGGTACAAGAAGCAACAGCATTACCAAGTGGAGTAAATTGAGGTGCATTAATTCTCCGTAAACAGTCTACTATGTCTGAGTTGGTCATTTTTTAAACCACAAAAATGAATCATAAAACATTCTAAATTATGTAAGTAGATCTTGGTTTTTACAAAACCTGCTAAAAATCTGGGGGATTCCCCTGTACTCTGAGCTACACATCATCAAGCCATCGTATACGTAATCTAATCATTTGCCAAGAAACTGACCCAAGAAGCACAAAGGATACGGCGACAAATCTCTCTCCTAGTCACATTTGATATTTCGGTAAATCCTCCTCACAAACAAGTTTGAGCCTAAATAACCGATGGCACCTGCAAGCGCGTAATTAACAACCCACAGTGAGTACATATTACGCAAAGGAATCAATAATCATACGTGCATAAGCTCCAAATGTATGAATTTCTGAAATGAACTGGAGATGAGCGAAAAAAGACAAACAATATAAATATACTACACCCTCACACATGAGATATGAATGTCACCTTTAAAACTTCGAGTTGAATATTGATAACTTACCGCAAAGGATTCCCAAGCCAAGGCAAAACATCAGTGTGTAACCAAAATAGAAACTCGTCTGGAAGAACCCTGACATTTTTGTCTTCATGGAGTAGTAATATATAGAGTACAAGTACACATAAACTGCCGTTGAAGCTGCGGAGCAGAAGGAAGTCCACTGCCAATGATAATTCTCAGCATTTAGCAGGAAATATGTCCCAACAATAGTGACGCAGACGGTTACAATCATAAGAATCAGGAAAACCAGAAGCATAAAACCGTAGACATAGTAGACCTGTTAACAGGGAGATAATTTAGTTATTAGGAAGGAATAGCGTAATATGACAGCTTTCAATTCTTTCAGTAAGCATGAGGAGAAATTAACTACTACTGATGAAGTTTGTGATAAATAAACCTCTGAAATATAGATGAAGCATCAGTAATTCTACAACACTGAATCAAGTCACTTTTATAATTTACTTGAGTTGATCCAAGTGTTTTTCTTCGTTTCCACATAACCTTTCTCCCATGAATATATATTTTCAATCTTCGATCCCAAATCCCATTGTTATTTTTCTATCAGAAGAATTAAGAAATATGACCAAGGCACAAGCCAATCTGGAAATCAAATTACAATTCAATATTCTTCGGCTGATTGCACAAGCAGTCAAAGGAGTAAGCACAAAAAATTCAATCACAATACCGATTTATAAGAATTATTCACATTACCTTGTAATTCCAGAAGGAAGTGAAAACAAAATACATCTCGATGAAAATGCTACCAAAAGGAAGCAATCCTCCCATCATAGATACCACAGAAGGTTTTAGATACCACTTTTTCTCTGGAATTGGTCGAGGAATGGTCTTTACGCGACATGGGTTGTTAGGAGCACCGCTCCAGTTTCTTCCTACAACCGTACCCAGAAGTGCCAAGGGAAAAGAAATAAAAGCCCATATGACAAAGACAACAACCATTGTTCCAAAGGGAATGGCGGCTAGGGACCCGTACAATATGGCAACAGTGTTCAAAACAAAACCTATCCCAAAGCACATGAAAGGGAAAAGTGAAGCAGTAAGAATCATTGATTTAATCCAGTTTTTACCTGCAATAATATAAGAGAAATAAGTATACATTTTCGAGTCCTGCTAAAAAAACAACAATCTGAAAAAAATAAAATAAAATTATAAGACAAAAAAAAAAAAAGAACAGGAAAGTGGAAAAAGAGTCGAAGAAACAGGGGAAGCTGAAAATACCACCATGGCGGGAGTACATTCCACCACTGACGTAGCCTGAAATGAATGATGTGAAAGCATAACATACTATGAAAGTAGTGACAATTGCTCCTCTCCTGATCGAAGCATACAAAAATAAATGTCAAAGAAAATAATCAAATGCTAACACATGTTTCCACATAAAGAGATTAGAAAGAATCAATAAAGTTTCTGGGCTGCCGATTTAAACAAAAGCTGAGTTCAGAAGAACTATCAGGAGAGAGGTTCTTGTATAAACTTGAGGAACTGGAAACAACATTACTTTATCAATTAAAATCAACTACTATGAGAAAGGGACAGGGTAAGATGCAAGAATGGAAATTTTGACACATACCCAATGTATAGCATTCCCACAATAGCAAATAAGATTACAAGTAAAACCAGCATTGCTAGTTGTGCGCCAGTGCCAACAAGAGCGGACAGTAAAGCTAAACTGAGAGGGGTACGAAATACATCTCCATGAACAAGTTTCCAACCAGACTCTTCATTGGCGTCTCTTTCCTAAAGATGTTGAGTTCTAGAACATCAACAATCATTTAAAAATATATAAGATAAATGGGATGAATCACTAAGGTTATTACCAGAGTTTCTAAATCATCATCCTCACGGGCATATTTAGCATAATCATTTCGCAAGGTTCGCATCAATATCATTGATACTAGACCAGTAAGGAACATAACCATCATGAAGGAGTTGAAGATGGAGAACCAATGTATCTGCAAGAAAATACTTGAGATTACAAGAATATGCTAATACTTGAGGTGTAACATTTAGGACTTAAATAAATAGTTGATATTACAAGAAAATAGTAAAAATGAATGGGATGGACGACCAAAAGTGGCAAATTCTACTCGACATTCTTTTCTCAAATAAAATGGCCTCTGAAACCATTCACTTCAGATAATTTTTAAGTCATAACGTCAATGCTACCTAGATCAGACCATTACATTATTGCAAACGAATGTCCACTAAAATTATTTATTTCTGATAATATCCATGTCAGAATGTCAATCATACCTGGTGCTCAAAAAAGGGATGGTCCAGGTAGACATCAAAACGCCGAGCAAAAGAGATATCCGTTGGAATCCATTGCACTGAGTATGTCATATCCAATGTCCTTCCCACTTCCAATGGCTTTGGGTTCTGCTGAGTGAGGTTGACTTGAATAATCTACATGATAAAAAAAAGGTTAGAGAAGCACTAAAAAATCTAAAAATGATCAAGACAAATTTTAAGCAGCCAGAGACTTGATTTTTGTTGTACTTCACAGTTATGCTCTTATGCGTGAAGAGCATGTGCTGGTTATCACCTTTTCTTTTGGAATGGAACTCACCGACATATCCTGCACGAAAACAAGTGTTGATGAAATATTGGATTGACATGGTTCAGAAAACAATTTGTTGAGCACTGAGTCTACGGAAATCTTACCCCATAAAGGCAAATCATCTGAACGGTCAGCACATCAGCAAAAAACAGAAAACAAGAATTGGGATTAGACAGCTGATATCGAACTCTTGTTAGAAAATAAAAACTTATGTTAGGAGCATGAAGGGCCAAAAACAGCCCAATGTATTCCACGCGAAGGTTGGCCCGAACCAAAGAATTCTCTATAAACAATACAGGTAATTTTATCTTCACAGTATTTGGTTCTTATCAATTGATTCAGTCACACTTCCAAATAGCTGGCAATCCTTATCATTAATAAGGATTAGATCA
Organism: Henckelia pumila; assembly: GCF_033568475.1. Lineage (NCBI taxonomy): Eukaryota > Viridiplantae > Streptophyta > Magnoliopsida > Lamiales > Gesneriaceae > Henckelia > Henckelia pumila. The sequence continues at coordinate 17,038,530 of NC_133123.1, read as the reverse complement.
GGAAATTATTCTGTAGGCTTTTGCAGATGTAGATTAGTTATTTCCAAATAAAAGATAATCCTTATCATTAAGGATTGGATTAACCAGTTATCTGCAGATTTATCTTTATAATTCTAGGGGACTTTCTTGCATTTAAGAAAAATGATTGGAACGGGATAAAACAACTCAAATTTGTTCTCAAAAGTAATCTGTGATTATCAAATTATTGTGAGGTTCTCTTTCTTTAACAGGTGATCGTGAAGTTCTCTCTTCAACAAGCCTCAAATCCCTGACCCCGTCACCCATTAACCACATCATAATGCGATCCATAACTCCGGACCATCTCAGCTTAAAAGCACTGAGCAACTGAAAAAACACTCAAACAAAAGGGAATCTCAATCTCAGGCCATGTCCATGAGTGCGAGTTGATCTCAGTTTAGTTCAGTGTTGGTACCGATTTAAAGATTCAAAGTTTCATTTTCATAACAATCAGAAAGTAGAGAAGTATCAAAGCATGCCACAACCACATTTATTCGGTAAAACGACTATGAACTACCCAATGACTTGAAGATACTCCATTTTTCTTAAAAATATAAGATCCAAAATTTGTAATATCTGCTGCATTGCGTGACAGGCTAAAGCAACCTAACTAATCACCATGTGTTGTTATCAGCCTGTATCAATAGTTGGCAAGCGGCAAAAGATAATACGAGGGAAGAGATGAGACACCAACATCAAATAAAAGTGCGATAGAGGCTGATGCACAGAACCTTATTGGTTCTAATACCAAGAATCCATAGCTTATAAATAATTATTGTCGTGTGGAAATGAATTTAGCACATGAATTTGAATTTGACAGGCAAAATCAATCGATCCTAGTATAAATGATATCAAAGAATGGACATACAACATACCCATGAAAAATTCAAACCAGTAAGTCCTCTCAATTGCATCCTTGAAGTGTGTGGCATGTGCTTCATCAATTTCAATCTCACAAATGGAAGTTTTATCCACAGGCTCTGCCAAATAAAAATAGAAAACTTTATTGTCCATTTAAATTTTAAACAACACTTGAACTCACGAATTTGTGCTGGATTCAGGATATCCACATACATACTTTGAAATTTTATATCAATCCGGCTATCAATGAGCTCATTTCCACCCAATACTTCACCAAGCCCACCCCATTTGTGTGCAGCATCGCCTGATGGGCGACAAAATGGAAGGCTGTAATAATTATATGTTTCTTGAGGATTATTGTATGGACCTACTTTATTTACCCAAAGAACTAAGGGGTCATCAGGTTTATACTGCAAGAAAAAAAAGAAGAGAGTTAGAGAAAACACATTCACTCCACCAAGTTTTACAGGCCTATTTGCTAAAACTGCATCGCTAGAAACTGAGGGCAGCACATAAGTTGCATTAAATTTTGTCATAGATATTACATGAAGCAATTAGCATAATGATGCTGCGGAAATGTCAATCAATGGACAATTGCGAATATGCATAATCGTCCATAAAAGGAACCAGGGTGCACATAGAAATCCAGATCATGAATATTGTGCAATCATTCTCAATGTAGTTCCCTCAAACTATTGGTTGGAAACTACAAGACACTCAAGCTGAGCAATGATCCAGTGATCATTATCAATAAGGTAGCTCAACAAACACCCCAAAACAAATCCATAAACTCCTGATACGTATTTTTCAAAAGCAAAAAAAAATATCATTATTTGGAAATGTTAACTAAAATTTCCCTAGGTTACTAGGCAGAAATTATTGATTTCCTTACACACACTGTCATATGCTATTATAGGTAATACAAAAACACAAGGCTTGGCATCTTCCCCCCAACATGGAAATTCTAAATTACTCGGGTTCACAGCTTGAAAAATTCTATTGAGTACCCGCGAGCTTGAGAAAACTTTTAATCGGCATTTCCCTACCTCATACTCTCGTTTATACGGCCCAATCCTCACACCGACCCTACTTGAAAGAGCACAAACCACGTTTGCGTGCTAATCCAAGAACCATATCATGCAGTGGGACGATCAGATCATTTCGTGACTCAATTCAAGGCAAAACCACAGCTCCTTAGACAATGGTAAGCATTGAACACCAAAATCCAGTGATCTTCAAAACAGATCTAATTCATTCAACTAATATATTGGAGCAGTTAACCCAAGTATAAATAAATTAACTGTAATAAGGCTGAGAAACAAGAGTTCTATGCTTCACGTGTCAACTGAGAGTGCAAAAATGCAGAGTGTACCTTGTGATCAGACTCGGAGGCGAGCGCCGCAGATATGAAGAAGAGGATGGCGGGTAGAAAAGAAAAAGATGAACGGACGGTGGACCCCATGACTGATCGCTGTCGCCGGGATGGCGGTGGGGACTCAGCCGGTCAATCGATCGGAGGAAGAGGTGAAGGGAGGGGCGTGACCAAGCCAAGTAAATCGATTTTTTTTTTTTTTTTATGATTGCAATTAAGATTCGGTATTACAAGGACATTGCACCCCCATCGGGGGTATGCACTCGAGATCCGCAAATAATTACAAATAAACTACTAAATTTTTTTAGTTATGTAAACGAGCAAACAGTTTTTAGCTCGTGAACAGGCTCGTTAACAAGCTTGTAAGTCATCTCTTAGACGAAAAATAATAGTATTGATATTTAATTTATAAATTTACACTTTACTTATGAAAAATATTGAAAAATCTATAAAAATTAATTTATTAGAATAAAATTACAAATTTTAATAATAATATTATATTTTTTCAAATATATTTTTTAGTTTTTAATTAATTTAATGAATATTTAAATTTATAGTTTAAATATATTAAGCTCGTTTAGGCTCGATAAAAGCTCGAATAAGCTCGTGAGCCATGAATATATTCGTTAAATAAGCTCGGGCTCGGCTCGGTTATAAATGAACCGAGTTTGAACATTCAAAAGCTCGGCTCGTTTACATCCCTAAATTTATTTAAATAAATTAAAAAAATCTCCTCGCAAATAAGAATCAAACCTGAGATTATATAACTCAGGGCCTTAATCTTAGCCAGTAGACTAAAGCCTCATCGGTCAAGTCAAGTAAATCTTAATTCATATGACTTGTTGAATTTCACATTGAAATTAAATAAGGGACAATTGATTCCAAATCCCAAAATTTGTAATTACATGTTCTAAGAGTTACTTCGACATAGGGTATAAATGAATCGAACAACCCGTGAGTTATTCAGAGCTTGGTCGAGGAAAAAGTTGTTACAGTTCATTCTTTGAGTTTATCGTGTCGAGTCCAAGCTTGATTTTGAGCTCAAAAATTTTATCGAGTCAAGCTTGAGCTTAAGAATTGTTAATTAATTTAGTTTTGGTGATGATAACCAGTAGCAATAGTCGCTTTCAGTAGACAAACAAATCAATAATAATCAAGAACACGTAAAACAACTTCAGTAGACTAAGACCGAATATTCAGAATATATCAAAAACCAGTAGGCTAAGTCGACTAACTAAGACTCATCACTGTTTCAGTAGTCTTAGTCCAGAATATCAGAAGACAATTTCAAAGGCTAAAATCAATATAACACAGTTGACTACCTTTCAGTAGACACCTCATTTAATAGTCATTCTGTATTAATAGTACACTTTATTTAATGCCGCAGACTAGCATTAAATAACACATTTATTGCACATTTTTTTTTAATTTGAAAAATGTGACGTACTGAAAAAACACATTTCGTATTTACAGGTACAATAAATGAAGAGTTATTGGAGTCGTTTATTAACATTGGATCAAAGACTATATAAAGATCATCGGCTCATTAGAGTAGAGACAGTGAAGAGAAAATCCGCAATCAATTCAAATATTTCAGTCCCAAATATACTCGAGAGAATACTCTTGCATACTCAACAAATTATACATCAGATCTTTAGATCATTTGTGCATTTGATTCATTGTATTATCAGAGTATTTGCTTTGTAAAATTTTGAAAGAAGTTCTTTCAAATTAAAAGTGTGTGAGTTGTAAAAGTGTTAAGAATACTAGGAGTTTCAGTACATAGTAAATAAGCCCTACTGAAGTGGGTTTGTACCAAGTGTGTGTACTCATCAAATCTTCTAGTGATACCTTCTGAAAACAGAAGAAGGTGAGGCGTAGAAGACTTTATCTTTCGAACTTCCAGAAACAAATTTGTCTCTACTGCTTTACATATCTTTGAGCTTCTACAAGTTTCAGTAGCCTGTTTCCGTACTATACTAGTAGACTACTGCCTTGCCATTCAGAACGAGATTTGCCTGCAAAGCTGTTAAAACCAGTTCCAGGCCCAATAGAAAAGAAAAATTTGGGAGTGTTCATTCATCCCCCCCCCCCCTTTAAAAACTTCTCATCGATCCTAACAAGTGGTATCAGAGCGGGTTTATCTCGTCTCTGAGAAGCTCATACTACTGTATCGATGACATCCTTCAGCAAAATTCTCATATTCTCTTGGGAAGAGTTCGACAATTAGAAAATCCGAATGCAAGCTCATCTTGATGCACAAGATGACGACATGTGGTACGTGATCATAGATAGACCAATCAAAATCATGAAGCCCAACGCTCCTGTTGCTATAACTGACGAAGCACCACAAATGGTGGAGAAAAACATAAGTGAATGGACAAACGAGGATAAGAAGAAGGCCAACCTCGACAATGTGTCCCAAGACATTCTATATAAGACATTGGACAAGAACACGTTCAGTAAGATAAAGATGTATAACACAACAAAAGTGTAATACCTGAAAAATCCATAAATTCACTCACAAGTAATAAAGAGAATTTAAATAAATTTTAAATGAGTTTATTTCATTTAATCTTGACTTAAAGATTATGTTTTAGTTAAATGAGTTTATTTAATTTAATTAATTATTTAAAAAGTATGTTTAAAAGATTTCATGCTATATGTAGTGCATGAGATTTTATATTTCAAAGTTAATTTTTTGGGGTATTAAAATATGTGTTTAATGTTGTTTTAAATTATTTAATATTATGTAATTTATTTGATGTTTAATGATTGTAAGTTAGTTGTAACGTGTTTCAGGATAGGTTTAATTTTGGTAACGAAGAGAATTGAGACTAACCTACGAACGAGAATTAAAGATTTTAAAGAGGTATATGGTCATTATGCGGATTTTGATTAAAATTGATGCATGATATTTAAAGTTTTAAGTTAAAAGTATTTTCGGTACAAATTATAAAATTGAGCTTGGTAGCCAAATTTTAAAATATAATTGAGGGAGAAAGTTTAAAAGTCAGTATTTTTATTTAATGGGTCGAATCATCCCATTAGATTTATTTATTAGGGGTTAGCGTTGAGTTGAGGGAGAAAATCTTCTCCCCTCACCCTAGCCGCCAAACCCCATTCCCCTCTCCCCAAATCTTCAAAATTTTCATCTATGTAAAAAGATCGTTTGACGATCCATTCGTGGCAAGGCTAGATCGAGTTTTTGAAGTGTCGATTACTCCCTACCAAGAAGAAAGACAAGTTTTTAATGCTTTTAAAACCACCAATCAAGAATATATTTATTTTGATATATAAAAATGTATGTTTATGTGTAAGTTATGTATACTGCAATGATTCTATGAGTTTTCGATGAGCATGATGTAGAACTGTAAAACGTGAATTGTTCTTGATGTTTTGGTTAAAGATTTTTGAGAAGGGATGTTGGAATATTGAGTATGTTTGGTGTATGTGTTTTTAGTTTAAAACTTTTGAAGGTTTGGTGTTTTTAATTGAATCCTTTCAAGTTTTGAAGATTTTTCATGTGGAAATCAAGGTTTCAATGAGTGTATGTTTTGTCTAAAGGTTTTTGAGATTAGATGAAAGATTTGTTTGAATCTGGAAATTTTGGTGTGTATTTTGAATGAAAATTTTAGATGAAAATCTTTTGAATATGGTTGTTTTCGGATGAATCTTTTTCGAGATTTGAAGGTTTTACTTATTCAAGATCATGGTTTTTCAAGTGTCTAACGTTTTTGTATGAAAATAAGTCAAAAAGGACCGAAAAGCATCGAGAAAAGGGCTTAGCAGCACCTGTGCGCTGCTGCCTGGAATACCAAGCAGCGAGGTAGCGCGCTCGAGTGCACAGGGCACGCAGAAAGGTGCGCTCCAGCCCGCCCATGGTCTGTTCGGAAAATATTTTGTTGCATATTTCGGGTTTCAAATGCATGTTTATGGCCTTTTAAGATGTTTTAAGTATTTATAAGAGTTTCTATGCAAAAAGTTTCAAGTTTTAATGTCAAGAACGAAAAGAGCGACTCGCGTGGATCAGTTTAGTTATGTAATGCATTATATGCTAGTATGTTCTCACGAAAATTATGTTCATTATGAAGGCATGAAATTTTATGAACGTAAAGATGATGTACTAATTTTATTTAATTATCACACATGATTTTCAAGCATGAAAGGATTTTAAGAGCATGACATGACAAAATTCAAGTTATTTTCAAGGTTCATGATGACATGATGGTTTTATGATATTTTTAAGTATGTCTCATGAACAATAAAAAGTTTTATGATTGAAACGTTTTATGATGATAATGATGAAGTTATGAGAAGTTTATTGTGATGATACTTATGATGAGAAAGCATGATGAAGTTTATAAAGTTATGTTGTTGAATGATGTTATGTATGCATGAAAATATTTTGATGTCTTGTGTGGACTTGTGGTGGCAAATATGGGATTGGTGCCCCGGGATGAGCTCCGATGAGGGTCTTTCCAAAAGAACGAAAGTTAGCGTTACAAGGCCGAGATGGTACGCATATTGGCACAAGGCTGGTATGGGTTGTACCAAAGTTTTAGCGGCACAAGGCCAAGACGGTACATATATTGACACAAGGCTGGTATGGGTTGTACCAATTTTATGTTTGTTGTACAACGACCGTGATCACGAGAACCAATGATGTGCTCTTATGATGGTTGCCACAATACACATATGTAATCACCCATAAATGAAAAGTTTTATGTTATGTTTATGTTATGCCATTGCATTAAGTTTTATTTTGCATATACGATTTATGTATGTATATGTTTGTTGAGTCTTTAAACTCACTATACTTGATTTGTGCAGTTGGATTTGAGATGTTTAAAAGTTTTGTTGAAAGGCTGAAGTGTAACGCCCCAAAATTAGCCTAATCGAGATTATAAGAGATTAATATTGATAATCAGAGGTTTTGGGATTCGAGGGTTGAATTGATATTTGATCAGGGTCTGAATTGCAATTTTTGAAGAATTCAGGGAACAAAATGTGATTTCCTCATTTTTGAATTGGTCTTTGTTTTAAAAGGAGTGAGAGGCGTGTGATAGCATTTCATTCTTCTTATTCTTCCTTCTTCCTTGACCGATCCATCACCATTAAAGCTCCTCCAAGCTTTCTGATTCCGGTTTATGCACGATCCGTCCGTTAGAAATTCAATCTGAAGGCATATTCGCGATCACAGACTCGAAGGCTTCGTTCTACCGTAAGTTTATCTTCGATCAGTTATACTTCGATTTTTGGATGCCGTTAGAATTGAATGATTTTTGGATATGTCGTTTTTGAGCTAGCATAGATCGTATATTCGAAGTCGGATCGGAAAAAGAACGACGTTCGAATTTGTTAGGAATTTTGGAAGCATATTGTTTGTGGTTTTTCGGTTAGTCGAATTATAGTCGTTATGCCGTCGGTTTGAGATTTTAGAATTTTGGGATTTGTTCGAGTTTTTGGAATTTGATTTGAATTGGATTGATTGATATTGAACTCTTTTGCATCTCCGTACAGATTTGGTTGAAGATCGTGGAGTTCAGAGTTTGTAGAATCCGAAGCGTCGCAGAATTGATCGAGAATTGGTAACGAGTTTACCTTAATCGTTGAATTACGATTGAATGGAATTTTGATTGGAAATTATTGTTCTTGTATCTTGTCCAGATTGCAGCTACATCGAATCGTAGAAAAAGGTAAAAGATGACATCGAATGGAAAATGGATGAATACTCGAGTTTCGATTGATTCACGAGTCCCTAAATCACATACATTCATGATTACCTGTTTTGGTTGATTAAATGCATTGAGTTGAATTTCTTAAATGTATTACGATTACCATATGCATACATATTGCAAGGCCCGTGATTATTTAATTTTAATCCGAGAATATTTAATTTGGGAATATTTAGAGTTTAGAATTAAATTCTAATATTCTTAAATTATTTAGGATTGAAATTGAATTAAATTAATTTTTCGGGGACTGATTTGCAAATAACCAAAAGTTTAGGGACTAAAGTGAAAATATGCTAATATATATCAAAAGTCTCACCTCTTTCATAGCATTCACACGTGTATAACCATCAGAAAGAAGGGAAAGAGATCAGAACATGAAGAAGACGCCATTTTCAGATTTTTTAAGCTCCGATATCTTTTGATCCGGCCGTCAGAAATCAGAATCGAATATATATCTGCGATCACCGCTCCGAGAGCTACGTTTTGGTACAAGTTTCATTCACTTTTTGCATATATGCTTTTTATGTTAAAGATGGGTTTTTATTATTCTTGGATATATGCGTATATGAGTTAGCATCAATTATATATTCGAAGACGGATCGGGAAAAGACTGTGGTTCGGATTTATTATGAATTTTAGAGCAACAGTCGAACACTTTCATATTTGAGAATCTGATTTGACCGTGTATATGCTGAAGTGAATGTGTTTATTTATTGTTGAGGATTGTTGTATCATATTTGATATTGTTTTGGTTGCCGGTTTGTAGCCGTTACGCCGCCGGTTTTAGAATTTATATATTGTTGAATCAATTGAACTAGCCATCTTTAGATTGAGTTGTGAGCTGATTATCACTTCATTTCAGCTTTTTATTATCGTGTTTCGAGTTCGAGAATTCAGCGGCGCAATCGGAAAAGACAAGAGCAAGATTTGAAGAAGGTTTGACGTCATTTGCCTTTGAAGAATTGAGTTGGAAAGTTGAGCAGATTTTGATATGTGTTCTTGATGTTATGTTTTCAGATTTGAAGTACTTTCAGACTCGACATTGAAAGGTATAAATGACAGTATATCCAGATGGGATAGAACACTCGAGATAGATATGATTCTCGAGTATTCCCTTTTGAAATCACATATGTATTTGCTCATGTTTGATTATGTTCCTTATGTGATTAGATAATTTGTTGCTTTGCTTGATTATTTGATTAGAAGTTCAAGATGTTTTATAGTCTTTAATGCATACAAATTATGTTGCATTCATCTTGAACTCCAGCCTGAGAAGCACAAAGGGCTGAAAGGCCTAGAGTGCAGATGAAGTTTGGAGGGCTATAGTTGAGTGGCACGGAATGTAGATTTACTTTCAGAGCTAGACGACTTACTATAGTTGCACCAAAGTCAGGAAAAATAAGATACTTGACGTCACCTCGATAGGTGAGTTGGTGATTGATTGAGATTTTATTCCCCGGGATCCCAAGAAGCGAGATTTTATCGATATCAGATTTGATAGCCTTCCTTTTGAAACATGCATTGCATTTATGTTTATAATTATGCTTGTTATGTTATTTATACTGGGAAATTGTATTTCTCACCGGAGATATCCGGCTATTGTTGTGTTTTGTATGTGTGCATGATAATAGGTGGGGCAGGAGCTGGACAGAGAGATCGTGAATAGCTCGAGATAGCAAGATTAGCACGTGGTTACCTTGGGCTATGATTAGAGTTGTTGTCAAACTTTGTATTGCTTATAGTTGGAACTTCCTTGTACAAAGAATAAACCTTGTAGAACACTTGATTATGATTGTATCTAGCATATGGGTTTAGTACATGCCGCCCGCAGGGCACTATTCTGCGGGTGACGTGTAACCCCATGATTGGTCAAAATTAGTGGGTCTCATTTAGGGCCCACTGATTTTAACCAATCATGAACCGTCACGTCACCCGCATGACACTACCCTGCGGGTAGCATCGACTCAACCCTAGCATGTGTATATGTTTGGTATCAACTTTGGAAAGATTGAGGTAGCAATACATGGTTAGTTTGTGTTTTTGATGTGTTCTTTCTTTGTACATCATATTTGGCATGTATAGATGCATTCACATCAACAAAACAAGAAAGATAAGCAATAGAGCAGAAATTCAGCAGGTCGGACAGAACTCAGCTCGCTCGAGCGCAGCCTGGGCTCGCTCGAGCGAGCCAAGGGGGTCCTAGACCCGAGTGGTGCTCGCTCGAGTGCACCCTAGGCTCACTCGAGCGAGCCACTCAAGTAAAAATAAATTTGTTTCATTTCTTTCATGCTTCGTTGTTGATTATGAGTTAACTATGTTTAACTTCTAGTTGCCCCTTAAGATGAGATTAGCACCCGAGGTCCCCACACATATTGAGCCAATGATTTGTTCACTGTTCGAATTATACGATTTGGGGATTATAGTTGAGGGGCATTGGTAGTTGAGAGGAACTCCAATGACCCAACCAACTATCTATAGTGCTCCAAAGTCTAGAGGAAGCGAGATATACCGCATTCACCTTGATCGGGAGAGTCGGTGAGATTGCGGCGATATATCTTGGCCTCGGGATCCCAATCAAAGAAATAAATTCCCTTTGATTATCTGATTAGATAATCTTGAAACCCAAAGATATGCATTTCATTTTATTGCATTTCGAATTGAGTTATTGTTATTTATGTTATTGATATACTTCGTGAAATTACATGTCTGGTTGTTGGTATATCATGTTTTGATATATTAATTGATATTGCATATTTTGTTGCTTTCACTGATAATGTTATTCTCACCGGAGTTATCCGGCTATTATTTTGTCTTTGTATGTGTGCTTGGCAACAGATGGGACAGGTTTGAGTCAAAGGAAGTATGACTAGATCGAGTTGGGAATTATAAAAGTGAGGACTTGGTTTAGAAGTTGTTATTGTATTTCGATCATGTATTATGTTGTATTTTGAACCGTAGAACCTAGAGTTGATGCATGTTCTAATTTTCTAGTATTTGATCGACTTTAGAACTTCATGTACTGTTTATGCGAGTTGTATGGATTTATGCATGTTGAAATGAAGATCTTGAGTTGGGAAAAGAGGTTGATTAATTTTTGGATTTTGGTTCAGAGCTGGTCTCGATCAAGCGGAGGTTTGTTACCGCTCGAGCGAGAGGTATGTCATTCTTGAGGAAGATCTTGTCTCACTCGAGCGCATGATGTTGCCGCTCGAGCGAGCTGTCTTGGTTGTTTTCGAGCAGAGTTTTGCTCGCTCGAGCGCGGGTATTGTGCGCTCGAGCGAGGCACTGTTTAAAAATAATAATAATATCTTGTTTGATATTTGGCTCTTCGTTGTTGATTTTATGTTTTAGTCTTGATTAGATGATTAGAATCAATGTCCTCACATTAATTGGTATTAGAGCGATAAGTTCTTGGACTGTATTAGAAGTGAGCGGGGTAGATCGAGTCCGCATGAATTGAATTCTCCCATGTGATTGAATTATTTAAATGATTACTTCAATTTCATGCGAGCATGCTTTATTATTTCATGAATTATTTGAATTACATGATTTTGTGATTTAAATTGCGAAGCATGATAATATGTTTAAATAGTAAAGCATGTTATATTAGAAATGCGGATTCGAATACCTTTGGAGATTGAATGAATTTTGAAAAGAGATTATGTACATGAGATTATTGAAATGGAGATATTGTGTCCTAATTCTCTTGAATATGAGATATATTTCCTCGACGAATATTGAACAGAAAAAACCAGCAGCGAATCCGATTGAATAGGATTGTACTGCAACTGATCTAATGGATGTCACTCCGACACCGATGAAATCGTTACTGATGATGTTTTAGTCGTTTAACTCGCTGACTCTAAAGAGTATAGAAAATGTCGTTGGGTATGAAAGCTGGTTAGAGGAGATCGATTAGTTGTTTGATTCTCTGCGTTACACTGATGATCGTCGAATCCGGTTAGTGATGTACCAAATTCAAGGTTTTGCGAAGAGTTGGTGGATGTCGAAGAAGAAAAAATTGTAGAATCAAGGTACGATCATCTCTTGAAGTCAGTTTAAATCTGAATTTATTCAACAGATTCCATTTCATCATTCGATCGGATATAGAGGGAGTAACTTTAGATATAATCTACAACCGAGGGGAAAACAATTCAAGAAGTCTGGAAGTAGTTCGTCTAGTTCCAGCGATTCGAAATAGTTTGGCTCAGGACAAAGTTCGGGAACTTCAGGTGTGACTTTCAGCAAGTGTGGAGGTCACCATTCTAGTGATTTATGTAGAGGAACTTTTTGTAGTTGCCGGATTTGTCATCAGACTGGACATTTTGCCAGCATTTGTCCTCAGCGAGGTTCTGAGCGACCTTAGAATGTTCATTCTTTTCATCCACAGCCACAAAATCATTTGGAAATTATTCAAAATTTGAATCAATCTCCGAGGCAACAGGCCTTAGTCTTTGCTCTTAACAAGGATCCTCAAACTCAGGCTGCACCTGTCGATGATGTAGCAGGTAACTGTTCGAATTTTTTTGGCTTTTCTGCTCTTATATTGATAGGTACTGGTGCATCCTTTACTTTCTTATTGAGGAAATGGTTTAATGATTACCTTACCCATTGAGCCTTTGTCACTGTGGTTGTTATTATTTGCTTTTGAGAGGAGGAATGGTTTGCTGTGAGGTTAGTCCGCCAATTATGAACTTCGATTTGATGGGAATATGATTGAATTGGATAGTATTGTACTTAGGTGATCAAATTTTGATTATATTGTTTGTATAGCTGCTTTAACTGAGTACAAGGCAACCGTGGATTGATTTCAGAAAGTTGTCAGATTCAGATACGAGATGATATACGAGCGGTAAGGTGAAGAAGAATTCTTGATATTTGCCATTGATGTCCTGGAATTCAGCCCGAATTGGTTGATTTAACCGAGGTTATAGAATTACTGACTATGTCCCGTGTGAGATTCTATTTTTCCTCCGATTCGTGAGAATATAATTCAGCATCGAATTGAGATCAGGATATCACAGCTGAGAATTCGAGAGGAAGAGGTACTACAGATCGTAGTCAGAACGGGGTATGGCCGCTTTGAATTTTTAGTCTTGTCCTCTGATTTGTCAATTGCTCCTACAGTGTTTATGAATCTTATGAACTGAATCTATCAGAAGTATTTAGCGGAATTCCTGTTTATTCTTATCGATGATTTCTTATCTTTTCAAAGAGTCGTACTGACCAGTCAGAGTATTGAGAGTCGTTGCAGACTTTGCGTGCCGAGCAGTAGAATGCTATTCTATTGAAGTGCAAATTTTGATGGGATTGAGTTGTCTTTCTCGATCATATTTACCTCTGGAGATGAAATTTCTGTCTATCACCACAAGAATGAAGCTTATGAATTGATTTAGATCGACATCGCTAGCTTCGAAGCATGCGCTTTTGACTGGACCGAATCTTATAAGATTAGTTCTTATTGACCTGAAGAAGAGATTGATCAGCACTCCAGTGTACTTTATTTCTTCAGATATTGATGATCTTACAGTTTATTACGATTCTTATTATCGAAGTTTGGGAAGTTTCTTACTCGGAGGAAGCACGTGATAGCTTAGGCATCGAGGCAGCTGAAGCCGTACAAGACTCTATATCTGATTCATGATCTTGAATTGGCAGCATTCTTATTGCTTGGAAGATCTGGCATCACTATCTTATGGTGAGATTTCCAAAATCTTTTATAATCTTAGAAGTTGAAGTAATTGTTTGCGCAGTCCGAAGTGGATATGTAACAGAGAAGATGATTAGACTTTGACTGTGGAATCTAGTTCTAACCGTGGAAGTCAAATGCAGCAGTAGATGCTCTGAGTTAAAAGATCTATTATCTATTTTATCTACTATCAATAGTTCTCCTTTGATCAATGATTATTGCACTTCTGAACTAGAGTTGAAACAGATAGGAGGTCTATCAGGAATTTGGTTTTAAATCCAACTGGAGTTGATTGTGAAGATTAGAGAAGCACGAAAATCTGATTCAATTATTCAGAGTTCGATGGAGAGAATTCAGATCTGGACATCAGTCAGATTTTCAGGTCAGTGATGATGCTTTATTTGCGAATAAGCATATTGTTGTGTCAGATGTTTTCGATTTTAGACAGCATACCTTGTGAGCGCCACATTGCATTCGATTCAGAATTCTTTCAGATGGCCGAAAGATATTCGACGATTTGAAGAATCGATTCTTATAGAAACAGATAATGGATGATGTCAAGAAGATTGTATTCAGATATTTGAACTGTCAGCAGTTGAAAGAAGAGAGAGAGCGAATTGATTGTCTGTGGTACAGTTTATCTGTTTCAGAGTGGAATTGAGATCACAATTTCGATGGATTTCGTCACGAAGCTACCACAATCAGTACGAGGATATGATGTTTTTTAGTAACGTTTGACTGATTGACGAATTCTGTTTGCCTTGTTCAGTACAAAATGTCTGTCAGACTTGATCAGATGACCGACATTGTGTCAGAGATTTTGTCAGATTGTTTGGTCTGCCGAAGTCGATCGTTTCAGATCGAGATCCTCGATTTGATTCTACTTTGACTCAGTTTTAAGAGTTCTATTGATATTCGATTACATCTGAGTACAAATTTAATCCTCAGAACGACGGACAACTAGAGCGGGTGATTCAAACTTTAGAGGTTATGCCATGAGTTTTAGTGCTTGATTTTAGCACTAGTTGGCAGAATTCTTGATTCTTGTGGTGATTTCGTACAACGACAGCTATCAAACGAGTATCTTGATGGCATATTTTGAAGAATTGTATGAGAAAAAATGGAAATCTCAATTGCATTGGGATGATTTTTTTGTTTCACCTGATTTGGGACTAGAATGGTTTCGAATTATGACCGAGCAGATGAATATTATTCTGACAAGAATTAAGACGACTCTTGATAGACAGACGTAATATACAAATTTCAGACGCATATCTATATTTTCTTTTGTTTGTTCAGGGAGACCGAGTAATTCAGAAGATTTCTACTTTCAGAGGCTTTGTCCGTTATGAGAAAGAGAGAAACCGTCTTCGAGATTGGTCGATTCTTGCTAGATTCTGGAAAAGATAGGCAGTCTTGCCTACAGACTTGCACTTGTTCCGTATTCTTCTTGTATTCACGACGTTTTTTGTCGTCTCTTTGTTGCCAAAATGCCAACCCCGGTCTTTCTTATGTTCTGTAATAGATGAGATTGAATTTGATGAGACGCCGAGTTGCCTTGAAACAACCAATTCCGATTCTTGACCGAAAAGAGAAGCTGCTCCAAAACAGACCGTTTCAGTTTGTGAAAGCGCAGTGGATTCAATACGGATTTGAAGAAGCGATTTGGGAGACATATTCCGATTTGAAGCAACGAATCCAGAATTAATTCTGAGATGTGAATTCTTATTACTGTCTTTGATTCTATCTCTTCTTAGGTGATCAATTCGTATGTGATTTCAAGGTCGAAATCAGTTCTTAGAGGTGAGAATTGTAACGTCCCAAAATTAGCCTAATAGAGATTATAGGAGATTAATACTGATAATCAGAGGTTTTGGGATTCGAGGGTTGAATAGATATTTGATCAGAGACTGAATTGCAATTTTTGAAGAATTCAGGGACCAAAATGCGATTTCCTCATTTTTGACTTGGTCTTTGTTTTAAAAGGAGTGAGAGGCATGTGATGGCATTTCATTCTTCTTCTTCCTTCTTCCTAGGCCGATCCATCACCATTAAAGCTCCTCCAAGCTTTCTGATTCCGGTTTATGCACGATCCGTCCGTTAGAAATTCACTCTGAAGGCATATTCGCGATCACGACTTCGAAGGCTTCGTTCTACCATAAGTTTATCTTCAATCAATTATACTTTGATTTTTGGATGCCGTTAGAATTGAATGATTTTTGGATATGCCGTTCTTGAGCTAGCATAGATCGTATATTCGAAGTCGGATCGGAAAAAGAACGACGTTCGGATTTGTTAGGAATTTTGGAAGCATAATTCGAAATTATGGGTTTTGGGATTTGTTGGTATAGTGTTGATTTGGATGAATTGTTGTTGTTATGAGCTGTTTGGATCGATATATTGTTGTCTGTGTTTTTTCGGTTAGTCGAATTATAGCTGTTATGCCGCCGGTTTGAGATTTCAAAATTTTGGGATTTATTCGAGTTTTTGGGATTTGATTTGAATTGGATTGATTGATATTGAACTCTTTTGCATCTCCGCACAGATTTGGTTTAAGATCGTTGTAACTCTTCGATTTTATCTTAAATGAGTTTATTTGAGTTAATCGGAGATTACAGAGTTCAAAGAGCCGACTTGAATTTGATCAGGGTCTATTTTGCAAATTTCAGATTTTCCAGGGACTAAAACGCAATTTTGGACTTTCTTATATATTTAAGCATGTTTGAATTCTTCTCCTCCATTATTCATTCCTTCCAACGTCTCCCTCCACCATTGAAGCCGACCCTTAGATATTTCAAGCTTTCAGATTTTGGTTTCCGGTCGATCCGTCCGTTGGAATTTATTTCTGAAGGCAGTTTAGCGATCACAGCATCGAGAGCTTCGTTTTATCGTAAGTTTTTCTACGATCAGATACATTCTATTTTTTGAATGTTGTTAGAATCGTTTGAGATTCGAGTATGTTGTTGTTGGCAGAGTTTTGATCGTTTATTCTCTGTCGGTTTGAAATAGAGCGTCGTTCGAAATTGTTATGATTTTTGGAAGATTATTCAAAAGTTTGAGATTTTGAGATGTGTTGGAATTGCCTTGTTATTGTTGTTTTAGCATTGATATGAGTTGATATCGTTATTGTACTGCTGTTTGCATTTTCGGTTTGATCAGAATCTAGTCGTTATGCCGTCAGTTTGAGTTTTGGGCTATAGTTTGGGTTTGAATTGATTTGAGCCATTTTCAGTTGTGTTTGAATGTCGATAGTGATCTCGGGCCTTTATTACTTATTTTGCAGATTCGTTTGAAGGCCGTTGAGTTGCGAGGTTGCAGGAATTGTATCGTTTTAGAGATTGTAGCCGGTATAATATCGATTCTCTCATTATCGAATAGGAAGTTGGATTGAATTTTGAATGAGTATATTGTTGTTTCCAGGTTGGAGCATCGACGTTTGAAAAAGATATAAGATGACTTAAACTGGAATGGAACGAGTAACTCGAATCCGACTTGATTCGAGTGTTTCGAAGAAATCACATACTTGCATGTCAATTGAATTACTTGATTTTATTGAATGAGTTATGATTTGCATTGCATTCATCTTGAGCCAAAATCATTGATTTCAGCGGGCAGGACGGCCCTTTTATGTTAGACGTTTTGGGGGATTTAAGCGAGTGGCCTAGGCGAGAGGTTCTCCTAGTGTCAGCATACTTCTTATATCATACCAAAGTCTAAAGGATGAAGATACGTAGCACCACCTCGATCGGGAGAGTCGGTGAGTTGTTTATGTGATCTCATCCTCGGGATCCCAAAAGCAAAGTAGCAATTTATTGATTATCCGAACTTGATAATCCTAGAGTTTTAAAGACATGCATTTCATTTTGTTTTCTCTTGGAATTGCATGGTTGATATTTGAATATTTGGAAGTTGATGTATTTCGTTTTAAGATGCTTATCTGATATACCATGCTAGTCTCTTTTACTGGAAATATTATTCTCACCGGATTATCCGGCTGTTGTCTTGTCTTTTTATGTGTGCTTGGCAACAGGTGGGGCAGGATAAAGTCAGAGGAGGCTTGGTTAGCTTCGGGATCAAGGGATAGAAGTGAGACTCGGTTTAGAAGACGAATCAGCATGTCAATCTAGTTTATATATTTTTTTGAAGCATGATTAAAACTCGAACTTGATTGAATGTTGTCGTTGTATGTAATTCGAACTTATTATGTTTTGTGTTCGGATTGTAATAACTAGAACCGATGCATGTTCTATCCTTTGGAGTAGTTTGATCAACACTATAACTTCATGTATTATTTAGAGAGATTGA
Source organism: Henckelia pumila (assembly GCF_033568475.1). Classification (NCBI taxonomy): domain Eukaryota; kingdom Viridiplantae; phylum Streptophyta; class Magnoliopsida; order Lamiales; family Gesneriaceae; genus Henckelia; species Henckelia pumila. Next base: position 17,020,547 of record NC_133123.1, on the reverse strand, counting down.
GTTTGTAATGCATGATTATGTTTTGATGAAATTTGGGAGTTGTATTGCTTGTTTTCGGTTCTGTTATTATTCTTTTTTTCTGGTATAGCAGAGCACGGACCCCGTGCCCCTTTTGTGTAAGGGTCCGTTCCCTCTCGATTTTTCAGAACCCTTGATTTTTTGTGCATGCACGGACCCCGTGCCCTTTCTGTGTAAGGGTCCGTGTAGTTGGACAGAAACTCCAGTTTTTAGTGCATTGATTAGGCACGGACCCAGACACGGATGTGTGCACGGGGTCCGTGTGTGATTTGATTTAATGCACGGATCCGTGCACGGATGTGTGAACGGGGTCCGTGCATGTGTTGTAAAAAAAAAATTCTCCTTTCCTTTGCTTTTTATCTTGGATCTTGTTTGCTTATTTATTGTTTATTCCGAGAGTAGATGATTAGAACCGAGGTCTCACATTAAGTGATATCAGAGCGATAAGTTCTTGGTTGAACTAGAGTGAGCGGGGTAGATTGAGTCTGTGTGTATTGGCTCCTTGCATGTGATAGAGTTATTTAGCTGTTTATTTAATTCCATGCGAGCATGCTTTATTATTTGAGGATTAATTGAATTACATGTTTATGTGATTTAATTTATAAAGCATGATTTACTTGAGATATAATTGTTTCTGTTATCGAATGGTATCCGGTATTCTGAGCGGTTGTAAGGGCAGAGATTGTAGCGATTGAGATATATCGTGTCCTAACCTTTGATTATCAGATAACAGAAACCCACCGTCAGTTACTCCACCGAATGAGCAAGCTAGTACTGAAACTGTTCAGATGGATGCTACAGCAACGCCGATGGAAACCTTGCTGAAGAGGTTTCAGTCGTTTAACCCGCCTTTGTTGCTGGGTACAGAGAATCCTGTTGACTGTGAGAGCTGGTTGGACGACATTGATCAGTTGTTTGATTCCATAGATTACTCGGACGACCGCCGAACCAGGTTAGTCATTCATCAGCTTCGTAGTGTTGCTAAGAACTGGTGGATCACGGCGAAGAGATCCATGGAGAACCGAGGTACAGTTGTTAATTGGACTCTTTTCAAATCTGAATTTTATAAGCGGTTTTTCCCTGTTTCGTATGAAAAGGACAAGGGAGCCGAGTTTGCCAATCTGAGGCAAGGGAATTTGAACATTGAGGAGTACGTGACCAAGTTTGATAGTTTGTTGAGGTTTGCACCGCACATTGCTGACAATGAAGAAGCAAAAGCCGACCAGTTCATTAATGGTCTGAACCCTGATATTTTCACGTTGGTAAACACTGCTAGGCCTCATAATTTTGCGGATGCCATGAATCATGCAAAAGGAGCTGAAACAGGTTTGTGGAGACATAGAGGAAGTCAGTTTGTGCCTCAGTAGCAGCAGGGACAGTTCCAGGCACAAATTTCTCAATACCAGAACCAACCGTCCCATTACCAGAATCAATCTTTTCAGTTTCAGAATCAACCACCGAGATTTGAGGGTGGAAGCAGTGGAGGTAATAAGAAGGATTACTATCTTTCGAATGGGAAGCAATTTAAGAATCACAGAACCAGTTTTTCGAGCTCTAGTGGCTTGAGGCAGTATGGATCGGGACAGAGTTCGGGTCAGTCAGGCATGTCTTGTGCCAATTGCAGAGGTCGTCACTCCAGTGATCAGTGTAGAGGTATTTTTGGAAGCTGTTATATCTGTAACCAGGCGGGGCACTTTTCCAGAGCGTATCCTCAGTGTGTCCCTGAGCAAGCACATAGTAGAAGTTCTTCGAGACAGTCAGCTCAATCTCAGAGGCAAGCATCTACTGTCCACTCTTTCCAACCTCAGCAGCAGAATAGATAGGAAGATAATTAGTATGCGAACCAGCCTCCCAGAAAGCAGGCACAAGTTTTTGCTCTTGTCGAGGATCAGGCTCATGCTGCACCCGAGAATGACATATCAGATCTTCCAGAAGAATTAGTTGGGACTAGGAATTCTTATCGATGATTTCTTATCTTGTTGGAATAAGAATGGTACTGATCATTCAGAGATTTTTGAGAATCGTATAGCAGATTGTGGTGCCGAGCAGTTGCATGCTATTCTTTGATGTCTGAATTCTATTTGGATCGAGTTGTCTTCCTCGATTTTATGATCTGGTGATGGAAATTATGTTGATCAGCACTCCAGTATTCTTGAATTTGGTTCGGATGATCTTTCAGTGCTCATTATTTCTTCTTATTGAGAATTTGGATATATTCTTATTCAAAGGAATCACGCTCTAGTCTAGCCATCGAGACGACTGAAGACGCTCGAGACTCAATGACTGTTTCTGGACTTGAGTTCGCAACGATCTTATTGATTGGGAGATTTGGCATCGTTTTCTTATGAGGAGAATTCCCCGATATTTTCTAATCTTAGGAGTTGGAGTATTTGTTTTCGCATACGGAACTGATTTGGAGGCAGAGAAGAGGATTAGATTGTATGAGATTTCTGACTGCGAATCTTTAACTGAGGAATTGTATGCAACAACTGATGTTTTGAGCTGTTCTTATTTTATCTACTATCGAATTATGATTGACTGATTGATGAAATCTGTTACTGTATTCCTTACAGAATGACTTTTAGTCAGGATCAGGGGATTGATTTTTTTGTTAGAGGTTGTCAGAGGTCTTGTTTTGTCGAATTCCGTCAATTTAGACAAAGATCATTGTTTCACTCGTTCTTTCAGCAAAGACTTTGAAGAGACTTTTGTTGTCGATTTCAACTTATTTCAGTTCAATATCCTCAGAACGACGGACAGCCAGGTCTGAAGAGTCGAACTTAGATGTTATGCCATGAGTTGTGGTTCTAGACTTAGCACTAGTTGGCAGAATTCTTGTTTCTTGTGGAGACTTCGTACAACGACAACTATTGATGAATTATCGGAGGCATGTTCAAGGGTTGTACGAGAAGAGATGAAGATCTCTGTGTTTTCAAGAAGATTTTCTGAGTCACATGGATTGGAAACCAGAGATGATTCGAATGGTGACTGAGCAAAGGAAGATTATTCTAACAAGAACGAGTCGACTTTTGATTGACGGACTTGAATGAGTAATTTGAGAGACAGAGTTTATGTTGAAGCCGTGTTTGATTTCGAGGACAAAATCTTTGCTTAGAGGGGAAGAATTGTAATGCCCCGATTTTATCTTAAATGAGTTTATTTGAGTTAATCAGAGATTACAGAGTTCAAGAGATGACTTGATTTTGATCAGGGTCTATTTTGCAAATTTTGGATTTTCCAGGGACTAAAACGCAATTTTGGACTTTGTTAGATATTTAAGCATGTTTGACTTCTTCTCCTCCATTATTCATCCCTTCCAACTTCTCCCTCCACCATTGAAGCCGTCCCTTAGAGATTTCAAGCTTTCAGATTTCGGTTTCCGGTCGATCCGTCCGTTGAAATTTATTTCTGAAGGCAGTTTAGCAATCACGACATCGAGATCTTTGTTTTATCGTAATTTTTTCTACGATCAGATACATTCTATTTTTCGGATGTTGTTAGAATCCTTTGAGATTCGAGTATGTTGTTCTTGGCAGAGTTCTGATCATTTATTCTCTGTCGGTTTTGAAATAGAACGTCGTTCGGAATTGTTATGATTTTTGGAAGATAATTCAAAAGTTTGAGATTTTGAGATGTGTTGAAATTGCCTTGTTGTTGTTGTTTTAGCATTGATATGATTTGATATCGTTATTGTACTGTTGTCTGCGTTTTCGGTTTGATCAGAATCAAGCCGTTATGCCGCCGGTTTGAGTTTTGGGCTATAGTTTGGGTTTGAATTGATTTGAGCCATTTTCAGTTGTGTTTGAATGTCGATAGTGATCTCGGGCCTTTATTACTTCTTTTGCAGATTCGTTTGAAGGCCGTTGAGTTGCGAGGTTGCAGGAGTTGTATCGTTTTAGAGATTGTAGCCGGTATAGTATCGATTCTCTTATTATCGAATAGGAAGTTGGATTGAATTTTGAATGAGTACATTGTTGTTTTCAGGTTGGAGCATCGATGTTTGAAAAAGTTATAAGATGACTTAGACTGGAATGGAACGAGTAACTCGAATCCGACTTGATTTGAGTGTTCCGAAAAAATCACATACTTGCATGTTAATTAAATTACTTGATTTTATTGAATGAGTTATGATTTGCATTGCATTCATCTTGAGCCAAAATCATTGATTTCAGCGGGCAGGACGACCCTTTTATGTTAGAAGTTTTGGGGGCTTTAAGCAAGTGGCCTAGGCGTAGAGGTTTGCCTAGTGTCAGCATACTCCTTATAGTCGCACCAAAGTCTAGAGGATGGAGATACGTAGTACCACCTCAATCGGGAGAGTCGGTGAGTTCTTTACGTGATCTCATACTCGGGATCCCAAAAGCAAAATAGCAATTTCTTGATTATCCGGACTTGATAATCCCAGAGTTTTAAAGACATGCATTTCATTTTGTTTTCTCTTGGAATTGCATGGTTAATATTTGAATATCTGGAAGTTGATGTATTTCATTTTAAGATGTTTATCTGATATAGCATGCTAGTCTCTTTTATTGGGAATATTATTCTCACCGGATTATCCGGCTGTTGTCTTATCTTTGAATGTGTGCTTGACAACAAGTGGGGCAGGATCAAGTCAGAGGAGGCTTGGTTAACTTTGGAACAAGGGATAAAAGTGAGACTCGGTTTAGAAGTCGAATCAGCATGTCAATCTAGTTTATATATTTTTTTGAAGCATGTTTAGAATTCGAACTTAATTGCATGTTGTCGTTGCATGTAATTCGAACTTGTTATGTTTTCTGTTTGGATTGTAATAACTAGAACCAATGCATGTTCTATCCATTGGAGCAGTTTGATCAACTCTATAACTTCATGTATTATTTAGAGAGATTGAGTTTGTAATGCATGATTATGTTTTGATGAAATTTGGGAGTTGTATTGCTTGTTTCCGGTTCTGTTATTGTTCTTTTTTTTTTATGGTGTAGCAGAGCACGGACCCCATGCCCTTTTTGTGTAAGGGTCCGTGCCCTCTCGATTTTTCAGAACCCTTGATTTTTTGTGCATGCACGGACCCCGTGCCCTTTATGTGTAAGGGTCCGTGTAGTTGGACAGAAACTCCAGTTTTTAGTGCATTGATTAGGCACGGACCCGGACACTGATGTGTGCACGGGGTCCATGTGTGCTTTGATTTAATGCACGGACTCGTGCACGGATGTGTGCACAGGGTCCGTGCATGTGTTGTAAAAAAAAAAATTTCTCCTTTCCTTTGCTTTTTATCTTGGATCTTGTTTGCTTATTTATTGTTTATTCTGATAGTAGATGATTAGAACCGAGATCTCACAATCGTGGAGTTCAGAGTTTGTAGAATCCGAAGCGTTGCATAATTGATCGAAAATTGGTAACGAGTTTACCTTAATCGTTGAATTACGATTGAATAGAATTTTGATTGGAAATTCTTGTTCTTGTAGCTTGTCCAGATTGCAGCTACATCGAATCGTAGAAAAAGGTAAAAGACAAAATCGAATGGAAAAAGGGATGAATACTCGAGTTTCGATTGATTCACGAGTCCCTAAATCACATACATGCATGATTACCTGTTTTGGTTGATTAAATGCATTGAGTTGAATTTTTTAAATGTATTACGATTACCATATGCATACATATTGAGCCAATGATTTGTTCACTGTTCAAATTAGACGATTTGGAGATTATAGTTGAGGGGCATTGGTAGTTGAGAGGAACTCCAATGACCCGACCAACTCTCTATAGTGCTCCAAAGTCTAGAGGAAGCGAGATATACCGCATTCACCTCGATCGGGAGAGTCGGTGAGATTGCGATGATATATCTTGGCCTCGGGATCCCAATCAAAGAAAGAAATTTCCTTTGATTATCTGATTAGATAATCTTGAAACCCAAAGACATGCATTGCATTTTATTGCATTTCGAATTGAGTTATTGTTACCGTGAAATTACATGTCTGATTGTTGGTATATCATGTTTTGATATATTAATTGATATTGCCTGTTTTGTTGCTTTTACTGAGAATTTTATTCTCACCGGAGTTATCCGGCTGTTGTTTTGTCTTTCAATTCACAGAGACATTCTATATATTATCAAAATAATAACAATAAAAAAGTAATAAGTAATCATTCATTCAATGAATTAAGCTTTATTTTTTTTTATTTTGCAGGCACAAGTGAACATGAGTTTGTTTGTTTTTTTTTGTTCAAAATCAAGACAATATGAGTAAATAAAACACATCATAGAACAAAACAAAAACATAAAAAAAATAGATTAAAGAAGTTATAAAACCAAATAAAAAACCAAAACCAAATTTTGATGTTAAGAAAAACCGAAAAAATATCAAAACCGAAAATTCACCAAACTTGGTTTAAATGCAATGAGATTATCAACTACCAAATATTACAAAATATCAAACCTTAAAATCACTTCAAATATGCGAAAAATTAAGCAAAATGTGTATTGAAGCTGAGTGAAATAAAAATTTAAGAAATTAAAAAATCAATCATATTTTATTGTCTTAAATAAATTATGGTAACTATTTAAATAACAAAAAATAAAAAAGTTGTAAGATAGTTTAAAATAAAAGGTGCTAACTTTTCAAATTTAAAAAAAAAAATAGTAAGAGAAAAAAAATTAAAAGTGTTAATTAAAGTGAGAATATATAATAAAAATAAAAAGTGAAAGATGACCTATATATAGATAATCGAACCAGGACCCCAAGATTAAGATAATTAAGCAAAATATTATATTTTTTAGAAGTGATAAAATTTATATGTTATAAAAAAGTTAAAACAAATCAGAAGTTGGTAGTGTTTAGAAACAAAAGTGAAAAGCTAAAAATCATAGTTGGATAGTATTTGATAAATAAGTTATTTTTGTAATATAGCATTAATTTTTTTATTAGAATAACTTTTGGATAATCATAATCACTATATGACTAATGTAGTATTTGAAAGAGTTTTTCGGAAGCATTTATCAGTTTTTTCTTAACAAAATTTTGAAATTTTTTGAAATTTTGTTAATGAAAAGCTGAGAAGTGCTTCCTAAAAAATCTCTCAAATACTACCTAATTTTTGAATTTCAATTAAGTTAAACAAAAACTAACACATGGTATTTTTTAAAATCAAAATCTAACAATTTCGTTTTTAGTGTTGCAAACACTCCCTTAATTATCTCTATACTTCAATTATCTCTATACTTCTTCGAGATTAATAAGTACAAAAATATGTCTCAAAGAGACATGCGCCATGCGGCACCTTTTCATTTAAAATACTATTTGTCTCCGATAAATAATTTCTTCGTTTATCCTAGGTAGGGATATTGGATCGTAAATATTTTATGTGATTCTTAACATTACTCGACCCAATTTTGCCTTTGTTAACTTCTCTCGTGGGCCGTGGCCATTTCTCCTTTACGGCAGCCCACCAAACGGTGCCCAAATCTGGCACGAACTCGAGGTTATCCTTTTTCTTGGAGCCCACAAATGGTATGAATCTTGTTTATAAAAGAATATTCACTTGGGCTTCATCTGCTAAAATGCCACCGTCAAAATCTTTTCTTTCGGGGATTTCTAGCACCAAGTCTTGTTCCAGTCCTATGGCGATGGATTTTCCGATTCGTCGAGAGCATGTGGTATTTCTTTGTTTCTCCATTCATGCCCCTTTTGGGGTAAATGCATCACTTATTGCTCTAGTTTTTTTGGGTAAACCTTGATGATTTTGAGATGTTTTACTATATGAAACTCTAGCTAGCTAGTATCAATTTGTGGAGGATCTGTTTATGTCCAACCAAAGAATGCAAAATCATATGTTACATATGTTATGAAATTAAATTTTGATACTAGTTGGGTGCATCAATATAATTTACTAGTCTTGCAAGAACCTTATTAAATTTATAGAAAAATGGACATCATTTGTATTTAGAAGCTAAGAAACCTCTTAGTCATTTCAAATGTGCTGATTTTTATTGTTTTGTCAGTCTTGTACACAGTTGGATTCAGTGTCGGAATTTATGCTCTGTCTTTAATTTATTGCGTGTTTCAATTCCTAGAAGCCATGCAAATGACATAATTAAATAGTTTCCTAACATGGGATGATTGCTGGACTTGTTCTATCATCCTGAGCTATGAACTTTGCTTGTCTTTCCCTTTTAATTTCTATTACTGTTTGTTTTTATTTGTCTGTTGTTGAAGCATCATTTGATGCCAGTGATATGTAAATTTGCTTTCCCTAGCACATTGACCATTTGCGGAGGTAGTCTTTCAGATATTTTATGATGCTTCACAATTCATCATTCATTTGCTTGTCATGGCATCAGTACCCACAAGTCACATGCAAGTTTTTTTTTTTTTTTTTAAATGAAGAAGTACTTATAATCTCTGTTTCAGATGAATATATATGTGCTGAGGGGATTGAAATATAATATATATCTTTATTATTCAATATTTGAACTCCATATGTAAGTCTGTCTCATAGTCCAAATAAATCATTAAATAAGCATCCACTAAATCGATATAATTCATGACAGAATTACGCTATCAATAGAAACAATAAAAATGAGATAAACGTAGAGAAGATAGATAATGGTGCACTAAAATGAGATGAATTTGGGAGCTGTGGATAATCATCTGGTAAGGGCATAACACAATCTTGGCCGTTGAAAGAAATCTTCCTTGGAAATGCCCAACCTTCCCTAAACGTGAAAGTTTCAGGATCCTTGTACATTAGCATTTCTGTCTGCACATTTCCTTTTTCACCTGCTTGTAGTAGCATATCATTGTAATGATCAATCCCGTAAAACATTCCTGTGTCATCTGGAAAAACAAATCAGTATGTAATGTAAGTATTCTTTTCTTTTTTTTTCTTTTTTTTTTTCTTTTTTTATCACAAGGCTATAGGAAAATAGATTAAACAAGAATTCGCAAGGTTCATTTTTTTATGTCGCATATACTACATAGTTTTCTTGTTTCCTACAAACTAAATGGCAAATTTTGAATATGGGGAACTCAGTTGCCTGGAGAAAACGAGCACAAATTTCAGTCCCGACGTCATTCTATCACGAAAAGAACAAGTATATATAACTTACTTATGTTGCCATATTGGTTGAGGGGCCTGTAGTTGAAACTGAAAACTTGTGTAAGATTTCGGAGATTGGGGTGCAACACCACCAAGTTCCACTCGCTGTAATTCTTGACATAGTTCTTATTCGAAACCGTGATTTTCACTCTCCAATACTCTCTATAACTCTGTTTTACATGCCAATGCACTTGAATGGGGCACATATGATGAGAACACTCCACCACTGGCCTTGGTTGTTCGTTGGCTTGTACTTGCAGCGGCGGAGGTAAGTCCCCTGGCCTACAGAGAACGGGTGGTGTTTTTAGTTGAATAAATTTACGAGGGTAGGCGATATTTTTTTATGAGAATACCTGAGGCATGACGATCCATTCTGTCCTTGGCAAGCACAGCTACATTTTGGGCACGGTACGATGGTCTCGCTGTAGAATGCGGACATTGAAACGCAGCAAGTTGGCGCAGATGCCGCTCGGAACTGGGAATAAGAGCAGGTCACATTATATGTAGCTGCAAGAAATGTACACAGTTTCAAATTTTCGAAGAAAGAGGATTATAGAAGTTACACAAAATATTGCCAGAGTTATTAGGACAAGGAACAAATTCTATCGGTCAACAAGACAACAATTTCTCCAACTTGCTACACTTAGAAATCGAATACATGCCTAGCTTTGATGTTAATTTTGGGACTAAGGGCTTTCTGCTGTACTAAAAACTACAGGAAGGGGCAACGCAAATATGTTGAATTGTAATTGCCACATTTGAATCCCTGTGCCACATATATAGCAATACAAAACACCTGAGATGATTGTTGTTACCCAACAAAAGAAGTTTATGTTCAATAACAGAAAAGTCGTAACAAGAGTGAAGTTAAGGGCAGGGCAGGGCAGGGCAGGGCGAAGACAAGCTTCTCATATCAAAAGGGACTAGAGAAGCTGCCCCGATTGCCTCCCTGCTAGATCCACACCCTCACAAGTCACGACGAGTACATGCTGTCATGAACAAGTTCCATGTCCTCACTCACCGATAGCTTGTGTCCTTCTACGCCCTTGATCTTCAAAAGATTTAGTCGGTGGGACCTGGACCGGATTTGAACACGTATATCCAGGAAGCCCAAGTGAAAAATTCTGAGGGACTTGAGGCAGATAACCATTACTTCCAGAACTTCCGATCTGCATCTCAAAACCAGCAATATATTTTGCAGGATCTTGAATCATGGATGAAAGCAGTCCCCCTTTGCAACAATTTCGTGCTTGATTAGTGTATGGGGCACCAGGCAAAAGATCTATGATTGTTGGCTCCTTCTCACAGCAATGAGGCAGCTGCCGTGCTTTGAATGCAGAGCAGTTCCCTTGTTCAGTTGCCTCTGCTCCTTTTATCGACCATATAACCTCGTCCCCTGGCCATGCCCAGCTTAACTTCCATCCTGGGAACTCCACATGACGAAATAATTGGTTGTTCACTATCCACAACTTTACCTGGAAAACAAGAAAACCATTCCAGTTGCTAGAAAGTCGCAAACTCTTTGCACATTTGTCTGAATAACTTTTGCTAGTATAGCATACATAAATGTAAAGAAACGGAAATGGTTGTGCATAAAATTTTAATTTTTTGTCTCAAAAGGAGACACTCAGACATGATCTATTCTTCTCCTCCTTGGTACTGTGTCCCATATGTTTCTCCCACTAAATTACCTTAAGTCGACGTACGATTAATTCATTGTGATCACATCATTAACCTCAGTAACACAAATCTTTAATTCAAACATGGAACTCGAGTTTTATAACAAAGAAATACAGAATCCAATGAAAACAATAAAATACAATTTTTTTTTGCTTGAACTAGCATACTTACATATTGAATTCCATCACCAGTGTCTTGGATGACGTCCCATCGGATTGTAACGTTCCCGTTGGGATCCAACGGATCATAACCATCTGCATTACAACTGAAAATTCAACATCATAAAGCACACGAGGATATCATAAACCCGCAATCAATCCGTTATTTCATACGCAAAATCCAAACATTTCAGGCAGAAAAACAACAACTCACATGTTCTTGACACAAAACCAACGCTAAAGAAGAGTGATGCAATCAAGATTAAATCCAAGAATCTGTTTTTGACAGAAAACGAACATGGGATCCAATCCATCGCTTAAAAGGGAGAGGCAAAAAAAAAAAAAATTGGTGGTAGAACAAATCAAATTTCTTGGTACCCACAAAAATGGTTCAAGAAAATCAATGAATCCTTAAACTTCACGAACATAAACCTCGGAAAAATAAAAGTACGCCTGTGGTGGTTTGTGTGTGTGCTGGGGAGAGAGTGGGAGAGTGAACGTCCATATGGATACATACAACAGAATCAGAGCTAATTCTAGTAATCTTCTTTGATATTTTTCTTTGAATAATCTTTTCCTCGAAAACTGAGGATTTAACAATAAATTACACAATTAAATGGGGTGGCAAATGCAAAGAAAAGTTAATTTCTACTTCTTGCCATATTTAGAGGAATCAAAGAATGTGTCTTTGCGGCAATTTTGGTCTGGAATTCATACATTTGCTGCAACCAAAAGCTGGCGCTTATGGTGTAATTTCCTCTCTTTAACCATTCATTCTTTTTGGATTTATGTATATATATTTCCGTTTAAAGTTTCCAATCTTTTAACACACCGTGATGAAGAATTAATTAATTAAAATATGTTACATTAGATATTTAATATTATTTGTAATATTAAGTAAATACCGCGTGGTACATTAAGTAAATGAAGAAAGATTAAAAATATTGATTGTGATATGTAACAGTTTGCTTCATTACGTTTAGCTATTTTATTTCTTGATTAATATTTACGATAATTAAATGTTGTTCCCGAATTTATATATATTTGGCAAATTAAGATAGAGTTTTGCTATGTTGCCCACCTCCTGTGCCCACCTATGAGGTGACACTCATCCATTGGATAAACCATTTGTATATGATTAATCTCATCCATTTGATAATTGTCACCTCATAAGTGGGCATGGAGATTGACACGTACGGGAGGTGGACAACATAGCAAAACTCATTAAGATAATTACTTTAGAACAATATACATGTATATATACACACACACTTGTAAATAAATTCAACGCATAATCGTATATGTAGAATACAAAATTGAAACCTCATTTATGTAACCTTAGTAAGTTTGTACCCTAACAGACCTTAGTAAGAATAAAATAGCTAGTTTACATTTTTTTCATTTAACAATTTTTTTTGCATGATATTCCCACTTGATATATATATATATATTACATGCATACAATACACACAATGTATGTAGAATAATGTAAGTGTAAAATCCAGACAGAACCTTGTGCAACCCGCATGTAATATTGTAAGTATCTCTGCTTGAACTATCTAGAGACTATTTGTATTGACGGTGTGGGAGGAATAAACTCTTACGTACCGTTTAGTTTGAGTGATGATATAAGTAATACATAAATAAATAATATAATGTAATAAAAAATAAATAATAAATGATAGTTAAAATAATATTGAATTTGATTGATAGATTATATTTTATTTGATTTGATTGATTAAATTTTATATAAAAATATTAAATGACTATTTTGTCTTTTTAACAATAAATAAAACATAAATTATATTATTTATAAGGGGTAATATAATAATTTAAATTCAATGATTTGATTGATATATGTATTATAAATAATTAATGATTTGATTGATGTGAAATAAATAGTTAATATATGGATAAATAATATGATGAGAAGAACGTGGGATGAGATGAGATAAGTTATACGTATATTAGTAATATGGTGAACAAAATGGTCCCTTAAGTTATAAACTCTATATTTTAAACTAATTTGTATCTTTTTTCATGTTACTGATCCAAAAATTGGGGAAAAATTGTCAATAAATAAAAGTTAGGTAGTTTTAGAAAAAATTTAAATGATAATACGAATAAAATAAACTTACATTTTCAAAAAAATAAATAAATAAACTTACATACACATGCATAGTGACTTTGTGCTTATTTTGTATGTGCGCATGATTTTTCATTTTTCACAAATCATTTTAAGTTTTTAACAATACTTTGTGCATGGTCCCCATTGTTAATATCAAAAAAATCCATCCATTTATAAATCTCCCATAGAAAGTAGAAACTAACAAAAGAAGCACATAAAACGATTTATCGGTTCGTAAGTTTATTATTAAAAATTTAGATTAAAATTAAAAGGACAAGTACATTGTGTATACGCAATATCCCATAAAACTAGATAGATTCCGAACAAGATTTTTATTTTCTTTTTCTTTTTTCTATAGTTTTGGAGCAAAGTGATTTCGGATCAAAATCTTTTTGAATTGATTAGTTTTTTTAAAATATATATATATATGAATTAATGTTAAAATTGGTGAACATGTAGTTATTGACTTATAGTTGGTGGTATAATATGCTCGTTGGTTGAATTCTTGAAGAATAGTTGCGATCCGTGATAGGGGACAAAATCTTAAAGATGCAATTTTCCAAAAAAAAAAATTATATATTTTCTCGTGCAATATTTTGTTATTTATGTATGATCCATTAATTTTATAATTCCTTTGCTTACTACGCAAGTACATTAATGCATGCATTGGTTATAAACTCTTTATTTTAAAATTTACCGTTCATGCGACTAATCTAAATATGCAGATTAAAATTAGGAGAAATTTTTCATTAAAAAGTACGCACTGTCTCGGTGTCTCCAATAGATCCTTAAATAATAAATTTAAAAATCCAACTATAATTAATAATTATAAAAAAACTCAATTTAATTTCAAATGGTTACCTTGTGCATGTATGTATATGTGTGTGTGTGTGTGTAAATAAACATATATAGAGTAGTAGAGATTATTTATATATGCAGAATTATAAAGTCATATATAACGCGGTTGTCCATATGTACGTAAACATATATATGTCGGATTGTATTGAAGAAATTTACACATAATGTACAGAGATAAATTATTGATCTTTTTTATTTTCCTTCCCATGGGCCGCAGTTTTTTAAAAGAAAAATTGCAATTTTGGTCTGATAATTTGGTCGCTTTGTGTTTTGATCTCTCTGTTTTCATATTTCAGTTTTATTCATACTACATGTTTCTATTTTTGGGCAATTTTATTTTTTTTCGTCAAAAATGTTTATGTGCATGGCACTATCAACTCCACATCAACGCGGCATTGGTGTCACATCAGCGTTCATAAGAAAAAAGAAGTAAAATTGCCCAAAAAAAAAAGATACGGACTAAAACACAAAAAACTTACCACATATAGTAGGGGTGCAAAGTGCAAACGAGTCAAGCTACTCGTGAGCAGCTCGGTCAAAACTCGACTCGCTTTCGGTTTGACCGAGCTCGGGTAGCTCGAACATATAATCGAGCTCGAGCTCGAGTATTAAATATGTGTGTTCGAGTAGCTCGCGAGCTATTCGATAATATAATATATATAATATAATATAATATAATTTATTCATATTTATTTATTTATATATTTATTTATTTTTCGAGCTCGAGCTCGAGTAACTCGAAATATACACGAGTCGAGTTCGAGTATAAAATTAGTTACTCGATCGAGCTCGAGCTTGAGCTCAAGTAGACAAATACAAGTCGAGCTCAAGCTCGAGTAGTATGATACTCGACTCGACTCGTTTGCACCCCTACTACAGATGATCGAAATCACAAAATGATAAATATACAGATAAAAAAAAAAAATTTTCCCTTATTTTTTATTACAACTTGAAAAGCAACATAATTTTTTAAAAAAATTAACACTCTGATGAGTACACAGGATAGATATGAATAACAACGGTACTATCAATTCACGATCAATATATATTTGTGAAATTAGTCAATCTGATCTTTATTTACAACGAAAAATAATAATTTTGACATGAAAAATAATTTTTTTTCTTGAGCCAGATTAGGCGGGAGATCCGTATCAATTAATTGATCCGTTAGGTCATAGGATTTTTGTTTTTAAAATATAATGTATTTAATTAAATTTTTAGGTATCATTTTTTTCGGAAAAAAAAATCATCATAAAAATAAAAATACCAAAAAAATAAAAATCTCTAATGCACGAAAAATATTTTTTTATGTTACTAGTATGATGAAAAAGAAATTGAATTTTAATATTATAATAAATTATATATTTGTATTTTCGAAAAACATAAATATTTTGTTTAAAGTTTATTATGTTAATTTAACATTTAATCCAATGAAAATAAATAAAGTTTAAATTGATATTATTTTAAATTGAACATGGTTATTTTGTAATCATATTACTAATTTTATTTTCAAAATATATAAAGAATAATATATTAAACTTTTCTATTATTTGAAATTCTTAAATTTTTTAAACAAACAATATATTTCTTATCAATGGATTTAAAATTCCACTTTAAAATTTTATGTTATTCCAAGCAAGAGATTTAATAAACAATGGATTCAAATCAATGGATTTTCAAATCCATTTATTTGAAATCCACTCTCAAATCAAATACCTCAATCCAAGCACAACCTCAGATTTCAAGTATCGTGGAATAATATTTTTGTCAGTTAGTGAAGCCATTAGGGTGCAAAAAATGTGCAAGTTTTTTTAATAACTTTATTGAAATAATTTTACTGAGCATTATTTCCCGATGATAGACGATTTCAAGTGGATCGGAAGCACTTGCTTCCCGATATCCGGAGCTGAGCAATTGCCGGAGCTGCTATCTTCTTGAAACCAATTGGTAGATTTGTGTGGCATTGCATGTATTTTTTTATGTTTCTCTAGAAAAGTTGAGAATGTGTGTTAAATATATATCATTGGGCTTGACTTTGTTCCGGAAAAATTCATAATCATTTTTTTTTAGAGGTTGCAAACACTGCCTAAATTAATTAGGTAAATGTTCGATTGGTACGATATATCACATTGACAAGAATCTAAAAAGCGTGAAGCGCGTCGAAGCGTGGAGGTCAAGGTTCTAGCTTTTCAAACTTAAGTGAGCTTAGAACGAGCTTAAGCGTGAAAAAACTTTTTTAATTTTTACTATAATTTTATTTATTTTAAAACAAACATTAAATAAAATGTTATATTAACCATAAATATATGATTTAATAGATAATTCAAGTTCTAAAGTCTAAACTATAAATATATATATTTATAAAAATGTTTTCATTTTAAAAAATAAATGAAATTTTCCCTTCTAAAAAGTGGTTGCTTAATCAAACTTATGTATATTAAATTTTAAGCGACCTTTTTAGAACACTGCACATTGGCCCAAAAATTGAAGCCTCTTTTTTTTTAATTGTTATATTTATTAGTCGCTTAAGCGAGCTTTTTAGAATACTGCACATTGGCCCAAAAATTGAAGCCTCTTTGTTTTTTTTAAAAAAATAAAATTGTTCTATTCATTATCGACACAATCAATAGGTATTAGATTTATATACTTTATGACTGGTCATTGACTCATTTTTAGGAGTGGAGAAAAATACCGAAATACCGAAAAATCGTACCGAAAAAATTACCAAAATTACCGAAAAAATTGGTATACCGATACCGTACCGAAATTTTCGGTATCGGTATCGGTATCGGTATGATAATTTTTTTTTTCGGTATACCGGTATATACCGAAAAACCGAAAAAAAAAATTTAAAAAATATATATATGTGAAAATTTTCGGTATACCGACTTTTTTGCCGGTATACCGAATTTTTTTCGGTATACCGAATTTTTTTTGAATTCGATATCGGTACACGGTATAGATTTTCGCCATACCGAAAGTTCGGTATACCAAAAATTCGGTATACTTGGTATATGATACGGTATCGGTATGGAAAAATTCCATACCGATTTTTTTGGTACGGTATACAGTATCCGATATTCGGTACGGTATACCATACCGACCCACCCCTACTCATTTTATGCATTTGCTTATGCCACGATACTATAACTAAAATAGATCCGAGGGGGCCGGGCGTCCCGGCCTTATTGTAAGAAATTTTTTGTGCAACTCCATTAGACCATCTCCAGCAGTTAGCACTAAAATAGTGCAATTTTTACACTATTATTATGTAAAATATAGTGTAACTAATACTTCATCTCCAGCAGTCTTCACCAAATCTCTACACCAAAAGAATATTCCATAATATTCTTTATTTTTACGTATATTTTATAAATTATTTTTATTATATAAATTAATGTGGTAAATTTAATTAACAATTATATGAATTCGTATATAGTTTATTAAATAATATTTTTGAAGTTGAATGAAATATCAACCAAATTAAAATATAATATTGCATAAAATAATTTGAATATTTCAATGCCACTTATTAATTTAAAAGTGATATGTAAAATATTATTAATGTTATTAAAAAACAAATTATAAAAAAATGAAAATAAATAACAACAAATGAACCATAAAATCCATAAACAAAAAGGTAATAAAATAAAATTAAAAAAAATAATTTGCCGTTGTGAACAGTACAACTCCAAATTTGGAGTTGCACTGTTCACAACTCCAAAAAATCGCCAATTTGTCGTTCACTGCTGGAGCTCATTTTTGCACTAATTTCCAGCAGCACACTATTTCAGTGTGCTGCTGGAGATGGTCTTAGATGTGATTCTTTTCGCTCGGCTCGTATATATGGAACTATCTTTTTTAACCCACATATATATACCAACTTGAGCAATTGTGATATTCTAATATGATATCAATTATCTAGTTTAGGTTTACAAACAAATTGAGTCGATTTGTGAACTTCTTGAACAGATTCAAATGTTATATTAATCGTATTTTGAGAGTATTCAGAGGCGATATGTTTAAAAACTAGATAGTTGACTACAAGTTCAAATTACTTAATTTACTAATTTATGTTGTGTTGGACTCAACTATCGGGAAATGAGGTGGCAAATGCAAAGAAACGTAAATTTCTTCTTCTTGACATATTTAGAGGAAGCAAAGAATGTGTGGTTGCAGGAATTTTGGCCTCAAGTTCACACATTTTGCTGCATGCCAAATGCCTACCGATTTGGTATGATTTCTTCACCTCTCTTTAAGAATTTATTCTTTTTGGAATTATTCCCGTTTTAATTTTCTAATATTCAGCAGTCGGTGAAAAATTATGAACTTGAAACCTTTTAGTAATTAATGAACATTGTTCATCGCAATGTCAAATTTACCATAAATTAGTTTTATAGTTTTTTAATTAAAGAAATGTTATATTCTTTTGGTGGATATTTATAAACGAAAATTTCAATTTTGTATATTTTATTTCACAATTTATTTTTTTATTTTCGTTAAAAAAATGAGCTATACACTGAGTACTAGTATTCCTATTAATTAATTAAGAGAGAGACTAATATTTAACTAACTTTTGGTGCATTTTTTTTTAATTCCAAAACGTGTGAAGAGTGGTGGTGTGGGTGTGTATAGAGTTTTGATCTTTTTGACAATCACCATGAGTAGATATATAGCACTTGCTGACATGCATGTCATTCACTTATTAGATATACAAGATGTCATATGAATTAGATGTACAAGATGTCATGTGACAGGTGCTCATGTAGGTGCCTACAGTAATTGCCAAAAAAATCAAATCTCCATATATATTATACTAGTAATTAATTAAATTCAATGTATAGATTCTAGAATTCAAAATTGGATCCTCATTTATGTAACCACATGAAATTAAGAACTACTATACATATAAGGGCATATGCAACCATAACCATAAATTGCGTGAAGTTTATATTATGTCACGTCGTTGTCACATCAAAGTTAAAAACTCCATCTTTTTTTTAAACATTTTTTCATTATCATACAATTCTTCAACAAATTTTTTATGAATCTCACTTTCAATACTCTTATTTTTAATCTAAATTTCATTTATCCTTATTTATAATTTCATTTACCATATATTTAATATTTTCAATGTAATATTTTAATAGTATTTAAATTTTACATTGTTTAAAAAATTAATAATTTTACAAAAACAAACTAAAAAAACTCTAAAAATTAGTATGTGCTGGCTAGTTTGGATAAGTTGAAATCAATTTTAATGAAAACTAAATTACATAAATTGAGAAAATAACATTAAATGATGAAATTAAAAAAAAATACAAAAACTCGACATATAATGCAAGTACAAATACAAATACAAATCCAAAGGAATATATATACATCTACAAATACAAATATACAAACACAAATACAACTACAAATCCAAATCTACTACATACACCATTTTTTTTAATCATTTCACGAGCATAAATAGAGATGCACACGAAGTTGTTCGTCAGTCAATTATTTTTTTTTAGTACAAATAGGAAGACTTTAGATTTTTTGTTTTAATTAGTAGCTAGCATACCCTCTAATTTATCTAATTTTCGGTGAGTGTACTCTGTAAATTTTCCCAATACATTTTCCATATTATCTTTCATCTCTTCCAATGTTGTAAATTTTGTTTTACCCTTCATCTTAGCTGCTTTTTGGCCAATTGAAAGAGTGCGGACTTCATATATTCATCCATATCAACACTCGTGTCCAAATTAAAAGATGACGTGTGTGCTCCTGATGCAGATGTCCTTGTTTTTTTATGAAGTGATTGTCTCCTAATTAGGGATGACAATGGGTCGGGTCTAAATCCGATCCCGCATTGAACACTATCAAGAGGGTCCACAAGCGGTTTCAGGACAGGTCCCGGGTTTGACCGGATCCACCCCGCCCCTCCAATTCTCCAAACATGTTTGAAAATATATATTAATAATATATAATTATATTATTTATATTAACTAATCAATACTTTATTTCTAATTTGAGTTTATAATATTTTTAGATTGAAATAATTTTAATATATTATGATATTTTTAATATAAAAATATATTATTATGATTTTTATTTTGTTATTAATTATTAATTAAATAAAAATGATACATTTTAATTTGTGATAATATTTTTTGTCCTAAATATTATTAATATAAATTTGAAAAATAAATGTAATGATGGTTTTTTTTTTAAATTTTTTAACTTATTTAAATTTTTTGTTCAATAAAATTTAAATTATATTTTAATTGACGGATCCAACGGGTCTAACCCGAATTGGATCCGTCGGGTTCAAAGGACGGTACGGGTTCCAGGTTTGCCCAAACCTGCCCCGAATCCGCCCTGTTGTCATCCCTACTCCTGATTGTGAAGCGTACTTCTCAAATTCTTTTAGAATTCTCCAAACATTGTTGCATTTGAAAGGTTTGTTCTTTTTATTATTCATCCACTCTTTCATGTGTCTTGGTTTGTATATCATCGTCATTCCAACCGTTTGCATGGTTGATATGCCACTTATTATAGCTTCCACTAAACTCACTCACCAACCTTTGAAAGTTTAAAAAATGTGATTTATCGGCTTCAATTGTCTCCGCAGTTTCAACATGACGATGTTCATTGCACTCCTCTGTAATACGTTTCCAGAAAAGTTTCTTTTTTTTTGCATTGCCGGTCATTGGATCGGTGCTTATAGAAATCCATGACCTTGCGAGCGCATCTTGTCTTCTTCCAGTGACCAAGCAACCTCCTTCTTTTTTCAATCATCTTTTTCATAGCTTGTCTTTGTATTCCTATCAAGGGTAATTCATCGAGTCGAAACATAGACGAATGTGGCGGAAATTGAGACTCCGATACAGAAGTTGGTGTTGCAGCATCTAAGCTAGGCCTTATTGATTCTTCTGAAGGGAATGTGGATGTTGCTAGATTATGAAATCCATAAGGAGGAGTGGAGGCCCCATGTGAAGTAGCACATCATCGAAAATTATTCATGAGGATTCATTTTATGTGGAGTTTGGTGGACATTATTCGAATTAATTAAAAATTTTGGAGGAGTCTGAAAATTATGAGGAAGTTGTGGTACGCATGGAAGATAAATTTTGAGAGTATTGGGAGGATGAACGTGGAATTTTGAGAAGATTGATTTTTTTCAGTATTTGAAGAGTTCATACAATTCATAAAAGGTATATTGTAATTTTCATCCATGTTGGACAAAATTATGAAAATATTTTTAAAAAAATGAAGGAAAGGTAGAGAGGGATATTATTAAATTGATTAAAAAATGAAGAATTGAGAGGGATATTTATAGGGAAAAAATAGTAGTTGTAAATTAAATGTAAAATTACAGAATTCAGAAGTCAGAACGGTTCAATTTTTGTTGAACAGATAATTAATTCCTATCAGATATAGTAGTTTACACAAATAAAAAATAATAATAAGGAATAAAAATATATTTTAAAAAAATAAAGATGACATCGAGACCACTACTGCCTGTTGTTGACGCTCGCGTCCCAAAAAGGGGAGTGCGCTCCCGCCCTTGCGCTTCAAACTATTTTGAAACCGGTTTATATATATAAAAAAAAAAAATTAAAACATCACCCCAGCAATTGTAACTGGGTGCCCTACGTTTACTTATATTGATAGGATTGTGAAGATATAATTTATTATGTGATTATTAAACTAATTAGATATTGTATAGAGTGTTATGGATAAATAATAATTTGTTTACTATAATTGATTACGATTGTGATTAGAATTGTGATTAAACAAAATTTTACAATTTTACCCTTTAAAAATGATAGAAATGATTAAAAATAATGGTATATTGGGAGTTTTCTAACTTTCTTTCCATTTATACAAGCCATAGATTATTTATCCTTAATGAAATTGAGGATTAAAAATCATGCTCAAATCTAATTATTAACGGGCCCTTGATTTTAGGAATTTTTGTAAATTTCTAAGTAAACATAGGATGAATTAGTATTAATAGTCTTATCACATGATAATCACCCATCTCTCCTCAGAAGACGATGACGCGCATTATCCTTCACTCTTATTCCCTTGAAAAGAGACGACTATTCTGTTTTCAGACGAGTTGGAAGATACTCAGATAAGGGCAGAGATTGTAGCTAAGACTGTCTCGACTCCTTGCCTTGCTCAATGCTTCTCCATCAACTGCAGCGGGAATAAGGGAAGGAAGAAAGAGACCATCTTGGCCCTAGGAAAGGAAAGTAAACATAGCCTAAGAATAACATAGATGTGTGATAGCTAGAAGATAATTCTTTTGTTCTCACGAGTCGTAATTAAACATCAATTGCTTATTATTTTATACACATATCTCTTCTATTCCGGAGATATTTTCCTTGTTCCCGTCGTCGAATCTAAAACTCATCACTATTTCCACCTCAATTGACAATTTATACATGCATTGAATTCAATAATTTCCTCAAAATTCCTCCGACCGTTTTTCATCGAGATCGAGTGTTCCAATTTTTTAGTTGCAACGGTGCTCTTATTCTTATGCTGGACGATAAGAAAACTCCGTGTACATATAATTAAAGCATATAATGGTTCAAAAAGCCTGTAGAGAAACGTGACTTCGGGTCGAGTTATTCGGGTTCGAATATTTTAGGTTTAATATTTCCAATTAAAAATGTTAAGACCAACATATTAATTCAAGAATCACGTGTGGACGAAAATAATTGTTCAGTTTTCACAAGTTGTAAATAGAAATCAATGTCTATTAAATAATTTATAGATTTAACGCTGTATTGATCAGATGTTATTTAATTGATGTGACATGTGTACGTGCTGTGTTTTTTTCTTTCTTTCTTTTTTTAAATTGCATTGTTTTTTTATATATATTAGCGAATGGGACATACGCGTTGCGTGTGTGAAATGATTAAACCTTAATATATATTTTAATATGATACGATGAAGTTTTTATTATAAAAATATTATGTGTAATATTTACTCAACAATAAAAGAAAATAATGTGTGAATTTTTTTTATAAAAAAATCAATTTAAAATTCAAATGGTTGCGAAATAATCGAAATATAATTGTTCCGATCTTTCTCGATAATGCAGTTTACATTATATAGCAAGTGAATAAAATAAAATGCAAGTCAAATATAAACATTAAATACAACACGCGGCTTTTACAAAAAAAAAAAAAACATTAAATACAAATTAATTTTTTTAGAAAAAAAAATCCTAATTTAAGGGTAAATAAAGAAATGATAAAATTGGAACAAAAGATGGTGTCCTCAAATGAAAAGTTAGTGTAGATATCTCAACTATTATAAAATAGTATGGATACATTGAGACAAGGTTTTTCGTTATCATCTAAGATCAAACATAAGTTTCTTCTCGATGAGATATATTTATTAATGCACTGCAAGTGAGGTGGTATACACGTGTTGTTTTTTTTTTAAAAAAATGTTGATATATAAATATTTTGTTATACTTGGGTTTTAAACTTTAAACTTGGTCTAAATTTAGAATCATGGCGTTATGTGAGATATAAAGCATTGACCATATATGTGATAGAAAATTAACTAGTTTTTTTTTAAAAAAAATAAATAAAATGAAAGTTATTGTTTTTGAAATTTAAATGATATATGTGATATAAAATATATATTAAAAAATGTAGTATATAATTTTGGATGATTACAGGAGGTGTGGGAATTTCTGTAGCATTTTTCACAACCATACTAATTAATTTAGTCAATAAAGACGTTTAACTTTAATAAGTATTCTAGTTACTTATTCCATTGGTCCTACAAACGATAAGTGAGATTTTACCTATACAGACACGGTTTGAAGACAGATTCGAGGATTGAGATCTATCAATATATGTGAGTAGGGGTGCAATCGAGTCGAGTCGAGCCCGAGTATAATACTACCCGAGCTCGAGCTCGACTATAGTTCGAGTTATCCGAGCTCGAAAAATAAATAAATAAGTATATATAAATAAATAATACATGAATAAACAAATAAATATAATATTATATATATTATATTTATATATTTATATTATATTACATTATATCATATTATATATAAGTGTGTGTTCGAGTAGCTCGTGAGCAGGGGCGGTCCTGATGTATATTAGGCCCGGGGTGAATAAAAAAATTCATCATTTAATTAATTTGAGCATAGTGATATATATATATATATATATATATATATATATATATATGAGTTTTGTTATGCTGCCCAACTCCGTGTCCACCATGTACAATAGGTGAGTTGATTTGTACATTGTGGGCACGAAGTTGGGTATAGTTGTTGGGCATCATAATTAAATATATATATATATATAAATATATATATATATATATATATATATATATAAACCAATCGAATATTATAGTCAAAGTAAACGATACTATGTAATTAAAGAAGTTAAACATCACAAACGTTCTACATAATTTTTTAAAATAACTTATTCAACAACCAATAATATTTAAAATACACTCTTGTCGCATTTTTTGAAGCAAAGTCATCATTTTTTTTTACATTTTACGTACGATGAATAATTGTGCAAGAATAAAACTATGCTGACTAAACTCATATGCAATATAAAAATAATACTAAATAATAAACTCGAAAATGAACAAAAATAAACATGTATAGGAGAATAATAAATTAGTGTAATATGAATTAATAAAATAACAACTCAACAATCAATTAATAATTAGTAAATGAATAAAATGAAAAAAAATGTTACTTTTTTGTAAAATCACACAATTTCAAAGTTACAATATGAGTAATTATCATGGTTTAATAGTATAATAAGTAAAAAAAAAATTTAACGATATGTCTACCATTGAACTAATTGAGGTTTGCGTTAAATTTTGGACCGCAGGAGGAAAAAAGATGAATTAAAAATAATAATAATAATAATAATAATAATAATAATAATGGGTACCCAGAGTTTATGGTGATTTAATTGATAAAGTAAAAGTTAATTTGCTATAAAAATATACAATCAATTATTTTATTTTTTCATATAATTTTTTATTAACTAAAATTATATAAGTATTAATATAAATACTAATTTAAAGATAATTGGGGGCTCGTCTCAAGGGAGGGCCCTGGGCGGTCGCCCGGCTCGCCCTACCTCAGGGCCGCCCTTGCTCGTGAGCTACTCGATCACATACATTGAAAGCTCGAGCTCGAGCTCAATGTATGTTCGAGCTGCTCGAGCTCGGTCAAATCGAGCTCGATTCGAGTTTTAACCGAGCTACTCGCGAGCTGCTCACGAGTAGTTCGGCTCGTTTGCCCTCCTACATGTGAGTCTTACTATTTTTCAATGGACCTCACAAATATTGATACATTACCACTCTTAAATACATCATTGGGGTAATGCTTGTAAAGGTATGATAAAATTATCCCTTACAAATAAAGACCAATTTTTTTTCATCTATTTCAAATATATTGTCCGATATCTATATTTGGTATTAGTTCCTCCATTCTTTTACCACTCTAGCTCTATTAATTAAATAAAGATAAAATGAGAATTTTCTCCATAAAATTTGTTTTCCAATAATTTTCTTAATTCATACGAATAAGTTTAAATATATCGGACAAATGAAGTAATACCTTTAATGTAATAAAATTTTAGTGATTGATGAAACATATGTGAGATATCTTTTTGAATGCATACGGTTAGGTTTTTCGCTATCAAGCTCACATAATATTGACAAAAGTTTATGTCTTGGGCCTTTCGGCATCACAAGTAAAGGGACATGATATACATGTGTTTTTTTTTAGTTGGGGAGAAAATATTATAATTAAGTGTCGAGCTCCAAAATTCATTTTAAATTTAAGATATTAGTGTCAAATAAATTACAAGTCATCATATATGTAAGTGTGTTGTGTGTATACAAGGTTTTGATATTGTGACCATCGATTGTGGGCACCTTCTGAGCATCAACTGAAGAGATGTCCAATACAGGAACTAACATCAGTCGTGCTCACAAAGAACGTTCACTATATTATGAGTTTTGACATTGTGAGCACCGAACGAGGTGGTGTATATAGTTTTGATAACGTGAACACACATTGTGTGCACCTTTGTGATCAGTACCAGCAAATGTGGTGTCCAGGGACGGAGCTAGGATTTTTGTAGTGAGGGGGGCGAATTTATTGTTATGTGATTATTGATTATTAAAAATTTTAAAATATATATATACATAATAATATAAAAAAATAATTTTGACTCATATATTTGAGAAAAAATTATTAAAATTTTGAAAAAAAAAATTGAATTTCTTATAAAGAAATTTAAATAAAAATTAAATATGTGATTTTATATTAAATTATGTAAAAATTAAAATAATTATTTCAAAGTTTTTCTATATTTAAAATACTAAAATTAAATTTTAATAAATGAAAAGAAAATATTTAACATGCAGATAATATGTAAATTTTTTTATTTACATGTATATTATATTTAGATAAATTATTATACTCGATTTTTTTATATACAATTTCAAAATAAGTAATGATTAAATTTATTATAAAATTTTGAACAAAACATGTATAAGTGTAATATCAATGAATAAATGTTAAAACATAAATCTTTCATATTTAATTACAAATTTAACACCTAAAACTCCACGTTCTATGGAATTAAAATTGAAATAGTTAAATTAATCTAACTAATATATCTATGACATACTAACATTTATATTATTTTTCAGTTTTTTAGAATAGTGATTAGAATTTTAGTAGTTTTTTATGCATTTAAAAATTGATGATAGTACAAGAAATCAGATTTAATAATATAAATACTTATTTAAAGATAACTGTTTTTTATTTGTTAAACCGTTAAATACATTTGTTTCAATATCTTTGCAATTAAATATGATTCATATTATTTGAATTTTTGTATTAGAGTCTATTATTGTGAGATTAATGAAAAATATACATTGATCTCACAAATGTACGAAAAATGTTAATTTATTTATTTAATTAATTATATATCTCTTCCTATATATAAAGAATCTCCCACTTAGACACCATCTTTTCATTTGCCAAAATTACCCTTATGTGATATAAATATTACTCTTTTATTTTTATTTGTTTTTTTTTAAATTTTAATATTTCAAATTTTCATATTTTTCTCAACTAAGCATTATAGATAACATAAATTGATAAATAAATTTTAAACTTATTTTTATATTAGTTTATAAATAAAAATAAATAAAGTTAAATATTATCGAAAAAATAATATTTATACATAACATGCAATATTAAATATATTATATGATTTTATACGCACGCAATGCGTGTGTGCGATTATGCTAGTATGATATAATTTATATACAATATATACCAAAAAAAAATTGAAAAAATTGAGGGGGGAGGGGGGGGGGGGCGACGGCCCCCACTGAAACGACCCAAACATTCTAAAATAACATATGCGAAATTTTTTTTTTTTTTAATACTAAGTAAAATAGATGTACATACATGTCCATACATATATGCACATAATAAACAGATTTAAAAATAACATAAATAAAATACAACATTTTTACTTAAATAACTGAGTCAAACTTAAATAAAATACTGTCAAACAATCCACTTAAAAGTTTGCATGTAATAAAAATTATTTAATAAAAATAGTACTAAAATTCACCACTGGAAAGACATAAAAGAAATAAATAAG
This sequence comes from Henckelia pumila, assembly GCF_033568475.1. Classification (NCBI taxonomy): domain Eukaryota; kingdom Viridiplantae; phylum Streptophyta; class Magnoliopsida; order Lamiales; family Gesneriaceae; genus Henckelia; species Henckelia pumila. The sequence continues at coordinate 16,992,933 of NC_133123.1, read as the reverse complement.
AAACAGAGTTTAAAAATTCTTAAAAATGTTCATAAGGACTCAGCCGACGGTCACGGGGGATCACTGCATGTCCGCTCATACGTCCTCACCACCGGTAGGAACTACATCTTCCTCTACGTACTCACCTGCACCATATAAGTGTAGTGAGCCTAGAGACCCAACATGCTAACATAACAAGAGTTTAAAATAATTTAAATAACTGGAATACTAATACATAACATATACATGAATGAGCATGCTTAAAAATTATGAATTATAACTTAAAATCTTACTTAAACTTGATCTTAAATATAATCATATATTACATACATAAACATTGTTGAGCATAACATTTTTCTAACATCGCATGGTCATATCCGTAGTGTAACCTTAAACTTAAAAGTTCGACTGATCAGTCTCTTAAAACCAACGTACGCGGCGGTGACGAATCACCTCTTACTGGTAGTAAACTACCCTTAAATTGACAGTAAACTGTCCTTAACATATGGGGACTTGTCCCCCTTAAATTGTCACACTACTTCAACTTCCAACATAAAAATTATTTTCTAGCTCAACCTTAAACATTAAATCATGCCATAAAATTATTTCATGAATGCATGTACTTAAATAAAATGTGTGTCCTTCATATATATTTAATTTAATTTTTATACTAACATATAAATACTAAAATAACATTCATGCATAAAATAATTAAATATATATTTAGAACACATGCAATTTCTCATGGTTTGTGCTGGACTGTTGGCCCTAACACTCAAGCCTCTTTTCTTAAATTCTGGCTCATTAACACTGAGACTGGTCCATTAACATTCTTAAGCCCATTAACACATTTCTAAGCCCAATAAATCAATTAAAGCTCATTAGCACATACTTGGCCCAATAACAACTTAATCTGGCCCAATGGGCCCAAAAGCCCAAAGACTGGCCCAATAACTTCCATGGGCCCCCAAGCCCATAAAAATTATTGGACTAACTTAATTAAATTTATTTAAACCCAATAATAATTAAATTTAACCCAAATAATTAAATGGAACCCAATTAAATTTTTTGGATTTAATTAGGCCCATTTAACACTTAATTAAACTTAAAACTTAAAAATAAAAATATCCGAGCCCGACTCACTTAACCCGGACCCACTAGACTTGACCCATGACTACTGAACCTGACCCGGATCCCCCAAATCCCTACACCCCGAACACCCCCTCCCTTACCTTAGCTGCGGCCGTGAGCAGCAGACCTTCTTGGTCTGCTACCGGCCAGCTCCGGCCGCCCCTGGCCGGAGCGCCGCCGCCCAGACGTAGCCCACGTCTGGGAGGTCCTAACCTGCCCTGGTTCGGCCTCAGCCCTTCACCTTAGCCCAAGGCCGAACCCCCCTTCCAGAAACCCTAACCTGCGCACCCCATGGCTTCTTCTTGCACCAGCTCGCCCAGGCCTCTACCTAGCCCATAACCGACCAAGCCAAGCTAGCCTAAGGACCCCGAAGAACCCCTTGACAACCCTGACCAGCATCCATGCACGCCCCCTAGCCAAAAACGTGAGCATGATTCACAAAAACATGAACAAGTGCATACATTCAACCCATCTCTATTATTTTCTGAAAATCCTTGAATAAAAACTGATGCATACCCAACACACACATATAACACTGATATGGTGAAAGAAAAGTGAAAGAAAACATGCCTTGCACCGTAGAATTAATAGGGCAAAGTGCGTAGAACGTTTCCGGGACGACGGTACGACGAACAACCTTTCTTGATGCTTCAAAAATATCGAGGCTATGGAGTCCTTCTTGGAGGCTACTTGGTCGATGAAGGAGATGAATAATGGGGGAGGGAGGCGGCTAGGTTTTAGAGAAAAGGATTGAACGTGAGGTTTGGGGTAGATTTAGGATTTAATTTGGGTAGATAGGATTTTAATAACTAATATAGGGAGATAATAACATAAATAAGATAATCTTAACTTTTAAAAATACTAACTAACATAACAATTGATTAAAATCCTGAAATATTTATTTTAGGGAATTTTAAAGGTAATTAAAAGTCAATATTTTGGCTAAATTTGGATAAAAATGGACTCCTAAAATTATATAAAATTAAATACTGATAATTTTGAGGAAATAAAACTCAAAATAATATTTTTGGGCTCCTAAAAGACTCATAAAATAATTTGGATAGAAAGTTGTCATCTCGTCCGTCCACGGTCCCGTCTACGCGATAAAATAATTAAATTTCCATAACCCATAATCTAAAATTTTTAAATAAATAAAATCCCTAATTATGCATGTGAATTTACGTACTAAAAATACTGGGTGTTACACCCACTGCCCCCCCCCCCCCCCTCTGGCTCCGTCTCTAGTGGTGTCCACATATTGGATATAAAGGAACTCACCTCAGTGGTGCAGTGGTGTTTACAAATGTGCCCACGGGGAATGCACTCACCATATAAAAAATTTTATGAAACAATCTCACAGATCAATTTTGTGACGGATCTCAACTCATATGAGAAAGTATTACATTTTAGGTCAACCAAACTATCGTCTTCCTCCATTGTGAGCCACCGTGAGTCTCTTCATCCTTAACCTATTTGGATCATTTTCATAAATAATCTATCTGTAATATCAAAATCAAATGAAATCGTAATATTGATCGAATGAATCGGAATTGTTGTTGTTCTTCTCCTTTTTTGGGGTCTGATTATGATTAGTGCATTGATTTATGCATTCGTGTGTGTTGAAGGTGACCCAGGAACGCGACGAGGAGTGTTGTGCAGAATTCTCATGAGTGGTACTTTTTCTATAATCTCACAAGGATTTTGTTTTGATTTATTCTTTCATTAAATTCTCAAAAAATGGTAGCAAAAAATTGTGAAAATTATTTTGTTTCTTGTCTATGACAAAGAAAAGCGACGAGGAGTACTATTTTCTTAGAACATTTTAGCAATTAACATCCTGGGTTATACTCATAGCCTTATATAGTGATGTTTGATTAATTTTGTTTGGCTTGTTGTCAACTAATCGATGATGGGAATTCTTTGAACATGTTAGAATACAATTAAAAATATTGTTCTTTCTTGGTTGTTGTGGTACCGACTCTTGTTGTCGCCATCTTACCATTGTTGTGATATAAGAAAATGAATGGAACCAATTATTTTTTAACGTTGATTTCCAGCTGCCTGCAGATTGTTTACCCAAATTGACTAAAAATTGCTATTGTGACCATCGATTGTGGGCACCTTCTGAGCATCATCTGAAGATATGTCCAATACAGGAAGTCACATCAGTCGTGCTCACAAAGGACACTCACTATATTATGAGTTTTGACATTGTGAGCACCGACCGAGGTGGTGTGTATAGTTTTGATAACGTGAACACACATTGTGTGCACCTTTGTGATCAGTACCAGGAAATGTGGGTGTCCACATATTGGATATGTAGGAACTCACCTCAGTGGTGCAGTGGTGTTTACAAATGTGCCCACAGTGGGTGTACTCATCATATAAAAAATTCTATGAATCGATTCCCTATGTCAACACCTTCTTGGACTAGCCAGTCACACAGGGCTTGCCTAGTGTGATTTACCTGACTAGCGTAGTTTGCAGGCTATTGCGTTAGTTCGGGGATTTACCCAAAGCGCACCGAAAGATAGCGGCTGCGGGTTCCCACGTCACAAAAAAATTATATGAAACGATCTCACAGATCAATTTTGTGACGGATCTCAACTCATATGAGAAAGTATTACATTTTAGGTTAAATATATTACTTTTCACTGCATATATGGATTAGGTAAACATGTTTCATAGATATAAATCAGTGAGAATGTCTCACTGTAAACCTACTCATAAAATTATGTTTAAGAAATAAAATCCGACGAAACTAGTATCGTTTTTGAGAAAAATAAAACCACTCTTTTAAAAACATTAAAAAAAAGAAATATGTTTTTTTATCAGACGGATAATCCTACTCATATTTACACTAAAAACTAATATTTTTGACATAAAAATAATATTTTTAATAGATGACTCACATAAAAGATCTGTCTCTTAAACTTGACATGTGAGATCATCTCGCACAAGTTTTTGTGTAAAAAATATAATATACATTTTTTTTATTTTATATTGAGAGGATAAAGATATTTTTTGAAAGTAATTATCCTATCATTAATACTAGTAATCCTCATATGGAAAAATATGTGTGTAAAAATAATTCTTATAATGTTCAAAGATAAATTAATATTTTAATTTTAATTATTTTTAAATCGAAAATAAATAAGAAATATGATATTTATTAGTGGTAAATAATAAATTTATTAACGTCTAGATAGTTATGCTAATGGGTTAATTCATTATTATATAGTATAGAAATTCAAATAATATAGATTATATATAGTTTGCACAAGGGCTTGCCTAGTGTGATTTACCTGACTAGCGTAGTTTGCAGGCTATTGCGTTAGTTCGGGGATTTACCCAAAGCGCACCGAAAGATAGCGGCTGCGGGTTCCCACGTCACAAAAAAATTATATGAAACGATCTCACAGATCAATTTTGTGACGGATCTCAACTCATATGAGAAAGTATTACATTTTAGGTTAAATATATTACTTTTCACTGCATATATGGATTAGGTAAACATGTTTCATAGATATAAATCAGTGAGAATGTCTCACTGTAAACCTACTCATAAAATTATGTTTAAGAAATAAAATCCGACGAAACTAGTATCGTTTTTGAGAAAAATAAAACCACTCTTTTAAAAACATTAAAAAAAAGAAATATGTTTTTTTATCAGACGGATAATCCTACTCATATTTACACTAAAAACTAATATTTTTGACATAAAAATAATATTTTTAATAGATGACTCACATAAAAGATCTGTCTCTTAAACTTGACATGTGAGATCATCTCGCACAAGTTTTTGTGTAAAAAATATAATATACATTTTTTTTATTTTATATTGAGAGGATAAAGATATTTTTTGAAAGTAATTATCCTATCATTAATACTAGTAATCCTCATATGGAAAAATATGTGTGTAAAAATAATTCTTATAATGTTCAAAGATAAATTAATATTTTAATTTTAATTATTTTTAAATCGAAAATAAATAAGAAATATGATATTTATTAGTGGTAAATAATAAATTTATTAACGTCTAGATAGTTATGCTAATGGGTTAATTCATTATTATATAGTATAGAAATTCAAATAATATAGATTATATATAGTTTGCACAAAATTTTTAAGTTAATCTTAAAAATAATGAATTCCCAAAATGGCTTAGGGTTTATTTATTATCACGCGCTAAAGCCTAAAACCCTGGACTTCTCATTCCCATTATAAATAGCCGCTCTGCTTGGCAACGCCGCCGCCACCGAAATCGATCTGCTCGGCAACGCCGCCGGACGCCGCTACTCCGTTTCCAGGTTTTCTTAATCACTTCTTCCGTTGTTTGATTGTGTGGTCGTGTCACCGATCTGCCTGAATTAATTTCCGAACACGCGAATTTTTTTTCGTCATGGCTCTGTTTGACCACTTTGTGAAATAACTAATTATTTGGTAGTGCGTCAGTTTATAGCCGAAGCAGGACACGCGAGTGATCTTTTTTTTTTGGGTTAAAGATGGCATGTTTTTTAATGATCATTTATGCGAGGTTGTTTGGTAGAAATGTATGTTCTCCAACTGATTTATGTTGAAAAAAATGTCAAATGTGCAGGATCCATGGAGTTATCAATTGAAAATTTCGCATTTTATGCAGTGGTGGGATTTCCCAAGGCATGTGCATAGTCAGACAACGAGAACGTAAATCTCGTGACATCCACAGGATGAGAGTTTCTGGGTTCTATCGGCGATTCTTTTCTTCTCAACTGTTTCAGGTTTTCTTTTGTTTTAACCATTGTGTGTATGACATTCAAGGTATCTGTTTTTGTGAAGATATCAAATGATATTTAGTTCTCCTACACATATAATTTAAGCATGTCAACTGTTGTTGCTTAGTGACACAACCTGCCATTCAAAATGTGTTGCAACACGTGATTTAATATTTGTTTTTCTCCTTTCCTAATCGTCCATATTATTTACTTTTACCATCAACATATTATTATCTCTATTGGCAAGTAAATAACAGACTTGCTGTTGCAGAGACACTAGCGACCATCTTGTGGGTATCCTTTCATGGCTATCTTGTAGCTGGTGATTGGAAGTCACTCAGTCATGGTGGTCTTGATCAAAACTCGCTGTAGCTGCTAAGGATTTTGCGAAACATGCTGATTAAGTTATATTTTTATGACTTGCGACCACTATGTGCTGGTCATAATGTAATGATCAACACAGTTTCTATGACAAACTACTGGCGAGTGGCTGAAGCAACATATTTGTATCTCATATAGTTTAAATAATATGTCGATGTTACGAATTTTCTCAACCTGATATCATTGTTCCCTTTGGTCCACATGTGGGGTCTGAAGTTTGGCTCTCTGGTACTTCACTTTGCCTCTGAGATGAACGCAGCACCCCATATCAGTCCATTCCTACAGTTGAATTTGGATAGGTTTATCCTATATTTACCTGAACATATGAGGAGGGAATATTAGAGCAGTATTTCTCTATTTAATTACTCAAAATATTGTCATTTAGATATCCTAATGTCTTGAGTTTACAGGAGGAGTTTCCTTGATGTCCCGAGTTTGCTGCCAGCGTTTTATTTAAATCTACTATGAAGGGGGTATATTTTATTTGTGGTACCCAAAACTAAACTCCAAAGGATGATTGTGGATTTAAATCTCACGACGGTCGTCTTAGACTCGTCAATGTGTCAATGCTGATGTGATAATCCATTTTCTGATGGTGTTTTACATCTATACATATGGATTGTAATATATCTTTGATATGTTAAATGGAAATAGACTTATTCATGTTCCTGCTCGCATTTAAATTTTATCTGCCCATTTGATTCGCTTTAACTATTGTTGACTTTTTTTAAATTTCAGTTCGTTTGGATGCATTTCAGATATGTGACATTGAAATTGAAGAAAATGTTGTCAGAGTTGGTCCTATGTTGTGAAGGTATTTGCCAGTTATTTATATGAAAATCCTTATAGGGTGCAGTTGGCAGGAGAATTTCAAATCCATCACAACTTTTTTAACACGCTCGGAATCCTTGGATTTAAAATCCATTCCTTTACATTTTTACCTTATTATCAACTGATATAATGGATTTCAAATTCTACAAAATGTAATCATTTAAAATATTTCCCTCGAATCCTTCTCTCAAATTCAAATCCTTTTATCCAAATGCAACTTTGGAGATTCACATTAAGATTTTACCCTTTTTTTCAAATTAAACCAAATAGCATTTCCATCATGCTTGTCAATCTTCTGGGTCATGGGTAAGAAAGTATGGGCTATCATATATTTCCATTGTGAGCTAAATTACAGCTGATAGATCCGAGGAGGATGTCGCCTTATTGTAAGAGCTTTTTGGTGCAACTCCATTAGATCATCAAGCATCTTTTTGGGTCGGTTATATGGAACTATATTTAACCCACGGACCAACTTCAGCTGTTAGGACTCTTGATATTCTAATTTGATATCAGACTAGATGTTCTGATATCAAACTTCAGCTTCAACAGTGTCCTTTCTATTCCATTCAGTTTGTATTGAGTACTTATTCTTGACCTTAGTCGCCAATCCAATAAACATGTGTGGACATCGTATACATAATTGCATGCCTGTATCAGCTGGTTTTGACCTATATGCAAGGGTGCGTGTTAAGTACACCAGCTAAAAGCTATTGAGACCGGTGGTAATGCTTGTGATAAGGACATGAATGCTGCGTTGTTATCTCATTTAGTCATTTATAGGATGATGACAATTATATGATAAAATATTCTACCAAAATCTGGCATCTATCAAAGATATTGGATTTGGATTTTGAATTGGAATTGGAATAGGAATTGGAATTCATTGAAAGTGAACTGTCGATGAATTTGGAATTTGTTTTTGGAATTTCTTATTGTAATCGTATGAAGGGTTTAATGGTCCCATTCAACCAATTTGGCCATTGATGTTCAATGGCCTGGTTTGGGCTTACAAACAAATTGAGTCTGATTTGTGAACTCTCTAGTACTTCGCTTTGCCTTCGAGATGAATGCAGCACCCAATATCAGTCCATTCCTTAAGTTGAATCTGGATTGGTTTATCTTGTATCTACCCGAGCATATAAGGAGGGAATATTAGTGCAGTATTTCTATTTGCTTGTTCAAAATTGTCATTTAGATATACGAGTGTTTTGAGTTTACAAAAGAAAGAGTTCCCTTGATGTCCTGAGTTTGCTGCCAACGTTTTATTTAAACTACCTGAAACTACACGCCAAAGGATGATTGCGGATTTAAATCTCACGACGGTCGTCTGAGACGCCAGCGTGTCGATGCTGATGTGATAATCCATTTTCTGATGGTGTTTCTGTACATACAGATTCTAATATGATATTGTGAAGGCATTATACCTTAATAGACTATTGTATTCTATGGATTTAGAATTATTCTTTTGCGTTTTTAACTTATTATCAATATTAGAAATAGCATTTCCATAATACTTGTCAATTTGCTGGTTTATGGGTAATAAAGTATGGCAATCATATAACTCCATGGTGAGTTAAATTCCATACTATAGATCCGAGAGAGATGTCCCTTTATTTTAAGAGCATTTTTTTGTACAATTACATTGTTGCCTTTGGGCCAAAGGATTCAAAACTACACGTCAACTTCGTTGGATCCATTTGGTTCAAATTATAATGAGATGTACTATGTTTATAAATTATTTTACCGTTAGTCATTTCCGTCAACTTTGCATTGTCCATAGGATCCAATTTATGTTTTCTTCACTCATTTTTCATTTGGATTTGTTTATGTTTATTTTTAAATTCAATTATTGGGATTCCAATCAATCTCAAGCTTGATTAATGTGATTGGTCTCGAGCTCGAAACGAAAAAAATCTAGTTTTCTGTTGAATATTTATGCAACATTCAATGTTGCACGAATTGATTTCGATATAGGATTTTTTAATTAATTATTATTAATGTAATCAGGTAAATGAGGAAAGGCCACGTATGGGAGGGGTCCTTTTGTACGCTTTGATTCTGCAATTTTGATTTTAGATTTGAGAGTTGAGACACAAGGTCTTTATGCCATGTAGGCCAGAAATGTATTGTAAAGTCAAAAGGCCGCTGTATTTTTAAATTGGCTCCGACAAAAATATATTAACTATTAAACGGGAAAATTTATTTTTATTTTGACAAAAAAATAAAAACAGATTTTGGAAAACTTGGGTTTGCAATAATAAGTGGAGGTGCAAGCGAATTTAATTTAGCGTTATTGAAGCTCGATCTGAGAAATATTTCATCATATTCGATCATCAATATGAGTAGAGGTTAAATAATATATTCACTAATATATCATATGCTTGGATAATGGATTCTTATATAGGGACTTGAGCCGGAGTTTTATTTTTAAAATTTTTAATTATAATTTATATAATTTTTGAATTGAAGAATTTAGATTTGTAGTAGGATTTCATGGATTTATAGTGACTATTCAATATTGATTTAAAATTCAAAGCAAAAAAAATATAATTAGGCAACACAAAGGATTTCTGATTCAAATAATTCATTTTTAATTTTGATTCAAATGAATATATCTTATTTGATATATTGATTTGAAATTAAATCCACTCAAATCAAATTCGTCTATCTTGATAAGCCTCGATATATGTATTTAAAAAGAAACAACTGCATTTTGGGTCTTTTAATTTTGTTATTTTAGTCATCCAAGTTACAAATTTCAATTTTAACTCGATAATTTTTTAAAATTTCAGCATGTTTTTATTAGGAGAGCTGGTGTGGTATTATACACATTTGGACTATATTAGTTTCATGTCAGTGCTAACTCGAAAAATGACTAAATTGCAAAAAATAAAAAACAAAAACAAAAATAATATACTTAGATTAAAATTTGATAACATAATGGATGAAAATCGCAAAGTAACAACATATAAAAATCAAAAAAACAAAAACAAACAATTTTTCCTATTTAAAAATGTAGAGCTTGTTAAGTTAATTTACGCTTAAAAATATTTGAGTTTTAACTTCTCAGGTATATCAGCATATCTCCAACCCATTACGCTTTCTTGGTTTAACACTAACTTCAAGATAGTGTAATTCCTACACCGAATACAAAACTCATCTCCAACTCATTTACTCTACACTAAAAAAAATATTATTGGAATATTCTCTATTATTTTATTCACAACAACTAATTTATTCCACCAAATATTTTTAAACACAATAATTAAATATCATTAATATCTAAAATAATAGTTTATATATAAATATTCATTAGAAATATAATGAATTTAAAAAAAATTATTTTTTTTGTTTTAACATATGTGTCCTACTAAACTTAATAGGACGCCTTTATTGTTTCAGTCTTTTTTTAAAAAAAATAATGTTAATAATTAAATTAGAGTTACATAATTCAGAAAATTAAAACTATTGTTAAAATACATTACACATACAAATAATATTAAGATAAAAACAATTACATATAACATTCATAATTATGAAATTAAAATTTTATTATTTATTTAATTGATAATATAGTTCAAAACCCTAATTTAGTTATTTATTAAATAAATAAAAAAATTTAAAACAATTATTTAAAAATGTACATAATAATATTATTATAATATATCATATTATAACTAATCTTAATATATATTATAAATAAGAAATAGAAAACCACAAAAAAAAAAAAAAAAGATAGCATAGAGCTAAAGTGTTGCACCAAATTTGGTACAACACTGTAGCTCTACACTAACCTAGCCTAGCACTGAAAATAGCGCTAGGTTAGAGAAGAGAATCCAACGCTATGTTGGCGTTTTAAGGTAACATAGTATCGGATTGGAGATGATCTACAGGGGATAGATTGTGGTCATAGAGAGAGCAATTGATTCCACCAAAATCTTTAAAACTTCCCTCTACATTTGCTTGGTGATAAATGACCAATTAAATCAATACTTTGACTTGTCATTTTATAACAAAAAATTATATGTTGTTTCTAAAATCATATATATCACTCACCATACATATATTTGTAAAATAAAAATAAAAAAAAATATTAGCCAAAGTGAAGAAGGTACGATTGAAAATAAATGATTCTAAAATTTACCCCTTTGGCACGATGGTAAATGTTGTGTGTACTGAATGATTGGATGCTGGTCCCTTAAAACAGACAGGCTCCATTCATTCCGATAGTGACCCATCAAACTTTTATCTGTATAGTGCAAAATGTGAGGAGCCAAGTGCATGAAAAACAAAAATAATCGGAGTAAAAACACTTGTCCAATCCAATAATTGAGTTTTTTTCTTCTTTTTTAATTAAATTATCAAGTAGAGAAAGTTTACAAGTCGATACATTCTCAGATTTGAGAGTATAACATGCCATTAAAAATAAAATTTTTACTTAACAAATTATTATGGTTTTCTTATTATTATTGCCCCTGGTTTTTTCGCCTTATCAAGTTGTCCCTGTTGGTTTTTTCTCCGTATAAAACAACTGCATTATCATCCATCCAAATGTGTTTGTATACACGTCTATTGGTCTCTGTGTTGTCCAGCTCGAAAAATATCGGAATTTTATCTTGAATTATTGAATTCGAGTCGTACTCAAACATATCAAAAAAAGAAAAAATTGAGTTCAAGAGTTTTAATGTATCATACAACAAAAAAACATATTTTAAGTCTTTCGAATCTTTACTTTCAAGCAATAACAATTAACATGAATAGCTTTCGAACAAAATAGGGCAAACTATATATTCGAACTTCACATATCAGATTTCAGATCTAACTTCTAAATTTTTTTTTATATTGGGTTCGATTGAGTTCGGGTGGCGCCCCAGTCTATGGCCTGGAGTGCACGGATGCAACTGAATGGGATCAGCAAAAAATGAGGAATCGACTTGGGACGACTGTAGGGCTGAATATCGAACAGAAATACCAAATTTTCGACATACTGTGCTGAATTTTTTTATATATATAGATATTTTTTTTGGTATAACTAATTTTTTTCAGTATCTATACGGTATCAATATGAATTTTTTTCATACCAAAATTTTAAAATTTTGATATCGATACCGATATAAATTTTTTTTATACCGATATTTTTGTTACGATATACAAAAATTTTAATATTTTTGAGTTACTGGCATTTAAGTAGCCAAGTCTAATTTTTGACGTATCGAGTACAGAATTAACCCACCAATCAAAAATAGACATTGCTTATAAAGGGGACCCCAATTTATTATTCTGACAGCAATACACTGCAGGTGATCACATTAATTTTTGAAATATGATGTGACATACTATTCTTTTTCAATATTTTAGACTTTGGAATAAATATTTTTAATTTATTAAGAACATCTCCGGTACTGAGCTTAGAGAATAAGCTCACTGTTTGTAGCATTTCTTTTGCATCACTTTCAACCACAAAATTTAAACAATCACTAGTTTTAAACTTTTCCTTCAATCATATACTCAAAAATACAACTTTCAGTGAGCCGGCTATCCAATCACGCATTCATTTACTATATTTATAACTTTCAGTTATATATTTAATATACTCATATTCATTTATATATTTATTTAACTTATTAATAGTATATGTTAATTTTTTAATGATTTAATAAAAATTTGAAAAAAAATATTATTGAATATCTGTGGAGAACTTCAGAATAGAAAATTCAGAATAAAAAAAATTACAACGAAAATATGAATAATCATTCGTAAAATTAAATATAAATATTATTAATTAGGAAAAATTATTTTTTGGTCATTTATGTTTGTTGCGATTTCTATCCTTTATATTTTCAGATTTCAGTTTTAGTCCGCTATTTTTATTTTTTTTTTGGTAATTTTAATCCTTTTTTCGACGTGGCGCTGACGTGGCACCAATTCAGTGCTTATGTGGAGCTGACGTGTACAGTGTCACATAAGAATTTTCGAATAAAAAGAACCGAAATTGCCAAAAATCAAAACATGCAGGTCTAAAACTTAAATATGAAAACATAGCGGACCAAAATCGCAAAGTGACAAACATACAAAACCAAATTTACGGTTTTCCCTATTAATTATTAGGGCAGCATGTTCATACATGTGAAGAAGGTTCTTATATAGTTGTAAAATTTTGGAAAATAAATTTTAAAAAAAATTAATAACTAAATCTCCAACAGCTAAAATGCAACATTACAACTCCGAAACTTTCCAAATTATAATTTACAATTTTTAGAACCAAAAAAAAAAAATTAAAATATAGGGTTGGCCACGGTGCCACGTGCTCGTGTGGCAGACACAGCCGCTTCATGTTTTTTGGGGAGAGTAGTCACCCCAAAAATACATTTTAACTTCGTTTATACAAATACTTATAATTTTTTTTTTTTTATAAAAGTAGTTTTTAAAAAATTTGCGTCGAATTTTTTTAGAACAAATATTTGTTTGAACAATTATTCTATAAAAAAATAATTTGTTTTGAATTCGATTATTATCTTCTATTTTAAAAACATTTCTCAATCATTTTGTAAAAACTATACTTAGATAACATTTTTTTAGAAACATTTTATAAAAATTTTGTTCTAACACACACTTTAAACTTTTTTCACTTATAAATCACTAAAAATATGTTTAAAACACATATTCAAACATAACCTCGTTTTAAAAAATGAGTAATACTACAGTTACAACGAAATTTGTACAACAAATCTTATAACACAATATAGAGATTTAATTTATCAAAATATCACGATACATTATATACAAAATATCGCGATAAAATAACAAATCTCACGATATTATTATTGTAAATATCGTTGTGCACGATATTTGTTGTACCTAGAGATGTCAAAATGGGCTAGGTCCGTCGGATTGGCCCGCCCCGCCATACAAAATAGGTGGGTTGGGTTGGTAATTTTCCAACCCGCCTTAAAGGTGGGCCGGCCCGCCCCGCCCCACCTAATGGTGGGTTGGGATGGGTTGCAGGTTGGCCCGCCAAAATCCGCCAAATTACACGTAAGTCCGCCGGGTTGGGTTGGAGTTTTCCCAACCCGCCTTAAAGGTGGGCCGTAATAGTGGGTTGTGACAGGTTGTGGGCCGGCCCATCCCGCCAGCCCGTTTTGACACCTCTAATTGTACCTCTAGTATTTTCAGGGCAGATGCAACGAATGGCCATGGAGGGTGGGCATTGGCTGCCGACTTCAATCTCTTGGGATACTTTGTTATTGGCTGATTTTCGTAAAGCTAGAAAGGGGTTAATGGTACAAGATGGAGTTTCAATTAAACAGAAGGAAATAAATTGGGAACCTCCAGCGCAGAGCATGTTGAAACTCAATACGGGTGCTTGTGTCAATGAGAAGCGGAATAAGTATAGCATTGGTGGGGTGTTACGAGACCGACAAGGCCGACTCTTATTGGTGTCTGGTAAACAAATTAATCCACCAATATCAGTGGTCTATGGCGAGCTACTAGCTATATTGGAAGGGGTGAAACTTGTGTATGAGAAACATTTTATAGATGTACAGGTTGCTACGGACTCCCTACTAGCTGTGCAAGTAGTTACAGCTACAGAGAAAGATCTCGGCTACCTAGGAGTTTGTGTCTAGATATTACGAAGAGAATGCATCTACCTACTATCTCTAACTTTAGTCATGTTTATCGCTCAGCGAACTCTGTTGCGCATCATATTGCTCTTTTTGCTTCTACCTCACAATCATCTTTTGTATGGATGAATGGTGAGTTTCCTTTATGGTTGGTTAGACTTGTAATTGATGATTTTAAATAATAAATTTACAAGTTTTACCTTAAAAAAAAAAATTAATAATAATGATGTAGCTTAGATAGTAAGGTATTTGGTTAAGTCTAGAGGTGCACGTTTCAATACATTTCATCATCATTATTAATTTTAAGTTTGTTTTAAAATTTTATTTATTTATCTATTTTTGAGTTTGTTTTAAATTTTTATTTTATATATCTATGTTAGATTTAATAGACGTCGATTCCAATATTTATTTTTTTATGTTGAAAATGGGTCTTTGTTAAAATGACTGAATTTTTTAGTTTTTTTATAAGAGTAAAATGTATTTTGGTACATGAACTATTGGTAAAATGTCATATTGGTACACGAACTATTAAAAATGGCTTAATTGGTACATGATCCAAATTAAAGATCAATTTTACCCTTAATATGAACTAATATTATATTGATTAATTTTAAAATATCATATTTATTAAAAATTAATATATATATATTAATAAAAACCACAAAATCAATAAATAAATCATATGCATATAGGACTAAAAATACTCATTAATAAATTATTTATATTTTAAAAATATAAATAATTTATTAATGAAAAAAACACTCATTAATAAATTATTTATATTTTTAAAATATAAATAATATATAATGAAATGATATTTTTTCTATCAATGTTAATAATTATTCATTTAAAAAAATTGATATAAATTATATATTAATAAAACCACAAAGTCACTAAATAAATCATATGCATATAACACTAAAATATATTTAATGACGATAAAATATAATTAAATAAATATTTATTTATTAATATTTAATTCAAGTGCGAGTAAAAATATAAATTTATAAATTATTAAATCAAGTGGAAAAATTTTGGGTTATTAGAACTACGTAAATCGAGACAATAAGTGAAATTTTTTCTTTGAAATTTGTTTTTTCATGATCTAATCTTTAATGTTGAAAATTTTTGTATCAAATATTGAAAAAATAAAATAGTGAATATGTTTGTTTCAATTATTTAAAAACAAAGTCAACAGACTTCGGTGATCTATGTTTTTATCATAACAATATATTACAATATTTGTTGTATAATTTGAATTGACAATTTTTTATCATTATATATATATTTATATATTAATTTTTAATAAATATTATATTTTAAAATTAATCAATATAATATTAATTCATATTAAGGGTAAAATTGACTTTTTAGTTAGATCATGTACCAATTAAGCCATTTTCAATAGCTCTTGTACAAATATGACATTTTAACAATAGTTCATATACCAAAATACATTTTACTCTTTTTTATAATGTATTACCATTAAACGGAGAAATATCATATGAAACTAAAACCTTAATTTTTAAATTTTGTTTCGCTCATTTTTTTCTTATTGAAAAATATCTTTAAAAAATGACTTTTTGTTAGAGTATCGTGATATTTTGATATTTTATTGTGAGATTTTTCATTTAATGTATTATACGATTTGATAAATAAAATTTTTGTATTGAATTTTTTTTATGGTATAAGAACTTTTTTATAATTTTTGTTGTGACTTCAGCATCACCAAACAAAATTAATAGTAACAAATACTTTCTAAACCTTAAATATTTTATCATTAGTATACGGTCTTCGTCGACACTTGACAGCATCCCTGTCATAACATAATATGGGTCTTCCTAACCATTAAATTCTAGATCCGTTCTGAGTATTTTTTCTTAAATAATATAAGTCATAACAAATACATGCAACCAATGATAAAACCCGTAATGGCACGTAGTGCAGTGACACAAGAAGTGAACGAACAATTGTCCTCCCTTAAATTTTGACGTGAAAAAACGCATTTGCATTTTGGAATTTGAAAGTGCACACAATAATTATTATTAATAAAACAATAAAATATCCTATAAACTCATTCACCATTAACAACAATACACGCTTGCTTGACGAGTCTAAAAATTTTCGTTTATTTCTTGTTATTATATATGATTCAGTTATGTTGCTCTTTATTGGTATGATAACGCAAAATGTTTACCAATTAATCGAATTGAAAAAAAATATTTGAATGATATTTTAATCACTCATATTGGAAATGATATATTTTGTAGCTTGTTAAATTTAGTTATTGTTAATTAATTTCAAAAAATTTTAAGTCGTAGATGATATTGTAAATTAAGTATTAAATTTAAACCATAATATATATATATATATATATATATATATATATATTCGTTATTATATTTTAATTTTTGTTATGAATGATTATATATGCATATAATATAATCATTTACAACAAAAAATTTTAATTTCTCCCATACTTGAAGCTTGTGGTCTCTAACTATTGCTTTTATTCAACAAATTTTTTGGATTCGCCCCACACAAACGTCTATTCTATGAAGAAGAAGAAAAAACACATGAGTTTGGATCTATATAAACGGCCAAAAAAATCCCACAACCACATCTAATCTCAATGTTAAATTAAATAATAATAAGAACAATACAAAAAATAGAGTATTTACCACATCAAATACATAATTTTTGAACAGTATTAGAGGAATTAAATAATATCCCATCTCCCGATGTAATTTTTTTTTTAAAATAAATAAATGGTATTTGCATAAAAAAAATACAGGATTATTATCTATATCATTCTAAATATATATATATATAAACAAAAAAATCGCATAAATAGAAATAAAACAAATTTTCTCGCCCAAAAGGCCAAAAGGCATTTTCGAAAATAGTAAAGATATCATAAAATTAAAAAATACAAATAATATATTATTTAATGTAAAATTATAGATAGAAATAATATTGAATATTCAAAAAATAAGATAATATTATAAATGATAAAATATTTGATCTAAAAATTTTAAAATATAGATAAAAATAAAATTGAAACAACAAAATTTTTAATGCAAAGATAATATGAAGAAGTAAAATATTAAAATAAGACATTTATTAAACTCTGTCAAATACCCCTCCAACCACAATGAATTTAAATTGATTTCAATACTCTCTATGAAATCCGTTGTGATGACCTCAATTGTAGTATAATACATATCAAGATGAATTTTTTTAAGTTATCTAAACAATGAAAATGCATTATATTCGTAGTTTTCAAATCCTTTAATCCAATTCAACCTTAATTTATTTGTATTTTAATTATTTATTCACACACTCATATTTACTAATTTTGCCAATAATTGTATAAAAATAACACTCTGTGCATCGCACGATGGAATACTAGCATATATAAAACCAAGTCTTCCAAAAAAGGAAACTTCAAGTTTTCCCGCTCAAAATACTTACTTTAAACAGATTATGCATCTGTGTAAATAAAAAATTAAAATAAAAACATATAATATAATTTAAATATTTCAAAAAAATGATGTGTAATAGCATCATCATTACAACTCTTCAATTTTGGTGTTATCTATTAACAAATATATATATGTATATATAAATTAAAAAAATGAAAAAATATGTATCATTATATCTCATGCTTGACTCTTCGATTTATGTGCATCTATCTTACTAAAAACCTATAAATTATGGAATGTTTTTGGATAATATTATCGAAAAACATTAAAAATAACCAAAAAATACATTAGTTATTTATTTTTACTATGTCTATTAAATATATATATTTACAAAAAAGTATAATAAAAAAATAAATAATTGAATTATTATGATTAAATTATAAATTTGATAAAATAAAATTTTATGATATTTTTCATGGTTTTTAAACTTCAGTTGTTGTTAGAATGTCGAACCTATAAATATTCCATATCACATGCATATACAATAAATATATTATAATTATTTTCCAGTCATAGTATATTGGTATATTTATTTATTTTTATATACTTTTCATATTAATTTTTTTATTATATTTAATATAATAACAAATTATCAAAAATATAGAATTTAGTGTAACCTCATCTTATAAAAGTATTGTTATGCGATTTATATTACATTAGTATTTTTGTATTTAATTTTTCTATATTTCTATTCAAATTTTAAAATTAAAAAATTTTATTTAAACATTTTATTTTGTTTTTTTAAATATAATATAAGTATTGCATATGTCAAAATTATAATTATTAGATAAAAAAATATCTCAAGAAAATAAACAAAATGGATAAATTTATAATATTTGGAAAAATTATTTACATATTTGCAACAAATCAAAACAAAACAAAATATCTAAATTTAAAAAAATAGAACTTAATGTGCAAAAAAAAAATCTAGAATAAAAATTTATCAAATTATAATAATTTTTCCCTAAATGTGTGTACAAAATAAAAATAAATAAATAGTCAAATAAATATGACAAAAAACTTATAAAAAAAATTCTACACACTCGTGATTATATACATTTTCAAAAATAAAATATTAAAAATAATTTTAAATAATATAGTTTCTCGATTTTTTTTACTTTAATATGTTATGATGGTTTTTGGTACATTAAATATTTTTATATTGATTTCATTATTATTATTATTATTATTATTATTATTATTATTATTATTATTATTATTTTGTATTTTTCATCAAAGCTTTGTACAAATATTTATTTAAATAAATATTTTATTCTTTGATGACAGAGTGAATCATTTCTCATTTAAGACTTATTTTGAAGACCCAAATGTTTTGTCGTTGTCAGTGGTATCCAGAGTTACGAATCACAAAGGTCTAAAAATGTTGAATCCTAGGAATCTTAAAATTTTTTTTAAATATATTTTAAAATTTCGATATGTGGTATAACTAGAAAAAAAAAAATCAATGACAATTGTTGTATTATGAAATTTTCATCATTTATACATTTTTTTTTTGTTTTCTAAATACACAAGTTTCGTTTTTTTGCCCGCGCGTTTGTTTAAAACAACCAAAACACCTTTCAAATGTTTTTTAAAAAATGCTATTCAATAATGCTTTTTAAAAATATTTTTCAAGATTGTTTAAAAAAATTTAACCAAACGCAAATTTTAATTGTTTTCTACTTATAAAACATTAAGAACATTTTTTTAAAAGACATCCAAACGGAGCCCATAACCAATTTAGGATGCATTTGGATTGGGTCATTTGACATCTATAGATTTCAGCAATGTAAACTCAAATCAATCTCTTACTTATTTTAATTAACCACAATGAATTTCAAATGATTGCAATATTCTTAGGGTTTGAAACCTATTGTAATTAACTCAATTATAGTGTAAATAAATATAAATATGATTTTTTATTTTTTATTTGTTTAATTTATTTAAAAATGGAAATACATTTAAATCAATGGATTTACAATCCTTTCATATATATTAAAACTTAAGTTGTATTTTAATTATTTATTCAAATACTTGTACTTACTAATTTTTAGTACTAATATTAATAACATAAAAATAAAGTCTCGTGCATCGCACGGGGTGTAATACTAATTTAAGAAATAAGATTTTGCAAGAAAATGATCAGATAGAAGATAAATTTTATGTATCTATGCAACAATTGTTTTCAAGGTCATAGAACTTTTGTAAAAGTTGAGATCGTCTTAATTAAGAGTTAATTTTTTGTAAGATTGAATTTCTTATTTGATCCAATTTATAAAAGAATATTATTGTTTATGTCGAAAGTTTTTATATATATTGAATACCTGTATCATATATATATATATATATATATATATATATGAAACCGTTTTATATAAGACCTAATCTTTTATGTTTTTCAAATAATTAAGTGTTGGATAGGACATACATGGGATTTAAACTTTCCTAACTTGGCAACAATTAAACGATATGATGTTGTTTTCAATCAACAAATAAAATCAATCATTGAGACGGATTTATTTTCAATTTTCTCCCCAAATGCGAAGGTCGTACGTGTGTTTTTTTTTTTTAAGTGAAAATTACAGCTATCATTCACCAAGTAACAAGTCATGAGTTACAGCCAAGCGAATAAAAAGTGGAATTGCATCACAAAAATTAACATTGCAATCCGTATTCAGACTATGACGAGCTACATGATTCGTGCTTCGTTGACAGTGGTTGATAAGTCATGAGTTACAGCCAAACGAAGATCATGTTTGATTCCACTTTATCGGGGGAAATAAAGTTCCGGGTTTATATTTTATTTTCTAAAAACTTATTTTCACATTTCTAAATACATAAGGTTTTTATTCTATTTTTTTTCGCTCCTAAAAATATTTTAATCACTGTTCTATATGCTAAGATGGTGTACTATACCTTTCAAAAATAAAAATAAAAATGGTTTACTATATTTTAAATTGTTTACTACTCCACATATTGCTAAAACATCAACCATTGAACGTACAAAAATTGGATCATTTTGATTGCGATGGTAAATTCTGTATTTTCCACAAACAAAATCACATATATACGTCATTCTACAACATATTTAAAAGAATCTTTTTTTTTTTTTTTTTTTTTAGTTTTTGATGAAATGTTTACAAGAGTATTACGGAATATGAACAAAACTCATTTTATAACCTCACGAGTGAATTTGTGAGATGAAACTCTTTCATCTAGTTCAAATTATGAAAAATATTATTTTTTATTGCAACTATCGATTTAATCAATTCGTCTTATACGAATATGGATCAGTGACATATTTTTATAAATGGTAAATTTACTTTAAATACTTAAATCCAAATTTAAATTGGTTTTCAGTCACCGTCAGAAAAATATGAGTTTAAACTTCTGATCTACACCAAAATATTTCTGCACCTGGGCCAACATGTCTTTTCACGGGTGAAATTCAGTACAAAACATCGAAAATATGGTACTAGTCCATGTTTTCAGAACCGGATGGACCGACCGATTCGACCATGAATCGGTCACTGGTCCAGTACGATTTACTCCTAAACACCGCTTTGACGGTCAAAACGGGTCAAAAATCGATTGAACCGGTCACAAACCGGTTAAAAACCGTTCAAGAACCTGTTCAACCGGTTTTCCGAATTTTTTTAATTTTTTTTAAAAAAGTAGTTTTTTTAATTTTAAAGCCTTAATTTAATATTTTATTATATATATATATACAATATTGAATGGTTATTTAGTTTTCAAACTATGATAAATACATATTTTTTTCTATTTATATACATTTTTTAGGTTTTTAGAAATTTAAAATATATTATTAGTTATAATATAGGGCTAATTGCATTAATCTTCCCTGTGAAAAGTCTAAAAATCATAAAACCTCCTAAAAAATATTAATAGGTTAATGCATTCCTCAGTTTTTTAAAATGTAGCACATTTTACCCCTATGTTATACAAACTCGGACACATTTATACCATCTCATAAGGGTTTTTATGCTAATTTTTTTAAAACATAGGGTCTAACATGCTATTAATTTTACACAGGGTGTTTTATGCCTTTTAGATTTTTCACAAGGGGTGTGGAGCAATTAGCCCTTATAATATATTATATAAACGGTTTTCCGGTCTGACCATCTGGTTAAAACGGTCCGATCGATTGGACCTTTTTTTCTAAAGTAAACCGGTTCGATCACCGGTCCGCTTATGAAAACATTGGTACTAATATATGATATTCGAGCATTAAGTGGTTTAGATCTGGTACAAAATAAAAGGTTCTGAATATAAAATTTGAACATCTTTATTAACATCAACACTTGCAACATATGTTTAAGTACTCAAAAATCATATATATGTATCAGATCTAATACATTTGGTACTCAAATATTATATATCAATACCATATTTTCATTGTTTTGTATCGATTTTCATTCAAAGAAGACAAATGCGTCATTAATACCAATTCTTACATGTTTGAGTACTCAAAAATCATATATTAGTACCAAATTTGAAACAGTTGATATCTCATTTAATTGTAACATAATTTTAATGTTCTATACCGAATTTTATCCAAAAAAAAACTAGTGGATCCAAGGAGTGCATAAATCTTTTTTTTAATTAATGGATCAAGGAGTGTGAACACTTTCTTTTTCTAATAGAGACTCGTCACAAACTTGAATTTGATTCTAAGGATTTAAAGAACATTTGTCCTTTTATAAAAGACTTACACATAAAATATTGATTATATAGTGGTCCATCTTGTCCAAAAAATTTGGGGGGAAATCCATGTTTTAAAACTTTTGCAAATAGAACCATTCTTTTTTTTTTTATATATATATAAATATTTATCGAGGCGTCATCAAATCTCATAGTCCGGTGATATCTATTGTCACAATATGAGATAATATCTTTAATTTGAGAGCAATGTAAAATCCTCCTCTATCATCAAAAAAAAATATCGATCGAGATTCAAAATTTTGAATATAATCGAAATTCAATATAATAACAAGCAAGTGAATTATATAGTTGACCAAAATGGGTCGCGTAATGTAATATGATAATCAATTAACGCAAAACATTGCTGTCTTATTATGGGATAATTTCATTTTAAAGAAAAAGTTAGAACAAGGTAACAAAATAATCAGCAAAATTATGCAATTTTAAAATTAAAAAATATATATTATGTGCTTCAAATCCAACACCGTACTATCGCCAGAGGAAAACAGGAGAGACTTTGTTTTCTTGTTCCAACTATATTTCATATTAAATATTGTGAATGATTATTGCTTAATTAATTATTATTTCATTATTATCTGTGACAAAATTTTTAATGAACGTGGGGTCCAACTGGAACTGCCTGGCTGATTGATGGGGTTTTAAATATTAATGATGTAATATATATTTATTTTATATAATAATGTAAATGCCATGATTCAGGCACCTGCAAAAATTTTATAATCGTAGAATTTTTACTATTTTTTTTAAACCGGAATTTTTAATTTTTATTAACGGGCAAAATTGAGAGTGTGTGTGTGTGTGTTTTTTTTTTCCACGGGAGAATCACACCGGCTATTTATCCAAGTATCTCGTCGATTAATATAGTAATATGTAAATTATGTTAAATAAGTAAATCATCAAAACCAAAAGCTAAACTAAGAAAAGAGCTTCTTTTTTGTTTTTTTTTTTTGAAAAGTTTTTGTAATTTTGAATGTGTTATGTGTGTGAATGAGCTTTTTGGTAATTAAAAAAATTTTATTTAAACTAGAATTGGATCTTTTTTAAAAGCCAAAATTTAAAGCTTTTTGATAGCTTTTGTAAATTAACGAGTTAAAAAATACTTTAATGATTTACATCCAAATATATTTATTAATTAAAAAAGCATTTTGTTTTTATCTATTTATCTAAACACAAAATTAACACAACGTTTACTCTTTAAAAAATAATTTTTTGAGGAAAAACTATTGAAACCAAACACACTCAAAAGTCAAAACACTCATTTTTTGAACTTGAAAGAAATATTCTTTAGGTCATTTCATTTTAAATTTTTTTATCATTATATATTTGAGTATATTTTTAATGATATGGTCTCACGGATCCTTATGCTCATATTTACAATAAAAAGTTATATGTTTGGTATAAAATAAAATATTTTTTAACACGAGACTCAATGAGATATTTGTCTCACAAAAATTATACGCATGACCATTTCACATGATTTTTTGTATGTCTTAATGTATATATATATATATATATATATATATATATATATATATTTATATTAATCCCATGTCATAATATATAAATATAATTGTCTTGTTTTTTCATGAAAGCGGAATATGTCAACATTAGAGATGCCACGACAAAATGGGCTCGGGCTATGCTACACCGAGTGATTTTCACCCGGTGCAGCATCTGCCCTTGATTGGGCACCCGGGCCCACAATAAAATGGGCTCGGGTGCCCAGTCAAGGGTAGATGATGCACCGGGTGAAGATCACCCGGTGCATCATAGCATCTCCCGACAAAATGTGTACATACTTTGATCTTACCACTCTGTTTAATTACAGTATATTTCATATCTTCAAAAAAAATAAAATTAGAGTATATTTCATTATTACTGCATTTAATTGAAATATAACTTTTAACATTTTTAAATCATTTCTTCAAAAAAAACTGTTGAAAATGTTTCACAAATTAATTTTATGAGATATATCTTGTACTCGACTTCATTCATAAGAAAATATTATATTTTTTGACAAAATATTATTTTCTACCCCATATGTGGAGTTTGACCTATCTCGTGTATAAATATATGAGAGACTGTCCTATGATAGACTTACCATTCTTTCATGATGTCTAAAGTTTGTAGATTAAATACAAAAATTAGTACAAACTTTTAATTCATGATTTTGTGAAACTTTATTTAAAATTATGATTATACATTCATTACATAACTTTATTATGAAATTTTTTTGTTTTCTTGAAATGGATTTTAAAAAAATTCAATCATATTTTTTTACCTATATTTTCAAATTTTTAGATACTCTATCGGGATAACGATATTAATAAATGTCAATTATGGTCGTAGTGATACTTATGACCACTTTGGAGTCTCGGACCTAGTCTGATTTGAGGATAGGTTTCATGTGAAACGGCTCACATATATCGTTGACATGATTCACATATAAAGTAAAAAAATTATATTTTCTATAGATGAAGTTGAGTAAAATATTCTTTTCACAATATTAACCGATGACACGATCTCATTAGAGTTGCATTGATTTGATTAGTTTCATGAATTTGGAACTTATAAAATCGGTTCTAAATTGAACCAAACACTAAAACCGAGTTTGAGAATTTGGATTAATATAGTCTAAGAATTCAATTCAAATCAATGATAACAGATGCATCGATTATTTTCAGGTAAATCCATAGACAATAATTTTAAATCCTAATTAATTATAATTTGAATTATCGTAGTGAGTTTCAAATTGATCATCCTAATACGAAATTGTTTTAAATCTCTCACTCACATCCAAACACAACATAACAAGAATTCTATCTACTTTATCATAAAATTTCATCGACCGATCATCACAATAAACTAGACTTCAGAAGATCAGAATATTTTCTCAAAAATACAAAGCTAAAATCACAAACTAGTTTCTCTAAATATTTTGTGTATTATCATTAAATAGTAATATATCGTTTTATTCATCATATTACTAATATATATATAATTCATCTCATCACATCCCACGTTCTTCTCATCATATTATTTATTTGTATATTAACTATTTATTTTACATCAATCAAATCATTAATTATTTATAATACATCAATCAAATCATTGAATTTAAATTACTATATTATCCTTATAAATTTTATAATTTTTATTTTATTTATTGATAAAAAGACAAAATAATCATTTAATATTTTTATATAAAATTTAATAAATCAAATCAAATAAACTATAATATATCGATCAAATCCAATACTATTTTAACTATCATTTCTTATTTATTTTTTATTACATTATATTACTTATATATGTATTACTCATATTATCACTCAAACCAAACAGTGCCTAAATATATTATATAATTTTATTTAAAAACATAATAGTCACCTCAATCACTTAGGTTAAAATATACATAAGCTACATGACTATATATAATGATTTATAAAAAACGATGAGAAAAATTCAACAACTTAGGCATTACCTAAGAGATAAACGATCACCGACAGATCCACCATCGTTCGCCATTTATAACATTGCATCAAAAACATAAACTTTCAATGGATATCTAGTCTCTTGTAAGGAACTATATTCTCGATTTTATAAATTGGATCATACTACATGTATAATGTGGTTTACACGTTGTATTACAAAATATATTTGAAATTACAAAACTATCATAAATGCATTTGGAATATTTTTTTCAAATAAAATTCATAGATAATTTTGTAGTTACAAATTCACTTTATAATTCTTTTTGTAAATGTAGCATTTTCTTTATAAATCAGGACATGTATTAATATCTTAAATGCAATGTATGTAAAGCGATGAACTATTCATTTTTTATTCTTTAAAAAAAAAAACTATACATATTTTGATCCAATCGTCCTCCAAAGATTCTTGCTAATGGCTAGTTTCTGTCTCCCATTACAAGGAGAAACAAAAAAAAAGAAAGAAAGAAGAGAAAGCAATAAAGAAAATAAGTTGAATACTTTGGGTTTTATGTTTGAAAACGTATCATTAAACGATCTCAAATATCTATATTCATGAGATAAATCGATTCAACTCATATTAATAATAATATAAAATAATATTTTTTTATGATTTATTTTGAATGAAAGATATATTTTATAAAATTGATATATGAGATTATAAAAAAAAATGGAGTGTTTATTTGTATCATGGAAAAAAGTATTTTAAAATTTGGGTGAATGGTATGGTCATGAAACAAAGTAAAAGGAAGCAAGAAAAATAGAACCCACCAACATAATTCTTGTACTACCCCACACACCTCTAACCCCCCATGGAAATCAATGAGTCAACACAAGCTAATAAGCAACAACCCGCCACCGCCACCGCCACCTCCTCTTCCTCCTCCCACCACCTCCTTTCTCCGCCGCATCTACTCCACCGCCTTCATGGCCGCCCGACGCCACCGTACCTGGCTTCCTTCTCCGCCCTCACCAACCCAGGTGGTGGTCTACTCGGAGCTAATTCCACAGCCCCATCAACTCCAGCGGCTGCGGCGGCGGCAACGGCCGGCGGAGGTGGTCAATCCCAGTCGACGCAGCCGGTGGACGCCTCCTTAGCCATCGCGACCAGATCAGAAACCCTAATCGACAACCCAGCATCAAAGAAATCAGCCCACCAAGTACAACAGCGGCAGCAGCAGGTACAACCGGCGGAGCAAGGGACTCCACCGCCAGCTAAGAAACCAACCAAAGACCGCCACACCAAAGTCGACGGGCGCGGCCGGCGCATCCGCATGCCGGCGGCTTGTGCTGCTCGGGTTTTCCAGTTGACGAGAGAATTGGGTCACAAATCGGACGGTGAAACGATTGAGTGGCTACTCCATCAGGCGGAGCCGGCCATCTTAGCCGCCACCGGCACTGGGACAATCCCGGCGAATTTTTCTACACTCAACATCTCTCTCAGGAGCAGCGGCTCCACTCTCTCGGCTCCTCCGTCGAAATCCATTCCCCATTCTTTTCATAGCGCGCTGGGGTTAGCTCATCACCCTTATGAAGAGAATTTCTCTCAGATGTTGGGTTTTCATCACCAGCAGCAGCAGAGCTCCCATCTCTTACAAGCAGCTCAAAATTCGGATTCTGTAGCCGGCGATAGCGGCGGCGGAGGTCAGCAAGCGACGGAGAATTACTTGCAGAAGAGATACAGGGAAGATTTATTCAAAGAAGGAGCCATCGATTCACATGGTGAAGGCCCCAGCTCCCCTCCACACAAACAATTCAAATCTAAAAACACTTCACAAGTAATGCAAGCACAGAAAACACAAGAAGCGGCGGCGGCCGCTGCCGCTGGGCATTCTCCGGGAAGTATTATTAGACACACTAACATGATGCCCACCACCGCCATGTGGGCTGTGACACCTTCCCCAAGCAGCGGCACCACCGGCAGCACATTCTGGATGCTTCCCGTCACAGCGTCGGCCGGAGGTGGCGACGGTTCTCGAAACCCAACTTCCTCCTCCCCGACGGCGTCAGGTGCCCCATCCGAGACAACCCAGATCTGGCCTTTCCCCACCGCGCACGGCGGCGGAAACGCCCTGCAAACCCCGCTGCATTTCATGCCGAGGTATAATTATTCAGGGAATCTCGAATTTCAAAGCGGACGATCGAGTCCACTGCAATTAGGATCGATGCTCCAGCCATCTCAGCATCTGGGATTAGGGGTTTCAGCAGAATCAAATCTAGGAATGTTAGCAGCATTAAACTCATATTCAAGAAACAACAACTTGAATATGAATTCCGAAAATCTTGAGCAGCAAAATCAGACTCAAACTACAGATAGCGGAGATGATGAACAGACCAGTTCTCAATGAATTCAAGGTTGGTAAATGGTAATTTCATAAGCAAATCATTAATTACTCCATTTTCATGAACAAAACTGCAACTGAAATTTGTTTTCCAGTATCAGATTCGAGTATTTGGCGATTGAGTCCGTTTTTTTGAAATTGAAACAAGAAGAAAAAGAAAAGGAGTACAAAGGTATCCGATTCCAATCTTTTGATTCTGTATTTGTGGTGTGCGTTGTGAAAATATTTATTATACAATGTAATTTTTTTTAGATTAATAATGTTTCATATTTTGTGTCGAAGAATTCGAAACCTATGTTTTGAGGTTTCTTTCAGGAGTGAAGAGTGATTGTGTATAGGAGGATATTGATTTTGTGTTTTATTGGTGCTTGTCAAATTTTGATATCTTTTTAATACAGAAAAAATTAATTAGAGATGCCATCTGAGGTGTAATATAGACTTATATATTTATATTTATTATTTATATATGCTAAAGGATAGGTATGAGCCTCGAACCGGTGTTAAAGTTGGTGCTATCAACATTTTCTTGGGCGAGTTTGTCTCAAAAAAAATTGCATATGATTTACCTACTAACATGGTGACTTGCATTCTACTGCTTTAACTTGGGTTTATCCCGTGCACAACGAATGCTGAGGATTGAGGGTTGGTTCCATAGTCACTAAAAGAAAAGATAGGTATGAGTTATGCCACATTTAATTGTAATAATGTAATTATAAGAGGAATTATTTACATGTTATTTTCTGCACTTTTATTTTGGCTACGAGTTTGTTAAAGTTAGGACTTTGAACTCAGAGGTTTCATTTCAAATTTGGAATCCAGGCGTCCGACGACACCCATATAATATATTAGCATATTTGCACACATTATGTGTGTGACGAAAGTTTTTTTTATATTTAATTTCAATAAAAAATATAATATATTTAGAGCAATAAAAATAATTTTTTTTGTTAAGAAAGGTCACTCTAAGTAGTTAAAACACCATTTTTTTATTAGGTATTTCTTATTTCATTAGTTTTTTTTAAATAATTTGGAATTTGAAAATATATAAATAAAATGATTATATTATATATTACATAGAAATAATTAAATAAAAAAGAAAAGAAATGAAGATAGTGGAAAGAAGAAGATTTAGTGTGTGTGTTTTTTTAAATATATTTAATATTTTGACATACCAAAAGATCAAATAAGAATTTTTTGCATAATAATAGTAATATATATATATATATATATTATGTTTTCACTTTATTTCTTTAGCAAATCCACGGGGAAAAAAATATTAATTTTATATATATATAT
Organism: Henckelia pumila; assembly: GCF_033568475.1. Lineage (NCBI taxonomy): Eukaryota > Viridiplantae > Streptophyta > Magnoliopsida > Lamiales > Gesneriaceae > Henckelia > Henckelia pumila. The sequence goes on along the minus strand of NC_133123.1, from coordinate 16,962,878 downwards.
ATATATATATATATATATATATATATATATATATATCTTGGACCACTTTTTGTAAATTTTTTTTTATAAAATAATAATAATAATCTTGGACCACTTTAATTTGTCGATGGGCACACTTGGAGTTTGGACGGTTTGAATTAAACAAAACTTTTTAGAACTTTTCACAATCCGCAATCAAACATACGTCGTGTATTCGGTTTTATTTTTTCTGTTAAACCCTTATTATATTGAATTTTTTAAAATTTTCTATATACATGGGAGGTTAATGTATAAATACCAAAAAATATATTACATAGTTTAAGCCTATATAAGATTTGATTTGAATCACGTATCGTACGTAACACCCGCGTTAGATCAAGTGAACTTCGTATCAATGGCTTTATTGTACACAATAGAGGATCCCCAACTCTACAAGAATGCATGCTTTGGTTTACATCATGAGTCAATTGTGAATAAATCGCTAAACCCAAACCTAACTTTTTTATAAATCCCTACAATAAAATTTTTTTCTTAAAACTCCCTAGGACCACCAAACTTGGTCAAATCCAATGTTTAATTCTTGTACCCAATTTATGCATTTATGTACTCCATTTATGCAATGTTTGTGCTCAATTATGGTACTTGAATCATCCACAAAATGGTATCAGAGCTTTAGGTTAAATATTCAGACTTAATATTATTCGTTAACTCATATTTTTCTTTGTTGAGGAGAAGATTTTTTTACAAAAGATGACTTCAAACGAAGGTTTGAATCAAGAGGATTTTATTTATATGAAATCCTATAAACAAGTTAATTTGTTCACAATAGATTACTTACGACAGAAAGATGATTTCTAACTCTCAATTTTTAGAAATTACCCCAGATTCCTCAAAACTCTCCGGAGATCTTAGAGAAATTCAAAAGACGGTATAATATTACAGCAATCAGCTGTATGAAATACCTCGGCAGATTGAAGGAATCCTTAAGAAACAAGAAGAAATTCTTGTAACCCTAAAGGATCTTCAAACTAAAATCACAAATCTAGAACAAACTTCAGGTTCTAGAAAAGGAAATACAGGAGGAAGGTTACTACTCTCGTTTGGTACCGAACCATTGTTACATCAGAAAGGTAAAACCAAAATGGTTCAAAAACCTTTAACTGATGATGAAAGGATGATTAATCTTATAAAAGCAGTATCAGAGAAAAACACTATCTGATGACTACTTTAGAGAGATTAAATCTCGAGGATCTACAAGATCTCGCGGATTCTTTTGCGAATCTCAAAGTAGTAGATCTAAAAATGAACTCCCCTGAGGGTGAACAACCCATAGGGAATCTCCCAATATATGTGGTTAAAACAGAAGAACCGCATAGTGAGTTTCAGGTTGGAGAAAATTCACATCTAGCAGGAACCAGATCAAGAAAGAGTAAAATCCCACTCCATCAAACTCCTTACGGAAAAACTGTTTTAGATTTAATACATCCTTATGGGGTTATGTTAAACCTTGATGTTTTGGACTTCAAAAACAGAGAAGATCTTATAGATGATTGGACGTCAGCTATGAGAATTGCAGCAGGGACATCAGATCTCAATAAAAAAAGATTCATTAAACTTCTAGAAATGAGTCTAATAGGATCTGTCAAGATTGCTTGGGAGATGACTATGCTAGATACGAAGGAATCAATCTTAGCAGGAGAATCCCTCAGCGAAATTGGAGAAAGAATGGCCACCCTATTTAAAGCACAATTCATAGGGGTAGACATTTTCAACAATCAAGATACAAAGAAAAAGAGAAGATATACTCAAGCTCTGTATAGCCTCGAGTTACATGATATCTGTTTAGTTGATGAATACATTATGTTATTCACTAAATACAGATAAAATTCAGGAGTCGATAAAAATGTAGCTATTCAGCTATTTTTCGCAAAAATGCCAAGTCCCTGGAGAGAAATGCTGATTAAAGAATACGTTCCAGGTCATCTTAACACTTTGGCAAGACGCGCGTCCTTTTTGAAAGGAAAATTGGTAGAATGGTGTCATATGGCAGCATTACAGAAGAACTACAAGAAAATAAGGGGTATAAATAAACGTACACCTTTATGTTGTAAAGATAATGATCTTCCAACGATCATTGGAAACAGATCACAGGGATGTAAAAGGAAGAAATTCAGAAGTAATCCCTACAATAAAAGAATGAGAAGTTCTTGGAAACGAATAACAATTTGGTCCAAACAAAAGGCCAGATCTTATAGGTCAGGAAAAAGAAGTGGACCTACAAGAATATCCCCAGTAACAAGCTCATCACAAAGCAGGGGACGAACACCATCAAGAAGAACTTTCAGAAGAACTCATACAAAAGCAAGTGAAAGTTTCAAGGATTGCAACTGCTGGACATGTGGAGCAAGAGGACATATATGTAACACCCGGTATTTTAAATACGTGAATTCGCATGCATAACTAGAAAATTATTTATTTAGAATTTTAGATTATGAGTTAAATAATTATGTGAAATTATTTGCGCATGTTTTAAGTTATTTTAAGCATTTAACCCATAATTAGTGATTTTCATGATTTATGAAAATTTAATTGTTTTGATCGCGTAGACGGGACCGTGGACGGACGAGATACCTACTTTTGAGCCAAAAATATTTTTATGAGTTTTATGAGCCTTAAAATAATATTTTAACGTATTTTGTCAAGAAAATTTTAGTATTTATTTATATATTTAATTAAGGGTTGGTTTTTAGCCAAAATTAGTCCCTTTATTGACTTTTATTAATTTTTAAAATTTTCCTAAAATAATATTTCGGGATTTTAAGTTAGTTATCAGATTTTATTTATTAGTTAGAGTTTTTTTTTAGTTATATATATATTGTATACTTAAAACCCTTATTAATATTTTATTACCCTATATTCTAATTAATCAAAAACACCCAAAAATCAAACCCCAACCCTACGTTTGAAGTTTTCAGCCGCCTCCAACCTTTCTCCATCACCACCTTCACGTTCCAACAGATTTTAGCAGCCTCCATACCCGAAACCTTGAAGTTTTTGGCTTGGTTTAAAGATTTGTTCGTCCCGGACATCGTATACTCATCACGTATCATATTTTCGATCAAACTTCGGTGCAATGCATGATTCTTTCTCTTTTTTTTTCGTGCCATATCAGGGATTATATGTGTGAGTGTGTAGACATCAGATTGTTCCAAGAAATTTTCAGAAAACATTTGCTTTTGGTTGATATGCACTTTGTTCATGTATTTCTTCCATCATGCTCACGTTTTTCTTCCTCCATGACTTCTACGACTGCTGGTAGGTGTTCAGAGGGTGTGTGTGAGTGGCCTGGACTCGAGTGGCTCGAGTGGTTCGAGCCAAAAGAGCCCAGGAAACCACAATGTTCAGATCGGCCTCCATGGATGCGCAGCTAGGGTTCGAGGGAAGTGGGGTTCGGGCATGGTTTAGGAGGTGCATGGGGTCAGGGCTAAGGCCAGGTCTGGACCGCTTAGACGTGGGCTACGTCTGGGCGACGGGGCTTCGGCCAGGTGCGGCCGGAGCAGGGCGGCAGTAGCCCTAGAAGGGCTGCTGCTCGCGGTCGAGAGCTGCAGGGAAGGGGGGGTGAACGGGTTAGGGTGTTAGGGCTAGATCCAGGTCGGGTCAATGGCCTGGGTCGGGTCTGGATAGTAGTGGGTCAAGTCGGGTTGGTCCGGGTCCGGGTTAAGTTAGTCGGGCTCGGGTATTTTTATTTTTAAGTTTTAAGTTTAATTAAGTGTTAAATGGGCCTAATTAAATCCTAAAAATTTAATTGGGTTCCACTTAATTACTTTGGGTTAAATTTAATTATTGTTGGGCTTAATTAAATTAATTAAGTGAGTCCACTAATTTTTATGGGCCTTGGGGGCCCATGAGTATTATTGGGCCAGTCTTTGGGCTTTTGGGCCCATTGGGCCAGATTAATTATTTAATGGGCTTAAGAAAATTAATTGGGCTTACATATAATTATTTGGGCTAAAAGTTTAAGTTATTGGGCTTAAGTATGTTAATGGGTCAGTCTCAGTGTTAATGGGCCAGTCTCAGTGTTATTGGGCCAGATTTAAGTAATGGGCTTGAGAGTTTAGGGCCAGCAGTTCAGTACAACCCATGAGAATTTTCATGTGTCCTGAATATATATTTAATTATTTTTATGCATGGAAGTTATTTTTATATTTATATGTTAGTATGAAATTAAATTAAATATATATGAAGGACACACATTTTATTTAAGTACATGCATTCATGAAATAATTTTTTTTGCATGATTTAATGTTTAAGGTTGAGCAAAAGAAAATAATTTTATGTTGGAAGTTGAAGTAGTGTGACAATTTAAGGGGGATTCGTCCCCATATGTGAACTATTGAAGGGCAGTTTACTGCCAATTTAAGAGGTGATTCGTCACCGCCACGTACGTTGGTTTCCACGCTGATCAGTATTTGATGTATGATTTAAGGTTACACTATGGATACAACCATGCGATGTTAGAAAATACTTTGCTCAACAATATTTATGTATTATGTATGATTATGATATTCAAGTTTAATTTAAGTTATGTTATGTTCATGATATTTTAAGCATGCTCATTCATGTATATGTTATGTATTAGTATTAAAGTGATTTAAATTATTTTAAACCCTTGTTATGTTAGCATGTTGGGCCTCTAGGCTCACTACACTGGTATGGTGCAGGTGAGTACGTAGAGGATGTAGTACCCACCGGAGGCGAGGACCTATGAGTGGACATGCAGTGATCCCCCGCGGCCGTCGTCTGAGTTTTTATGATTATGTTTTTATGAAATATTAAACATGTTGTTTTTTTTATTCGTTTTCAGTGGTTGGTACTAATACTTATTTTTATTTAAATATTTTCAGTGCATGCAAACTTTTATTTAATTGTTTAGAACAACATTTTTTTTATTTAAACGCATGACTCAGATATTTAATTTATTAAATATTGCAGTTTATTTAAATTATTTATTTTTAAATCTATTTATTTTGTGCATATATGTATTGGCATGTGTGTACATATATTTTAATTAGTAAAAAAAAAAAAAAACTTTCCGCATTTATTTATTAGTAGTAGATGTTTCAATTGGTATCAGAGACGCGTTCTTGGTGTGGTCATCACTGCTATGCGAGCTCAGAAATCCACGCTACCGGTCTATAAGTTTTAAGTGTTTATAGCATGACTTACTTTTAAGAATTTAAGTTAGCATTAATGTTAAAACACTTAGTTATGCATGGCGATTTACGTAAAAAAATATGTGGTGGTGCAGAATGCCTCCCAGACTGATGAACAGACGTGGGGAATCTACACCTACACCTCCACCTCCACCTCCGTAGAACCCACTTGCAGCATTGGAGCAGGCCAATGCTACTTTGATGGCAGGGGTTACTGCTCTGTTAGAGCAGCAGACTTCACGTCCTAGAATGTCCCATGAGGAGGACGTAGCTGAGCGGTTCCAGAAGAAGGGGCCGAAGGAGTTCATTGGTACCACCGATCCTTTGATGGCTGAGGGGTGGATTCGTTTTTTGGAGTCCATCTTTGCATATATGGGGATCACAGATGCGGACAGGATGAACTGTGCGACGTATATGTTGAGGGGAGACGCAGCTCTTTGGTGGGAGGGTGCTGCCAGGGGAGTACACCTCCCTACACTGTCTTGGGCGGAGTTTAGGCGTCAAGTATTTCACGGAGGATGTGAGGAGTCGCATGATCCGGGAGTTTATGAGTCTCCGGCAGGGGGACAGGTCAGTGGTTGAGTATGTGAGCCAGTTCGAGAGGGGTTGTCATTTTGTGCCTCTGATTGCAGACAGTCCACCGGAGAAGATGAGACAGTTTGTGGAGGGACTGAGAGCGGATATCAAGCACGACGTACGTATGATGGACGTCGCTACATATGAGGCGGCAGTTAGTAGAGCACTGAGGTCAGAGGAGGGTAGGAGAGAGATGCAGCGAGAGCGGCAGGGGAAGAGACAGATTCAGTCGGGGTATCAGCGACCATCTTCGCAGCCTCCTGCGAAGAAGCAGTTTACTGGGCCGGCTAAGGGCCCGAATCCGCAGCAGAGGCCACAGCAGCAGAGGGGCGGGGCCCCTAATGCTATAGGTTTTTTTACTTGCCCGAAGTGTCAGAATATGCATTCGGGACCTTGTCTGTTGGGAGCAGGAGTTTGTTACCACTGCAGGGAGCCAGAGCATCAGATAGCTAACTGCCCGAGGAAGAAGAACACGACGGGTAGAGTGTTCGTCATGCAGGCAGAGGAGGCAGACCCAGACACCTCCTTGATCACCGGTATATCTTATCCCTAGTATTTTACAATTTTTCCTTTGGTTAAGAATCTCGTTTTCTTGCGAAATTTTTGTTATTTGGGTTACCTATCTGCATGTTAGAATAAGAAGCATGTTTTACTTGTGATTAGAATTAAGGGTTATTAGTGTCTCGTTGGGGGAAAGTTTAGTAGTGGCATGAAGTTGTTGAGAATTTTCTGCGTGCAGGAAGAATTCTAGTTGGAGGCAACTCCACGTTTGCATTGCTAGATTCTGGGGCTACGCATTCGTTTATCTCCCTGGAGTTTATCAGGCGGATAGGCATCACACCTGAGATTATTGACAGTGGGTATGATGTTACTATGCCGTCAGGGCAGATTATTTCTACCTCGAAGGTCATTCGAGAACTGGAGTTGGAGCTTCAGGGACACTCCATTCGAGCAGATGTGGTGGTTTTGCCATTGAGTGGTTTTGATTTGATTTTGGGTATGGACTGGTTGACAGTCAATGGAGCTTCGATTGACTTTATTCGGAGATCAGTGTCAGTGAAACCATCAGAAGGCGACCCGTTTACTTTCCATGCATCTCAGAGCAGTGATTTTCCTCAGGTGATATCTCTTATTCAGGCGAGGAAGTTGTTGAGACGGGGTTGCCAAGGGTTTCTAGCAAGTATTGTCACGGCCTCAGAACCATCTAGCAGATCATTATCAGAGATAGAGGTGGTTCGTGACTTTTCGGATGTCTTTCCGGAGGATGTTGCAGGAATTCCACCAGTGAGATATGTGGAGTTCAGCATCGACTTAGTGCCAGACACAGTGCTTATCTCTAAGGCACCGTACAGACTTGCTCCTACCGAGATGAAAGAGTTGAAGGAGCAGATTCAGGAGTTATTAGAGAAAGGATTTGTTCGTCCTAGCTTTTATCCATGGGGAGCTCCAGTGTTATTTGTGAAGAAGAAGGATGGCAGTATGAGACTGTGCATCGATTATCGAGAGCTCAATAGGGTCACAGTGAAGAATAAGTACCCACTGCCGAGGATAGAGGACTTATTTGATCAGTTGCAGGGAGCTTCGGTGTTCTCCAAGATCGACCTGCGATCTGGTTACCATCAGCTGCGAGTTAGAGAGGCAGATGTGTCCAAGACTGCTTTCCGGACACGTTATGGGCATTACGAGTTCTTGGTGATGCCATTTGGGTTGACCAATGCTCCAACGGTTTTCATGGATCTCATGAACCGGGTATTTTAGCCGTATCTTGATCAGTTCATCATAGTCTTCATTGATGATATCTTGATCTACTCTAGGAGCATTGAGGAGCATAGACAGCATCTACAGACAGCCTTGCGGACTTTGAGGGAGCATCGATTGTATGCCAATTTCAGCAAGTGCGAGTTTTGACTTGAGCAGGTGGCATTTCTTGGCCACATTATTTCGAGAGATAGGATTGCGGTGGATCAGTCGAAGGTTGAGGCGGTTCAGAATTGGGGGATTCCAAAGAATGCTTCAGAGATTCGCAGTTTCTTGGGTTTGGCAGGATATTATAGGAAGTTCATCAAGGGTTTTTCCTCTATTGCAGTACCCTTGACTTCCTTAACCAAGAAGAATGCGAAGTTTATTTGGAGTCCAGACTGTCAGAGGAGCTTCGATCAGCTGAATTAAGCACTCACTACCGCACTGGTTTTAGCGATGACAGTACCACACGAGGAGTTAGTGGTGTACACCGACGCGTCTAAGCTAGGTTTAGGCGTAGTACTTATGCAGTGTGGTAAGGTTATTGCTTATGCGTCGAGGCAGTTGAAGATTCACGAGCAGAACTACCCGACACATGATTTGGAGTTAGCAGCAGTGATCTTCGCTTTGAAAATCTGGAGGCACTATCTGTATGGCGAGAAGTGCAAGATTTTCACGGATCACAAGAGCCTCAAGTACTTCTTCACTCAGAAGGAGTTGAACATGAGGCAACGGAGATGGTTGGAGTTAGTGAAGGATTATGACTGTGACATTAGCTACCATCCAGGTAAAGCTAATGTAGTGGCCGATGTTTTGAGTCGGAAGTCGTCAGTGGTATCGTGTTTGTCAGTGCAGCTACCACTGCAGAGTGAGATTCAGAGGTTTGATTTGGAGTTTTACTCGAGTGGTCATGCACCGAGCTTGTCAGTGTTGACGGTGCAGCCAGTTCTGCGAGATCGGATCAGGGATGGACAGTCTACTGATGAGGAGTTGCAGCGATGGAGACAGAGAGATGAGACCAAGGGTAATCTTCTGTATACAGTTGTGGATGGCATTGTTCAGTACCGTGGTAGGATGTGGGTACCGAACGTCGATCAGTTGAGAGCTGAGATTTTAGCAGAGGCTCACACATCTCCGTACTCCATTTACCCCGGAAGTACGAAGATGTACAGATATTTGCAGCTATTGTATTGGTGGCCCGGGATGAAGGGAGACATCGGGAGAGTGGTGTCAGAGTGCTTGACTTGTCAGCAAGTCAAGGCAGAGCATCAGCGTCCAGCAGGACTTCTTAGACCTCTTCCTATTCCGAAATGGAAATGGGAGAATATTACGATGGACTTTGTAGTTGGCTTACCGAGGAGTGCCAGAGGTTGCACAGCTATTTGGGTGATCGTGGATAGACTCACCAAGTCAGCTCATTTCTTACCGGTGAGGACTAATTACTCGTTGACACAGTATGCAGAGCTTTACATCAAGGAGATTGTTAGACTGCATGGCATACCAGTGTCGATAGTATCAGACAGAGATCCGAGATTTACGTCTGCGTTTTGGAGGAGTTTGCACACTGCATTGGGGACTAGACTTTTGTTCAGTACAGCGTTCCATCCCCAGACAGATGGTCAGTCTGAGAGAGTGATCCAGGTTCTCGAGGATCTACTGAGAGCTTGTGTCATCGACTTTCAGGGCTCGTGGGAGACTAGACTGCCATTAGTGGAGTTTACCTATAACAACAGTTTTCAGTCGTCTATAGGTATGGCTCCTTATGCAGCATTGTACGAGAGGAGGTGCAGATCTCCTGTGCATTGGGATGAGGTCGGTGAGAGGATTTTACTTGGACCTGAGATTGTGCAGCAGACAGCTGATATTGTGACACAGATTCGGGATCGCATGAGGACTGCTCAGAGTCGTCAGAAGAGTTATGCAGATACTCGACGACGAGATTTGGAGTTTGCTGTAGGTGATCACGTATTCCTGAAGGTGTCACCTATGAAGGGAGTAGTGCGATTTGGCCGGAGAGGCAAGCTTAATCCGAGATATATAGGACCATTCGAGATCTTGGAGAGAGTTGGTGCGTTGGCCTACCGTTTAGCTCTACCACCAGGGCTAGCGGCAGTGCACAATGTATTCCATGTATCCATGCTTCGGAGATACATCTCGAACCCATCACATGTGTTGGATTTTGAGTCTCTTCAGTTGACACCGGAGTTAGCATTTGAGGAGAGGCCTATACGGATCTTGGCTAGGGAGGAGCAGAGGCTTAGGACGCGTGTCATACCGATGGTCAGAGTCCAGTGGCTGAATCACTCGGAGGAGGAAGCTACTTGGGAGACCGAGGCAGATATGAGGACTCGCTACCCGGAGTTGTTCGGGTAAGTACTTTAATTTCGAGGACGAAATCCAATTTAAGGGGGGGAGAATTGTAACACCCGGTATTTTAAATACGTGAATTCGCATGCATAATTAGGAAATTATTTATTTAGAATTTTAGATTATGGGTTAAATAATTATGTGAAATTATTTGCGCATGTTTTAAGTTATTTTAAGCATTTAACCCATAATTAGTGATTTTCATGATTTATGGAAATTTAATTGTTTTGATCGCGTAGACGGGACCGTGGACGGACGAGATACCAACTTTTGAGCCAAAAATATTTTTATGAGTTTTATGATCCTTAAAATAATATTTTAAGGTATTTTGTCAAGAAAATTTTAGTATTTATTTATATATTTAATTAAGGGTTGATTTTTAGCCAAAATTAGTCCCTTTATTGACTTTTATTAATTTTTAAAATTTGCCTAAAATAATATTTCGGGATTTTAAGTTAGTTATCAGATTTTATTTATTAGTTAGAGTTTTTTTTAGTTATATATATATTGTATACTTAAAACCCTTATCAATATTTTATTACCCTATATTCTAATTAATCAAAAACACCCAAAAATCAAACCCCAACCCTACGTTTGAAGTTTTCAGCCGCCTCCAACCTTTCTCCATCACCACCTTCACGTTCCAACAGATTTTAGCAGCCTCCATACCCGAAACCTTGAAGTTTTTGGCTTGGTTTAAAGATTTGTTCGTCCCGGACATCGTATACGCATCACGTATCATATTTTCGATCAAACTTCGGTGCAAGGCATGATTCTTTCTCTTTTTTTTTCGTGCCATATCAGGGATTATATGTGTGAGTGTGTAGACATCAGATTGTTCCAAGAAATTTTTAGAAAACGTTTGCTTTTGGTTGATATGCACTTTGTTCATGTATTTCTTCCATCATGCTCACGTTTTTCTTCCTCCATGACTTCTACGACTGCTGGTAGGTGTTCAGAGGGTGTGTGTGAGTGGCCTGGACTCGAGTGGCTCGAGTGGTTCGAGCCAAACGAGCCCAGGAAACCACAATGTTCAGATCGGCCTCCATGGATGCGCAGCTAGGGTTCGAGGGAAGTGGGGTTCGGGCATGGTTTAGGAGGTGCATGGGGTCAGGGCTAAGGCCAGGTCTGGACCGCCCAGACGTGGGCTACGTCTAGGCGGCGGGGCTCCGGCCAGGTGCGGCCAGAGCAGGGCGGCAGTAGCCCTAGAAGGGCTGCTGCTCGCGGTCGAGAGCTGCAGGGAAGGGGGGGTGAACGGGTTAGGGTGTTAGGGCTAGCTCCAGGTCGGGTCAAGGGCCTGGGTCGGGTCTGGATAGTAGTGGGTCAAGTAGGGTTGGTCCGGGTCCGGGTTAAGTTAGTCGGGCTCGGGTATTTTTATTTTTAAGTTTTAAGTTTAATTAAGTGTTAAATGGGCCTAATTAAATCCTAAAAATTTAATTGGGTTCCCCTTAATTATTTTGGGTTAAATTTAATTATTGTTGGGCTTAATTAAATTAATTAAGTGAGTCCACTAATTTTTATGGGCCTTGGGGGCCCATGAGAATTATTGAGCCAGTCTTTGGGCTTTTGGGCCCATTGGGCCAGATTAATTATTTAATGGGCTTAAGAAAATTAATTGGGCTTACATATAATTATTTGGGCTAAAAGTTTAAGTTATTGGGCTTAAGTATGTTAATAGGCCAGTCTCAGTGTTAATGGGCCAGTCTCAGTGTTATTGGGCCAGATTTAAGTAATGGGCTTGAGAGTTTAGGGCCAGCAGTTCAGTACAACCCATGAGAAATTGCATGTGTCCTGAATATATATTTAATTATTTTTATGCATGGAAGTTATTTTTATATTTATATGTTAGTATGAAATTAAATTAAATATATATGAAGGACACACATTTTATTTAAGTACATGCATTCATTAAATAATTTTTTTTGCATGATTTAATGTTTAAGGTTGAGCAAAAAAAAATAATTTTATGTTGGAAGTTGAAGTAGTGTGACAATTTAAGGGGGATTCGTCCCCATATGTGAACTATTGAAGGGCAGTTTACTGCCAATTTAAGAGGTGATTCGTCACCGCCACGTACGTTGGTTTCCACGCTGATCAGTATTTGATGTATGATTTAAGGTTACACTATGGATACAACCATGCGATGTTAGAAAATACTTTTCTCAACAATGTTTATGTATTATGTATGATTATGATATTCAAGTTTAATTTAAGTTATGTTATGTTCATGATATTTTAAGCATGCTCATTTATGTATATGTTATGTATTAGTATTAAAGTGATTTAAATTATTTTAAACCCTTGTTATGTTAGCATGTTGGGCCTCTAGGCTCACTACACTGGTATGGTGCAGGTGAGTACGTAGAGGATGTAGTACCCACCGGAGGCGAGGACCTATGAGTGGACATGCAGTGATCCCCCGCGGCCTTCGTCTGAGTTTTTATGATTATGTTTTTATGAAATATTAAACATGTTGTTCTTTTTATTCGTTTTCAGTGGTTGGTACTAATACTTATTTTTATTTAAATATTTTCAGTGCATGCAAACTTTTATTTAATTGTTTAGAACAACATTTTTTTATTTAAACGCATGACTCAGATATTTAATTTATTAAATGTTGCAGTTTATTTAAATTATTTATTTTTAAATCTATTTATTCTGTGCATATATGTATGGGCATGTGTGTACATATATTTTAATTAGTAAAAAAAAAAAAAACTTTCCTCATTTATTTATTAGTAGTAGATGTTTCAATATATCTACAAATTGTCCAAAAAACGAGAAAAAAGGAGTTAAACTCTTTGAAGCAACACCAGATATGGATGATGCGGTCTTCTTTCAAGATCTAGTCCAAGTTTATCAATTTGAGGACATTCCCTCAGATGAAACCATATACGAAGAAGAGATATTGTTTAGTTAAGAAGATTATGAGGATGGATCAGAATCAGAATCAGAATCAGAATAAAGAAGAAGTGTTTCGGCATGAAACACATGAAAGTTTGGCTGGATTCTTTAGCCAAACCACGATATCTCATAATATGGTCCAAAGGATTATGAGAGAAAATCCAACGTTACAAAAGTACCAGGGATTTTCGGCAGGACAAGTAGAAAGAGTCTTAGGCAACCTAGGGCTTAGACAAAGAAGACATAATTTGATTTACAAAGTATCCAGAAGGTAAATGGCAATCCCCATGGAGTTAACAAGTAATCAAATAGAGATGCAATTAATTCCTTTTGAAGAAATAAGAGAGGAATTGCAAAAGTTGAAAGGTGAGGTAGCAAGGACGATGTCTTGGATTCATATTGGATCAATCCAAATAATGATCAAGGCAATTTTTAAAGAAGGAATAGATTCACCCATAGATATCGTAGTATGCGATAAAAGAATGGGGAATATTCAAGATGCTGCCCTGGGTACTATCTCAGGAAATCTTTGTGCAGGAAAAATTGTAGGAGTTATCTATCCAAGAATAGCCTACAATTTAGCTGACAGGGACTTTAGTCGAGCCTTGACGTTGCATCAAAACTTCAAGGAAAAGAGACTGATAAAGGAAGGTAATAGACCATATTCTATTACATATCAAATTTCATATGCTCTTTCTAATACTCATCATTCTGAATTATTTATTAAAAATGAGTTCATTGAAATTCCAGAGATCTTTGGGAAAGTTGCTCATGCAATATACCCAGAAAGAATCGAGTTTCCTTTAATTCAGGAAACAGACATTCAAATTCAAGACAGACCGGTTCTATACAGAGACCTTAAAATAGAACCTCGAAGGTTATCTTTTCAAGGAAACCGAATGACAAGTAGGAGATGGGACAAATCTCCTATTCAAGAAATTCCATCAGAAGAAGAAGAGTTTTCTATAATAGGAAAACTTAGATCTCCAGAAGGATGGAAAGAAGTGAAAATAGTATTCAAAATTACAAGTCATCGGAACCAGTTCTCTTGTAACTCTATTTACTATTTGGAACAACATGAAAAAGGAACTTACCAAGGGTTGATAAATATTGGAGAATTGGAAGTTCAAATATGTGAAATTCCAGGAAAAGAAGTGGATCAGCTCATTCTTGGCCTAGAGTTTCTGGAGGATCATAAACCATGGAAACACCTTGAAAAGGGAATAGAGTTCATGGCAAAAGAAAAGACTTGGAGGATTCAATAAGAATTCTACGAAATGGAAAACCAAGAGAATTGGATAAGGGACAATCTCTTAATCAGATTCGAAAACTCTGTTTACAAACAGAGGAAGATTTGAAATTAGTAAGTCATGAACATGATTTACTAGAACGCATTGAAGAGGTAGAAAGGAGTAACCATACTTTACCTTCTGAAGCCTTAGGAAGACTAAAGGTGAATAGTCTTAATCGGATTACTGAGTTACAACACAGTCTGTTAAAAATGGCAGGGCCATTTAGTAATCCCTTTAAAAAATGACAAGTCCTTTCTCCATATACATTTCGATAGGGATGTTGTATGAACAATATAAGGCTGAATACTTTGCAGCTTATATCGATTCGGGAGCAGAAATTTGTACAGCAAAAAGAGGAGTCTTCCCTGAAGAATGTGAAGAAGATTGGCCAAAAATTGCTGGACGAGATTTCTCTCGAAGAATTTTAATTCTTTGCAAAGGAATAAAACAAGCAGAGATCCTTATGGGAAGAGCAGGGCAGACACCTTGGTACAAGGTAAAGACACCACCAATCTATTTTCATGATACAGGAGCTGATATCCTGTTAGAAAATAACTTCTTACAAATGTTTAAGAAGTACACACAAGACAATGAGTCAAGAAGACTTATGTTCACTACAATTTGTGATCATAAAATTATCGTTCAAAGACTCAAAGTTGCTTTTTATCGACAATTGCCGATAATATTTCGCAGCCAGCGTGGTGATAAAGGACAACTTTTTCACCCAAAAATGAAAGATCCAAGGAGATTTGGAGAAACCATGTTGAAAATAACAACAGAACAAGAACTCCAAACAGAGGATATGGAGTTTCTCAAGGTAACTCTACATCACAGAGATATAGAGTTAGAAAATAAGGTATCCCTTGAAGATGTCAAAAGAGGCTCAAAGAAAGTTACAACGAGCACCCTTTGGCATGGTGAGATAGAAATCAACTCAAAGCCAGTCTTACTCTAAAGGAAGGCAAAGAGTATGAATTCGTCAGATATAAGCCTATCCCGATGAACATAACAGATCAAAGGGATATGAGAATGATTATCAAGGAACATTTGGACCTTGGTCTAATCAAAGAAGAAGTTTCACCATATAGCAGCCCAGGATTTCTGGTCAGAAATCATGGTGAAATAAAAAGAGGAAAACCCAGGTTAGTTATTAATTACCAAGGTATTAATAAAATCCTGGAGTTTGATGGGTGCTTCATACCCAGTAGAGAACATCTAATTAGCTGTGTATGAAATGCTAGAGTGTTCTCAAAATTTGATTGTAAGTCTGGATTCTACCAGATAAGAATGGAAGAAGGCAGTAAGAAATTCACAGCCTTCTCTACTCCACAAGAACACTATATTTGGGAAGTTATGCCTATGGGATTGGCCAATGCACCCCAAATATTTCAAAGAAAGATGAGTAATCTTTTTAAAGATTATTTCAACTTTATGTTTTTTTATATTGATGATATTCTTATAGCATTAAAAAACATAGACGAACATGTTAAACACTTAGAGATTTTCTCTAAGATTTGTAAAAAAGAAGGACTGGTTTTATCTGAAAAGAAAGCAGTCATAGCAACAAGGAAAATTGAATTCCTTGGTATTGAGATTGATGAAACTGGAATAATTCTACAACCCCATATTGTGGAAAAGGTAAAAAAATTTCCAGATAAACTCAAAGATGTAAAACAACTCCAGAGTTTTCTAGGAGTAGTTAATTTTGCAGGGATGTTCATAAACAACCTAGCAATATACAGAAAGGTGTTCAGTCCTTTGTTAAAAAAGTATGCCAGGTTTATATGGACCGATGACCATACTAAAGGGGTAAACCAATTAAAGGAGATATGTAAGAATCTCCCAAAAATGGCTATACCCGTAGAAGAAGATGATCTGATATTATTCACAGAAGCCAGTGATGATTGGTGGGCAGCTGTCCTTACCAAGATCACTCCAGATGGAGAAATACCATGCAGATACTGTAGCGGTCTTTTTTCAGAATCAGAGGCCATCAGATGGCATATCAACAAGAAGGAATTTTATGCAGTTAAAAGGGCTTTTGAAAAACGGCCATTATTTTTACTTGCTAAAAAATTCACGCTGAAGGTTGATAACACCTAGGTAAAAGCTTTCTTAAGAAATAAGATTGAATCTAAACCTGAGAAATATTATTGCAGATTTTTTAACAAGAGATGGAAGGCAGTGACGTGGATTCCATCATGAAAATGCAGAGGCATCTCAGGGAACACCTTGGGTTGCTTCAAACCAAGTTCAACCAGTTAGTCATTAATGCTGAAATGGCTGGCAGGTTACAACAAGCTGATCGGATCAAAGTATCTAATCGAATTACTGGATGTATTCAAGCTCAAACTCAACTATGGGCTGCTATTCAAGGGCCAATTATTAAGGCTATAGAGAAACCATTGATTTCTCATAAACAGGAAAAGTTAAAACCATTGGTTTTACAAGAAGAAAAAACACAACCACTGGTTGTAGAACAAAGGGTTGAAGATTCCAAAACCCAAGAAACAAGTGCTAATCTATCATCAGCTTTTGATGAATTGGATGAAGCAATAATTGATAAGAATAATTCATCAAGTCAACCCTCCGCCTCTGGGATAAAAGAGGAAGAGATCAATCTTAGGCTCAACACTGATAAGGGTAAATCTAAGATTGATACTAATCCAGCTATTATTTCTCCATTCCAGGTTTATCAACAGAAGTGGGAGAAATTAAAGACAAGGAGTGAAATCAACCCAAACACTTGCAGGGTTGATGTTGCAGGAATATATCCAAGGGTTTGGCTAAAAAACAATGTCAATCCTAAGGATGTAAAACTCTGGTAACAACGTCACCAAGCTTTCCGGAGATATCACAGTTACCAAAATGGATCCAGGAAGCAGTCCAAGAAACATGGACAAATAATGATCATTTGTCCAGAGGAGATGTGCTAGAACTATATTTCTTTAGTGCAGCTCCAGAGCCAACAGGGAAAGGATCACATGAACCCTTTCATTTCATCAAGCTAAGGAGACCTGATATGACGGGCCATAAATTTATCAAGGATCCTTAAGCTGAAGAAATACCTTTGGTGTCCACTTTTGGAGAAAATGAAATCTCAACAAGAAGGGCATGGGATATTTGGGTCTGTCTCACCGAGATGGACAAAGTCAAATTTCCGTTCAAATTCTACCAGAATTCTGTGAATGGATCGTTCCTGTTAAATACAATGACAGGAAAAACTACAGATTTTGCGGAAGAACTCTTCGAAAAGAAGATAAACTTTTTGTGGAACAACAAGCTGCCGGGGAGTAAAGAAACTTACCGAAAATTTTGTAACATGGCTCACATAGGAAGATGGTCTGAGGTTATCTGCCCAGAATGTCCTGATCAGAAGGAGCCAGAGTTCGAAAAAACATTAAAACCCCGAACGGATCGAAAAGATTTTTCCGAGACAAGCAAAGGTGGACAAGGACCACCAAAGATGCGTTTTTTCAGGAGACCACTGCAAAAGCAGAAGATGCCCCGACAACAATAAAGAAGACATGTGAGGAGCATAAATCCAAAAGAAAAAGGACAACATGTGACTCCTCCACCAACAAACGATGCTATCAATAATGGCATAACAGGACAAGGTGAATAACGGGTGACTCATCCACTAGCTAAAGATGCCATTAATAATGGCATAAAAGGACAAGACAAACAGTTGTAAAATTTCCTGAAGTTTTTCGGTGAAACGAGTGGAACCTCAGCTATAAATACAAGCGTTCAAGGAAGCTGAAGATATCGATCATCCCTTCAGTTTTCTTACAAATAAATTGTTGTAATATTTCTCTTTCTATTGATATAAGTTTTCGTTTATGTATTTCAAGAACAAGGCTACTATGAGTAGCTAAACAAGTTGTCTTTTCCTCTTCAAAGGAGTTGATTTATGTAATAATATTATGTCTGAATAATTTTTCTAAAGTCTCTTGTTTTTTCATGCTCATATTTTATAATTAAATTCATATACCATACGCCTTAAGGTAGAAAATGAATTAAGGCTGTGCTGGGTGTCGTTGAAGGAGTTTGTGCAGAAACCATCTGTTGCGACTGTGTGGTTGGAGTGTGAGGAGCACTTCGTAAAACTCGGCAGGTATGACCCGACGACACTATGGTCAAAGAGGTTTTTGAATTTAATTCATCTTACGGAAGCATGTTGGACCCTAATCCAGAGTATATCGGCTGGAAACCTTGCGTAACCGATAGTTCGGCTTAGCTTGAACTGGTTCGATAGGTAAAACAATGTCACGTACAAAGGATTAAATGCTAAACATTTTATTAAGATAAATTTGGGGACCACTAGGGTGTTGAAACAAAGAAATTAGAGTGTAGGGAGTTAAGAGAAAAAAATGTTTGGATTTAAGGATTTTAAAATAATTTGCCCTTACATCATCCCCATATATTTATTTCAGTTTGAGTAGGAGTTTCCACGTGGCAAATCGAATAAAATTCATTAAAATTTTCACGTGGAGATTGTTGATATACCCAAAAAAAAAAAACATGAGCAAAAGTATTATTAAATTGCTTTTAAAATTCGTAAAAGCTCCCGGTTGGGATGCCACTAGAACGGATCGGCGGAATTAAACCGGTCCGGTCCAATAATCATCCGTACTCCATAACAAAAAAAGTAGGCAATTATTTAGCGTGTGTGTCGATGACCCACATTGAATTAATAATAAAATTAATTAAATTGGGATTTATTTAAATTGAGATTTATTTAATTAAATAACCTTCGTTTGACTATGATTTGGAAATATAATCTTCTCAATTTTTTTCTTTTATTTTGTTTTTGCAGTTTCTTTGTATTTAAAGGTCATTTTGCAAATTTTTTTTTAAAAAAGGTCATAGATCAAAAAAAATTAGTTGACCAAGGTCATTTTTCAAAATCTCACTGTGAACTTTGAAAGTCTCGACTCTTATTTACATTTTATTTTGTTTCTCTAATCTATCTTTAATTAAATCAATTTTAAATTAATACTTGTCAAATTAAGTAGGAATATCTCAATAAATTTTGAGCGGGGCCACTTTCCGATTGTTGAAAATTTCCTCCACTTATCACATCACCTTTCATCATGTATAGTGACATTTTGTTTGAACACCATTGGGCTTATATGACGATTTAATTTCAAATAATGTTTTATTTTGATATGGATGGATGTATAAATAACTAATAAATATTCAAGAAGTTACATGTCTAAATCCATTAAGGATCATCTTGATAAAGTGTGTGAATGAATTGAGCCGGTTCACGAATTTTTTGAGTTGATTCGATAAATATTTGATCTGTATTTGAACTTATCGAACACGAGCTGAACTCGAATATGTTCGAGTTTTTTGTTTTAACCGAGCTCGAGACAAAATTATTTTGTTTGATAGTTCGCGAGCATATATTTTATTAATATAGTATAACGATATAATAAATATATATACATTTTTGAACATTTTCGAACCTTAATATCCGAGAAATAGTTCAAATAGTTCACGAATAGATTTAAATATTTCGAGCCGAACTCGAACTTCATTTCGAGTTGAGTTTGAGCCAAAATATTTGAAATTTTCGAGCTTCATAATTTTGATGTCATCAAAAATTTTCTGGCCAATTTTTTTTATAAGTTTATTATGAGTGTTTTTTTACACGAAAACTCCTTGTACATGTATATTTTTACTCACATTATAATTAAATAAACCTCTCAACTCTTGAATTCATTTTAAAATTAAATATACGTCTCAACTCGCATTGTTGTTATTATTTTTGTTGTTATTATTATTATTATTATTATTATTATTATTATTATTATTATTATTATTATTATTATCATCAATAATAATAATTTTAATACTATTGACGTGGTTGTTAATAATAATATTTAAAAAAAAACTAAAAATAGTTTGAATCGTCCATGGGAAGAGATTCCCCAGCGTTGCGGGTTCGATCCTCGTGTGGAGCATATTCCTACAGAAATATTGTGGGGTATGCTCTGGGGTTGGATCATGTTGCTCACTCCTTCAGGTCCCTGCCGCTCGTGCACATCCCTCGATTTAACCTCCGCATAAGTCAATGGGCCTTTGACTCATGTGGAATGAGGTCCCTTCGGGGTCAATCCTTTTAAAAATAAATAAATAAATATATATATATATATATATATATATATACACATTTATATTTTATTATTATTATTAGATTGACGGTTATTTTTTAAGATCGAATTTTCCATTTATCCACACATCTTCATTTTCTTTTTTTACGGCGTTAGAACCCGCAACCACTTTTTTTCAATGTGTGCTGGGTAAACTCTCGGACTAACGCAATAGTCTGTAAACTAAGCTGTAAATATCACTAGGAATGTCTGTCCAAGAAATTGTTGATATGGAAAATCGAACTCCTGACATTTAGTCAAGTGTTCACCTATTCCACCAACCAGGACAAACCAAATTTTACTCTTTTTTTTATAACGTGAGAACCAACAGCCACTATCTTTCGGTACGCATTGGTCCGACTGGGTAAACTCTCAGAATAATGCAATAGTCTGCAAACTACGCTAATCACGTAAATCGTACTAAACAAACTCTATGCGACAGAGTAGTTCAAAAATATGTTGGTAAGAGGAATCAAATCCACGTTTTTGTTTGCTTTAAAAAAAAAAAAGAAAACAATGTTGAAAGTTTGACTTTATTTCAAAATTCAATTGTAAGTGTACAAAAGTAACGGAGAATGTCTTTTGTAAAACAGTTTTTTGGTCGACTCGATTAATATTTACATTGAAAATAAAAATTTTGGTATAAAAATAATATTTTTTATAAATCGAGTCAAGTTGAAGATATCTCTCGTGAAATTTAGCCGTGCAACGATCGCACTTAAGTTTTTGTAAAAATAAAAATATATGATGCTATTGGATTTGTAAAAGTAATCACGGGGTCAAGAAGAGATGAGTTGTCTCTCTTTGTGTGTACAGTACCGGCTGTATGCAGGCCAATGGAAATAATTAACACAGACATTTCATTGTACGGTACGAAATAATGTTATACTTGAATAAGGACGATATATTTCTCTAAATAAGACATTTGAATTCCCCCAAAGAATACACAAAACCAGTTCTTATTTCTATGTACGTAGATATAATACAAATGGAGGATCTGCTTTCATCGCCAATGATCTCCGGGGCTTTTTGATCAGCAAGAAACAGCAGAACTTCACAAAGAAATCTGAACCTTGATGGCAACATTCAACAAGAAGCAAACGAGACGAGCCATGTGGATTAGTTGACTGCAACTGATGACTGGAGTGTTTACTGATCGTGCACTTTCTGCGGGCGATGCTCGTTGGGGAAGAAAGACAACACTTTCAACCTATAGTACAGGAGCATCAAGGATTGAAAACCAATTTCAGGAACCAAATACTGCTTAATATTTGAAAGAAGCCAGAAACTCGAGGAGGAATCAAATGGTGGTAGCAAGAAAAAACAGACACTCCAATACATGTTTCATGTTGGCTCCATAGGAAATTGCATGGTGTCATAAAAGATTTAGAAGCTTTCTACCCAAAGACGAGTGTTTTTTTTGGGTTTCAACTTCCCTACTCTGCTTGTTGCCTAATATTGATGCTCGCTATTTACAAATCGTCACAGAGGAAGGAAACAACCTCGGAAAGGGGAATCATCAGATCAACATTCAAATATTTTCTGCATCGATATCATACGCTGAATTAAGATGCATTCACTTGATACTAGTCACCACGGATGAAGGAACATCCTGGAAAGGGCTTTCCTAAGATCAATTTTCACAATGTGTCTGCATACACATCTTGCGCTAATTAAGATGCATACACTTGATCTTGATACTAGTAGGTGGATGAAAACCGGAATTTGACCATAGATATTCGTTTCTAAAGGAGTTGAAAATGTAAAATGTCCAGCAATGGCTCCACAAGAAATTGCAGGATGAGATTAAAAGATTGAGACACTCTTCCATTGAATAGGTTAATCTTGATATTTCTCCTCTTGGACTTGTGGCATAACATACTCAACACTCACTTTTGCCCTTCTTGACAGCAAAATTTAAACCAATCAGCCTCCTTGTATAAATTCGTCACAGCAACAGGTTGTTTCCAACAAGATTTACCAATTGATGCCAATGTCAAAGTTGTCATTTCACTCTCCAACGAATTTGTATAAGATTGCTAGCAGTTTAAGCCCACGAAATACAATTTCTCGCAAGTTTTAGTACTAACAAACCGAGTAAAAAGCAAGTTCTAGATGTGAGAAACAGATAGAGTGAAGCGGATAACTTACGATAAGTAATCAGCAGAAACAAATATCGGAACCCTTCCCAATCCTGCACCTTTCCATTTCTTTCTTTGAGAAGCAATGACTTTGTCTGCTTCCGAGCCTGTGGCAGTCAAAACAAACTAGACAAACGGCACATAATTAACACTACTGTCAATAGATAAAAGGTATCATAAGGCCAAGTAATTATAAGTTATAACATCATGCTACCAAAAATACCAGACAGCTGGAATACAAAACAGACATTTTTCTTTAAAGTCAATCCAACATAAATCTTTCAAATTGAATCAATTCACTAAACGTTCATTACTCAGCTAATCCTCATTATGTACCTCGAAGAATTGATATTGGAATTGCTGCGACTCTATATTCTACACTAGAGCAACACCACATCAGATCAGAGGTCCTCACAATTGAGCAATCTACAATATTATTTGATTATTATTCGAAATTAATGAATTCAAATTGAGCTCAAACGTATTTGAATTTATTTTCAACTGAATTTAAACCAATTGATTGACAGCTCACATGTTTTTCCTAATAATATTTAAATATTAAAATTAAACGAGCTTGCAAACTGGGTCATTATTTGGGAACTTAAATATCAAAAGTCCGATAATTGAATTTGAAAGAAACAAATCGAGCCCAAATTTAAAGTTGAGCAGTATGCAATTCATAAAATATTTCATCTTTTGAGTTCGAGTTATCTAATAAAATATTAGCTTGAACTCAACTATGAAAAAGCAAGCGCTGTTTAACTTGATTCAATTTGTCTGCACTTCTACATCAGGCTGGTTGACCAAGAAAATACCCAACTGATCAGAAAACTGCAGGCAAAGCTGAGCAAAATTGAGAATTGACGAACTTCCAATCATTTATTCTCAATAACCTAAGACTTTTCCTCATTCGCATAAATTCACCAGTCTATGAACTTTGCCAGCATAAAAGGCCATTCTCCCCAAAATACTGAATACATACAAGTTTAGTGACTATAATTGAATTTGAAACAAGGTATGAAGAAATCTGTCACATTTTGTATATCAGTGACGTATTCAACAAGATAATCGTAATCCTTCTCAAGCAATCAGAATAGCTCAATTACAGAAACAAATTTTTACGAATAATGCTAGAAAGAAATAGCATACTAACCAACTGCATAAAAGTTTCACCAAAACAGGAGGGTGCATATGTATAAATAAGAAACTCATGCAAGACACAAACAAAGAGGAATCGGCACTTACTAATGGATAGAGTATTGCCATAACCCCATAGCTCACAAGGGGAGAGTAAAAGAATACTGCCAGGACACACGGGCTCCCTGAATATTCAGTCCCAATATTCTATAAATAAAATATCAACGTAGCTATGAAATATTTTATATTTCTAGTCACCTACTCTTGCTTATGGTTACGTAGATCAAATACTAAACACAAAGTTGATCCAATTGGACAAACGAGTCCAAAAGGTGCAGTGAACCTCATAAGATTGTAAAAATTAAAGGCTTATGTTGCCAAAAGATTATTTACCAAAACCGGCAAAAAATGGCCAGTTGGATTCGAAGAAGTCCAGCCGTTTGTCCAAACTCAAACCAGAATAATTCCATTTATACCTAAAAAAAAAGTATGTTGGTGAACAAATTTTCAGCGTATAGAGAATCCAATAATAAAAGAAAATATAGCATGGAACATGACCACTCACTCAAAACAATAATACGCATACATCCAAGAAAGGAGCAGAAAATTAAGGACCTTTCCAATGTACGGAACGAATCCAGTAACAAATACCTTCAAATATAAGATTATTATTATCTATTCCAGTAGAAGTTCGAATTAACAGAAGATAATATGAAAATGGAACTTTACTTGAAGGAAGAAGAAACTCAACAGCAGTATTGAATAGATCTGTTCGGCTATCCCAATCATTACGCTGAGGACAAAAGATTGCATCAATTGAAGAATTGAAAAATATATTTAGATCCTGAAGATATTATACAAGTTTTACTCCCCAATCATTACGCTGGGGACAAAAGATTGCATCAGTTGAAGAATTGAAAAATATATTTAGATCCTGAAGATATTATAGAAGTTTTACTCACAAATTTAATTTTTCGAAGGTTAAAAAAAAATCGAAACAAACCCCTCTATGTCAGTTGCTGTATCACTGTTAGTTTTGGCCAAGGGATCACGCGTGTCCTTCTGGCCAGATGACCTAGAACCAGAAGTTTGGTAATTCTCAATGGCAAAAAAACCATACTTTGCAATGTCATTGTACCTGGATCACAACATAACACGCACTAATGAACAAACTACCAGGCACTGTTAGAAATATGAGCTAAATACCATTTGATTAAAGAAAATAGCGTCTAGACGAACATATGATTGTTTTTGGCATCATGGTTGCCTGCCTCGTTCATTGACATATAATCACTTGTAGCTTTTTGTAATAATTAAAAGTAAAGAAACCATAAAATTTCCGTAAGATCTCAGCAATCTATTTCAGATTGTATTTTAAAATCCTCAAAAAAATATTATTATGGCCATAAATTATTCTATAAAGGTTTTTCCAAAGCATTTGAATATGTGCACTCTCATCAAGATGATAATCGGCAGCTCCCAAAGACTACATAACTCTTTTGGTGACGATAGCACGGAGAGTGTTAAATTATCCAGCTGTGCCTTCCATAGCAGGGACGAGGTGGTGATTGCCTCCTCTCAAAAGGAAAATCTTGAAATTTTATGAACACTTTTTCAAAACAATCAAGTTTAGACTCCACCAAAATCTATTGAGTTCACACTCCACACCAGTTTTGCTCTCATCGCCCTCGTCTTAAACTCCTAATTCTTTGGTTCGCCCCCTAGTCCTAAGGAGTTGTGCAATTCATTAGGCGTGTGACCCCGATTTCAGCAAAGATATTATCGGTTAAGCACCATGGAAAAGCTTCACAGTGTGTAGCGTGTGATGTTGAAGGAGAGGAAACCATTATACCGTGTTGACGTTCTAAGTCCTGCAAAACTATGAACAAACTAATTTTGAAATAATTGGAAGTTCCTCTCCTTTATTTGAATCCTCACCTATGAACTAGATTCGACCAAATACGTGATTAAAGAGTTGATGTCAAGTCCTGTTTCAAGCTATATATCGTCAAGACATCGAAAGTCGAAACAGACAATTGAAGAAAAATATGGGTTGTTGACTACTTTCCTTGACATTCTCATGTAGTCCATAGACATAGGGCAGGATAATCTAAGTATCAAGTGGGACAACATCAGCTGTAAGCCAGAGGTGATGAATTAGGTCATGCACTTGGTCCCACACATTTTTTAAGAAACTTTGAGATTATTATTTTCCCAATATTTTTCAAAGTTTTTTGCAAGTGAAGAACTATAGTGGAAAGAGAACTTGATGTCATAGAATAAATGATCTTCAGTTACAAACAGTAATATCGCTACACAATTTGATGGGTGGCCACTGCTGGTGTGTCAGCAGGGAATGGCGTTTGATATTTTATAATTGCAAAGAGACAAAGAAAGAACAAAGAGAAGGAAAAAAAAACAAGATCATTAAATAAATAAATACCAGATGGTGCTAAGAATAAAGCTGAATATGTACATTGGGTAGAACCAGAACACCTGCAAAAATAATAAATATATATTTAGAGCATATCCGACATGCTCTCTTGCACTTAGAAGGGAGGATAGGTGGAGAAATACATTCTCATGGAAAAAAATGTAAAATATAAATGTTATTTCCATAGTCTCCCATTTAAACAAATGAACATATCCCCATCGAAAACAAGAAACAGAAACTTTGACAAACTGCTAAAAATCAACCCAGTTGAAAATAAGATCTCACAGTGTATCAATTACAGTGTAGATGGAAGACTGAAATTAGTGCTACCCACACAGAGAGATTTGCTCAAAAAGATCTCTAAAAATGACTTTTGCAGTATCGGGTGGTGAGACATATTAATTATTATATCCTAGTCCTATCCTAGATATACAAATATGGAAGAATATTGGTTTATACACTAAGCTCACTTCCATTCTATTATCTTTTGGATCTTAGCTGTTAATATCCAACGTTCAAGGTGCAGACATCGAAGGGTTTAATCATTATCTAGTTCATAAACAACTCAGAGAACATTTTCTCTGTTGGATGAACCAATAAAAAAGAAAAAAATTTGACAACAAGAAAACAAAAAAAAATCAGGAGTCCTTTGAGGCCTTGATGGATTCTGCTCATGAATTCAATGACTTTGCAATATCATGAGACAATGAGAATCACATGAAACATGAAAAATAACAGGCGTGAATAATAGCTCTTCTCCTGCGACACTTAAAATAGGCCATGTATCAACTGATATAATGTGAAATGCATCACTCACATAGAAGAGTTGGATCAGTCCAAATCGTAAGTAGGAATAGAATCTGAAAATACCCCAACATGGTTCTTCCATGTAAATGTGTGGGTCGGGCAATAACCACTCGATAGTAGGAATGACAACTGATCTTAAAACCAATATACTGCAATATTTTAAAATTCAAAAAATCAGTAAAATAAGGGTCACTCAAAATGGTTAAGAGATATTCAAGAAACATCATCTGAAGGGCGTTGATAATCACAACGCACACTTGTTTTCAAAGCAACGATGGCCAGAAATAGGGCCAGAATGAAACAAATCAACTAAACTGTAAATTTTATCCACGAGTTTCACAATACATAAACCAGGGCATACAAAATCAACCCCTATTGAATTCAATTCCAGGACCTCAACCCCCCTTCCCATTGGCAAAAACTAAAACACAAAACTATGGGGGCGCGTGAAGATACCTCCCCAAGAAAATGAAACCATTCAAGAGGAAACACTGCCCGGTCCGGATGGCAAGTTCTTTAGACCTTCAAAATCAAAAGCCCAACAAACAAAAAGATTAACAGAAGCGTCGTGTATTGTTGATACAAACTTTTGCAGCCAAATTGTGGACAAAATTGGATCTTTTTTCGCCGAACCTGAGACAGTAGATGACGACACGATGAAGACAGCAAGCTTCCCTGAAACCCTCCAGCCACAGTACTGAAGCCTGCTTTAACTTCGGCGTGATGCCCATCAAATTTCTTAATCTCGCATCCATTGGGGAAAAAAAAAAAGAATATTATTTTCCTTGAAGAATCAAAACTACCACCCCAGCTCAATATTTGTGATTGATTGACTTGTTTGTGTGATTTCGTGATCTTTTGCGTCAAAGCTTCAAACTTCGTCGAATTGCTCCAGTTTTTGTTTGATCAGCTTCATGATATGATACCCATAAAGTTTTCCTATGTTAATAGTGCCCCATAAAATATTTTCTTCTGTGTTAAATAAATAATTTTTGTTTATTAATGTTTTCTGTAATTTATAAGAACATGAAAAAAATTTAAAAGTTCAGAATTTAGATAATGAAATAAAATTATTCAGCTATTTTAAAATTTCGATTTGATAAGAAAAATAGTTATAGGTGAATTACAGATTTACTAAAATTGATTTTTAAGATATTTTTTGAAGACAGTAATATACATACATACATACATACATACATACATGCTGTCTTATCATTAATACATTTAATTTTTAATGCACCAAAAGTATTCTTATATTCTTCAAAAAAAAAAAAGTATTCTTATAAAATAATAAAAAAAACATTCATCTTAATTTAATATAAAATATTATAAAAAGAGCAAATCGGTGATAAATCCCCAAACCCAAATTTGACTTTGCCATAACTCCCTACCCATAAGATTCTTTGCAATAGCTTCCTAGGAACACAAAACTTGAATATTTAATTGTTTAATTCTTGTACTGGATTTATGCTTTTTTATGCTTAAAATCTAAAGACTTTATGCTAAAATCTGAAGATTTTGTGCTTATTCATGGTACAAAGAATTATTCGTAAAAATGGTATCAAAGCCTTAGGTTAATTATTCAGACATAATATTATTCGATAATTCATGTTTTTCTTTGTTGAGGAGAAGATTTTTTTAAAAAAAAAGATGACTTCAAATGAAGGTTTGAATCAAGAGGATTTTATTCATATGAAATTCTATAAACAAGTTAATCTATTCACAATAGATTACTTACAACAGGTTGTGATTAATGCTCTTAATTTTGAAAAGATAAAGAAAAATGATTTCTAACTCTCAATTTTTAGAGATTACCCCAGATTCCTCTAAACTCTCCGGAGATCTTAGAGAAATTCAAAAGACGGTACAATATTACAGCAATCAGCTGTATGAAATACCTCAGCAAATTGAAGAAATCCTTAAGAAACAAGAAGAAATTCTTGGAAACCTAAAAGATCTTCAAAATAAAATCATAAATCTAGAACACACTTCGGGTTCTAGAAAAGGAAATACAGGAGGAAGGTTACCACTCTCATTTGGTACCGAACCTTTGTTACATCAGAAATGTAAAACCAAAATGGTCCAAAAACCTTTACCAATGATGAAATGATGATTAATCTTATAAAAGCAGTATCAGAGAAAAACACTATCTGATAACTACTTTAGAAAGATTAAATCTCGAGGATCTACAAGATCTTGCGGATTCTTTTGCGAATCTCAAAGTAGTAGATCTAAAAATGAATTCCCCTGAGGGTGAACAACTCATAGGAAATCCCCCAAGATATGTGGTTAAAACAGAAGAACCACGTAGTGAGTTCCAAGTTGGAGAAAATTCACATCCAGCAGGAATCAGATCAAGAAGGAGTAAAATCTCCCTCCATCAAACTCCTTACGGAAAAACTGTTTTAGATCCAATACATCCTTACGGGGTTATGTTAAACCTTGATGTTTTGGACTTCAAAAACAGAGAAGATCTTATAGATGATTGGACGTTAGCTATGAGAATAGCAGCAGGAACATTAGATCTCAATAAAGAAAGATTCATTAAACTTCTAGAAATGAGTCTAATGGGATCTGTTAAGATCGCATGGGAGATGACTATGCCAGAAACTAAGGAATCAATCTTAGCAGGAGAATCCCTCAGCGAGATTGGAGAAAGAATGACCACCCTATTTAAAGCACAATTCATAGGGGTAGACTATTTCAATAATCAAGATACAAAAAAAAAGAGAAGATATACTCAAGCTCTTTATAGCCTCGAGTTACATGATATCTGCTTAGTTGATGAATACATTATGTTATTCACTAAATACAGATCGAATTCGGGAGTCGAGGAAAATATAGCTATTCAGCTATTTTTTGCAAAAATGCCAAGTCCCTGGAGAGAAATGCTGATTAAAGAATATGTTCCAGGCAATCTTGATACATTAGCAAGACGTGCCTCCTTTTTTGAAAGGAAAATTAGCAGAATGGTGCCATATGGCAGCGTTACAGAAGAACTACAAGAAAATAAGGGGTATAGATAAGCGTACACCTTTGTGTTGTAGAGAAAATGATCTTCCAACGATCATTGGAAACAGATCACAGGGATTTAAAAGGAAGAAATTCAGAAATAATTCCTATAATAAAAGAATGAAAAGTTCTTGGAAACCAAGAACATTTTGGTCCAAACAAAAGGTCAGATCCTATAGATCGGGTAGAAGAAGTGGACCTACAAGAACATCCCCAGCAACAGGCTCATCACAAAGCAGGGGAAAAACACCATCAAGAAGAACTTTCAGAAGAACTCATACAAAAGCAAGTGAAAGTTTCAAGGATTGCAACTGCTGGACATGTGGAGCAAGAGGACATATATCTACAAATTGTCCAGAAAACGAGAAAAAAGGAGTTAAACTCTTTGAAGCAACACCAGATATGGATTATGCGGTCTTCTTTCAAGATCTAGTCCAAGTATATCAATTTGAGGATATCCCCTTAGATGAAAGCATATACGAAGAAGAGATATTGTTTAGTCGAGAAGTTTTTGAAGATGAATCAGAATCAGAATCAGAGTAAAGAGGAAGTGTTTCGCCATGAAACACATGAAAGTTTGGCTGGGTTCTTTAGTCAAACCACGATATCTCATAATATGGTCCAAAGGATTATGAGAGAAAATCCAACATTACAGAAGTACCAAGGATTTTCGGCAGGACAAGTTGAAAGAGTCTTAGGAAACCTAGGGCTAAGACAAAGAAGACATAATTTGATTTATAAGGTATCCAGAAGGAAAATGGCGATCGCTATGGAACTAACCAGTAATCAAATTGAAATGCAGTTAATTCCCTTTGAAGAAATTCGAGAAGAATTACAGAAATTAAAAGCAGAAGTAGTAAAGACAATGTCTTGGATTCATATTAGAGCAATCCAGATTATGATCAAGGCTACTTTTAAAGAGGGAATAGATTCACCCATAGATATCGTAGTATGCGATAAAAGAATGGGGAATATACAAGATGCGGTTCTAGGAACTATCTCGGGAAATTTATGTGCAGGAAAAATTGTGGGAGTTATTTATCCAAGAATAGCCTACAATTTAGCTGATAGAGATTTTAGTCGAGCCTTGACTTTGCATCAAAACTTCAAGGAAAAAAGACTAATGAAGGAAGGTAATAGGCCATATTCTATTACGTATCAAATTTCATATGCTCTTTCTAATACTCACCATTTTGAATTATTTATTAGAAATGAGTTCATTGAAATTCCAGAGATCTTTGGGAAAGTTGCTCAAGTAATATATCTGGAAAGAATCGAGTATCCTTTAATTCAAGAAACAGACATTCAAATTCAAGACAGACCGGTTCTATACAGAGAACTTAAAATAGAACCCCTAAGGTTATCTTTCCAAGGAGACAGAATGACAAGCAGGATATGGGACAAATCTCCTATTCAAGAAATTCCACCAAAAGAAAAAGAGTTTTTTATAATAGAAAAACTTAGATCTCCAGAAGGATGGAAAGAAGTGAAAATAGTATTCGAAATTACAAGTCATCGAAACTTGTTCCCTTGTAACTCGATTTACTATTTGGAACAACAGGAAAAAGGAACTTACCAAGGAGTGATAAATATTGGAGAATTGGAAGTTCAAATCTAGGAAATTCCAAGAAAAGAAATAGATCAACTCATTCTTGGTCTAGAATTCATGGATGACCATAAACCATGGAAACGCCTTGAAAAAAGAATAGAGTTAATGACAAAAGAAAAGACTTGGAGAATTCAATAAGAATTCTACAAAATGGAAAACCAAGAGAATTGGATAAGGGACAATCCCTTAATCAGATTCGAGAACTCTGTTCACAGACAGAGGAAGAAGCAACAGTTGAAATTAGTAAGTCATGAACATGATTTATTAGAACGCATTGAAGAAGTAGAAAGGAGTAACCATACTCTACCTTCTGAGGCCTTAGGAAAACTAAAGGTAAATAGTCTTAATCGGATTATTAAGTTACAACACAGTCTGTTAAAAATGGCGGGGCCATTTAGTAATCCCTTTAAAAAATGACAACAAGTCCTTTCTCCATATACATTCCGATAGGGATGTTATATGAACAATATAAGACTGAGTATTTTGCAGCTTATATTGACTCGGGAACAGGAATTTGTACAGCAAAAAGAGGAGTCTTCCCTGAAGAATGTGAAGAGGAATTGCCAAAAATTGCTAGACGAGATTTCTCTCGAAGAAATTTAATTTTTTGCAAAGGAATAAAACAAGCAGAGATTCTTATGGGAGGTGCAGGTCAAACACCTTGGTACAAGGTAAAAACACCACCAATCTATTTCCATGATACATGAGCTGATATCCTGTTAGGAAATAACTTCTTACAAATGTTTAAGAATTACACACAAGACAATGAGTCAAGAAGACTTATGTTCACTACAATTTGTGAGCATAAAATTATCGTTCAAAGACTCAATGTTGCTTTTTATCGACAATTGCCGATAATATTTTGCAGCCAGCGTGGTGATAAAGGACAACTTTTTCACCCAAAAATGAAAGATCCAAGAAGGTTTGGAGAAACCATGTTGAAAATAACAACAGAACAAGAACTCCAAACAGAGGATATGGAGCTTCTCAAGGTAACTCTAAATCACAGAGATATAGAGTTAGAGAATAAAGTATCCCTTGAAGATGTCAAAAAGAGGCTCAAAGAAAGTTACAACGAGCATCCATTGGCATGGTGGGATAGAAATCAACTTAAAGTCAGTCATACTCTAAAGGAAGACAAAGAGTATGAATTCGTCAGATATAAGCCTATCCCGATAAACATAACAGATCAAAGGGATATGAGAATGATTATCAAGGAACATTTGGACCTTGGTTTAATCAAAGAAAGAGTTTCACCATATAGCAGCCCAGGTTTTCTGGTTAGAAATCATGGTGAAATAAAAAGAGGGAAACCCAGGCTAGTTATTAATTATCAAGGTATTAATAAAATCCTGGAGTTTGATGGATACTTCATACCGAGTAGATAACACCTAATTAGTTGTGTACGAAATGCTAGAGTGTTCTCAAAATTTTATTGTAAGTCTGGATTTTACCAGATTCGAATGGAAGAAGGAAGTAAGAAATTCACAGCCTTCTCTACTCCACAAGGACACTATATTTGGGAAGTTATGCCTATGGGATTAGCTAATGCACCCCAGATATTTCAAAGAAAGATGGATAACCTTTTTAAAGATTATTTCAACTTTATGTTTGTTTATATTGATGATATTCTTATAGCATCAAAAAATATAGACGAACACGTTAAACACTTAGAGATTTTCTCTAAAATTTGTAAACAAGAAGGACTGGTTTTATCTGAAAAAAAAAAAGCAGTCATAGCAACGAGGAAAATTGAATTTCTCGGTATTGAGATTAATGAAACTGGAATAATTCTACAACCCCATATTGTGGAAAAGGTAAAGAATTTTCCAGATAAACTCAAAGATGTAAAACAACTCCAGAGTTTTCTTGGAGTAGTTAATTTTGCAGGGATGTTCATTAACAATCTAGCAATGTACAGAAAGGTGTTCAGTCCTTTGTTAAAAAAGGATGCTAGGTTTATATGGACCGATGACCATACTAAAGGGGTAAACCAATTAAAAGAGATATGTAAGAATCTCCCAAAAATGGCTATACCCATAGATGAAGATGATTTGGTATTATTTACGGATGCCAGCGACGATTGGTGGGCAGCAGTCCTTACCAAGATCACTCCAGATGGGGAAATACCATGCTAAAATCTGAAGATTTTGTGCTTATTCATGGTACAAAGAATTATTCGTAAAAATGGTATCAAAGCCTTAGGTTAATTATTCAGACATAATATTATTCGATAATTCATGTTTTTCTTTGTTGAGGAGAAGATTTTTTTAAAAAAAAAGATGACTTCAAATGAAGGTTTGAATCAAGAGGATTTTATTCATATGAAATCCTATAAACAAGTTAATCTATTCACAATAGATTACTTACAACAGGTTGTGATTAATGCTCTTAATTTTGAAAAGATAAAGAAAAATGATTTCTAACTCTCAATTTTTAGAGATTACCCCAGATTCCTCTAAACTCTCCGGAGATCTTAGAGAAATTCAAAAGACGGTACAATATTACAGCAATCAGCTGTATGAAATACCTCAGCAAATTGAAGAAATCCTTAAGAAACAAGAAGAAATTCTTGGAAACCTAAAAGATCTTCAAAATAAAATCATAAATCTAGAACACACTTCGGGTTCTAGAAAAGGAAATACAGGAGGAAGGTTACCACTCTCATTTGGTACCGAACCTTTGTTACATCAGAAATGTAAAACCAAAATGGTCCAAAAACCTTTACCAATGATGAAATGATGATTAATCTTATAAAAGCAGTATCAGAGAAAAACACTATCTGATAACTACTTTAGAAAGATTAAATCTCGAGGATCTACAAGATCTTGCGGATTCTTTTGCGAATCTCAAAGTAGTAGATCTAAAAATGAATTCCCCTGAGGGTGAACAACTCATAGGGAATCCCCCAAGATATGTGGTTAAAACAGAAGAACCACGTAGTGAGTTCCAAGTTGGAGAAAATTCACATCCAGCAGGAATCAGATCAAGAAGGAGTAAAATCTCCCTCCATCAAACTCCTTACGGAAAAACTGTTTTAGATCCAATACATCCTTACGGGGTTATGTTAAACCTTGATGTTTTGGACTTCAAAAACAGAGAAGATCTTATAGATGATTGGACGTTAGCTATGAGAATAGCAGCAGGAACATTAGATCTCAATAAAGAAAGATTCATTAAACTTCTAGAAATGAGTCTAATGGGATCTGTTAAGATCGCATGGGAGATGACTATGCCAGAAACTAAGGAATCAATCTTAGCAGGAGAATCCCTCAGCGAGATTGGAGAAAGAATGACCACCCTATTTAAAGCACAATTCATAGGGGTAGACTATTTCAATAATCAAGATACAAAAAAAAAGAGAAGATATACTCAAGCTCTTTATAGCCTCGAGTTACATGATATCTGCTTAGTTGATGAATACATTATGTTATTCACTAAATACAGATCGAATTCGGGAGTCGAGGAAAATATAGCTATTCAGCTATTTTTTGCAAAAATGCCAAGTCCCTGGAGAGAAATGCTGATTAAAGAATATGTTCCAGGCAATCTTGATACATTAGCAAGACGTGCCTCCTTTTTTGAAAGGAAAATTAGCAGAATGGTGCCATATGGCAGCGTTACAGAAGAACTACAAGAAAATAAGGGGTATAGATAAGCGTACACCTTTGTGTTGTAGAGAAAATGATCTTCCAACGATCATTGGAAACAGATCACAGGGATTTAAAAGGAAGAAATTCAGAAATAATTCCTATAATAAAAGAATGAAAAGTTCTTGGAAACCAAGAACATTTTGGTCCAAACAAAAGGTCAGATCCTATAGATCGGGTAGAAGAAGTGGACCTACAAGAACATCCCCAGCAACAGGCTCATCACAAAGCAGGGGAAAAACACCATCAAGAAGAACTTTCAGAAGAACTCATACAAAAGCAAGTGAAAGTTTCAAGGATTGCAACTGCTGGACATGTGGAGCAAGAGGACATATATCTACAAATTGTCCAGAAAACGAGAAAAAAGGAGTTAAACTCTTTGAAGCAACACCAGATATGGATTATGCGGTCTTCTTTCAAGATCTAGTCCAAGTATATCAATTTGAGGATATCCCCTTAGATGAAAGCATATACGAAGAAGAGATATTGTTTAGTCGAGAAGTTTTTGAAGATGAATCAGAATCAGAATCAGAGTAAAGAGGAAGTGTTTCGCCATGAAACACATGAAAGTTTGGCTGGGTTCTTTAGTCAAACCACGATATCTCATAATATGGTCCAAAGGATTATGAGAGAAAATCCAACATTACAGAAGTACCAAGGATTTTCGGCAGGACAAGTTGAAAGAGTCTTAGGAAACCTAGGGCTAAGACAAAGAAGACATAATTTGATTTATAAGGTATCCAGAAGGAAAATGGCGATCGCTATGGAACTAACCAGTAATCAAATTGAAATGCAGTTAATTCCCTTTGAAGAAATTCGAGAAGAATTACAGAAATTAAAAGCAGAAGTAGTAAAGACAATGTCTTGGATTCATATTAGAGCAATCCAGATTATGATCAAGGCTACTTTTAAAGAGGGAATAGATTCACCCATAGATATCGTAGTATGCGATAAAAGAATGGGGAATATACAAGATGCGGTTCTAGGAACTATCTCGGGAAATTTATGTGCAGGAAAAATTGTGGGAGTTATTTATCCAAGAATAGCCTACAATTTAGCTGATAGAGATTTTAGTCGAGCCTTGACTTTGCATCAAAACTTCAAGGAAAAAAGACTAATGAAGGAAGGTAATAGGCCATATTCTATTACGTATCAAATTTCATATGCTCTTTCTAATACTCACCATTTTGAATTATTTATTAGAAATGAGTTCATTGAAATTCCAGAGATCTTTGGGAAAGTTGCTCAAGTAATATATCTGGAAAGAATCGAGTATCCTTTAATTCAAGAAACAGACATTCAAATTCAAGACAGACCGGTTCTATACAGAGAACTTAAAATAGAACCCCTAAGGTTATCTTTCCAAGGAGACAGAATGACAAGCAGGATATGGGACAAATCTCCTATTCAAGAAATTCCACCAAAAGAAAAAGAGTTTTTTATAATAGAAAAACTTAGATCTCCAGAAGGATGGAAAGAAGTGAAAATAGTATTCGAAATTACAAGTCATCGAAACTTGTTCCCTTGTAACTCGATTTACTATTTGGAACAACAGGAAAAAGGAACTTACCAAGGAGTGATAAATATTGGAGAATTGGAAGTTCAAATCTAGGAAATTCCAAGAAAAGAAATAGATCAACTCATTCTTGGTCTAGAATTCATGGATGACCATAAACCATGGAAACGCCTTGAAAAAAGAATAGAGTTAATGACAAAAGAAAAGACTTGGAGAATTCAATAAGAATTCTACAAAATGGAAAACCAAGAGAATTGGATAAGGGACAATCCCTTAATCAGATTCGAGAACTCTGTTCACAGACAGAGGAAGAAGCAACAGTTGAAATTAGTAAGTCATGAACATGATTTATTAGAACGCATTGAAGAAGTAGAAAGGAGTAACCATACTCTACCTTCTGAGGCCTTAGGAAAACTAAAGGTAAATAGTCTTAATCGGATTATTAAGTTACAACACAGTCTGTTAAAAATGGCGGGGCCATTTAGTAATCCCTTTAAAAAATGACAACAAGTCCTTTCTCCATATACATTCCGATAGGGATGTTATATGAACAATATAAGACTGAGTATTTTGCAGCTTATATTGACTCGGGAACAGGAATTTGTACAGCAAAAAGAGGAGTCTTCCCTGAAGAATGTGAAGAGGAATTGCCAAAAATTGCTAGACGAGATTTCTCTCGAAGAAATTTAATTTTTTGCAAAGGAATAAAACAAGCAGAGATTCTTATGGGAGGTGCAGGTCAAACACCTTGGTACAAGGTAAAAACACCACCAATCTATTTCCATGATACATGAGCTGATATCCTGTTAGGAAATAACTTCTTACAAATGTTTAAGAATTACACACAAGACAATGAGTCAAGAAGACTTATGTTCACTACAATTTGTGAGCATAAAATTATCGTTCAAAGACTCAATGTTGCTTTTTATCGACAATTGCCGATAATATTTTGCAGCCAGCGTGGTGATAAAGGACAACTTTTTCACCCAAAAATGAAAGATCCAAGAAGGTTTGGAGAAACCATGTTGAAAATAACAACAGAACAAGAACTCCAAACAGAGGATATGGAGCTTCTCAAGGTAACTCTAAATCACAGAGATATAGAGTTAGAGAATAAAGTATCCCTTAAAGATGTCAAAAAGAGGCTCAAAGAAAGTTACAACGAGCATCCATTGGCATGGTGGGATAGAAATCAACTTAAAGTCAGTCATACTCTAAAGGAAGACAAAGAGTATGAATTCGTCAGATATAAGCCTATCCCGATAAACATAACAGATCAAAGGGATATGAGAATGATTATCAAGGAACATTTGGACCTTGGTTTAATCAAAGAAAGAGTTTCACCATATAGCAGCCCAGGTTTTCTGGTTAGAAATCATGGTGAAATAAAAAGAGGGAAACCCAGGCTAGTTATTAATTATCAAGGTATTAATAAAATCCTGGAGTTTGATGGATACTTCATACCGAGTAGATAACACCTAATTAGTTGTGTACGAAATGCTAGAGTGTTCTCAAAATTTTATTGTAAGTCTGGATTTTACCAGATTCGAATGGAAGAAGGAAGTAAGAAATTCACAGCCTTCTCTACTCCACAAGGACACTATATTTGGGAAGTTATGCCTATGGGATTAGCTAATGCACCCCAGATATTTCAAAGAAAGATGGATAACCTTTTTAAAGATTATTTCAACTTTATGTTTGTTTATATTGATGATATTCTTATAGCATCAAAAAATATAGACGAACACGTTAAACACTTAGAGATTTTCTCTAAAATTTGTAAACAAGAAGGACTGGTTTTATCTGAAAAAAAAAAGCAGTCATAGCAACGAGGAAAATTGAATTTCTCGGTATTGAGATTAATGAAACTGGAATAATTCTACAACCCCATATTGTGGAAAAGGTAAAGAATTTTCCAGATAAACTCAAAGATGTAAAACAACTCCAGAGTTTTCTTGGAGTAGTTAATTTTGCAGGGATGTTCATTAACAATCTAGCAATGTACAGAAAGGTGTTCAGTCCTTTGTTAAAAAAGGATGCTAGGTTTATATGGACCGATGACCATACTAAAGGGGTAAACCAATTAAAAGAGATATGTAAGAATCTCCCAAAAATGGCTATACCCATAGATGAAGATGATTTGGTATTATTTACGGATGCCAGCGACGATTGGTGGGCAGCAGTCCTTACCAAGATCACTCCAGATGGGGAAATACCATGCAGATACTGTAGCGGTCTTTTTTCAGAATCTGAGACCATTAGATGACATATCAACGAAAAGGAATTTTATGCAGTTAAAAGGGCTTTTGAAAAATGGCCATTATTTTTACTTGCTAAAAAATTCACTCTGAAGGTTGATAACACCCAGGTAAAAGCTTTCCTAAAAAATAAGATTGAATCTAAACCTGAAAAAGCTAGGTTATTAAGATGGCAAGCATTATGTCAAAATTATATTTTTGATATTGTTATTATTAAATCTCATGAAAATATTCTTGCAGATTTCTTAACAAGAGATGGAAGACAGTGACGTGGATTTCATCATGAAAATGCAGAGGCATCTCAGGGAATACCTTGGGTTGCTTCAAAACGAGTTCAACCAGTTAGCCATTAATGCTGAAATGGCCGGCAGGTTACAACAAGCTGATCGGATCAAAGTATCTAATCGAATTACAGGATGTATGCAAGCTCAAACACAACTATGAGCTGCTATTCAAGGGCCAATTGTGAAGGCT
Organism: Henckelia pumila; assembly: GCF_033568475.1. Taxonomy (NCBI): domain Eukaryota; kingdom Viridiplantae; phylum Streptophyta; class Magnoliopsida; order Lamiales; family Gesneriaceae; genus Henckelia; species Henckelia pumila. The sequence continues at coordinate 16,923,608 of NC_133123.1, read as the reverse complement.
ATAGAAAAACCATTGGTTTCTCATAAACAAGATATGCTAAAACCATTGGTTTTACAAGAACAAGAAATACAACCACCGATTGTGAAACAAGATGTTGAGGAATCCAAAACTCAAAAAACAAGTGCTAATCTATCATCAGCCTTTGATGATCTGGATGAAGCAACAACTGATGAGAATAACTCATCAAGTCAACCCTCCGCCTCTGGAGTAAAAGAGGAAGAGATCAATCTTAGGCCCAACACTGACAAGGGCAAATCTAAGATTGATACTAATTCATCTATTATTTATCCATTCCAGGTTTATCAACAAAGGTGGAAGAAATTGAATACAAAGAGTGAAATCAACCCGAACACTTGCAGGGTTGATGTTGCAGGAATATATCCAAGGGTTTGGCTAAAAAATAATGTCAATCCTAAAGATGTAAAACTCTGGTATGAATTTGGGGCTTTGGCCTCAGTTTATACAACGTCACCAAGCTTCCCGGAGATATCACAGTTACCAAAATGGATCCAGGAAGCAACCCAAGAAACATGGGCAAATAATTATCATTTGTCCAGATGAGATGTGCTTGAGTTATACTTTTTTAGTGCAGCTCCAGAACCAACATTGAAAGGATCACACGAACCCTTTCATTTCATCAAGCTGAGGAGACCTGATATAAACAGTCATAAATTTATCAAGAATCCTAAAACTGAAGAAATATCATTGGTGTCCACTTTCGGGGAAAATGAAATCTCAACCAGAAGGGCATGGGGTATTTGGGTCTGTCTTACTGAGATGGACAAAGTCAAGTTTCCATTCAAATTTTATCAGAATTCTGTGAATGGATCGTTCCTGTTGAACACAATGACAGAAAAAACTACAGCATTTGCGGAAGAACTCTTCGAAAAGAAGAGAAATCGTTTGTGGAACAACAAGCTGCCGGGGAGTAAAGAAACTCGCCGAAAATTTTGTAACATGGCTCATATTGGACGATGGTCAGAGAATATCTGCCCAGAATGTCCAAATCAGAAGGAGCCATAATTTGGAAAAACCTTTAGACCCCGAACGGATCGAAAGAATTTTTCCGAGACAAGCAAAGTGTTACGCCTTAAACGCATACAAATATCGTGTTATGAGATTAATGTTTTTAATGCATTAACAAGTCTCATAATATTATGTTTTGATGGTTACAAAACTCGGTTAATTGTTACTAACCATTTAAAGTGAGATTTTACAGATTAGATTTATTGATGATTAAATTCTTGGAAGCTATTTTGAAGCTATATGTATTTATAAAGTCTTGTATTTCTCATTGAATGGATGAAACATTGTTAAGAGATATGAAGAAATAGACAAGAAGAAGCCAAAGTATGGAGCAACAACTTCCGAAAATTACTGGGAATTTTCTAGGCATTGAAATCCGATCTTCACTAGTCATAATCGTTATGAGGAAGTTTTACATGTGCTGTCCAAATTTGAGAGCAATCCAACGGCTAGATATGAAGTTATGATTTTTCCACAAAAGTTGTGCAGTACCTATTTCTGCAGAACTTGAAGTGAATGATGAAGAATCAACTTCTGAAAATTACTGGATGTGCTTGCGACATCCAAATCAAATCTCCACCGATAAAATCAATATCAGGATATTTTAAAACTTATATTAAAATTTCATATCAATCCAACGGCTAGATATGAAGTTATGATTTTTCCACAAAGGTTGCACAGTACCTATTTCTGCAGAACATGAAGCAAATGATGAAGATTCAACTTCAGAAATTAACTGGGATTGTTTGAGATATCCAAATTAAATCTCCACCAATCAAATGCAAATTTAAGATGTTTTACAACCTCTGTCCAAAATTAAGATCAATCCAACGGATGGATATGGAGATATGAATTTTTCAAATTTGTTGCACAGAACAAGTTCGAAAACTTGATGAAGTGACTTCCGAAATTTACTGGAAATGTTTTACTTGATAAAATCAAATCTTCACTGTTCAAAATGAATATCCAGATGTTTTAAAGCTTCAGTTCAAATTTCAGATCAATCCAACGGTTAGATTGGAAGATATGATTTTTCCACAAAATCCGCTAAGTGCTGGGAAAAAGTAGGCAGCGGCGCCGAACACTTTTTGTCACTCCTTGACTTCTTAATACACGCTCCAAGCACTCAAATATTTGCCAACTATAAATATAGGGCACCCAAGTTCATTTGGAGACATCCGAACTCATCTCTTCTCTCCTTTGCAAGCAATTTCTCACTATCAAAGTGTTTGTGTGATATATTTGAGAGTGTTTGTAAAAATAGTTTGTGAGTTGATTGTGCTATTGTTGTAAAGACTTGAGTGTGAAGCCAAATGTGTTGTGCTATCGTTGTATTGTAAGCACTTGAGTGTGAAGCCAAGTGTTTGTGTTGAGGCTATTCTTGGAGCCCTTAAGGCCAAGAGTATCGAGTTGTATCAGCACGGTAATCGTGTTGAGTTGTACGGCTATCCTTGGAGCCATCAAGGCCAAGACGTTGAAGTGCTAGTGGATCCTTGGTTAATCGATCGTAACCAAGAAGGGGAGACGTAGACGATTTATCGTCGAACTTCCATAAACATCTCTTATCCCTTTTATTTACATTACGCATTTATTTACCGCACTTATTATTAATTGCTTTAAGTCTTCCGCTTGCGTACTAGCATAATCGCTTTAAATTGCTAAAGTTGTCAATAGAACCTAAATCCCCCCCCCCCCATTAGGTTCTAACAAGTGGTATCAGAGCCATCTTTTTCAAAATATTTTCAAAAAGGCTCTATGGCAAATCTAGCGAGCGATTATGCTCAAGGGCAATCAACAAATCGTCCTCCTCTTTTCAATGGCATAAACTACGGGTATTGAAAAAATCAAATGTCCCTATACATCCAATCCGTAGACTATGACCTTTGGAAAGTAACCGTGAAAGGTCCCTACATACCTACGAAAGAGGTTGAGGGAGTCAAAATTTCTAAGGGAATGGACGACTTTTCAAAGGAGGATATGAAATTGATATCTCAAAATGCTAAAGCTATGAATATTCTTCATTGTTCCTTAGATATGAACGAGTACAACCGGATCTCAATGTGCTCATTCTCAAAAGAGATTTGGGACAAATTGGAGATATGCCACGAAGGGACCAATCAAGTCAAGGAGACAAAGATCGATCTACTTCAACTCAAATACGAGACATTTAAGATGGAAGCCTATGAAGATAGCGATGAGGAGGAAGCCAACATATGTCTCATGACCAAGGATGATGACATCGCCTCCGACGATGATGATGAGGTACCATCTTACGATGAATTACTACAAGCTTATAAGCTTATGTTTGACATGGCTAAATCACTTAGAAAAGAAAATAGAAACCTCAAAAATGAATTAGAATCTAAGGAGCATGAAAACCTAAGATTAAAGGATGACATAGCTACCTTAGAAAAATCATTTTATAAATTCAATGTTAGTAGTAACAAGTTGAATAATTTACTAAGCATGCAAAAATGTAGCTTTGATAAGGGTGGAATATGGTATGGTAAGAAATCAATAGATTTTACTAGCCTTATTGCTAAAGCCAAAATGAGATCACCCCCTACATGCTCTTATTGTTGTAAAATTGGTAATGCTAGATATAAATGTAGATCTTTAAGATTTTAATATGATCAAAAGAGCTATATGAAATGGAGGCCTAAGAGTACTTAACAACTCATCAGTCAGCATTATGAGATCATGATCTAAGGGAGTTCATCATAAACCGGTTTAAACTGCCTTGACTTGCGACTGGTCTTCCTGATGAACGCTGCTCTGTCCAAGGAAATAGGTTTTTAAAGAAGCCATAGCCCTACCTACTACTGGGAGCACTCTTAAAAAGTGGCGATGATGTTGCTATGAGAGACTGAACTCTTAGAAGTCTATTTTGTATCTCTCTTTTCTAACACTGTGGACCCAAAAAAACTAAAGGGTACCAAAATCAATTCTTGCAGGAAAATAGAAAAACTGTTCTTCCTAGCATATGGTATCTAGACAGTGGATGCTCTAGACATATGACCGGGAACAAGGAGCTACTCCAATCGGTCAAACCAAAGGAGAAAGGAACTGTCACCTTTGGAGACAACAGCAAAGGAGTTATCGAAGGAATTGGCTCAATAGGTATATCTGAATCCTGCTTGATTGATGACGTACTCCTAGTGAAAGGGCTTAAGCATAACTTACTAAGCATAAGTCAATTGTACGATAGAGGTTATGAAGTCAAATTCACTCCCCAACACTGCACTATATCACTCATGACTGACAAATCCATAAATTTCAAAGGATATAGAAGTGAAAATGTATACAAGGTTTCTTTAAACAATTTATCTTTATCAAATATTAAAAGCCTTGTATCCTTGAATGTTGATGACAACATTCTTTGGCATAGAAGACTAGGTCATGTTGGTCCTAATACCATAGAAAAACTTTTTAAACTTGATTTAGTTGTTGGTATGCCAAAACTCAATTTAAAATTAGATTCTGTTTGTGATGGGTGCCAACTTGGCAAACACACAAGAGAATCTTTTAAAAGCAAAAATTTTGTATCAACTTCTATGCCCCTTGAACTTCTTCACCTAGATCTATGTGGTCCTTCGAGGAATGCTAGTCTAGGAGGGAAGCTTTATGCATTTGTCATTGTGGATGATTTCTCACGTTACACGTGGACATTGTTTTTAGCCCACAAAAATGATGCATTTGATTATTTTAAAACTTTTGTCAAACGAGTTGAGAATGAGAAAAATCTTTCTATCAAACAGATCCGTAGTGACCACAGAACTGAATTTCAAAATGAGAGTTTTACAAATTTTTGTGAAGAGAAAGGCATCGGTCACAATTTTTCTTGTCCTAGGACTCCTCAACAAAACGGGGTCGTTGAGAGGAAAAATAGGACACTTGTGGAGATTGCAAGGACCATGATTTGTGAGCATTCTCTACCAAAATATTTTTGGGCTAAAGCAATGAACACTGCTTGTTACATTATCAATCGTGTATCAATAAGGCCAATTCTCAAGAAAACTCCATATGAATTATGGAGAGGGAGAAAGCCTAACATTTCATACTTTCGAGCTTTCGGTTCCAAATGCTATATTCATAATAACGGTAAGGACAACCTTGGCAAATTTGATGTCAAATCCGACAAAGGTATTTTTCTTGGATATTCTACTATAAGTAAGACTTTTAGAGTATTTAATAAACACACTTTACTTGTTGAAGAATCAATGCATGTAATATTTGATGAATCTATGTCTATAGTTCCTCGTAATACTAACGACGATGTAGAATTACTCGAAGAAGAGATGGCCTCCTCAAGCTTAAATGATATAGATGTTTCTGTTGAGGAAACACCACTTCCGAAGGATTGGATGCTTCACAAAGATCATCCTATGGATCTTATCATTGGAAGTCCTTCGAAGTGAGTAACTACTCGCTCTTCAATTAATAATATTTGCAATCATCTTGCTTTTGTTTCGCATGTTGAACCTAAGTGCATTGATGATGCTTTATTAGATGATTCATGGATTATTGCTATGCAAGATGAGTTGAATGAGTTTAGACGTAATAATGTTTGGAATCTTGTTCATAGTCCGCATGATAGATCTATCATTGGTACTAAATGGGTGTTTAGGAATAAACTTGACGAGCATGGTACTATCACTAGAAATAAAGCTAGGCTTGTAGCTAAAGGATATAGTCAAGAAGAAGGCATAGATTATGATGAAACTTATGCGCCTGTTGCTAGACTAGAATCTATTCGCATGCTACTTGCTTTTGCTTGCTCTAGAAATTTCAAGTTATTTCAAATGGATGTCAAGAGTGCATTTCTTAATGGTGAATTGAAAGAGGAGGTTTACATTGAACAACCTGATGGCTTTGTTGATACTGCTTTGCCTGATCATGTGTTTAGACTTAACAAAGCCTTGTGTGGATTGAAACAAGCTCCTAGAGCTTGGTATGATAAATTGTCTACTTTCTTGCTTTCAAATGGTTTTTCAAGAGAAAAGATCGACATTACTTTATTCACAAAGAATGTCAAAGATGATTTATTAATTGTGCAAATCTATGTTGATGATATAATTTTTGGTTCTACTAATGAAACTCTTTGTCAAGAATTCTCTAAGTTGATGCAGGAACACTTCGAGATGAGTATGATGGGGAAACTTAACTATTTCCTCGGATTACAAATCAAACAGTGCAAGGATGGGTTCTTTGTGAACCAAAGCAAATACATCAAGGAGATTCTAAAGAAGTTTGGGATGGAGAACACAAAATCATCATTCACACCGATGAGCACAGCAATCAGACTCGACAAGGATGAAAATGATAAAACTGTAGATCAATCTTCCTTTCGTAGTATGATTGGCTCCTTACTTTATGCTACTGCTAGTAGACCGGACATTATGTTTAGTGTTTGCTTGTGTGCATGATTTCAATCATGTCCAAAGAAATCACATTTGTTCACCTTAAAACGCATTTTCAAATATCTTTCAAATACTCCAAATCTCGGCTTGTAGTATTCGAAAAATTCTTTCTTTGATTTAAAAGCTTACTGTGATGCCGACTTTGGTGGATATAAGGTGGACCGTAAAAGCACTAGTGGAACTTGTTTCTTTTTAGGAAATTGTTTAGTTTCTTGGTTTTTAAAGAAACAAAATTATGTTGTGTTGTCAACGACCGAAGCCGAATATATGGCTGCCGGTAGTTGTTGTGCGCAAATTCTTTGGATGAAGCATCAATTGCTCGACTATGGTGTATCTTTTTCAAAAATCCCTATTTTTGTGATAACACTAGCGCCATATGTCTTACAAAGAATCCGATTCAACATTCGCGCACCAAACATATTGACATTCGTCATCATTTTATTCATGACCACATCGAACGAAATGAAGTTGAACTTCAATATGTTGACACGTCAAATCAAATTGCTGATATTTTTACAAAACCACTAGATGAAAATACTTTTATTCGTTTGCGTGGTGAACTTGGTATGATTGAGTTGTAATCACTTGTGGACATAAATAAATTTAATGTCATATTAAGGGGGAGCTTAATATAAAATTCGAGCAACTTAATTTTGGATAATACAAATTAATTGTATTTATTCAAAGTTATAAAGCTCACATTTTATGTAAAATTTATGTGTTGCATCTTAGAAATTATATTCAATTATCATGTTTTGCATTTACTTTTCCAGTTTTTTTTATTATCACAAAAAGAGGGAGAATTAGTTTGGTTAAATACTTTAACTAAGGGGGAGAGTTAGTTCGGTTAAATGCATGGAGAATAAAATTGGTTATTTGATAAATAAATTTTTAATTCTCTTCTTAGCTAATTATTTAATTTAGGGGGAGTTTTATTCATGCAATTATATTGTGCAAATTTAAATTATTTATTTAATATTGTACATTTATTTCTCCTATTTAACCAAGTTTTGTGATCATCAAAAAGGGGGAGATTTTTACGCCTTAAACGCATACAAATCTCGTGTTATAAGATTAATGTTTTTAATGCATTAACAAGTCTCATAATATTATGTTTTGATGGTTACAAAACTCGGTTAATTGTTACTAACTATTTAAAGTGAGATTTTACAGATTAGATTTATTGATGATTAAATTCTTGGAAGCTATTTTGAAGCTATACATGTATTTATAAAGTCTTGTATTGCTCATTGAATGGATGAAACATTGTTAAGAGATATGAAGAAATAGACAAGAAGAAGCCAAAGTATGGAGCAACAAATTCCGAAAATTACTGGGAATTTTCTAGGCATTGAAATCCAATCTTCACCAGTCATAATTGTAATGAGGAAGTTTTACATGTGCTGTCCAAATTTGAGAGCAATCCAACGGCTAGATATGAAGTTATGATTTTTTCACAAAAATTGTGCAGTACCTATTTCTGCAGAACTTGAAGTGAAAGATGAAGAATCAACTTTTGAAAATTACTGGACGTGCTTGCGACATCCAAATCAAATCTCCACCGATAAAAATTAATATCAGGATGTTTTAAAACTTATATCAAAATTTCATATCAATCCAACGGCTAGATATGTAGTTATGATTTTTTCACAAAGGTTGCACAGTACCTATTTCTGCAGAACATGAAGCAAATGATGAAGATTCAACTTCAGAAATTAATTGGGATTGTTTGAGATATCCAAATCAAATCTCCACCAATCAGATACAAATTTAGGATGTTTTACAACCTCTGTCCAAAATTCAGATCAATCCAATGGATGGATAAGGAGATATGAATTTTTCAAATTTGTTGCACAGAACAAGTTCTAAAACTTGATTAAGTGACTTCCGAAATTTACTGGAAATGTTTTACAGTTAAAATCAAATCTTTACCGTTCAGAATGAAGATCCAGATGTTTTAAAGCTTCAGTTCAAATTTCAGATCAATCCAACGGTTAGATTGGAAGACATGATTTTTCCACAAAATCCGCTCAGTGTTGGGAAAAAGTAGGCAGCGACGCCGAACACTTTTTATCACTCCTTGACTTCTTAACACACGCTCCAAGTACTCAAATCAGATTCAAATCTTTGCCAACTATAAATAGAGGTCATCCAAATTTATTTGGAGACATCCCAACTCATCTCTTCTTTCATTTGCAAGCAATTTCTCACTATCAAAGTGTTTGTGTGATATATTTGAGAGTGTTTGTAAAAATAGTTTGTGAGTTGGTTGTGCTATTGTTGTAAACACTTGAGTGTGAAGCCAAGTGTGTTGTGCTATCGTTGTAAGCACTTGAGTGTGAAGCCAAGTGTTTGTGTTGAGGCTATCCTTGGAACCCTTAAGGCCAAGAGTATCGAGTTGTATCGGCACGGTGATCGTGTTGAGTTGTACGGCTATCCTTGGAGCCATCAAGGCCAAGACGTTGAAGTGCTAGTGGATCATTGGTTAATCGATCTTAACCAAGAAGGGGAGACGTAGACGATTTATTGTCGAACTTCCATAAACATCTCTTATCCCTTTTATTTACATTACGCATTTATTTATCGCACTTATTATTAATTGCTTTAAGTCTTCCGCTTGCGTACTAGCATAATCGCTTTAAATTGCTAAAGTTGCCAATAGAACCTAAATCCCCCCCATTAGGTTCTAACACAAAGGTGGACAAGGACCACCGAAGATGCGTTTTCACAGGGGCCTACTTCAAAAGCAAAAGATGCCCCGACAACAATAAAGCAGGCATGTGAGAAGAATAAAGCCAAAAGAAAGTGGCAGACATGTGATTCCTCCACTAGTAAAAGATGCCATCAATAATGACATAAAAATTCCAGACAGCTGCCTCCTCCACTAGTAAAAGATGTCATCAATAATGGCATAAAGAAATACAAGACAGCTGTGAGATTCCCTGAAGTTTCTCGGTGAAACGAGTGGAACTACAGCTATAAATACAGGCATTTGAGGAAGCTGAAGATATCGATCATTTCCTTCAGTTTTCTTACAAATAAATTGTTGTAATATTTCTCTTTCTATTGTATTAAGTTTTTTTTATGTATTTCAAGAACAAGGCTACTATGAGTAGTTAAACAAGTTGTCTTCTCCTCTTCAAAGAAGTTGATTTATGTAATAATATTATGTCTGAATAAATTTCCTAAATCTCTCGTTCTTCATGCTCATATTTTATAATTAAATTTATATACTATACGCCTTAAGGTAGAAAACGAATTAAGGCTGTACTGGGTGTCGTTGAAGGAGCTTGTGCAGAAACCATCTGTTGCGACTGCGTGGTTGGAGTGTGAGGAGCACTTCGTAAAATTCAGCAGGTATAACCCGACGACATTTTGGTCAAAGAGGTATTTAAATTTAATTCATTTTACGAAAGCATTTTGACCCTAATCTGGAGTATATCGATTGGAAACCTTGCGTAACTAATAGTCTTGTATGGCCGGGACTGGTTCGATAGGTATAACAAAGCCACGTACAAAGGATTAGTTTTAATTATATTTTAATTCAAATATGGGGACCACTAGGGAGTGAAAATAAAGAAAAGGGTGGGTAGAGAGTTAAGTTAAAGAGAAGTTTGGTAGTGGGGAGTTTAAAATAATTTGCCCTTATAAAAACTTATATTAGTCAATTTTTTTAAACCTATACCTCTAGTTTCTTCTAATTTATTCGAGAACGCACTGCATATTTTTTTAGGAGTATATTTTCTTGAAAAAACAATTATTTTTAATGAATTATCGATTTTTTAATTAAAATAAAAAAATATGTTTCATTAAGAAAATGTTCCTTGTATTGAATTAATTAATAAAATATATAAAAAATTTCAATGAATCAATTGTCTCCAAGTGTTGGCGGTTTTTTTTTTCCACTGTTTATCGTAAACATTATTTTAAATTATCAAATTATGGTAAAAATTGAAAAGGTTTCCGAAACTAATGTATCCGGTTGGGCGTGAAATAACCGAAGTCATGACTTTGATTTTAAAAACAAAATCTTTTTTTGAAGTCCAGCCATTAGCAGAGGCGTGACTTCAATGTTTAAAAAATTTGTTTTATATTTGTATATATATATATATATATATATATATATATAAACTAATTGTAAATTGTTATTTATTTATAATTAGATATAGGTGTATGTACAACTATTAAAATAGGTGTCGGATAAACTCATTTCATCGTGAAAAATAGGTGTGTTGGAATACTGTTTTAATAGTTAATTTGAATACGAGCCTAGATGGGTCAGTCCTTGGGTCAGGTCTGGCCGTTCCAATAATTTTTTTAAAATGTTTTAATATATTATATACAACATTTTTATGTATGGTTGATATATAAATATATATATATATATATATATATATATATATACAAGAACTTGTAATCTTAATTGAGAAGTAGAAATGTCACGTTAACAAGTGATCCAACCAAAAAAAAATTTCTCAAACACTCGAAGAGCTGTCACGTGGTATGATTGATAATACATTTGTCTTAAAAAAATTTGGCCATCCGAAAATGTACTTGAAACAAATCTACAATAATAGAGAGGTCATTAGCAACCAATATAGTATGTACCCATCATATTTTACAACACCACGTGAAATGAGCTTTTGATCCTATGATCATATTGAGAATGACAAGTATAAAATTACCTTTAAATTTCTAATGCTCCATGCAAAAAAAAAAAAAAAAAAAAAAAAAATATTAAGGTATATTAAAGCTTCTTATATGAAATCTGCTTGACAGAAATTTGATCAAAGGAGTTAAAAATAGCAAACTAATTTTATTCAATTCCCATCGGATTCAATTGGAGAGAACCAAAACCAAAATATAATCAATAAAACAAAATGTATTTACCTATTGTAGTTGAACTTCATCCTTGATCTCTATTGTAGAAATGGCCGAAAGAATAACATATATAGAATCTGAAGTACAACATTGATTCAGTTAAAAAATGAAGAAAAAGAGAAAGAATTTTTGAAATCTGCTTATAATATTCAATAAAAATCTGTTTGTTGAATGGAGAAGCTTTCAAAAAACTATAAACCAATTGCAGTTAATGTTACTTGTTGAGGCAACTTTCGAAGATAAAAGAACGTGGAAGGAAATAGAGTGCGAAAAGTGAAACTGAATGAAGGAAAATAATTTTAAAGTAACTAAAATTAAGGGTAAGGGTACGTGAAAGAAGTTACCATATTAATATAATACTATCGAACTCATATACTGAATTTCACTCAATAGATGATTTGAGTGGAAAAATTGAAACAACATATTTTGGTATGTTTGACACACAAAATCAGTTTATATCCTAGCCTACTTTAATAAAATAGAAAAGATTATAAATGATAGCATATCAATTATTTTCCTTCAATTTAACATATTTTTGGACATTGAAGTCACGCCTGTGATAGCGGCGTTACTTAAATTTTTTTTTTTTTTTTGACAATAAAAACTTGTAACTTTATTATAGAGAGTTAAAATAATTCGTTAAAAAACTTTGAAGCAAAAAAGAAAAAATTCTCAGGCACTCATGAAGTCCAACATAAGCCAACTCACTACTAGGAATTTTTTTAAAGCTGAAGTCTTTGGTGATTTCACGCGAGTTTCCAAAATATTTAAAAAAATAGGTTAAAATAGTGTTTATGGTAAACAGTGAAAAAACAGCAATAGGCAGTATATTCCAACAGCATACGCGGCGGCGCTCAAATCCCCTTGGCTACTCTCGCACAAGAGAGTGCAGAAATGTCGGCTCTGAGAACCATTTTTCTGCTACCGACGTCTTCAATTTCACCTTTCCCGCCGTCCTCTTCTCCAGGTCACTGTTATCCGGCGAAATTGGCCATTTCATGCTGCTCAGCGACGTCTCATGAGAGAAATGAAGTTCGGCTTGGATTGCCGAGCAAAGGTCGAATGGCTACAGACACTCTTGATCTTCTCAAGGTAATTTTGGCTTGTTCATGAGCTTAGTGTTGATTGTTTGCGATTATATTTTCGAGGAATTTAGTAGGCCGACTGACTTTTTGTTTTTTGGGTTGGGACTGAAGGATTGTCAATTGTCAGTGAGGCAGGTGAATCCACGGCAGTATGTCGCAGAAATTCCTCAGGTGCATTCTTGTTTTCTCGAGTCCTTGTTGATTGCTGATATGTCATTAGTCTGTTGTGCCTTTTATTTTCCTCATGCATAAGGTTTGCTTCAAATGAGATTCAGTAATAATTGATACTTTTTTTAGTTCAAGTTTAGTGTGTGTTTTGTGAGTAAAAGCGTGGATTTAGTGATCTTGCTGTCAATGATGGTACTTTTTGTAATGTTACATGACACAGTGTCAACAAGTCATAGTGATTGATGTGGCCGAAATTCGATGAAGTTTAAGCTTATGCAATTGTATGAAATGTTTTTGGTTAATCTTGCTTCTCAATGCTGTTTTTTTCAATGTTGCCCTCAAAAGATTCACAGCTGCCGTTTTGCTGTGTACAGAACTTGAATATATTTCTGCAATGCCAAAGGGAAGTGGTGTATTGTCTAACATAGTTTCATCTCCTCTTGTGTCAACAGCTGTGGAGCTTGTACTTGTTTGTATGACTTCAATGTAGTTTATCTTATAGTAGCCTATTTGTGATATTGCAGATTAGTAATTTGGAAGTTTGGTTTCAACGGCCTAAGGACATCGTGAGAAAATTAATATCTGGAGATTTGGACCTCGGAATTGTTGGATTGGACACAGTGTCAGAGTACGGGCAGGTAAGAGGGAGTCCATGGGGAGATTGTACTAAAACATGATGAATCTTTGGAATACTGTGTATAATTAGCATAAAAGAACTTCGTACAGTCATAATTTGTTGTTGTTATTGTTATAATTGGTTCATTTTCCACTTCTCGATGCTATTTTCTTTATGCAGCAAAACCGTGCACTTATGCGTTCCCGACATTATAAGTTAATTCTGTTTTTCTATTTGATGCCATTCATAGCTGTGCCGGTGTGTCTGAGGTGGTTATATTTGTTTCAGATGTTGTGAATTCCTACTACTGTTGTTGCCCAACACCACAGAAAAAGCCCTTCTAGATAGAGTTGTGAGAACATGCTCTAACATTTTGCAAACAACTTACATGAATTGCTAGTTCACCGTTTGCTATATGAACCAATACTAGATACGTAAGGCGCCCGGTCTCCTGGTCTTGCATAGAAATTTGATGTCCCAGCTGCAGTGCTATGTTCCACTGTATGCGACAAGTCTGTTACCTCTTCCGATTGGGAGTAGCATGATGTAGGATCCGTGTCATTTATAATTCCTTAATCCTATTCGTTCCACAACTCTAAAAAGTTACCCTGGAAAGCTAGGTTATTATTAAAAAGTGTTGATTCCATTGTCTACTTGGATAGGGAAGAGCTTAGAGTTTAGAAATTTTTCGATCTCGGATATTTTGAGGGAATGGAAATTTATTTGCTGGTGATGTGATAGGGCTTTGGTTACCCTTTCGTCTGCGGCGGATTTCTTGCCCGCTTTTTGTAATTACTAATTATTAACTTTCTATATTAATATATCCTCGGTTCTTATTTAAAAAAAAATGTTGATTCCTTTGTTACTGGTGTTCAACAGGGGTGTACATGCATAAAAAGTTTTTCTCATCTTCAAAGTTCAAATAACCTAAAGAGACGATGATTTGACACCATGGAAAGTAGTGGTGTTAAAGTAGTGTTTAATTATTACCAGTTGTGGCAAGGCTCATCCTCATCCATTATGCATAATCATGTTGTAAAAACAGGAACTATAGTTGCCGTAGATTTGTCATAATGCAGTTTAGGCATTGATATCCATACAGTTGTTTCTGTCCTAATACTCTGACCAAAATTTGAAGCTTTTTACTTTTCGAGCAAGTATAGAAGTGGACTTTTGCGCATTTTCAAAAATCCAAAAGAGATGATGACATGACACCACGGAAAGTAATTTATAGCATTAAAAGCTTATTCTTCATGGCTACGCTCTTCCATTATGCATAATGCTCGCTGTGAATACATGAATTTTTTATTTTTTTTTTACATTTGCCTATAGATTTGACATGATGCAGTTTGGGCATTGATATTCATGTTTCTGTTGAAATACTCAGATTAAGTTTGAAGCTTTTTTTACTTTTGGAGCAATCATTCTAGAATAAGGCCTTGGGTTATATGCAACCACTAGCTCTGATTTGATTGCTATACACAAAGATAACTTCCAGTATTTGGAAATGTGCAATTTTTTCTAGTTATTATGGGCAATTGATTGTACATAATGAATTGTGTATAATTGTATTCAGGCTGTTAACTTGTAGGATTTTGTTTGGATTTTTAACATTTATATTTTTCTCTGTAGGGGAGTGAAGATCTCATCCTTGTCCATGACAATCTGAACTATGGAGATTGCCGTTTATCCCTAGCAGTGAGTCATTGTTTATAATTGTGATCAATCATTTGCAACTCCTTGTTTTTGAATTTTTGGATAGTGGGTGTATAGTCTCTCTCTCTTTACTAGATTCCCAAGTATGGCATATTTGAGAATATAAATTCTTTGGAAGAACTAGCGCGGATGCCACAGTGGACACCTGAGAGACCTCTGAGAGTTGCTACTGGCTTCACATATGTACGCATTATTTTGAGAACAATTTTGGTCCTGGTTTCCATTCTTAAAAATCTTTTTATGGTCAAAGTCTTATTTAAAATAATTTTTGCAGTTGGGTCCTAGGTTTATGGAAGAAAATGGATTGAAGCATGTCACCTTTTCAACTGCTGATGGCGCTTTGGAGGCTGCTCCTGCTGTAAGAATGAATATTCTTCCACAATTGAACACTATGTCTTCCTTAAAAGAATTTTGACTTTTATATTTCTTCTTCTGCTTGACACTTTTCTCCTCATTTTGAGTCACGAGATCCTGATTTAAGGAACACTTTGTTTGCTGGAGCATGAACCCTAGGGAAAGGTTTAAGCCATCGGCAGAAGCATGAAACATAATTTTAAAAAGTTCACATCTATAAATTATGCTCATTAGAATAATTTAGAGAAAGTAGAGCTTCATACAACTGTGTACTATGGTATATGATACTGCTAGTTGTCAATGGCCATCTTAATTGAGGGTTTGTTCATAAGACAATACATATAGCTGTGGTAAAATTATCGGCATTGAATGTTTCACAAAACAATTCAAGCGGTTTTCATCTTAATAAAGTCTTGCAATAGTGCAAACCAGAGAAGCCACTACTTTCTTGCAATTTCTATCACAGACTTGCACCTTAAACCAGTTCTTGTTTTCAGCAAAGAACTAAAAGCCGTTTCCAGTTTTATGCCATATTGAGGTATTTTGGAGGAGTGCGTCCTTTGACCACTATGCTAGATCTTGTTACTGTCTTATGTTTTATCTGCTTATCATTCAGATGACTCATCATGTTAACATTATTATTTCTCACCAAGAATTCCTGAAAATCTAAGAGCCATGTTAATACTTAATACCACTATGCAAATCCATCAGCAGAAAATTTAAGGTAGAGATAAGAACCTTGAGATGAATGATAGCAAATTTGGTCAGTGTAAAAAATTCGTTGGTTAAAAGAAGAGACAAAAATATCTGGAAGTTTCTGTAGGGTGAAATGAGCTTCGAAATGCCCTTCCCAAGGGAAGAAGATGTTGGGTCTTGTACATATATATTAATTTTTTTTAATTACTGACTGAAACGATAGCATTTACCATATGAAAGTTAGCTCACGTCCACCAAGCAAAGGTTTGTAGAGTGATACTAGCTCATTTAACTCGAATAAACTTTTGTCCAAGTTCACTTCTAAGTATAACAAGTTTTTCTGCTTGGATGGTTTCTCTTTAGCTTTTAATCATGCTTTGCAAAATGATTGCTGATTGTTTCCTATTCTTTCAGATGGGGATTGCTGATGCTATTGTGGACCTTGTGAGTAGTGGAACAACATTAAGAGAAAATAATTTAAAAGAAATTGAAGGTGGAATTATTTTGGAAAGTCAGGTGATTACTTCATGTTGTTGCTGATCTATACATGTCTTCAAAAGTTCAGGATCTGGTTCAGGAATGGTTATGTCAATTGATTTATAGTTATTGCTTTGGAATCTCGTTTGACCTTGGTTTGCTATTTCAGGCTGTTTTTGTTGCAAGCAAAAGGTCATTGATCCAACGGAAAGGTGTGCTTGATGTAACACATGAAATGATTGAAAGATTGGAGGCACATTTAAGGGCTGATGACCAGTTCACGGTATGAATCGGTTGCTTTCTATGTTCTTCTCGTTATGTCTGTTCCTTGACGGTCTCATTGCAGTTAACTGCCAACATGAGGGGTAGAAATGCAGAAGAAGTGGCTGAGCGAATTCTGAGCCAAACCTCTCTATCTGGTTTGCAGGTCAGACCAACTTGTTACATTGTGTCATTGTGTGGTATTTAACGATGTTGATAACATCCGATGGGGCATCAATTAATAGTATTCTGTACTAGATCTAAAGCTTCTTTCTTTATGTTTACTTGTATGCAGGGACCCACTGTAAGCCCAGTTTTTTGCAAGCGTGACGGGAAGGTAGCAGTGGAAATTTATGCTATAGTTATTTGTGTACCAAAGAAAGCGCTTTACAAGTCTGTTCAACAGCTTAGAGCGGTGAGAATATAATCTTGCTACTACATCTATGCATGTTTGTTCATGCATGGGACCATGGGCAACTTTTCTGCTATGGTCTTGAGAAAAACACATTTATAAGCTTTATTGGAACTAACAGCTTGATTGGAATTGGATTGTCCCTTTAACGAACCACATCCCATCTTCAGTTGACAATTTTCTAGCATGATCAAAACCTCTTTTTCCACGTTTACATACACTTTAAGTATATTTTCATTTTACACCAGGATTTTAATAGTGTTTGTACGATCATTTCCTCTTCTTCATCTGGCATCAGTATCATATTGTCATGATGTTTATTTCTGCATTGTGGCTGTAAGGAAGATTTTCTCCTGATCATACTTAAATCTTATCCTGCGAAGATATGTTCTATATGTGCTGTGTGAGTGTATTTACAGTCTCATTTCAACCTTCTAACTTGTGAGTTTGCTTGTGATTCCCATTTGTTTGCCTCAAGTACAATCTCTCTCTTTGGGGAACGACAGAAATATCTTACATCTCATTTATTGTCTGATGCAGATTGGAGGGAGTGGGGTTCTCATTTCTCCTCTGACCTACATTTTTGACGAGGAAACTCCAAGATGGCGCCAACTCCTGTCAAAGTTGGGGCTTTAGGGCACCAGTGTATCTTGTACTTTCTTTGTCGTCCTCAACTGTAACGGGAAGCCATATCATGAAAATTCCAAATATCAACAAATTTCTTATCGTCTCGTATCAGTTAACAACTAATTGTCTGCAACATGTGGAGAAAATGGGTTAGTCTCCACTCGCATTAGCACTTTAGGGGGTTGGTGGCTGTACCATTATTTATGAACATATTTGCGTCACTTACATAGATTTTTGGTTGAGGAATATTTGCGGTCACTTTGTTGAGGAATGTATGATATAAAGGTGTTCCTTGTTTTAAATTTTTCGCGTTAATATTTCTGCCTACGATTACCAAGTAGATAGATATTATTGTGCGTTTATGTATACAAGAAATCAAACGTTCGACGTTAATGTTCTTCTTTGGGCAAGAGCCACCAAATTTAGCAAAAAATAATCAGTATTGGTGCTGCACGAGTCTCTTCCCCTGTCTTGTGTTAGATGTGGTAGAAACTATATATTGGTTAGAGAACATCATGGGTGATCCTAAGAAAAATAAGGTTCAGGGTAGACCTGGCCAAGGTCCGGGTTGGGCCCGGACCCGGACCCGGCCCGTGGTCAACGGGCCGGTTAATTGGGTCAACGGGTCCGACCCGGAATCGGGACGGGACCGGCCACTAGGCGGTCCGGTCCCGGTTTTCCCAAGGGAAAACCGGCAACCCGGCGGGTTAAACCGCCGGGTTGAACGGATCCAACCCGCCGGGTTGGACACGTGGCGCCCATCAGGGCGCCCAGATCCAACGGCCACGATCTTGTGGCCGTTGTCAACCCGCCCGACCTGGTGGGTCGACCCGCCGGGTCAACCGGCTATTTTTTTTTTATATTTAAAAAACCTACTTTTTATCTATAAATACCCCCAACATCCTTTAATTTTGTTTACACAATTCTCTCTTCATTCTCAATTCCTTTTTAATTTCTTGAATTATCAAAAATATCAAGTTTCGATTATTGGTTTATTGTCAATTGTTGATTTATTTTCATATTTATACAATTACAAATGTCCGGAGAGGGATCAAGTCGTAGGGGTGACAAAGGAAAAGGAAAGGAAAAGAGCATCATACCACCCGAGGTCGAGTATCCTCAATTCAATGTCGATGGATTTGATCTTGAATATTACGATGATGAAATTCAAGAAATTCGACAAGAGACGCAACAAAGACAACAAGTTGAACAACCACCACTACCACCACGTCATCATGCAAGTCAAGAAAGTATGAACGATCCGGCGGCCTCTCAAAGACAAACTCGAGCGGTGCCTCGCCCGACATCCGATATCTTCACCAAACACTTCGACAAGGTGACGCTTCCCTCCGGTGATTTGCAAGCCAAATGCAAATATTGTTCAAAATGTTATAAATTTAAACAAGGAGGTGGTTATGGAACTTTGACGCGGCATATCGAGAAAAATCATCCGGTGGAAATTGGTATTGATCGTGGTCAAACTCAAATTCCGACATTCTCTTCTCAATCGGGTAATGAATCTCAACTATTTAAATATAACGAAGCTAGATTTAGAGAAGAAACAGCTAAATTTTGTGCGGTTGAACAACTTTCTTTTAGTTTTAGCGATAAATTATCTTTTGAAAATTGGCTTTCTACAAGTGCAAATCCTTCTATTAGACGTATTCCAAGAAATAGTCTCAAACGCACAATGAAAAAGTTAGTCGTTGATCAAAAGAAAGAATTAATTAAGGAATTTTATAGTTTGAATAATAAAGTTTCTTTGTGTTCCGATATTTGGAGTGATCATTGGCAAAGCTGTTCATATATGAGTATTACATATCATTGGATTGATAATAATTGGAACATTCAAAAAAGGTTGCTTGCATATAGATGTTTCAACGAATCACACACGGCACAAAATATTTCGCAACTTATATTTGTTATTTTAGAAGAATATGGTCTAACTAACAAAGTTTTTTCAATGTCTTTTGATAATACTAGTGCAAATACTTCAAGTATTAGTGAGCTTATTGAAATATGTAAATCATCACTAGGTGGCAAAGTTTTTCATATTAGATTCACATGTCATATTTTAAATTTGTGTGTTCAAGATGGACTAAAAAGTTTAGGCATACATATTCAACCAATTAGGAACGCTATTCATTATTTATGGACGCATCCTCAAGTTATGAAGCAATGGAAAAAATTTTGTAGAGTAAATGGTATGAAGCCTAAGCGGTTTGCACGAGATGTTCCAACTCGTTGGAATTCAACATATAAATTGTTATTATCCTCTTTTGAATATAAAGATTTATTATGTACATTTTTTCATCAATTTGTTCAAGCTCGTGATATTTATTTGTTTTCAAATCAATGGAACATATGCACTAGTATTTGTGAAATTTTAAAAGTTTTTAATGATGCTAGTGACCAATTATCCGGTGTTTATTACCCTACTTCACATTTAGTTTTAACACATTGTTGCAACATTGCTTGTATTTTTCATGAACATGTTAATTCTAATAGTGCTTTATTTCAATGTATTCTCGTCATGAAAGCAAAATGGGAAAAATATTTTTTGCTCATTCCTGAAATTTTTTTATGTGCTTTTGTTTTAGATCCTATACTTAAATTAGATGGCTTAAGCGACATGTTAACATTATATTATGAATCTTTGGAGCCTATTGCGGAAACGATTCCTTCTATATCATTGATTTTGTTTAATATTAAAACTCATTTACTTGATATTAATAATGAATATAACATCAAATATGGTGGACAAATTGTTTCACATGAAACACAATCCACTGCAACTAGTAATGTTACTTCTAAACTTACTAAAGCACAACTTTTTTAAGGGAACGGACGAAACGTCCACGAGGATCCTCAAGTACCAGTCAGGAACTTGAGAATTATTTTACCACTAATTTTGATTTTAGTGATACAGATGAGGAAAATTTCGACATTTTGAGATGGTGGTCGCAAAAAACACAAATATATCCAATTTTAACTATAATGGCAAAAGAAATTCTAGCTTGTCCGGTTTCAACAGTTGCAGTGGAGCAATCATTTAGTATTGGAAGAAATACATTGGACGAGAGACGTTCTAGCTTAAGGCCGGAAAACTTGGAAGCCCAATGTTTTCTCAATGATTGGTCAAAAACCGCTACTCGAACACAATATATTCAAAGTGATGAAGAAGACCAAGATGATACCGAAGGAACATCCGGAACTACGACGGGAGGAAATGCGAGTGAAGTAGAATAAAATGTAATAGATTTGTAATATTAAGTCATAAGATATTAAGATGTTGAAATTCTAATATATTGTTTATTTAATAAATGTAATAGATTTTTATTATGGAGATATGAAATATTTGATTGAGATTATTTAAAGAATATGTCTTATTAAAAATTTGTTTAAAAATTTAAAAAAAATTAAATTTCGAATGTGCAGCGCCCCAGCACTGCATTGGCGCTGCCCTTCGAATATAATTCGAAGGCTTAGCGCCCCAGCGCTGCCAAATAAGCGCTGGGGTGCTGCACCTTCGAATTAAATTCGAAGGGAAAGCGCTCCAACACCGACAATGCAGCGCTGGGGCGCTGCAATTATTTATTTTTTTAAATGGCACGGTTTAACCCGAACCCTGAACCGAAGGTTAACCGGACCCGGACCGGAACCGCCGGTTCACCGACCCGGATCGGAACCGGCCATTGGCGGGCCGGTTAAGGGTTGGCTAAATGCCAACCCGGACCCGAACCGGACCCGGACCGTGGTCAGGTCTAGTTCAGGGCGAAGTTAAAATATGATTTTTTTATTAATTATGTTTATATAAACTAATTGTAAATTGTTATTTATTTATAATTAGATATAGGTGTATATACAACCATTAAAATAGGTGTCGGATAAACTCATTTCATCGTGAAAAATAGGTGTGTTGGAATACTGTTTTAATAGTTAATTTGAATACGAGCCTAGATGGGTCAGTCCTTGGGTCAGGTCTGGTCGTCCCAATAATTTTTTTAAAATGTTTTAATATATTATATACAACATTTTTATGTATGGTTGCTATATATATATATATATATATATATATATATATATATATATATATATATATATATTGTACAAGAACTTGTAATCTTAATTGAGAAGTAGAAATGTCACGTTAACAATTGATTCAACCAAAAAAAAAATTTTCAAACACTCGAAGAGCTGTCACGTGGTATGATTGATAATACAGTTGTCCTAAAAAAATTTTTCCATCCGAAAATGTACTTGAAACAAATCTACAATAATAGAGAGGTCATTAGCAACCAATATAGTATGTACCCATCATATTTTACAACACCACGTGAAATGAGCTTTTGATCCTGTGTTATGGATTATGCCGGAGCGAACATGACGATAATAATTGCGGAATAAAATAATCAACAAGAACACCAAAGATTTACGTGGTTCACCCAATATAGGCTACGTTCACAGAGCTGTTGCAAATATTTATAACCGGAGAAATATCACAAGTGTATACAAAACACTATATCTCTCACCACCCAAACCCCGAGTATTAACGAGAAAATAATTTCTCTAACTCACACAAGAGAACACTCAAGAAAAATACCAAGAAACTCTCTTTGTTTCTTATCTCTCTTTTCTCTCGATTGTGGGATGATACAAATGAAGGGCTACGGTGCCTTTTTATAGGAAAACTTCATTGTGTGAACATGAAAATTGCTAGCTTTATTCCTTTTCCATTTCACACGTTTTCCTTCAAACTTGGAAACTTTGACAAACCGTGCCAGACGCCATCATTGAAAAGATTGGCCCATCAGCTTTGACATTTCACCTAACATTTCTCACACTTGAAGACTTGATTTCAATCATGGCTTCACACAGTCAATGCAGCAACTCATACCTTCCTTATTTACGCTTGTAGTCCAACTGAAGTCGAGCACAACTTCAGTTTGTCAGTGATCACCACCTTTGTGAACATGTCAGCAGGATTTTTACTTCCAGAAATCTTCTCAAACTTCAAGACTCCATTCACCCGATCTCTATGGATCCCGATTCCAAGGATTTGTTTTGCAGCACGCAAATCCTTCATAGCAAATTCTATCTTTAGTTTATCAATCTCCTTCAGACAAACTCCTGCTATCAACATATCATCTACATATACCAGTAGCATGATATAAGAACCATCAAGCTTCACATAACATCAGTGATCAGCACGATACCTTGGGAAACCATCATTATTCATTACACCATCAAACTTTTTGTACCACTGTCTTGGAGCTTGTTTGAGACCGTACAAGCTTTTCTAAAGTTTGCATATCATTTTCCCTTTCCCTCGTACTTCAAATCTCTGTGATTGATTCATTTCTTCATCTAGCTCATCATGAAGAAACACAGTCTTTACAACTAACTGCTCCAGATTCAAATCTTCTTTTACCATCAATCCAAGTACAGTCCTGATAGTAGTTAACTTTACCACCAGAGAGAAAATATCAGTGTAATCAATGACTTCTTTTTCACCTTTTACAACAAGGATTTCTTTGTACCGCTTGCTACCATCGTGTTCTAATCGGTACTCCCACTTGCTATGTAAAACCTTTTTACCTTCAGGAAGTTCTGACAACTCCCACGTGTGATTGAATGACAGTGAATCCATCACATCTTTCATGGCTAACTCCCACTATTTAAAGGTCTAATAAACATCTGATTTATTTTTCAAAAAATAAACCCAGACCTTCCTGCTCGAATCATCGATAAATGTGATATAATATCATGAGCCTCCAAGGGATGCCACATGAGATGGCCCCCAGACGTCAGTATGAACCAGCTCCAACTTTGCTGCTTTCGGTTCTCTACCGCCTTTCGAAAAGCTCACCCTTTTCTATTTTCCAAGAACACAACTTTCACACAATTTGTGTTCGACAGTTTTTAACTCCGATAGTTTCCCTTTTGATATCAGCATCTTCATTCCTTTCTCACTCATATGTCCAAGTCTACAGTACCATAGACTTGAGTTAGCTCCAGCATCCACAGCTGATAACATGTCTCTGCAACTGAAAGTCATATAGAGGGTTCCAGTTTTCTGTCCTCGAGCAACAATCATGGCTCCTTTGCTCACTTTCCAAGAGCCATCACCAAAGGTCACTTTATGGCCTTCGTCATCGAGCTGTCTCACTGAGATCAGATTTCGGGTCAACTTTGGTACATGCCTCACTTTGTTGAGTTTTCAGATAGATCCGTTTGACATTTTCAAACTGATATCACCCATACAAACAATCTCCAAAGGTTTTCCATCTGCCAAGAAAACTTTTCCGTAATCGTCATCAATGTAACTATCGAATACATCGCGATTACCCGTGGTATGAAACGAGGCTCCAGAATCCATAACCCAAGAGTCAACAGGGATTTCCATGGATAACACTAAAGCATCGTGTACTTCCTCGGTCACAATATTTGCATTATTCTTGTGTGATCTGCAGTCCTTTTTCATGTGACCAGTTTCACCACAGCTCCAGCACTTTAATTTCTTTTCGAATGTATTTTTGTCATTTCCACTCCTTGAGCCACGCCATCGGTTAGAACCTTTTTTGCTACTCCTGCCCCTACTTCTGTTTTTGAGATTAAGGGCAGATGATGATGTCCCTTCACCAGAATCCCTCCTTCGAACTTCTTCGCCAAGAATTCGATCTTGGACATCATTGAATTGTAACTTACCTTTTCCAGCAGAATTGCTAACCGCTGCCCGCATTGGCTCCCAAGCATTTGGTAAGGACGCCAAAAGAATAAGTGCACGGATCTCATCATAAAACTTGATTTCAACCGATGTTAGCTGGGAAACAATCGTGTTAAATTCATTGATGTGTGCCGCCACCGAAGCACCTTCCTCTATCTTCAAGTTTAATAACTTTTTCATGAGGAACACTTTATTATTTGCTGATGGCTTCTCGTACATGTCCGACAAAATGGACATCATCTCCTCCGTGGTATTTGCCTCCGCCACGTTGTGTGCCACGTTCTTTGTTAGGGTCAATCGTATTACCCCCAACACTTGTCGGTCAAGAAGCTCCCATTCATCATCCTCCATCTTTTATGGCTTCACCCCGGATAGAGGTTGATGTAGCTTCTTGCTATATAAATATAATCTTTAATCTGTAACCGCCAGAACGTAAAATCTGTATCGTCGAACTTATTGATTCCCGGTCCCGATCCGTCATTTTCGGCCATCGTTTCTACTGCCTTAATAAAATTTCAAAAAATCTTTTCTGATGTGGAAGATCAGACAAAGCTGCAACCACAGAGCATACTCAGAATTTTAAGAAATTTTTCACCAAGGATCCCGGACACCGTAACAGCTTTGATACCAGTTGTTATGGATTATGCCGGAGCGAACATGACGATAATAATTGCGGAATAAAATAATCAACAAGAACACCAAAGATTTACGTGGTTCACCCAATATGGGCTACGTCCACAGAGCTGTTGCAAATATTTATAACCGGAGAAATATCACAAGTGTATACAAAACACTATATCTCTAACCACCCAAACCCCGAGTATTACCGAGAAAATAATTTTTCTAACTCACACAAGAGAACACTTAAGAAAAATACCAAGAAACTCTCTTTGTTTCTTATCTCTCTTTTCTCTCGATTTTGGGATGATACAAATGAAGGGCTACAGTGCTTTTTTATAGGCAAACTTCATTTGTGTGAACATGAAAATTGCTAGCTTTATTCCTTTTCCATTTCACACGTTTTCCTTCAAACTTAGCAACTTTGACAAACCGTGCCAAACGCCATCATTGAAAAGATTGGCCCATCAGCTTTGACATTTCACCTAACACTATGATCATATTGAGAATGGCAAGTATAAAATTACCTTTAAATTCTCTAATGCTGCATGCAAAAAAACAAAAAACAAAAAAAATAAACAAACATATTAAGGTATATTAAAGCTTCATATATGAAATTTGCTTGACAGAAATTTGATCAAAGGAGTTAAAAATAACAAACTAATTTTATTCAATTCTCATCGGATTCAATTGGAGAGAAACCAAAACCAAAATATAATCAATAAAACAAAATGTATTTACCTATTGTAGTTGAACTTCATCCTTGATCTCTATTGTAGAAATGGCCGAAAGAATAACATATATAGAATCTGAAGTGCAACGTTGATTCAGTTAAAAAAAGGAAGAAAAAGAGAGAGAGAATTTTTGAAATACGCTTATTAATATTCAATAAAAATCTGTTTGTTGAATGGAGAAGCTTTCAAAAAACTATAAACCAATTGCAGTTAATGTTACTTGTTGAGGCAACTTTCGAAGATAAAAGAACGTGGAAGGAAAGAGAGTGCGAAAAGTGAAACTGAATGAAGGAAAATAATTTTAAAGTAACTAAAATTAAGGGTAAGAGTGCGTGAAAGAAGTTATCATATTAATACATTACTATCGAACTCATATACTGAATTTCACTTAATAGATGATTTGAGTGGAAAAATTGAAACAACATATTTTGGTATGTTTGACACACAAAATCAGTTTATATCCTAGCCTCAACTTTAATAAAATAGAAAAGATTATAAATGATAGCATATCAATTATTTTCCTTCAATTTAACATATTTTTGGACATTGAAGTCACGCCTGTGATAGCGGCGTTACTTAAATTTTTTTTTTTTTTGACAATAAAAACTTGTAACTTTATTATAAAGAATTAAAATCATTCGTTAAAAAACTTTGAAGCAAAAAAGAAAAAATTCTCAGGCACTCATGAAGTCCAACATAAGCCAACTCACTACTAGGAATTTTTTTTAAAGCTGAAGTCTTTGGTGATTTCACGCGAGTTTCCAAAATATTTAAAAAAATAGGTTAAAATAGTGTTTATGGTAAACAGTGAAAAAACAGCAATAGGCAGTATATTCCAACAGCATACGCGGCGGCGCTCAAATCCCCTTGGCAACTCTCGCACAAGAGAGTGCAGAAATGTCGGCTCTGAGAACCATTTTTCTGCTACCGACGTCTTCAATTTCACCTTTCCCGCCGTCCTCTTCTCCAGGTCACTGTTATCCGGCGAAATTGGCCATTTCATGCTGCTCAGCGACGTCTCATGAGAGAAATGAAGTTCGGCTTGGATTGCCGAGCAAAGGTCGAATGGCTACAGACACTCTTGATCTTCTCAAGGTAATTTTGGCTTGTTCATGAGCTTAGTGTTGATTGTTTGCGATTATATTTTCGAGGAATTTAGTAGGCCGACTGACTTTTTGTTTTTTGGGTTGGGACTGAAGGATTGTCAATTGTCAGTGAGGCAGGTGAATCCACGGCAGTATGTCGCAGAAATTCCTCAGGTGCATTCTTGTTTTCTCGAGTCCTTGTTGATTGCTGATATGTCATTAGTCTGTTGTGCCTTTTATTTTCCTCATGCATAAGGTTTGCTTCAAATGAGATTCAGTAATAATTGATACTTTTTTTAGTTCAAGTTTAGTGTGTGTTTTGTGAGTAAAAGCGTGGATTTAGTGATCTTGCTGTCAATGATGGTACTTTTTGTAATGTTACATGACACAGTGTCAACAAGTCATAGTGATTGATGTGGCCAAAATTCGATGAAGTTTTAAGCTTATGCAATTGTATGAAATGTTTTTGGTTAATCCTGCTTCTCAATGCCGTTTTTTTCAATGTTGCCCTCAAAAGATTCACAGCTGCCGTTTTGCTGTGTACACTACAGAACTTGAATATATTTCTGCAATGCCAAAGGGAAGTGGTGTATTGTCTAACATAGTTTCATCTCCTCTTGTGTCAACAGCTGTGGAGCTTGTACTTGTTTATATGACTTCAATGTAGTTTATCTTATAGTAGCCTATTTGTGATATTGCAGATTAGTAATTTGGAAGTTTGGTTTCAACGGCCTAAGGACATCGTGAGAAAATTAATATCTGGAGATTTGGACCTCGGAATTGTTGGATTGGACACAGTGTCAGAGTACGGGCAGGTAAGAGGGAGTCCATGGGGAGATTGTACTAAAACATGATGAATCTTTGGAGTACTGTGTATAATTAGCATAAAAGAACTTCGTACGGTCATAATTTGTTGTTATTATTGTTATAATTGGTTCATTTTCCACTTCTCGATGCTATTTTCATTATGCAGCAAAACCGTGCACTTATGCGTTCCCGACATTATAAGTTAATTCTGTTTTTCTATTTGATGCCATTCATAGCTGTGCCGGTGTGTCTGAGGTGGTTATATTTGTTTCAGATGTTGTGAATTCCTACTACTGTTGTTGCCCAACACCACAGAAAAAGCCCTTCTAGATAGAGTTGTGAGAACATGCTCTAACATTTTGCAAACAACTTACATGAATTGCTAGTTCACCGTTTGCTATATGAACCAATACTAGATACGTAAGGCGCCCGGTCTCCTGGTCTTGCATAGAAATTTGATGTCCCAGCTGCAGTGCTATGTTCCACTGTATGCGACAAGTCTGTTACCTCTTCCGATTGGGAGTAGCATGATGTAGGATCCGTGTCATTTATAATTCCTTAATCCTATTCGTTCCACAACTCTAAAAAGTTACCCTGGAAAGCTAGGTTATTATTAAAAAGTATTGATTCCATTGTCTACTTGGATAGGGAAGAGCTTAGAGTTAAGAAATTTTTCGATCTCGGATATTTTGAGGGAATGGAAGTTTATTTGTTGGTGATGTGATAGGGCTTTGGTTACCCTTTCGTCTGCGGCGGATTTCTTGCCCGCTTTTTGTAATTACTAATTATTAACTTTCTATATTAATATATCCTCGGTTCTTATTTAAAAAAAAAAGTGTTGATTCCTTTGTTACTGGTGTTCAACAGGGGTGTACATGCATAAAAAGTTTTTCTCATCTTCAAAGTTCAAATAACCTAAAGAGACGATGATTTGACACCATGGAAAGTAGTGGTGTTAAAGTAGTGTTTAATTATTACCAGTTGTGGCAAGGCTCATCCTCATCCATTATGCATAATCATGTTGTAAAAACAGGAACTATAGTTGCCGGTAGATTTGTCATAATGCAGTTTAGGCATTGATATCCATACAGTTGTTTCTGTCCTAATACTCTGACCAAAATTTGAAGCTTTTTACTTTTCGAGCAAGTATAGAAGTGGACTTTTGCGCATTTTCAAAAATCCAAAAGAGATGATGACATGACACCACGGAAAGTAATTTATAGCATTAAAAGCTTATTCATCATGGCTAAGCTCATCCATTATGCATAATGCTCGCTGAGAATACATTAATTTTTTTTTTTTTTTTTTTTTTTTTTTTTTTTTACATTTGCCTATAGATTTGACATGATGCAGTTTGGGCATTGATATTCATGTTTCTGTTGAAATACTCAGATTAAGTTTGAAGCTTTTTTTACTTTTGGAGCAATCATTCTAGAATAAGGTCTTGGGTTATATGCAACCACTAGCTCTGATTTGATTGCTATACACAAAGATAACTTCCAGTATTTGGAAATGTGCAATTTTTTCTAGTTATTATCGGCAATTGATTATACATAATGAATTGTGTATAATTGTATTCAGGCTGTTAACTTGTAGGATTTTGTTTGGATTTTTACCATTTATATTTTTCTCTGTAGGGGAGTGAAGATCTCATCCTTGTCCATGACAATCTGAACTATGGAGATTGCCGTTTATCCCTAGCAGTGAGTCATTGTTTATAATTGTGATCAATCATTTGCAACTCCTTGTTTTTGAATTTTTGGATAGTGGGTGTATAGTCTCTCTCTCTTTACTAGATTCCCAAGTATGGCATATTTGAGAATATAAATTCTTTGGAAGAACTAGCGCGGATGCCACAGTGGACACCTGAGAGACCTCTGAGAGTTGCTACTGGCTTCACATATGTACGAATTATTTTGAGAACAATTTGGTCCTGGTTTCCATTCTTAAAAATCTTTTTATGGTCAAAGTCTTATTTAAAATAATTTTTGCAGTTGGGTCCTAGGTTTATGGAAGAAAATGGATTGAAGCATGTCACCTTTTCAACTGCTGATGGCGCTTTGGAGGCTGCTCCTGCTGTAAGAATGAATATTCTTCCACAATTGAACACTATGTCTTCCTTAAAAGAATTTTGACTTTTATATTTCTTCTTTTGCTTGACACTTTTCTCCTCATTTTGAGTCACGAGATCCTGATTTAAGGAACACTTTGTTTGCTGGAGCATGAACCCTAGGGAAAGGTTTAAGCCATCGGCAGAAGCATGAAACATAATTTTTAAAAAGTTCACATCTATAAATTATGCACATTAGAATAATTTAGAGAAAGTAGAGCTTCATACAACTGTGTACTATGGTATATGATACTGCTAGTTGTCAATGGCCATCTTAATTGAGGGTTTGTTCATAAGACAATACATATAGCTGTGGTAAAATTATGGGCATTGAATGTTTCACAAAACAATTCAAGCGGTTTTCATCTTAATAAAGTCTTGCAATGAGTGCAAACCAGAGAAGCCACTACTTTCTTGCAATTTTTATCACAGACTTGCACCTTAAACCAGTTCTTGTTTTCAGCAAAGAACTAAAAGCCGTTTCCAGTTTTATGCCATATTGAGGTATTTTGGAGGAGTGCGTCCTTTGACCACTATGCTAGATCTTGTTACTGTCTTATGTTTTATCTGCTTATCATTCAGATGACTCATCATGTTAACATTATTATTTCTCACCAAGAATTCCTGAAAATCTAAGAGCCATGTTAATACTTAATACCACTATGCAAATCCATCAGCAGAAAATTTAAGGTAGAGATAAAACCTTGAGATGAATGATAGCAAATTTGGTCAGTGTAAAAAATTCGTTGGTTAAAAGAAGAGACAAAAATCTCTGGAAGTTTCTGTAGGGTGAAATGAGCTTCGAAATGCCCAAGGGAAGAAGATGTTGGGCCTTGTACATATATATTAATTTTTTTTAACTACCGACTAAAACGATAGAATTTACCATATGAAAGTTAGCTCACGTCCACCAAGCACAGGTTTGTAGAGTGATACTAGCTCATTTAACTCGAATAAATTTTTGTCCAAGTTCACTTCTAAGTATAACAAGTTTTTCTGCTTGGATGGTTTCTCTTTAGCTTTTAATCATGCTTTGCAAAATGATTGCTGATTGTTTCCTATTCTTTCAGATGGGGATTGCTGATGCTATTGTGGACCTTGTGAGTAGTGGAACAACATTAAGAGAAAATAATTTAAAAGAAATTGAAGGTGGAATTATTTTGGAAAGTCAGGTGATTACTTCATGTTGTTGCTGATCTATACATGTCTTCAAAAGTTCAGGATCTGGTTCAGGAATGGTTATGTCAATTGATTTATAGTTATTGCTTTGGAATCTCGTTTGACCTTGGTTTGCTATTTCAGACGGTTTTTGTTGCAAGCAAAAGGTCATTGATCCAACGGAAAGGTGTGCTTGATGTAACACATGAAATGATTGAAAGATTGGAGGCACATTTAAGGGCTGATGACCAGTTCACGGTATGAATCGGTTGCTTTCTATGTTCTTCTCGTTATGTCTGTTCCTTGACGGTCTCATTGCAGTTAATTGCCAACATGAGGGGTAGAAATGCAGAAGAAGTGGCTGAGCGAATTCTGAGCCAAACCTCTCTATCTGGTTTGCAGGTCAGACCAACTTGTTACATTGTGTCATTGTGTGGTATTTAACGATGTTGATAACATCCGATGGGGCATCAATTAATAGTATTCTGTACTAGATCTAAAGCTTCTTTCTTTATGTTTACTTGTATGCAGGGACCCACTGTAAGCCCAGTTTTTTGCAAGCGTGACGGGAAGGTAGCAGTGGAAATTTATGCTATAGTTATTTGTGTACCAAAGAAAGCGCTTTACAAGTCTGTTCAACAGCTTAGAGCGGTGAGAATATAATCTTGCTACTACATCTATGCATGTTTGTTCATGCATGGGACCATGGGCAACTTTTCTGCTATGGTTTTGAGAAAAACACATTTATAAGCTTTATTGGAACTAACAGCTTGATTGGAATTGGATTGTCCCTTTAACGAACCACATCCCATCTTCAGTTGACAATTTTCTAGCATGATCAAAACCTCTTTTTCCACGTTTACATACACTTTAAGTATATTTTCATTTTACACCAGGATTTTAAGAGTGTTTGTTCGATCATTTCCTCTTCATCTGGCATCAGTATCATATTGTCATGATGTTTATTTCTGCATTGTGGCTGTAAGGAAGATTTTCTCCTGATCATACTTAAATCTTATCCTGCGAAGATATGTTCTATATGTGCTGTGTGAGTGTTTTTACAGCCTCATTTCAACCTTCTAACTTGTGAGTTTGCTTGTGATTCCCATTTGTTTGCCTCAAGTACAATCTCTCTCTTTGGGGAACGACAGAAATATCTTACATCTCATTTATCGTCTGATGCAGATTGGAGGGAGTGGGGTTCTCATTTCTCCTCTGACCTACATTTTTGACGAGGAAACTCCAAGATGGCGCCAACTCCTGTCAAAGTTGGGGCTTTAGGGCACCAGTGTATCTTGTACTTTCTTTGTCGTCCTCAACTGTAACGGGAAGCCATATCATGAAAATTCCAAATATCAACAAATTTCTTATCGTCTCGTATCAGTTAACAACTAATTGTCAGCAACATGTGGAGAAAATCGGTTAGTCTCCACTCGCATTAGCACTTTAGGTGGTTGGTGGTTGTACCATTATTTATGAACCTATTTGCGTCAATTGCATAGATTTTTGGTTGAGGAATATTTGCGGTCACTTTGTCGAGGAATGTATGTTATAAAGGTGTTCCTTGTTTTAAATTTTTCGCGTTAATATTTCTGCCTACGATTACCAAGTAGATAGACATTATTGTGCGTTTATGTATACAAGAAATCAAACGTTCGACGTTAATGTTCTTCATTGGGCAAGAGACAACAAATTTAGCAAAAAATAATCAGTATTGGTGCTGCACGAATCTCTTCCCCTGTCTTGTGTTAGATGTGGTAGAAACTATATATTGGTTAGAGAACATCATGGGTGGTCCTAAGAAAAATAAGGTTCAGGGCGAAGTTAAAATATGATTCTTTTATTAATTAAGTTTATATAAACTAATTGTAAATTGTTATTTATTTATAATTAGATATAGGTGTATGTACAACCATTAAAATAGGTGTCGGATAAACTCATTTCATCGTGAAAAATAGGTGTGTTGGAATACTGTTTTAATAGTTAATTTGAATACGAGCCTAGATGGGTCAGTCCTTGGGTTAGGTCTGGCCGTCCCAATAATTTTTTTTAATGCCCAACGAAAAACACGGGGAAATTTCCTAAAACTTGCCTGAATAGCAAACAAAGGTACACTCTCGTACAACCATGCCTACGTTGAAATATTATTAGATTAAGTATGAACAAGAAGAAAATGTTAGATGATTAATGTATTAATGACAATAAATACTAACCATCAACCCGACTAAACAACCATCTAAGTACTTCTTTCGTTCCACTTCACCTTGTCCATCACCGATATGGGCAGCAATTTGCTTGCAAAGGAATCGGTAAGCAGCAACACCCCACGAGTAATCAAAAAATGATCCAGATCATCAAGATATGGCATAATAAATCGTGGAGTCGAATAATTTCCAACCGAAAAAATCACACAATTGAATAAATATAAGATAAACATCCTCGCAAAGTCCTCAACATATCTTTTCTTCTTCTTACATGCTAGTTCAAGAAGTTTCAAACGAATACTTGACCGGATCACCTTGCTTACATTACCCCCAAAATAATGATTTACGAAGGAAGATTTCATTTTCAAATCAATATTCACTGGCTGTCCAATATATTTTAACCCCATCACAATGGAAAACTCTGACGATTTAAAAGGAACCGATACACTACCATCTCCAAATTTGAAGGACAAAGACTGAACATCAAACCTTTTTAACACTGCCTCGACCTTCAAAGTACTAAAGCTAAGGTTTGGAATCTTCAACCATTTCGAGAATGGAGAATCTTTGATCCACTGTAGTTGTCTTCTCTCGATTATAGGCGAAATGTCTTTCATCGTATTCCGAAATACTGAAGCAGAACAACGGCTTGGTGCCTCATACGGCCTCCGGGTATTAGCTTTCACCTCAAATCCTACTTTTTTCGAACCATTTCTAAATAAAAAAAATAAAACAGTGTGTCATAAGTCATAACGAAAATTAACATAAAAATCAATAACTATACCTCAATATACATAATAAAAAAACAAAATCATGTTCAACTGTCATTGAGTTCTCTCCAACTCACACACTAAAAACATCAACAAAAGGGAATTTCAGTTACTGAAGCTAAAAAAACAGCTTCACCACCACTTGAACGTGCTAGAATATTTGACACTCTAGCACCCAAATTCATCCCTCCCTTACATTTTCAAGGAAGAAAAGACTAGGAATAAAAATTTGAGCCTCAAGATTAAGCCAATGAAGAATTTCGGAAGCTATCTTCAATTCTCAACAGATGAGCAGATTGACTTACTTTGTAACATATGACAGTAACAAGCAATATTAAGTAAATTTCAAGATTTTTGCCTCGACTACAGTGAATGGAAATTGGCAGAGACGAGATAAAAGGTAGGGTTAGGCTCAACCAAAGTTTCTGTCAGTATCGTTTTCATGTGTGCACTCACCGACAAATAAAAAGACTTTCACATTCCAATTCCAAATAAAGATAGTGACACTGGTTGATACACTAAGATAGGTGAAAAATATTGATATTTTGACATGATTGTCATAAACTCGATTCTAGATTATCAGGACAACAACAAAAATTATATGTGAATTATAAAGATTAATGCATACTTGTAGTATACCTTCTGAGAAATATAAACGGGAGTTGTTTTGAGACAACTGAGAGAGGACTAAATACATATTTTAGCTTCAAATGTTTTGGCTAGGGACCTTGAGGCTGATTTTTTGATGGATTGTATTACTTTAGTCCATTTCATGCTCTTGTTTTATTATTGTTATTATTACAACTTTGAAAACAAGCTTAAATTCATTTCACTCCAAAGATAATGTTATTAAACCAACAGATTTCCAACAAGTAAAGTGACAAATCATCACCAAAGAAAAATGAGAGGATTTGAAGCGAAACACTGATTAAACTAATTAAGCACAAATCTCATAAGATATTGGACAAATCGAACAATTAGATAACAAGAAACTCATTTTCCTCGCTTCTTGGCTTCCCTTCGTCTCCTGATTCTTATTGTTTCCCGTAGGTGTCACAAATTAGTGGGTTCTTGATGTTCACTAGAGGATAAGAAAATTGGTGGCAAAAAAATTAGTTTTCTTGACCGGACATTGTAGAAATTGGGAGGAAAGAAAATAGATCAAATTGCATAAGTGGGGTTGGCTAGGGATTGATATGAGGCGTGAAATTGGGTGAACAAAGTAGGTGGAGGAATAAGAAATAATATAATAATAATAAAAAAAAAAGGAAAAGTGAGATAAAAGATGAAAGAGGGATGTGGATATAAATTTTTTGGGCCAACGGGGAGTGCAGAATAAAAAGTTATGACACAGGGACTGATCTTCAACTTTTGATTTTGATTGGGGATTTATTTCCAATTCTCCCTAAAAAAATCACATTGAATTGTTTATAGTAATAATTTTAAATTATATAACTAAATAAATGTTTATGATAATAATTTTAATTTATATAATTTACTTAATCATATATCAATTTTTAATAATTTAGTAAATTCCGCTTACGTGGCGGTTCATGATTGATCAGCCGTTTTTTGTAAAAAAAAATAAAAAATTTGTGTGGTTGTGGGCGCGCCACGTTGGCAGGCGCCCACAGGTGTGCAGGGTATCATTTCTGATATAACGTAATAAGTAAAAATTGTGAAAAAATTTCACAAAAGAAATGAGGTTAAAAAAATATTTTAAAAAAAAGAAAATAAAAGATAAGCATTTTCGTGCACTCTTCCATAAAAAATTTCAGAAAAATACATATATGAACATGGTTCATATATTTGAATCATGTTTTTGTTTTGAACCATGAACCCACTACCCATAATGGTAGTGGGTTCATTTTTTTTGGTTCAAAATTTGAACCTTCAATTTTGAACCATCATTGGAGATGCTCTAAGCAATCATATGATAGATTTCGATAAACAAAATTAAAGAAATAAGGAAAAAAAATTACAACTTACGTAATCTAGAAACACAGATTCATTCTATGTTTGTTGAATGAGGGGTATAAACACAAAACCAATCCTCCAACTTCCAACCCATCCTATGTTTGGAGAAGCCTGCTTTGGGGTTGTAGTTTGTTGAAAAAAGGGCTGAGATGGAGGATTGGTTCTGGCTCCTCAGTTCGAGTTTTTAAAGACCCTTGGCTTTTGAGGCCATACACATTCAAACCCATCACAACTCCGGCAGCACAATCTGAAAATATGAAGGTGAAGGACCTAAGAACAGATACAGGTATGTGGAATTGGAATCTTATCAAGGAAATATTTTGGCCTATTTATCAAGAAGAATTTCAAAAATTTCCCATCTATGCTTTGTCTGGTAGTGATAAAATCATTTGGCATTACAATTCTAATGGTATTTACTCTGTGAAGTCTGGTTATCATCTAGCTATGGGAAATGAGGTGGGGATGTAGCGATGGATCTGAGGGAGGGAATTCGAAGTTTTCCAGAAACTTTGGAAGTTAAAGCTACAGAACAAGATTAAAATCTTCATCTGGAAGGCCATTCATGCAATCTTACCCACTTATTTCCACCTGGAAATGAGGGGTATAACCACCAACAATCTTTGTCCACGCTGCTCTGAATTCCCAGAACACAGCTTTCATGTTATTTGGCTATGTTCTTGTGCACAAGCTGTATGGTCTATCTCTTCCTTATGGCCGATCTTGTCTCGATTTAAGGGTCTATCGTTCATGGACCTATGGTGTTGGGTCTCATTACATGGGAATGAAGATGATCTTGGGAATTTTTCAATGATATCTTGGAGCATTTGGCTTGATAGGAACAATTTCTGTCATGAAGGCCGATCGCTATCTCCACTCGAAGTCCTCTCGCGTGCCATCTTACTATGGCGCCTCAATTTTTGGCCTGTCAATATGTGGTTTCATCAAGAATCTCATCCCAATATCAGTCTACTTATTGGCTTGCACCTTCGCCTGGTTTTATTAAGATTAACGTGGATGCGGCGGTGATGCCAGGATTTCCTCGAGTGGGCTTTGGGGCTGTAATTAGGGACGATCATGGTATAGTTCTGAAGACACAATTCATGAGTATTGAAGGTACATTTACAGCACATGTAGCAGAACTTCTAGCTGCTCGAGAAGGATTGTTGTTGGCTTCAAAACTCCATTGGACTCACGTCATTCTCGAGTCCGATGCTAGCAACGTGATTGATTCTATCAATCTCAATCTCCAGATTGCAAATGATGAACCATTAATCTCTTACATTCGGCTTCTCGGATCAAAGTTTTCTGAATTTCAGGCCATTCATTGCAAGCGTTCAGCTAATGGTGTAGCACACCTTTTGGCCTCACATGGACTTCACGGAACTTTGGATTTCAATGACTGTAATCCTTTGTTTATTAGTAAGCTTGTAATCGGCGATCGTTCTTGATCTTTATGAAATGCTTGTTTCTTTCAAAAAAAAAAAAAAAAGAAACACAGATTCATTCATTATTAATAGAATAAAAAACATTATAAAGCATAGATAAAAGTGTAATGATCCCATTTTTTTAAAAAATACAGATAGCAAGCAAACAGAAAGGGGAAAAAACAACATAAAACAAATTAACTGTCTCAACTTCCTAATTTTAGTTTAACTATTCAAAATTTCATTTCAATCTGCTCACAATAAGGGGAAGAGATTAAGAGAAAAATACTAAAATTACTTATAGTTCTAACGTCCATCCCACCTCTTTATATGAAGGATTTTGTTGGTGCTTTGATGCTACCAAGGCTTACAATTTACTGAAAGAGTGGGTGCCCTGTTAGCCAACTTGTGGCTAATGGCCTTTTTGACTCTATTTGTAAACAATCTTTATTTAATATAATTTACACTATGTATTGGAATTTACTTTATCTTTTATCATATTGTTATGTTGTGACATGCTATACGATGTTTAGATAAAGACCTTGAATATACTAAAGTGCATGCAAGATATGATAGTGGATATGGATGACTATCATGAAACACATCTTATAATCACTGTATATTCTAAACCAGTTCCTAGTCAATTGAGTCGTCCGCAATAAGGATAAGGATCGCTCAAGATTGAGACTAACATTTGCGATGCCAAGCACCACGTTTCATTGGTATGGAACATAGAGATTTTCGAAGCATGCAAATGGATATTCATTGGATGAATGATCGAACTACCCTATTCGGACTTTCCAAGTGATTTTCACTAATTGAGTGGAAAATTTCGTGATTTTGGTTGTACATCATTAGTCCTTACTACTTGAAACATCATGGAGACTCTATATGCTAGTACTGTACTTTGACTCGTTTACCGACTCTATGAGGGTCATCAGGTGTCGGGATTGGGTACAGTTACGACACATAGAGGAGTCAATGATTTGTTGTCAAGGATTCACCACACGCTTACGAGTGTGGATATCCTATGCGATCTGAAGAGATATTAGTGTGACAAATCTCTGGCCAGAGTACATGATGTGCTTTAGGTTACTTGGTTTCCTAGTTGCACATGCGATGTCACTATTTGATTTTCAAGATGCATTGCATAATTATCGAATCTCGAACGACTCTCGATATACCAATGGTTGTTGATTCGATCAGGATATATGGATGAAGAGACCGTACTGTACGCTAACCAAAACTCACTGGTTCTTGCAGGCACTATCAGTGATACCTAGGGAATCATGAGGCGATGTTGCTAGGCGCTCTTACCATGATTCGATGGGCAAGTCGGAAATTGTTGTTCTGAGTCACAAAGAATTTGTGGGCCCACGGCTAGCTGTATCCCTGAACCATTGAGGGTTACACAAGTAATAGATTTCTAATCCCCGTTGAGATAATTAAATTTAATGAATTAAATTTAGTGAATGAGAAGTATGACTTCTGATTAATGAGTAGAGGGAGTGAGATTTCCTAAAATGATATATGGATGTCATTTTTGGAAACCACTGAATTCGGATTCAGAAAATTTATCTTGACTTTAAAATATGCAAAAAAGGTTTATGTACACATTGCTAAAATTGGTTTATAAATTTGAGTCACGATGAATTTTATATTAATTTCTGAACATGCGGGCTTTTCTTGTCAAGTTTGAACTTATGACTAATGTGCCCTAAGCTGTTAGCAGCCCATGTTATAAATAAGTTATTGAAGTACAAAAATTACACAATTCAGCTCATAAATTTCGAAACCCTAGAGAGCACTCTCCCTAGGGTGGCCGAAATCTCCCCTTCCCCTGTTCGAAATTTTCAGTCTGCAAATTTTCGAATTTGCAGTCTGGTTTAACAGATCAAATCTGTTAATTCTCTTCATAAAAACTTCTGATAGACTTTCTAGTGCAGTCTGTCAGAGGGTTTAGATTTCTGTTTGTGGACCTGATTCGGGAGTTGATCGATCGAGTCATCAGTTCCTGGGATATACAAGAAGAGCAGATTTAATCTGTTGGAGTCCATAACCTCAAGTTGAGACTTGAGAGGTAAAAATTAATCTTGTATTATTTTACTTATTTGTTTTAATCGTAAGGATTTGATACCCACGATCTGGAATCGTTCTAAATCAGAAAATAAAAATTTTAAACCTTCCGCTGTCTTGGGTATCATATCTACGGATCCGAGAACGTATTCCAACATTTACAACTGGACATTTTTCTTGTAGTTTTTGAATTAAAATTTTCCTTAACAACAAGAAATTCTTCTTGTAGTTTTTGAATTAACATTTTTTTTTAAAAAAATAGTTTTTGAATTAACACTTGAGACATTAACATTAACAAAATTGGATTTTGTGGGTGAAACCCGTATTTAATTTGAAGTTTATGTGTCTTTTATATTAGCATTATTTCTAGGATACGCACGTAGCACAATAAAAAATAAAGACACAAGATTTTAACGTAGTTCGGTCGAAATACTTACATCTACGGGGACCACGCCTATATAGCAAATTGATCCACTAAAATTGAATATGTTACAATCACGTAAGGAATTATTTAATAACAAAAAGACTCGCTCTTTTTATGACGCCTCTGTGATATACACTTTCAACAGATTCACTTGGAGAGCACCACTCATCTTTGATTTCGCTCTCTTCGAAATCTCTTCGATGCGATGGATTGTTATCTCCCGAGAACGTCACCTTCCTCTCCGGATGAATGTATCACAACCTTCACTTGTAAGTCTGTACTACGATAAAGCTTGTACTCTGAACTCAGAATGAATTTTCATGATATTTTTCTCAGCTCGTCTCACTGTATGTTGGGACACTTAGTAGAACACAACATGTTTTTTTATCCAAAATTCGTCCTGCACTCATCAGTCTGTTTCAAGAGATATCTTCACCATATTTTATCTTCATGCTTATCAATATCAAATTTATATCACCTTGATACTTTTGATAACTTGCTCAATGCTATAAGATTATCTTCTAATCATATATCACATTATAATATCATGATAACAATATTTGTCATCAACAATTAATCATTACTAATCCAAACAAATCAAAACAACTAACTAATCTAGATAATATCCACACTAGGATGACAACGAGGCAGGTTTGGGGCAATTTGGATAAATCCAGGACCTGCCCCGCCTCCCTTTGGACCCGCTCCGCCCCATCCAACGAACCCGGTGGGTCCAATCCGGGTTAGACCCATTGGACCCGCCATTAATTAAATAATTTTAAATTTATTAAATTAAAAAATTTAAAAGTTTAAAATTAACAAAAAACATTAAATTTAATTTTAAATATATATTTATAATATTTAAGACAAAAAAATATTCTCACAATTTTAAATTAATCAAATTGTAATTAATTAATACTTTTAAGCTAAAAAAAACATTATAATGATATATTTTTATACTAAACATATCATAATAAAATAAATTCATTTCAATTCAATAATATTATACACTCAAACTATGGATAAAATATTAATTATTTAGTATAAAAATATAATTATATATTATTAATATTACATATATATTTTATATTTATATATATACATGTATATTTTAAATTTATATATAAATATATACTTTGGCGGCCCCGGACCCGCTTGTGGACCCGCATAGGCGGGTTTGATGCGGGATCGAGTTTAAACCCGGCCTATTGCCATCCCCAATCCACACAACAAGATAATCAAAACAAGACAATTAAAAGTTACGTGTAAAAGTGAGGATGCCAACCTTATATGATGTCAATTGGTAAATTATATACTTATCTATGATGTTATATCAAGCTCCGAATCCAAGCGCGACTGCACAGAATGTGTGACAACACAATGAACTCTTATAACAACCATTTCGTATTCGTCCACACTTTACAAAAAACAATTAACTCAAGTTGTCATAAAATTTCTTTGTAGAAATCATCCTCAACGCTTTAATTTTTCTCATTTGAGACAGGAACATCACAAACATCCCTTTGCACAATACTTTATAAGAAAATAAAACTCCACCATATGGAAAAAAAAAAATTCCAATATAATTATATTTTTTTATAAAAATTTAATATGTATACATTTGTATCACGCAAAAAAAAAAAAAAGAAAAAGAATAACTTCTATAAATAATTTAGATCTTGACCCACTAGACGAATATTATGATTTTATTATCACAAACAGGCCCGTTGTCTTACAATTGGGCCAACCCAAACATGTTTTCCAATATTGATGGCTCAAAGCAAACAAATTTGGGAAGCCCTTTGCTAAAACCTCTGTTAGAACCCTAATTCCTCTCACTCCCCTGCTTCCTACCCTTCATTCACACCCCAACCCCCCACACGAACTCAGACGCGCGGAATGGGGAGGAAGCCGCGAAAGGAAGCAATTGATTCCGAGAAGCCGAAGAAAGATGATAAACAAAGGAAGAAAGTTGAACATTTGAAAGATAAAAACATTGAAGAGACTCTAAGCAGAATAAAAGAAGCTGAAGAAGCCGCAGCAGAAAGCTCGGAAGATTCGCCTTTTGATTCGGGTTCTGAAGATGGTGTCGATGATGAGGTATTGTTCATGCTTCGGCAATTACTGCGGTGAAAAGTATTGCGGTCATCTGATTTTTGTTTGGTTTCTGACTGAGCTCACGGAGCTTACTGTTGAATGGTGCGAATATGCGTTAGTTGATTTTGAAAGGACTAGGCTTCGAGTGATGATTAATCTTCCGAAGACCGTGTTGCTGGAGGTCCCAGTTAGCTACAGTATTGAAATTTAAAGAAGTTTTCAATTTGATTGTTAAAAAGCGGAAGAAATAGTATTTCATTTCAGTTAAAATTGTTGAACTAAATTGGTAATTGTTTAGATAGGCTATTATGCTACTGAATATTACCTCTTAGTTCTATTCCATTCATGTGATACCCCGAGTGAAACTAAGTTGAAGGCGATATTCCATTTGTAAGCAATGACATTTTTTGTGATTGTGATTTGTTTTTATTTCTTGTAGAGCCTATCTGAGGGTGAATTCACTGCAAGTGAATCTGGATCAGAGCTTAGCCAAGTCTCTGAGGATGAGGTACATGGTAATTCCCTTGGTTTCGATTTGTATTTGATTTCCTCGCGATCCATATTCTTCGATGTTTATTTTATGCTTTAAATTCTAAAGTTAAATCTCGAGTCTTGGATATGTGAAATTTACTTTACAGTTGTTTTGATAACACTATCGGATGCAAACAAAACCTTTGGTACCGACAACTTGCAATTATCAGTGAACTTGCAAATTATGAAGTATTTGGTTGAACATTTTCGCCCCTCATTTGCAAGTGTCTGCTTGCAGTAAATGTGCAGCGTATAGTTTAAGAGGACTTTAAAACTAAAACTTGTGTGTGTACTCCACATGGAAAAGCCTCGACTGAAACTCAATATATATTTGTGCATATTTGTTCACTCTCTTGTGTATTTATGAATGCCATGTAATATTGAGTGTAAAACCTTTGGCACAAATTTTTTGTTTTTTGTTTCGTGTTTCTCTTTCTTGGTTTTGTGTTCATGGAAATATAATTTTTTCCTCAAGAAACAAATAACATGCGATGTGTGACATGTGTCTAGCAAAAATCTTTTTTTAAGTTGAAGAAAAAGGGTTATTTTTTTGAAGAGTCAACAAAATCTCCTTGATGGTTAATTGTTTCTGATTGAAAAAGAATAAAAGATACTGGTAAATAGGTTTTATTTTAATAAAATCAGCAGCAATTCCTATTGCTAAAAATAAATGCTGATGTTTATAAAAATTTTACATGAATTATTAATTGAAATAAGGAATGAAATCAATCATATGCTTAGTCATACAAATCATAAGAAAATCTATTTTAATGGAAATATTAAAATAATTTAACATTTAAAATATAAAGTAAAAGGAATGGTTATCAAAGAGACAAATATTAAACTAAACTTAGAATAGCTATGATTCACGGGCCACGGTTTATTTCTGTGCTATTTTCATTTTTGATGCCAAATTGATTATCAAGAATTACAGTAGTTTTTCTATTTCTAATTTGAGTTATATGAAAGTGGTTATTTTGTAGAAAAATGACGAATAGAGGAGGCATTTTATATTATAAAAACAATAAATTGCCACATTTTTGAAATAAAAAACATGGGAATCTGTTTTTTGACATGTTTTTATTTTTCCTAAGTAGGTGCCCAAACATAGTCACTTCCTTTGTGCTTTTTTTTAATGTTCTGAAATTGGATGAATATATTGTTAGTGAGCAATAGTTATTTCTATGGGGGTTCATTTAATCCGTACCGAACCGGAATTTTGGTTAACCGAACTAAAATATTCACTCGAAATCTGAAACTGAAAACCGAACCGAATTTCACGGTTCAGTTTGGTTAAAAACCGAATTTTCGGTTCGGTTTTCGGTTACCCGAATTTTCACTTTTTAAATTTTTTATATATATTTATATTTATTATTAATTATTAATAAAAATAAATTATTTAAAAATATAAAAAATTATTTTTAAGAAAAACAAAAAAAAATCAAAAAAATGGAACCGAAAATCTGAAAAACTAAAAACCAAACCTAATTTATGGTTCGGTTTTCGGTTTAAACCGAATTTTCGGTTTCGGTCGGTTAACCAAATCGTGAACACCCCTAGTTATTTAGTTCTGTTATTTGTCTGTTTGTCCCATCTTAATCGTCTTTTCGTTTAGAGCCTACGGATTGGTGAGTGGATAGTGAAGTTAGAAATTCCATAATTCCACTGTAAGTTTTACCTGGAGCTGTAAAGGCGTAGAATAATTAGAAATTTCTACTGCATCTCTCTCCCTCTCTCTCTCTCTCTCTCTCTCCCTCCCTCTCTCTCTCTCTCTCTCTCTCTCTCTCTCTCTCTCTCAGTTTCAATGCTCTTTCTTGATTTTCTCTCAGTTTTTTGGTAATACTCACTAATTTTACTAAAGACTTTTAGAAATTTAACTCAAAGAGCTGCTGTACTTCCTTCTATGCTCGGAAGTCTTACTTCGAAATTTGATGGTCACAAATCTTCTTTGCCTGCCTGCTGACCTTTAAACCATTTACCGTTTTTCTTCTTCTGGATGGGCGTCCCATTCAATAATGAGCTTTTTCTACCACAGGGTTTGAGGAATGAGGATGTCTAATTTTTTTGGAGCTGAGCAATTTCATCTCATGGTTATTCCATACACAACAGTTTTAGGCGTTTGTGTGATGAATTGTGGACTGAAAAATGTTCACTTAGTTGTTTGTACATTAATTTATGAAAGAACTTATG
Source organism: Henckelia pumila (assembly GCF_033568475.1). Taxonomy (NCBI): domain Eukaryota; kingdom Viridiplantae; phylum Streptophyta; class Magnoliopsida; order Lamiales; family Gesneriaceae; genus Henckelia; species Henckelia pumila. Next base: position 16,878,937 of record NC_133123.1, on the reverse strand, counting down.
ATTGGTCCGTTATCACAAATAAATAAGGATATGTTTGTGCAGATGATGTGCCTTTTTTGTTTGAAAGACGAAGGGTAATCACTTTTGTTTCATATTTGGATTTTGTATTTATATTGATCTGTTTTTGGTAATAATGACAGGAAGTTGTTCACTCTGGTGATGGTGATAATCCTAGGACTGGTAGTGATGATGATGGACATGGGAGTGGAGGTAGTGCCAGTGATGATAACAATAATGATGGTGAAGGCAAGCTTGATGAAAGTGAGAACTCCCGTGAAGTACTTGAGGAGAGTGATTCCTCAGAAGATGAGGTTGATTTAATAATTTAGTTTTATACTTGATCAGTTTACACGAACTTTCATATATATGCTAGAGGGGAGTGATTCGTCAGATGATGATGAGTTTGATTTCATAATTTAGTTTTATACTTCTTGATCAGTTTACACGAACTTTCATGTGTATGCTATATAAAACCAATTTTTCTCGCATCCTCTCATTAATTTAACATCTTTCGGTTATTAGTTGTCTTTTTCGTTTAACTTATTGACATGGTTAATGATAGTATATAGAGAGTGAATTGCAGCATTTTACTTGTTACTGCCTTTCCTGTATATATTTTTTTAGTTGTTGAAAGTTGTTTCCTTTTCTTTTTTGGACAAAATCAGGTTGCGCCTCGTAACACTGTTGGAGATGTTCCACTGAAATGGTACAAGGATGAGGAACATATCGGATATGATCTATCTGGAAAGAAGATCAAGAAAAAGGAAAGACAAAGTAAATTGGATTCCTTTCTTGCAAGTGCTGATGACTCAAAGAATTGGTGGGTTCATAAATTTAAATAAATTTATTGATTGTATCTGAGTTTCTTATTATACATTCGATTGTGTGGCAGATATACGTGTTTGGATTGCTGATGCTTTGTTGATGATCAACATTCAATTGATCTTTGGTTTCTTGTGTTCAGGCGTAAGATATATGACGAATATAATGACGAAGAAGTGGAATTGACGAAAGAGGAGACTAAACTTGTTCGCAGATTATTAAAAGGAAAGGCACCACATGCGGAGTTTGATCCATATGCTGTGCGTACATGTCTTATGTTTATTTTATTTTTGGATTTGGAAATCTTCTGTAGATTATGCATTAATTTCTCTCTTTACCAAGAGAAACTTCTTATAATTATTCTCTTTGCCGCAGCCTTACGTGGATTGGTTTGCTTGGGATGGTGCTAAGCATCCAATCTCTAATGCACCAGAACCAAAGAGGCGTTTCATTCCTTCCAAGTGGGAAAATAAAATGGTAATTAGCCATGGAATTTGCCGCCGTATCATAATATATACATAATGTCTCTGGCAGAAGTTTTTTGTGTTTCCTTTCCTTTTATATGAACTATTGGCCAGATGGTAACAAATTAGTCTTTGCATGTCCCTGTCCCTTTATTATTTACTAATTATTTGGCTTGTTTAACGAATTTCTGATGTATGGGATCAAATACATGGTGAGATGATAAGGCTGTACTTCGTTTATCTTGTAATGATGTTTTCCTATTTATTCGGAACCCCAAATCTTTTCCAAAAATCTCATTTTTTTTAACCAACTTGCCTTTTCAAATTTCAAATGACATTTATAATACAAACAGTAATAACCCTATCACTGTTTGTATTACAAATGATGAAGAACAGGAAAATATCGAAGAGTTGGTTAAAAAAATGGTTTTAGATGATCGTACTTTGAGGCTCTTTTGTCTTTAGCATGTTTTGTTTATTCAAATGGTTTTAGATGATCGTACTTTTTCTCTTCGCTTAGGTTTAATATCCTAATCCACGGGCATGCTCAATGGGTATGTTAGAGTGACAGATGAATTTCATATGTTGAGGTCTCATTGGAACTGTAGCATTTATGCTTAAGCTGATTCCATCTTTTTTTTTTTGACTTACAGGTTCTACGGTATGTCCGTGCCATTCGAAAGGGGTTAATTAAATTTGATGACAAACCTAAGGAAGAGCCTCGGTTTTATGCTTTGTGGGATGATGATTCCACTGCTGACAGACAGGGATTGGCTTATATACCTGCGCCAAAACCTAAATTGCCAGGTATATTTCTGGTAGATATGGCTTGGGATATGAAAAGATGTCACTTATTAGTTTGTTGCATAATAAAGAATTTACATCCTTTCCCTACTTATCGTTTAGATATACATTTTTTGCTTCTAATCAAAATTATTATTTCAGGTCACGATGAATCATATAATCCCTCTCTTGAATACATTCCAACACAAGAAGAAGTAAATTCTTACCAGCTTATGTTTGAGGAAGACCGGCCTAAATTTATTCCTAAACAGTATTCTTCATTTCAATAATCTTTCTTTTATTTGTATCCCTTTACGTTTATGTTTTGTGTTAGAAATTTAAAATTTTTGTTTGTATGAAAATGTAGGTTCAAGTCCTTGAGAGCGGTTCCTGCATATGAAAAAGCTGTCCAAGACACTTTTGATCGCTGTTTGGATCTTTACTTGTGCCCTCGAGTTCGCAAGAAACGCGTATGTATCAGGAAGAATGATTTTTCAAAATTCTTCAGACTGATTCTTTCTTTGGTTTAAAATTTTAGCAAAAACCTCTAGTTTATAGCAACTTATTTTGCGGTCAATTTTTCCAGCTTAACATTGATCCCGAGTCCTTGAAACCAAAGTTGCCTAGCCGGAAAGACCTTAAACCATATCCAACAACACGTTATCTTGAGTACAAGGGTCACAAGGGTCCTGTCACATCCATTTCTACAGAACCCACGGGACAATGGATTGCTTCTGGTTTGTCATTTTCTTGTTCAAACTTTAAGAAATGCACAAACAACAGGGTTTAACCTAATTTGTCGTTATCCAGGTTCAAAGGATGGAACTGTTCGTATTTGGGAAGTTGAAACTGGAAGGTGTCTTCGGATCTGGGATCTAGGTGATGCAATCGAGGAAGTTGCATGGAATCCTCTGCCTACTCTTTCTATATTAGCAGTGGCAGTGTAAGAGCAATAAATGAGATTTTAGTTGCATTGATTTTAAATGGATGTTTCTGTATTTATGAGTTCCTGCTGTTTAATAGGGGACACGATGTATTTCTCTTAAACACCAGAGTTGGAAATGATGAAGAACAGGAAAATATCGAAGAGCTTCTCCATTTTGAGCCCCAAAAAGCAACTGGTGAAAATGGTCTGTACGAGTAAGATACTTTGGTTTTTATGCAACCTTACAATTTTGACATTCACATTTTGTTCTCTTCCCAGATATAAGTGCATCCATTGTCGACTGGTGTCAAGATGATAAGCATGGTGGAATCAGGTTGAAGCACTTCAAGGTAATTCATGTGTTTTATTGTTTTGATATTCAACTTAGATTTGGGTAATGCAATTCTGGTTAATATTCTTTATGAAATGTCGTGGATTGCAGGCTGTAACTAAAGTGGAATGGCATCGCAAAGGAGACTATTTGTCAACACTCGCGCCATCTGATATCCTTTTTCTAACTATGATTTTTTAAGTACATAATGCTGACCACTTTTTGATTAATTGAAATCTCCCTCTGTTCTTTCTCCATGTTTCGTCATTATGTAAAGGCATACTCTGGTAAGGCTTCATTTCACCGTGTTGGGTACTTGGGTGTGGCAAGTATCTTGATGTTAAGGGGTGGAATGAAAATTATGGAATGCTGTCTCTCAAGAGCCTTCAGTTCCTTTGGCAAAACTATAATTACAAATTCAAATGCCAGTAATCACCTTATTGAAGGGAATGGCTGCAGTGGTGGGGAAGAAGTATGCACTCTGAAGAAGTTTCTTGATTGCATTCTGCAGCAAGTGCAGTTGGCTATGCATACTTAGTGTGCTAGTTGCTTCTTGAATTTGAATTTTTCCGTTCTTTTTGGGATTTGAGATCATGATGTAACTTTGAATATATAAATATATGTTTCACTTTGGCCATAGTCGTTTCTTAACTTAGTTGAACGTGAATCAAGATCAGTGTTGATCCACCAGCTGTCCAAAAAACTTACTCAACGAATCCCATTCAGGACAAAAGGAATTCCAGTGGCAACTGCTTTTCATCCAACTAGATCCATATTTTTTACTGCAACAAAGAAGAGTGTGCGCGTGTATGATATGTTAAAGCAAAAACTTGTTAAAAAGCTTGATGCCGGAGTCCGTGAAATTTCTTCCATTTCTATCCATCCTGCTGGTACATCCTTATCTCCTTGTCATTGTTTACATTGTGAATGCTCTTCAGTTGCAACATTTGGTGATGCATTATGAGACTCGCGTTTAGGGTACAATTTTAACATTTGTGTCTCATGGTTTGCAGGTGATAATGTCATTGTGGGAAGTAAAGATGGAAAATTGTGCTGGTTTGACATGGACCTTTCATCTCGACCTTACAGAGTTCTCAGGTATGTAGCTCCATAAGTTAATATTCTTAAAATTTAGTTATAATAACGGAATGAAAGAGTTGGAGTTTTTATTGATCCTCGTGAAGTTCTTATGATATTATCGGTTGATATCAAGTTGTGGAGTTATCTAGCTGGCTATAGAAACGGTAATTTAAAGTATGATTAATTAGGATTCCGCAATAATGAAAACAATGTGGTGATACACTATCTTCTGGCTTTAGGTTGTAAAAGCAGAAAAATGTAAAATATTTAAAGTTGGCAGGTTTATGTGTCACCCAATCAGTATTTTTACCTGTGCTGTACATGTATTCGGTCATTGTTATGTAGATTGGGATTTTTACAAAAGGCCTTGCAATGTTTCATTCAAGATTTAGATCATTTAGGTATCTGGTCAAAATCCTCATTTTGTTCTGTGAAATCCGGAACCTGAGAAAGGTGTCATTCACTTGCTCTTTTGATTCCATTTTTTCCTCTTGCTGGAAAGAAGCCAGAAAGAGAATTTAGAAACTGGTTCCCAACTATATTTTATATTCCCTCAAAAAATTGTGGTGCAACATTATAACATTAGCCTAAATTTGCAGGTGTCATTCAAAGGACATTACTGGGGTGGCCTACCATCGTTACTACCCTTTATTTGCCTCATGCTCTGATGATTGCACTGCATATGTATTTCACGGAATGGTTTATTCAGATCTGAATCAGAACCCATTAATTGTCCCCTTGGAGATTCTTCGAGGGCATGCCAGTGCCGATGGAAGAGGTAACTAATTTTTTAAAATCCGTTGCTTAGTGTTTGTTGCAGTAATCCAAGAGCTAGTTTCTGTTCTGAATCAAGCCTTAATAGATTTGTGCCCGGACAATTTGACAAGTGCCCGGACAATTTGACAACCCTTAGCTTTGCCAATTCGCCATTTTATATATGCATCATGTTGGCTGATAAGTCATTATTAACCTGAAATATACGGTTATGTCTTGGACAAAATTCAGGTTGATCTGTAATTAGCCCAGAGATGTACCTCTACTATTAGAATTTTTTTTTCCATAACTACTTGTGATTGGTATTGGAATATTTCTTTTTTATTGAACAACTTGTGGTTGTCACTTTTGCAGGTGTCTTGGACTGCAAGTTCCATCCAAGGCAACCTTGGTTATTTACCGCGGGGGTGGATTCTTTGATCAAGCTCTATTGTCACTGAACACCACACGTGTGAAAGCAGTCTAGATAGATAGTCCATCTAAATCGGGCATCACTTGTTTTTCGAGTATGGATGGGGTGGTGTCATTAAATTAATTCGCTCACATAATATGAGGTGAGGAACAATTGTGTGACGAGATCTTAGAATTGGTTTAGTTGAGATATCATGAAAACGTCGATTTGGCCTTGAGTCCGCATCATACCAGGCCACTTGAGTTTTACCGAAAGGGGAGAATGTGGCCAAACACATTCCTGGACAGTACGTGTGTTTAGATTACATCGTTTGGTTCAAGTTTTTATTCGCGCATCTCCTTTCTTCAGAAATGAAAATGTTGTCTGGATCGACCAGTTTTTGCCTCAGTTGAAATTGATTATTTATTCTTGTAAACAACATTGTTATACGACTTATTTGCGATATTGTAAGCCACAGTTTACTGGAATTATTTGAACCAAGAGTTTCTGTTTGGTGATATAACTTGTGACTACACAGGTCAAGTTATCATTCAAGAATCAAGAGTTCTTGGTGCTTACTGCTTACTAGTTACTACCAAAAGGCCACCGTTCCTTCATATAGAAAGGTTTTGAATTCAAACATAGAATATGCTCACCATGGTGCTTTCTGTTTTCTTAATAATGTATTTTTTTACGTACGGAATATCATTTTCGGTGTGTAACTTTTTCATTTGGCGTGCAAGCAACAAAATTGGTGATGGCATGACAAAAAGCAAAACAAAACAAGCCAACCAACCGTTCGTGTTATTAAAAAGAAGCCACCGACCACTATTGGTGGGGAGGACCCAATCATAAAACGAAGACAGACGAGGAAAAGAAAAACTGATTTGAGTCCAAAACTTACATAAGCCACTATTAGCGCAGACCCAAAAAAAAATTGGTTGTCCGCATCCAAATGTATGGGCCGTTCCCCATTTTTACGACATGTAATAAAAAAAAGATGCAAACTTGCGAATTACCCGTCGAATAAGTTTATTTAAGCACAAATTCCTGATGTAAATAATGGCACGATCGATATACACGTACAATGCAGCGTTTGACGAAGTGTGCTGCATCTAAATTGTACAACTCAGATGCATGATTCTTATATAAAAGATTAACCTTCCAGTCAGCATCCCAGCAGAAATCTATGGGTCTCGAGAAATACTTGGCATAAAGAGAGCTTCAAGTGATTGATTTACGACAAAAGTTGAACAGCTGCAATTGCAGGAATTTTTTCTCGAAGTTTCTGAGTCACAGCCACCCGAACCGTCATGACACCAGCTGCAGGACCAGATATTCGTACCTTAATTATTGGCTCATCAATAGCAACTAGCTCCAAATCTCCGCCCGCTGCCCCAACGAGGTAAGGTCTTATTTCTTCAAGTACCTGTAGAAAGTTTGTGATAATGTACAAAATTAGGTCAATCATTTCTCTAGCATGTCCATCAAAATTGAAAAAATAGATGGTCCGAGGAAACATGGAATCAACTCTCAAGAGGAAGATTCTGGAATTATTATTGTCATCAACTGCTATTAATGCAAATTATGAAGCATGTACGAAACCCTAGTAGATTTAATAGTCAAATAACAAGGCATGGCGGTAATCGAATTTGCCTAAGGTATGCGGCATCATTTGAATTGTTTTATTACCTTAAAACATCACTTATCACACCCAAGATCTTAGAATAACTAAGGCGGAGCATATTCATGTGATAAAATTCAACAAACGGAGATGAATTATAGCAAGCTTGACAAATGATGGAAAAATAATAGAGTCGAAATACAGTAAAAGTTAAACAATTAAAACCACCAAAGCAATTTTTAGTAGCTGAAAAATAACTCAACAACAAACATTTAAGGATATAGAACACGAAAAATGAGAATTTTACCTTCTCTATGTTTTCTTCATTCAACTCAAGGCCAGTTTCTCCATCAGGTATTGCCTCAACCGCAACAACTTCAGGAATCTTCTCCATAAGTCGACGCTCAATGCCCAGTTTCATCGTCATTGTAGAACTAGGACATGAGCCACACGCACCTTGTAATTTCAGTTTTACGACATTTCCGTCAATTTCGTGTAACGCAACATTGCCTCCATCCGCTATGAGGTAAGGTCTAATTTCATCCAACACACTCTCGACATTAGCCGCCGTGAGTGGTAGTTCCACGGCTGATTCAGGAATGGCAACTGCTTTTACGCCTGCACGAAATATACAACTCGGGAACTTTAACTTGGCAGTCAGCAGGCAGAGCAACAGTTTCAGCAGAGTGGGTGTCTGCCAACTCCACACTATTTGATGCACACAACAGCTAAGATGCAGAGAGTACAAGTGTACATTCATACCACTCAATAGGATATCTTATGGAGCAACGAGGGATCAGCTAAGAAAGTCATCAAACTTTAAGAACTAGAATCAGGATATAAATTTGCATATGGTGCCAGTCATGCACAAACAAAGCGGCCAATTTCATTATCAGGACTAAAAGAACCCTTACTTAAAAGTTAAAACCTTTTTTTTTTCCCTACAACACAGTTCATATGGTGGAAATATATAAAAGAATATAATCGGAAAGCATAACTACTTCCACCAAATTGATTGAGGACAGGTACACAAAATTGCTAAAAACAACCCATGCTTCAATCAGTTAAGAGTGTGCATAAACTATATACGAATCAATTTTCACTTCTAGCGAAACGTGAAATTAATACGGTAGCTAAATTAATTCGACCGTAACAAACTCCACTAACTTTAAAACTCACTCCCGTGATCAATAATCTAATTTATGATCAACACAGTCATGAATACCGTAGTCAAAGAAAGCAAAAGCACTCACCAATCTTCCGCAAACCACCCGCTGACGCCCGCCGCACCTGATTGAGCCTCCCCGAAAGCGGAACACGAGAGCCGAAGAAACTCGAAACCTGCCGAAATCAAATCAACAGCCATCACCTCAGTAAAAATTGGAGAACAGCCGATACCGATGAATTGGAAATACAAATCACAAAAAGATAGACAGTAACAAGCTGACCTCTGCTGGCGGCGGGACAGAGCGACGAAACAGAACAACGGCGGCGGGTGTGGTGGACGAAGACGTTGAAGAGGAAGAGGAGGGCTCTAGGGTTTGATGGAGCCTGGAATGGCCTGAACAGAGGGGATGATTCATGGCCATGGCTGCGTGCATCGTTAATCGATAGGCTGTTGAATTTTCTGATTCTTATTTGCTTTCTTTGTGAGAATTATAATTTCACATGCTTTTGGCATATATATTGTGCGTGTATGTATTAACACCCGCGCGCACACATTGCGTGTATATAATGTTTTATGTGTATATACATAATTTTTTTAAAAATATTTTATTTTATTTATTTATTTATTTTTGCAAGTTGATAATTTTTGGAGGGTTTTTTTTTTTTTTTATTTAAAGTAAGCATATCAAGGGATCACTAAGGTGCTATTGATTTATATATACTAGCGATTTGTTGCACGCAATGCGTGCTAAATAATTTATTTTATAATAAAATTAAATTTCAATAAAAAATTTCAATTAAAATGATTTTATTATATATTAAATAAAAAAAATTGAGATAAAAGAAAAGAAATAGTTAAATTAAAAAAATTAAATCATAATGATGGAAAAAAATTGAAATAGTGGAGAGTACTTTTTTTTATAATTTTTTAATTGTTAATTTATTGGCTCGTACCAAGAGACCATAAGACCTTCTTACTTAATATATAGGTATATATATATATAAATATATTTGCAAGTTGATAATTTTTGGGGTTTTTTTTTTTTCATCTAGAAAAAATAATAATTATAGCATTTTATAATAATTTTGCATAGTATTTATAGATTATGGGAGTCACCCCTTTATTCCCTTTAATGTATATTGAGTAAATCGTCATGCAAACTCTGTTAATTAGATAAAACGCATAGGACACACTTATTTCATCCAAAAAGATATTGATAAGGAGAATCGAATATACTATTATTGACCAAACTCATATCTTTTATCAAATGAGAGCGTTCTTTTAAAATATCGCCTCTTTGTTTTACAAATATGAGAAGTGATGTTTTACCCAAATCTCAAACTCGAACCTAATTCCAAATTGTCTTAATGTGATTGCAGGATCGAGCAAATATTTGATGATCGCGCTTTTATTTAACCAACAATATCTTGAAGTTAGAAGCCAAAAAAAGGAATTAATCATTATAGAACTAAATAACAGAGGAAAAACCACAATTGGTGTTTTCTTACTCGTTCCACTAAGAGGATCAACACCATTAATTTCTGAATAAAAAAAAACACAATATTTATTTTTTACTTGCACGGACGGAAATAAGGTGGATTTGACTAAGCCTGAGACTCGTCTCGTCTTTCTTTGGATGCACCCCATCCCGCCCCATGACCCGCCGATTCAACCTGGATTAGACTTGTTGGAGCCATCAAAATTTATATAATTTTAAATTTATTAAATAAAAAATTTGAAAATTAACAAAAATGATTGAGTTTATTTTTGCAACTTTATATTAATATACAAAACAAATTATTTTCACAAACTTTGATTTGATTAATAACTAATTAAAAGAAAGAAAATTATAATGATATGTTTTCATATTAAACATATCATAATAAAATAAAAACTGAAAGGAACGGTGTACGTGGTTGGTTATGTAAAATAGGCAGTGTTGTCTTTTGTGTTGTAACACCACATACAGCACAGTGCAGCGGAAATTTAAAGCGTAAATAAAAACACAAGTAATTAATTTTGCACGAGTATAAAAACTTGTGCGGGTGCCTTAGGGTTAAATATTACTAGTAAACGTAAGATCGGTCTTACAAAGCAATCCTAGTAATTTTACGAAAAGTCATTAAATCCTAAATTTCTCAATAAGTTGAGAAATCAAACTTGCATCATAAAATACAACATAGTATAAAAGATATTGGATGCAACTCCCGTAGCCTAAATTGAAGAGACAGAAAAAATCTTCAACAACACAGTTCCCACAGTGTTGTCTCTGATATCTTCAACACGAACGGCAACACGGGGACATGCAACAACGATGGTTGCAAACCTTGCTTCAGAATCTTCGAATTCTTCAATGAAATTCTTCAGTCTTTGCGCAGAGAATTGTACGTCTGAAGTCCTCTTTCATCTTGTGCGTGAAATCCCCTTTTATAGATTAGCATTCATGAAACGACCCTAACTCTATAATAAATAAATATGCGGAAATTTTTTTTTTTTTTTATACTACTAAATAAATATATGTACATATATGCCCATACATATATGCACTAAATAAAATACTTAAAATAAAAGGCATTCTTTAAATTAAATAAATATCTGAGTCAACCCTATAATTTAAAATATACCGCATAAATAAAATAAATAAAAATTGTGTGCATGCACTAAAAATACTTAATAAAATATTCAAACATCTCAACCCATAAAATATTAAAAATGTATCATAACATCATGCACGGTGACTCAGAAGCTGTCACGGTCACGGGGCTACTGCAGCACGGCTCATACATCCTCACCACCGGTAGGAGTAACCTGTTCCTCTACGTACTCACCTGCACCATATCAGTGTAGTGAGCCTAGAGGCCCAACATGCATACTAACAAGGGTTCAAAATAATTTAAAACAATTTAATACTAATACTTACATATACATGAATGAGCATGCTTAAAAATTAATAACATAAATTACATAAATAAACATACATAACATACATAATATCATACATACATAAGTTGTTGAGCATTTATTTTCTGAACATCGAATGGTCCTATCCGTAAGTATGACCCATAGTGCGACTGATCAGTCTAAGAAACCATCGTACGAGGCTGGTGGCGAACCACCCATACATAAATGGCAGAAAACTGCCCATACATAAATGGCAGAAACTGCCCATACATAAATGGCCACACTACTTCAATTTCCACCTAAAATATTTTATTTGCTCAACCATAGGAATTAAATCATAGCATAAAAATTGATTTCATGAATGCATGTACTTAAATAAATTGTGTGTCCTTCATATATATTTAATTTAATTTTTCTTACTAACATATAAATATTAAAATAACTTAAATGCATAAAAATAATTAAATATATAATCAGGACACATGCAATTTTCTCATGGTTTGATACAGCTGCTGGCCCTAGACATGCAAGCCCATTAACTTAAGACTTGGCCCATAAATCAACCAAAGCCCATTAAGACTAACTTAGGCCCAATAACACTGTCCCTGGCCCAATGGGCCCAAAAGCCCAATAACAGGCCCAATAACTTTCATGGGCTCCCAAGCCCATAAAAATTTCTGGCCAACTTAAAAAAAAATTTAAATAAAATTTATTACAAGCCCATAAATAAATAAATTAACCCAAAAATAATTTAATGGAGCCCAAATAAATTAAATGGTACTAATTAAATTTTTTGGGAATTTAATTAGTCCATTTAATTCCTAATTAACTTAAAAACTTAAAAATAAAAATACCCGAGCCCATATAAAATAACCCGGACCCGGACCCACTTAACTTAACCCATATTATTTTAGACCCGACCCGGACCCAAGACCCGACCCGGAACCCACTAGAAACCCTAAAAACCCGATTGTCCCCTCCTCCATTCTCCTCGGCCGAGAGCAGCAGGCCTTCTTGGCCTGCTGCCGGCCGGCTCCGGCCGCCCCTGGCCGGGGCGCCGCCGCCCGGACGTAGCCCACGTCCGGGCGGACCTAGCCTGACCAGGCCCCAGCCCCATGCACGACCAAACCAGGAACCCGAAGCAACCTCTTCCGAAACCCTAAACTGTGCAGAAACATGGGCAGTCATGGTTCAGTCTGAACCAGGCCGAACCTAGCCCCTTCCAGTCCATGTCCGACCCCACCCTTCGATCCTAGGGACCCCAAGGTACCCCTCTAACCGTGGACCAGCAGCCCACCTAGCCATGGACATGAAAACGTGAGCATGCAAACACCAATGTCAAAACCGAGAGCAATTTTGGAGGAAAAATCGAAAACTTGCTGTCAAATATGTTCGATTCTGATGCTACACACCCACACGCATACATACACTGATATAGGTCTGAAAAGTGAAGAAAAACATGCCTTTCACCGAGGGACGAAGAGAAACGAGCGTGAGACGACTTCCGGGACGACGGGACGACGAGCAAACTTGAAGCTTCGAAGAAAAATGGCTATGGAGTCTTGGAGATGTCTTGAATCGATGAAGAAGAAGGTGATGGGGGTGAAAGTCGGCTGATATGGGAGGAAGAGGTGTCGGCTAGGTTGTTTGGTAGATTAGGTTTAATTAGAAAAATAGGTTGAATAATTAAATAAAAGGTTTTAAAATAATTAAAATACAAATTAACTCTTAAATAAACATTTAAAAATCTGATCACCTAAATAAAATCTCGAAATAATAATTTAGGGGAATTTTAAAAATACTAAAAAGTCAATATTTTGACTAATTTTGGATAAAAATGACTCCTAAAATTAAATAAAATTAAATACTTAAAATTTTGAGATAATAAAACTCAAAATAATATTTTAAGGCTCCAAAAAGGCTCATAAAATAATTTGGGTGGAAAGTTGTCATCTCGTCCGTCCACGGTCCCGTCTACGCGATTAAATAATAAAAATACTAAAAATCATAAAAACCACTAATTATGGGTTAAATGCTTAAAAATAAATTAAATCATGCATAAATAATTCACATAATTATTTAACCCATAAATCATAAATTTAAATAATTAAATATCCTAATTATGCAGGCGGATTTATGTAATTAAAAAAATACCGGATGTTACAATTCTCCCCCCCTTAAATTGAATTTCGTCCTCGAAATTAAAGTACTTACCCGAACATCTCCGGGTAGCGAGTCCTCATATCCTCCTCGGTCTCCCAAGTAGCTTCCTCCTCTGAGTGATTCAGCCACTGGACTCTGACCATCGGTATGACCCGCGTCCTAAGCCTCCTCTCCTCTCTAGCCAAGATCCGCACTGGTCTCTCCTCGTATACAAGATCTGGTGGCAACTGTAAGGGCTCGAAATCCAACACATGCGACGGGTTGGAGACATATCTCCGAAGCATGGATACATGGAAAACATTGTGCACTGCCGCTAGCCCTGGAGGTAGAGCTAAACGATAGGCCAACGTGCCAACTCGCTCCAAGATCTCGAATGGCCCTATATATCTCGGATTAAGCTTGCCTCTCCGTCCAAAACGCGCTACTCCCTTCATAGGTGACACCTTCAAGAATACGTGATCACCTACTGCGAACTCCAAATCGCGTCGTCTGGCATCTGCATAACTCTTCTGCCGACTCTGCGCAGTCCTCATCCTCTCTCGAATCTGCGTCACGATGTCAGCTGTCTGCTGCACAATCTCCGGACCCAACAAAATCCGCTCACCAACCTCATCCCAATGCACCGGAGATCTGCATCTCCTCCCATAAAGTGCTGCATATGGAGCCATACCTATAGACGACTGAAAGCTGTTGTTATAGGTAAACTCCACCAATGGCAGTCTACTCTCCCAAGAGCCCCGAAAATCAATGACACAAGCTCTCAGAAGATCCTCGAGAACCTGGATCACTCTCTCAGACTGACCATCTGTCTGGGGATGAAATGCTGTACTGAACAGAAGCCTAGTCCCCATAGCCGTGTGCAGACTCTTCCAAAACGCAGATGTGAATCTCGGATCTCTGTCTGACAATAGACACTGGTATGCCATGCAGTCTAACAATCTCTCTAATGTAAAGCTCTGCATACTGTGTCAAAGTATAGTTAGTCCTCACCGGCAAGAAATGAGCTGACTTGGTGAGTCTATCCACAATCACCCAAATCGCTGTGCAACCTCTGGCGCTCCTCGGCAAGCCAACCACAAAGTCCATCGTAATATTCTCCCATTTTCATTCCGGAATGGGAAGAGGTCTAAGAAGTCCTGCTGGACGCTGATGCTCTGCTTTGACTTGCTGACAAGTCAAGCACTCTGACACCACTCTCCCGATGTCACTCTTCATCCCAGGCCACCAATACAATAACTGCAAATCTCGGTACATCTTCGTACTTCCGGGGTGAATGGAGTACGGAGATGCATGAGCCTCTGCTAGAATCTCGGCTCTCAACTGATCAACGTTCGGTACCCACATCCTCCCACGGTACTGAACGATGCCATCCTCCACTGTATACAAGAGATTACCTCTGGCCTCATCTCTCTGTCTCCATCGCTGTAGCTCCTCATCAGTAGACTGTCCCTCTCTAATCCGATCTCGTAGAACTGGCTGCACTGTCAACACTGACAAGCTCGGTGCATGGCCGCTCGGATAGCACTCCAACCCAAACCTCTGAATCTCGGTCTGTAGTGGTAACTGTGCAGTCAAACATGATACCACTGACGACTTTCGACTCAAAGCATCTGCTACTACATTAGCCTTACCCGGATGGTAGCTAATGTCACAATCATAGTCCTTCACAAGCTCAAGCCATCTGCGCTGCCTCATGTTCAACTCCTTCTGGGTGAAGAAGTACTTGAGGCTCTTGTGATCGGTGAAAATCTTGCACTTCTCGCCGTAAAGATAGTGCCTCCAGATTTTCAACGCAAATACCACTGCTGCAAGCTCCAAATCATGCGTCGGATAGTTCTGCTCATGAATCTTCAACTGTCGCGACGCATATGCGATAACTCTGCCACTCTGCATAAGTACTGCGCCCAAACCAAGCTTGGACGCGTCGGTGTACACCACTAACTCCTCATGTGGCACTGTCATAGCTAACACCGGTGCTGAAGTAAGTGCATCCTTCAGCTGATCAAAGCTCCTCTGACAATCCGGACTCCAACTATACTTCGCGTTCTTCTTGGTTAAGGAAGTCAAGGGTACTGCAATAGAGGAAAAACCCTTGATGAACTTCCTATAGTATCCTGCTAAACCCAAGAAGCTACGAATCTCCGAAGCATTCTTTGGAATCCCCCAATCTCTCACTGCCTGCACCTTGGACTGATCCACTGCAATCCCATCTCTAGAAATAATGTGGCCTAGAAACGCCACCTGCTCCAGCCAAAACTCACACTTACTGAACTTTGCAAACAGTCGATGCTCCCTCAAAGTTTGCAAGGCTGTATGCAAATGCTGTGTATGCTCCTCAA
The DNA here is from genome assembly GCF_033568475.1 of Henckelia pumila. Lineage (NCBI taxonomy): Eukaryota > Viridiplantae > Streptophyta > Magnoliopsida > Lamiales > Gesneriaceae > Henckelia > Henckelia pumila. The sequence goes on along the minus strand of NC_133123.1, from coordinate 16,863,172 downwards.
TACTCCTCGAGTAGATCAATATGTCATCAATGAATACAATGACAAACTGATCTAGATACGGCTGGAAAACACGATGCATGAGATCCATAAAAACTGCTGGAGCATTGGTCAACCCAAAGGGCATCACCAAAAACTCATAGTGCCCATACCGTGTCCTAAAGGCAGTCTTAGACACGTCTGAATCTCTGACTCTCAGCTGATGGTAACCAGATCGCAGATCGATCTTGGAGAATACCGAAGCTCCCTGCAACTGATCGAATAAATCCTCTATCCTCGGTAGCGGATACTTATTCTTCACTGTGACTCTGTTGAGCTCTCGGTAGTCAATGCACAATCTCATGCTGCCGTCCTTCTTCTTCACAAACAACACTGGAGCTCCCCATGGAGAAAAGCTAGGACGAACAAAGCCCTTCTCCAACAGCTCCTGAATCTGCTCCTTCAACTCTCTCATCTCTGTAGGAGCAAGTCGATACGGTGCCTTAGAGATAGGCACAGTATCCGGCAACAACTCAATACTGAACTCCACCTCCCTCACTGGTGGAACTCCTGAAACATCGTCAGGAAAAACATCTGGATAGTCACGTACCACCTCTATATCTGATAAAGATCTGCTAGAAACGTCTGTGGTAGTGACCACACTAGCAAGGAAACCCTGACATCCATTGCGCAACAGTTTCCTCGCACGAACAAGTGATATCATCTGAGGAATACTGCTAGACTGAGATGCAAAGAAAGTAAACATCTCACCTCCTGCTGGCTTCACTGACACTGTCCTACGTCGGAAATCAATCGAAGCTCCATTAACTGATAGCCAGTCCATACCCAAAATCAAGTCAAACCCAGTCAATGGAAGAACCACTAGATCTGCTCGAATGGAGTGTCCCTGCAACTCCAATGCCAGATCCCTGATGACACTAGTGGTAGTGATAATCTGTCCGGATGGCATGGTAACATCGTAACCACTGTCTACAACCTCTGGTGTAATGCCTATCCGTCTGATAAAATCCCGGGAGATAAACGAATGCGTGGCTCCTGAATCTAGCAACGCAAACGTGGAGTTGCCTCCAACTAGAATTCTCCCTGCACGCAGAAGATTCCCAACAATTCATACCACTATGCTCCCAAGGTTAAAACACTAAAATCCTTAATTCTAATCACAAAGAAACAAAATTCTTATTCTAGCATGCTGATAATTAAACTCATGTAACAGGCATTCAGTTATAATCGCAATTAAACAAAAGCAAAGAATTGAAAAAGTTCTAGGGGTTAGGTATACCGGTGATCAAGGAGGTATCTGGGTCTGCCTCCTCAGCCTGCATCACATAAACTCGCCCACTGACATTCTGCCTCTTCGGGCAGTTGGCAATCTGATGCCCTGGCTCCTTGCAACGATAGCAGACTCCTGCTCCCAATAGACACTGCCCGGAATGCATCTTCTGGCACTTCGGACACACTGGATATCTCCCTGGAGTAGGGGCCCCGCCCCTAGTCTGCTGCTGTGGCTTCCCCTGAGGCCTCTGCTGAATCGGGCCCTTAGATGGCCCTGTAGACTGCTTCTTCGCAGGTGGCTGCGAAGATGGTCGCTGATACCCTGTATGCGTAAACTGTCTCTTACTCTGTTGCTCTCTCTGGATCGCTGTCCGACCCTCCTCAGAACGCAAAGCTCGGCTGACTGCAGACTCATATGTGAAAACGTCTGCCATGCGTACATCATGCCTGATCTCTGCCTTCAGGCCCTCAACAAACTGTCGCAGCTTCTCCTGCGGACTCTCAGCAATCATGGGCACAAAACGACAGCCCCTCTCAAACTGGCTCACGTAATCCACCACAGATCGGTCCCCCTGACGGAGACTCATGAACTCACGGATCATGCGGCTACGCACGTCCTCAGTAAAATACTTGGCGTAGAAGATACGCCTGAACTCAACCCACGTCAATGTTGGTAGATGGACCCCTCTAACTGCACCCTCCCACCATGAGGCTGCATCGCCTCGCATCATATATGTAGCACAGCTCACCCTGTCGGCGTCTGTGATCCCCATGTAGTCAAAGATGGACTCAAGTGAGCGAATCCATCCCTCAGCCACCAACGGATCGGTGGTCCCCAAAAACTCCTTAGGCCCTTTCTTCTGGAACCTCTCTGCGACGTCCTCCTCGTGGGACAGTCTGGGACGGGCAGCCTGCTGCTCCAGCAAGGCAGTGATACCCGCCATCATCGTGGCACTGGCCTGCTCCAGTGCTGTCATGGGGTGCTGCTGAGGTGGCGGTGGAGGTGGAGGTGGAGGTCCCCCACGTCGGTTCACTGGTCTGGGAGGCATTCTGCACCACCACATATTTATTTACATAAATCGCCATGCATAACTAAGTGTTTAAAATTTAAGGCTAACTTAAGTTCTAGAAATTTAAATCATACTATAAACATTTAAAACTTACAGACCGGTAGCGTGGATTTCTTAGCTCGCGAAGCAGTAGTGACCCCTCCAAGGACCGTGCTCTGATACCAACTGAAACGACCCTAACTCTATAATAAATAAATATGCGGAAATTTTTTTTTTTTTTTTATACTACTAAATAAATATATGTACATATATGCCCATACATATATGCACTAAATAAAATACTTAAAATAAAAGGCATTCTTTAAATTAAATAAATATCTGAGTCAACCCTATAATTTAAAATATACCGCATAAATAAAATAAATAAAAATTGTGTGCATGCACTAAAAATACTTAATAAAATATTCAAACATCTCAACCCATAAAATATTAAAAATGTATCATAACATCATGCACGGTGACTCAGAAGCTGTCACGGTCACGGGGCTACTGCAGCACGGCTCATACATCCTCACCACCGGTAGGAGTAACCTGTTCCTCTACGTACTCACCTGCACCATATCAGTGTAGTGAGCCTAGAGGCCCAACATGCATACTAACAAGGGTTCAAAATAATTTAAAACAATTTAATACTAATACTTACATATACATGAATGAGCATGCTTAAAAATTAATAACATAAATTACATAAATAAACATACATAACATACATAATATCATACATACATAAGTTGTTGAGCATTTATTTTCTGAACATCGAATGGTCCTATCCGTAAGTATGACCCATAGTGCGACTGATCAGTCTAAGAAACCATCGTACGAGGCTGGTGGCGAACCACCCATACATAAATGGCAGAAAACTGCCCATACATAAATGGCAGAAACTGCCCATACATAAATGGCCACACTACTTCAATTTCCACCTAAAATATTTTATTTGCTCAACCATAGGAATTAAATCATAGCATAAAAATTGATTTCATGAATGCATGTACTTAAATAAATTGTGTGTCCTTCATATATATTTAATTTAATTTTTCTTACTAACATATAAATATTAAAATAACTTAAATGCATAAAAATAATTAAATATATAATCAGGACACATGCAATTTTCTCATGGTTTGATACAGCTGCTGGCCCTAGACATGCAAGCCCATTAACTTAAGACTTGGCCCATAAATCAACCAAAGCCCATTAAGACTAACTTAGGCCCAATAACACTGTCCCTGGCCCAATGGGCCCAAAAGCCCAATAACAGGCCCAATAACTTTCATGGGCTCCCAAGCCCATAAAAATTTCTGGCCAACTTAAAAAAAAATTTAAATAAAATTTATTACAAGCCCATAAATAAATAAATTAACCCAAAAATAATTTAATGGAGCCCAAATAAATTAAATGGTACTAATTAAATTTTTTGGGAATTTAATTAGTCCATTTAATTCCTAATTAACTTAAAAACTTAAAAATAAAAATACCCGAGCCCATATAAAATAACCCGGACCCGGACCCACTTAACTTAACCCATATTATTTTAGACCCGACCCGGACCCAAGACCCGACCCGGAACCCACTAGAAACCCTAAAACCCGATTGTCCCCTCCTCCATTCTCCTCGGCCGAGAGCAGCAGGCCTTCTTGGCCTGCTGCCGGCCGGCTCCGGCCGCCCCTGGCCGGGGCGCCGCCGCCCGGACGTAGCCCACGTCCGGGCGGACCTAGCCTGACCAGGCCCCAGCCCCATGCACGACCAAACCAGGAACCCGAAGCAACCTCTTCCGAAACCCTAAACTGTGCAGAAACATGGGCAGTCATGGTTCAGTCTGAACCAGGCCGAACCTAGACCCTTCCAGTCCATGTCCGACCCCACCCTTCGATCCTAGGGACCCCAAGGTACCCCTCTAACCGTGGACCAGCAGCCCACCTAGCCATGGACATGAAAACGTGAGCATGCAAACACCAATGTCAAAACCGAGAGCAATTTTGGAGGAAAAATCGAAAACTTGCTGTCAAATATGTTCGATTCTGATGCTACACACCCACACGCATACATACACTGATATAGGTCTGAAAAGTGAAGAAAAACATGCCTTTCACCGAGGGACGAAGAGAAACGAGCGTGAGACGACTTCCGGGACGACGGGACGACGAGCAAACTTGAAGCTTCGAAGAAAAATGGCTATGGAGTCTTGGAGATGTCTTGAATCGATGAAGAAGAAGGTGATGGGGGTGAAAGTCGGCTGATATGGGAGGAAGAGGTGTCGGCTAGGTTGTTTGGTAGATTAGGTTTAATTAGAAAAATAGGTTGAATAATTAAATAAAAGGTTTTAAAATAATTAAAATACAACTTAACTCTTAAATAAACATTTAAAAATCTGATCACCTAAATAAAATCTCGAAATAATAATTTAGGGGAATTTTAAAAATACTAAAAAGTCAATATTTTGACTAATTTTGGATAAAAATGACTCCTAAAATTAAATAAAATTAAATACTTAAAATTTTGAGATAATAAAACTCAAAATAATATTTTAAGGCTCCAAAAAGGCTCATAAAATAATTTGGGTGGAAAGTTGTCATCTCGTCCGTCCACGGTCCCGTCTACGCGATTAAATAATAAAAATACTAAAAATCATAAAAACCACTAATTATGGGTTAAATGCTTAAAAATAAATTAAATCATGCATAAATAATTCACATAATTATTTAACCCATAAATCATAAATTTAAATAATTAAATATCCTAATTATGCAGGCGGATTTATGTAATTAAAAAAATACCGGATGTTACAATTCAAATCTTGAAGATTTCCTTAGATAGAGTCCTACAAGAATAAGCAACAATCTTTTAGTAGGAAATAAACTCTATCAAATCTTTGAAAATCAAATCATGATAATATTGAATTGTATTATATCAAATAATCACCTTATCAAGACATGATTTAAATTTGGCAAATATATAACTTAACATAATCGTGATATACACAATATATTTACCAAATATTCTATCTTGTCTAGAAAGCAAAATCTTATAATCTCCAATTAATTAGGGCCGAAATATTCAAGGAATAAAATTCCTTTCAGTCTCCCCTTTTTTGCTTTCTGGACAAAACACCGCACAAGTATGAAATAATCATAAACTCCCCCTGAGTTTAAAAATCTTCTCCCTCTGAATTTTAAAGTCTCCCCCTGAAGTGTTGTCCCCCGTGTCGTAACACGGTGGATAACATGGACAATAACACATGAGATTCTATAATTCATATATCAGAGCATAAGTAGGGTAGAAGATGTTAGTCTAGTTAAGGCATGTAAGAGCACTTGAGGCACATAACTAGAACGAACAAAAACACTTATATTATAATCAAAATGAAACTAATAAAGCAAAGATGAGAGAAGAAGCAAAATCTAAATTTGATCACTATCAGATCCATCTTGATCAGAGGCTTCATCCTCATCATCTTTAGTCCCAGATGGACCAGCTTCAGCTTGTGCACTATCTACCTCTATTTGGCCAGAAATGCCAAGTTGTCTCCGACAATCAGCCAAGACCATGCTGTAGAAGACAATATCTTCCTGTGCTTGCACGATTTTCTCTTCAGCATGAGTCATCAGCAGCTGAATAGTGGCAGTGGTGAATTCCATGGTAGTAGGAGTAGGCACTGTTTCTTCAGTGTTGTCACCCGTGTTGGCAACACCGGGTGCAACACCAGCAGTGTCAGCAGCAGGAGTAGGAGAAGCAGTCCAGGGCAAATCCAGAACCCGATTTCCCTTGAGAAGTCCAACTGCTAACTTCAAAATCTCAGGTTGATCAGTGAGATCTTCTGTGATATTGCGGATGAAAGCCTGAGATTCCAAAATGTCATATATCAAAGATGGGAATGGCAGCTTTGTAGATTTTTGTCCTCCATCAACAAACTGGAGCACTGTCTTGAATACCATCTTCCCAAAATTGAAGGGACTCCTAGTCCCAATGGCATACAAAATGACCGCCTGTGGTCTTGTGATAACTGTTGAGTTGGATGAAGGAGTCCAATTCATTACATCTATCTTATGCAACACAGAATAAAATGAGGTGAGCTTAGCTGCAGAAAAATGGTCAGAGAATTGTTTGACCATACCACCAGTGAGAACAGAAATCACTTCATTGATCTCTGGAGGATTTCCTTCATCAATGTCCGGGGTGGAATAGAGAGAGTTGATCACGGCTGGAGTGAATTCGAACAACCGACCCCAAAGATACACCAAGACATACTTAGTAGATTCTAGATCTTCAATGCTTGAGGTTAAGTTGGCGTAGAACTCCAGAATCGCCCTCTTACAATAGGGTATCACGGCAACAACAGTAGAATAGAGCTGTCTAAGCTTCAAAAAATCAATCAAATTGTACCTATCATAGGAGAGTACATCAATGTTCCTCTCATCCAGTAGACCTCTATGAGCGAAGAGAGGCCAAACAGCAGCAGCATCACCAGAGTAAAACATGAGGAAATGAGCAGCATCCATGTCATAGTCCTCATCAACAGTGTTGTCCGTGGTGCTGTCAGCACCAATAGCAACACGGGCATCAGCAGTAGACACAACCTCTTGGTCCAGAGGGTTTTCATCAGCATCCATGCTAGAAATATCTTCAGAGTCTTCTTCATCTCCAATATCAGCACTCTTATCAGAAGAGTCAGCATCAGACTCGACAGAGGAGGAAGATGAGGAAGAATCATTAGCTTGATGGGCTTTGTTTGCAGCAAACTCCTCCATCATCTCAACGTCAGGTTCATCATCGAAGATATGAACAGAAGGAGAAACAGGCGAGGAGGCCTTTCCTTGCTTAAGGCTTTCCAAAATTTGTGCCAAGGTGGCATCTTTATCGGAATCAACACTTTCTTGAGGGACAGTAGCTGCAGGAGTGTCCTTAGAAGGAACACCATCAGAAGAGTTTGAATCTTTGCTATCAGAAGCAGATTCAATGATCAGAGCAGAGGCAGAGGCAGAGGCAGCAGCAGAACCAGAGGGTTTCTTCCTCGCCACAAATTCATAGTTGGCATCATCAGAATCATCACCGGAGCTGCGACCTTCTTCAGCCATGGAGATGCGAGGACCCTTGTAAAACCTTTTAGACTGGGTAAAATCTGGGTTATACCCAGCTTGCCTCTTCGATGGGCGAGCCATTGGTGGAGGAGGGTTTACACGATTCAGGACAGAAAAATTCGGTGGATTCTCGAGATCAATGGCATTCCCAAGTTCGCCCGGCATGAGAACAGCAAGTGGAACGGGTTCCATGGGAACTGGAACAATCGGCAGAGAAGACGCCGTGGATGGGATTCCTGATGTTGTAACACCGGCAGCAACATTGGGTTCTTTATAACCCATCTCGCTTCGAATGTCTTGAGGATCAAAGCCTGCCATTGCAATAAAATTTGAGAGTGAGAGAAGAGTAGGGTTTGCAGAAAACTCAATCAGATAATGAGAAAATCAGGAAGAAGATAACACCCGATACAAAGGAAACCAAATATATAAAAATCCTATCACAAAACGGTAACATTTTCCCTCTAACAAACTCATAATTACCCTGATCCCTTATCTCCCCAAGTTACAAACGGTAACTTTTTCTAAACGGCTAAGATTTTTTTTTTTAAAAAAACCGAGATTTAAGAGATAAAATCCCATAAGTAAGGCAATAATCCAAGATAAGTATTTTAGCCCAAATCTTCCAGAATTAACTCCACATCAGCCTAAATCCACTGAAACAAAAATCAATCACAAAAATTTAATTTTTAGTAAATAGGGTAAATCATCAAAATTCGTCTATTTAGAACCTTACCCAAAAACAGAACCCTATTACCAAAAATGCATATGCATGACTTATTTTATGCCTAAACAGAGTGTAACATAAAATAAAAATGCAATCACAAGCAAATGATATGTTGACAAGTGTAGTGTTGCCTCTCATGTTGCCAACATCATCAACAACATCATAGTTTTTCAAAAAACATTTGAGACTTATACACTTGATTACCCTTGATTTAGAAACAATTCCAGAAGTGGTAGCCTGCACACTAAAAGAACAGTCTTCATTGGACTCAAATAGGTAGTTTTTTCCATTTTCTTCCGATTATTTAAAGCTTGTACATATGACATTGGTCATCAAACTTTATTAAAAATCCAAACACTGAGTTTGCAAAACCACCGTTCACATGAGACAAGAACATGGAATACACGTGTTAGAACCTAATGGGGGGGGGGGGGGATTAGGTTCTTTGGCAACTTTAGCAATTTAAAGCGATTATACTAAACGCAAGCGGAAGACTAGTAAAGCAATCAAATATAAAGCGGTAAATAAATGCGTAAAGTAAATAAAGCAGTAAAAGAGAGATAGGAATTGTTTATGGAAGTTCGACGATAAATCGTCTACGTCTCCCCTTCTTGGTTAAGTACGATTAACCAAGGATCCACTAGCACTCGAACACTTGGCCTTGATGGCTCCAAGGATAGCCTTTACAACTCAACACGATCACCGCGCCGATACAACTCGAACACTTGGCCTTAATGGCTCCAAGGATAGCCTCAAAAACACTTGGCTTCACACTCAAGTGTTTACAACAATCTCACAATACACTTGGATTCACACTAAGTGTTTACAACAATAGCACAACCAACTCACAAACTATTTTCACAAATAACTCTCAAATATTGATTGAGCACTTTGGTAGAGAGAATATTGCTTGCAAATGAGAGAAGAAATGAGTTGGGATATCTCTAAATGGTCTTGGCAAGCCTCTATTTATAGTTGGCAAAGATTTGAATTTGAATTTGTGTGCTTGGAGCGTTTATTGGGAAGCCAAGGAGTAGAGACAAAGTGTAGGCGCCGCTGCCTTCTTTTTTCAGCACTGAGCAGATTTTGTGGAAAAATCATATCTCTCAATCTAACCGTTGGATTGAGCTCAAATTTGGACAGTCGCTTGAAAACATCTCAATCTTAAATCTGAACGGTGGAGATTGAATTTGAAAGAATCAAACACGTCCAGTAAATCTCGGAAGTCGCAAAATCACGTTCTCGCTTTTGTTCTGAGCATTACTTATAAAAAATTCGAATCTCACAATCCATCCGTTGGATTGGCCTGAAATTAACACACAATTTTTGTAACATCCCGATATTGATAGTGATTGGTGGAGATTGGATTTGGATGCCTCCATAGATTCCAGTAGTCTTCTGAATCCGATACTTCAGCAGTTAGCTCCTTGCAGAAATAGCTACTGTTCAACATATTTGCAAAAATCATAACTCCATATTCAGCCGTTGGATTGATTTGAAATTTGGATACAGACTTTAAAACATCAAGGAAATCCATGTGATCGGTGGAGATCGGATTTTAATAACCTAAGCATTCCCAGGTATTTTCTGAAGTTGAGTCTTCATAGTTCATTCCTTGCAGAAGTAAGTACTGTGCAGCTTTGTTAAAAAAAATCATATCTCCATATCCAGCCGTTGGATTGATATGAAATTTGGAGAGAAGCTTGAGAACATCCTGATCTTGATTTTCACTATTGGAGATCTGATTTGGATGACTGGAAAGTGCCCGGTGAATTTTGCAAGTTTCTGCTTTATAATATTGGCTTGTCCTTGTCCATTTCTTTTACAACTTCAAAGTAACTTCCAAGAATTTGATTGTTAATATGATCTAATCTGCAAAGTCTCACTTTAAATGGTTAGTAACAATTAACCGAGTTTTGTAATCATCAAAACATAATATTATGAGACTTGTTAATGCATTAAAAACATTAATCTCATAACACGAGATTTGTATGCGTTTAAGGCGTAACAATCTCCCCCTTTTTGATGATCACAAAACTTGGTTAAATAGGGGAAATAAAAGTACAATATTAAATAAACAATTTAAATTTGCACAATATAATTGCAAGAATAAAACTATGCATAAATAAAACTCCCCCCCTTTTTTTTTATAGCATATTATTCTCCCCCTTAGTTAACCATTTATATTCTCCCCCTTTTTGTGATAATCAAAAAGGCTGGAAAATTAAATGAAAAAAATAGAAAATATGATTTCTAAATACAACACATAAATTCACATAATTAACAAAATATGAGCGTTTAATATTGAATAAATACAATTAATTTGTATTATCCAACATTAAATTTGCTCGAATTTTATATTAAGCTCCCCCTTAATATGGCATTAAATTTATTTATGTCTTCAAATGATTACAATTCAATCATTCCAAGTTCACCACGTAAACGAATAAAAGTATTTTCATCTAGTGGTTTTGTAAAAATATCGGCAATTTGATTTGTCGTGTCAACATATTGAAGTTCAACTTCATTTCGTTCGATGTGGTCACGAATAAAATGATGACGAATGTCAATATGTTTGGTGCGCGAATGTTGAATCGGATTCTTTGTAAGACATATGGCGCTAGTGTTGTCACAGAAAATAGGGATTTTTGAAAAAGAGACGCCATAGTTGAGCAATTGATGCTTCATCCAAAGAATTTGCGCACAACAACTACCGGCAGCCATATATTCGGCTTCGGTCGTTGATAACGCAACACAGTTTTGCTTTTTGGAAAACCAAGAAACCAAACAGTTTCCTAAAAAGAAACAGGTTCCACTAGTGCTTTTCCGGTCCACCTTATATCCACCAAAGTCGGCATCACAGTAAGCTTTTAAATCAAAGAAAGAATTTTTCGAATACCACAAGCCGAGATTTGGAGTATTTGAAAGATATTTAAAAATGCGTTTTAAGGCGAACAAATGTGATTCCTTTGGACATGATTGAAATCGTGCACACAGGCATACACTAAACATAATGTCTGGCCTACTTGCAGTAGCATATAGTAAGGAGCCAATCATACTACGAAAGGAAGATTGATCTACAGGTTTACCATTTTCATCTTTGTCGAGTCTGATTGCTGTGCTCATCGGTGTGGATGATGATTTTGTGTTCTCCATCCCGAATTTCTTTAGAATCTCCTTTATGTATTTGCTTTGGTTCACAAAGAACCCATCCTTGCACTGCTTGATTTGCAATCCAAGGAAATAGTTAAGTTACCCCATCATGCTCATCTCAAAGTGATCTTGCATAAGCTTAGAAAATTCTTGGCAACGATCTTCGTTATTAGAACCGAAAATGATATCGTCCACATAAATTTGCACAATAAGCAAATCATTATCTCTAGATAAAGTAAACAATGTAATATCAACAATTCCTCTAGTAAAGCCATTGGTAATAAGGAAAGAAGAGAGTTTTTCATACCAAGCTCGAGGAGCTTGTTTCAATCCATACAAAGCTTTGTTGAGTCTATATACGTGATCAGATAACAAATTATCAACAAAGCCATCAGGTTGTTCAATATAGACCTCTTCTTTCAAATCACCATTCAAAAAAGCACTTTTAACATCCATCTGAAATAATTTAAAATTTCTAGAGCATGCAAAAGCAAGTAACATACGAATGGATTCAAGACGGGCAACAGGAGCATAAGTCTCATCATAATCAATGCCTTCTTCTTGACTATATCCTTTAGCTACGAGCCTAGCCTTGTTTCTAGTGATGGTGCCATGCTCATCAAGTTTATTTCTAAACACCCATTTAGTACCTATCACAGGTCTATCATGCGGCCTAGAAACAAGATCCCAAACATTATTGCGTTTAAATTCATTTAACTCATCTTGCATAGCAATAATCCAGGAATCATCAAGTAAAGCATCATCAACACATTTTGGCTCAACATGAGAAACAAAAGCAAGATTATTACAAATATTATTGAGAGAAGAGCGAGTAGATACTCCCTTTGATGGACTTCCAATTATCAGATCTTTAGGATGATCTTTGTGATGTGTCCATTCCTTAGGAAGTGGTGTTTCCTCAACTGTAGCATCTATATCATTTAAGCTTGAGGAAACCATATCTTCTTCAAGTATTTCTATATCATCATTGTTAGTGCGAGAAATATTTAACAAAGATTCATCAAATATAACATGCATTGATTCTTCAACAAGTAAGGTGCGCTTATTGAATACTCTATAAGCCTTACTTGTAGTAGAATACCCAAGAAAAATACCTTTATCGGATTTGGCATCAAATTTGCCAAAGTTGTCCTTACCATTGTTGTGAATGAAGCACTTAGATCCAAAAGCCCGAAAGAATGAAATGTTAGGCATTCTCTCCCTCCATAACTCGTATGGAGTTTTCTTGAGAATTGGCCTTATTGATACGCGATTGATGATGTAACAGGCAGTGTTCATTGCTTCAGCCCAAAAATATTTTGGTAGAGAATGCTCACATAACATGGTCCTTGCAATCTCTACTAGTGTCCTATTTTTCCTCTCAACGACCCCGTTTTGTTGAGGAGTCCTAGGACAAGAAAAATTGTGATCGATGCATTTTTCTATACAAAAGTTTGAAAAATTCTCATTTTGAAATTCAGTTCCGTGGTCACTACGGATCTGTTTTATTGAAAGATTTTTCTCATTCTCAACTCGTTTAGCAAAAGTTTTAAAATACTCAAAGGCATCATTTTTGTGAGCTAAAAACAATGTCCACGTGTAACGTGAAAAATCATCTACAATGACAAACGCATAAAGCTTTCCTCCTAAACTAGCGTTCCTCGAGGGACCACATAGATTTAGGTGGAGAAGTTCAAGGGGCATAGAAGTGGATACAAAATTTTTGCTTTTAAAAGATTCCCTTGTATGTTTGCCAAATTGACACGCATCACAAACAGAATCAAGTTTCAAATCAAGTTTTGGCATACCAACGACTAAGTCAAGTTTTAAAAGTTTTTCGATGGTACTAAGACCAACATGACCCAATCGTCTATGCCAAAGAATGTTGTCATCAACATTCACGGATACAAGGCTTTTTATATTTGATAAAGATAAATTATTTAAAGAGACCTTGTAAACGTTCTCACTTATATATCCTTTGAAATTTATGGATTTGTCACTAATAAATGATACAGTGCAGTGTTGGGGAGTGAATTTGACTTCATAACCTCTATCGCACAATTGACTTATGCTTAGTAGATTATGCTTAAGTCCTTTCACTAGGAGTACATCATCAATTAGACAAGAATTAGATATACCTATTGAGCCGATGCCTTCAATTACTCCTTTGCTGTTGTCTCCAAAGGTGACAGTCCCCTTCTCCTTTGGTTTGATTGATTGAAGAAGATCCTTGTTCCCCGTCATATGTCTAGAACATCCACTGTCTAGATACCATATGCTAGGGAGAGCATTTTTCTTGTTTCCCTGAAAATAATTGATTTTGGTACCCTTTAGTTCTTTTGGGTCCATAATGTTAGAAAAGAGAGATACAAAATAGACTTCTAAGAGTTCAGTCTCTCATAGCAACATCATCGCCACTTTCCAAGAGTGCTCCTAGTAGTAGGTAGGGCATATGACCACTTTAAAAACCTATTTCCTTGGACAGAGCAACGTTCAACAGGGAGACCAGCCGCAAGTCAAGGCATTTTTAAGCCGGTCTATATTGAACTCCCTTAGATTGTGATCTCATAATGCCGACTAATGAGTTGTTAAGTACTCTTAGGCCTCCATTTCATACAGCTCTTTTGAACATATTGATATTTCAATGATCTGCATTTATGTCTAACATGACCAGATTTGCAACAATAAGAACAAGTAGGGGGTGATCTCATTTTAGCTCTAGCTATTAGACTAGCAAAGTCTATAGACTTTTTACCATAGCCTATTCCTCCCTTATCAAAGCTACATTTCTGCATGCTAAGTAGGTTGTTCAATTTATTGCTACTCACATTGAATTTATCGAAAGATTTTTCTAAGTGATCTAAGTCATCCTTAAGTCTAAGGTTATCATGCTCCTTAGTTTCTAATTCCTTTTTAAGATTTCTATTCTCTTTTCTAAGAACCTTAACCATATCAAACATATCTTTATAAGCATGTAAGAGTTCATCGTAAGTAGGTACCTCGTCATCGTCGTCAGAGACGATGTCATCACTTTTAGCCATTAAGCAGAGGTTTGCTTCCTCGTCGTCGTCGTCGCTATCACTCCAGGTAGCTAGTAGGGCTTTCTTCTTTCCTTTGTCCACTTTCTTCTTGAGTGGGCATTCATTGGCGCAGTGACCTTGTTGTTGACAGTTGTAGCAGGTCACTTCTTTCTCAGGTTTCTTGTCCTTTTTGAATTTGTTTCCTCGCATGAATTTCTTGAATTTTCTTGCAAAGAGAGCCATGTCATCATCGTCATCTTCTTCGACTTGTGTAGTCAAGGCTATCCCTTTGTGCTTGACATCTTCTTTCTTTGATTCTTTTCTTGTGGACACTTCTAACTCATGGGTTTTTAGGGTCCCATGTAGTTGATCAAGATCATAGGCGGCAGTGTCCCCTTTGTTGGATTCGATGATGGCGGTTCTCTTTGCATCCCATTCTTTTGGTAGGGCACGAAGAGCTCTCCTCCAAACTTGCTTGGTAGGATATTGTTCTCCCAATTGTGCTAACTCATTGATGATTTGAGTAAGCCTTCGGAACATGGTGTCAACATCTTCGTTGGATTCCATCTCAAATGTTTCGTATTTGAGTTGGAGTAAGTCGATCTTTGTTTCTTTCACTTGGTTGGTGCCTTCGTGACATATCTCTAGCTTGTCCCATATCTCTTTAGCAGATGAGCACATCGATATCCGGTTGTACTCGTTCATATCTAAGGAACAATGCAAGATATTCATAGCTTTAGCATTTTGCGAAATTAATTTCATGTCCTCTTTTGAAAAGTCATCCATTCTCTTAGGAATTTCAACCCCATCAACTATTTTCATAGGTGTATAGGGACCTTTCACCGTCACTTTCCAAAATTTGTGCCAAGGTGGCATCTTTATCGGAATCAACACTTTCTTGAGGGACAGTAGCTGCAGGAGTGTCCTTAGAAGGAACACCATCAGAAGAGTTTGAATCTTTGCTATCAGAAGCAGATTCAATGATCAGAGCAGAGGCAGAGGCAGAGGCAGCAGCAGAACCAGAGGGTTTCTTCCTCGCCACAAATTCATAGTTGGCATCATCAGAATCATCATCGGAGCTGCGATCTTCTTCAGCCATGGAGATGCGAGGACCCTTGTAAAACCTTTTAGACTGGGTAAAATCTGGGTTATACCCAGCTTGCCTCTTCGATGGGCGAGCCATTGGTGGAGGAGGGTTTACACGATTCAGGACAGAAAAATTCGGTGGATTCTCGAGATCAATGGCATTCCCAAGTTCGCCCGGCATGAGAACAGCAAGTGGAACGGGTTCCATGGGAACTGGAACAATCGGCAGAGAAGACGCCGTGGATGGGATTCCTGATGTTGTAACACCGGCAGCAACATTGGGTTCTTTATAACCCATCTCGCTTCGAATGTCTTGAGGATCAAAGCCTGCCATTGCAATAAAATTTGAGAGTGAGAGAAGAGTAGGGTTTGCAAAAAACTCAATCAGATAATGAGAAAATCAGGAAGAAGATAACACCCGATACAAAGGAAACCAAATATATAAAAATCCTATCACAAAACGGTAACATTTTCCCTCTAACAAACTCATAATTACCCTGATCCCTTATCTCCCCAAGTTACAAACGGTAACTTTTTCTAAAGGGCTAAGATTTTTTTTTAAAAAAAACCGAGATTTAAGAGATAAAATCCCATAAGTAAGGCAATAATCCAAGATAAGTATTTTAGCCCAAATCTTCCAGAATTAACTCCACATCAGCCTAAATCCACTGAAACAAAAATCAATCACAAAAATTTAATTTTTAGTAAATAGGGTAAATCATCAAAATTCGTCTATTTAGAACCTTACCCAAAAACAGAACCCTATTACCAAAAATGCATATGCAGGACTTATTTTATGCCTAAACAGAGTGTAACATAAAATAAAAATGCAATCACAAGCAAACGATATGTTGACAAGTGTAGTGTTGCCTCTCATGTTGCCAACATCATCAACAACATCATAGTTTTTCAAAAAACATTTGAGACTTACACACTTGATTACCCTTGATTTAGAAATAATTCCAAAAGTGGTAGCCTGCACACTAAAAGAACAGTCTTCATTGAACTCAAATAGGTAGTTTTTTCCATTTTCTTCCGATTATTTAAAGCTTGTACATATGACATTGGTCATCAAACTTTATTAAAAATCCAAACACTGAATTTGCAAAACCACCGTTCACATGGGACAAGAACATGGAATACACGTGTTAGAACCTAATGGGGGGGGATTAGGTTCTTTGGCAACTTTAGCAATTTAAAGCGATTATACTAAACGCAAGCGGAAGACTAGTAAAGCAATCAAATATAAAGCGGTAAATAAATGCGTAAAGTAAATAAAGCAGTAAAAGAGAGATAGGAATTGTTTATGGAAGTTCGACGATAAATCGTCTACGTCTCCCCTTCTTGGTTAAGTACGATTAACCAAGGATCCACTAGCACTCGAACACTTGACCTTGATGGCTCCAAGGATAGCCTTTACAACTCAACACGATCACCGCGCCGATACAACTCGAACACTTGGACTTAATGGCTCCAAGGATAGCCTCAAAAATACTTGGCTTCACACTCAAGTGTTTACAACAATCTCACAATACACTTGGCTTCACACTAAGTGTTTACAACAATAGCACAACCAACTCACAAACTATTTTCACAAATAACTCTCAAATATTGATTGAGCACTTTGGTAGAGAGAATATTGCTTGCAAATGAGAGAAGAAATGAGTTGGGATATCTCTAAATGGTCTTGGCAAGCCTCTATTTATAGTTGGAAAAGATTTGAATTTGAATTTGTGTGCTTGGAGCGTTTATTGGGAAGCCAAGGAGTAGAGACAAAGTGTAGGCGCCGCTGCCTTCTTTTTCCATCACTGAGCAGATTTTGTGGAAAAATCATATCTCTCAATCTAACCGTTGGATTGAGCTCAAATGTGAACAGTCGCTTGAAAACATCTCAATATTCAATCTGAACGGTGGAGATTGAATTTGAAAGAATCAAACACGTCCAGTAAATCTCGGAATTCGCAAAATCACGTTCTCGCTTTTGTTTTGAGCATTACTTATCAAAAATTCGAATCTCACAATCCATCCGTTGGATTGGCCTGAAATTAACACACAATTTTTGTAACATCCCGATATTGATAGTGATTGGTGGAGATTGGATTTGGATTCCTCCATCGATTCCAGTAGTCTTCTGAATCCGATACTTCAGCAGTTAGCTCCTTGCAGAAATAGCTACTGTTCAACATATTTGCAAAAATCATAACTCCATATCCAGCCGTTGGATTGATTTGAAATTTGGATACAGACTTTAAAACATCATGAAAATCCATGTGATCGGTGGAGATTGGATTTTAATAACCGAAGCATTCCCAAGTATTTTCTGAAGTTGAGTCTTCATAGTTCATTCCTTGCAGAAGTAAGTACTGTGCAGCTTTGTTAAAAAAAATTATATCTCCATATCCAGCCGTTGGATTGCTATGAAATTTGGAGAGAAGCTTGAGAACATCCTGATCTTGATTTTCACTATTGGAGATCTGATTTGGATGACTGGAAAGTGCCCGGTGAATTTTTCAAGTTTCTGCTTTATAATATTGGCTTGTCCTTGTCCATTTCTTTTACAACTTCAAAGTATCTTCCAAGAATTTGATTGTTAATATGATCTAATCTGCAAAGTCTCACTTTAAATGGTTAGTAACAATTAACCGAGTTTTGTAATCATCAAAACATAATATTATGAGACTTGTTAATGCATTAAAAACATTAATCTCATAACACGAGATTTGTATGCGTTTAAGGCGTAACAACACGTACATCCTTCAACTACTTAGTGGTTTAGTCAGAGTTCGATTTGCAAGGGCCAGTGTGGTTCAATAGAAATTTTGCAAAAAAACTTGGCATTGATTGAATCAATGAAACAGAGATTTAAATAATACATATAACAGAGTGAGTGCAGAATGCCTAAAATCCTAAAAATGCATGTCAAAAAAAATAACAGTGTTGTCGGTAGTGTTGTAACACCGCAGACAATACACGCAAAGGATTATAATGCACACATGTTGAGAGACCTCCGAAGAGTTGAGAATCTCTCATGATCTAATGCTTTAGTAAAAATGTCTGCCAATTGGTTATTGGTTCCAACAAACTCCATTTGAATCATACCTTTTTATACCAAATCTCGAATAAAGTGATGACGAATGTCAATGTGTTTTGTGCGTGAGTGTTGAACTGGATTCTTTGATATATCAATAGTACTCGAATTATCACAATAAACAATGGGGGGTTCACTCTTAAAACCATAATTTTCAATCATTTGGTTCATCCAAAAAAGTTGTGAACAACAACTTTCGGCTGCCACATATTCAGATTCGGCAGTCGAAAGTGACACACAATTTTGCTTACGACTATACCATGAAACCAAATTATTGTCAAGGTAAAAACACCCACCCATAGTGCTCTTTCTATCGTTCACATCACCAGCCCAATCAGCATCACTAAAACCTACAAGGTTAGTGTTGGTTTCCCTCGTATACCACAATCCCAAATCCAATGTACCCAAAAAATATTTCAAAATTCTTGTAACAGCTTTTAAATGAGTTACCTTTGGATCAGATTGGTACCTAGCACATAAATACACACTGAACATGATATCAGGACGACTAGCAGTCAAATACAAAAGACTCCCTATCATGATGCGATACATGGTGTTGTCAACACCAGCCGCAACACTGTCTTTTCCTAATTTTTCACTCGAGCCCATAGGAGTTTTCATGTTCTTAACATTCTCTTTGCAAAACTTTTTCACCAAATTCTTTGCATACTTACTTTGACAAAGAAAAATCCCATCATTTGATTGCTTAACTTGTAGTCCAAGGAAAAAAGTTAATTCTCCTACCATGCTCATTTCAAACGTAGAAGACATGCATTCAACAAAACTATCAACATGCTTTTGAGAAGAAGCACCAAAGATAATGTCATCCACATAAACTTGACAAATAAGGATTTCACCTTTGTCCTTTTGAATAAAAAGGGTTTTGTCAACCTCACCTCGTTTGAAGCCAATTTCGAGTAAATACTCGGTCAACCTACCATATCATGCTCGTGGAGCTTGCTTCAAGCCATATAGTGCCTTCTTCAACTTGTAAACATGATCCAAGTGGTGTGGATCCTCAAAGCCTTTGGGTTGCTTTACATACACTTCCTCATTTAAAATATCATTCAAAAACGCACTCTTCACATCCATTTGGTAAAGTTTTATACCCATATGACATGCAATAGCTAGCAATAGTCGGACTGACTCAATGCGGGCAACAGGAGCGAAGGTATCATCAAAATCAACCCCCTCAACTTGAGTATACCCTTGAGCAACCAACCTTGCTTTGTTCCTAATGATGTTTCCTGATTCATCGGTTTTATTTTTGAAAATCCATTTTGTACCAATGACATTACCATGATCAAGAGGTGGAACCAAAAACCACACATCATTTCGGACAAATTGCTCAAGTTCTTCATGCATGACATTTATCCAAAATTCATCATTCAAAGCATCATTGACATTCTTGGGTTCAATATTAAAAATAAAACAGGAATTCATTACCTGTGAGTACACGGAACTCATGCATACTAACTCAACCATCTTACCGTAGTCAACTTTGTCCTTAGCTCGGGTTTGCCTTGTTCCATGAACTTCTCCAATAATTTGTGATGATGGATGATTCTTCTGTATCTTGCTTGGTATGTCCTTTTCAGTAATCATCTCAGCTTCCTCATTATTTTGGAAAATTTTCTCATGGATAGTTTCTGGAGGAACCATTGTTGTGTTTGGTGTTGTAACATCCGGGACAACACTGTGTTCTTCGGGAGGAATTTCCAGCAAGACTTCAATATCATCTTCAGCAGTTTTTTCTTTGAGATCTGCACCATCATCAAAAACAACATTAATAGATTCCATAACTGTTCTGGTCCTAAGGTTATACATCCTATATGCACGACTATTTGTAGAATAACCTAGGAACAAACACTTATCACTTTTGGAATCAAATTTTGCTAGGTGATTTCTATCATTCAAAACATAGCACACACAGCCAAAAATATGAAAATAATTGAGATTTGGTCTCTTTCCCATGAGAATCTCATAGGAAGTCATCGAAGATCCACTTCTCAAATAAACACGATTGGAAATATGGCACGTTGTGTTCAATGCTTCTGCCCAAAATCTCTTGGAGATAATTTTTGAGCTCATCATCACCCTAGCCATCTTCTGCAACGTCCTATTCTTCCTTTCGGCAATTCCATTCTGTTGAGGAGTTTTTGGGGCAGAGAATTCCTGTGAGATGCCCTTCTTATCACACAAAGAAGAAAAAGATGAGTTCTCAAATTCCTTTCCATGATCAATTCTGATCCTTGCTACAGTCAAAGTATGTAGGTTAGTAATCTTGGTAAACAACTTCTTAAAAACATCAAAAGTGTCTAATTTTTCTCTAAGAAACCTTATCCATGTAAAACGAGAAAAATCATCAACACATACCAAAGAATACTTTTTACCTCCATAGCTTTCGAATTCCATGGGACCCATCAAATCCATGTGAAAAAATTCAAGATACCGTGTTGTCCCACAGTGTTGTAACACGGGGTGCGCAACACGGGTTTGCTTACCTTTTGGGCATGCACCACAAACATATGGGATACCAGACTTTAGATTGGGAAGACCTCTGACAGCTTCAAACTTACTCATATTCTTTAAGGTCTTGAAATTCATATGTCCAAGCTTTTGGTGCCATAGACTAAACTCATCAACCTTTGAGTGTCTACATGCCAATTCTTCACCAAGTTGGTAGAAATTATCAATTGATCTTGTACCTGTGATAACACAACGATTAGCATTATCAAAAACTTCACAAGTATTCTTATCAAACTTCACATGCAAGTCATCATCATACAGTTGAATAATTGAAATTAAGTTTGCATTAAGTCCTTCAACGTGTAAGACGTTATGAAGCTTTGGAAACCCTTCCACATTGAGTGTTCATTTGCCAACAGTTCTTCCTTTTGCACCACCTCCATAGGTCACTCTACCACCATTTTGTTCAATGTAGTCCGTGAGGTGATCTTTCAAGCCTGTCATGTGCCGTGAGCTTCCACTATCAAAATACCAATTACCTATAGTGTTAGCTTTCAAGGAAGTGTAAATAACAAAACATCTAACATCAGGATTTTGTATCCAAACTTTCTTTACAGTGGGCCTCTTTCTACCAGTGTTGCTCTTGGTGTTGGGAAACACAGGGGGCAACACATGCTTAGATTCCCACAACACATAGTCATTCTTCAGCTTTCGACAAAAAGGCCTGATATGAAAAGATTTGAGACAATAGTGACATACAAAAGGACGCTTCCATTGTTTTGGCTTAGGGACAGAAACATTATTTTCAACAATGGGTTTCTTACCTTTCGAAGAAGTTGAAGGATGGTTCAAGGAATCATTACCTTCCTTCACAAACACTGGTGTTTTGAAAGATTCACCAGTTTCAAAAATACTTTATTTAAAACCAAGACCAAACTTATCATTCTTACCCATAGTCAAAATGGAATCAAGTTTGCTTGAACTGGAAGTAAATTTATCAAGTGTTGTTTTTGCTCTTTCAAGTTCAGAATTCAGCAACCCTAATTCCAGATCTTTCTTACTCATGAGAATTTCCAATCTAGCCACCGCAACTTTCAATTCAGTATTCTCTTTTGTAAGGGTTGTGTTCAACTGATTCCTCTTGTTCCAATCACAGTACAACTCTTCATAGAGTTTTTGAATACCTTCTAGAGTATAAGGATCAGCTACCTGTTCTTCATGATTACTGGAATTATCAAGGTTAGAAGCAACAAAACAAACATATTTTTGAACTGTGTTGCGTCCAGGTGTTGCAACACCGGAGCCAACACTGAGTGGATTGATCTGAAAATTTTTCTTACTTTCCAGTAAAGCCGTCAAAGATATGAGATCTGCCTGTTCAACCTTTTCTAGTTCTTCTTCCGAATCATCATCACTCAGAGAAACATTCATACCTTTCCGAAGGCGATTTGCGCATTCATAAGCATAGTGGCCATATCCCTTACATTCCCTGCATTGAACATTATCAAAGTTTTTACTTGAGGACTGAACCTTACCTTCATACCTTTGTCGAGATCCCCGAGTAGCAGCAGGTTTTTGAGGCTTCTCTGAAGTAGGTAGTTTAGGGAATTTTGAAGGTTGTGCACCTTTCACATCCTTCTTTTCTTTCATTACCTTGAGATAATCAGTGAACTTCTTCGAGATCAAAGCAATCGAATTCTCTTCAAGATCAGATTCCTTTACTTCCTGTTGAACTTCAGAAAAATCATTGTAAACATCATTAGAAACCTGAAAAGCAATAGACTTACCTTTTGAGTCATCTTCGGCTTCCAACTCCATCTCATAAGTGCGAAGAGAACTAATTAACTCATCCAAACCCATTATAGATGTATCTTTGGATTCATCTATAGCACAAACCTTGATGTGAAATCTTTTGGGGACAGAACGAAGCACTTTGGATACAAGTCTCTCGTTCGAAATAGGATCACCAAGAACAGATGCTTCATTTGCAAGGCTCTTCAATCTTCCATTATATTCCATGATGGTCTCTGATTCCTTCATTCTAATTTTTTCAAATTTTGAAGTTATGAGACGCATCCTTGTTTTCTTAACACTTGCCGAGCCTTCACAGTGGGTTTGCAGTTTCTCCCAAGCATCTCTAGCACAAGTATAAGTACCAATTAGATTAAACATGTTTATAACAACTGAAGTGAACATATCATTAAGAGCTTTAGCATTATAAATAGCCGCAGTATTCTCATCGGCTGTCCATTGTGATCTTGGCTTTGGTCCTGGTACATCATCATCTCTCATAGGTGGTGTCCAACCGTCAAGAACACGTTGCCAAGCCCTGGACTCAATGGATTGAATGTACATGCTCATCTTCAATTTCCAAGGGCCATAATTTGTTCCATCCAAAATAGGTGGACGAATTGCACTTGTGTACGGAGTGTCCATAACTAACCTGTAATACAAACCAAAAACTCACTTAGTAAAGTCAAGTGGTGGCTCTGATGCCACATGAAAGGAACGGTGTACGTGGTTGGTTATGTAAAATAGGCAGTGTTGTCCTTTGTGTTGTAACACCACAGACAACACAGTGCAGCGAAAATTTAAAGCGTAAATAAAAACACAATTAATTAATTTTGCACGAGTATAAAACTCATGCGGGTGCCTTAGGGCTAAATATTACTAGTAAACGTAAGATCAGTCTTAAAAAGCAATCCTAGTAATTTTACAAAAAATCATTAAATCCTAAATTTCTCAATAAGTTGAGAAATCAAACTTGCATCCTAAAATATAACAGAGTATAAAAGACATTGGATGCAACTCCCGTAGCCTAAATTGAAGAGACAGAAAAAAATCTTCAACAACACAGTTCCCACAGTATTGTCTCTGATGTCTTCAACACGAACGGCAACACGGGGACATGCAACAACGATGGTTGCAAACCTTGCTTCAGAATCTTCGAATTCTTCAATGGAATTCTTCAGTCTTTGCGCAGAGAATTGTACGTCTGAAGTCCTCTTTCATCTTGTGCGTGAAATCCCCTTTTATAGATTAACATTCAAATCTTGAAGATTTCCTTAGATAGAGTCCTACAAGAATAAACAACAATATTTTAGTAGGAAATAAATTCTATCAAATCTTTTAAAATCAAATCATGATAATATCGAATTGTATTATATCAAATAATCACCTTATCAAGACATGATTTAAACTTGACAAATATATAACTTAACATAATCGTGATATACACAATATATTTACCAAATATTCTATCTTGTCTAGAAAGCAAAATCTTATAATCTCCAATTAATTAGGGCCAAAATATTCAAGAAATAAAATTCCTTTCAAAAACATTTCAATCCAAAAATATTATAAACTCAAATTATGAATAATGTATTAATTATCTCATATAAGAAAAAAAATAATTATTATATATTATTAATATATATACATATATATTATATATATATATATGTATATTTTGATGGGGCGGGTTTGGCCAAACTAGGACCCGCCTCGGGCCCTGACCGGGGGTCTAATACGAGGCCGGGTCCATTGTCATCCTTATTTACTTGCATAAAATTTTTATGAGATCGGTTCATACATCAATTTTATGATGTGTATCTCTAACATGATCAGTTCATGAAAAAAAAATTATTTTCATAGCTATTATATATCCGATCGGCCTATCTTACAAATATTGTTCTAAAAGCGTCATTTAGGAATTTAATGGTTGTTCACCGTCTCGATTTTTAAACAGTTGATGCTCTTGGCTGTTGTTACTTTAATTGACAGCCTAATCTCTTAGATAACTCAAAATCTGCCTTGGTAGCCGCCTGAATTAATATGTAATATTTTTATTTTTTTAAAAAAGATTATTTGACATATTTGTCCATCAAATTTTATCGGAAGATGAGGAATATGTCATAGAGTTTGAATTTGGTAGAGAAAAATTATTGAAAAAAATATTAAAATAAACAAGAAGATTTATATATTAAGCTTAAAAGAAGAAAAAAAACTACACTTGTGTCGCTTAAGAGTACAGTGCCCAGGCACTTGACGATTGATGATTTCTCTCTCTTTTTAGAAATTAGAACAATGCTCACAAAGAACTTACTCACACCTTACTTATTGTCACTTCTTTTTCAATCGATCTCCACCAAGAATTGAAGTCAATAGCGGGGGCGGATCCAGCATTTCGGTCTTGGGGAGCCGCCTACAAGCTAAACACAATTTTTTTTAAAAAAAGACAAATTAAAGTATCAGTTATATTCAACTAATTAAATATCAACTATATGTTTCGAACAAAATATTTGTACATTAAAGGTATTCGACGTTCTTTAGAATTTTTAAAGTTTTTGATGATAATATCAATACAAATATTTTTAGCAATTAATTTCAATACATATCATCAATGCATCCAAGGAAAATCGTCCTCTATTTTGCTCAGAAACCTAGTTTTGTTAATATCTATGGCTGAAAATGACTTTTTTCTATAACAGTTGTAGAGCTTGAAAGTGTAACCACAAACACGATCACTCTAAAAACAAGCTCTTATATCTCTATGGTGTCTTATTCTCTTTTATTTATTTCAAATATATTATTTTATTATTTTTAAAATATATATATGTCTATCTTCAAATATATATATATATATATATATATATATATATAAAAGACTTTTCAGCTGTCCAACAATATTTCTCCACCTTATCCCCGACCTTTAGTTGTTGTTTTTTTATTTTTTGCATAACTAAAACACGGTACCGGATTTTAGTGGTCGGAGATGAGTTGTGCATCATTGGTTGGGCAGCTGAAAATTTTTATATATATATTATTTTATTTTATACTCAATTCATATATACTTCTTTTTCACACATATTAACAAATTTTTTTTGAAATGTCAATTGGTAAATAACTTTCCAATATTATCCTTATTTAATGAATACTTATAAGTTATATGGTGTAAAAAAATTATTGAAAGTAATCTATATATTTAATGAAAATCTCAATTAAATATGAGCATATTAATTTAAAAAAAGTTGAAAAAATATTATTAATTATTGTACAAGTCTATAGATTTTAGGGGAAAAAAAATGAAAAA
The DNA here is from genome assembly GCF_033568475.1 of Henckelia pumila. Lineage (NCBI taxonomy): Eukaryota > Viridiplantae > Streptophyta > Magnoliopsida > Lamiales > Gesneriaceae > Henckelia > Henckelia pumila. Next base: position 16,837,123 of record NC_133123.1, on the reverse strand, counting down.
GTGATTATATATGAAACAACAAGAGAGTGTGTAATTTTAGATGAAAAATTTTAAAGATATCAATATATAATTAAATATACAAATATTTTAGATATTTGGAGTTGTTTCTTCAATTAATATGATATCTTCTTCCATTTTATTTGTTATTATAATGTCATTTTATTTTATATAATTTTATAGAATAAATTTTAAAATTTTCAGGAAATAAATAATTTATCATTAATTAAAAAATAATAATTTAATTAAATAAAAAAGAAGGAAATAATAAGAACAAATTATGTCTGTGTGAGAGAGGAGGAAAAAATAAAACAAAAGATAAGGGAAAAATTAAAATTCAAAACAGGTAATAGTAGAAATCGAACCTTGATAAAAAAAGACACATAAACTTTAGTTAATTTAAAAAGGGCCATTATTATATATACTAAGATTCCTAAAAATATTAAACATATAGTACTAAAAAAATTTAAATTTTTGGGGGAGCCACGGGTCCTATGGTGGATCCGCCCCTGGTCAATAGCAAAGTTGAATTATCCAAACTATTAGGGTCCGCTTGGTACACGTGATGATATTATTAAAGAAAATGAATAAATAAAAAATATGAGAGGATATATAATACTACCATCTAATAATAACAATATTTGGTTCATTTTATAAAAGTTGGGATACCATTTACTCATATACATAGAAAGACAAATATATCCTGGAACCATCACCAAATTTACAATTAATAAGCGTGACTTATCTCTTCTTCGTTACATACACACGGTTCCCCATTATGTCTTCTTTATCTCTTCTCCAGATCCATTTTCCAAATCAGTGAAGCCAACAAAAAGGGTTAGTAGATTTGAAACTTACGTAGATATATACGAACATAGGTTATTTGTGGGAGAAAACCACTGATTTCGTAATTTTGTTTTCGAAAAATGTTGCATATTCAGGAGATTTGTGATCGTGGCTTCGAAGACAATGGGGAAAGAGAATGGAAAAAGAGAAAGAGGACAATCATTTATTAGGGTCATGGGTAAAAGAGTAAAATGTTCTCAACAATCTCATTTACTGTTCATAAAATATTGACTATACCTGCTCTTTCACGTGGATGCCTTGTCCGTGCTTTTCAGGCCCACCGGGCCAATTAGTACAGGTCCCCTGGGTTATCCAAGGATGTGTGCTATATGAACCAAACACCCATTTACTTATTAATCCCACCCTAATACCCATATCAAACAGGCCCTTATAGTTATTATTAGATACTCTCCTCCTATAAAATAGGTCGTAATATATTGAAACATTTGCATCTATAATCCGTGTATACAAATAATGATATTATATATGAAAAATACATGATCTCTAATCTCTATGTTAGAGTTTTTTTTCGAAAATCATGTTTCTATTATCAAATAAACATGATAAACAAAATGTAAAATAAAATCGAGCATTACCTTCAATTATTGATTGTTTTGTAAATATTATGTTTTCTCCTGGTTTGAAGTCTTCTAAGCACTATAACATTCTGTAGATGCTGTATTCGTGTTTTTTATGGGGTGTGTGCTAATTAAGGACCTCAAACCCTGCTATTTATAGGTGTTTCTCATGCAACCAATGAGTTTATCAGGAGTGCAGGAGTTAAAAAAGAGTGGCGCATACACATCTCAAAAGTCTAAAATGTTAGACACATGCAGCTGCCATATTTGACCAACCCACCAACCAAATTCATTTCACATGGATTTGTCAAATGTTGAGGCCTACAGGAGTTGTCAGATTTGAAAATTGAATGGAGAAGGCCGAGAGAAATTTCTATGTTCACACTTTTTGGAAAGCCTATAAATAGATGCATCCGTCCCTCATTTCATATATCCCACAGCGTAGAGAAAAAAGAGAGATAAGAAACAAAGAGAGTTTCTTGGTATTTTTCTTGAGTGTTCTCTTGTGTGAGTTAGAGAAATTATTTTCTCGGTAATACTCGGGGTTGGGATCGTGCGAGAGATATAGTATTTTGTATACACTTGTAATATTTCTCCGGTTATAAATATTGCAGCAGCTCCGTGGACGTAGCCTATATTGGGTGAACCACGTAAATCTTGGTGTTCTTGTTGATTGTTTTATTCCGCAATTATTATTATCGTCATGTTCGCTCCGGCATAATCCTTAACAACTTGTATCAGAGCAGTTACGGTGTCCGGGAGACTTGGTGAAAAATTTCTTAAAATTCTGAGTATGCTCTGTGGTTGCAGCTTTGTCTGATCTTCCACATCAGAAAAGATTTTTTGAAATTTTATTAAGGCAATAGAAGCGATGGCCGAAAATGACGGATCGGGACCTGAAATCAATAAGTTCGACGGTACAGATTTCACGTTCTGGCTTACAGATTAAAGATTATCTGTATAGCAAGAAGCTACATCAACCTCTATCCAGGGTGAAGCCATAAAAGATGGAGATGATAAGTGGGAGCTTCTTGACCGACAAGTGTTAGGGATAATACGATTGACCCTAACAAAGAACGTGGCACACAACGTGGCGGAGGCAAAAACCACGGAGGAGATGATGTCCATTTTGTCGAATATGTACGAGAAGCCATCAGCTAATAATAAAGTGTTCCTCATGAAAAAGTTATTCAACTTGAAGATGGAGGAAGTTGCTTCGGTGGCGGCACACATCAATGAATTCAACACGATTGTTTCCCAGCTAACATCGGTTGAAATCAAATTTGATGATGAGATTCGTGCACTTATTCTTTTGGCGTCTTTACCAAATGTTTGGGAGCCGATACGGGCAGCGGTTAGAAATTCTGCTGAAAAAGGAAAGTTACAATTCAATGATGTCAGAGATCGAATCCTTGGTGAAGAAGTTCGCAGGAGGGATTCGGGAGAAGCAACATCATCGAGATCTGCCCTAAATCTCGAAAACAGAAGTAGGGGCAGAAGTAGAGAAAAAGGTTCTAACCGATGGCGTGACAGATCCAAATCAAGAACTGGAAAAGACAAAAAATACCTTTGAAAAGAAATTGAAGTGCTGGAGCTGTGGTGAAATTGGTCACATGAAAAAAGACTGCAGATCACCCAAGAATAATGCAAATGTTGTTACTGAGGATGTACATGATGCCTTAGTACTATCCATGGAAAGCCCGGTTGATTCTTGGGTTATGGATTCGGGAGCTTCATTTCACACCACCGGTGATCGCGAGGTGTTTAGTAATTACATTGCTGGTAATTACGGAAAAGTTTTCTTGGCTGATGGAAAACCGTTGGAAATAGCTGGTATGGGTGATATCAGTTTGAAAATGTCAAACGGATCCATCTGGAAGCTCAACAAAGTAAGACATGTACCAAAGTTGACCCAAAATCTGATCTCAGTGGGACAGCTCGATGACGAAGGCCATAAAGTGACCTTTGGTGATGGCTCTTAGAAAGTGAGCAAAGGAGCCATGATAGTTGCTCGAGGAACGAAAACTGGAACTCTCTACATGACTTCCAGTTGCAGAGATATGTTAGCAGCTGTGGATACTGGAGCTAACTCAAGTCTATGGCATTGTAGACTTGGACATATGAGTGAGAAGAGAATGAAGATGCTGATATCAAAAGGAAAGCTACCGGAGTTAAAAACTGTCGAACACAAACTGTGTGAAAGTTGTGTTCTTGGAAAGCAGAAAAGGGTGAGCTTTTCAAAAGGCGGTAGAGAACCAAAAGCAGCAAAGTTGGAGCTGGTTCATACTGACGTATGGGGGCCATCTCCTGTGACATCTCTCGGAGGCTCACGATACTATGTCACATTCATCGACGATTCGAGCAGGAAAGTTTGGGTTTATTTTTTGAAAAATAAATCTGATGTTTACGAAACCTTCAAGAGATGGAAAGTCATGGTGGAAAATGAGACCAACTTGAAAGTGAAGTGTTTACGGTCTGATAATGGTGGAGAATATGAAGCTTTTGAGTTCAAGAAGTATTGTGCACAGAACGGGATCAAGATGGAAAAAACCATTCCTGGTACACCTCAACATAATGGAGTAGCTGAAAGAATGAACATGACCCTGAATGAGCGAGCCAGGAGCATGAGATTGCACGCTGGACTGCCGAAATCATTCTGGGCTGATGCAGTTAACACTGCAGCGTATCTGATCAACAGAGGACCTTCGGTATCACTTGATTGTAGAATACCAGAGGAGGTCTGGAGCGGCAAAGGAGTAAACCTTTCGTTTTTGAAAGTGTTTGGTTGTCTCTCATATGTTCACATCGATTCAGCCAACAGAACGAAACTTGATCCAAAATCAAAGAAATGTTTCTTTATTGGTTATGGAGATAATGAGTTTGGTTATCGGTTCTGGGATGACCAAAATCGAAAGATTATTCGGAGCAGAGATGTCATTTTCAATGAGCAAGTTTTGTACAAGGACAAGTCAGACATTGCAGCAGGAGATAAATGTCCCGAAGTCCTGAAGTCAAATGAGGTGCCATTGATAGATATTCCTATGAATGAGTCGGAGGATAGTAACCAGGAAGAAGAAACTGCACAAGAAGTTGATCCACAAACTCCGGTGATTGAACTCAGGAGATCGTCGAGAACCATCAGACCACCTCAAAAATACTCCCCTGCACTTCACTATATTTTGCTGACTGATAAAGGTGAACCGAAGACCTTTGAAGAAGCGATGCAAAATGATGATTCAATCAAGTGGGAGTTAGCCATGAAAGACGAGATGGATTCACTGTCATCCAATCAGACTTGGGAGCTGACAGAACTTCCGAAAGGAAAAAAGGCATTACACAACAAGTGGGTGTACCGGATCAAAGAAGAAGTTGACGGTAGCAAGCGGTACAAGGCGAGACTTGTTGTGAAAGGTTTTCAACAGCGGGAAGGCGTTGATTACACCGAGATTTTCTCTCCAGTGGTGAAGCTGACCATTATCAGAACTGTACTTGGATTAGTGGCGAATGAAAACTTACATCTGGAGCAGTTGGATGTAAAGATGACGTTTCTTTATGGTGACCTAGATGAAGAAATTTATATGAAGCAGCCACAAGGATTTGAAGTACGAGGGAAGGAGAAAATGGTATGCAAACTTCAGAAGAGCTTGTACGGTCTCAAACAAGCTCCAAGACAATGGTACAAGAAGTTTGACGGATTCATGAATAACAACGGTTTCCTGAGGTGTCAGGCGGATCACTGTTGTTATGTGAAAAAGATTGATGGTTCTTATATCATTCTACTGCTATATGTGGATGACATGTTGATAGCAGGATCTTGTCTGGAGGAGATTGATAAACTCAAGAGAGAGTTATCAAAAGAATTTGCAATGAAGGATTTGGGAACTGCAAAACAAATTCTTGGTATGAGGATCTTGAGAGATAGGGTGAACGGAGTCTTGAAGTTATCTCAGGCAGAGTACGTGAAAAAGGTGCTTAGCAAATTCAACATGGATGAAGCTAAACCGGTTAGTACTCCTTTGGCTAGTCATTTCAAACTAACCAAAGCCCAATCACCATCGACGGAGCAGGAGCATGCTTATATGAATAAGGTTCCTTATGCATCTGCTGTCGGAAGCCTCATGTATGCAATGGTGTGCACCAGACCAGACATAGCACATGCAGTGGGAGTTGTGAGCAGGTTTATGAGCAATCTAGGGAAACAACACTGGGAAGCTGTGAAGTGGATTCTCAGATATTTGAAAGGTACTATCGGTTCATATATGTGCTTCAGAAAGTCAAATTCAGGCTTACAAGGTTTTGTAGATGCCGACATGGGTGGTGACCTAGATGGTAGGAAGAGTACTACTGGATATGTGTTCACATTGGGTGGTACGACAGTAAGCTGGGTATCCAAGTTGCAAAAGATTGTTGCACTTTCAACTACTGAATCTGAGTATGTTGCAGTGACAGAAGCTAGCAAGGAGATGATATGGTTGAGATCATTCCTTGAGGAATTGGGTCAGAATCTTGAGGATAGCACATTACACTGTGACAGTCAGAGTGCTATTCATTTGGCAAAGAATCCTGTTTATCATGCTAGGACGAAGCATATACAGGTTCGGTACCATTTCATCAGATCAGTTTTGGAAGATGGAATCTTGATGCTTGAGAAGATTTCTGGAAGCAGAAATCCAGCTGATATGTTCACAAAGGCGGTGACCACTGACAAACTGAAGTTATGTTCGACTTCAGTCGAACTGCAAGTATGAGAGAGGAAGCATGAGCTGCTGCATTGATTGTGTGAAGCCATGATTGAGATCAAGTCTTCAAGTAGGAGAAATGTTAGACACATGCAGCTGCCATATTTGACCAACCCACCAACCAAATTTATTTCACATGGATTTGTCAAATGTTGAGGCCTACAGGAGTTGTCAGATTTGAAAATTGAATGGAAAAGGCCGAGAGCAATTTCTATGTTCACACTTTTTGGAAAACCTATAAATAGATGCATCCGTCCCTCATTTCATATATCCCACAGCGTAGAGAAAAAAGAGAGATAAGAAACAAAGAGAGTTTCTTGGTATTTTTCTTGAGTGTTCTCTTGTGTGAGTTAGAGAAATTATTTTCTCGGTAATACTCGGGGTTGGGATCGTGCGAGAAATATAGTATTTTGTATACACTTGTAATATTTCTCCGGTTATAAATATTGCAGCAGCTCCGTGGACGTAGCCTATATTGGGTGAACCACGTAAATCTTGGTGTTCTTGTTGATTGTTTTATTCCGCAATTATTATTATCGTCATGTTTGCTCGACATAATCCTTAACATAAAATGGATACAACACATTTCATCCTAAATTATTTCTTAGTACGACCATCACAGTTATCGATTCAATTATATCTCCCTTTTTATATTTGATATGTGCTATAATATGATTTGTCAAAATTCAAATCTTTCTTACATTAAATATCATTACCTGTTTTCATTATATTTGCTCGAAAGGCGTTTATAAGTATGTTCCTATATCTGAAGAAACATAATATATAATTTGTTGTGGTTTACGTACTATTATAATTACTCCCGAAATAAGTCCACATTATATATATATATATATATATATATATAGTTCTTTTATGGTGCCCAACTCTATATGCCCAACTCCATGCCCACCATGTACAATATGTGATAAGTCAACTCATCAATTGTGTTGGTCAACTCACATATTGTACATGGTGGGCATGGAGTTGGGCATATGAGTTGGGCACCATAAAAGAACTCTCTATATATATATATATATATATATATATTATAAAACATAACAATTGTCCAAATTTTAAATGAAATTATATTGATAACTCAGTTTAATTTTGGCACGATTTGTATCTATAAATAAAAATATTTTCCTAAATATTTATCAAAATGCATAACTTATTCTCTAAATAAAATAAAATAAAATTATGGAACTCGAAGCTTTATATGAGAGACTGTGCTTTGCCCCTTACCGACCTCTGGCACACAACAAACCTCCAACTCTCCATTATACAGTTATATACTATGTAGTTTTGTTTGTTCGTATCGTATCGTACTTTTTTTTTTTTTTTTTTTTTTTTTTCTATTTGTTTTAACCTTGTACAAGTCGTATAAAAATATAAAAGGGAACTGAGCAGCTTAATTTGATAAGCTCGCTCGAAAAAGATCGAGTTAGTATATGAAGTTAAACTCATTATTATTTAGTCTCGCATTTAACTACTTCAATAACTCGAACAACTCGTGGATATATAAAGATCTATAACATGTAGCCACAACATGGAGGCAACATGAAATTGTTGAAAAGATATTACCAAAAATCAGGTTTAACTTTAATTTTTTAAAATACTTTATTATTATTTATTCTTATGCTTCGTTTTTTGTTTTTGTTTTTGTTTTTTCCTTTTCTTAGGACACCCACAGGCACAATAGAGGACATTTCCCACCAAATTATTTATAAAATCAACAGCATAATATACAACAATAATATAAGGTTAAATAACTAAAGAAAAAAGAAAAACTAATGGCACACAATCACGCCTCGCTTAATTAGTAGCCCTAGTAACTAGCATTTTAACACAACTCCATATTCGTAATCGAATTTATGCTACACTTGGAACAACACTCTTTATATTTTAATACAATATGTTCAACTGATCATTTGATGACCCTCATATATTATTATTTTAAATTTAGATGAACAAATTAAATTATGTTAAAACACACAAAGATTTCAAGTGTAGCATAAATTGACCCGTTGATTTGCAACATCGCACAACCAAAAATGATTACTATTTTCAAAAGCGTGATCGAAGAATTTTAACAACTTTAAAATTGATGCTTGATTAGTACAAGCACACGATATACTTGGGTAGTTGAGTGGTCTGCTTCATACAACTCCTATGAAATATTTTATTGGCTTAACCTTCAAATCACCGTATCTCATTTCTCACCAGCTGCTAACACTTGCTATACCATCCATACAAGCCCCCTCGAAAATTTGTCTTACAAGCAAAGAAAACTTCCTTCACATAATTCCTATATAAACCACATGGGCCATTTTGTTTGTGTGTCTTCAACTATAGAAACCGATTTTAATTTGGTCACGTTCATATATATGGAAGAATTCTACGACTTCGACGAAAATCATGTCGATTATCGCTGGACACTTCGCGGCCTTTTCGCTCCGTTAAGGAGGCCGTGGCGGTGTTCGGGGAGCGGTTCTTGGTAGGAGAGATTTACTCCTCCAAGCGGCCGTTCTCCTTCCCCGAGAAAGAGACGCCAAAATTTTCTCCGAGTCAGAAAGTTTACAAAGAACCATGGTCTAGACACTCGTCCCCCGGTCACGGGGGCCAAAACATGACTCTGTCGGACACCGTGAAAAAGCTCGAGGCCGAACTCGAGGAGACGAAGGCGGAGCTGAAGCTGCTCAAGGAAAAAGAATCCGACACGGAGGTGGCGTTGGCGATGTTGAACGCTGAGCTCCACGAGAGTATGTCTAGGCTGGCGCAAGTGGATCACTTGGCTTCGTCTAGCACTCCGGCTCGAGCCGCGGGGAACGTGATCACGAGGGATGAACAAGAGGAGAAGAGGGAAAGAAGAGCAAGTTCACAAAGTTTGAGACAGATTTTGAGTGTGGGGCAGAATGAAGGGTTGTTTTGGGGGAAGAAAAAGGGGAAGAAAGTAGTGAAAAAGAAGCCTATTATCCCTCTTGTGGGGGGTTTTTTCTCGGGCAAAAAAGGGACATCCAAGAGCATGTATAGTTCTCTTCACACATCTTCTCATTTGCATTGGAATTGAGAACAAGTAGTCTATGCTTTGTTTTGATCATGTGTATTTTTCTACTGTTTCTTTGGTATGCTTTATCTTTTTTCTTATATTTATTTTGCTGTGTAATATGTATTTGGTTTTCTTGAATTTTGGAAAATATGGACAAAGGTGAAAGTTGTAAACTGCGATTCATGAATAATAATAACGAATTTTATAAATTTATCATCCTTATACCTTTGTTTATCATATATATATATATATATATGTGGATGGGCGTGGGAGTCGAGTCGTACCTAAGTTCGACAGACCTAAGACGAAAGATAAAATATGGACCTCTGTAAAGTTCGATTCACCAATAACAAATATGATAAATAGTTAATACATGCATAAACCATAAATAATATATTACATCAATAAATATTTGAAATAATTACATAAATACTACTCATGTAGATGTTTTAAATGCGATAATATTTTTCAAATATGTGTAATCTAGCTGTCTAACTATTTATTTGTCAATATACAACATAGCTAGCTCTTTTAGCATACACTGTAACATTTTTTTATCGAAGATAATACTTGATTACTTCAACTCGAGAAGCTTCTTTTGCTAACTGTTCGTGATATATAGAGTTAACATTCAGTTTTGTCGAATATTGTAGCATATCAGTTACTCCTTTTCATTTGTTTAATAGCATATTATGACAATCAACTCCAAACACAACTCGTCACAATTAATGTCGTCTCGTCCATTGTTACTAAAAAATATTTGTAGCTTCATACAAGACTCCTTCAATTTTAAGGTTTAATTTATTTGTTAATTTCTCCATTTTTTTAAAAACTCAAAAGTTTCTTGATATTGTTTAAATTATTCAAACCAAACTTGAAAAGAAAATTAGGCTTGATCAATTATAAAATATATTAAAGTTGATATTTTTTTTATTTAACATTGGTTAGTTTTTTTTTTTTTGGCTTTATGGAAAGTCCGACCCTGCGTGGAAGAGGACAAGATGATGGACTAATTAACAAGACCACAAAATAAGAAAAAGAACAAGAAAAAGTTAAAAACGATAATCTAAGAACAAGTCATTTGCTATATATGTAAAACCTACAAAGAAAAAAAATGTTTCCAATAAATCGTAAGAAGTTATTTTCCTTGTGAAATTTGCAAAGCAGTCAAACTATGTGAAAAAACAAATTCCTATCGATCACAAGAAAAACAATGTCGGTCATTTAATGATATCCTTCCAAGAAAATAAAAGAAAAAGACAAAATTCTTCACAAAAGCAACAATGTCGGTCATTTAATGATATCCTTCCAAGAAAATAAAAGAAAAAGACAAAATTCTTCACAAAAGCAATAATACTGTAGTCCACGATTTATTTTCAAAATTGCATTGTAATCTGCTTTTTCCAATAAAAGATATGGCAATTTTCAACAATTTGATTTTTGATCTTTATAACTATGAAAACTTTCACATTTTCATGTATAATAATAATAATAAATAATTATTATTATTATTATGATTCTCTATCAAGTTGGGCTTATTCCACTTAGAGCACCCACAATGGATGTTCATTGGAATATTAACACCCTATGTGGGTGTTCATAGCATTGTGGGTGGGTGTTATTAACACTTATTTTTTTTTTTTAATGTAATGGGGCGTGCTTGCACGCCCCATCACTTTCTTTTTGGCGCGTGCAGAAAGAGAGTGTGCAGGTGCAGACGCGGGCCCCACGCGTCTGCACCCGCATTACTTTATTTTTTTTTAATTTTTTTTAATTTTTTTAATTTAAATAATAATAAATAACGGTAATATATTCAATTATTTGTCAGATTGTGTCAAACTAGTACATTTTTTAACGAAAACTTTTTTTTTGTTATTTAATTTATTTTATTTTTAATATAAATAAATAAATAAATTATAACGGCTAGTTAGAATTTTCATTTTTTTATTTTTTTTTATTTTTTTAATTTAAATAATAATAAATAACGGTAATATATTCAATTATTTGTCAGATTGTGTCAAACTAGTACATTTTTTAACGGAAACTTTTTTTTTGTTATTTAATTTATTTTATTTTTAATATAAAAAAAATAAATAAATAAATAAATTATAACGGCTAGTTAACGGCTAGTTAGAATTTTCATCTATAAATACCCTTTAATGCTAACACCAAAATTCATTCCACTTCCAACACTCTTCAATTCTACTTTCATTCTCTCCTATATCTTTCTTACTCTTTTCTGAAATATTATTTTCTATCCGAAATGGATGAAAATACGAGGGCATATCTTACATATTTGTTAAATTCTACACAAAACTCGCAAGAAAATGCATCTTCCCAAAATCCACAAATTCCACCAACTCATCAATATCCACATCCATTTCCAAATATGCAGTTTTCTCCACAAAATGTTCAAAATTTCCCAGGAAATTTTATGAGCCATCCGAATTATACCTCCAGAGGTCCACCACAACCGCTTCCAGCCGAATATTGGCAAAACACGAGTCATCCACCATTCACGCCGCCAGTTCTTCAAGGCTTTGGTACCCCATACACAACTGGTACGCATTTTTCATCTTCGATGCCGACTGAACCTGCATCTCCGACTTTTGTCCCAGAGACTCAACTGTCCGATCGTGAATCCCCAATCGAGGTGGTGAATTTAGAAAAAACGATTCCGAATGCTGAGGGTACGAGAAAGCGTTCGACTTGGACAAAGGTTGAAGATGAGGTCTTGGCCAGAAGTTTTGTCACAATCAGTGATGATCCAATAATCGGCAATGACCAGAAGGCAGATGCATTTTGGGGACGTGTCGCAAGCTACTACAATGACAATCGTCCTGCAGGTTCAAACAGCAGAAAAGCTAATGTTATACGGTCACATTGGCACAACACAATCCAGAAGAAGGTAAATCTATTCAACGCAAATTACAATAGTATTTACAGTTTATATCGCAGTGGTCACAGTGATGAAGACATATTGAGGTTTGCGTATGAAAAATATCGCGAAGAACACAATGGTGTTGCGTTCAACCTCGAGCATGTGTGGAGAATTGTTAAAGATCGTCCAATGTTTACTCCACAATCCGATGATCACTTTGTGGCCACAAAGAAGACGAGGACCTCTGAGTCAGGAGCAAGCAACACATCTTCCAACCAAAATGTGAGCGTAGACATAGATGACGAAGATAATCGTCCAATGGGTAGGAAGGCTGCAAAAAGAAAGGGAAAAGACAAAGTCAAATCGACCATGGAGGATCTGACAGTAAACTATAACAGTATTTTTTCAAAGTTCAATGAGTACACAAACGTAAAGAAATCTGAAGTCGATCTGAAACAAAAACAACTTGAAGTTGAGGAGATTAAGGCAAAAGCTTCCTTGTCCAATGCAGAAGCAAAGAATCGTCGATTGAGGTTGAAGGAGTACGAGATCTTGAACAAAGACACATCGGAAATGACTACTGAGCAACTTATCATACATGAATGTTTGTGCAAGGATATCAGGTCCAGTTGGAATATATAAACTGTTTGCGCATTTCGATTGATTGTATTGTTTAATTATTGCATTTCGAAGTATTTGTATTGTTTAGTTATTGTATTTTTGAGTGATTGTAATGTAGTATTTCCGAGTGATTGTAATTTTTAATTATTGTGGTTTCGAGTGATTGTAATTTTTAATTAATGTGGTTCCAATTATCGTGATTTAAAATTTTTATCAACTTTGAAAACTAGTCATTACAAAGTAGTAATATCAAATGTCTAATTATCCAACAACTTGACTTATTAGATTACAAATAAAATCAACTTACAATTTTTTTTGAAATAAACAAAATTATATTTTCAAAACATATTGATTTAATTAATAGATTTCAAAGATATATAAATATATGGTGCTAAGCAAATAATCTAATCTTTGAAGCAAAATGATTTTGATAAAAGACACGGCTAAACAAAAAAGGAAAGAAAATATGGTGGAATTGGTATAATTATTAAAGTTGTTGGATTGCTCAAGTTATGTGGATTCTCTAAGAATGCAAGCCACGTTAGGTATCTACTATAATCAATTTTTGAGACTTTTTTTATTAAAATAATATAAAAATAAAGAATATATATTAAAGTATACAATTTGAAAAAGTTGATGAATGTATTAAACTATTTTTGCAAAATAGTCGTTAGAAACTATCCGTTGCAAACTAGCCGTTAGAATCTAATCGTTGCAAAATAGCCGTTGGAAACTAGTCGTTGCAAGATATCCTTTATATATAGACACATTGTGCTAAGATATTTGCATTTCACTAAGATAAATTTCACAAACACATATACAACAATATATTTCCTCCGAAAATGTCTCATTCCACAGACAGCTCTAGGTCAAGTTCCAGTTCGACAAGCGAAGAAGAAGTACATGTTCAAATCGATGAGCAAGATGATGATCCGGTAGAAGATCTGATGTTAATGGTACTTCAACAACACCAACAAGTTATGGAAGCATATCAGAGGAGAGAAACACGCAGAAGAAGGAGGTTCATCCAAAGAAATCGTGAAGCCGGTCATGAGAGGCTCGTCAATGATTATTTCTCTACAAACCCGGTGTATCATGATGGAATATTTCGAAGACGGTTTCGAATGCGAAGAGAGTTATTCCTTCGCATAGTGACTGCCTTAGAGAATCATTCGACGTTTTTTCAACAAAGGGAAGATGCTGTGCGAAGAAAAGGGTTGTCACCACTACAAAAATGCACCGCTGCGATTCGTCAACTAGCTTACGGAGTCCCTGCAGATCATCTTGATGAGTACCTACGTATGGGTGAATCCACGGCCATCAGGTGTCTTTTCAAGTTTTGTGAATACTTGGTTGAAATATTTGGTGATAGGTACTTAAGAAGACCAAATGCTGATGATGTTCAACGTCTTCTTCAAATGCATGATGACAGACACGGCTTTTCTGGCATGTTGGGTAGCCTTGATTGTATGCATTGGAAATGGAAAAATTGTCCGGTTGCTTGGAAAGGTCAATTTACAAGGGGACATGGGTCACCAACAATTGTGCTAGAGGCGGTCGCGTCTCATGACTTGTGGATTGGCATGCCTTCTTTGGGGTCGCCGGTTCACGCAACGATATCAACGTGTTATATGAATCTCCAATCTTCAACAACGTCTTGCAAGGAAATGCACCGGAGGTTAATTTCACGGTGAACGGCACTAGATATACGAAAGGTTATTATTTAACAGATGGAATATATCCCGAGTGGGCTACTTTCGTTAAGGCTTTTCCTTGCCCGGAGGATCCCAAGAGAAAGTTGTTTAAGGAAAGACAGGAATCTGCAAGAAAAGATGTCGAGCGGGCATTTGGTGTGCTCCAATCTCGATGGGCGATTGTCAGAGGCCCAGCTCGCTATTGGTATAGGAAAAAATTAAAACAAATAATGTTAGCATGCATTATTTTACATAACATGATTATTGAGGACGAAGGAAGTCACGTGATAGATTGGTACAACGATGAAGCGGATGAACTTGCACAACCTATCCTAGGATCCAACCGAGGCTTTCAGGATTATCTTCGGACAAATTCAGAACTACGTGACACTCAAGTTCATCACCAACTTCGCGCGGATTTAGTGGAGCATATCTGGGAGAATTGCAACAACATGAATCCGTGAATTAATATTGTATTTGTTATTTTTAATTTCTTTGAATTGTTATTTTTTTAAAGTTATTGTTGCATTTGAATTTAATAATTTCGTGTATTGAATAAATATATTAAAATGATTTTATTTATTTTTAAAATTAATTAAATTAAAACTTAAAATATAATATTATAATTATAAATATATTATAAAATGTAAAAAAAAATGAATTTATTTAGTATAAAATAATTTTATAATGTTGAGTGGAATGTGAGACCCATAAATAATGAGTGTTAATGTTAATAGGATTGTGGGTGGAAAGAAGGATGTGTTATTAATAGTGGGACCCATGACTTTTGATGATGTGGAAGGTGTTATTGGTGTTATTAATGGATAGGGTTGTGGATGCTCTTATAAATTGTCAACCCCTACCCCTTTTTTTATATGATGTGGAAAACCGCAGCCGCTACCTTTCGATATATTGAATAATCCTCCGAACTAACGCAATAGTCTGTAAACTACATTAATAAGGTAAATCACACTAAGTAAGCCATGTGCGACATGCTAGTTCAAGAAGTTGTTTGTAGGAGAAATTGAATTCCTGACCACTGACCAATAGTTCATCTGCTCTATCAACTTAAACACACCATAAGACATCTTTTCCTTTTTATTCCATTGTCATTCTTTTTCCTTGTAATAAAATAATTTTAGTCCCTTTTCCAGAGACGATGTCATTTCGCCCCGTAGATTTTTAGTACACAAGGAAATAAAATTTTGGGCTAGTTCTTGGTTTTAGCATTAACCTGTAAATAATGGAGCCAGCCCAATCTAAATTGGCATTGTAAGTGGGCCGTTGTAGCTGGCAGCCCAGTCCAGCCCAATCATTGTACATGCTACACATCGCAAAATGTGAACTACGGCGACCGGCTGCTCCATAAACCGTCGTCGAACCCCGCCGCTTCCGCCGCGAAATAATCATACGCACCGATGGCACCGAAGAAAAAGCATCAAAACCAGAAGACGTCATCAAAGGGGAAGCCTAGTCCATCCACTGGTCCGAAGCTCCAGCTGTCGTCGGAGAACGAGAACCGCCTCCGACGCCTCCTCATAAACTCTGGCCGCTCATCGCCTTCTCCGGCGCCGGTCGAAGATCATCTATCCAAAGAAAAGAAGGCGAAGAGGCTCCGTTCGGTATACGAGAAGCTGTCCTGTGAGGGTTTTAAAGATGATCAGATTGAACTCGCTCTCTCCAGTCTCAAGGTTGGTGTAGATGGCTAGTGCTTACCCAGAACCATAAATGCCTATTTCAAATTTGACTCTATACGGTTGGAAATTGGAATAGAAGGTTGCATGTCCAGATATTAAGCATGCAAAGCACGAACTTAGACTAAAAATAAAGCTCTTTGTCTAGTTGTCCCTGAAGTGTAGCTGCGCTTGATGTCCCGACATCTTTGGGGAGAGCGTACCAGCCTTTTTAACGGCGTTCTTGCATTCCATGTTATTTGGTGGTATAATTTCCAGAAAGTATTGGTTTTCAATCACGATTCACGAAGATCAACAGTCCAATGTAAATAGTAGAATAACGACTAGCTTTGCTTCTGGAGCCATTGCACATTTGCACTAGAATTGAAATGCTTTCTTTTCGTGAGTACATGTCCGTGTTTTTAATTCGTATTGGTTACTTCTACTGAGAGTGATACTTAGATACTCAGGAGTGATTGCTACCTAGCTTGTGTTGACTTGGTTCTTGTGGTACTGAGTAGGAAAAACCCACCGAGATGTCTTGATTAATAAATTCTCAGAAATCAAAATTAAGCATTCGCATATATATTTGATGCTCACTGTTTCAAACTACTATCTAGTGAACTGCCAATGTTTTCATAAGTATTCAAATACGTTATTTTAGGCATTGTGATTCTCCATGGTGGTTCCTTCTAAGTTCTAATTACCACAAGTGCTATTCTTTGCTACAGGTGATCGATTAAGGTCATAGTATTTATATTGACAATTAGTGATCAGAACCTTTTTCCCATATGGATTTTGTTATCTGAAAATTTTCTTTGTGTCTTGTCTACATTAATTAGGAGAGTGCAACATATGAGTCGGCTTTAGACTGGTTATGCTTAAACATTCCTGGGAATGAGCTCCCACTGAGGTTTTCTAGTGGCACTTCTTTGCACCCAAGCAGAGGTACTGAAATTACATAGATTGGCGATTAATTCTGATCTCCTATTATGAATAACTGTCTCAATGAACTTTCTGCAGGTTCAGTTGGAGTGGTTTCTACTGCTCGTGAGGATTGGGTTTCATCGAGGGAGTCATCAGAAATTATAGCTGACGAAGCTTTAGAAGTCTCTGTTAAAATTAAGGGACGGAAAGGGGATGAAACGCTGGAGTCCTTTCAGCATTCACAAGCAGATTGGATCCGTCAGTATATGGAACTACATGAAGAGGTATCTGCATAGCATGCCAAGGATGTCACTACAAGAAAACTTTTCAGATTATTTATTTTGAAAAATTGTGTCATATTAATCTTTTCACTTTGGATAAGAAACTATCAATGTAAATCAAAGGTCTAAAATGCTCGTGGATTTACATAAACTGGGGACATGTGAAAGATGAAATGCTTACACATACATCGTGCCAAAGTTGTTGGCCTTTTTTTATTGGAAATTATTGCCTTATCCGGCCTTTCATGGTCCATCATACAGTTTACCCCAAAAAAATAATTATAATAAATTTATATGTTTTTTCCCCTATTTCAGTGTGTGTCTTTATGCTGAGATATTAATCAACTAGGAAATTAAAGTTATTGTTTCTACTATACGGAAGATTTATGACAAAATTCTGTTTGCCTATTGATTTTGATTCTTTTTTTTTTTTAAAAGGATGATTCTGATTCTTGGGAAACTGATCTAGTGGACGATGACTTGTCAAAGAAGGTACTTCCATCATTGTATTGCAAATTATTGTGATTACACTAACAAGTGATCATTACTGTTAACTGTTTGATGAGAAACATACTTAAACGGCACACCTATTTTTTATGCAATTAAGCTTGGTAGAATTTAATTGCAATTATGTATCTCTTATAGTGCTGCTTGTCTTATCTTGAGTTTCCAACTTCCAAAACATGATGTTTTGTCACATATAATCATTATAATTTTGGTGTGATCAAGGTCAATCAGATCTTCACCAAACCATATATTTAGTTGGATGCTCACTTGATCTTCCCTTTAAAAGTCCATAGCTATTTTGATGTTCTTAAACATACCATGATTGAACCATTTGACCTTGTACCCCGGTATTCACATTTCTTCAGGTTTGATGTTTATGGTCAACTGTATAAACAACTGCAAAACAAGTTTCAGTTTTTTGGATGTTAAGTGTTAACAGTAGCATTTCTTTGTCATGTGCACTTTGGTAGGACCTGGAGCCGAGGAACTTCGAGTCTATTGCTGAAGAATATAACGCTGCCAGGCTGGAAGCCATGAATGCCAAAGCAAGAGGAGATAAGAAAAGCCAGGAAGGAGCAGGCCTAGTTATTCGAAAACTCAAGCAGGACATGTTGGCCTCAGGTAACCAAAATTTTGTTGTGTGTTCACATTTATTGATCTATTCTGAGTGCATGATTTTGATAACTCGGATATAAATTACTATTCAGGGTTATCTGTTGATGTGTTGGAATCTGGATTCGAAAGTTCTTACCATCTTACGTCTGTGGATGCACATTCTGATTCTGCTCCTTCAGACAACTGTCATGATGCTGCTGTTACTGAATGTGATATGAAAGCAGACTCACCCTCTACCATGTTTGTAGCTGAAGTTGATCATAAGTTAGCGGCTAACTCTGGCGCACAGGAGTACCCAACCGATGATGTTTCCTTAGGTATGGGTATTCCTACACAAGATGAAGCTGCTTCAGAAAAGGAATCAGGTGATGTAGAGCTTGGTAATTTCTTTTTGGAAGACAATGCATCTGAAGAGGTTTTGCGTACTGAAGTTTTCAAACTACAAAAGAAAGAAAAATTGAAAGAGCTTTGTGGCGGAAAGAACTTGGAGAAAATGGAAGGAATCTGGAAGAAGGTAATCTCCCATCTATGGTGGTAGTCATCATTATAATTGTTGAAGTCAAGTACTTTTGAAGTTAAAATTTCTAGTGCTTTCATCCTTTCAACAATTCATATTTCCCATCTGAAATAGGCTTATGACTCTAAGAGGTATCTTGTTTCTTGTTCATTTTTTCGAATCATAAGACATATACATCATTCTGATTTCATCATTCTGTACCCTCATTGTTTCTCTCTGATCAATTCTCCTTCGCCCTCTCACTGTCATCTCCATATCCTCTCTTGCTAATTAGTTTATCACTGATTTCAGTGTTGTATTTTTTTTTGGTACTGTAACAGTTTTCTAATCTCTCATTGCATGAATTTTAACCTTAGGGCGATCTACCAAAGATTCCAAAGGCTGTTCTTCACCAACTTTGCCAAAGATCTGAATGGGAAGCACCAAAATATGAAAAAATTCTTGGTAAAGGACATAAGTCTGGTTACTCTGTCAGTATATTACGCAAAGCTAGTGGCAGGGGTAAGAGTAGGAAAGCTGGAGGGCTAACAACTATCCAGCTACCTAATCAGGATGAAACTTTTAATACACCTGAGGTAAATCCTATTTTATCTATACAAGTAGTAAAATGCATCTTATGACAATGGAAGGCTCAGTAAATAAGGAACAGAGCTGTTCTTTTTGTGTTCTAGTGTGTGCATTTTCCATAAACCTATGACATCGTGCCTGAGAATTGATTTCTTATATCAATATGATAAAATATCACAAAACCGACCAATTTAGATTGGTCAAACAGTCTTGGGGACAACACTAGGAGATCAGATTCACCGCAAGTTCCAGTTGATTACGGATACAATTTTGAATGGAGTCGGTAGTTTTTTATGTATCTTTTAAAGTATTAATGTGAAATCACAGCACTCAATCATTCCTTACACTAGCTGCTTCACATTGAAGAAGATGATTTTACTGTATCTGTCTCTTGGTACCAACTTAATATCTGGATAATCCCTTTGGTTTTTTTCAAATCCCAAGAACTCCATGACCAATTCAATTGTTTTGTGGTTATAACCAGATGTTCCTCATTTAGGTAACCAAAGATGATATGCAGAATGAAAATTTTCCTGAGTTCTAGCTCATGTCTTCTTTGAAAAGAAATATATGCACAGGAATTGAGAAAATAACCCATAACACTTGCCAACTTCTGTTATAAGGATGAGCCTTAGAAATATAGGAAGACGCAGAAGACTTGGCTTATTCTTAAAAATTGTCAATCAATTTAATGAGGGCTCACAAGGGTCTTTTCTGTTACTAATTAACTTCAGAAGTAGATAATCTGGATCTCCAAACTTGATTCAGAAGTATCCCGAGCCCTTGATAGCTAACTTGTTTTTGTTGGAATGGTCAATTCGGTAACTTCATGTGATAGTTTGATTTGTTTTATATGTTCACCGTTTTGAGTTTCACCCACTTAATTATAGGAAGGATCTTTTTCATTGTTTTCTCTCTAGGATGCACAGAACAGAGTCGCAGCTTATGCTCTCCATTATCTGTTTCCAGATCTGCCTGTTCACTTAGCGCTTTCAGAGCCATATGCTTCATTTGTACTGAAACTGAAAGAAGGTGATTTATCTTACTTGTATCTGATTTTTTTTTGAGTTGACAAATGACGACAATGAATGTCTTGATTGAAACTTATTCCATGTTCAAAGTAATCCTGTTGTCTCCATTTTTTGAGGACTATCTTTGATGATTTTTGAAATAATCCACCTTAAATTTTCAGGAGAAATGTGGGGAAATGAAAACTACAGCCAGGAACATCGAAGGGCTGGTTTTGTGGATGCATTGTTGAGTAATGAAAAAGTTGATTCTATCATCAAGGCTGATGACACAAATAGTGCTCTTCATGAGAAGATTCAAATGCCACATATTGTTGAAGATAGTACTGGCGCTGATCCTCATGGTCATGATATATTAATCAACATTTTTTCGTTATTACGTTAAGCATCACATTAAGTTGTGTGTTTGAAGAGGAAGGCTGATCAAAGTCAATTTAAACAGTAAAAGAATTATGAATGTAGTTAATTTAGGCAGTATGTACAAGCTTTTTCTGTCAGCTCCTGAAATCCTTTCTTGATGCTTTCCTCATTCTCATGTTTTTCATATACAGGCATGAACAGAAACATGCTTGCTGAAAGCTTGCATCTTAAGAAGGAACAACAGCGTAAGAAGGAAATAATAAAGTACAAGGTTAGTGTCTCTGTCCAGAAAATTTGTGATAATTTGAGCTGGAGCTGAGGTTATTTTTCGATAATGCTATGCACATATGACCCTTGACTGGTGAATCATACTTCAAGTTTGCCAGAGTATCCTTGCAGCTCTATAAAGAAATTGTAATAAATATAGACCTAATCTTTATTATATTTATTCAAAGAATGGGTATCTTATAGGACACCAGAGTTCTAAAATGAATGATAAAAATCATTATTTCACACTGTCTTTGCTAAATATGATTCACATTTGTAAATTGTATTTGGCTACTTTATTTCTGTGATTCTGGTGACGTGAATCACTTACAACCCGTGCGTCAGTTA
Source organism: Henckelia pumila (assembly GCF_033568475.1). Classification (NCBI taxonomy): domain Eukaryota; kingdom Viridiplantae; phylum Streptophyta; class Magnoliopsida; order Lamiales; family Gesneriaceae; genus Henckelia; species Henckelia pumila. The sequence continues at coordinate 16,815,631 of NC_133123.1, read as the reverse complement.
GTGGTGAGACATTTGTTCTTATCAACAAGTTCAAGATTTATAGCTAGTCCACTCTGCTGCAATTTGCTTCTATTGGATTCTACTATCTTATTTTTATTCAATCTGTGGAGTCATTGCCATTAAGCAATTTAGTACACACCTATTGCATAGAAATCTTGTGTTCGCTATTGATGTGGCAAAGTTCTTCTGAGTAGGAGTTGTTGAAATCGAGGTTGAGCCTCCCTATTGCTGAGTTAAGAGGTGATATTTTGCATTTACTTGAAGAAAATAATGTTGTGGTTATTTCTGGGGAGACAGGCTGTGGAAAAACAACTCAGGTTTGAGATTCATTAAAATTTTCCCTCTAATTTAACTCTTCGAGTAAGTGTAAGTTTATGCTTTAGTCCTTGCCTGTTTTTATTCAGGGCTGTTGCATTTTGTGTCGGTTGTGTAGGTCCCACAGTATATATTGGATGATATGATTGAAGCAGAATGCGGGGGTCTTTGTAATGTAATATGCACTCAGCCCAGGAGGATTGCAGTAAGTGGTATTACTCAGTTGCTAATTTGGGCATAAAATTATTTCATATTGATTTCGAACCATGTGAAGAGCCATAACTTGATTGGGCCTTGCTATGTGTATAACATAATCAGTTATACAAATGTATTGCTTTTCAAGTTTGTCATCGAGAGAATTGAAAATATTGGACTGAAGATACTCTGGTTTTCAGGCTATTTCTGTTGCCGAAAGAGTTGCTGATGAGCGTTGTGAATCTTCTCCAGGATCGAATGATTGCTTGGTTGGGTATCAGGTCCGTCTTGATAGTGCAAGGTTTGTTGTTGTCCTTTTTGAAGTACACTTTCCGTAATTATGTGGGCTCCTGATTAATGAAATAGGAAATATTTTCAGTTGGCAACATGTATGGTAATACTCTGAATGTAGGCTCACATCCTAGTTTGTTCTCTTATTTTTCAACCTTGCCGTGCTAAATGCTTGTCATCATTTTCAGTCAGCTAAATTTGTCACGACCCTCACTACTAGACTATAATTAAAATAAAGGAAAATTACGGATTTTTAAAAATTTTGCCATGACCTATTTGTAAAACAAACAAGCCAACAAGACTCAGTCAGCAATTCAAATAAGGAAAGAAATACTGACATAAAAATTCAAGTGCGCTAATCATAAACATGCAATCCTAGTAACCACCTCCCGGTTACAGCATAAAGTAAACTAAGGCATTTAAAAGTTCGCAATAATCATAAACATGCATAAGTGTAGACATACTACAAATTCATCAACTGTAGCACAGGGAATGCACATCCTGGCTATAAATACTGAAAGTACTCAAATAACTCTTCATTATTACATAACAGAGTAATGTGCGGAAAAACGTAAACATAAAGAAGCAACGGTCACTGGGCCTTGCACCACCGATGGCCTCATCCCAATAGATCATGCCCCTCCATCTCAACAACAGTCTCCTCACCTGCAAACATTCAAGCATAGTGAGTCTAAAGACTCAACAAGTATAAACAGTGTAATAACAAGGGTTTAAAATACGTGATACAATACTTCAAACTATGATACATAGTATACTTTGAACTTTAACTGTAAATATGCATGAAAATACAAGAGTAATATAGCATGCAATGATGAACTCACGCTATGATAGACTTTCAACTTTCATAACATAAACTTTCATAACATTAAACTTAACCTCATGCATAACTGATTGACTGACATAAACGTAAGACGAGTCAATTGAAACTTTGAAACTTTAACTTTTCTTTTCTTTTACTTTTTCCTCTAGAAATCAGATCCTTGATTTGTGACCCTCTGTTTCGATCATGATCATGGCTGCATTGCACTATGCCGGCAAGACGACGAGATTTCTCCCGACGAACTTAACCCCTCTGTGGCAAGGAGACCGAGATAACTCCCGATCCCACATTGCCCCTCTGTGGCAAGGATAAACAAGATGTCTCTTGCTCCCAACCTAACCTCTATAACCTCTTGGTGAGTAGACCGAGGCATCCCCCGGCCTAGCAACACCCCTCTTTGTCACAAACAAATCACTTCATTCAAAAACATTTACTTCCTTTTTTTATTCATTCAATAAGACTCGACTCACACCTCTTTATAGCATGCAAAACAAGAAAGCTTCCTTTCACTTTATGAAACTCAAGAACATGTCATATGCACACGAATAGGCAACCTTTAAGACATGAGACTCAACTCAAAAATGTGGGTGTAAGGTGGATGAGTGGCTGCCCCTAAGTCAAAAGAAACAAATCACTCAACAATTTCCCTCAAACTTGACGTAGCCCGAGCAAGAGAACCGTAAGACCCTAAACTTTGTCATGCCTTAACCAAAACCCGTCCCGCTTGAACCGACACTTAACAAACACTTCAAATTACCCCTAGGAATAGGTGGTAACATCAAATGATCAAACGAGCTAATTGACAAGTCAAGAAAATTGGACAGCCCCTTTTTACAAAGAAAAATCTGCACCTACACCTCCAACTTAAAAGACTCATAACTTGGTCCAAACTTATCCGAAATAAGCCCATTTTATACCGACACGACCACAACATCATGAACTTTACTATGGTACAGCCCTAACCCTGCCCAGACCTCAGCCAAGACCTGCCCTGCCCCGTGAACAGTACTGCCCTGCACACTCAACAATACCCAACTTACCTCTAACTCAAAAATTCAACCCCATAACCCTCTTTCCTCAACTTTTCTTCATACCAAACAACAATACACCTCAAATAACATCTCTTAGGACTTATCCCAAGCACTAGGGCAACACTCAACCACACTCCCGCTCCACAATTTCGAAATCATCAAGATCAAGCACCAAGCGTGTCTTGATCCTTGTTCAATCAATGTAACCAATTGCCAAACAACATAATGCATTAATCATACATTCAAAACAGCCCTAATATCATGAAAATTTCGAAATATATATAGGGCATACTTCTGAAAATTTCGAAAATCATATATGCAATCAAAACACTCCATTCTTTCCATCATAATTCAAAATGCAACTCCTTAAAACATATAGCACTTCCAAATTTCGAAAATCCCCCAAGAACCCTACTGAAAATTGTCAAAATTTTGAACCCTATATGCATACATTAACAAGCATTTCGAAAATATTTAAGGGAATAAGAACAAGAGCATAAATAGCTTGAATGAGAGCCCAAGAAAAGTCTACACTTGCCTTCAACCTTGACTACCCAAAAATTCGAAAATAAAAAGGAAAGGAGAGCTGAAACTTCAAGCTAACACCAAGCTAAGCTTCTTGTGGAGTTCCTCCGGCGGTGGGGACGGCGGTGGTCGGCGGCGGCGGCGGCTAGGAGGCGAGGGAGAGGAGCCGGCCGAAGTGAAATCTCAAGGGGAAGGGGGGTGGCGGCTCTTGAGTCAAAAAGGGGCTAGGGTTTTGACTTAGGTTGTAAATATATATTTTAGTGGGAAATAAATGAGAGTGTATTGTGTGTAGTGTTTTAAAGTTGCTTTTGTACTTGTAAAAGTGCTACTAGCACTATTACAACTCTTTACCTCAAAACTTTTGCACCTTTAAAACTTCTAAGTTTAAAATTTCAACTCTCAATATTTTAATTGAAATTACACTAGCCCGGATTTAATAAAATCCTATTTTATGAAAAGTTTAGGAAATAATCCAAGAAAATGATAAAATTGCTTTTTGACCCCTTAAAAGTTCAAAATTCACATTTTTGGCCAAAATCCTCTTTTTCCTCTAACTTAAAATCTTAAAATCGAAAGTCTTGAAAATATACCACCGAAGCCCACCATCGTCGCCTGCCGGGATAGAAACTCACTAACTAAACAATTCAAGGCATTTAATTCAAATAAGTCAAGCAATGCTATCTTTAACTGAAACTTAAACAATTAACTTCAAGAAATTAAAAATATAAATACTGAAAATAATTTTAGGCATGATATTCAAATTTTAAAAGTTCTTGGTGTTACAATTCCTCCCTCCCTAATAAGGAATTTCGTCCTCGAAATTAAAACTCACCAAAAAGCTCCGGATAGCGATCTCTGAAATCTGCTTCTGCTTCCCAAGTGGCCTCTTCATCCGAATGGTTCTGCCATCTCACCTTGATCATTGGAATTGACTTGTTACGGAGTCTTCTCTCCTGTCTATCCAAAATCCGGATGGGCGTCTCCTCATAGGACAAGTGAGGAGATAGCTGAAGCGGTTCCGAACTGAGCACATGGGATGGGTTCGAGATGTACTTCCTCAACATCGACACATGAAAGACACTATGGATCTTATCAAGGTTAGGCGGCAGGGCCACTCTATAAGCCAGTGCCCCTACCCTATCCAAAATCTCGAAGGGTCCTATAAACCTCGGTGCCAACTTTCCTTTCTTCCCAAACCTCAAAACTCCCTTCAGCGGCGCTACACAGATGAATACATGATCACCCACCGAGAACTCCAAGTCTCTCCTCCGGTGATCAGCATAACTCTTCTGCCTACTCTGGGCAGTCCTCATCCTATCACGTATCTTAGCCACTACCTCGGTGGTCAACTGAACAATCTCCGGACCAAAGTCTGATCTCTCACCTATCTCATCCCACAACACTGGAGATCTACACTTCCTCCCATAAAGTGCCTCGTAGGGAGCCATGCCAATAGTGGACTGAAAACTGTTATTATACGCGAATTCCACTAGTGGTAGTCTCGACTCCCAACTACCTTGAAAATCAATAGCACATGCCCTCAAAAGATCCTCCAAAATCTGAATCACCCTCTCTGACTGGCCATCAGTCTGCGGGTGGAAGGCGGTGCTAAAAAGTAGCTTCGTACCCAAAGCGGAATGAAGACTCTTCCAAAAAGACGAAGTAAACCGTGGATCTCTATCAGACACTATGGAGACTGGAATACCATGTAGTCTGACTATCTCCCGGATATACAACTCCGCGAACTGAGTCATCGTGAAAGTCATCTTCACCGGTAAAAAGTGAGCCGACTTAGTGAGACGGTCTACAATAACCCAAATAGCATTTGAACCTCTCACTGTCTTCGGCAATCCCACAACAAAGTCCATGTTGATATTCTCCCATTTCCACTCAGGAATAGGGAGAGGCTTAAGCAATCCGGCCGGTCTCTGATGCTCCGCCTTGACCTGCTGGCATGTCAGGCATTCTGACACGAATCGGGCAATGTCACTTTTCATGCCTGGCCACCAATAAAGCTGCTGAAGATCCCGATACATCTTCGTACTACCAGGGTGGATTGAGTACGGCGATGTATGTGCCTCTGCCATGATAGTAACTCGCAGAGAATCACCTGCGGGAACCCAAAATCTACCTCTGTACCTCACAATCCCATCTACCACAGCATACAAACCGCTGCCTTTCTCCTCATCTCTCTGTCTTCACTTCCTGATCTGCTCATCAACTGACTGCGCTGCACGGATACGGTCAAAAGTGTAGTCTGCACACTTAGGGAAGACAATCGGGGAGCTCTACCACTTGCATAAAACTCAAGACCATACCTCTGAATCTCAACCTGCAACGGTCTAGACACTGACAAGGAGGTAATCACTGCAGTCTTCCTGCTCAAAGCATCTGCAACCACATTAGCTTTACCAGGGTGGTAGCTAATATTGCAGTCATAGTCCTTCACCAACTCTAACCACCTACGCTGCCTCATATTCAACTCCTTCTGGGTGAAGAAGTACTTGAGGCTTTTGTGGTCTGTGAAGATCTGACTCTTCTCTCCGTAAAGATAGTGTCTCCAAATCTTAAGAGCAAACACTACCGCTGCCAACTCTAAGTCATGAGTAGAGTAGTTCTTCTCGTGCTCCTTCAATTGCCTAGAAGCATAGGCAATAACTCTGTCTCGCTGCATCAGAACTGCTCCCAATCCCAACTTGGAAGCATCAGTATACACCACAAAATCACCTTGCCCGGATGGCATGGTCAACATTGGCGCTGTCGTAAGAGCTTCCTTCAAAGTATCAAAGCTCCTTTGACACTCGGCACTCCAAACAAACTTGGCGTTCTTCTTAGTCAACGCTGTCATAGGCACAGCAATGGAGGAAAAACCCTTGATAAATTTTCGGTAATAACCGGCTAATCCAAGAAAACTGCGAATCTCAGACGCGCTCCTCGGTATAGACCACTCCTTCACTGCTTGAACCTTTGAAGGGTCTACTTCCACACCGCTCTTAGAAATAATATGACCCAAGAAAACAACTTTCTCCAACCAGAATTCACACTTATCAAACTTGGCCAACAACTTGTGCTCTCGAAGCACCTCAAGAACGGTCCTCAAATGCTGTTCATGCTCCACTCTATCCTTCGAATAAATGAGGATGTCATCGATGAAAACAATGACAAAGCGGTCCAAGTAAGGCTGAAACACGCGGTTCATAAGATCCATGAAAACCGCGGGCGCGTTCGTCATCCCAAACGGCATCACAAGGAACTCGTAATGACCGTAACGAGTCCTAAAAGCTGTCTTCGCCACATCTGACTCCTTCACCTTCAACTGGTGATAACCTGAATGAAGATCAATCTTCGAAAAGACGGATGCACCTTGCAATTGATCGAAGAGGTCCTCGATCCTAGGTAATGGGTACTTGTTCTTCACAGTCACTCCGTTCAAACCTCGGTAGTCTATGCACAATCTTAGACTACCGTCCTTCTTCTTAACGAAGAGAACTGGTGCGCCCCATGGGGAGAAACTAGGGCGTATGAATCCCTTGTCAAGCAACTCTTGAATCTGCTCTTTTAACTCCTTCATTACGGTAGGAGCCAATCTGTACGGTGCCTTGGAGATAGGCACAGTACCGGGAATCAAATCCATAGAGAACTCCACTTCTCTATCGGGCGGAATTCCCACAACATCGCTAGGGAACACATCCTCAAACTCCCTGACGACAGCCACATCAGAAACAACTGGTCGCTCTGGCAGCTCTGTCAAAGATAAACTGGCTAGAAATGACTCGCACCCACTAAGTACAAGCCTCTGAGCTTGCATGGTAGAAATGACTCGAGTCTTCCTCAAGCTCTTAGCAGCCTCGAACCAAAACGGTTCCTCGCCCTCAGGCCTGACTAGCACTGATCTCTGCTGAAAGTCTATCATCACCGCATTCTTCGTCATCCAATCCATCCCAAGAATCAGGTCAAATTCTGGCAAAGGTAGCACTATGAGGTCTGCTACCACTGACTGACCCTGCAAAAGCAATACAAGATCTCTCACCAAGCTCCTGGTGGATAGCTCTTCCCCTGAGGGGATAGTAACTGAGAATCCAACCTCCAATTCCTCGCTCTGAATGCCCCTCTCAAGGGAAAAAGACTCCGATATAAAGGAATGGGTAGCCCCTGAGTCTAATAAGGCCCTCGTGGCTACGCCTGCCACAACAATCCTACCTGCATAGCAGTAGTTACAACGACAAAAAGGTTGAAGTTAAAACCACGAGTTCTACTTAGGCTCATTCTAATTCAACAATTTCCAAACAAGATACTATTCATGCTAAACAATCAAAGGTCCTAAGACATGCAACAAGTTACGAGAGTAAAACCTCAAACAAGCAAAGACTTAAGAGTCGCATGCATCAACAAATCTTTAACTGCTCTAACCCAAAAGTTAAGATATTACCTGTGAGAAGAGTAGTGTCTGGGTCGGCCTGCTCGGCCTCCATCACGAACACTCTGCCCTGCACGGGCCTCCTCAGCTCTGGACAATGGGTAGAGATATGGCCTGGCTTCTTGCACTTGAAGCAAACTCCAGCATCCTTCAAACTTCTCCCAAAGTGCGGGCGGTGGCAAACCTGGCAAATGGGCTTCTCCCCAGCCTTGGGAGGAGCCTGTTTCTGGGCCTGACGCCCCTGTGGTGTCTGCTGTCCCTGCTCTCTCGGTGGTCCATGATACGGCTTTTTGCCGTGCTGCTGCTGCTGAGAGGTGGCCCTGATGAGGAAAGGGACTCTTGCCATGCGCCTCCGCGCTAATATCTCTCAGTGTCTGCTCGGACCTCAAGGCGCGCCTCAGCGCTGAAGCATAATCAGCTGGCTCCGCCATAAGTACATCCCTACGGATGGCGGGTCGAAGCCCCACAAGAAAGTGCTCCAGCTTCTCCTTCTTGTCATCTCCAATCAAAGGCACGAAATGGCAGCCCCTCTCGAACTTCACCACAAACTGTGCCACCGACAAATCTCCCTGTCTCAGGCTCATAAACTCCGTCTTCAAACGGGCTCTCACATCAGCAGTAAAATACTTCTCAAAGAACAGCTTCTTGAACTCAGTCCAAGGTAGAGTAGCTGGGTCCACAATCTTCTCCATTCCCTCCCACCAGAGGGCGGCATCATCCTGGAGGAGAAACACAGCACACCTCACTCTATCTGGATCTCCCAGCTGCATATAGCGAAAGATCACCTCCAGAGAACGGATCCAACCCTCCGCTATCAACGGATCAGTGGTGCCAGCGAAGTCCTTCGGATTCATCTTCCGGAACTGCTCATAAAGAGTCCCCACTCCAGCTCTAGGAGCATCCACATGACGCTCGAGAATGCGGGCCAATCCCGCTAGCACCTGTCCTCCTACATCCACCTGCGGCGGCGGTGAAGGCGGCGGCCGTGGAGGAGGCGGCGGTGGAGACGTAACTGCACGCTGATCACGACGACGAGCCATCTAAACGCATTGAGAAAATCCAACATTCAAATTACATGCCTTAGAAAATATTTTTACTTCAAATTTAAACTTCTCAATAACTCAAGAAACTAATACATCAAAACTTAAACAGATAGAGACATTAAACTTAAATCTTACAGACTTTGAGGCGAGATCCCCTGAGTTTCAGCAACCGGCAGTAGGCTCAGCCCAAACCAAGATCGTGCTCTGATACAAACTGTCACGACCCTCACTACTAGACTATAATTAAAATAAAGGAAAATTACGGATTTTTAAAAATTTTGCCATGACCTATTTGTAAAACAAACAAGCCAACAAGACTCAGTCAGCAATTCAAATAAGGAAAGAAATACTGACATAAAAACTCAAGTGCGCTAATCATAAACATGCAATCCTAGTAACCACCTCCCGGTTACAGCATAAAGTAAACTAAGGCATTTAAAAGTTCGCAATAATCATAAACATGCATAAGTGTAGACATACTACAAATTCATCAACTGTAGCACAGGGAATGCACATCCTGGCTATAAATACTGAAAGTACTCAAATAACTCTTCATTATTACATAACAGAGTAATGTGCGGAAAAACGTAAACATAAAGAAGCAACGGTCACTGGGCCTTGCACCACCGATGGCCTCATCCCAATAGATCATGCCCCTCCATCTCAACAACAGTCTCCTCACCTGCAAACATTCAAGCATAGTGAGTCTAAAGACTCAACAAGTATAAACAGTGTAATAACAAGGGTTTAAAATACGTGATACGATACTTCAAACTATGATACATAGTATACTTTGAACTTTAACTGTAAATATGCATGAAAATACAAGAGTAATATAGCATGCAATGATGAACTCACGCTATGATAGACTTTCAACTTTCATAACATAAACTTTCATAACATTAAACTTAACCTCATGCATAACTGATTGACTGACATAAACGTAAGACGAGTCAATTGAAACTTTGAAACTTTAACTTTTCTTTTCTTTTACTTTTTCCTCTAGAAATCAGATCCTTGATTTGTGACCCTCTGTTTCGATCATGATCATGGCTGCATTGCACTATGCCGGCAAGACGACGAGATTTCTCCCGACGAACTTAACCCCTCTGTGGCAAGGAGACCGAGATAACTCCCGATCCCACATTGCCCCTCTGTGGCAAGGATAAACAAGATGTCTCTTGCTCCCAACCTAACCTCTATAACCTCTTGGTGAGTAGACCGAGGCATCCCCCGGCCTAGCAACACCCCTCTTTGTCACAAACAAATCACTTCATTCAAAAACATTTACTTCCTTTTTTTATTCATTCAATAAGACTCGACTCACACCTCTTTATAGCATGCAAAACAAGAAAGCTTCCTTTCACTTTATGAAACTCAAGAACATGTCATATGCACACGAATAGGCAACCTTTAAGACATGAGACTCAACTCAAAAATGTGGGTGTAAGGTGGATGAGTGGCTGCCCCTAAGTCAAAAGAAACAAATCACTCAACAATTTCCCTCAAACTTGACGTAGCCCGAGCAAGAGAACCGTAAGACCCTAAACTTTGTCATGCCTTAACCAAAACCCGTCCCGCTTGAACCGACACTTAACAAACACTTCAAATTACCCCTAGGAATAGGTGGTAACATCAAATGATCAAACGAGCTAATTGACAAGTCAAGAAAATTGGACAGCCCCTTTTTACAAAGAAAAATCTGCACCTACACCTCCAACTTAAAAGACTCATAACTTGGTCCAAACTTATCCGAAATAAGCCCATTTTATACCGACACGACCACAACATCATGAACTTTACTATGGTACAGCCCTAACCCTGCCCAGACCTCAGCCAAGACCTGCCCTGCCCCGTGAACAGTACTGCCCTGCACACTCAACAATACCCAACTTACCTCTAACTCAAAAATTCAACCCCATAACCCTCTTTCCTCAACTTTTCTTCATACCAAACAACAATACACCTCAAATAACATCTCTTAGGACTTATCCCAAGCACTAGGGCAACACTCAACCACACTCCCGCTCCACAATTTCGAAATCATCAAGATCAAGCACCAAGCGTGTCTTGATCCTTGTTCAATCAATGTAACCAATTGCCAAACAACATAATGCATTAATCATACATTCAAAACAGCCCTAATATCATGAAAATTTCGAAATATATATAGGGCATACTTCTGAAAATTTCGAAAATCATATATGCAATCAAAACACTCCATTCTTTCCATCATAATTCAAAATGCAACTCCTTAAAACATATAGCACTTCCAAATTTCGAAAATCCCCCAAGAACCCTACTGAAAATTGTCAAAATTTTGAACCCTATATGCATACATTAACAAGCATTTCGAAAATATTTAAGGGAATAAGAACAAGAGCATAAATAGCTTGAATGAGAGCCCAAGAAAAGTCTACACTTGCCTTCAACCTTGACTACCCAAAAATTCGAAAATAAAAAGGAAAGGAGAGCTGAAACTTCAAGCTAACACCAAGCTAAGCTTCTTGTGGAGTTCCTCCGGCGGTGGGGACGGCGGTGGTCGGCGGCGGCGGCGGCTAGGAGGCGAGGGAGAGGAGCCGGCCGAAGTGAAATCTCAAGGGGAAGGGGGGTGGCGGCTCTTGAGTCAAAAAGGGGCTAGGGTTTTGACTTAGGTTGTAAATATATATTTTAGAGGGAAATAAATGAGAGTGTATTGTGTGTAGTGTTTTAAAGTTGCTTTTGTACTTGTAAAAGTGCTACTAGCACTATTACAACTCTTTACCTCAAAACTTTTGCACCTTTAAAACTTCTAAGTTTAAAATTTCAACTCTCAATATTTTAATTGAAATTACACTAGCCCGGATTTAATAAAATCCTATTTTATGAAAAGTTTAGGAAATAATCCAAGAAAATGATAAAATTGCTTTTTGACCCCTTAAAAGTTCAAAATTCACATTTTTGGCCAAAATCCCCTTTTTCCTCTAACTTAAAATCTTAAAATCGAAAGTCTTGAAAATATACCACCGAAGCCCACCATCGTCGCCTGCCGGGATAGAAACTCACTAACTAAACAATTCAAGGCATTTAATTCAAATAAGTCAAGCAATGCTATCTTTAACTGAAACTTAAACAATTAACTTCAAGAAATTAAAAATATAAATACTGAAAATAATTTTAGGCATGATATTCAAATTTTAAAAGTTCTTGGTGTTACAAAATTATTTTTGGCAATTTTCCTCAAAGACATTCTTATGGTAGTATGTCATGAATTTTATCATTTTCGTTGCATTTAATTATTTGAATTACTGAAATCTCCTTGGCGATTTTGCAAACATTACATTTTGTTTTGTTTTTGACTGAACTCGACTGTTGTACATCACTGAGATTTCTGGCAGTTTTTTACCTTGTGCAATTTACTTTTCATATGCTTGTTTGAGTAGTTACGTAGATGTGGTTGGTATATGACCAACTAGCAACAATAGATGATAGAATAAGGGGTTTGATGGTTGCCAAAGTGGTTCCATGGTCTATACAAAAAAAAACTATATAGAATTGAAGGCAGATCTGTTTAAATATACAAATAAGCAATCAACTGAATCTCATAAATACTGTATTTTTGCCTTGTGCACTGGGTGAGTAAGCTGTTTTTTCATTGGGAAGTGTTTTTGATCTGGGTTCTTCTATATGTTTGGTTGGAAAGATTTTGGCTTTGTACAGGAGTGCGATAAAATTCGAATAGTGTAAACTAGTCGTCTAGCATGTTTTAGTAAATATTTATTCATATTGAGCTTAAATGGAGATTCTGGGTAATAAATGTTAAAAGGCTGTCTGAATTATAAGATTAAATTTGTTTGTGAAATGTCTTTTGGTGGAATATGCTTGATAATTTTTTATTGGGTGATGAAGTCACATCACTTTACTGATTCTCACCGTTGAAAGTTTTGTTAAGCATGTTATATGTTTATGTGTTGGAAATAGATTATGCGATGGTCTTTAATCATTTTTATGCACATTTTCTTATTAGAGTCTGTAATTCGCGGGGTTGGGAGGGATACAAATTTATGAGAAAGCTGAAGGACATAAAATCGGGCATTAGAAAGTGGAATTCAGAGAAGTTCGGGAACCTTGATGCGAGAAAAAAGGAGCTGGAGAATAAAATTCTTGAGTTGGACGTTCAGGAGAGCGAGGGTCGGTGGGTAGATAGCATGGTGCTTGAGAGAAGGGCTTTTAGAAGCGAACTAGAAGAGATAGTATGCAGAAACGTTCAAAAAGAGCAACAGAAAGCAAAAGTTAAATGGTTGAAGGAGGGGGATTGTAACACGAAATTCTTCCACTCGTTACTTAGCCAAAGAAGGAGTAGATCGAGGATTGAGAAGTTGGAATTGGAAGATGGGAGTTTTTGCACGGACAGCGAGCTTATAAAGGCGCAATTGATTGAATTTTACCGTAAGCTTTTCAGCAAATCGGGCAGTAGGGCCTTTGGCATAGAAGGGGTGGAATGGAGTCCTATTGGCCGTGACGAAATGGTTCAGCTTGAGCTTCCTTTTTCGGAGAATGAAATAAAAAAAGCAGTGTTTGAGTGTGACAGATCTAAATCTCCGGGAGTTGATGGGTTTTCGTTACAAGTTTTCCAGGAGTGTTGGCACGTCATTAAAGGGGATTTGGTGAAGGTTTTTGCTTTTATGAAAAAGGGATTATTAATGGAGTGACTAACGAAACTTATATTTGTTTGATTCCGAAAAAGAAAGATTCATTGCGTATTAAGGATTTTAGGCCTATTAGTTTGGTAACCAGCTTGTACAAGATTTTGGCTAAAGTATTGGCTTCGCGTTTGAAGAAAGTAATAGGTACTACGATTGCGGATACACAAAGAACCTTCATTGCTGGACGACAGATCCTCGATTGTAGCCTCATAGCCAACGAGATGGTAGAAGATTTTAGATTGAAAAAGAAGAAAGGTTGGGTGTTCAAGGCAGATTTTGAGAAAGCTTACGATAACGTGGATTTTCGATTTTTGGACTTTGTTCTCATGAAGAAGGGATTCGGAGACAGGTGGAGGAGATGGATCAGGGGCTGTCTCGACAATGTTAGCTACTCGATTATAATTAATGGCAGGCCATGTGGAAAAATCAAAGGCGAAAAGGGATTGAGGCAGGGAGACTCTTTATCTCCTTTCCTTTTTAATTTGGTTGTGGATGTTGTGGCTAGGTTGGTGGATAAGGCTAAGTTCATGAACTTCATTCAAGGGTGGGTCATAGGAAAATATAGTGTAGAGATTTCTCACATACAATTTGCAGACGACACTATATTTTTTGTGAAGGATCAAGAACACTTGAGATTTTTGAAGGACGTTCTCAATTCTTTTTGTGACATGTCAGGGCTAAAGATCAATTTAGAAAAGAGTGCTTTATTGAGCATTAACTTCGAAGCAGATGTGGAGGTGGAGATGGCCAGAGAGTTTGGATGCGGGCTGGAGTCCTGGCCAATCCAATACTTGGGGGTTTCTCTGGGAGGAAATCCAATCAAGGCATCTTTTTGGGAACCGGTGTTATTTAGGATGTCAAAAAAGTTAGCTGAGTTGGAAGAAATCTTTCCTTTCGAGAGGGGGTAGACTTACGCTGATTTCGGCAGTTATGAACGCCATACCGTTGTATTATTTGTCGCTTTTCAGAATTCCTAGGGGGGTGGTGGCGTCCTTGGAGAAGTTGATGAGGAATTTTTTGTGGGACGGACCGGATGGGGATAAGCACTGTCATTGGGTAGCTTGGGATAAGGTTATCATTCCAAAGAATAGGGGAGGTATGGGGATTGGCAATATCGGTCTGCGGAACAAGGCCTTGTTGGGCAAATGGTGGTGGCGTTTCTCTAAGGAAGGGAACACGTTGTGGAGGAGAATTGTTATTAGCAAATACGGCATGCAAGAGAATGGCTGGGACGCGGGATTGGCAAGGAATAACACGTTTCGTAGCCCTTGGAAGTTCATCTCTAGGATTTATCCGGCTTTTTTGCAATCAGTGAGGTTTGTAGTCAAGGGGTGAGATAGAGTTAGATATTATGAGGATTCTTGGGTGGGGAGCTGCTCTTTTAAAACCCTTTTCCCGGTGCTTTTCCGAATTTCTAGAGCTCATAATAAGCCTATCTCACAATTCATTTATAGAGAATCTTTTTTTCTCATTAATTCGTCCTCTTGGAATTTGCATTTTCGTCGCGATCTCAGAGATGAGGAGATGGGTGATTTAATCAAGTTGTTGGAAGTTCTGGGCAAGGGGGTGAGGATAGTAGGAGTTGGATTTGGGATGTCTCAGGTGAGTTTTCAGTGAAATCTTTCTTTCATTCTTTTTTTCCGGAATCTCGGTTCCCTAAATCTGATCTTCTTGAATCGATTTGGAAAGCTCCGACTCCTTCAAAGGTTAAGGTGTTCTCTTGGGCCGCAATTCTGGGAAGGATACCGACTTGTGATTTGATCCAAAAGAGGTTCCCAAAATGTTTTCTTAATCCGAATTGGTGTGTGCTTTGCAAGCAAGAGGGTGAGTGTCAGGATCATATGTTGGTACATTGCCCATTCGCATCATCCTTTGGTGGTTAGCTTTGAAAGCTTTGGGACTGTCATGGGTGACTCCGAAGACTACGAAGGACTTGTTCGCAGCAGATTTGGGGAGCTATCTGGGCAAAAGGGGGAGAATTCTTTGTGCAGCCATAACTCATTGCATTTGCTGGTGTTGTGAAAAATACTCGCAAGCGTACGAGTGTCAAGTTTTAATATAGTGACAAAATCAAGTATCGATCCCACAGATAGTAAAATGAAAATATATAGTACTTGTAATTAAAATAGTCTAAACTTTATATAGAAAATTAAAATCTCATAATTTTGCAGAAAAATAAAATAATCAATGAGTTTGTTTTTGATAGCACGCACACAACTTTCAAATATAATCAGTCAGAGAAAAATGATCTAGAGGTTTAGATTTCACCTGGTTTCAACAACAATCAATCCTAATTAATTTAGTTTCATGAATTCCAGTCAATTAATAGCCAAGAACACTTAAGTGTATATTCCCTCTCCCGAGTGCCGAATAAAATATATCAACTACAATTCAATTTCAATATCCCTATTAAGAATCTACTTGCAGTGATCAATTCAAAACAATGTTCTTTTTAAAAACTCTGTTAAAATTATACACTCTCCCGAGTTATATAAATAATTAACAGTGTATTTTCTAATAGTCATATTCAAAATCTCCTCTCCCGAGTGCCAGATTTCAAATAAATATTACAAATCAATTATTGATCAGGTAATTGAAAAGACAATCAATTCTAGAAAAACAATTAATCTAGAAGAAACTCAATTCAATAAAATCAAAAATTCATGAAAGTGTCTACACCAGGTTTCATCCGACCTCTAGACTATAAAAATTAGTTCATAATAAAATTCTGAATAAAACAAATCATGTTCAAAAATCCAGACATAAATTCAGAATTAAATAAATAAAAGATAAGTAAACAAATCCGTCGTCGACGCCGTGTCCGGACTATCGATCTCCGTCTTCGTTCTTCAAGTACAGCTCCAGATTCTCCACGTTCAACTCTCAATTCTCTATTCTATGATACGTATTGTGTGTGTTGTGCGGCTCTCCCCTTCATTGTCTGATAAAAAAATTCCTTTTATATCGTGCACAAAAGCCCACTCAAAAAGCCCATAAAATATTAAAGTTTCCTTCCCGATAATTAAAATCTAAAACGCTGAAATATTTCGTCACGCGCGCCCGCTCCATAAATCACACGCGGGCGCGCATAAGGTTCTGTCTTGATTTCTCAGAAGTTGCATCACAAGCGCGATTGCTCTTGTCTTCATCTCCTTTAGCGCTAAGTTAAAAGCCAACAATAAAGCCTATTAAGAAGCCCAATTTGCTTTTCTGGTTCCTTCTGTTTCCTGACTTCTCTTCTTTCTTCTTTTCTTTTCTTTTCCTTCAATTTTCTTTTCTCCATTTTATTCTTCTTTTTCCACAATAATTTATCTTTTCCATTAATTTCTTCTTTTCTCCACAAAATCTCCATAATTCCCTACGAACACAAAAACAACAAAACCCACACATATATCTCCTCGAAACAAACAATTAACTATTAAAATCTATAAATTAAGTGTGTAAAATACACTTATCAAATACCCCCAAACTTAGACTTTCGCTAGTCCCGAACAAAACTATTCAAAACAATATCTTCTAAAACTCAAATCACCAAAAATAGTCAAGAAATATTATGGAGCAATGACCTCAACAATAATTTCAAAAATTCAAATCCAATTCCATCCAACCTACTAACAGTTGAAAGTTTTAATCATAACAAAATAACCGCATAAACTTACAATCTCCGCAACTTACGTTCAAAACACCCTTATCCAAATTCAATCCAAACATTCATAGATCATGAGCACTTTTCAAGGTAGCATAGGATCAAATATAGGATATAAATCAAAAACACTCACAAATAGATAAATGCAAAGAATAATAGTGTGTGCGTGTTTCGATCAAAATTCATAATCATTAAAAGTATCAATCAACAGTCCATAGGCTAAATTCTCGCAACTTTTCTCCACTAGTATAATTTCACTTCTTATTTTTCACTTCATTGATTTTTTTTCTTCATTCTTCACAACTTTTTCAACCACAAATTTTTTCACAACTTTTCAAAAATCTTTTCAACTTTTTTTTTTTTTTCTACTTCCTCTTTTTTAATTTTTTTTTTCCCTTTTCAAATCCTCCACCACACCATTCCATTTTCACAAATAAAAACTAGGAGCATATAACATTTTAGCATTCAAATTACTCCCTTAAAGGTAAGAAATAGTGTTAAGGCTATTCAGGTAGTCAATGTAAGACCTTGAAATAATGACGAATGAGGGTTTATCACACGTTTACACGCATGCCATTCGATTTTCAATAAGGCTCAAACAAGGTACTAGGGATACATATTAATCATTGGGTAGCTTGAATGGCTCAAACGAATTCAGAAAAATTGCCTAAATCATTTTTAATCACAGTTATGCCCGTATTTCGCCTCGAAAAGGGTCCGAACTAGTTCTAGACAAGTCTCAATCCACAATTAATTCATACAAATCCAATCAGTGCAGAAAAGATAATTGTCAGCAGTAAACGATGATTTCCAACAAATTCAGATTTTTCCGTACCTCATTGTACTCATATAAGTGTAAGCTCAACTGGGCAACTAAGGATAAATTATTTCAATGAAAATTAGGCCCAAAAATTCAAAAAATGCCTCAATCATATTTATGTTTGTATATCTAAAAAATCAGATTCAAGTATTAATCAAAGAATATATAAGAAATTGTTCATTCACTTGGTTCCATTTTTCTCAAAAATATTTGTCAGACAATCATGGTTTTCATTTATAGCACAAAAATGTTTTTTTCATCAGTCATGCATCCATTTCTTTCTCGACTTCTTTTCAACTCAAAACTTCAACTAACACAACAACTAAACTCAACAAAAAATTTTATCTATGAAGCACAAAACAATTCAACTAATCAACTAAAGCAAACACTAATTCATCCCCCCAAACTTAATGTAATCATTGTCCCTAATGATTAAAAACAATAAAAAGAACAAGGGACTCATACCTTCAACACCGAACATCAGTACTCGACATCATCATATGCATGAAAAATAATTTCGCAATCATAATCGCTACCATAACATAGAAGAGATGGAGAAACACCCTATGATCATCCAAATTAACCTGAAAATAATACATGCACACAATAAGAGAAGACTCAAAAGTAAAATCATAGCAAGCTGCGCATGGTGTAGGAGCAACTCGTGTAACACGATTGCATGTAAGGAGTAGCTGTTGGTGAGTGCCTTTGCGCAAAGTGTTGCGCTGATGGGGATGGCGCCCTTAATTGAGCGCGATAGCGCTATGGGAAGCGCTGATGGGGATGGCTTGTTGGCGCAAGGTAGTGATGCGCGATAGCGCTGTAGAGGAGTGCGTTAGCGCTACAGGCTGCGCTCTTTGCTAGCGCGATAGCGCAAAGTGTTGCGCTTTTGGTTGGCGCGATAGCGCGAGTTTCTGCGCTGGTGATGAGCGCGATAGCGCAGGTGTTGCGCACTTAAGATGCGTAGAGGCGAGGCGGGCATGGGAAGTCTTGAGCGAACGCGCATAAAGGTCTGCCAGAAGCTCTAAATTCCTGAAACAATTAAAAGATTTTATAATATCAAGCCTCCAAAATTACCAATAATAATTCAAAAAAACATAAATTAACTAATTAACAAAAAAAAAAAAAAAAATAAAGCATAAAATAAAAATGAAATAAAAAATAAAATAACACAAAAATTTTGGGTTGCCTTCCAAAAAGCGCTTGGTTTATAGTTGTCAGCCCGACTTTCACCGGTGTTAAGTCTTCCATTTCTCTTTCACTCGCCAAATAAATTCCACGAACCGCTTTTTAAGTTTCGCCCTCTTTTTTGCGGTTTTCTTCTTTGTTAAATTGGGCGCTTTCGCCTTTGGCGATTCAACTTCAATCACAGCTTTTTGACAGCTCTCGAACTTCACAACCGGTTCAATTAAGCATAATTCTTCTATGGGTGGATTAGCTGTCTTCATGAATATGTTAAAAATTACTCTTTCGCCTTCCACACCCATCGACAATTCACCCTTCTTGACATCTATTTTGGCATCAGCAGTAGCCAAAAACGGTCTCCAAAAAATCAGTGGAGCACCATGATCTGCTTCTATGTCCAATATCACAAAATCTGCGGGGAATATGAATTTATTCACCTTCAATAGCACATCTTCAACAATATCCAATGGATATGTGATGCTTCTATCCGCCAACTGCAATGAAATCATGGTTGATTTCATCTCTCCCAACTCCAAGGCCCTGTAAATAGACAACGATATTAAATTAATACTGGCCCCTAAATCACAAAGTGCAGTAGGAAAATGAGAACCACCAATAGAACAAGGAATAGTAAAATTCCCTGGATCTTTCAGCTTTTGTGGCATCTTTTTTTGTAGCACCGCACTGCACTCTTCTGTCAAATTCACAACTTCATTCTCTAGCAGCCTCCTCTTCTTGGACATCACCTTTTTGATGAATTTAGCGTAGTTCGGCATTTGCTCCAAAGCATCAGCAAAGGGGATGTTGATATGAATTTTCTTGAAAATCTCCAAGAATTTGGAGAACTGCTCATCAAGAGCCTTCTTTTTGAACCTCTGCGGGTAGGGGGTGGCGGCTTGTACATCGGTTTCGGCTCAGGTTTAGGCTCCTTCTCTTCGACCGCTTCCGAAATTTTCTTTTCTTCAACAACAACTTATTCAAACGTTTCAGATGGCTGGCTTTCTTCTCTATCTACTTGCTTTCCACTCCTCAACATGATAACATTGCACTGCTTCTTGGGATTTACCTCTGTGTTGCTAGGGAACTGGCCTCTGTTATTATCCTTTAGTGCGTTCGCCAACTGCCCAATGCTAGTCTCCATGGATTGCAATACAACACCCATGTTGGTCACATGTGTACTAACCACATCCTCCAAAGGCAACTTACCATCACCCTTATTAGTATTGTTAGCATATGAAAAATTTTCATTATTCCTCAAACTAGGGTGATAAGTATTGGGAACATGATTACCTCTGTAAGTTCCATAACCTCGGTAGCCATTAGGATTGATATAATTAACTTTCTCTGGGGTATGTGATCTTTCAACTCCAGTTGAATCTGCAACATTAATCTTATTCAAAGAAGCTACCTGTGTAGTCAGTGCGGATAATTGAGCAGTGATGGACGTGTGAGGATCCACTGCATACACTCCAGCTGGCTTCTTGGCTCCCATACGCTCAGATAGCCATTGAAAACTATTGATCGTCATCTGTTCCAACATATCATAGGCCTTTACATGGTCCTTAGCAAATATAGTACCTCCAGCCGCAGAATCCACATTCATCCTCGTAGGCGCATTCAGTTCGTTGTAAAACCACTCGAGTTGTTCCCAATCTGCAAAATTGTGGTTAGGACAACGTCTAAGTAATTCTTTGTACCTTTCCCACGCCTCGTAGAGCTGTTCAGACTCCATCTGCCGGAAAGTGCTGATTTCGATCTTCAATTGGGTAGATTTAGCAGGTGGAAAATATTTCGCAAGAAATTTTTCTGCCATCCCCTCCCAACTAGTAATGCTCCCTAGTGGCAGTGACGGCAACCAACTCCTTGCTTGATCCCTGAGAGAAAAAGAAAACAAACGTAAACGTATAATATCCTCAGACACACCATTAATTTTTACCGTATCGGTTATTCCCAAGAAAGTGCGTAGGTGTAGGTGAGGATCAGCAGTGACGCTCCCATTAAATTGGTCCATGGTGATCAATGCAGGCTTTAGCATCTCTAATTGGAACCAGGGGTGCTTGATTTACTTCTTCTTCGGCCATGTTCCTTAATTCTTCTCTTCTCGCTTTTCTCAAAGCACGTGCAGTTCGCTCGATCTTTGGATCAAACAGTAAAGAATTCACACTTTGAGATCGTCGCATAAACTGCAATTAAAAATAAGAAGAAATCAATTAGTAACTTAAAAATAAAATAAAAACTCTAAATTAAAATCTAGACTAATTGGTAACAAGACTAAAAAATAATCAAAATTTACTCCCCGGCAACGGCGCAAAAAACTTGTTGTGAAAAATACTCGCAAGCATACGAGTGTCAAGTTTTAATATAGTGATAAAATCAAGTATCGATCCCACAAAGAGTAAAATGAAAATATCTAGTACTTGTAATTAAAATAGTCTAAACTTTATCTAGAAAATTAAAATCTCAGAATTTTGCAGAAAAATAAAATAATCAATGAGTTTGTTTTTGATAGCACGCACACAACTTTCAGATATAATCAGTCAGAGAAAAATGGTCTAGATGTTTAGATTTCACCTGGTTTCAACAACAATCAATCCTAATTAATTTAGTTTCATGAATTCCAGTAATTAATAGCCAAGAACATTTAAGTGTATTATTTCCTCTCCCGAGTGCCGAATAAAATATATCAACTACAATTCAATTCTAATATCTCTATTAAGAATCTACTTGCAGTGATCAATTCAAAACAATGTTCTTTTTAAAAGCTCTGTTAAAATTATACACTCTCCCGAGTTATATAAATAATTAACAGTGTATTTTCTAATGGTCCTATTCAAAATCTCCTCTCCCGAGTGCCAGATTTCAAATAAATATTACAAATCAATTATTGATCAGGTAATTGAAAAGACAATCAATTCTAGAAAAACAATTAATCTAGAAGAAACTCAATTCAATAAAATCAAAAATTCATGAAAGTGTCTACACCAGGTTCCATCCGACCTCTAGACTATAAAAATTAGTTTATAATAAAATTTTGAATAAAACAAATCATGTTCAAAAATCCAGACATAAATTCAGAATTAAATAAATAAAAGATAAGTAAACAAATCCGTCGTCGACGCCGTGTCCGGACTATCGATCTCCGTCTTCGTTCTTCAAGTACAGCTCCAGATTCTCCACGTTCAACTCTCAATTCTCTGTTCTCTGATACGTATTGTGTGTGTTGTGCGGCTCTCCCCTTCATTGTCTGATAAAAAAATTCCTTTTATATCGTGCATAAAAGCCTACTCAAAAAGCCCATAAAATATTGAAGTTTCCTTCCCGATAATTAAAATCTAAAACGCTGAAATATTTCATCACGCGCGCCCGCTCCAGAAATCACACGCGCCCACAAGGTTCTGTCTTGATTTCTCAGAAGTTGCATCACAAGCGCGATTGCTCTTGTCTTCATCTCCTTTAGCACTAAGTTAAAAGCCAACAATAAAGCCCATTAAGAAGCCCAATTTGCTTTTCTGGTTCCTTCTGTTTCATGACTTCTCTTCTTTCTTCTTTTCTTTTCCTTCAATTTTCTTTTCTCCATTTTATTCTTCTTTTTCCACAATAATTCTTCTTTTCCATTTTCTTCTTTTCTCCCCAAAATCTCCATAATTCTCTACGAACACAAAAACAACAAAACCCACACATAAATCTGCTCGAAACAAACAATTAACAATTAAAATCATATATAAATTAAGTGTATAAAATACACTTATCAGCTGGTTCGTTTGGCTAGAAAGAAATAGGAGGATTTTTGAGGAAGAAGAGGTTTCGAGGGAAGAGATTTGGGACAAGATTAAGTTGAGAGTAGCAACTTGGTTACATTATTCACCTCTATTCGAGTCGTTTTCAGTTTCAGAGTTGTATAGGGATTGGAGTTTGGTTTTCATTTAGTACCTTCCTAGATCTTGTATAGTGAATTTAGTGGACCACTGGTCCACCTTCCTATGTAACTATTATTAAGTTTTAATATTAAATATGTTTCTTTTATAAAAAAAAAAGCTTGTATATATTCTAGATTTACCAAACCAAAAGTTGTTACAGGAATTGTCATGTGATGGAAAGAATGAAAATTACCATAAACACTTCTTTTCTAATTGTTTACTTTTTTTTCCTTCCTTTTTGTCCGTTTTTTCCTTGTCCCATGTGTTCTGTTGAGGGGTTTTGGTAGGTGAAAAATAACTATCTGGCATTTGCTAATTCAGCACTTATTAATGGGTGTACTCACATGAAGGTTTTTGGACCGGCAAGTGTCACGTGCACATGAACACATGATAACATTGGCCAGTCCTCAATTGCTACACTATCAATATTTAATTCCTATGAATATGTATTGTACTTAAATTTTGCTTTTGATCCAACTGTGGTTGTGTATTCTAGAGCTTTTCACGGTGTGGACACGGATCCGATTGTGTTAATATCATGAAATTTTTTTCTTTTGGTGATGTGCAAGTTAAATAAAAAAAATTGCCACTTATCTCACCAAAAAACCTATTGAATTGCGTTAACATGTATGCGTACATGTACATGATCTGTTATAGGTTCTGGATCACCTTTTCTTTTTCTAACAATTAGTTTCGCTGCTTTAGGACTGAGCGAACGAGGCTTCTGTTCTGTACAACTGGCATTCTTCTCAGGATTTTATCGGTAGGTCCAGTGTATTAATTAGGCAATAGCGTACATTTGTATAAATTCAGTTATTTCAGATGTAATTAGATACCTTAAGGCTGCGTTTGGTTCTTTGGGTTTGATTTTGGTGGAAGGATTGGAATTACAAAATAATTTTAAGAATGGAGTTCAAATGCATCCGTGAACAAAAAATGCTCAAGGAATTTGAAATCCATTGTTGCTAATCCATCAATCT
This sequence comes from Henckelia pumila, assembly GCF_033568475.1. Classification (NCBI taxonomy): domain Eukaryota; kingdom Viridiplantae; phylum Streptophyta; class Magnoliopsida; order Lamiales; family Gesneriaceae; genus Henckelia; species Henckelia pumila. The sequence goes on along the minus strand of NC_133123.1, from coordinate 16,791,740 downwards.
AAATGCACCCTAAAAGAATTTAATTTAAGTAACGAAAAAATGCCATCTAAAAATTACATGAACGTTACCTTTTTTTTTTTGCCCATCTCTCTGACATATTTCGAGCTGAATTCTCAGGGAAACAAAGACTTGTCTGGTGTTAGTCATGTAATTGTTGATGAAGTTCATGAGCGATCTCTTTTGGTGAGTTCAATATGGTTTGGTGTTGTTTGTCTTGGGGATTTTATGTCTGTTATCATTAGCAGAATATGCGCGCTCATATAATTGTCAATTTGAATAGTAATTTTTTTGGAAACACCGCGTGTCATACTGTAGAAAATAGCATGATGTATTAACTAAATTGTCGTACGCAGTGCAACAATCATTAATTTGTATTCATCATTATCATTTGGAACATGTAAGTGTTATGAGAAGATCTTGATATCCAAGTGAACTATATTTCGTAAATTCTTTTGCTGTAACAGGGGGATTTTCTGCTTATTATTTTGAAGAATCTGGTTCAGAGGCAACGTGCTAGCAGCAAATCGAACTTGAAAGTTATTCTTATGTATGCTGGTGGCATATGCAATTTACATTTTCTATGGTGAATGTGCGGTGTTTTGGTCGATGTTTTTATGATATACTTGATTTATCTTTCTATATTTTTTTTTCTGTGTTTAGGTCTGCAACTGTTGATTCACATATGTTTTCCCACTATTTTGGTGATTGCCCAGTAATTACCGTGCAAGGGCGAACTCATCCTGTGTCGACCCTGTTTCTGGAAGATATACATGAAAACTTGAACTACCATCTCGCTTCAGATTCTCCAGCCTCTATAAACTATGGAGTATCTGCAAAAGAGAAGGTACAGTTTTGATTGGGTTATTATTGAAAACTAACATAGTAACATTCGGAGACGAGCAATCTAAACACTGCATAGAAGAATTTGGGAATTGTAATTCTTAATCTATAAATATGAGTTTTATGCATTTTTGTTATATTAGAAATTAACTCCTAGAGCCAAGGAACCAGCTAATGTACTAATAAATTTGATACTTATGACATTAACTGCCTGTGGTTATACTTCATGTGCAGTGTCTAATTTCAGCTAATTTTTTCAACTGTTATTACATTATTGCAGAGTGCTCCTGTTGGCAACAAAAGAGGGAAGAAAAACCTTGTCTTATCTGGATGGGGTGATGAGTCCTTACTGTCCGAAGAATTGGTCAATCCATATTACATTCAAAGTAATTATGTAAAGTACAATGAAAAAACGTGCGAGAATTTGGTATGTTTCTCCTTATCAAGGTCAAGTGCTTTTTAATTAATTTTTATGCATTACTTGTTCACAATCATTTTTTCAGAGAAATTTGAATGAAGATGTTATTGATTATGATCTTCTTGAGGATCTTGTGTGCCACATTGACAAAACTTACGCAGAGGGGGCCATACTAGTCTTCTTGCCGGTAGGGGCCATTGATGTGTAATTTAATTTTGTGGCATGTTTATTGTTTGAACACTTGTTGACATGATATTTTATCATACGATAGGGAGTTGCAGAAATAAATATGTTACTTGAAAAACTTGCTGCTTCTCGCCAGTTTGGTGGAAATTCATCTGAATGGCTTCTTCCTTTACATTCATCTATAGCACCTGAGGATCAGAAGAAAGTGTTTCAGAAACCTCCTGATAACATTCGCAAGGTAAAACTTTCCGCTGTTATTTTGTGTTGGCTTTCCTTGTGTCGTGAGTCTTCGTTCAGTTGCATACAGTGAGTCTGTGACTTTATTTTAAAACTGTTACAATCTTTATTTTTCGTCTTCATTTTTATAATCTTTAAGAATGAAAAATTTGTAATATTGGTCTGCCTTCTTGTGCTGCGATAGATAATTGTTTGAGATGCAGCGTTTAGACTTCTTGTTTGTATGTGTGCTTTTCTATCTGAAAACATCCCTGTTGTTAGTAGGGATGGCGCATATCGGGTTTTGTCGGGTTCGGGTAATGTTAATCAGCTACCTGACATATCGAGTAGGGGAAAAAATACCCGACTAACTATAACCCCATAAATGATTTGGGCACCGCACCCATCATCAGATACCCCATAAACTCATTCTTGTTTTTTTAAAGCAAAATCTTAAACCATTCATAGAAAATTTCAATATCTGTTTTTCTTTTATTTTTTTTTTTGCACAAGTATTGATTATCGAAAAACTTGCTACAACATTTACAGCCCTTTGTTAAAACAGCATATAGGGTTCCAAAGCAGCACAAAATAATAATAATCTTATTAGGAGTAATAGGTGTGGCTGAAGGCTTTCATATTATTATTTATAAAACAAGAGGATTAGTGAAACATTCAAAACACTAGCCCACTGCAGCAGTCAGCAGGTATATCTATTTGGTAGAATGAATACAGAAACTTGTCCGCATATTGTACTCTATAATTTTACCGTAATTAATATAATATTGTTTCTTTAAAAAAAAAAAAAAGAACACAGAAACAAAGTCAAGAATCAAGGTTTGAATAATGATGGTAAATCCCAGTTAACAACTGAAAATGCAGTATCTATTCTGATTGAATTTTCCTATGCCTTTTGAAGCATGATACAAACCAGAGGCAGAAAATATAATGGCCAAATAGATTGAATTAGTTTAGGGCTACTTAAGTTTCTTTTTTAAGAAACAGCTGGTATCTGATCGGTTACTGGATATGGAAAATCGTGCCCAACCAGACCCAATTTTATTTTATCGGGTTCGGATTCGGGTAGTAGTTTATACAAATGCATGGTGCCCTTTATTTTTTTTTAAAAAAATAAAAATAAAAATAAAAATACAAATGCATGGTGCCTTAGTGTTGTGGTTTGGAAAGGGCTATGTTTAGTGTTTTGCTGTTATCTTGTTCATAAAATATCAGTGGAAAATAAGAGACATGGATCTTTTGTTTAGTGTTTTATACGAGTGATCTCGTTTATGTATAAAATATATCAATGTTCTAAAACGCGGTAAGTGGTAGGCGCGCGGTCACCCGCTGCCTAGCGCCGCCGAAGCGGTTTTTTCTTTTTAGCCTAAAATTTAATTCTTCTTGTTCATCTCAATGTTTCTCCAATGATTTCTTTTTATCGAATTAAAACGCGGTTTTCTCTTTTTAGCCTAAAATATAATTCTTCTTGTTCATCTTAATGTTTATCCAATTATTCCTCTTTATCGAATTAAACTCAAGATTCATGGCATATTCCTCATTTTCATCGGATACAAATTGATTGAAAAATATGTCAAATAATATTTTTTTTAAAATTAAAAAAGATCTAGGCGGCGGCCTTGGCGGATTTTGAGCCGTCTAAGCGGCGATTAGGCAGCCTAGACGGTCGATTAATGTAATAACACCCTGAGGCATCAACTGTCTAAACATCAAGGCGGTGCACAACCGCCTAGCTCCTAGGCACCACCTAGGCGGTACTAACCGACGTCTTTTAGAATACTGAAATATATTCATTATACTGGATATATTCATTGTACTGAATATGCTTTTTGCTCTTATTTCCAGGTTATAATTGCCACAAATATTGCAGAAACAAGTATAACTGTAGATGACGTAGTGTATGTGGTAGATTGTGGAAAGCATAAGGAGAATCGCTATAACCCTCAGAAGGTCTGTTCATGTCTTCATGTACTTCCTTTAGAAATAAGTTATGTTTTATACATACATACATACATATATATACAGTAATGATCACTTGCACCCTAGGGTGCAGGGTTTTTCGTGTGCGACCACTAAAACACAAACACGGTACCGGGTTTTAGTGTTTTTTTTACACTAAAACACGGTACCGGGTTTTAGTGGTCGCACACGATAAAACCTGCACCCGATCAAAACTGCAGTGTGGATTAATTCTTGTTGGTTATTATGTGCTTAAGAATATTCACCAAAAGTAGAAGCTTTTCAGTTTTCAAGTGAGAGAGTTGTATAATTTCTTTTTGACAGAGAGAGAGTTGTATAATTTGACCTTGCATTATGGTACTTAATCTAGTTACCTCATTGCGTCATTGATACACATTCCAGAACGTGTTTTCCTTATTAGCTTCAAAGTTTTCAGTTGGCCTTAGTTGTATGTTTAGAAAATGACTGCAATATGCTACTTTAGCTAGTTACTGCAGTGCACCATTGATGCACATTCCAGAACGTACGTTTCTTGTTAACTTCAATGTTTCAGTTGGCCTTTCTTGGATGGTGCTAGGATTTTTTATCTTCTTAAAAAATAGAATCTGAAATGACTTTTATATGCGGATCAAGGGGTTTCTTGATTTGGTGGAACAAAGCGGTTTTAGCCACCATTATTTTCCACTAATGAAAATGCTAGATATTTTAAACGGTGACATGATAATTGATATCAACTTGTTTTCCTTTGTCTCAAAAATCCCGGGGTTTGTTCTGGTATTTGTTATAATTTTCCTCGTTTTGGGAAACATGAAAGGAAGCAACAATTCATAGTGTTTCAGAAACTTTATTATGATTATTGGAAAGTGATGTGACCATCCTAAAAACCTAGATCTATCTAGGTATACGATGGGGTGCAAAAAGTGCTTTATGAAGTGACAACATTTAACTTACAGAATTTTAATATAATATAAGCGTTTTTTCTTTTACAACTGCAGACTCCTTTTTATCTAGGGCATTTTACAACTTCTGTGAGTGTGCATGAATTGTTAATTTGGAAATCCATTGAATTTGCATAACTTTTGATTTCATCTCTCAATACCTACACCACGTCGTAATTGATGCGTAATTGATGCATATAGAAACTATCAAGCATGGTGGAAGATTGGATATCTCAAGCAAATGCTAGGCAAAGGCGAGGAAGAGCTGGACGTGTGAAGCCAGGAATTTGCTTTTGTTTGTATACTCGCCATAGATATGAAAAGTTAATGCGCCCATATCAGGTAATGACAGCTTCCTGGTCTAGTAAGAATGAATAAATAAATGAATGACTATCTTTGGAGAGTATGTTACTGAACTTGACTTGCTTTGACCAAATTTATTCTAAATGTTTGTTAACGTGTTTTGGCCGTCTAGATACCAGAGATGAAGCGTATGCCATTGGTTGAGTTGTGTCTGCAAGTGAAGATACTCTCTCTTGGTGGCATAAAGCAATTTTTGCTTGAGGTGACTTCTGACACTGTTCTATAAGCCAGTTGTTTGTTTACTCATCTTTTAGATTTTGTTTCAAAAATCTATCTCACGGCATGTGCCACTTTTCACTCGGTTTATTTGGTCCAAATTACCATTTTCAGGCTTTGGAACCTCCCACGGAAGAAGCCATTGCCTCGGCAATTTCTTCTCTGTATGAGGTAATTGTTTTCCAGTTTTTCTGAGTTGAGAGACCACAATGATCAATATTTTAGCGAAGGCACAGTTTGCTTCTCTGAGTCTGGCACAAGGCCTTAATTGAAAAATTATCGATAATTGATTAACAAATCAGTAATTGCTGATATTTATGCACCTTTTAATATTATACACACACACACAATTATGATACCCTGCATGAAGTGCCTCCATTTTTATTTTTTATTTTTTTTTCCTAAATCAAGTCACCGGGTTTCTGAAGGCGCCCAAGGATACCCCTGCACACCTTTGTGTAGGGTATACAAAATTGTGTGTGTGTGTATATATATACACAATTTTGACTCTTTATCCACGCACCTTAGAAGTTAGGGTGCAGGGTTTCCGTGGCTTTTGTAGGCGACCACAGAAACCCGGTAGTGTGTTACAGCCTGTAGGCCAAGTCTTCAGTTTTTAGCACTTGGTCTAAAACACACTACCGGGTTTTTGTGGTTTTTTGTGGTTGCCCATATATATCTATTATATATATAATCTATTATTTATTTATTTATATTATATTATATTATATTTATTTATTTATTTATTTATTTTATTCAAGTTGAATTGTGAATTTACAAACATGTCCTTGTTTTTTTTAATGGTTTTAGTTAATAATTTCATTCATTGATGTCTTTAATTAATGTTTTTTTGTGACTTTAACTAAGAGTTTCATTAATTGATGTCTTTAATTAATGAAATATCTTTGTTACTGTTTTTTCAACAAATATTTTTTTATTTAAATTTAAAAATTACTTGGATAAAACATATGGTCAAAAAGTCATTGCGATCTTTTTTTTTTCGTGTTACTCTACTTGAACAAAACTCTTAATATTGTTCAAATACTACCCATTAACTAATAAATCATGGTTATCTATTATCTATTATCTATTATTATTTTTATTTATTTATATTTATATTTATATTTATATTTATATTTAATTTATATTATATTATTATTATTTATTTTATTATTTTATTTTTATATATTTTTATGCAAGTTGAATTGTGAATTTACAAACATGTCCTCTTAATGGTTTTAGTTAATAACTTCATTAAATGATGTCTTTAATTAAATGTTTTTTTATGACTTCAACTAAGAGCTTCAAGTTATCAGCTCAATCATGCAACCTTTTGGATACACAAAATGGCAGGCCAAGTTTATGAAATGATATTTGATATCATCTAATGTTTTACAGTTATTTTTTCTTACAGTTTTGGTCAGGGAAAACTTCCTATAATGTGTCGTTATGGCATTTGTTTTTGTGTTTCAACTTTCAATTGCCATGCTGAAGTTGAACTATCTCCATAGGTTGGGGCCATTGAAGGAAATGAAGAGTTGACACCTCTTGGCCATCATCTGGCGAGACTCCCAGTTGATGTACTGATCGGAAAGGTATGCATCATCAAACCTTTTTTTTAATACTACCTAAAATCTTAAGATCAATATTGAAGTGTCATATTAAAAAAAAGGTTCGATGCATAAAATCTTAAGATCAATATTGAAGTGTCATATTGCCAGATGATGTTATAACATTTTTTGGAAGCCTTAATCTTGTGTTCTTGTTTGAATTGCAGATGATGTTATATGGCGGAATATTTAGTTGTTTGTCACCAATTCTTACCATTTCAGCTTTTTTGAGTTACAAGTCACCATTTGTGCATCCAAGAGATGAGGTCGTTATTTTAAGGCTCCGTCAATTTTTCCTTGAGTTCATTGAGGGAATGAATTGACAATGTAATGTACACAAATCGATTTGCAGAGAGAAAATGTTGATAGAGCAAAATTGGCTTTGCTGACTGATGAGGTAGGTGATACATCTGTTCCAATCGACGCCATCCGGCATTCAGATCATCTAGTGATGCTGATTGCATATCAGAAATGGGATAAAATTCTTAATGAGGTTGGTCTGTCTGTACTTTTCCGGAGGGCATATCCGTTATTGTTCTGTCTGTGCTTTTCGCAATTTCATACTTGCATGGCAACAAATTGAGTTCTTGCATGCAGCATTTTTGTTACAAGGCCAGTTTGGTGGCTATATTGCTTTTGTAAATGTTTGAACACCGTGAATTGAAACAATCATTTTAATGGATACGGTGGCTGCTTGTTAGCTTAATGATGTGGTAAAACTTATAATATATTCTTTCTCTAGCCTAATTTGGTTTGCCAATCTAAATTAAATATTTGAAAGAGCGCTATTGATGTATGATACTAGCATGATAAGAACATAGTTAATTTATGGCTAAAAAAACGAGTTGAAGTATACAATTAATGGTAGTGCCGCAAATCGCTTCCATGAGTTCAAGCTTTTGGGAGAAGTGGTTTCAATATGGCGTTCAAAGTAGGAGCTCAAAGGTTCAGGAACATGAAGTGCAAAATCTGATGTGTTTCCTGAAGTTGGTTTACGTGGCCTTTGTTGTCCAATGCCTGACAAGCTGACAGATGTATGCTTTAGATAATTATTTTGGGATATATTCCCCAAGATAAAGTTAAACAAACAGGAGCATGTCGAAATATAGAACTATTTGCCGCCTGATATAAACTAATTTTTTTGGGAAAAGTGGTTTCGACAATATGTTCAACAAATGCTACATGGTTATTTTGAGATGATATTTTGGGAAATGAAATGAAGACTCTGTAATACTTTGCGGACAATTTATTTATCAAATCCTAGATAGCTAGGCAGAGCTGCAAGAGTACAATTCATAAACCAAAAATCACATTGGCATACCATTTTGGTGCATTGTTGTTGTCTCTTATCAAAAACCTCTAAACAGTACTCTATGGTAAGAATAAAACATGGATAAAATTTTTTAGTGGAAATGCAAACAAATGGGAAAATAAGTAATTTATTTACCTGCACATGGTGCATCTTGATTCTAGCTGCCCAAAATTGGTGGAAATCCCCCATGTTTTGGGAGAACTTAGCAGTTTTTTCATATTTATTTAATTGTTGCTTTGGTCGGGAATCCACTTGAATTAGTAAATCATCCCGACATGATTAGTTTCGAGTTTAGCTTTTCGCATGGTCACTTCTCTGTCGATCGAACATCTATGGGCTTATTTGTACTGTGGTTGCTGCTATCTCGGTTTATGGAAGTGCCATGTTGATTTCACATAAATTATGAAGGTGATAACTTGTAATGTTTTCAGCATGGAGTTAAAGCAGCTCAAAAATTTTGCAGTTCACATTTCTTAAGCAGCTCTGTCATGTACATGATAAGGTATAATGTCTGTCTCCTATTGATGTTGACTTGGATACTACCATAATTAATTATATTCTCTCTGGGACTTGTAGTTGAGAGTCTTTCTTGGGATTTGCGCTATAAAAGCTTGCATAAAAATAAAAATAGCTTAATTACATTTTGTAGGAATATAAAGTAAATGTTGCATTTAAACTAGCATGCTATTATGCTAGGGATATGAGAATACAATTTGGTACGTTGCTTGCCGACATTGGGTTGATAAATATTTCAAAAGATTATCAGGTACTTCTGTTTAATTTACCAGGACAAGCCACGGTTGTCAATTCTTGGATTCATGTATGTGTTTGCTTTCTGTATTAGAGATTACTTTTCCCTTGCGTGATTATGTATTTCAGTTACTGAGTAATAATGAACACACAACTCCAAACTAAGAAAAAATCTTGTGTATGAGCGATAAAAAGTATATTCTTGTTTTGTCTTATTTACCTGCTGTCGCAGATACTCTAGAAAAGCCGGAGAAGATGTTATTTGCATTAATTAGTGTTCTATCTCGATTCATTTGGATCTTGGTTCTTTCGAAAAGTGGGTGAAGGATGGAAAGAAGACGTTTTGGAAGACAGAGATTTTTGTCAACTTAGATATCATGATTCCCACAATATGAGTGTGTCAATTTCTGATCACCTGCCAGGAATTCCTAGACATTTCTTCATGATGCTGGTTTTCCAGAGTTAATGTCTTTAACGACTATATAACGAGTATTTGTAATAGTTGATGACAGAAAATTAATCATGTTTCGAACACCCATTTTCACATCGGTTCAAAAATTTCAGTAGAGATTTTGTTGATCTGTGTTGTTTTCCTTACTGGAATGCTAACTGTGGAAATCCCTTGGTTCTATTTTCTAATCCTAGGACTTTGGCCACAAAAAAATTGATTCCCATTTTTGTTTGGAGTCTTTTGGATATTAGTTTGGGTAATCAGATCCGACTCCAGGGTCCCAGGTAAATTGATAAACACATATGATGTGGAAAGATTTCTTGATGTACGAGTTTTTTTTGGTGAGAGATTCCCATGTATTGCTGACATTGACTTTTGTTCTTAAAGCTTTGGATTCCAGCTTGCATATAATTTAGTTGTTGTTTCTGAAGCAGTTTAGCCGTAAAAAGAAAGAAAAGCTCGACAGTTGCTTTTCAGATTTGTCACAACCATTCAATAAATACTCAAGTCATTTTGTTGTAGTAAAGGTAAAATTATTTCACCATTCTCAGAAGTGTCCCATCAACTTAATTATCATGTCCCCTTAGGCCTCAAAATCTGCTTAAACATCCTAGTTGGAGTGCATTATGCATTTATTTTCTTCGTTGTCAATAGATTTACTTCTGATGTGTCGTTAGCGATTGACTTGTGATTTATCCCTGCCCATGAACTATGGATCATATCCATCATCCTGTTATTTTAAGTTAACCTGACACTATAACAGAGTAGCGTATACGACATTTTCAATTATCTTATATCTCATATATATATTGTCATCGAGTTTACCTAGACAAGAAATGAGGAGGGTCATTATTCAATAGCCTATAAAGGAGTCAATGCATGGTTTACTAGAAACGCGGTCAAACCCACCATCCAACATTAATTGGCAATTAGAACAGTTGGAAATAGACAAACTTGAAAAACTAAAACTTATGATGTCTTTTCTCAACTGTCTGGGAAAGTTTTTTGCTCTACTGATCCTCGAGGTACATATTCAGGCAATAATTTGTGCGGGTCTCTATCCTAACGTCGCCAAGATTGATGGAGGCAATGCCAAAGGTCGTCCTGTGTGGTATGATGGCAAAAGAGAAGTTCACATACACCCTTCTTCTGTTAACAGTAACCAGAAAGCATTTCAATACCCATTTCTTGTCTTCCTCGAAAAGGTTCGTGCTTTTTGACTATTTCTGTCTGACATGGATTATGCAACTCTATGGATTGATGCTGACTCTCCCACCCACTGCGTACCAAAGAACAAATATTTTTTTACAGTAAAACAGAATGAAAGAAAGAAATAAATATATCAAATTAAAATTATAAGGGAAATTTTTTTACGCTGATTTATATAACCCTCTTATAAATCATAAATTTCAGGTAGAGATCAAGAAATAAATACATAATAAAGGAATTTTAAGCTGATATTTTTAAGGGTAATTTTTTCTCAGGTAGATCGAGAAATAATACATCATAAGGGGAAAGAGATTTACACTGATTTGTTTACACTGATCCGTACTACCTTCTTATGAATCATAATTTCAGGTAGAGACGAAGAAAGTATTCATGCGAGACACAACAATTGTTTCCCCCTACTCTATTTTGTTGTTTGGGGGATCAATAAGTGTTCAGCATCAGGTATATTTTTCTTTCAACGTACTGATGTTATTGGTATTTCATTGTCGTTTTTTATGTAAACTAATTTACTACTGGTTTGTAATGGCGTCTGCTCTTGATATTACAGACTGGACGAATTATTGTAGATAATTGGCTGACAATGGAAGCACCGGCTCAAACTGCTGTCCTCTTCAAAGAACTTCGGTTGACTCTACATTCTATTCTGAAGGGGCTCATTAGTAAGCCACAGGTGCCATATTTGTACATTGCTGTTTGATTTTTTGTATTGGATCGACTGGTATTTGGAATTGTTGGTATGTTAATTTGTGTACCACATCGGTTGGGTAAATATCCTGGGATTCTTTAATATAGACAAGGGCAATCCTCCCCTCTTGAGCTAGCTTTTGGGGTGAGTTGGGTCCAAGTCCCATTTCTTAACAAAAATTTCCACTGTGTATATTTAATCTTTACTCAAGTTCAAGTCTTGCATATGTATTCACGTCAATGTTGACCAGCTATTATCTGATCTTTCTAGTTGCAAATGATGCCACTGAATGTTCACTTGACCTTGAACCTCCTTTCCAAGACATCCTACTATGATTTGTGGCTGGACCTAATTTCCACCCTAGGCTAATACATGTATTGCTTTGCGAGAAAGTAACACTCCTGCTCCAAATATCTCACCGAACAAAAAAAAATTATATTGCACAGTTGGAAATCACGTTCAGTTGCTATAATACCTGCCATTTTCTCTCGACGGATCTTAGAGATATGATTGTTCCAAAAACAAGCTTCAAACCATGTTGGAAAGTTGTTACTCACTGCTCGAGATCAAATCCACCTTTGACAATAAACTTATCGTGGTGTCTATCTCACCCTCTAATGTGATCGGGGCATTGTTCTCGTGAAGCCTTTAACACCTGATATTGTTTTGGACATAAATATGGCACATAGAAACCTGAACCTTGAACTTTCCCCTTGTTCTGCTCTGAACTTCATCAAAAAACTTACCTATCGCCTGGCATTGTCTTGTCCTTAATATCATTTGTTTCTAAATGTAATATATGAAACCTATGTCATCCGTCATGCATGTGCCTTGACTAATCATTTTTAGCGTCTTTTCTAGTCTAATTTTCCAACTCAAAGCCTGCCAGTGGTGAACTTTTGAATGACGAGTCATTTGTTTTCTAACCTTAACAGTAAGATGAAGTTTGGCAATGAATGGTTTCAAACCAGTGTTTTAAAAGGCGTAGCGTTGGCCTGTAGCGTTTTTGTGTTGTCATAGCGTAGCGTAAATAGCACAGCGCATAGCGTAAGCTATTCGTGCACACCAATTAATTAATTATAAAACTAAAAATATACTTATATAAGTAAGAATTATCCTTAAATTAATAAATAGTGATATAATTAGCTATTCTTAAACATTACAACACGTTTAAGCCTAACAATCTGCCCAATATTTAAACAAAAATTCAACCAATAATTCCAACGAATCTACCCAGAAATTAAACCCAACCTCTTCTTTGGATTCTGTTGCTCAGCTTTTCGAACAGAAACCACCCACCTCAAAAAAACCCCAAAACCCCAATCTACCTTGAAATCGGATCTAGGGTTCATCTTTACCTCTTAAATCAACTCTGGAAAGTTTCGATTCCCAACGGTAAGTTTCTTTGGCCTTCGCTTGAGGAAATCTGATTTCTGAATCCCCTTGGACGTGGGGAACGAGCAGATCAAGACTCGCGATGTGGGTTCTATCTTTTACGTTAAATAAAATTATTAATGGGCTTCTAATATTTTTGCCCAAATAGCGTGGGCTTTTTGCGCCATAGCCCAATAGCGCACGCTATTTGCGCTAAGGCGCTCCGGACGGGCAAATAGCATGCGCTCTTTGAGCTTTCCGCTAAAGGCTGAGCGCTACGTAGCGCTCAGCCTAGAAATTGCGCTATAGCGCGCTATAGAAAACACTGTTTCAAACTAAGTTGGTAATGATTTGAGGAAACATATTTTGGGAGATCATATTCATAGCGCGCGCTTTTAAAAACACTGTTTCAAACTAAGTTGGTAATGATTTGAGGAAACATATTTTGGGAGATCGTATTTGAATCAATAATTTTCCTCTCATCCTTTTCTGTTGCTGCAGGACTCCTCCGTGGCGGATAATGAAGTTATGAGATCTATAATTCACTTGTTCCTGGAAGAGGATAAACCGATCCCTTGACTTGTTCAATCATCATCTGCTGCAGATTCAAGCAAGATGATTCCACGTACGCGGTGGTGGTTCTGTTACGAAAGGGCTTCATACATAAGAATTAGGTTGTTTTGTCCCTTTTATACATAATTTGTCTTTGAAAGGACGGAATAATCTTGCATTAGGTTCACTCAAGATCAGGGAACAAAGCCTATTAGTAGATCAGCTAATAAAATGTTCGACTTTTATTCCTTAAGTTTGTTTAGTTTTAAAACTAGAAATATATATTATCAAGTATTTCACAATTTGCAGCTAGCTTAGAGTGTGATGGACTAAAATAATTTGGTTCACAATACATTCAAACATGTAATATTTTGAAAAAAGTTAAATTTAGTGTGGTGGACCTAAAAAACTCCCAACCTACCTCGTCAGTCGTCAATCATATTTCAATTTCGGTAACTCAGCCCTATGTAATTTTTCCTCGAGAAAAATTGAATAAAATTATGCATTAAATATTTTGACAAAAGTTACATTTTTAATTTTTCTAACATATTCCTGAATATCTTATGTGCTGTGACCGTTTTGCAATGCAGTGATGCAGTTTGCAGTTGATTAATTAGAAATTATGCTAAAAAATCTAGCTTTTTTTAGGTTAACCACTAAGCAAATTTGAAAATTATATATCATGGGCAATCATCATGGGCAACAGCTGACGTGATATCTTGTATATCCAACCAGTGATTGACACGTCAGCTGTTGCCCATGATATCAAAACTTTTATATATATATATATATATATATATATGGGGTTTTTTTATATTTAATTTAAAAAAAATTAAATTTCAAAAATAAGTTGAATTAAAAACGGTTGCACATATATCCCAAAACGCCACTGTTGTTAGCGGACGATGGAATTTTACTCAATGCAGCGGACGCTCCTTAATGCATGGAACTCCCAAAATGGGAGTCCCCATGTGCATTTATTTTTTTTTTAATTTTTGTTTTTTAAATAAATTATGAAATTAAATAAATTTATTTTCATAAGATATATTTATAAAACATTAGTTAACCTAAATAATATATTTTCAATAAATTAATTTAATATTATATTTTTAAATTTAAATTTTATTTTTAACTTAAATTTTAGTTAGCATAGTCATATATTTTTAGAAATATTTTTATAAAAAATATTTCTCAATTATATAATTATTTTTTTAAAAAAAGAAGACCCGGATATATATTCGAATTAACTCTCTAGGTTTATTAATAAAACTGAAAGAACTCTATAAATCCAAATAAATTAAAATAAATCAACAAATGCACTAACCAACTTTATAATTAAAAATATAATATAAAATAAAAAATAATAAAATATCTGTGTTAACCAATATTTCTATAAATATAAATGATAACAAATAAATTCATTTAATTAGTTTAATTTTTTTAACCGTTAAAAATTTTTTTTTTGTTCTTTAATAATTTTTTTAATTGAACATCAAATTCAAAATTTAAAATTAAAATTTAGAATTTTTTAGAAACAAAATTTTATATCAATAATAAATAAAGATTTTTTTATAAAAATCTGAATTAACTCTTTTAGGTTTATCCACAAAATCGAAAAATTTACACAAATCGAAATTAATTAAAATAAATATATGAATGTGCTAACTAAAATTTAAGTTAAAAATAAAATTTAAATTTAAAAATATAATATTAAATAATTTTATTGAAAATATATTATTTAGGTTAACTAATGTTTTATAAATATATCTTATGAAAATAAATTTATTTAATCAATCTAATTTTTTGAACTGTAAATTTTTTGTTTTGTTTTTTTAAAAACTTTTCAACATGGTTAACAAATTAAAAAATTATTTTTTTAGAGTATTCGAACATTAAAATTAAAGTTTAGATTTCATATTAATACTAAAGAAATAATCGTCCGCTGCTCATTCAAGCGGACGCTGGATTTTAAAATTCTAGCGTTGCGTTTTGGGGTATATATGCAATCGTTTTCAATTCAACTTATTTTTGAAATTTAATTTTTTTTAAAATTAAATATAAAAAAACCCTTATGGGAGTTATGCTATGCTGCCCACCTCCCATACTCACCTCTATGCCCACCTATAAGGTGGCAATCATCCAATGGATGAGATGTATCATATACAAATGGTTCATCCAATGGATAAGTGTCACCTCATAGGTGGGCATGGTGGTGGGCACGGAAAGTGAACAGCATAACAAAACTATATATATATATATATATATATATATATATATATATATAGAAATTTTCAGCTGTTCAACCATGTTTTCCCACTTGGTCCGCGACCATTAAAACCCGGTAGTGGGTTTTAGTGGTTTTTGTTTTTTTTTTGCGCATCATTAAAACCCACTACCGGGTTTTAGTGATCGCGGACCAAGTTGGGAAACATGGTTGGACAGCTGAAAATTCTTTTATTTATATATAAATGTTGTATATATATATATATATATATAGAGTTTCTTTCAAGTGCTCACCTATCATGCCCACTATCATGCCCACCAATGATGTGGCACTATTCTATTGGAGCTATAATTTATCACATCTTTATCACATCCAATAGAAATAGTGACACATCATTGGTGGGCATGATAGGTGGGCTAGAGTTTCTTTCAAGTGCCAGATGTGATAAATTGTAGGTCCAATAGAATAGTGTCACATCATTGGTGGGCATGATAGGTGGACACTTGAAAGAAACTCTATATATATATATATATATATAATTTCAGCTGTCCAATCAATGATGCTCAACTCGTCCCCGACCACTAAAATAGTGATGCGAAAAATAAAAAAAACAACTAAAACCCGGTATCGAATTTTAGTGGTCGGGAACGAGGTGGGCAGGAATTGTTGGGCAGTTTAAAACTTATATATATATATATATATGCACATTGTTTTGGTGTTTGGTGGACAAAATTTGGAGGGGATTTGATGGGATTTGAATTTGTAAATACTGTTTTGGTGTTTGCAAAAATAAAATTTTAAAACGAGGTTGGTATGTGATGTGATTTCATTTAACTAACTAAAATCCTTACAAAATTGATCGGATTTCATGGGATTTCATGAGATTTGAGTTTATAAAAATAATAAAATTATTTTTAATAATAAATTTATAAACTTTATAAATTTAAGTTTTTCAAACATTTTTTTTAAAAAAAAATATCACATTCCTAAAATTTATACTAGCAAATTTCAATATGTATTTTAACTTTTTTCCAAAGTGGAATTTGAATTCCATGAATTCCAATTCCAAATCCAAATCCAATTTCAAATCCAATTTCAAATTTTATTTTTTAGGCATCCAAACAAATTTTTATTAAGATCTCTCAAATTTGAGTCGAAAAAGGTAAATCAATTTATGGAGTGCCAACCAACAAATAATGTCATTTACCTGTCAAAATTTCTTTGCTGAAATCAGTTTACATTAATGTTATGTACCAACTACCAACCATTTGCGAGAACCCAACTATTTATTGATTTCCATAATTCACAAAAATAGAAAAAACAAACACATAACTTGATAGTAAAGAAATATTTCTACATTCACAAAAGTTTATTGTACAGAAAATGGTAGTTTAATACTAATATTCGATCAATCGAGATCATTAGTGCAAGGACGATACAAGGAAGACGGTTTCACATAACCAAAAAGTAATATTTTTTGACATAAATTTCATGAGAAGTTATTGCAAATCTAAGTTCGATTTGGTCTATATTTAGAATGATAAAAAATAATATTGTTTTCAACTAATCCGGTCAAATATGAAATCTATCTAACAAAATTAACGTTTAATGAATTTTTGTGTGAAATGAAATAGTTTTTCATGAGTTTCGAATATCCATTTTATAAAATTGATTCGTGTTGTTGAGATCGTCATACAGAAGTTTTGTGATGTATGATACATGATCAATATTTATAATAATGTAATATATAATATAAATCATGCTAAAAATATATATACATATAATTCAAATCACCAGTATGATATAATAAATATGCTTATAGCAGAAACATAAGAAAAAGGCAAATTATTGTTGGTGTGAGAACAGAAAATCCAACAATGGCGAATTCGAGATCTCTCTTCATCTCCCCGCTCTCTCTCCTCCGCCCCAGAGGCGACGCCTTCCTCTATCTATTCGCGCTGCTCTCCATCTTCTCCCTCCTCCTCCACCACCTCTCCGCCGCCCCCGCCCACCCCCACTTCGAAGGCTTCGACGCCGATGATGACGATTTCGCACTCGAAGACTCCGATCGGGACCAAGTTGTTCCTCCGCTTCGTTCGCCACCGCCGCCGATCTCCCTGTCCACTTCCACTCCGGAGTCCCACCATGGCCCTCCTGAATCCCAGATTCAACCAGACACCAACCCTAGTCCGAATTCCGTGAAGTCCCCTTCAACGTCGTCGTCCTTTGAGTACTGGGATGAAGATGAATTCGAAGGGATTCCTCAGGATTTGGTTCCGCCGCAGGAGAGTGAAGTGAAACCGGAGTCTTCTTCTACTGGCGCTGATTCGGATTTGGGTCACCCGGAGGACTCCAACAAATCGGATGTGAAGTTTCCGAAGAAGTTGAGTTATTATACGGTTGAGATTGCGTGTGTTTCGTTTTTGATCATGTTTACTATCAATTATTTTACTGGAAAAAGAGAAAATGAGAACCTGGCGTTGGCGTGGGCGAGTAAATTTGCGGCTAGGGACTCGATTTTTGAGAAAAACTTTAGCTTGTTGGGAGTGGGGGAGACAGATGACTCTCCCCTTTTGTTGCAGGAAGGGCATAATGTATTTAAGTTCTATGCTAGCGGTAGGAGGTTCTGCTCAGGATTGCTGGCCACCATGGAGCTTAAGAGTAGACATGATTTGATATCAAAGTTGTATAATATGGTTGTGCCTTGCAAGGATGAGATCACGTTTGAGGTTTATATGAACGATGATGCTATGGATCATGTGCTTTTTGCCTTGGCGAGGAAGAAGTTGGCAAAGACAATGCAGAAGGAGATGAAGGACTTGCAGAGGTTTGCTGGGTTGGTGTCGCCTCCCAGTGGGAAGAAGTGGGTAACTGAGGAGTTGCAAGTTATTTCGGAGTCGAAGGAGGTTGCTGGGGATTTGATCAATGATGTTGTTCTGGATCAGGTAATGCGATGATCTTGCTTGCTACCTTTTCTGCATGTCTTTGTGTAAAATGAAATACTGAAACAATGTAAAGTTTGATATGTATTTGCATGGTTCGCCCCCAAAATACGTTGGAGTTACCCCTGATTCATGCCTCCAACTCCGGGGATCAGTTTGCTGTTTTCCTGCTAGGATTTTAAACGGGTGAAATTTTCGAACAGTTGTGATTTTAGTGCTTGTACAGTTTGGAGGTCCATAAGATACAATTTCAGTGAGTACTTGAGATGAGGGTCCTATAAGGTTTTGAGGAAATTCACGAGTGGAACTGTTTTTGAGTGTGCTATTTTTTTTTTGTGGGTGAAATCTGACAACTAAAATGAATTTGTAGTGGGAATACAATACTCGCTGGGGAAATTGTTACGATTTGTTTGGACTAAGAGTTGTTGGGCACAAGTTTAGTTAACAAATCAATCTTCTCCATGTGAAAATTAGCTCTAAAACGTTGTTCTTCTAGTGCTTGAAATCCCAAACTTTTTAAATATTTCTTTAATTTGTATGTTTCTTTTTTTTTGGTTGGATTCATTGGATCCCATTTCAAGCTTCACATAATGAATTTTGGGTTTGCTGTGCCTGTTTGAACTTCGGGTTGTAGAATCTGTGATTATCCTTGATGTAGATATGCTTATGAAGCACCACAAAAGAGGTTTGGACCGTTTGGTTAAAGATGCGTTGTATTCTTCTGTATTTTGATGTTATTGGTGGTCTTACTAGCTAGTTCTATGTATATATGCTGCCTGGTTGAGATGTTGGCAATTCATCCATAAATCTCAATCTCGACCGGATTTAAAAAAATTATTCCTCTTCCAACACACCCTTTTAAGGTATGTAATGGAATCATAGTTGGTGAGAAGCTGGAGACGAAAGGCGAAGTCAACTGCAGTTTGGTATGTCTTACTGTATATCATCTGCGTGAGGTGGAAACTGCTGGGAGCCTCCTGTGGATGCAGAACTGCCAGTTGAATACTCGAAAAAATTGGCATATGTTGAGCTCTTTTATAGTAGGGGTATTAGAGAACTATGGATTTTATTCTGCTCCTGTTATAGCTATATAATGGTCTTATCTTGTGTAAGCCTGTGGGGAATCACCGGATCAGTTGCCATTTTCTTTGGGTTTGAACTTTGAATTGTAACTTTTGTTCTTGATAAACTATTTAGTTTAGGATGAATGGGGAGGAGATACTGTAGTTTAAATTTCGGGGATTGAAAAACGTGCATGACCGAATTCATGCCAAGTTTGGAAAACCAAAATTTTAAACTGTTATGGAACTGTTGAGTGGACAGAGCAAATTGAATTGGTTTGATTCTCTTTCTCCCTTCCTCTACAGACTTTGTTTGCCAGTTGACATCTCGTGCATTCCAGACCTTGCATTAAACTCCAGCGTCACATTCTGCTTAATCACCTTCATTCTCTGGACTTGGTGCTTGATCAGTCACATTGACATCGATCCATTACCTGAAATAAGCTCTATATTTTGTTTATTTCTCTGTCTAGTTTACAAAGAATTTCGAGTTTTTTCGTCATTATAAAAAAAGAATTCAGTGTTCTTTTGACAACTTTACCCTGTTTTTCCTTGTGGATATGTCATAATATTCTTTTAGTTTTTTGGGATTTCTGTAGGTTTTTGGTGAGAAGGCTTTTGAGAAATTCGGCAAGTTATTCATCTCGATGTATTTTTCTGATCAACTGATTGGCTCAAGCAAGAAGATGCTGGTGTTTAAGTTTGCTCTTCCTGATGCTAATCATATGGCTGACATGAGTCGTTTGGTAGCACTTGTTCCCTATTACATTGATCTAGTTGGCCGATACAAGCTCAGCTCACATGTATGTATAATTATCCATCTACACTTGGAACATTTAAGCATTATGATGTAGCCGTTCACTTTCTGAACTGCAAACTTGCGTGTTTCAGGCTCGATCTAAAACAGAAGTAGCTAGGGCCAAAGTTGCCCAAGAGATTCATAAAGAGATTCAGAATGCCAGGCAAGAAGCGTTACAGAAAAAGAAAGCCGACCAAAGAAAGAAGTTGGAGGAGGCTGAAGCAAAGCTAAGTGCTGAGGCTCTTCGGAAGAAGGAGGCAAAAGATCATGCTCGCCAAATGAAGAAAGCCATGCCGAAGATCAAGATGAGTAGGGCTGGTTAGATCCTAGGTTCCAGCTTAGGTATTATATCCTCGTGGCAAATTGCTGTCATTTTTACTCGCTTGATCATTTGGTTTACTTCTCTTTCAAGTAAGGGAAGATGTTACTTGTACCATCTCTAGTTGTGTACCTTAAACATTGGTACGAGGTAGTCTTCGTTCAACCTTACCACTTGCTTGGTTTTTGCATGTAGCATTAGTTCTGATATGAAGAAATCCGTGTGCATTAGGATCAAAGGAAGAGATTGGTTGGTCTCATTGCCGGCGTTTTAAAATTGCAAGTGATTTTCTTGGTTGGTGCAGTTTAGTTGACACAAAAACTGTGATACTTTATGCAGCAAGTTTTGATCTCGTGTCATTGTTTTCTTTCCTTTTGTGACTTAAACATCATATTGTTGATTATTAAAAGCTATTATTATGATTATAATTATTACTTGTTTCTAACTTATGTTTTTCTTGCTTTGATTTTGGGGTTGGTGAAGATTTGCATGAATCAAGAGCAAGCCAAACGGTGTCACAGACTCAAAGACAAAAACGAAAAAAAAAAAATTTATTATTATTTCCATCTACTACATGAGTCCATGGATTCACGTTATTGTACGATACTATAAGTAGATAGACTTGCCCTAACTCTATTGTCGTATCGTTTTTATGTAAGCTAAATGAGAACGATTAACTCATACAATGTTTCTAAATAATCTGTGTGGCTCACTTACGCTTACAGAAAACGAGTGAAATCGCGTTTGGAACTGATACATTTTGGACCACGAAGGTTGGGAGTGTAAGTCTTACCGTCGAAACGATGATAAGGAGAGTCGATTCTGAAACTTTTTCCTGAAGAAGATTGCAAGAGCTGAGCCCACAAGTGGCCAAGTGGTGATGATTGCTATGTATCCAAGCAGCCACAGAGATTTCCGGTTCTGGCGAGAAATCTGATACAGTGATTTCTTGACAGGACCAACGTGTTCCGTGTCCAGGCGCCGAGCCTGGCCGAGCTCCGGAGTTTGCTTTCCTTCTACAAATAACGTATCTTGAATCTTGTTTTGATCCGTGTTCTCTAGACGTGTAACTCCTGAATCAACTTCATTGCCTACGGCAGTAACGATGCCATCCTCCGTGACATGTACATATGGGGCATGGTCGATTGTTGATTGAATAGGATTGTTGAAGGAAGAATCTGGCATCTGCACAAGTTGTAAAAGTTCAGGGGTCTGTAAAATCTGATGCTACAATTTGTGGCAGAATGGTAATAGCATGTTTAATAATGAGATGGGAGATGTACAAGTGTCTATGATGGACCATCAAAGTGCTCAAGTATTAACTTATATAAATATATACTTAACACGTTTAAGATGTGTAGTTTCTACAATGTTTTTTCAACTAGCTACAATAAATCAAAGACAAAAGCATGCGATAGTGCAAGGAATTGGTTCCTTCTCTCGATCTTGCATTTGGAGTAGTTTCTACAATGTCTTTTCAACTAGCTACAATAAATCAAAGACAAAAGCCTGCGATAGTGCAAGGAATTGGTTCCTTCTCTCGATCTTGCATTTGGATCACAATCATAATCCTTATTGAGAAAGCATTGGTATTAAGCTGCTGGTAGCCTACCAGAATATTCAATGTCAAGCAAAAAAGCTGAAAAAGATAATCTTTTCTAGGACATTAATTAGCTAATGTTGGTGTTACCTGTTTTTTGCGATGGCTCAGTGGGCTGGATTGTAGAACACTGAAAAATTCCTCAACAGCCCTCACCCACCTACGAGAGAAATCGATGAAATTGCGTTTGGTGAATTTTTTTCATAAAATATTTCATGCTACAACATTCTGGTTTCTTTCACATTATTATGTATATGTATGTGCCACATCCCACTGTACTATGTGTTTTTATGTCGGTCCAAATACATGCAAAACGGACTTAAAGAAAGGCACTCACAGCAAACGTCGACTGCAAAATAGGTAACACTGATTTCGCAAAGAGAAAAAAGATGAAGCTGGGGATATAGAATAATAAACGTAAATTCCAGCGTTAAATTCATTATAATGCCAAATTACAGTATGAGAGCATTGCTTACCAGACACTTTTTGCTGCTAACCCTTCAAAGTATGGCAAGTGTCCACCATGCTGTGTGGTAGCCAAGACTATATTACTATTTAACCTGAAAATTTCATTATTTGATGATTTATTTTTACAACCACAACCCTTCTCAACAAATAAAATAACAGAAAACCATAAATATACTAGTAGAACACTACCATCTGCTTAGGGACAACCTTTTCCATGAAATTAAACTCAAGGACTATGTTAAACACTATGAAATACATTCACTTTACTGCCAGAAAAACAAAGTGAATGCTAGCAAAACAGTGGTTCATTCCAATACAAGATTTCCTAGATGAAAGCAACTATGAAACCTGTATCCTTAAAGTTGCCAGCAATACAATCTTCCTTATTGAGAAATTTGTCTCTGATATTTCTTGTCACAGTGGTAAGGCATCTGTTTTTTTTCCTTTATCTGTCCAGACTTTATCCTGTTTTACTTTGCTTCATAAATGCCGGTTCAGTTATAACTATCTCTCATTCTCAGTTAAAACCAGAATCTCCTAATTAGTAACATATCTGAAAACACCAAGCTCGTGTACGGAAAACGTAAGAGAAAACATTGGCTTCAGGACTTAAAATAACAACTCGAACTAGGTTTAACGTTAGCGTTTCTGGAATGACTGATGCATCTAAGATGGGTGATTCAAATAATCACAATCACTTGACAGACTTCAAAATAACTCGAAAAATTTGATCCCATCTTACTACCAATAGATAAAAGTTCTCATGTAAACTACATACCGGCACTCATCCCATGGAATTGCTTCACTTGTACAAACTGGATCATCTAAAGAGCTAATGCAGAGAAGGGGTACCGCAACACTTCCCACGTAATTAGCACTGGCACAACGCCTGTAATACGTATCCACTGTCTGAAAAAGAAATGAGCCAGTCATTGAACATCAGAGATGTGGAGGAAGAAGACAAGCACCATTACCTCAAAATTTCCAAGAACTCGAGTTGCACAATCATCAAAGTCCCGAACCGAAAGTGACTGAAAATTAGAATAGTAAATTACATTCAACGAGCAGAATTTCATCAAGTTTGATCACATACAATCATCTAGTACATATCACTGAAAAGTTCCTTGACAAGATCGACCATGTCAAATAGAAACTTGAAGGAAGCCAGGCATTAAAATCTCAGTCTAAAAAAGGTAGCATATGGTTCCTAAAATGCGAAATGAAGTTTGAAATCACAGGCAACTTTAAATCATTTTTAGACTAATTTCTGGTGTGCATAAATGATAAATCAGTCGTAAGAACATACATTACCTTTTTAACACCTTCCCAGTTTGACAGACGAGATAGGACAGCCTCGTGCCTATAAAATTCGATGTTTAAATCAAATTGCCTAAATGACTACGTCAAGGAAAAGTCAAGAGAATTTGGTGATTCTCGAACTACAAAATTTTATTTATGCAGGGCAGCATTCAATGCATGTAAAAACAAAATTGAAGAAAGTACAAGAGACTCACAAATCTGCGTAATCTTTCAAGCCGATGGCCAAAGCTTTATTGTACAACCTTTGTACAAGTCTCCGGTTCATAAACCTGTCACAAATCTGGGAAATAGATCTGTAAGAGCACCAAATAATGCACTATACAAGCCAACCAAGAAAGCAGTTGTTAGAGGGGGGCATCTAACTTTTCCAATTAGCTCTGTCGAAAACTGCCTAAATGTAATATAGTTATGGGTACACAATAAAGGGGAAATTGTTTTAAGCTTAACAAGGGGTGCAAATAAAATTCTAATCAAGTCTAGATTCCAGGGTGAGAACAATCAAACTTTGGGAAAATAAATTTTTTTCAAATGTTCTCGTATAACCAACCTAATTTTTAAAAAGTTAGAAGACAAAAATAAAAAGTAAAATTTGTTACAGAGATTTGAAAAAGGGAAATAATATCTGGAATATCTATTGATGATGGATATTCTCATTCAAAAGTTACTTTCGTGGATCCAACTTCCAACTCGAGGAAATGGTAGCAGAAAAAGAAATTTGAAAGGCACCAACCAGGGGATCCCAAGGAGAACAGATGGCTGCTGCTCCAATAATTGGGACATTAACCCCATCCTCGCCAAGATATTTAACCTGAAACATGAACTCGAAACAAAGGCAAAAATATGAACATGCATAATGATGAATCTCCAATAATTGGGACAGTAACCTACAATCTCGCCAAGACATTTGACCTGAAACATCAATCCGAAACAAAGGAAAAATATGAACATGCATGAAGATGAATCTCGCTGACCAGCGTCCACCTCAAACCTGAAGCCAAAAATTAGACAGAGACCTAAGAAAGAACTAAACTGGGTACCCTGGTGGTTGTATTGCAAAAATATTCAGAATGTGTACTAATTAGTATTCCAATCTAAGCATGACAAGCATCTAGAATGTATACCAATCATTCTAATCTAAGAACCTCTAGATAGCCAACAATCTGCAGCCATATTTCCAAATTTCAAGTTCTCTACTTTCACAATCTTGTAATATCATGACCAAAATGAGAGAATTATAGAAGTGACACAATGAATGCTTCTTAACCAGGAAATTTAATAAATTATGATGAATTCTCATACCAGAATATTAGCACCAATGCTTGTGCCAATGACAAATAGAGGAGCTTCAGGGAATTTACAATGGAGATGGTCAATAATTTTTCGTACATCCTCTGTCCACCCAGCACTATAGAAGCAATCAGACTGCGAAAGTAATTTATAGCAGTTTCAATGTCACAAGTAAATCTTGGAACACTAGTAGAATATAAATTCACTAATGCAAAGTCGAGCATATAGAGGAATAGGAGTGATAGTTTTAGACGCAATTTCCTTTCGAATTAAATTTGTTAATCTGCCCAAAATCAGCTTCAATGGTGTACACACTAGAGAATTAGATAGAGTTGTTCCATCATCTTCGTTCCTTTGCATCTTACTCCTATTCCATACATAATATTTGCCGGTTCAACTAATCATGCAACAATAGTTGCCGACTTCGGAGATGATGCAAAAGAGGTGGCCCACATGTGCTCTGTGCCCAAGTTGTTGTGTGCTGTGTCGGAAAGCGTGGGAGGCGTAGGACCACATGTTGATTCATTGTACTTTTACAAGTGGGTTTTGGGCTAGAGCTTTGGCATAGATGAGGTTGGTTTGGGTGGTTCCAAGATCAACGCAAGAATTATTCGCTACAGATCTTGGACATCTTCTTGGCAAGAAGGGCAGAATTTTTTGGATAGTGTTGGTTCATGGCATATGTTGGTCCGTGTGGTAGGAGAGGAATAGAATAATAATCGACAGCATTGAAGAGTCGATTGACGAGTGCTGGGAAAAGATCAAAATTCAAATATCTACTTGAATTGGGTCTCATGTAGAGTTTGAGAATGTCTCAATCTCATATTTATTAAGAGATTGGGCTTTTGTCTATTGTTGATATGAGTAGGATCATGCTTAAACTTTTGTTGTTAGCAAATCACTAATCTGCCTATTGTAATTAATAGCTTTCCCGTAACTAATATAATATTGTTTCTTATCAAAAAACACAAAACATGCAACACTAGTAGTTTGAAGATCTCAATCAAACAAAATGTACCAACAGCAGTTGAAAAAACTTCACAAAACTCACACTTAATTAGGATATCCTTATCCAAAGTCAATTGTATCAAATATTAGTTGAAACGATTACTAGGATGTATACTCACAGTTATTGATACACCCCCAAGTCCTCTGTGATTGGCCACAACAACATCCCAACCATGCTTAACCATCTTGAAAGCCAAATGTTTGACATACTGTACATTGACATACTATATGTCAGGAAAACAGAAGATACAGAATAAATGGGGATCCCACCTAAATCTGCAAAAATGCTATTTTTCCTCTCTAATTAAAGATGAAAACGAATAGACCTACAAAGAAACTTTTTTCTCTGTGACAAAGTAAACTTAGAAACTGGCATCATGGTTTTGTGAGGAAAGCAAAATAAGAAAAGCAAACGAGGTTTCAATTTTCGGATTATAAACATAATTTATTCAAGCAAATAGAACATAACACAAAGGTTATATAAAAAGCTAAATAACTTACAGCAGAACCTGAATCGCTTGTTAAGCCTGGAATGATGATAATAAGGGGATTCTTATTGTCTTGCTGCACCTCGTTATTTTCTTGAATGACTGGTTTCTTAACTAAAGAGGAAATGACAACATTATTTTAAATTTTTTGTAACTGGGATGTGATATATGCAATACACAAAATCCAAAAACTTTAACTAGTGGAAATATATATTTTATTGGGATGTCAGAAAATGTAAGTGATCTATTGATCTAATAGCATCTTTAAAGTCTGATGCAGCCTATTAATTGATGAAGTACATAAAACCACTGAAATCAATTGTAGGTAAGAATATGGTCTCACTTGAAGTCTGATAAAAGTGCACTCAAGCAGTTTAGATCGAAAGTCCTTATCTTGAATCATCTAAAACAAGGAGACTATGAACTAAACTTTGAGAAATTACTTCAATACCAATAGCCAGAGTTAAATAAATCTTTGTTCTGTTGGTTAGAGAACCTAATAAGGTTAAACCAAAGGTCAATGCTTGCTGTAGCCATCTAGGGTAGACTTTTCTCATGTTCTTCTGGATATCTATATTACATCCTAATTATCAAACGAGTCGTAAGAAAGTTGTAAGTTTCAACAGTACACCAGAAATCATAAGTTCATTTTAAATCCTTTTGGGAATAGAGTTTAAGCTCATATGAGCTCAATCTAATATAATGAATGGCATTTTCTTTCAGCAAACAATGTGCATTTGGAAAAGCCAGACACTTCATACGACAGCAATCAAAGTTGACCAAGCAAGAGAACGATACCTTCAGGATTCGTCACCCAATCCAAAGCAATAGTTCCACCATCAGAAGTAATAAAAAGCTGTCTGGACACTGCATCAGATTAGTACTACTTCGTTTAAAAAATATGCTGATCTATTCGATACTGCAATGAATTCCTTGCCAAAACTCGTGTAATTATAACCAAAAAACAGAATGCTTCCCTTCGAAAACCAAGTGATTTAATCAGTTTAAAAAACTGAAAATTCATGAACCAAACCTCACCTTCTATAATTGACAAGGGGAGGATTCCCTAAATAATGTATAAACAGAGTCTGCAGATGGGGACTACACAACCATGGAGTCGATAAATACCTGTTCACAATCATCCACATGGGGAAAAAATTCAAACAAAAATATTACTTCAGAATCAATAAACCGGCAAATGAAAACTAAACTCGAAAAAACGAGTTAGAGGCTCAATCAATACGCAGGATTCGGATTGAAATGCAACCAATTGTGTAGAGTACCTTCCATGAAGAATCCGACACTTGGAAACTACATCGTGGTAGACTTCTGATAAAGGATTGAAAGTTAAAGTCACGGGCTGACCCTTGAATCCGGAGAACAAATCTTGGAGTACATGAATCTCCAAAAATATATACAGAAATACTATCACGATCAAGAAAAATCCCCAAAAATAGTGAGAAATTGGCACTGATATAGCCGCCCGGAGCAACGCCTCGTACGGCGATATCGCCGCCGAAGCATCGGCCAAGGATTCCATTGTCATCGAATTATTATTTTATTATTATTATATTAAAAATCAGTGGTTTTCGATCTTCCCCATAAAGTTCAACTATATATATATATATATAGATGTATTCGCGAAGGAAATGGAAACTGAGCTTTGGCTGGAAGTTGATTTAGGTACCGAATTGGCCAATCGGAATTCATTCCTTTTTTAAAAGTGTTTTTAATTTAATTTTAATTTGTTTAGTGTAAATCAAAAAATAGAATCATATTTGATCACGCTAAATTTTCCACAAAAATAAAACCGCAATATGGTAAATCCAAATCTAAAGATTTGCATTTCGTTATAATTACTTCGAAACACTCATTTTAAGTTTAAATGAATAAATATATTAAGTTATAAAAACATTAAATTTAACACAATAATAATAATAATTATAACACCATACATTTTTAAGTTTAAGTTTAAATAAATCAATAAATATATTCAAGTTCAAAAAACATTAAAGTTCATTTTACAATAATTAATCACTGCTTGCTAATCCACAACATTGTATCATATTTTAAAATAAATATTAATTTTTATTCGATTTTTTGTATAAAAACATTTTAGTCGTGTATCAAAGTTTCAAAGAGACAAAAAATCATATTAGATGGTTTCACGGAACAATTTTTTAGACTGATCTCCTACTCAAACCGACCTATAAAATAGTTTTCGTTTGGAAAAATATTTATAAAACGTTTTTATAAAAATGTTTTCTTAAAAAAAATATAAAAATATTAAAAAATGTTTTAATTATGCGTGTGGGCATTCATTCAATAAACACATATTTACAATTAAAAAGTGTTATGTTTTGTTTCCATCGCTGATTTTACTTCTAAAAATGTTTTTTTAAAAAATACATCTTCGTTGTTATTTAAAAATACACTTGAATCCTAAAAAAAAAATTTACCCTTGAAAAATACATTTTTAAAAAATATTTTACCAAAAAAATTATTTCAAATAATTAATTTAAATTTTTTTCACTTATAATATACTAAAAATATTTATCAAAACAAAACCTCAATTTTTATATCAAAAATATTAAAAGAAAATTTCAATTATTGTGCTCTTTGAATAAAACGTTGGCTTGACCTTGCCTCGTACCGTTACCGTTGTGGCAGTTGAGTTGAGTGCTCTTTCAAACACAAATGCTTCGACTCCAAAATGCTGGCCGCGGCCACCTCCTCTTCCTCCGCCGCCGCCACCGTCACATCCGCACCTTCGTTAACGCGAGAATCAAATGGGTCCGGGATCCTTACCTCGACACCGCCGTTGAGAGAGAGAAAAATCTGAAACCCTTGCTTTCACTCAAAGATCTCATCCTCTCCCACCCTTCCCAAACTCTGCCAATCTCCTCTGTTTCACCTTTGAAGCCCCACCTACAAATCCCCACCACCGCTAGGACATTCTTCCTCAAATACCCATTAATTTTCAAAATATTTCTCCCCCCTCACAAACCCAACTCCCTCCCACATGTTAAACTCACCCCCAGATTGCTCTCCCTTCACCAGGACGAAATCTTGATACTTGATGCGCCTCGTTATCGTAAAGACGTAGCAGAAAGGCTGGTCAGGCTTCTGATGATCGCGAGGGCTGGAAAGCTTCCTCTTTATTTGATCGATATGTTTAAATACGATTTGGGATTACCCCATGATTATTTGTCGACGCTGTTGCTGGAATTTCCTGACTATTTTAGCCTTTGCAATATGGGATTTCGGGATTCGAGTGGTAGTGTTGTACTTGGATTAGAACTGGTCTCTTGGAGGGATGATTTGGCTGTTTCTGTGGTGGAGAAGAGAGCCAAAGAGAATGGTGAAACGGGTACGAGGACTAAGTTTTCGATGAATTTACCAAGAGGATTTGATTTGGAGAAGAAGGTGGTGGAATGGTTGGATGAATGGCACAAGTTACCTTACATTTCACCATATGAAAATGCGTTCCATTTGATTCCGAATAGCGATCAGGCGGAGAAGTGGGCGGTGGCGGTGATCCATGAGCTGCTGAGTTTGCTGGTGTCCAAGAAAACAGAAAGAGAGAATGTCTTTCGTTTGGGAGACTTTTTGGGGTTCGGCCGACCGCGGTTAAAGAGGGCGTTGGTGCATTTTCCAGGGATCTTTTATGTTTCAAATAAGATAAAGACACAGACTGTGGTTTTGAGAGAGGAATACAGGAAGAGTATGTTAGTTGGAATGCACCCATTGATGCTGATGAGAAATAAGTACATCAGTCTCATGAATCTGGTTTTGAGAAGGGGTAAACCTAGAATTCGAGTCCTTCAACATAGAAAAGGATCGACTTCTTCTTCTTCGACAAGAGGCAAAAAGAAAGACGACCAGAACAGATATACCATAAGTGACAACGATATCGATTAGGAGGATGATATATTGATGGTGGGAAATGGTGATGTCTGATACAAGCTATATTGATGGTGGGAAATGGTGATGTCTGATACAAGCTGTAGGATCAAGTTTCGGACACTGTATTAAAAAGTTATAGCTGATGATAGATTGTTGTCCATAGGCGGCCGCGACTGCACGGGAATGTGTGTGATTCATGCCCAAAGTAAGTTAATATGCCTCATCTTGTGATAGCAGAACACCATATAGGTTGTGTGAAGGTAACACCATTTGGATTTTGAAGTGTTTGCCCCAGTTTCTTATTTGTTTGTTCACTTTATAGTGCCACTAAAGTTGTACATATATTTTTTTAATTATATCAAAGTCTTGCAAAATAATGCTATCGATTTTTTAAAGTTATATAAAAATCTCTTAAAAATATTATATTTAATTTGATGCATACACAAACATTTGTGCCACGAATACTGTGTCAATACAGTTGTACAACGATCAAATGATATTATGTTCGTGTAAAAATCGAATACAAGGTAAGTAAACCTTGAATAATATACTATATATCGTGAATATTTGTAAAAATTGTCACTTGACAATTAATCATCCTTGTGTGGTTCAGGAGAGGAAGGACCATTACCTATTTTTGACTTCGTCCTGCAAAATTCAGTAAAATTTTTGTAGATTCCAGTTATATTTGTGAATAATTCAAAAAATACAAGTGAGCAGCAATTTTTTGATGGGAAAATAGTTTTTTTTTTTTACCATTAATTGTCCATTTTTTTTTTGTTTTGGTCCAAACTTTTTAAAGTTTGGTTTTGGTATCGTTATTTTGGTCCAACGAATGATATGACATCGGAAAATATTAACGTGAGAGTCTGAGATCGAAAAATGTCATGTCAAGCTGCCATGTCAGTAATTGAACCAAAATAACTGAAAATTAAAAGTTAATGCACCAAAACCAAAATTTGAAAAATTAATGAACCAAAACTAAAAAAATAGACAAGTTAATGGAATAAAAAAAAATCATTTTCCTCTTTATAGATAGAATGTTGAGAAAACTAGAAAAGGTAAGTTAATTTCACTGCACCTGTCTCGGCGTCTGTCAAAGAATACCCTCAACGAGTGCCTTGTAGCAATTGGAAGTTCTGAATATAACCACATAAATTGCATTTTAAGTTAATATGCTTTACCACAAATCAAATTAATTTTTCCTACAGTTTCTTCTCACTTCAGCACATCGTTAACCTTAATGTTACTTTAAAAATCGAAGAATTACGAAACAACCATTAGTTCAAAATAGTGTTCTAAAAATTGCCGTCTAGAACTGCCCAAGTGCTAGGCGATTGTTTATAATCCCGAATTTTAGAGAAGCGTTGATACATTAATCGGTTGGCTAGATGGCTCAAAATTCACTTAGGTCGCCTAAATTAATATAATTTTTTTTTATTTTAAAATATTTTTAAAGATTATTCGGTAAATTTAGTCATCAAGTTCTATCGAATGAAGAGAAGAAACATGTCATTTTGAATTCACCACAGATGACTTATTGGAGAAATATGAACAAAAAGATAGATATTTAGGCTAAAAAAAACCGCCTACATGGTCGTCTAAGTGTGTAGATATTAAGTGGTGGGTAGCTGCTCGCCTACCGCTTATCACTTTTTAAACACTGACTCTAAATGTTACACACATCGTCGATCAAGGATACAATATGGACATAAAGATAAAGATTTTGGTGATCGATATTTTCATCGAAATTAAAAATGATATGGAAAATAGGTATTACTTGATTGTAAAATGGAAAAAGATGGTTGGATTGTCTTTGGCAAATTGATCCCAGCTTCATTTTTAACCACATGAGCCGATACGGAGCTTTCACCAGCCAACACCATTATTGCCTTTGCCTAAAACGAGCCAAAACAATTCAGTTTTATACATCAGGTTTTTGAGTAGTTAAAAAACCTGCACGAAATTTCAGTTTTAGTTCGTTTTTTTTAATATTATTATTATTATTTTTTGCAATTATCATATTTTCCCACATGTCGCCAACATGGTTATAATAGGTAAAGTGCTCGTAAGCGTTGTCATTAAAAAAAAAGACTATAATATTGTAAAACAAATGACTAAAATCACTAAAAATATAAAAGATAATGTCTAAAAATCAATTTTGATAATATAAAAAATTCCAAAAATCAAACATAAACGATGAAAAAAGCAAGTTCTCTATAAAAAATATAATATCTTGTTGCATATTTAATACAATATATGCGTGTGTATTTATGTATGTATATATTTATATATGTGAGCATGAGCACGTGTATTTGTGATTAATGTTACCTCATCAACGGAGACATTATCAAACACATTGACAGTCCCTTGGTAAAAGATCGTCAGTTGTGCTCCTTCAGATTTGTCAAGTGATGGGAAAAGATTTGCA
Organism: Henckelia pumila; assembly: GCF_033568475.1. Taxonomy (NCBI): domain Eukaryota; kingdom Viridiplantae; phylum Streptophyta; class Magnoliopsida; order Lamiales; family Gesneriaceae; genus Henckelia; species Henckelia pumila. The sequence continues at coordinate 16,758,769 of NC_133123.1, read as the reverse complement.
TTGACATCACACCTAATATTAAGCACTTTAACTTCTTCATATTTCACATGGAGATATACATATATATAATATACATAGGAAAAATCGTGTTTTTTTCGTCAACTTGTTCAAGTTTGGGTTTATATCCATTAAGTTTTTTAAAGTTTGGTTTTGGTGTATTAAATTTTAATTTCTGATTGTTTTGGTTGAATTAATGATGTTACACCAAAAAGTGCTGACATTACATCGAAAGGCTGACGTGACATTGAAAATTATTAATCTCTCATAATCCACATTAGTAATTGACTAATTGTACTAAATTATTTTTATAAAAAAAACACTAAAACTAAACTTTAAAATCATTTGTTGTGTGAAGATGATGGTAGACTCGTAGTTTGGGCCCTTAAAGCCATTTATTGGGAATTACCGATCTTAGGTCTCGTCTCAAACTTAAGATTTTATTGTCAGATGAATCAAAGACATCTAGAAATAAATAATTTCTCATTGTGCAAACTCGTATACTTACTTTATACTGGGAAGAAGCTTTTGCTCGAGAATTGAAGCTGGCCGAGACCATGCGTTGTGAAATGCGGGGGACAACGTAAAAAACGTCGACCCCTCTCGATATTTTCTTGATCTTCCACCGTGCGATTTTTGGATGAGATGTTTTACTTCATGGAGATGGTTTCTTCGAAAAAGATCCAAGGGTCTCGAGTCTTCTTCAACGTGATTCGTATCGGTTTCGGACGAGGAGCTTGATTGATAAAGTTTGTGACTATTTTGCACACCATAGTTGTCAACTTTACTTATAAAATCCCTCGCGATATCAGTATTGCAAGACATGTCTTGCATGTGAGAGAGAAAAATACAATGAAGAAGTACTAATAAATGTCGAATGATGTTGTCAAAATAAATAAATAAATAAATAAAATGTCGAATGATGTGTTTGAGAAAAGACAAAGAGGGAATTGTAAGTAACGGCAGAGGGAGAGGGGGCACAATTTTATTTGGGCAGGCGCTTCGGAGAATTCAATTGAATCCATTTTAAAATATACTAGCAATTAGGGATATTTTGAAATGCGGATGCTTCGGTTTTTAATCAAATTTTGAATTAAATCGATACTATCGGTTTTTCAAAATTGCAAAGCAAACCTAGATTTCGGTTCGGTTTAGATTTCGGTTCGGTTCAGATTGGTTTGAATGATCAATTTACGACTTCGGATTTTTTTTCCCCAAAAAAAATAATTTGATTGTTTTTAAACATAATTTAATTTTATAAAATAAATGTTATAGATAGAAAAATATGGATATTTAAAAAATATTAAACCATTTATAATGTAATATGTAATAGAACTACAAATTTTGCGTCAAAAAGTATATAAAATATTTAAAATACAATCAAAATCTATAAATTTCAAATCCTTCTATTTAAGCCCAATCCATTAATTTTGTTACTACTATGGCATCGGACTTGTATGTTCGTTAGAGCACCTCTAATCCAACACTATTTTAGCGTAATGGGTTTCTTCTCCAACCTAGCGCTATTTTTAGCGCTAGGTTAGCGTAGGCTTTTTTTTTTTTTTTTTTAAAAAAAATAATCTGATTTGTTTTTCTTTTATTTTATACCTTTTTTTATTTCTATGTTTTTATCATTACAATTTATTTGTTGTAATTATGAATTATAAGATATTTTGATTTAAAATTTGAATAATCTTATCATATTTTTAATAAATATATAATTATTTTTTTTAAATAAAAAAATGTTTAATAGATAACCACCTTACTTAATTATTCTTTTTATAATACAATATTAATTAATAAATATATAAATTATTGTATTTATAAATATTTTATGAAATAAATTAGATAAAAAAATTTATTTGGTAATAAATAAGTAAATTTAAGACGTGAATTATATTATTAGTTGAATAAAATAATAAAATTTTAATTTCATAATTACGAATGTTATATGTAATTGTTTTTAATATTATTTTTTATGTGTAATGAATTTTAATAATAATTTTAATTCACTAAATTATGTAACTTTAATTTAATTAATTAACATCGAATATAAAAATACAATTTTGAGAGAAAAAAAGATTACAAACACTAAATTTATTGAAAATCAAAGATAATGATGCAAAATGAAATAAACAAACATAACAAAACATTAAATTTTCGAAAATCACAATACAATACAATATAAAATAAAATAAACTAACCAACACTTAAAATCAAAGATAACGATACAACATAAACTTAAACAAGATAATAAACAACAAATTATTAAAAATCACACTACAATAAAACAAAATACATTGGATGACAATCATTAATGAAACTTTAAAAAGGCGGTAAGCTGGATCCGGATCTTCCAATGTCTTCAAAATATTTTCCATAGTTGAGACTATCACGTGCACGTTTCCTTTCTTCCCTCTCATTCAAAATTCTTGATTGTTCGGCCCGAAAGTTTTCACGCAAAGATCGATCTTGAATAGAGTTGAGATCTATTACTAAAATTTTGTTTTCTTCTTGAAACCGGGTCAGGATCCAACATTTGTCGATTTTGTTCTATTTTTGTTTCATTTTGTTCCAATTTTCGTTCAGTTTGCTGCATCCGTTTCAGTTGTAATTCATTGTTTTGTTCACGATAAGTATTTTCATGTTGGATAATCTCAAAAAAAAATTTCTTGTCCTAATTTCATTGATTCAATTGTTTGTGACATATATTCATCTTTTTTCTTTTCAATTTGGATTTTTTCACTCCAAGTGGTCGCTGTGATGAACTACCACCACTATTTTCATCACTTAAGTTAATCTGAAATGGTGATAATCCAGGGGACGCTGATTTGGGAGAATCTGTTGCTTGTGTGTCTGATTGTGGAGATTCAAAAAATTCAATACCTCTTTGAATTGGTGTACGTGACGGGATAGGTGAAGCTGTAAATTTCTCCATATCTTTCATAATAGTCCATACATGATTAAACTTAAAACCTTTCTTGAAATTAGCATCCTGTTTCATTAACTGTTTTGCACGGATAATTTGTACGTAAAATTAAAGTAAAGATAAATATAATAAAGTAATTATAGTAATAAATAAGTGTAGAAATGTTATGACACAAAACTCACAATATCCATTTCTGAAGCACCGCTTGGATGGAGTAGTTCAACTTGTTGGATGCAGGCTCTTAATTTACTAATTACCGACAATATTAACCCCATACGAGATTACACAGATCTTTTGTTACGAACTTCTGTAATGTCGGGTGCTCTGGAATTGTTGTAGCTTTGCTCGACACGATCCCATAATTGATTTCGCGATTGGTTTATGCCTATGATAGGATCTTGAGAAATGTCAAGATAAACATGACAAAGGTGTATATCTTCTTGAAATGAATAAGAAGCAGATCGTGCATTCGTAGCCATTGAAAGTAAAATATGTTGGGAGATAAGAATTGAAAATGGTGATTCGAAAATAAATTAGTTCGTATGAATTTATTGAATCTAGATGATATGAAGTTGATGATTGTGATTGAATGTAATCTAATCAGACGGTGTATAAATCAGATCAGATTTTCAAAATATAAGATAAAGATCCTATGGTTTCTATCTACATGAAATCTAATCCGACAGTTAATATATATGATCAGATTTTTTGGATATAGGATAAAAATATATAAATAAATAATTTTTTTTAATTTATATATAATTATATTATAAATTTATTGCTACACGTATTGTTGTGTACATTATTATATAATATTAAATAATTATATTATAAATTTTTAATAATATTATAATATAAAGCATACATTAAAAAAATATTTTTATGTATATAAACAAATGGAAAGACATTATTGTGGCATTGGTACCCACGCAACATTGACAACTTCAATGTACTCTGACAATGTAAATAATTTATTGGATGTAAGATAAAGATCACACAGTTTCGATTAAATAAAATCTAATCTGATAGTGTATAAATTGGATTGGATTATTGATGTAGATAATGTTAATAGCTTTAGTTTTGCTATATATGTAAATCATATGATGAGTTGGATGTCATACGTACCAATTTCCAACTATCAATATACAATATGAATTTTCAAAATTTTCATTTTTTTCATTCAGCATCATCCATCTCATCTGATAAATTTGATTCACATATGCAAGATCACTTTGAGTCCATTCATGAAACATAAAATTTATTAGGGAGCCTAGCCACCAATAACACAATTTTAGCAGCTTCATATGCTGAGCAATATGAATCTGAAGTGAAACATGGAGGGTCGATTCCAGGGCATATCGTAATTTGACGTGATAGAAAAATGGCTGATCGTAACCTATTCAACGATTATTTCGTTGAGAATCCAAGATACAATGAAGTAATGTTTCGAAGACGTTTTCGAATGTCACGGGGCCTTTTCTCTCGTATTGCTGATGCTGTGAAGAATCACGATCGCTATTTCACACAACGGGTAGATAGTCTTGGTCCAATTAGACTCTCTACTAATCAAAAAATTACAGCTGCAATGCGGATGTTGGCAATGCTGATGAATATATTAAGATAGGAGAATCAACTACAATTCAATGTCTTCAACGTTTTTCTCGAGATATTGTAGAGGTGTTTGCAGAGCGATATCTAAGGTCACCTACCCCCACTGATATTGATAGACTACTGTGTATTGGTGAAAAACGTGGATTTCCTGGAATGTTAGGAAGCTTAGATTGTATGCATTGGAGATGGAAAAATTGTCCAACAGCATGGGCAGGATAATATGCGGGCCTTAGTGGTTCTCCGACCATTATTTTAGAAGCAGTTGCTGATTATGATCTATGGATATGGCATGCATTTTTTGGTATGCCGGGGTCTAACAATGACATTAATGTTCTCGAGGCATCCAATCTATTTTCAAATCTTGCACAAGGCATCGCTTCTCCGGCAAACTACTTTATTGGGGGAAAAGAGTATCATCAAGGATATTACTTAGCGGATGATATATATCCTAAATGGTCAACTCTTGTACAAACTATTCATGATCCACGTGGTCCCAAAAAAAAAAATTGCAATGAAACAGGAATCGTGTAGAAAAGACGTCGAACGCGCATTTGGAGTACTTCAATCACGATTTGCAATTGTAGCATCTCCGGCACGTGTTTGGCAGAAGAAACAGTTGCATGATATAATGATTGCTTGTATTATAATGCACAACATGATCATCGAGGATGAGCGTGACTTGGATACACCAATACAAGATGCGATGGAAGCACCGACTCCGAATGTGGAAGTGGTTACAGATCAAAATATAAGATTTCAAGAATATCTTGCTCGGTAAAAAAAATTAAGGGATAGAGAGGCTCACTTCGCACTACGAGATGCACTAATCGACCATTTATTAGATTTATATAGTAATTCGGTTAATTAAAACTTACTTATTTGTGTTTAGTTTCTATTTTGTGAGCATCATTTTAATATTTTTTGTATTCCAATATGTTATCTTCAGATTATTTTTATGTGTGATTGTAATTACTAATGAAGTTTAATGATTTAAAATAAAATTAAAAATCATAAAATAAATACTAAGTTTAAATATTAAAATAAATAAAATTAAATATTTTAATAATTATTAAAATATATTTAGTTAAATTTTTTAATTCGTTAATATTTCTAATGAGTATTTATGTAGAAATTATTATTTAGATATTAATGATATTTAATTATTATGTTAAAAATATTTGGTGGAATAAATTAGTTGTTGTAAATAAAATAATAGAAAATATTTCGAAAATATTCTTTTTAGTGTAGAGTTTAGTGTGAATGAGTTGGAGATGATTTTTGTATTTGGTGTAGGAAGTACACTATCTTGGAGTTAGTGTTACACCAAGATAGCGTAATGGATTGGAGATGGTCTTATAGCTTCGTAAAATTTCAAATTTGTCCTCCTTTTTCTTTCAAAATTTTATCTTGTTGCTCAGTTATCGTAATGTTTTTTGTTTTCTTTTTTAGTAAAACTATAAAAAGCAACCCTCAATCCTTTACCCCCAACCAAATAAGTTGTCAATCCTCAATCTTTTAAATTTTACATTACAATGATTTTCAAACAATGTAAAAATACTACAATAGAAACATAATAATTAATCCAACATTAAGAGTAGTCGTCTTTTAAGTTTTAAGTAACGTAACCATCATCCACAAAAATTATTTGACCGTCCCTTTCCTTTTAAGGGTCTTCTCGAATTTTAAAAGGGCAATTGCATTATGCATACACTATTTTTGTGAAATACTGAGATTACTAAAAATCTCTTATGAAAAAAGAATGATTTATTAGCTTCATGTATTTTTTTAATCTTGAGCATATATCTCCCCATGTTTCAAATTTTGATCACGTAACTCTTTGTCTGTACGTGTTTTCAGGGATATTTAAGCTCATCAAAACACAAGGGCGGTTAATAGTATAGGAGATTTTCAGCAATCTCATGATTTCAAAGAGGTAGTATATGCAGTTATCTCAATTAAAATTTTAAAAAAAATAGGAAAAAAAAAAACCCGAGAACGTAATAAGATTATTGTAATATATATATAAGCTTATATGAAAGCATCAAACATACAAGACGAGCCAACCCATACACGAAATGTGGTAAACCTGAGAACTAATTATTAGGGCATTTGATCAAACACCTACAGAAATAGACATCGGTGTGATGCTGAGCTTTGATACATTGAGCGGAAATCAGCAAACCAGAGTGGACTGTGTATGTGTTGCAAGTATCATCGCACCCCTTCATCACGCATTCATCATACTGCAGATCCACTCTACATTCTCCACCCAAACAACCTAAAAAACATACACACACACCATTAATTTTATAACGTTTTTTTCTCTCGTTGACTATCCCGGGATCGCTATAATATACGGTCTTATAGATCTATATGGTTGAGACGAGTTCACTCAGCCCATATTTACAATTAAAAATAATATTTTGTGTTGAACATGAGATATGTATAATAAAATTGATCCATGAAAAACTGTTTGCTACGAGTTTTTATGAATTATAGAGTACATGAAGGTCTTTACCGGAGACGATGGCGAAGAACACAGTAGCAACTAAGAAAAACGCCAATGGATTTGCCATGTGATTTGTTTGAAATTCTGGTTTCTTTGAAAGAAGTTGAAAATATGGGACTATATATAAAATTTATTAGACGTATACGATCTTAAAGTTAATTTCCTTTTGTTGTTGTCGGGGTACTGTAATCGTGCCTTGTACCATTCCCTCAAAATATCATATCTTATCTTATTATATATAAATAAATAAATATATATATATATATATATATTTTTTTTTTAAAAAAAAAGTAAAGAAGAAAAAACTTGGATGCCACGGCCGAATCCTGGGATTATTTTTAGCACGTTTTAAATGAAAATTAAATATATTTTGGGAGATGATATTATATGGTTAAATAGAATTCACTTTGAATATTTTGAAAAAAGTCGTAATGTGTGAGCAGTTATGTATTATTAATATTCATTTGAAGCATATAAAATTCAAGACTGCAAATCTTTGGATTGACCAAACAAACACAAAGAAAAGCTAAATAATTCGTAAAAATTCAGAATTTTGCATAATAATATTTACTAATTATGTAATCTTATGCCTTGCAATAAATACTATTACGGGATCTTATACGTCACATTAAATGTCATTTCAATTTTTCCATTTCAATAGAGTGACACACAACTTCGTTTTGTTTTTTCTTCCCATTCATCATTTATATGGGTGAATGGCGATTTTTCTTCTTAGTTAGTAGACTTGTAATGGACGATTTTATTCAATAAAATTACAAATTTTTCCCGTAAAAAAATGTAATTTCAATTTTAGACATTTTTAAAAAAAATTAGGTGAGCATAAAATAAAATTTTAGGTTTTTGTTCCATAACTAAAAGAGTTTAATTATATACGCAATGTACAACTAAAAAAATAATTCCAAAGTTCTACCAATAACAAATTACCATAACAATATCACTGGTTTAAAAATATTGTTCAGAATATTAAAACATTTTAGTTAATAAATTTGTTCACCATTTTATATAATACATTAATGAATGATTTATTTTTTGAAAAGAAAATCTTGTTTTAAAAATGATACATCTAAAGTCTAAACAGAAAAGATATAGTAATTAAATCACAAACAAATCAAATTGTGTCAAACATTTAGTGAACAATGAGACTAAACCCAAACAAAAATATTAGTAATACTTTTCCCAATTATGGTAGAACTCAAACATAAATAAATATTCCAAACAACAATATTAGAAAATTTTTTCCCCAATTAGTACCACAGAAACCCTAAACAAACATATGCATGATGCATCTTCAAAATTGGAAAATCAGATGAGACGTAATAATTGAGTTTGTGCTTTACAATTTTTATAACTATAAAAATTGAAGAAATTTTTTTATCATAATAAGCTTGTGCTTGTGCTTTTTTTTTTTTTTTTTTTTGGAGTTAATGAGCTCGTGCTTTATAAATAGTAAAAACAGTACAGATGTATAAAAACATATCAAAATTGAGTAATAGTTTGTATATTGTCGTCATATATCAAAAGAACTATCGTGTTTAAAAAAGAAGAAGATAGAAATGTCAAATGGTAGTTTTGTCCAATCATATTATATAACTCCAAGGGTGTGTTTGAAGTTGTGTATAACTAATCGGCATATAAATTATCTTATCTATCTTACGTTTTTTTTTTCATATTATTTATCCATCTTTCAATTATTTATCTCACATCAATCAAATCATAAATTATTTATCTTACATCAATCAAATTATTGAATTTAAATTACTATATTACCCTTTATAAATAATATTATTCATATTTTTATTAATTATTAAAATGATAAAATAGTAATTTACTATTTTCATATAATATATAATCAATCAAATCAAACAAACTATAATCTATCAATCAAATCAAATCTTATATTAATTATCATTTCTTATTTATTTTTTATTATAATATATTACTTATCTCTATATTATTATCTTATCTCCAACTTCAAACGTACCCCAAATGAATTTGAAATTAAACATTTCAAATCCATAATAATAGTTCAAACCACAACGTACAAGTTATTTTGCCAAGATATTTTAGATATTCCCTCAAGTTCAAATCCTTTTAACCAAACACAACCTCCGTGTTTGCCCTAGATTCTTAGAAGAGGTTTTTTGCAACACTTTTCTAGTCCTCATAATGTGGTATGTGATAACAATGACTTGAGATTCTTTCACTTCATGGAACTGATAATATTTGATGGTAAAGAGATAGAAATGTCAAAACCAGTTAGCATAGTAGACTAGGTGGATCTACCTTTTATGCAGGTTAGGAAAATACCAATCCAAATTACATATCTTAGATAACATCCCGTATCTAATTGGTCAATTTTACGTATAATTTGGCGGTTGAGAATTTGTCAATTCAAGAAACTACCTATTTTATATAAGGGATTGGGCAACCAACAGGTGTATAACTTATTTTGAAATAATGAAATTTGACATGTCTATTCCCAGAACAAAAAAAATTAGTTAATAATTTTCGAAAATAAAATTACTTGAATTTTGGAGAATTTCTTGGAATGCCCTACCTACGTACAAGTTAGAGGATTTCTTGATCATTTTCAAAATACTGGTTATTTCGATTTTATGAAATAACCAATTTGAAAATATATTTTTTTACTCTGTAAAACTTTCTATACTTGAGAAGCGAAGTGTTACAATTTGATATCTCTTCTCTCTTCTCTCCTTGTTTATTTATTTTTTGTCCTACAATTCGATTTCTAATTTTCGTAAAATAGTTCATATTTAGGTTGTATCTTGATAGATGGATTTGAAGCTAATAATTTCAAATCTTATATCATAACAAATCCATTGAAGCTATAAGAAATGATACAACCACCGGCTGGAGATTTGGAATCCATTGCTGATCGAAGGTGCGCGGTCGAAACCGAGAACGACGAAGAACAATCATCCCCTTCAACTGGAAACACATCTATAAAATTTTGTTCTCAATTTTATTTTTCTTCTCCAACAAAGAATTTGGCCTTAAGCTATACAATTTGCCTCCATGTCTTTGTCACTTTTGAGCCACTTCCTTTGGATCAGAAGGATCATTGTACATCCAAAAATAACCCAAACTGCTGCCCATTATATTCATCAGTACAGCGGACATAGCTGAAGGTAACGCGACCAATGATGATGCAAAATGGGACGTCGCTAAAACCACTCCCAACGACGAATTTTGCATACCAACCTGCGACGAGCAGTGACTAAATTAGTAAATTATCCCAACAGAATTTTTCATCCATGTAAGCACAAGAAGTGCTGATCAAAATCTTTTGTGAACAGTACAAGCTATGCCCGAACAGCTAATGATAAAAGGTTTGCTGCAGATATTTTAAACTGAATAATAGTCGAAACATTGTCTTTTGGTTATATAGAATTAGCTTATTTGAGAAATCTTACTTCTATGGAAATGGCACGCCGTTGTGGCTCCTTAAATCCACTAAAAGTAGCAGCTAAATACCTGCAAAGGAACCTCGAAGATTCATATATTTTTCATTGTGTGGATGAATTTAACACTCAGTCACTTCCACTTAATAAGAAATGGAATTGGGATCTCTTTTACCATACCAAGCAAACGATTCAATCAAACCAAAGTGGCGAAGTAAAAATTTAATGTGGGATAAGCAGCAACAGGAAAGAAAAGAATATCTTACCCCACAAAGAAACCTGCCAAATGTAGCAATAGTACTGAGAGTACCACAACCCCCAACTCACTAGAGAGTATTGTTTGAACACGAAGCAACAGAGAAGCATCAGATGGCAGCGATGTAGCAATTAATGAAGACTTCAGACGAACGACATTTTCCGAGAAAACGCTGAAAAACCAAAGCAGCAATTCAGAAAGCAATTCTAGAAGAGAGGATGAGAAAACATAGATCCAGCAACAATTGCCATTATAAATGCAACATAATAATTGAAACATGGTGTTTGGACTATTGTATGGTTTAAAAATATTCGAGACTAACAGTTATCGATTTTGATTCACCGGCAGCCATTTAATCCTATGAATATTATCCTCGATAGCAGCATCTTTGTTCTATAGAAACTATCCACAGAAATGAGTTTTCAATAAAATAACGGCAAAAATTCAGACCTGGAAGCAAGGAGTGAGGATGCTAAGACAGCTAGCAGAGGAGCAAAGGGAATCCCCATTTTCACAGCTTGAGGAAATGTGCTTTGTAGCCAGGATCCTAGCAGAACAGGAGCAACCACCACCTAAACAAAAAAAAAACATAAATCATTTGAAATAACATGGAAAAATAAAATGAAAAGTTTATCGTGGGAAATGGTAATCTCACCTGTAAGGTACTGATGGAGAGTTTAGAAGCATCGATTGGAACGTAGGCTCCAGCAAGAATCTTAGTCAAAAGTGGTGTAAGAATTACTGCTCCAAGGGTGGTACAAACTGTCATTACTATAGACAATGGTACATCTCCTCGAGCAATTAAAGTTACCTGTAAAACTATTTTCAGAGAAGTGAATGAAATCATGAATGGTATTTTTTTGTTTTTTATTAGAGGAAATTTTTTTTATCAGAATTCGTCAAAATTTGAACAAAATTAACAGGTGGCAGCCATGCATAGAAAATTAAGAGTATGCACAGCGCCATATCAATATAAAAAAAATCCCATTATTGGAGGAAAATCGATATATTGGTTAAATAAACAACAGTGAAAGTTCAAGCAAACGGTATTTTGAAACATCACAAGAAATTATCAATTACTTTCTGATCAGGTATCGATAATATAATTGCACTTGAGAAGTAGATTATTCGTTTTCCGAAAATGAGTGCCTAGGAATATTCATATCCAGGGTCGAAGAAAAATAAGCACAAATTCTATGCTGAAAATAAAAATTGATCCCATGCACCAAGGTCGACAGCATGTGAGTACTGTATGTTACTTAACTCAAAAACCTTAGCAAAAATTTATTTCAACAATAATTATGCGAAACCATTTTCACGATTGGTGTCCATTTTGAGAATCCTTAATCTAGTTATTATCTAAAAAAGGACAGTTTATAATGGTAAAATCAAGATTTAAATGATTTTTATCCAAAATTAGCAAAGTAGAAAAATAAGTAACAGAGTCACATAAAAAAAATTCTTCTGCTTTTCTCCTAGATAAGACATAAATCCGTTTTGAGAAAAGTACTAGTAAACAGGAAGGGCATTGCAAAAGAACTATAAAGGATCTTACCACGTTGGAGGCTGTACCACCTGGACAACTACCAAGCAAAATCAAACCTACTGAAAGGGAAGCCGAAAGCCCCAAAATCTTGCTAACTATGAATCCAAAAGCGGGCATAATGGTGTATTGAGCAGCGCAACCGTAAAGTATCTGATACAAGAGATACATAGATCTCATGATATTTGATAAACCAGTAATAGCTACATGAAAATTTTGGCAGGCTAGATTCATTAGTTGCACATGGTTTAACCACGATACACAGTCTAATTTAAAATCATTAATCAGCAGCATCACAATTAGAATAGCATGATTTTTTTTGGTTATTTATTCAGTTATATTGCTTTATGCTAGCAGTAAAAACAGCTTTAAAGGAATCCAAGATAACCAATGCAGAATCGACATAAAAAATGTTGAGAGACAGTCCCACGATACAAATCGATTTGGAAATATCCATATTTTGTGTTGATATTTTTTATCATACAAGAGATTTGAGCAACTTTATTTTTGAATCACATAGAAAAATTGAGAATAAATCACTATAATAAAGTCTAATACAAAACATTGTCCTCTTCTAGCATTACACTTATGACACTCGAGGACTCTTGATGACCTGCATTTCAAATGACCCATACGCTATCCAGAGAATAGAATCTTGTTGAAGCTCAAAATCACACAATTCATCGTGCAATCTATGTCAATAGTGCAACCAATACATTTCATTTCATGTCCTGATCCACTATTAGTCAAACCAAGGCCTCAAAAATTGTTCTAACTTCACCAACTCAAAGACACAAATAATTACATGACTTACAAATAGTCAGAACTATGGTGCATTTGATCCTACTTGAGTTCGATCGGAAGTTTTCTAGCACTTCAAATTCAAGATCTAAAACATCATTGAGCTCGAGTCTATTAAAAAATACCCTTCAATTTATAAAATTACTCGTTACATGCATAATGTATTATTATTATTTTAAAGGTAGAATAATAATATGGATAGCATTAGAAAAACAACCCCTCAAATTTCAGTCCTACCCCTTAAACCTGAAAACGATAACGAACAAAATCCACTTTAGCAACTCAAACTCAAACTCAAACTCAAACTCAAACTCGAGTCCGAGTGTAACTAACTAAATGAGAAACGCACTCACTCACTAGAGACTAGTGACAGGCAATTAGGCTCCTTGCAACCATGATCATAACACTAACCATAACATGCAAAAGGGGTGGTGGGTTGGCATGATCAAGTATATTTTTCTTCGTAAAGATGGAGTAAATATATGATTAAAATAATTTTTTAATTCACCCCCTTAAATCGAATTACGGGCTATATATAAATAGATTGAACGAAAGAAGATAAACTCACGGAAAATGGCCTTTGCATGAAGAGATTGACCAAATCTTTGAGCTCCAGTGTAATCCCCATAGCCAGCATAATAAACCCAAGAGTTAAGCTATACGAAGTTGGAGCTCTTCCCACAAACCAAGAAAAAACGGATGGCTTGAAGCAAGCAACGAGCCCTCCAACAGTCACATAAAGTGGATACAAGCTTGCTGCTGTAGCCAACCAATTTTCCCATATGGGTTTCTCTAAAACCGCAGCATTCGCAGCTTCTGATCCTTCAAAATTCTCACTGACGCTACATTTAACGGCAAATCTTGAATTCAAGCAGTTTGGTCTCGCGGAAACGTTCATGGGTATGATGGGTTTGTACGGCGGTATCCAAGAATTGGATTGTTTTGGGCAGGAAATGAATGCACGGAGACACAAAGAAGCAGCCATCGTTGATTTGAAGAGAAACAAAGCTTTCCCTTCAACTTGGGAGTTGGGATTGTTTGATTGAAGAAGTGCTGGATGAATGAAGAGACTGCTGGTTTTTCTTTTTCAGAACATTTTACCATTTATAATATAATATATTTTCAGATCTTTCATCCGATGATATCTTGGCAGCTAATCCTGACCGTCAATCCAGATCCAAGATATATTTTATTTTTTAGTTTTGAAAATAAATAATGATTCATGATGGAAATTGGAAACGTGGTACTTTATAATAACAAAATCTCCAACTCAAGCCTATTGGTTACTCCAAAAGAGATTATATGGTGCATGCATCACCGTTCATTTGATACAGAGCCTCGCAAGATACGTGGGTCTCAATTTATGTCCGAACAATTTTCGATTTAGTTTTAAATGTTTGAGGATATTTTTGGTTCAATCTCAAATAAATTATATGAGTTTATTTAGATAGTGTTTGAAAAAGTTTCGAAACATTTTTCAGCTTTTTCTTAACAAAATTTTGAAATTATGTGAAATTTTATTTTAAAAAAAAAAAAACTTAGAAGTGTTTTTTAAAAGCTCTTCAAACACTACATTAGTCTCAAACGTTTTAATATTCGATTTTTTGTCAATTGGAGTGTTAATATAGACGGCAAACACATTCATCTACAATATTTGTTTGTAAGAATTCCCTAATCTATCTACTTTAATTTGTTTTCCCCAAATCGTCTTATTTTCTAATGTCAATCCGTCACTGCCGTCAAGGCCTGCTGTCAAACATCTCTTTCTGGAGATACTCGTTCAAGGTTTCTTCTTTTTTTTTTCCAAACATTTGTCCGTGCATTACTTTTTCAAATAGTCTGCTTTAAAAAAAAAAAAAATCTTTTTTCCCATATGAAACTCCTCTTGCTTCCTTGTGATTATGCTAAATGCATATGGGAAAAATGCAGAAAGCTGTAAAAGGTTTGGCGTGGAATTCAAAAAATATTAACTTGATACAAAATGTAGAAAGTCTTGAACTATATCTGTAGTCAGCTTGTGATTATGCTAAAAACAAATTGCATAAAGAATAAATTTTATTTGTGTTACTGTATTGCTGAATGTTTCATTGTTTCTGATGGATGGACTCTTTTTAGTCATATGTATGGTATATATTTCATTATTGATTGTTATTTGGTAAACGTGTTACAAAAAAATAGATTGAACTTAAAATCTTGAGCTGGACGATGATCAAAACCTTAATTTTCTCGTGATGGGCCAACAATGACGTAATTAAATTAATTAATATAGATAGATTTTATTCAATGAGTGAATAAAATAATGACGAGATGAAGTAATTTCTCGGTGGAGAGTACTCAGAATACGGTAATTTCATAATTTTTCATTATCTCGCAATTATATTTGTATCGTTGATCATGTTTCAAGGACAAATTTAATTTTTTTTTCCTTTTGTATAGGTTACTTAGATAACCAAATTTGGTTACAATTAAAATCTACTACAATGAAAGGATTGAAATCTAATGGCAATACGATGAATACAGTGGGAGAAATTTTTTTCAATATTTCGGTTTTTGATCTTGATAAGCTAAAAATTGTTGAATTATGGGGATTTGTGGAGGATCTTGGATCCAAATATAAATATTCTATAAATTTTGGCACAAAATCATACTTACTTTTAAGTATGAGAGATATTTGAAGAACAATTCGGATGTACTTAAAGGTAGAAATCCATACCATAGAATAACTCGTGGGAAGCGCCCGGTAAATTTATTCACTTGTTTTTGAGACTCTTCCCAAGTCCTATATATATACTAGGTTTAAGTCTAATGAAAACAACATATGTTTTTCTTATATTAAATGAAAAATTATAAACAACGTTAATTATTTTATGTATACAAAATATAAAAACATTAGAATTACATCAAACAAAATAAAAGTTCACCATTTACGAAAATATAGATACGTCCAAGTATTGTTTACAAAACGAAAATAAAAAACAAAAAGTTAATATCGAACCTTAACAACTTTGTGAACACAATAAAACAAGACAGTAAAAGGTAAAACAAATTATTAAAAAAAAAACACATTCTAATCACTACCTCGTTCCACAATTTCTTCAATCACACAAATCACAAAACATATATTGTCATTGTTCATTTGGCCAATCTGAATGTCATACCATCAAATTATTGGATATATGAAAATTTGATAAGATTTTATTTATTTTATACCTTGTTGTTATCTTTTCCTGGACATAGTTATCTATCTTAAGTTGTTAATCTGTACTTATCTAGGTTGATAGACTTGCACATTTTCCTACGTATATAATACAAGATTGAGAGTGAATTATAATTTTATTAATCACACAGGAAAAGTATAAATACAATAATAGAGAGGCCTATCGCAACTAGATAATCACAATTCTAATCCCAATTTAAACAAAGATATACAAGGTAAAATATCTAAACAAATCTCAAAGAATATATACAAAATATCACTAACATGCCCCCTCAAGATGGAGTATCGGAAGAGACACCAATCTTGAAAATTAAAGTGCGAAGACGAGAGCTGGACAAAGGTTTTGTCAAAGCATCGGCAAGCTGATCAGTAGAGGAAACATGAGCGACATGAAGTTTCTTTTGTTGGACAAGTTCTCGAACAAAATGATAGTCTAATGCAATAAGTTTCATTCGGGAATGAAAAACCGGATTAGCACAAAGATAAGTTGTACCAATATTGTCACTGTATAGAGCTGGTATGAAAGGTAAAGTAACACCAAGTAGAGAACACACCCAAGATATTTCGGCAGCCCCCGAAGCTACAGCACGATACTCAGCTTCAGTTGAAGAACGAGCAACAGATTTTTGCTTCCGCGAACTCCAGGAAATCGGATTTGCCCCATAAAAAATGACATAAGCTTCTGTAGAACAACGGTCATCCGGATTACCTCCCCAATCCGCATCAGTACAACCATGAAGAGCTGGAGTAGGCGAGGGATGAAGACAAAGTCCATATGTAAGAGTGACATTAAGATAGCGAAATATGCGCTTGACAACACCCCAATGAAGTTCAGATGGAGCGTGCTTAAACTGAGATAAGAGATTGATAGCAAAGGCAATATCCAGACGAGTGAGCAGAAGATATTGAAGACTGCCAACCGCCTGGCGATACCGGGAGGAATCGATTGCTGGAGCACCATCATGAAGTGATAGAGAGCCCGTAGCTGCAAGCGAAGTGGTGACCGATTTCGAGTTTTGCATATTGAATCTGGTAAGAAGGTCAAGAACATACCTTCTTTGAGAAAGAATAAGTCCATTGGAGGACGGAAGAACCTCTACACCGAGAAAGTAATCCAGGGTGCCCAAGTCTTTGACGGAGAAATGAGACGCCAGTTTCTCAATAATGGAGTTAACAATAGATGTATGACTGCCAGTAATAATCAGATCATCCACATACACCATAAAGTATACAGTACAATCTCCAAGATGATAAATAAAAAGAAAAGAATCAGCACAAGACCCATGAAAGCCAAGAAGTAGCAAAAAGGCACGCAACTCCTGAAACCAAGCCCTAGGAGCTTGCTTAAGACCATAAATGGCTTTGTTCAACTTGCAGACATAACCTGGAAAATTCATGTCCGAGTAGCCCGGTGGTTGGGCCATAAAGACTTCTTCACTGAGGGAACCTTGCAGAAAAGCATTATTCACATCTAATTGACGTAAAGACCAATCCTGTTGGACAGCCAGCGAAAGCACAAGACGAATAGTAACAGGTTTAACCACAGGGCTAAAAGTATCAAAGAAATCAAGCCTAGGGCGTTGCTGAAAGCCCTTAGCAACGAGCCGAGCTTTATAGCGATTAATAGACCCATCAGAATTACGTTTAATCCGAAAGACCCACTTACAACCAACCAGATTTTGAGATGGATGAGCAGGAACAAGATCCCAAGTACCATTGCAAAGAAGAGCATCAAACTTAGCAGACATGGCAGAACGCCAGTGTGGATCACGTAGTGCAGTGGAAACACAAGTGGGCTCCTCAGAAGCAACCTGTTTAGTAACATGAAGAGAATACCTGGTGTTGGGTTTGGAAATACAATTTTTAGAGCGAGTCGTCATAGGATGAGTGTTCATGGACGACGAGGTGGATGGTGGAGGTAGTGGTGAAGAAGCATGAGCAAGATCCACATCAGCACAAGGGACAATGTCCGGAGGGGAAGGAGGGCATGGCGACGGCACGGGAGAAATGATAAGTGTTAAATTATAGCGTATATTAAGAAAGAATACATACCACTTGTATATTATTCATCTATCTCATACACATATATATATACAGAGTATCAGCCTATATTAGGAAATAGACTAATCAAATCCCTACAATCAATCCCTACAATCAAGGAGAATCATATCATATAATTCCTACATATATATACAATCTGTAACACTCCCCCTCAAGATGGAGCATAGATATTGATCATGCCCAGCTTGTTACAAAGGTAATTAACCCGAACTCCAGTTAAAGCTTTTGTGAAGATATCTCCCAGTTGTTCTCCCGTCTTTACATATCCTGCAGTGATCAAACCTAGTTGGATCTTTTCACGTACAAAATGACAATCAATTTCAATATGCTTAGTTCGCTCATGAAAGACAGGATTGGAAGCAATATGT
Source organism: Henckelia pumila (assembly GCF_033568475.1). Taxonomy (NCBI): domain Eukaryota; kingdom Viridiplantae; phylum Streptophyta; class Magnoliopsida; order Lamiales; family Gesneriaceae; genus Henckelia; species Henckelia pumila. The sequence goes on along the minus strand of NC_133123.1, from coordinate 16,740,034 downwards.
AGAGCCGCTTGATTATCACACCACAATTTGGCTGGCATTGAGATTTTAAGGCCTACTTCAGACAAAAACTGATATATCCACATTATCTCACACACAGCCTTTGCCATGGCTCTATATTCTGATTCTGCACTCGATCATGAGACGACATTTTGCTTCTTGATTTTCCATGAAACTAGATTCCCTCCAACGAAGACACAATAACCAGATGTTGACTTTCGATCATCTTTGGATCCCGCCCAATCAGCATCTGAAAAACACTCAACCTTAGTATGACCATGGTTGCTGTACAGGATACCTCGTCCAGGAGCTTGTTTCAAATAGCACAAAATTTGTTCAACAGCTGCCCAATGATCAACGGTTGGAGAAGCCATATATTGACTTACAAAACTGACTGGATATGCAATATCTGGACGAGTTAAAGTGAAATAATTTAACTTTCCAACCAATCTTCTATACCTCTCAGGATTCTCAAATAATTCACCATCTTTTGTGAGCTGCTGATTAGGAATCATTGGAGTGCTACATGGTTTAGCCTTCAGTTTTTCTATTTCAGTCAATAAATCAAGTACATATTTCATTTGGGATAAGAAGACTCCTTTCTTACTTCTTGTTACCTCAACACCCAAGAAGTATTTTAAAACCCCTAAATCTTTTGTATGAAACTGGTTGTGAAGAAATGATTTAAGAGCAGAAATACCTTCAATGTCATCTCCAGTAATGACAATATCATCCACGTATACAACCAACAGAATGATGCCCACCACAGATTGTTTATAAAACACAGAATGATCAGACTTACTTTTCTTCATTCCAAACTTCTCAATTGCCTCGCTAAATTTTCCAAACCAGGCTCGAGGGCTTTGTTTCAAACCATATAAGGCTTTTCGAAGGTGACAAACTTTCCCATACTCCTCCTGAGCAACAAAGTCAGGTGGTTCTCCATATAAACTTCCTCTTGAAGGTCACCATGAAGAAAAGTGTTTTTGATGTCTAACTGATATAACGGCCAGTCACGAGTGGCTGCCATGGAAACAAATAATCTGACAGAAGTAAGTTTAGCAACAGGAGAAAAAGTATCAAAATAATCCACGCCATAAGTTTGGGCATAGCCTTTAGCTACAAGTCGGGCTTTTAGTCGAGCAACAGATCCATCTGGATGGACTTTAACGGTAAACACCCATTTGCATCCAATTACCTTTTTACCTGCAGGTAGATTGACTAAAGACCAAGTATGATTATCATCCAGTGCGTTCATCTCGTCAATCATAGCACTACGCCATCCAAAATATGACAGAGCTTCATGAACAGTCTTAGAAATAGAAATAGCATCGAGAGAAGCAATAAAGGAGCATGAGGATGATGATAAGTGATTATAAGATACAAAAGATGACACTGGATAAGTACATTGAAGTTTACCTTTACGAAGAGCAATTGGTATATCAGCACTGGAAATTGGATCTATTGATGAAGAGGCTGGTGCAGGTCATGGAGTAGGATGAAGACGTCTACGAGAATAAACCTGTTGTATGGGAGGCTTGATGGGGACAGATTCATTAGGGTTAGAAATAGAAGATGTGACAGTATAGATTAACAAATCATCATCTTCTACCTGACCAGGACTGTCCACAGATGGAAAGAAAGGTGTATTTTCCAGAAAAGTGACATCAGACGACACCAAGTACTTGTTAAGATGAGGACAGTAACACATGTATCCTTTCTGAACTCGAGAGTACCCAAGAAAAACATACTTCAAAGATTTTGGATCAAGTTTTGTAACATGAGGACGAATATCCCGACAAAAGAAGTACAACCAAACGTTCGAGGGTCCATGGGAAACAGGGGCTTAGTCGGAAAGAGGACGTGGTAAGGAGACTCACCATGAAGGATGGATGATGGCATACGATTAATTAGAAAACAAGCTGTGAAAACTGCATCAGCCCAAAAATGTTTCGGAACATGCATTTGAAACAACAAAGCTCTAGCAGTTTCAAGAAGATGTCTATTTTTTCTCTCCGCAACCCCGTTTTGAGATGGTGTGTCGACACAAGAGGTCTGATGGAGAATGCCATGTTTAGTCATGTAATTTCGAAAAGTTTCTGATAGGTATTCCTTAGCATTATCACTTCGCAATGTTTGAATAGGAACATTAAATTGAGTGTTAATCTCAGCAAAAAAAGCAGAGAAATGAGAAAATAATTCAGAACGACTTTTCATCAAATATAACCATGTCACACGAGAATAATCATCAACAAAAGTAACAAAATATTTGAAACCAGTTTGAGACAAAACAGGACAGGGTCCCCAAACATCTGAATGAACTAATTCAAAGGGAGCACTGGCTCGTTTATTGACTCTTGGACTTGAGCTAAGACGATGGTGTTTAGCAAACTGACATGACTCACAATCTAATGAGGATAGGTTATGAAATTGTGGACAAAGTTTCTTCAGAGCTGGTAGAGAAGGATGACCCAATTGACAATGAGCTTTGAAAGGGGATGTTATTCCAGAGCATGCAATGGACTTCGGTAATTGTGTATCAAGAATGTAGAGGCCTCCTGACTCATGTACTTTACCAATAATCTTCTTCGTCGTAAGATCCTGAAATAGACAGTAATTTGGAAAGAATGAGACAGAGCAGTTGAGGGTACGAGTAAGTTTGCTGACAGAAATTATATTAAAAGTCAACTGGGGTAAGCTTAAGACAGAATGCAAAGAAATCGAAGGAGTGGGAGTGATTTTTCCAGATCCTAAAACATGAGAGGTTGATCCATCTGTTAAAGTAACTGTAGAATTTGAGCTATGTGACTGAAATGCAGAGAATAATTGAGAATTACCTATCATATGATCTGTGGCATCAGAATCAATGAACCACTTCGTGGATGAAGAAACAAGACATGCATTTGGTTTACCTGACTCAGCAATGGCAGTAATTGGGGTGGATGAGGACTTTAATGACTCTTGGTACTGAGAGAATTTGACATATTCATCAGCAGGAACCGTGAAAAATTGCTCAGAAGTGCCATTTGTGGAAGCGATGTAGGCTGACTGTGGTTTCTTATTCTGCAATTTCCCGCAATCACGTTTCATATGTCCCGAGTTATGACATAATGACAAACAATACCACGAAATTCCTGTCCTTGAGTGTCAAAATGTTTGTCATAGTTGCTTGACTCTACTCCTTTACTACCATTCTTGTGCTGATATCTTCCAGATTCAGATATGTTATTTCGACTAACAAGAGCACTATTAAGTCCAACAGGTGGAGAGTTCTCTGTGCGCAACACCCTACTAAAAAGTATCCTGCAGAGATGAAATCTCAGAGCTGGAGAGAATCTGAGATTTAGCTGTCTCAAACTCATGTGGAAGCCCGGCCAAAAAACTCATTACGGCCATCTTCTCACGTTGATTTTGTTGTTCTTTTACATCAGCGCTGAATGGTAATAACATGTTGAGTTCTTCATAAGTTCTTTTAAAATCCATGAAATAGGTTGTAAGAGACCTATCTTGTTTTTCCGCACGATAAAAGGTTTTGCACACCTCATAAATACGAGAAATATTCCCTTTTCCAGAGTACAATAAATCCAGATATTCCATTAGTTCCTTCACAAATTCACAGTGATTAATTAGACCAATTACCTCACTGTCGATGGAGTTTCGTATCTGTAAAAATAATCGAGCATCCTCTTTCAACCATGTCTGTTTTGACTCATCTGTAGGTGGGTTATCAACCATATGCTTATCCATATCAATGCTGCGCAGATAAAGACAAACTGTCTTACTCCAATCAAGATAATTAGAGCCATTTAGTTTATGTTCCGTGATTTTTGAGAACACAGGAACAACATCAGACACAAGTACAGATTTCTTATCAGCCATATATCCGAAGGGCAGCAAGAGTCAAAGTAAACTTTGAACCTTCTGCGTAAAAGGTCCCACACCTGAACTGATGCTGACCAAACCGAAAAGATTTCTGACAGCAGACGCACCGGTCTCGAATCTCTCAATCACGATTCACACGCAGGGATTCTGATGGCCGGAATCTAAGAACTGGCAGATCGACAAGTGACTCGTCCTACAATTTTTATTAGCTCTCTGATACCATGTTAAATTAAAGCGTATATTGAGAAAGAATACATATCACTTGTATATTATTCATCTATCTCATACATATATATATATATATATATATATAGAGTATCAGCCTATATTAGAAAATAGACTAATCAAATCCCTACAATCAATCCCTACAATCAAGGAGAATCATATCATATAATTCCTACATATATATACAATCTGTAACAATAAGGTTGGGTTCTGGTTCGAGATCATGAGCCGGGGGAACAAAGGGTGGAGGATGAATATAGGGAAAGATAGACTCAACAAAGCGGACATGACGAGAGATAAAGATTTTAGCAGAGGATATGTCAAAACAGATATACACACTTTGAGTAAGAGAGTATCCAAGAAAAATACACGCAGAAGAGCGAGGATCCATCTTATGATTGGTGTAGGGTCGTAACCACGGGTAACATAAACAACCAAAGACACGAAGTTTAGTAAAGTTAGGTGGTCTAAGGAATAGTTTTTCAAAAGCGGATACCATCGAGAGATTGGCTTTGGGCAGACGGTTGATAAGATAAGTTGCAGTAGCAAGAGCATAAGGCCAGAAGGTCAATGGAAGAGACGCTTGGTGAAGGAGTGTAAGGCCAGTGTTAACTATATGACGATGACGACATTCAGCATAGCCATTGTGTTGCGGGGTGTGAGGTGGTGTAGTGAGGTGAGAGATACCTGACTGAGCCAAAATGTGTTTAAGAGCTAAGAATTTGCCACCATTATCAGTATAGAGGAAAATTATTTTCTTTTTGAATAAATTTTCCACAAGAGATTTAAAAGTGTGAAACACAGTTAAGACATCCGATTTGCGTTGTAGGGGATAAAACCAGATGTATTTGGAGTAATGGTCGACAAAGATAACATAGTATTTGTATCCGTTATCAGACAGAACCGGTGACTTCCAGACATCCGAAAATATTAATTCAAGAGGGGAGGAGGAAGTAAGTGTAGAATTAAAAAAGGAAGCTTGTGACTTTTATTAATATGACATAAATTACAATGCAAATTCGAAGCAGAGTTAGAGGAAATTGAAAAAACATTGGAGGAAGCTAAATGCTGAATAATATCAATAGAGGGATGACCAAGACGAGCATGCCACAAAGCAAGAGGCGTGAGAACTGATGTGAAGGCCGAGGGTGAGGAGGCGATAAGCTTAGGAATGGGCCATGTGTAAATTCCATCCTTACAAGGTCCCATGAGCAAAATGGCCCCTGTGCGTAGATCCTTCACTTGAAAGCCAAAAGGGAAAAAGGCAATAGAAACATCATTAGTGCAACATAATTTTGAAACCGAGACTAAATTTTTGCACATAGATGGAACACATAGAGTATTGTAAAGAACAAATGAGTGAGGAGGTGCGGGTAAAGTAAGAGTGCCAGTGTGCGTGATGGACAAACCAGTGCCGTTGCCAACAACAATAGAATCCGAACCATCGTAAGGGGGTGTGAAGAGACAGGTTGGCAAGATTAGAAGTGACATGATGCGAAGCACCTGTGTCCATTAACCATTCGGCCGGAGTTGGAGAGGTCGAAGGTATAACTGCAGTATGAGCCTGAGGAGTAGTATATGCAGGGCTAGTTGGAGGAGGCGACACCTGAGGAGTCCATGGAGTAAACTGATAGGTAGGGCATCGTTTAGCAGAATGACCAGGCGTACCACAAAGTTGACATTTCCCGAGATATATACGCGGAGTGAAACCCTGCGAGGTCTGACGATGGGAGGTCTGGTAAGGTGGCCGAGGGTCCCTGCCACGCGACCCGTTATTGAAACAAGGAGGACCCGATGGCAGGCTGCTGGTGGGTAGACGGCTGGACCGAGAGACAGTGAAGGCAGTGGTGGGCGTTGGCAACTGGACAGGATGAGCGGCAAGTTGTGCCTCAAAGGTAAGGAGCTTCTCATGAAGCTCGTCAAAGGAGATTGTTGTATCTCTGGCTTGAATGGCATGAGACAATTCCTTATAGTTGTCATCCAGGCCATGGAGGACCTTGAGAGTGAGATCTTCGGAATCAACAGTGACTCCCATGAGAGCAAGGGCATCAACCGGAACTTTAATGCTTTGCATGAATTTGGTGATGGATTTCGAGCCTTTGACGGGGTTCGAAATTTGAGCCTTGAGTTGAAGGATGCGACCCCTACTCGGAGAAGAATAAGTTTTTGCAAGGGTCTGCCATGCATCGAGTGCGGTTTTGGACGCAGCAATGAATGAGATCAAGGTAGGGGAGAGCGCACCAATGATCGCGTTGAGAAGTAATTTATATTGCCGAATCCAGAGAGAATAGGCCGGATTGGGAATGGTAGCAGTAGCGTTGGTGATGGTGGGCGAGGGGCATGGTCGTGAGCCATCAACAAAACCCATGAGATCATACCCAATAAGAAGGGATTGAAATTGAAGTTTCCAAGCGGGATAATTAGTGGAAGTGAGTTTGAGAGGGACTTGTGTGGCCATATTAATGGTTGTGAGGGATGGTGGGGCGTTTGTGGTCACAGAGGAAGAAGAGGCCGACATTGTGTGGAGGATAGTGGTTTAGGCATGAACCAACTGGCTTTCTGATACCATATAAGATTGAGAGTGAATAATAATTTTATTAATCACACAGAAAGAGTATAAATACAACAATAGAAAGGCCTATCATAACTAGATAAGCACAAATCTAATCCTAATTTAAACAAAGATATACAAGGTAAAATATCTAAACAAATCTCAAAAAATATATACAAAATATCACTAACATATAATCATTCATGAGATAAATAAAATTTAACGTTTTCTTAAAGTTATATATGGTATCACAACCTCAAGGCACATGCTACTAAAACCTCTTTTTTTTCATGGTCTACACCAACCCAACAATGGCCACGGTCACCACTCCGATGATTATTACACTGCCAGCCTCGCTCACCTCATCGCCATCAATGTGGTGACCCAGGCTCCTTTAAAACTTACTGCAACAAACTACCCAGCTTGGCGACTTCAATTCTAGTCCCTACAATGTTAAAAAAAACAAATTACAATCCTTACTCATCGGTTATGACCTTATGGGATATGTCGACACTACTCTTCCCATCCTTCACCATATCTCGAAACGAAGTCCTAGTTTCTAATTCGGACCACCCTTTTTGGGTTCGACAGGATCAGTTGATGCTCAATGGTATTATTGGTGCTATCTTACCCACCTTAATTCCGTTCATCGTGGCATACAAAGCTTCCTATGATTCGTGGACCACTTTGCCAAAATATATGCGGCTTCGAGTCACGGATATCTCAAAACTCAAATATCCAATCCTGTTAAAGGATCAAAGTCTGTCACTGACTACATGAAAAACATCAAAGTCACTGTCTACACCCTTTCTCTCATGAATGTTGTTGTCAATGATAATGTACCAGTTTTCACTAAGATATGGTACTTTAGTACCAATGATCTTTTCTTCGTCTTCAAGTGGACGAAAATAATATTTATTAGTGTCAAGTGATCGAACAACCACTAGTACTGCCAACAGATGTGCTTCGTTCATGTAAAATTATTTTAGTATCTTTTCAATGTATGATGATTGATGAACAAATTTTTCTTCTAACAAATTTTCAATTTTCAATCCAAGACATTATTTTGTCTCTACCAAGTTTTTCATCTCAAATTCAATTTTAAAATAATTGATATTTTTTGTGAGCTCTTCGGGAGTCCCAATAAGATTTAGATCATCGACATATACTATCACAATTAAAAAAAAATTTCATCCATACTTTTAAAAACTCATAGAAAAATAACATCATTAATGCAAACTTCTTATATTAAATATTCACTAAGCCAATTGTACCAAATGCCCTCGGATTGTTTAATCCATATAACGATTTAACTTCATTGAGAACATGTTATTGGGAGTTGTGTAATTTTCTACTGTTTGTTTAAACACTCCAGGGATATATATATATATATATCTATATATATATATAGAGTTTTGATCACATGGTAAACCATCATGGACAACCATGTGATCAATAGCTGACGTGACACCTTGTACATCCAATGAGTGATTGTCACGTCAGCTGTTGCTCACGTAGTTGCTTATTTCTCTCTCTCTCTCTCTCTCTCTCTCTCTCTCTCTCTCTCTCTCTCTCTCTCTCTCTCTCTCTCTCTCTCTCTCTCTCTCTCTCTCTCTCTCTCTCTCTCTCTCTCATTTCTTTCTTATTTTAGGTTTACTTGCAAGTAAGATGGCTCTCTCTCTCTCTCTCTCTCTCTCTCTACCGCATTTCTTTCTTATTTTAGGTTTACTTGCAAGTAATATGGTCATACATGGACTTTCTTTCTTATTTTAGGTTTACTTGCAAAAGTAAGATGGTCATACATGGACCTTGTTTTCATCATATTTTTCACATATCTAAACATCTTTTAGGGTTTTACTATTATTTGTTATCTTTTTAGGACGATCAACGTCTTTAATTTTGATGTACTAGTTGTTCTCTCATTTCTTTTGAAGTGGTTATTGGTTTTAGATTTAAAACCAATTTAACCACAACGCTTCAAGCGAGAAATAAAATTGATCGATATCAAAAATTATAAGAGCTAACATTAGCATATCCTTTTTTAACACACTAGATCAAAGAATGAATTTGAAAACTAAACTTTGAACTTCGAGTTCACTTTATATTTCACATGAATCGATCTAACAAAAGCAATATATTCTTATTGATATGTATACTTTGACTTTCTACATTTTTTCCTTAATGTTGAAAACACTGCTTCACTAAAACAACAATTGAGATATTGCATTATTAAATTTCATTTTATTGGTTTCAAATATTGAATAATAAGATTCAAAGTATTTTCAACATATCTTCAATCTTTTTATGAGATTTTTAGTGCATTTAACGCACAACCAAAAAATTATAATCAGGGGTCAAAGCCAAAAATTAATAATAATTAGTTGATGTAATAATTACAATATTTGTTGCAAGCAACATATCACATCCCAAAACATGACACATTATTTTTTAATTAATATTTTAATAGTTGATTGAAGACATTTGATAATTAATCAGCAATACCATTTTTATTGATTGTGTAGTATGTAAATTATTTTCAATAAATATTTTCGCAAACATCGAGTTGTGAGTCATGGATGCACATTTATAATTACCTTTAATTCAAGAAAATACATGGATTCAGTTACAACTTGAACTATTGATAGTTATACCATACTTTATAAATCAACACATAACAATTCTTGAAATCTTAGAATCTTCTGGTTATTTAGTTATAGAATCATCTTATTTATTAATCCAATAACTTCTGGTTATTGGATAATAACTTTGTATAATGTCAATAATTTATTATAGTAAAGTGTAATTGGAATGCCAAAACCAATTAATTATGTGAAAATAAACATTCTTCAGAAATATTGTTAGATATTCGATTTCAGATTAATATTCATCAAAAATATATACAAATTTTAGACCATAGATCAATATTCATTACGAATATTGACAGATATATCGTAAATCACGAGTATAGATTCTTCAAGAATATTGAAAATTCTCGGAAGGTCAATATTATTCATAAATTTTGAAAAACCTTAGACCTGTCAAGATTATCAACATAAAGTCGTGTTGTCCTATTTTGGAGTATTAACATTGATGGATCCGGGAACACAAGCAATATCGATTTTGATGATAATAAAAAATTTTATTGTGTTTTTAACATATTTACTCAAATATGTAGTTGGTAGATCACAAGTTGAAAGTTTTGAGAAATTGGAGCTCAAATTTAGTCAAGCTGAAAATCTTGCACATATGATTTTTTTCGAACATATCTTATAGCTCGGTGATCCAAATGACCAGACGTCAAGGCGTTTGTAGGCCAGATCTGTAAGGCCCGGGATTATTGGCTTTAATCCGAACTTATTTAATTTTAATTCGAGTATATTTAATTTGAGAATATTTAGAGTTTTGATTTAAATTCTAATATTCTTAAATTAATTAGGATTGAAATTGAATTAAAATAAGGGCCGAAGACCAAATTGCAAATATTGAAGAATTGAGGGGCTAAATTACAATATTGGTTGAAGTTATCTGATTTTTAGTGTAATATTCAGCATGTTCACGTGTATGTATTATACAAATTCAGAAAGTTTGAACAGAGAGCCGATGTTCTTCAATTTCCTTTGATTTCATGATTTTCGATTTGCCGTAACTTTTGCTCCGGTTATCCGATTTTGATTCCGTAAATTGTTCTGGAATCCTTACAACGAGGGCTTCGATCTCGTGTAAGTATTGTGATGTTTTAGTTAGGTTTCAAAATCAGTATTTGGCAGAGATCAGATTCTGATATTATGAACTTGTTCTTGGCATTCTATCGTTCGTATATTCGAAATCAGATTGAATAGTTTATGTTATTTGTCTTCAGTCATGAGTCCAGCATGTATATCTATTATTATGGCTGCTGATAAGATGATTTGGATGATGTTTTATGGACTTGAGTATACGTATGAAGAATTTGAATAATTAGAAATGATTTCGATATTTCGTCAGTTATCGAGTTTCAATCGCTACACCGTTGATTAGAGTTTTGAGACTGTTTTGATGGCTTATGTCTGAGCTGAGCTGTTTGTTTAGATGTTGATGTTGTTATAGCATTTTTATTGTTTAGTTTCAGTTGATTTTGAAGGCTAACAAATCAAGACGCCGAGTTGAATCAAATAAGAGGAAGTCGAGGTTTGAAAAAATATTGATTGACGATCTGATGATGATTTTGATTCGATTATGAATTGGTAAGATTGAATGAAGTCTGATATATATGTTTTGATGTTATATTTTTGAAGTAGTCAGAACCGAGATATACGAAGGTATAATGATGACATCGTGAGTTAGGGATTTGAAACTCGAGAATGACGCTTCTTGAGTTGTCCCGCCAAAATCACATACTTGTTTATATTTTGATTTGATTTTGATGTTGTCGATCCATCTCAGGTAGTGGATCTTTGAGTTTGAGTCGATATGATTACGATATGGTATGTTATTGAAATGATTCTATGCCAAGGTCTGAGGCGGCCTTAATTTTCGAGTCAAGAATGACTACGATAGATGGATATCCATGTCAAGATCATTTACGAATCTTGATGGCAACGGCGTTTTATGAATCAATTCTAGATCAATATATGCGTTATTTACTCTATTGTTGAGTCGATTATGAATAGAGTTGATGTGTTTATTTAAAGCTTTATATGTCGATTATACTAAGAATGATTTCTTACCGGAGTTTATCCGGCTGTTGCTTTGTTTTGTATGTGTGCATGGCAACAGAGGGGGCAGGAGCTGGTCAAAGACGACATTGACAACTTGGGAGAGAGTTTAGAAATTGTGGACTCGGGTTGTAGCTGATGATAGATAATCTAGACAACAACAATCATGTTAGAAAACTTAGGTTGTTGTAGTTTGAAATACTTTTGCAATAGTTGTGTAAAACTTAAATGTTTATCACTTCGAAACATCTTGTTTGATGTAAGAATTACATGCAGTTATGCTTGAAACCTTTAGATATGTTATATGCATGTTTGGAAATTATTCAACCATGTTTTGTATTGATTTGAGATGATTTGTATTGACTGTTCACGCCTTGACAACAAAAGAAATCTTGTTGAGAATTTTTCTGGTCGATTGAGCGCACCCGCGGCGCCCTGGCAGAACAAAAGTTCTGCGAGGTTGAGCGCGGGGGCGCCGGTCCAGGGCGCGGGGGCGCTAGGCATAGCCGCATAGGGCGCACCCGCGCCCGTTTAAAAAAAAAATTGGTTTGATCCTTAATCCTTCCTTGTGTATTAATGATGTTTATTCATTAATTGCCCTTTAAGATTTGAGATTAATAACCCAAGGCCCCACAACAGGTGGTATCAGAGCTTAAGTTTCTTGGACTAAGAATAGATGAGCAGGGTAGATCGAGTTTTCTAGTCTGATTGTCAATTTATTCTTGAAGCATGTTATTATCTGAAATGATTTACAGCTTTAAGAATTGCATGCTACTTGTTATCTGAGATTGGAAGCATGTTGGACTGAGTATGAATCAGAACTCGATCTCTTGACTACGCATGAAAATGCTAATCAGAGGAGGGACTGAAACATAAATGTGTTATGATATGATAATGAACTGTACACTAATCTGTTTGATTATCAGATATGCCTCCCCGACCAGCACCGAGAGTTAGACAGACATTGGCAGTAAATCATCCTGAACAGACTAATGCTGCATAGATACCAGTGACAACACCTGAACCTGGACAGAGTAGTACTTCTGCTGATGTGTTTGGTGATGCTAATCCGATGGAAAAACTTCTGAAACGATTCCAGTCATTCAAACCACCAACGTTGCAGGGAACTAAAAATTCCGTTGATTGTGAGAACTGTCTAGAGGACATCGAGCAGTTATTTGAGTCCCTCGACTATACGAATGATCGTCGCGTGAGACTAGTAATTCATCAACTACATGGCCTTGCGAAAAGGTGGTAGATAGCGACAAAGAAAGCATTTGAAAATCGAGGTACTGTTATTACTTGAGATGTCTTTAAAACTGCTTTCTATCAGCGATTCTTTCTTGTTTCTTATCGTAAGGACAAGGGAGCGGAGTTTGCAAGTTTGCAACAAAGATAGATGAATATTGAAGAGTATGTTGCAAAGTTCACTAGTCTACTGAAGTTTGCACCGCATATCGCTGTAAATGATGAAGCTCAAGCCGATCAATTTTTAAATGGCTTGAATCCAGATGTGTTCACTCTTGTAAACTCAGGAAGACCGAATACCTTTGCTGATGCTTTGAATCGTGCAAAAGGAGCTGAAGCAGGTATATTGAGGCAACGAGGAGCACAGTTTGTGCCACAGATGATGAAACAAACACAAGAGCAGCCACATATTCCACCACCACCTCGATTTGATTCTGAAGGTAGCAGAGGTGGTAAGAAAAATTTTTTTAAGGGAAAGAGTAAACAATTTAAGAGGTCTGGTAGTACCTCTTTGAGTTCGAGTGGGTCTAGATAGTTCAGAGATGGACAGAAATCTGGTACATCTGATGCATACTGTTCCAAATGTGAAGGATGTCACACCAATGAGAAATGTAGAGGAGTATTTGGCACCTGTCATATTTGCCAGCAACCGGGACATTTTGCAAGAGTATGCCCACAGCGAGGTTCTGGAAGTACTCAGGGTGCTGGATCATCTCGATCAGTGACACAGCCAGAGAGGCAAGCATCCTCAGTGCATTCATTCCAACCTCAGCCATCATCACAGAGCCGTACTGGAGGAATTCGAGCTGGGAACTAGCAGCAGAGGCAACAGGCTAGAGTGTTTGCATTGACTGAAGAGCAAGCACAAGCTGCACCAGATGATGTGATTACAGGTAACTGCTTCATTTCTAGTTATCATGCCTATATCTTATTTTGATACTGGTGCATCACATACATTTATTTCCAAGCAATTTGTTGCATTACATGAATTGCTTGTTGAACCCTTAGCTATTGTAGTGTCTATTTCATCTCCTTTGGGACGAAGAATTATATCAGTGAAGTCTGTCGGAAATTGTACATTGCAGTTTGATGGTCATGAGATTGATATTGATTGTATTGTGCTTGGGTTGTCTGATTTTGATTGTATCATCGGTATCGATATGCTAACCAAGTACAGAGCCACAGTTGATTGCTTTCAGAAGATTGTAAGGTTCAGACCGGAGATGGATGATAAGTGAAAATTTTATGGTAAGGGTTCATGAGCTAGAATTCCTTTGATATATGTTCTTGCTATGACTGATTTATTGCAGAAAGGAGCAGAAGGATTTCTGATTTATGCAGTAGATATGACGAAAACTAGCCCGAAATTGGCTGACTTGCCAGTGGTTAGTGAATTCGCTTATATTTTCCCTCACGATATTCCGGGATTGCCTCCATTTTGAGAGGTAGATTTCAGCATAGAATTGATGCCAGGTACGCAACCGATATCGAAAGCACCTTACCGTATGGCACCAATTGAATTGAAAGAACTGAAAGAACAGCTTGAAGACATGTTAGCCAAAGGTAGTATCAGACCGAGTATCTCCCCTTGGGGCGCTCCGGTATTATTTGTGAGAAAGAAAGACGAATCAATGAGATTATGTATTGACTACCGATAATTGAATAAAGCAACAGTAAAGAATCGATATCCTTTACCTCGTATAGATGATTTATTTGATCAATTGCAGGGTTCGTCAGTATATTCAAAAATTGATTTACGATCTGGCTATCATCAATTGAGGGTAAGAGACAAGGATATCCCTAAGACTGCATTTAGAACCAGGTATGACCATTATGAATTTATAGTCATGTCTTTTGGTCTAACAAATGCACCAGCAGTGTTTATGGCATTGATGAATAGAGTATTTCAAAAGTATCTAGATGATTTCGTGATCATATTTATTGATGATATTTTGATATACTCTAAGAATTTGTGTGATCATGCTGACCACTTGAGAACAGTGTTGAAGACATTGAAAGAAGAGAAACTGTATGCTAAACTATCCAAATGTGAGTTTTGGTTGAAACAGGTGGTATTTTTGGGTCATATTATATCAGGAGATGGTATTTCTGTTGATCCAAGTAAAGTGGAAGCAGTGCTCAGTTGGCAGAGACCAACATCTGTGCCAGAAATCAGAAGTTTCATGGGATTGGCAGGATATTATCGTCGATTTATTCGAGACTTCTTGTTTACTGCAAAGCCTATTACACAGCTTACACAGAAAAATTCACCGTTTGTGTGGTCTGAAGCATGTGAATCTAGTTTTCTCGAGCTGAAGAAAAGATTGACTACAACACCAGTCTTGACAATCCCTTCAGGTACTGGTGATTTTGTTGTTTATTGCGATGCTTCTCACCAAGGTTTGGGATGTATTTTGATGCAGAAAGACATGTTGTCGCTTATGCTTCTCGACAACTGAAACCATATGAAGTCAGATATCCAATTCATGATCTTGAATTGGCAGCTATTGTCTTTGCATTAAATATCTACCGACATTATCTATATGGTGAAAAGTTTGAAATTTTTTCTGATCACAAGAGTTTGAAGTATCTGTTTTCACAATCTGAATTGAATATGAGACAAAGAATATGGCTCGATTTATTGAAATATTTTGATTGTAAAATCAAATATTATCCAGGAAAATCGAATGCAGCTGCAGATGCCCTAAGTAGGAAGGTATGTGCTTTATCCTTTTCTACTATAGGTGTATCGAATTTGATTGAAGATTGCTGTATTTTTGGATATATATTTGAGACAGATAGGAGACCGATGAGAATTTGTGCTATCAGTGCTGAGCCAGAACTGTTGATTCGAATCAAAGAAGCGCAGAAATCTGATTTGAATGTTCAGAGGTCGATTGAAATGATCAGATCAGGACATCAGTCTGAGTACAAGGTTAGTGATGATGATATCTTGTATGTTAATAACCGAATTGTTGTTCCCGATCTTTTAGAATTGAGACAGAATATTTTGAAGGAAGCTCATTGTAGTCGATTCAGTATTCACCCTGGAGGCAGGAAAATGTACAATGATTTGAAAAATCAGTACTGGTGGAAACAAATGAAGTCTGATGTGACTTAATTTGTGTCAAAATGTCTGAATTGCCAACAGGTGAAGGCTGAAAGGAAAAAACCAGGTGGCTTATTACAGAGTTTGTCTATTCCTGAATGGAAATGAGACCACATTTCTATGGACTTTGTGACGAAATTGTCACGATCATCCCAAGGATGTGATGCTATTTAGGTGATCATTGACAGATTGACAAAATTTGCGTGCTTTATTCCCTACCGAATGACTAATCGTCATGATCAGATGGCAGATCTCTATATTCGAGAAGTGGTAAGACTACACGGTGTGCCAAAGTCAATAGTATCTGATCGAGATCCAAGATTCACTTCACACTTTTGGCATAGCCTACAAAAAGCTCTAGGTACGCGCTTACATTTGAGTACCACTTACCATCCTCAAACTGACGGTCAATCTAAACAAACTATTCAGACGCTCGAGGATATGCTGAGAGCTGTGGTACTTGATTTTGGTACTACATGGCAAGATTCTATACCACTCGTGGAATTTTTTTATAACAATAGTTATCAGACGAGTATAGAGATGACACCATTTGAAGCGTTATATGGGAAGAAGTGTCGATCACCATTATATTGGGATGATGTGTCTGAGGTACCTGAGTTAGGGCCGGATATGATTAGACAGATGACTGAGAAGGTGAAGTTGATACAGCAGAGAATGAGAACAGCGCAGCATAGACAAGCCAGATATGCGAATGTTCGACGTCAACCATTATCTTTCGAACAAAGAGATAGAGTGTTCTTAAAGATTTCACCGTTCAGGGGCACAGTCAGATTTGGTAAACGAGGAAAGTTATCTCCGCGATATATTGGGCCGTATGAGATACTTGAGAAGATAGGCAATCTTGCTTATTGACTAGCATTACCTATGTCTTTATCTGGAATACATGATGTCTTTCATATCTCGATGCTTCGAAAGTATATATCTGATGACACTCATATCTTGCAACCTGATGAAGCTAAGTTAGATGACACTCTTAGCTATTTTGAACAGCCGATTCAAATAGTCGATAGAAAGGAAAAGCAACTCCGAATGAATATCATTCCATTGGTGAAGATTCAATGGAGTCGGCACGGAGTTGAAGAAGCGACGTGGGAAGTTGAAGAAAACATGAGGTAGAGATTTCCTTATCTATTTCACTGATGTGAGTTCTTATTTTGTTTTCTGTTATTCTTTATTCTTATGAGTATACCGACTGCATATCTAGATTGTTTATGAATTCGATGACGAACTCATGTCTTAGTGGGGGAGAAATGTAAGGCCCGGGATTATTGGCTTTAATCCGAACTTATTTAATTTTAATCCGAGTATATTTAATTTGGGAATATTTAGAGTTTTGATTTAAATTCTAATATTCTTAAATTAATTAGGATTGAAATTGAATTAAAATAAGGGTCGAGGACCAAATTGCAAATATTGAAGAATTGAGGGGCTAAATTGCAATATTGGTTGAAGTTATCTAATTTTTAGTGTAATATTCAGCATGTGCACGTGTATGTATTATACAAATTCAGAAAGTTTGAATAGAGAGCCGAGGTTCTTCAATTTCGTTTGATTTCATGATTTTCGATTTGCAGTAACTTTTGCTCCGGTTATCCGATTTTGATTCCGTAAATTGTTATGGAATCCTTGAGACGAGGGATTCGATATCTGTAAGTATTGTGATGTTTTAGTTAGGTTTCGAAATCAATATTTGTCAGAGATCAGATTCTGATATTATGAACTTGTTCTTGGCATTCTATCGTTCGTATATTCGAAACCGGATTGAATAGTTTATGTTATTTGTCTTCAGTCATGAGTCCAGCATGTATATCTATTATTATGGATGCTTATAAGATGATTTGGATGATGTTTTATGGACTTGAGTGTACGTATGAAGAATTTGAATAATTAGAAATGATTTCGATATTTCGTTGGTTACCGAGTTTCAATCGCTACGCCGTCGATTAAAGTTTTGAGACTGTTTTGATAGCTTATGTCTGAGCTGAGCTGTTTGTTTAGATGTTGATGATGTTATAGCATTTTTATTGTTCAGTTTCAGTTGATTTTGAAGGCTAACAAATCAAGACGCCGAGTTGAATCAAATAAGAGGAAGTCGAGGTTTGAAAAAATATTGATTGACGATCTGATGATGATTTTGATTCGATTATGAATTGGTAAGATTGAATGAAGTCTGATAAATATGTTTTGATGTTATATTTCAGATTCGAAGTAGTCAGAACCAAGATATACGAAGGTATAATGACGACATCGCGAGTTAGAGATTTGAAACTCGAGAATGACGCTTCTTGAGTTGTCCCGCCAAAATCACATACTTGTTTATATTTTGATTTGATTTTGATGTTGTCGATCCATCTCAGGTAGTGGATCTTTGAGTTTGAGTCGATATGATTACGATATGATATGTTATTGAATTGAAATCATGCTAAGGTATGAGGCGGTCTTATTTTCGAGTCAAGAATGACTACGATAAATGGATATCCATGTCAAGATCGTTTACGAATCTTGATGGCAATGACGTTTTATGAATCAATTCTAGATCAATATATGCGTTATTTACTCTATTGTTGAGTCGATTATGAATAGAGTTGATGTGTTTATTTAATACTTTATATGTCGATTATACTAAGAATGATTTCTTACCGGAGTTTATCTGGTTGTTGCTTTGTTTTGTATGTGTGCATGGCAACAGAGGGTGCAGGAGCTGGTCAAAGACGACATTGACAGCTTGGGAGAGAGTTTAGCAATTGTGGACTCGGGTTGTAGCTGATGATAGATAATATAGACAACAACAATCATGTTAGAAAACTTAGGTTGTTGTAGTTTGAAATACTTTTGCAATAGTTGTGTAAAACTTGGTTGTTTATCACTTCGAAACATCTTGTTTGATGTAAGAATTACATGCAGTTATGCTTGAAACCTTTAGATATGTTATATGCATGTTTGGGAATTATTCAACCATGTTTTGTATTGATTTGAGATGATTTGTATTGACTGTTCACGCCTTGACAGCAAAAGAAATCTTGTTGGGAATTTTTCTGGTCGATTGAGCGCACCTGCGCTGGCCCGGGCACACCCGCGCCCTGGTAGA
Organism: Henckelia pumila; assembly: GCF_033568475.1. Lineage (NCBI taxonomy): Eukaryota > Viridiplantae > Streptophyta > Magnoliopsida > Lamiales > Gesneriaceae > Henckelia > Henckelia pumila. The sequence goes on along the minus strand of NC_133123.1, from coordinate 16,721,219 downwards.
ACAAAAGTTCTGCCAGGTTGAGCGCGGGGGCGCCGGTCCAGGGCGCACCCGCGCCCTTGCAGAACAAAAGTTCTGCCAGGTTGGGCGCGGGGGTGCTAGGCATAGGGCGCACCCGTGCCCGTTTAAAAAAAAAAATTTTTTGGTTTGATCCTTAATCCTTCCTTGTTTATTAATGATGTTTATTCATTAATTGCCCTTTAAGATTTGAGATTAATAACCCAAGGCCCCATAAGATCAAAACTCTACAAGTCATATTTCATATCAACTCGATTAATTCAGATGTTATCTATGCGAGATGGTGGTCGCAAGATCAAGTTGAATGCAATTGATACAACAACTAGCTAAAAAAGGACCAGCTCTGGTATGTTAGTTATATCTCTCAAATCGATTATTCAAATGTAATGATTCAAAATGCGTTATGAATATGAGATAATGATCTACAAATCATATTCACAGGTAGAAGTTTGAATTAGAGCTCAAAAGGCTGATAAATCACGATGAAGTTTTTAGTTTTGCACATGATGAAAAAAGAGTTCAAGTTTGTATACAGTCTTGTATTTCAAACATATCTATTTCGTACGAATTCAAAATCGACTGATCGTGATCCTATGGAAAGCCAAGACAAAGTGATGGAACTTTTGTGTTTATCCCTTTGCCTAGAAATCGAGACCAGCTTAATTTGGACCAAAACGGACCATCTCGAATTGGATCAGCTGGACTTGGACCAGAGCAACTCAATCAACTAGCTCGGTCAAACCACACGATGAACATAGTAAAATTAACTCAATTTCAAAAAGTAGCCAGCAACGTAAATATGATCGTTTCAACATCATAAATCGTACATAAGCTCTCCAAAAGGTCATATTATTGAATCTAACGTTCATATCATTCTTGAAAGCCATAAATACAACACTTTGAAGATCATTTACAAGATTTTGATGAGGATTAAAAGCATGCACAAATTGTATGAGATTAGAATGAGAGCAAACCCAAGAAAATAATGTAAGAAACAAGAAGATTTATGGGCCTACAAAGATCAATCCTTCATATAAAAAAAAAGTTTGTAGAACACTCTTATATGTTCAAGTTCCATGTTTAAGTATTGAGAATACATTATTTGAAGAGAGCCTACTCTCACAAAATAGATATGTGTTTAATATAATAGTTAAGTGCGAGTCTTTGCACAAAGATGTTGAAGAATGTGTAGTTGGCATCTTGAATTGTTGTCAATAACATTGAGAGTGTTGCTAGGAGTTTCGATTAGGCAAGTGATAAGTCCTAAGTCGAAATGGGTTGGACAAAATAACTTGTATAAATCAAAGTTTTCTAGTGAAATTCTTCTGAAAATGGAAGAAGGGGATATGTAGAAGAATTTGACTTTCGAACTTCCATAAACATATTCGTTTTTATTACTTTATTTATTTAATTTTTGCTACTGTTTTGGTAGGCGTTGTTGAAGTATTTTATGTGTTTGATAAAATTCAAAAATATTGCATACAAAGTTTTTGATAAAATGCTTCAACTAAACTGTTTTGATCATTTCAACTTGCATTATTCTCAAGTGATTTCTTAAATGTTTAATCAGTTTTAGAGGGTTATGTTGAGTATCTCCCGCTTGATTTTATAACTAAACTCAATATAATATTTCGGTGCTCGGTTCATTTTTAAGCATTTCAAGAAAGAGCTACTGTAGCTCAATTATTTTTAAAATTGTTTATTACCCCCTCTAAACACGTTTTCGATCCTAACAAACATAAAATTAAAAGTTGTTTTGTCTTCAAAAAAATCATTATAAACTTAAAACAGTGCTATTTTGAGAGCATCAATTATTATTGGGCTACTTCAAGGGCGTTAGTATAAAACTAAAAGATTTAACATAAAATAAAATTTGTTCTATTTCGAGAGCATCAATATGAAATTTTCATATTACGCTTATTCGAGAGCATCCAAACAAAGACTAATAATAAAAATTATTTATGAGTTTTACTTGAATGAACACTCGTGTTGATAATGTGTTATAAATTTAATAGTAAACAAGAGAAAATAAAAGAGAGAAAAAAAAGAGATAATTGAGTCGTCTATTATTTTAACTAAACACAATTATTTATAAGATAGAGAGACTTAGACGTAAAAAGAATATTACAATGATTTATCAATCAAATCAATCTCCTATATATCATTTACATATATAACGATAATTTTTTCCAATTAATATCACATTAAGAACTCTTAAATATGAATATAGTATTTTTCGCAATTGTTTACAATATAATATAAATAATAATACTTGCTACATCCAATAGGTGCATGTTAAGGATCGTCGGATGGTGATGGGTTCGTCGGACGTTGGTTGGCGGCAACGGATTTCAGGCCATGGAGTGGAGGGTGAGTTTCGTTTGGGCAATGACGATGGTTCCTGTGTGAGGAACTAAGTGGAAGCTGTGCTAATTTCACTTATTATTATTTTTTAGGAAAAAAATTGCTTTTTTAATCCTGTATATTTGTCACTTTGTGATTTTGATCATCTATATTTTTAAATTTCAGTTTTAGTTCGCTAACCTTATTTTTTTTTTGGTAATTTTAGTCATTTTTCTGATGTGGCACCAATACAGTGCTGATATGGAGCTAACATATATAGTGTCACGTAATCATTTTCGAATAAAAATGACTGAAATTATCAAAAACGAAACATGCAGGACTAAAACTGAAATATAAAAATATAGAGGATCGAAATCGCAAAGTGACAAAGATAAATAACCAAAATTACCGTTTTTCTTTTAAAAAAAAAAAAAAAAAAACTTCCCCATATGCCCTGGGTAGACATGTGAAGGTAGACTTTGACCGGTCTTGGTCTGTGTTTGGGCGTGCTAGCAAGAGGTGTGCAAGCTATAGTTTTGTGTGTATATATATAACCTTATTTGGCTGAAAATTCACGATTCCAAGTTTAGGGCGTGCTTATTTTAATTACTGAGATCAATAGGTTATTGGCCCATCTCCCTTTTAATCATAAAACTAGTTTTTCACTTATTTTATATATTTAATGATTAAATATATAGGTAATAAGTATAATCATTTGAATATCTTTAAAAATATTGATAAAATATAATGAATATATTTAAAATTTAATAATATCATATATTTATAACTTTTAAAAAATATAAAGTTTTTTTTGTATAAAGTTGAATATATATACCGATCAATACGTATCTAAATCTCTGTATATCGTAAAATTTTGGTATAATCGTTATGATAATTATATGTATCAAAATTTTCGGTACACCGATTTCGGTATATATCAAAATTTTTGGTGCGGTATCGGTATAAAAAATTTTTATTCAATATTTTTTGATATGACATATTTTTGGTACGATACGGTTTGTTGCCCTTAAGTATATATAGATCATTTTGGCGACCAAATTATGGTATCTTCAATATAATTTTGGATTTTCTATTTCTCTCTAGTATTATTATATACTACAACTCTTTAGGATTTTAAAACGTAATGTCCCACAAAATCTTATAATTCTAAAAAATATTTTTTCATACTTTAATTAACCCATTTTTAACAATGTATAAAAGGAAACTATTTAAATTTATTTTTTAATAGACCAAAATAACAATATACAAATCATATTTAAAATTTTTTATTATTTTAATTTAATATAGTGGGTAAAATTTTCATATAGTTAAATTTATTTAATTTGGTAAGATTATAAAAATTGTTAAGTGTATATACACAAAAATCAAATATAAAAGTTTTTTAACAATAACCTTTTTTCAAAAAATAAAAAAAAATTACAATTTGTTCGGAGTTTAAAAATTATAAATGGTTTAAAATTATAAATTTTAACTAATAAGATTGAATATTATACTTTTCTTCAAATTTAAAGATCAAAAATATGTTCATTAATAAATTATCTTTGTTTAATCTATCATATTTTTCTTTTATATGTGTTTTTAATTGCAAATATTTTTTATTATATTTGTTTTTAGTTTTCTTAAAGAGCGAAATTAGATAATTGATAGGGAAAAATTTTATAATGAATATTAAAATTAAAAAAAATAATTATCTTGTTAAAAAAATCTATGGTAAAAAATTATGGACTATATTTTATTATTGTTTTTTTTAGTGTTTTGTGTAGTTATCTTTCAAAAGTATATATTCTCATAAAACCAGATAAATATTATTTCTATTATAATAAAAAATAATGTAAATTTATTTTTAAGTTTTCTTCTTCTATTATTTTTATTTTCAATGCAGACAAAATTAAAAATATTTTCTTTTACCATAAAAAAACTAATAAGAAAAAAAATGTATTTTATGTGTGTTATATAAATATTTTTAATTTAATAAATTATTTGATGAAATATTTTTTAAAAGCTAAATTACAACATGCGACTTCTCTTGTTGAAAAAAGCTAAATTACAATATATGATCTACATCGTATATTTTTTATGTGTATATAAATATTTTTAAATTTATGTGATTGATCACCAATTATTTTCAATACAGGATCATCACCAATTGTATTAAAAAATATCATCATTTTATCCATGAAACTTCCTCACAAAGTGCATGCTAACTTGTGGTGCCTAAAAAATTATAAATATATATGGAATATATAAGAATTCAAATTCATAATCACCATAAAAATAAGATATTAAAATAACAATATTTACCTCAATCACATCTAGAAAAATAAAGTGATAAATTAACACAAATTAAAATATAATAATAAATGCATGCTAAGATCATTTAATTACACGACACTTCAAGATTAAACATGACAAAAAATTTTGATTCGTCGATGACTTCTGCGTTCGTCAAATATTTAAATTTCTTGAATTCAAATATATTTGACGGAAAATTATGATTTTTTTATTTCGAAAACATTTGTTTTATAAAATATTACATTTTCAGAATTTTTAAAAGAGCGTCGTCTAGAATATTTGGTATATTGACTTTTCATAAATTTATATTACGTATCTTAATTAGAACCTTGATATAAATTTACTTAACATATTCTAAAAAATAATTATCATTTTTAATCAAATTTATTAATCGACAAAAAATTTGAATTTTTTGAAAAATATTTATTTTTAAAAATTCTGATAGAAAAATAATATATGATTTTTATAATATCTTTTTATATTCTTTTTATTAATAAGAGTTATATCAACCAAGATAAAGAATTTAATGTAATCACACAAAATTGGTATGTCCATTTAAAGATTATCTCAAATGATATAAGTATTTCTCATAAATATGGTAAATATTTTAAAACGAATCAAATTTTTCTGCGAATAATATTATCTTATGTATTCTAACATAAACTTTTTTTTAAAGAAAAATGAACCTCCTTATTTCTGTAAAATTTCTAAATTAGGTAAATTGTATTATTTATGGAACATTTTATATGTAATTGAGAAATATTCTAAATTCGTTGTATTATTATAGAAATTTAGAATTTATTAAAATTTCACATATATGCGGTCATTTGTTTCAAATTTGATTTGGTAATTTGTTTCAAAATTTTCAGACGAATTTTGACTCATATAAATTTTAATTCTAAATTACAAAAATTTTATCATTTATTGAAAATTTTATATATAATTGGGAAGTCTGCAAAATTTTGTTGTATTATTATTATTATTATTGTTGTTGTTGTTGTTGTTGTTATATAATATATATATATAGCATTTATTGAAGATTTCACATATATATGATAATTGTTTGAAAAGTTTGTTCGTTGGCATTGGAAGCATGTTTTCAGATGAATTAATTCCGTATAAAATTGTTTATGAAACAAATTCGAAATGCTAAATGAAATAAATTGTTATATAATACATTTGTACATTATTATTTATAGTATTGTAAGATATTTTGAAATATATATGGACTCAAATAATTAATTATTTTTTATAAAGTGATTAAGCAAATTTTAAATTAAAAATTGATTTATTATTATATTTATAGTATTAATTAATATCTACCAATTTAAGCGTAAGTTTTTGGCAAATAAAATTATTATAAAGTAAGTTAATTTGAATCAATTATATTTGTGCATTATATATATAGATATATATGAAAATGATAACTATTTCTAAGTAATATTTAAAATAAATTTCGGTGCATAAAACATATAAATAGAATTAAATAAAGTTTGTTTCCTATTTTAGCTTAAAGTTTTTGACGGGATTTTACTATATTTGGCAAAAACTCAGTTATTATATATATATAGATTAGAATCTGATTATTGACAAGAATAGAATAAGATGATTGAAAAGTATGTATTTAATTTTTATTATTTTATCTTATTTTTATTTAAAAATTTTATGAATAATAAGATCTAAAAAACAAATGAGGGGGCAGATTGCTCATCAATGCCATTTTAACTTGAAGTAGGTCTTTTGTGAGATAGTTTTACGGATTTTTATTCGTGAGATGAGCTAATTTTATTCATATTTATGATTAAAAGTATATATATATATATATATATATTGCAAAAGTACTACTTATGTCATAGGAGATTCGTCTCACACATTGATTAGTGATTGTGAGGCCATCTCACAAGAATTTATGTGTTTAATATTTACTCTAAACACTTTTTTATTTCCCCAATATTTTATAATCATGAACAAAATTATATTCTGGATTTCTTTTTGAAGTTTTCGAGATAAATTTCCTTCTAAGATAATGTCTAGCTGAAGGCAACTTATAGTGTTTGCAAATGTTTATCAAAAATTTATTGTAACCTTTTATTTACAATGTTTGAAATTAGTTGCAGGTCGGACCATCCTGCAAGTCTGTTTTGATGGGTCTATTTAGAAAATTCTCAAAGTGATTATGAGTAAGAACAAAAACGTGTTGTTAAAATTCATATTGAACAATTGAAACAATCGTCGACTTATACACTCACGTATTTTTTCTTCATTTTGCTCACACATTACAACTCACGTTATTAATGAATTCAAGGATTCATTTTTTTGACAAAGATCCAAAATTTTCTACAAAACTTATCTAAGCAGATAAAATATTTTTTTCGGTTATCATTATCATTATCATTATCATTGTCATTATCATTATCATGTAATAAAACATAAAAATGTATTTTTAAGTGAGAGGACAACATAAGGACCATTTTGTCCACACATATTATAATAGAGTGGAAATAGCAAAAACAGTGGGTCAGAAGTTAGAAACGCAGGTGGGGGCAATTGCAAAGATATAAGAACCGAAACGCTGCGGTTTAATGGCCAAACGAAAATATTAAAAATTGATTCAGATTTTGATTTTCACTCGGAGACGCGAACCACAACGTATAAATATTTGAAACAGGTAATCATATACCACCTATATCACACTTCTCTGCCAATATCATCTCTCTTTCTTTTTCGTTTTTTTTTTTGAGAATGAATATCATATATCTTTCGACATGTTCTGTTCGTTTTTTTGTATTTTACCCGATTTTTCGTATGAGTTGCCTCCGGGAGTCTTTCTTTGGATTTTTTTCTTGCGTTTTGTGTGTTTTCTTGTTTAAAATTTTTAATCTTGTCGAGATGATGGCAGGAATTTCCGGGGCTTTTGATTTGTGGGTTTTAGGGTTTGTTAGTATGGTTTTTTGGGATTTTCGGGCTTGTAAAATTGGAGATTTTGCCGATGTTTGCTCTACTGTTGGGCAGTATTGTTTGTTTGGAGCATAACTTTAATTGTTGGAGATGCTCTGATGATGTTATGTTAATGAGTAAGTTATAGGGCTTTGCGTCTTATGAATGGACGTGGACTTGAATTTTGGTTAGCTTATTGGGAGGTTTACTTATCATTGTTAATTTTCATATGCTTCTCTGTTAGTAAAAAGAAGAAGCTTTCTTAAAGGGTTATTCGATGATTTTATGTACATATTTCAACTTTAATTAATATAGTTGAAAGATAATTGGTAAATTTCATGCCGAGGATGTGGTTTTTCCACTACAAGTATTTATTGGAACGTGTGAATGCCACTTAAATGCACGTGATATAAGGAAGACTTGTTGCTGTTCAGCTACAAAGTGTGAATGAAATATATGGAAGACAAGTTTTTATCGCTTGACGATGCTTACATTGTAGAGATAGGATATAGTCAGTCCCGTGCCCAGTTACATGTATGCTATTTGGAATTCTGCAGCATTTTGATGTGAAAGTTAATGATGTTGTAATGAGTCCAGTGGACCTTCTTTGGGGTTAATGGTTTTATCTGACTATGAAAAGAAACGTTTTGCTAGTGAATGCTAAATTGCAATCTCCAAAAGTAAGGAGGTAATACCTGTAATGCCTTCTGACTAGCCATTGAAATTGCATATAAATATCGTGGCAGATATAATGAATTGTTGTATAGCAATATGTTAACTCTTTATTTTCACAATAACGAACCGTACTATGTTGATTTGTAGGTTGAAATATTTACCTGGTCTTGGAGTTAGTTGATTTTACTGTTCTACTAGTTTGTTGGGTCAACATTGAGGATCTTGACTTCTGAAAGACCAGCGTTAATAAGACTAAATGAAGCGGAGGCGTGGAAGCAAGAAAGGAAAAGCAAAAAAACCGAAGTTGTTGAGCGCAACTGTCACAAACGATGTAGTTTCGAATGTTGCTAGTTTGAATACAGAAGAAAACTCTGCTTTAGATGATTCTGACAATATGGTTGACTCTGGAACAGATGCTGAGACGAAACCGTCACCACCACAAGGTGGTCAACCCGAAACACTTAATAATAATGATTCTGTAGGACGGCCAGTTAATAATACATCTGTGAAAGCGGTTTATACACGGGTAAAAGTGAAGATCAAAACTTCAAAAAATTTAGAATCTCATCATGCTTCCTCAGATGCCCCCACACTCAGCGATACCGAAAAGAGTAGCCAACATTTTGGTTCAGAAAAGCAGCTAGTCCTCAATGACAGAATGGAAGACAGTTCGAACTCTTTGTCTGAGACTAAGGAGGGCATATCTGGAACTACATCAAAAAAGTCTATGGGTATAAAGATTAAATCGTCAAAGGGCTTTGGCTGTTCAAGTATGAGCCCGTGTAGCAATACTGAAACTATCAAGGGAGATAGGACGGAAAATAAGGATGTGGATTTACTCCAGGATTCAAAAAACAATGAGCAAGAACTGAAAGCTGCCTTGGAAGTAATACTGCTTTTGCTCGAAATTATGATTTTCTATGCAAAGATACGATAAATATTATTTATTTCCTGTGGCACCTCAATACTTATTCTTCTTGCAGGTAATAAGAAAGGTCATGAAAATGGATGCAGCCGAGCCCTTCAATGTTCCAGTTAATCCTGTTGCTCTTGGAATACCAGTAAGCTTGATTTGTTTGCTGCATTTTTCTTGATGCAAACTGCGTGAAGATTCCTATACCCTTTTTTACTGTTCTTAAATCTCTGTTAAGGAAATATGTTGTGTAGGGGGACAATGGGAAGGTGGGTTGAGGATTTAATCGTTGGATTAATTTATTTCATGGGATGTTGAAAATTGTAACACCTTTACCCTTGATTTGTCACTTTTTACAGTTCTGCTTTGCTATCATTCAATTGAATCTCATCAAATGAAAATTCAAGTTGCTCAACTAACACCGCATCAGACTCTGAAAGAAAGAAGCTACTTTTTTTCTTTTACCTTCAGTTTTGATAATTGTGATAATTTATGCTGCTTGTCATAATAAAATATCTGTGAGTGGATAAGCTGAACTCCTGACATTAATAGGTCAGTTTTTTAACATAAGTTTCATTTGCAATGAAACAGGACTATTTTGATGTCATTGACACACCTATGGATTTTGGCACGATATGCAGTAACCTTGAAAAAGGTGTTAAATACAAGAATTCAGAGAATGTTTTCAGGGATGTACAGTACATATGGGATAACTGCTACAAGTATAATAATAAAGGTGATTATATTGTTGAACTCATGAAGCGGGTGAGGAAAAACTTCACAAAGTATTGGACTGCTGTTGGTTTATTCGATGATGATCAGCTTCAGGAAACTAATGGTAGTGTTTTTTTTACTTGATCTCTGTGCTTCAGAGTTAAGTGATGTTATTTCCTTGTATATTTTATTCTCGGTTGGTTGACAATACTATATTCGTTTTTCTTACTAGGAAGAGGGAGAGAATGTGCAGTTAGCTGTCAAGAAGGTAATTTTCATAAAAAAGAATCAAAAGATGCTAATTCAGGTTAAATGACTGATAGATTATGTGCCCATCTATATGTTATTTGAAACAACAAAATGGTAAAAATTGAAAATAATCCAATTGAAAATTACTGCTTTGTCAGTTTTTGGACCATATTTCTGAAAGCAATTCCCTACTTTTCCTTATTGATGTGTCAAGTCTCTTTATCTTGAATTTTATGTGCACTTATTATACTCATTTTCATTAATTTTTCGTAGAAACTTTTTCCTTGCCAAATCAATGTTTTTGCACCCATCCAAAAAGTTTTAACGTTTTTTCCTGAAACTTTCAACGATGCATAATCAACATTTTCCCCCCACAATTTTTGAAATCAAAGTCACTTTCTTCAAGTGATCTGATTGCTGCTTCAGCGTTTGGTCAGTGAACTGAGATTAGTACCTTTAATCTTGTCTGGCCGAGTTGTGAAAATATCTGGAGTACTAGGACTTCTCGTATATTATTCTTGTAGCGTAGCCATGTGATTTCCGCTTATGTTTGTCAGATACTCGTTTCTTGTTTTTTCAATTAAGTTTTTTGCAACAATTCACTTGGGTCTGTGTACTGGAGATGAAAATGTTGCAAATTTCTTTTCTTCACAAATTGTTATCTATCAGAATTTTCTTGTTCATTAGGTGTTGAAAGCACACCAGTTATGGATATTACTCCTTCAAGTCAAGGAAATACACCAATGGAAAGTGGTGCTTTCAGCCTTTTGGGTAAAAAGTTTCATGGGTATGATTCTGCTGTTTTACCATGCATCATTTTGTTCTACATTTGATTTTATTACTACTGTATTTTATATTGATTTTCTTCATTATAAACGATATGCCGTTTAATAAGCTAGACAAAATCGGAAAGTAGCACGCAAATTCTTACATTGGAATATAACTTTAATGAATCATCTTTTTTTTATGTCAGACATTTGTAGCAAACTATGTTCTCATAGATTTGGTTCTATAAGAAGATAAATCTTAGTATTCCTTTATTTTTGGCGATGAATGAAAAATGAAAATGTATATACAAATATGCTTTACAGCATACATTGTTAATTATATACCTTCACTCATATTTGATTTGATTAAATCAATTAAATTCAAATTGTTATGAAGTTAGGTATTTGTTTGCTTGAAAATAAGACGCGCTAAAAGTTCCAGTCATTGCAGAAGGTAACGGATTTTCTTTTCCTCATCCGTTATCTCCACCCTCAAGCTGTAATAATTCCAAAATCACGAATCTACTGGTGAAATTTCATTGTGCCCGAGAGTTTTCTTGCCTACCTTTTGATGCGGCTCTCGTATGTGTTGTAAGATATTTTAGGCCTTGGATAGGAAAATTTAAGTCTACAACAATAGAGAATTGAGGTGCTGTATCAATCGATCATTTTATTTGAAGATGAACTATTTCTTTGGAGCTTGTTTAGATATTTCTAAAATGCTTTCCTTTCATCTTTCTATCTTTTATTTCTTTTTCTGTACACTGAGCATGCTTTTCTGATGAATCAAGAAAGTTACTACTGGATTTAATGCATCATGGTGGTATTACTCGGCTAAATTTCCGCAGAATCAATTTTCTTGTAGTATAACTTGGTTTTATTTTTTTGACATCCTTTCATTACAAACTATTTTAATGCTGTTACCAGAAAAAATAACATCAGGATCTTGAACTTCTTGACCCATTCTGCGATATATGTATTTTCCATTCTGCAGACTTAAGAAGCATAAGGAAGGCTGCCAATGCGCTATATGCGTAATGATGCGACGCAGGCAAGAGAGAGAGGAGATTGTTCGTATGATGGGTGGAACTGACGGAAGTGATGATTCTGTGGGTGAAGACATGAAGCCAGAGGTAATTCTCTATTTAATTTGGCTCTATTTGTTGCTTTATTACATAATGTTCTTAAATTTGTTAAGGATCTATAAAGATAAGGATAAATCCAGACACCCTGAGGTTTAACATAATTACAGAAACTATCCGTGATGATGCCACCACCTTTTCCGAATGACATGATAAGGGAAAAAGTGTTGGATGACAAGAAAACTTTGATGTCGTTTTTGTAATTTTGTGAACTCTGAATGATAGTTTTTGTAATCATGTCAAACTAAAGGGACGTATTTTACCCTAAAGATTGAGCGATATTAGTTCTGTGGCTAAAGATTTTTGGGTTCCTAATCTTGGGTAACTGTTGCATCAATCCATACTTTTTGTTAACTTATTTTTCTTCTCATTACTTGTGAATTCGCTTGCATGGACGTAAAACGTCATGCATGTGCATGGTAAAGAAGTAAATATTGATGACTGACTGTTAAAAAGACGTTATATTTCGGGATGCAAAAGATTGTGGAATGGAACTCGAGGGTTGAAATTTTACATCAAAAATTGTTTTGAATGATAAAGGTCTTTCCATGTTTTTGGTATGTATTCAGTTTCTTTCAGACGCTGATTAGGAATTTTGAGTGTTGTTTTTCTTTGGGAGATGAAGGCTGAAAAATGGTCATTTTGAGCTTTAATTTGTGCTTTTTGCATGTGGCTGAGGCTGTGGGCTGCTTAAAAATCGGTGGTATGTGTTCCATTAACAAGTTTGTGTGTCATTGAGAATATGGGAGTAAAAAGTTCCAAAGGCAGTATATGTTTCAACAAGAAGTTTGTGTGTTGAGAGTGATAATGCTGAGAGCTGGAGAGAATTTGGAACATCGTCTGTAGTGTGTGTGTGTGTGTTTCCAACCCCCTTGCTTTTCCAATAGAATAATTTTCAAGTTTCTTAAGGGGGCTTCTTGTCGCAGAGTCCCTTTGGCGTGTATGCCTCGCCAAATATGGAGAACCACTTGGATGCAGAAAGGAAAGGACAAGATACGAAGTTGGGACATATCAGAAATTTGTATAGCCAGGCAAAGGAGAATGACATTACAATTACAGGAAAAGGAGAGGGTTCCGAAGATTTGGCGATTGGTCATAGATCAGGAGATGAAAATGGTAAACAATATCATACACCACATTTAGCCTCTGGTGGCAGCATATCAAGTGAAACTAAGAAAGAAATGCCGGTGCATGACGAGGATGGGAATGCCGAGCTTGATCAACAGAAGCCAAAGGTAGAGTTAACTATATCAATCTTGAAAACTAGTTGCTGGCATTCCTCTTCATTTTCAGTTGAGAAGTTGTTGACATGGTTATTCTTCCTGGACTAACTCCAGGAATTTCTAGATGAGAAACAAAGAGCTAAAATGTTGGAGAATCTTCGTTATCTGGAGAATCCAATGCTTTTAAAGTTATGCGGGACGTTGTTTGCGGACAATTCCAAGTCTTTTTGGAACGGCCCTCATTCATTGGTCGGCCGCCCCCAGAGAAGGACTTCCCTTCATTCTGCCATTTCAAAATTCATGGAATAGAATCTTTCAGGCTTCTACAGGTGTACAACACAGTCTCTTCAAATTGGTGGACCTCATGGATTTATGTAATCAATTGCTGGAACACAGGCTTTGAGTTCATGTGTTTGAAGTGCTAACAACTGTAAGATTCAAGCAAACGTGCTATAAATAGTGTTCATTTCCTTTTTCTAGCTATGATCACAAAATTCTCGTTAACAGAAAATTGGAAGGTAAAACTTGAGTTTGCTAAAACACCAGCAATATCTTTTCTTTTAGAGCACAAATACAATCCTAATTCAAATTACAACCAAATATTGTATATGTCCACACTACAAACGAAACTTGAGCTTGTACCTAAATAAATTAAAAAAACTATCCGCATATAGCGGGAATCGATACTGAAAACAAAGGATTTTAGTCTCTCAGGGTCTCAATCTTGGCCATTGGGCTAAGATATCGTCGGCAATATGAGCAATATGCCAATATCGTTTCTTTGCTAAAATGACCAATTCAATGTATATGCTTTTTTCTAAATAATTTGATGCCTCAAATGTGACCCGAGTTCTTCAATGTTTATATATGTTTGGTCTAAGAATATAAATTGTTTTTTTGTCTGTCCTTTTCTCATTGGCATATACTGCATATTTTCAGTGGTGAAAAATCAAATTGACTAATAGTTAAAGACAACACAATCCATTCATTTTTTTTTCCTATTACTGCAATCCATTCATTTTAAATAATAAATAATTCACAAATAAACAAAAATTTGTCCAGTCCACTTCAAAGAGAGTTACTCTACACTTGAAATGTTTCTTTTCAATGAATTATGGTGTGATGATATTTTAGTGTTTGCATCATTAATATATGATGTCAACTTCAACTAAAATATGAGGAACTCACATGATTTAATATGAAATTACCCCGACGAATGATAGACTAGGTTATTTTGTTGGCCTATAAGTTTTTGAAATGTAATTTTAAAAATAAATAAATGAATTAAACCGACATAAGCAACTTCATATGTATATCACAGGTAGATGAGATCCTAGCATATGAGTAATACCCAAATCATGCATCCAACGATCCGTATTTTTACACATAGACATAATTAATTATATGTTGTTGACATGACAAATCATGAGACATTAGATCTATTATAAGGTATTACACATATGCTAGGTTGAAATCTACCGTATATCACATTAGTTTCGATTAGGTATCCAAATCAAATTAACAAGCCATAATTGTGTGCTAATCTGTAACTTAGGAGACGTGATTAAGCACAATAATATATGTAATAAACATTTTTCCCTCAAAAAAATGGAAGAATGATAGAGGATATACTGTAACTGTAAAAGATTTTATTACCATACTAGAATACATTGATTATGCCGTAAATAACTACAAAATGATATGGAAATCAATTAAAAGAAGTAAATCTTTCCGTTCACATTATTGATTATTCATAATTAACTCTTCTTCTTACCATATATTATATTCTGTGTGTATATATATATATATATAATAACAAAACTTCAATTAAAAACTTATCTAATAATTTTGAACTAATTTTATTCATATTCTCTCACAAGAAAGAAGCCATTAACTTCTGCTCACAGGTACTTTCTTATGGTTATTCCATTTCCCTATCTTTTTTTTAATGCACGAATTAATTCAAACTTAATTTACCTCAGTTGTTAATCCTTTGCAAATGTTGTGTGCATGAATTAGTTTTTCTGTGTGTCTCATTGAATTTTTTTGGTCCGCAAAGTAATTTTTACGAAAAAAAATCTTGATGTTATAACTAAATATTCAAGAACTTTACATTCATTTTTTTAAATTTTTTTTGGAAATTAATTAAAACAATTATTTAAGAATGATTTCTTGTTTTCGTTATTTCTCAAGTATTTTATGTTCGTAATTTACATTTGTTTTGTTTCTTCTATAGCCGTAAAGTAATCAAACTTGTATGTTTTCATGCAATACACACAAGGAAAAATGCAATCGTAATTTATGCTTATCATGTGCAAATGTTGTATGCAAATGAATAAGTTTTTTTTTTACATTCTTTTTTGATCTTAAAGTAATTTTCTGCAATACACCATTTGATATTATATCTAGATTAAGAAATTTCAAGATGATTTTTATTAGATATTATTTTAAAATTTTATGATGTTCGCAATATGTTTCTTTGTTTTCTTAAACTATGTTCAAAGATGCATAAATATATTTTCAAGATTATGTTTAGTTATTAATTTTTAGACTCTATCAACTTTGTGCGGTTTGAATATTTGTGAATACAGAAATGGGGAGAGCAAAATTGAACATGGAACTAATAAGCAAAGAAAAATCAAGAAACATAACATTCAAGAAACGAAAAGAAGGCTTGATCAGAAAGATCCGAGAATTCACCACACTTTGTGCCGTGGAAGCATGCATGATAATCTACGGTCCGAAACAGGACAAGGGCTCCACCGAACCCGAATTCTGGCCCGAAAACATGGACGAAATGCGACGTATAATCGACATCTACAAGGCCAAGAACAAGGACTCAGGAAACAAGTCTTATGGCCTGTCTGATTTCTTCCACGACAGGAGGAAAAAGATCGAGGACGAGCTTTCGAAGCTCCGAAAAAGGAACATGGAAGCCAGGTTCCCAACTTGGCTCGATTTTATGAACTGTTTGACAGAAGGTCAGTTGAGAGAATTCGCGGCAAATTTGAGGGCCAAGTACGAGCACATGAGACCAGCAGTCCATAATTTGAAGAGAAGCAAAGAGGCTAATTTCGACGCGAATTTCGGGGGACTGAATCCGTCCCAAAACCAAGGCTTGTACAATAATCCAGCTGGGATGAATATCCAAAGAGGGAACATCGAGTTCGAAGTGATAAACCAGATGAAACCAATCATGCATTGCCCTGATCATCACCAAGAATTGCATTCAGTGAACCAGAATTCGATGATGATGCTCATGTTGAGCGATAATGATCATCGGGTGCAGTTCGGGGGCGCATCGACTAGTGGCAACATTTCGTTTAAACATCAGGTTTACTACGAATCCAATCCTGTGTTAGGTCACAGCCCGCGCCGGACGTCTTCGTTGCCGCGGTTTTACGTGCCACCGGTGGCTCCGGCACCCTACATGATTCCGCCGCCTCTGCCGCAGCTGCCCTTCTTTACAAGGGAGAGCCTTGATGAGTTGGATCTCATGCAGTATCAAATGAAGGGGGAGTTTTGAGGTCATGAGTTTTGTTGCTTTTCTCAGTTTGTGTTTTTAAATATTGGGTTTTGATCTTTGGTTTCGTTTAATTGTGATGTTTATTGTTTTTATTTGATCAAATTCAATCTTTTCGAATATTTTTTTTTAATGATTCAATTTTGATCATTCAGTGGCACACTCACTACTAAATTGACTTAAGAGATTGATTTACATGAGTTTTTAGGTATTTGATAATACTAGGAAAGAAGCGCGTGCTACGCACGTTATATAAGATTGTTTTTAGTCAATTCAATCAAATATCATATTAATTATTGAATATTTGCATTTCGTAAATAATGTTTAATTAAATTTACTTATATTTGGTCAAATATAAATAGAAAGTTATATCGATTAGTATTGAGTTCTCTGCAATATAATACGATTTTTATTATAAAGAAACTTTATACAACTACACATACTTTATAATTAACTCATTTTTTTTTATCAAACTTTATTAAATTATTGAAGTATATTTGTAAACAAACGAATACTAAAAAATTAAAAATAAATTAAACCAATTGAAACATTTAGAAGTAGTAATCTAATATATTTAATATTATTAACTTTTCAATAGTATTTTAATCTACGTCAATGGTTTTATTATATATAATACAACGTATGAGTGAATAAATCATAAAACCAAAAGACGAATATTCTCTAATAATCAATTTATATGTAATATGGTGAACGTGTATAGAAAATCATTTATACATTTAAATGATTTTTTAACCAACTTAAATCATAATATATAATTGTTTCAATTAATTGACTCAGTAATTATATACATAACATGGTAAGGAGATATGTGAAAAATTATTTTGGAAAAACTGTAATTTTGGTTCTGTATGTTTGTCACTTTGTGATTTTGGTTATCTATATTTTCATATTTTATTTTTAGTCCTTCATGTTCCTATTTTTAGCAATTTGTCATTTTTCTTCGAAAATACTTACGTGACACTATACACGCCAGCTTTACATCGGCACTGCATTGGAGCCACATCAGCACCACATCGAAAAAAATACAAAAATTGCTACAAAAATAAAATAAAATAAAGATAGCGGACTAAAACTGAAATCTGAAAATATAAAGGACTAAAATCGCAAAGTGACAAACTTACAGGACCAAAAAATCTATTTTCTCATTTACACTAACTTTTTCAATTAAATTTAAATACTAATTATAATTTCAAGTTATGAACTTATAATCATATAGAGACATGAATAATATTGAATCTGTATAACTTTAAAATGATTATTAGTTATCAGTATTACATTTGAAAGATAAATTTTTTAATTAGAAAAAAAATCAAACAAAATTTTTTTTTAAAACGATAAAATTTTGAATGAGGATATAATAAAAATTTAATATGATAATTAACATAATTAAAGTTACAAATTAATTAACAGCTACTAATAATTAATAATTAAATCATTATGTTTTTAACAAATTTTATTAAACTAATGTAGTATATTTGTAAACAAACTAACAATTAAAAAATAAATAATAAATTATACCAAGTGAAATATTTATGAGTAAAACAATTATATATTTAACTCTATTAACTTTCAATACCACTTTAATCTACACCATTGGTTTTATTATATATAATATAACATATGGGTGAATAAATTATAAAACGAAAAGAACAACTCTCTCTAAAAGTTAATTTATGTGTAATATGGTGATGAGATATTATAAGAAAAATAATTAATATAATTAAACTTTTATTCTACTTAAATCCTAATAATAATTTCAATCATTAATGATAATTATATACATAACATGACAAGGAGGTATGAGGAAAATTAAATCATTTTTACATTAACATGTTCCATCTACTTTAAATACTATCAATAATATCAAGTTATATACTAATAATTATATATATGTATGAGTAATAATGAAATTTTTATAAGTGTAATATTATTGCATTTATAAAGTTAGTCATATAATATCACAATATAAGTGCAATCAATGAATAAATTATTTTCATATAATTTTTTTGTTATTAAAAAAACATTGTGTCAATTCATCTATTATTTAATTATAAAAATTCACCTTCAATAAATTGTTTTGAATTCTTTTCTATGAATTTAAGAAAACGAAATTTAAAACACATGAGTATCAAAGTGGTTTATTTTTTTAAAAAAAATTAAAATAGAAAAATAAGATGAGTCATTTAGAAATTTCAAAAATAGTTTATAAGAAAAAAGAGATAGTAGAAATATTTTATGTTTATGACTTTCTTCTCCTTATATTTTTTAAAGAATGAATTTAAGAATATGATCATGACAACCATTAAATAAATGGACCAATTAAATGACTAAGTAACACATTGATTTCCGCAAATTTAATATCTCAAAATTGACCCTAAATTTTATACTACTTTTCCACCTATGCCCATTTGTGGCCATATATTGTTTGTGAAATTTTATATCATATATTATACATTACCTATCAATAAAATAATTAATTTTGAGATGATAATTGATTATAAATGAAAAATTAAATACACCTTCATTACTCAAGTCATGATGCAATAAATTTCTCCTTAAAGTTTGTTCTAATTAATCCCTTTTTTGCCTTTGTTTTTTACATCATTTTTCCATAATTGCCCACATATATATTTTTTATCCAAAGACAATTTGAGGGCAAAATTATAAATTCACAATGACAAAAACTTTGCCAATCATTCAATATATATATATATATATATATTAAGAATAAGTTTCACATTTAATATAATAATAAAAGCACACTATATTAGAAAGAAAAAAATACTATGCTATTTTTTTAACCCATCAAACACAATATTTTAATTTACTTTCAAAACATCACATTGAATTTTTAAAGCTAACTCTATATAATATTGTAATATAAGTGCAATCAATTAATTAACTATTTTGATATAGCCTTTTTATTATTATTGAAATTATTAACTCTATTTCTTATTATCACAATAAAAATAACTAATATTTTTTTAGCAATATTTACATTTATAAAAAATTTGTGTCAAACATATATATGAAAAAATAAAATATTTGACAATATAAAATATATATATATATATATATATATATATATATATATATATATATATATATATATATATATATATATATAATCTTATGAATGGAACCTCAACTGCTTATATTGATTATGACGTCGACGTTACTCACTTAAATATAAAACTCACATTTTATTTTTTGAAAATGCATGTAAT
This sequence comes from Henckelia pumila, assembly GCF_033568475.1. Lineage (NCBI taxonomy): Eukaryota > Viridiplantae > Streptophyta > Magnoliopsida > Lamiales > Gesneriaceae > Henckelia > Henckelia pumila. The sequence continues at coordinate 16,701,157 of NC_133123.1, read as the reverse complement.
TACATCTTTTAAATTATACATGTAGACGAAGACATGTTCGAAATATCAAAATTTACCTTAAATAACTTAAAACTAAATATATATAATCTTAAAAATTAGATTATTTTTTATGTTTTTAGTATTTCAAATATCAAGATTTACCTTAAATAACTTAAAACTAAATTTTATATATATATATATAATCTTATGAATGGAACCTCAACTGCTCATATTGATTATGACGTCGACTTTACTCACTTAAATATAAAACTCACATTTTTTTTTTGAAAATACATGTAATCACATCTTATCCAATATGTTCCTTTTAAATACTTAAATACAAGACAAAATGGACACGAGGAAATTTTAAATATTATATCTATATATATATATATATATATATAATCTTATGAATGGAACCTCAACTGCTCATATTGATTATGACGTCGACGTTACTCACTTAAATATAAAACTCACATTTTTTTTTTGAAAATACATGTAATCACATCTTTATCCAATATGTTCCTTTTAAATACTTAAATACAAGACAAAATGGACACGAGGAAATTTTAAATATTATATCTAAAATATAATGCACCATGCAAAATTCAAAGACATGAAAGAATTAACTATCGTTTTTTTTAACAGTGAAAAATATACTTTAATTTTCAAGTTTATAATATAAATAAAATTGATAAATTAGCAATTTATTATACATGCACGCATTACGCACGTGCCAAATAAATTAATAATTTATCAATAATGCACGAATTACGCACGTGATTTCATTTAAAATGTAAATACATTAATTCGTTAGTCATTCGGTGCAAGATTTTGTTACGGAAAAAAACGCTTCTTCCACATATAAAAATAAATATATTAATTCGCTAATCAACATTGCTCATATTTAAAATAAAAAATAATATTTTTAGCATAAAAATAATATTTTTTCATGATTCGAGTGAAGAGATCCATCTTACAAAATTAATCTGTGAAATCTTCTCATTTGGTACCACAAAAAATCTCAGATGCCCTTGATTATTGTCTAATAAACTTTCGGCAATTTTATCTCATTCATCTTCAACATCGGTTAGTGAAATCAGGAGGAAGGAGTCAAGTTTATTGTTATAAGGATCATAAGTGCTTGTTAATCATCCAGTGCAGGATTTTGTCAAATGCAAGGGGTTTCTTCCACCCATAAATGTAAATTTCTTTCTTATAATCCATTTCAAAATCCACCCACTTACATGATTCATATATGTATACCACAAATCTACAGACTCCATGTCTAATGCGCAAATCAGTGAGCACAACTCTATAACTCACGAGGACATTATCTTCAACTTGAGTAACAAAACCCACGACAACATTTGCAAGTCAACATTCAAATAGAGGGAGGGTAATTAAATATTCGAACATGGAAACTAGCATCCTATTCAATAATTTTATTTGTATGGTCATATTTCTAGTCTACGTGAAAAATACGTGCACTACACGTGCATATTTCAAGTATACATGCAAAACACGTGCATATTTCTAGCTGATATATTTCAAATATCAAGCTTTGCCATACTATATTATTTCATTCTCATCAATGATTCATACCTTCTCCAATATATAATATCCTTGAAGCTCAATTGATCACTTGAAGGCTGCTTTTAAGTCAAATTATTTCTCGTGACCAAACAATCTCAACTGAATTGGGAAGGGGATTTGAATCACTGATGACCTGAAGGCTGCTTCCGCAACATAGAAAATCATTGCTTTGAATTTTTTTTGAATTTGAACAAAAAATATCGCCTATATCCTTATCATGTGCACCTAGATAACATCCACTTTTGGCAATGTCCATTTTATTCCTAGTCTACGTGCGAAATAGAAATACGTGCACTACACGTGCATATTTCTAGTATATGTGCAAAAAACGTGCATATTTCAAACAGATATATTTCAAATATCAAGATTTGCCATAAATTATTTCATCCTGAGCCATGATTCATACCTTCTCCGATATATAATATCCTTGAAGCTCAATTTGAATAACTGATGAGTTGAAGACTGCTTCTGCTTCTGCTTCTCCGATATATAATATCCATTGCTTTGAAACAATTTTAAATTTGGAAAAAACCTCACTGGAAGCCTTATGAGCACCTCGAATAACATCCACTATGGGAAATTTTCTTACGTGGACCTAATTATACCTCTTCTTTTAGAACCCATACCACTTTCATTATCGATTGGAATAAACCAAATTCCTTGGAATAAATATACAAACTATTTAAATATTTAAATGATTTATTTGTATATTCATATTCGTAGTCTCCGTGCAAAATACGTGCACTGCACGTACATATTTCTAGTCTATGTGCAAAATACGTGCATATTTCTAACAGATACATTTCAAATATCAAGATTTGCCATAATAAATTCTTTCATTCTCAACCATTATTCATACCTTCTCTGATATATAATATCCTTGAAGCTCAATTGATCACTTGAATTGGGAAGGGGCTTTGAATCACTAATGACAGCTTGATGAAGGCTGCTTCTGCAACATAGAAACCATTGCTTTGAAACAATTTTGAATTTGAAAAAAACCTCACTGGAAGCCTTATGAGCACCTAATTATACCTCTTCTTTTAGAACCTATATCACTTTTCATGATCGATTGGAATAAACCAAAATCCTTGTAAGAAATACACAAAATTATTAACGATAACCTGCACAGGAGATAGAACATGGGAGAATTGTTGGACGGAGATATATACAAAAATTACTAATAAACTCGTACCATCAAAGTTACAAAAAAAATATTATCCAAATGTAAACTATACACAAAATAATCCTCTAACAAAGTGAATTACTAATAAAACTTAATAATAAATATGATATATTTGAATGCATTGAGATATTGATGAAAAGTTACTATTGATTTATAAAAAAAAACAACAATATGAAACTTGAGCTATCAAATAAGGCATTATATAAATTTATCCTAATAGAGAAGATGCTTGTGTTTGATCTTATTTGATGGCAAAAAAATTTATTATATATATGTTTGTGTTATCAACCCATATATTGGTAGCATATAATTAAAATTTTTAAAAGAAATTAAAAACATTTTTTAATTCAATCCATTTAAACTTGTGAAACTTGAAAATTTATCTCGACATTTCATTACGCTTCGTGGTTGAGAACCTTGACTGGGGTTAACAATTTTTGTAAAATAGGAAAAGATACAAAGTATTTTCTATAGAGGCTCATTGTGCAATCGCACAGGTACATACCTAGGGTCAGGACGAGACAACTCAAGTATTGAAATTTTCTTAAAATTATGATATATATTTAAATTAATTTTATGGCATCTTATAAGTTGCATGTACCCTAAAGTCACTACTCTAACCTTGAATTTAATGGTCTATGTTATTTCATATTAACACTATCAGCATTAACATATTCATATGTTGAGATATAGATTTTTTGATATGCGATTAACATACTACTCTTAGGGCAACATCTCGCACCCAATTACGATACAAGCCCACAAAATTTATGTAAAGCTCACATCTTACAGATTAAATTAATTATATTGACAACAAGTTATAGACATCTTAGGAGTGTTTTGAATGTGTGACTCGAAATGCTTGTGAAGATCAATTTGGCTATGAGCCATGCTGTTGATATATGTTTATATCTGTTTGCATGGGCACAAAATGTTTGATTAAAGTTAAAGGAAAATACCCAACTTAGTGGCAGATGTTGGCCCTTTTTTGATTTTGTCCAAATCAGTGTATTCTCGGCTTGATCCTAAACATTTACAAAATGAACCTTTCATCAATTTAATGGTTGCATCTAATCGCATACATGGCAAGTGTCAATCTTGTCCTTAAAATCAGTCAAAATTTGTAAATGTCTGGGTCTAAATCAGGAACATCAAACCATTTGAGACCAAATTGAGAAAGGGGTCATCTGGGACTGAACTAGGTCTTTTCTCCATTAAAATTTTAACCTTTAAATTGGAAGTATTTATTCGGCCAATTTTTGGAACATTAATTAGGACTAAGCTGGGAACGCCACAATATTTGGGATCAAACAGGAAAGGTGTCAAATATATAAACCAAATCTTTCCACTAAAGTTATAGAATTCTTATAAAAAATATTACAAAATCTCATTGAAAATTTTTAAAACAAAAAACATATCATTTGAAAATATAATCGCATTGTGTGGAATTAAAATATCAACTTATTTGTTTCTCATTTATTACTCATTTATTTCCTTGTGATATCTTCATGTAGAATGACTATCTTGTTTAAAATTCCACCAAACCATTAAACAAAATTGTAATTCAGAAATTACATCTCAAAGAAGAACTTTCATATCACATTAATTGAGAATCAAAAGGAAAAAAAAGAGATAACTTACATATCATAGAAGAGCGTTGGAAAGCGGTAGCACCACCGCCGCTGAGAGGGTTGTGAAGGTAAGGAACACGAAAAATAGGGTTTCCAAATGAAATCAATTTTATAGTAAGGAAAGAAGAGAAGCGTCCACAGTTGAAATGTAATTTCTGCACGTGACTAACACGTGCTAAATTTGCGTCCATTTTAACAATCAAATTAATGGGAGAACAAATCCAAACAAAGGAAATTGTGTGAGCAAATCAGAGAAATGACTTAAAGTGAAGGAGTAAACAAGTAATTATCATATTTTATTTATTTCCATACAAATATTTAGCAGTTTTAAACTAAAAGCTCATTGAATAACTTATTGTATTTTATATAGTATGTATATACATATGTATGTATGTCTATATATATTTATATGCACCGGCTGATGTGACATATTATACATCTAATAAGTGAATGCCATGTCAACCGGTGTACATGTAGTTTTTCACGGTGGTTGTCCATGATATCAAAACTTATATATATATATATATATATATATATATATATATATATATATATAATTTTGATATGCTGCCCATCAATAGGTGTCACTCAACTATTGAATGTGATGAATTGTATATGCAGTAATTGAATGACACCTTATTGGTGAGCACGGAGGTGGGCGCACACACACACATACACATATATATTAAACAAAAATAATTAAAATTTTTCCTCATCAATGGGTGGTAGTCCATATAGCACTAAGATCCCAAATTTGAGGCAAAGTCTCGTGTAATGATTCTCAACGCTTGAGGTTACCAAAATGCAAAAGATCAGACGGTTAATATATAATGTACACTAATTAAAAAAATATTAATAATAAAACATAATTTCATGAGTAATGAGTCTTTAATCAAATTTAAAATAGAGATAGTAAATCTCACATAAAAATACCTCCAAATAGTGAGATCATGATCGTTAATTTGATCTCTTATGTTTTCAACTAGTGATATCACGAGGTGAACAGAGTCAGGCTTGTTACGCCTTAAACACATATAAATCTCGAGTAGTGAGATTAATGTTTTTAATGCATTAATATATCTAAAAAATTGTGTTTTGATGATTTCAAAACTCTGTTTATTGTTACTAATCGTTTAAAGTGAGAAAATGCAGATTCATTGAATTTTTTTCAGTTGCGTTCGGAAGCTCTGAACTTGATCTAAAAAATGTTCATCCAAAGGAGTTTGGAGGCAACGAAGTGGACAGTTCAAAAGCTCCGAAGTAGTATCGTTGGATCCGAACTCGATGTCAGCAGAAAAAGTTTGAATTTTGAATTTAAGCGGAATGTGAATTAGCCCTATCACTCCCTAAGAAATGAAAGGCCATACCTAACTCTGTCCAAAAGACTAGAATAAGAATAAGATAAAAAATAATTGCCCTCAAGGTTCGCAGCGATTGAGCAATACGAAATCAAGTATTTCAAGAGGGGTGTAACCTCATTAGAAAATGAGCTCCCGTGCCGAGCATTCCTTAGTCAGTTATTCTCGCATTTTAACTAAGATTCGGACCACCATTTCTCTGAAAGCATAGTTCTTGCTTCACTCTCCCCATTTGAGCTTGTCCATTGGTTAGGTATCCCTTGCTCTCACATTCGAGTATTTGATCATTGTTTAGGAGCATGAGATGTCTGTCAGGGGAAAGTTTGGATCTTTCGAACTTAGGATCGGAGATTTTGAACTGCCTGAAGCTTCAGAACTCCAATCTAGATTCCGAAGGGTTTGGAACCACCGAACTAAACTGTTAGGATCGATGTGGAGTGACGTGGAGTGTGGAGAGAGAGAGAGAGAGAGAGAGGGAGAGAGAAGGGGGTTGACAAATGAACAACTCCAAATTTCTTTTTTTCAGGGTCTGGACTGGTTTTAGCAGCTATGCAGGTGAATCTCGTTTTGGATGGAAAAGCAGTAGTCTACCGATAAAGTGCAGAAACAAGCTACCGAGGTCTGGTGCAGCTCAAAATAAGTAAAGCAGTAACAACAGACTTGTTTCTAGAAGTTCTAAGGATAAATCTTTCTACCCCCTTCTTCTGTTTTCAAAAGATATCACTAGAAGATTTGATAAGTACACATACTTTGGTACAAACCCACTTCAGTAGGACTTATCAGTAGGACTTATCTACTGCCTACTGAAACTCCTAGTCTATCCAACACTTTAACAACTCACACACTTTTGAAAAAACTTTTTCCAAAAGTTCACAAAGCTTGTACAATGAATTTGATGCACAAATGATCTAACAGGTCTGATATATCAAAGTTGAGTGTGCAAGAGTATTTTTTTTGAGTGTAGAGTATTTGAGAATGATGTATTTGACTTGATCGCGAATTTTTTTGTTTTTTTCTACACAAATGAGCCAATGAGCTTTTTATAGTTTCTGATCCAACGTTAATAAACGACTCTATTAACTCTTTCATTTATTGTACCTGTAAACAAAGAATATGTTTCTTAGTACGCCACATCTTTCATATTAAAAAAGGATGTGCAATAAATCTGCCATTAATGCTAGTCTGCAGGATTACATTAAGTATACTATGAAGGTAGAACCACTAATAAATGAGGTCAGGTGACTAGTGAAGAGTAGTTAACTTAGTTTTACTCAATTAAGCCTTCTGAAACTATCTTCTGCTTTTTTGGACTAAGGCTACTGATTTTGCGATAAGGCTTAGATTGCAGACCTAGCCTACTGGTTTCTGTTATTTCTATATTTATGGACTTAGCCTGTTGATTTTGTTTTACGTGCTCTTTATTACTACTGATTTGCTTGTCTACTGAAAGTGTTTACTACTACAGATTGTCATCACCAAAACTAAATTACTTAACAATTTTTTTTCCTTTTTTGGTGATGTCAAAACCTAGCAATGTAAATATAAATCAAGATGATAGTTAGACAAATCAAAGTAATGAAATAAAAGCAAAAACAAATTATGTGAAATTAAATCAGTTGTGATAAAAACGATTAGCCATAGGAATGTCCAATGGTTCTAGTTCAGGATTAAATCTTATGTTTCCTCTTTGATTTGTCCTAGCAGCATTCGAGGTTTCTGGTTGTTTCCCACTTTTTGGCATCATCATCCAGAATGAATTGAAAAAGATCAACAATCTGAGCAGAAATGTTATCTACTTTTGCATCAAGACTTTGAATAGAGTCAGAATGAGCTTGATTTGCATAAGTAAGTCCTTCTATCTGAGAGCTCAGAATCCGAATGGATTCTGTATTCTTGTTTGCAGCAGAGAGAACATCTAACTGTCCAAGTGATAGAGTAGCATAAGACGCAGTAGCATCCTTTTTCAGCAAGGAAACATTGACTTGGACTTGAGTAAGTTCTTCATGGATTTTCAAGATGAACTCGATTGCTCTTTTGGTGAAGGAGGCATCAGCCGATCGATATTTCAATTGATCATATTGAATTTCCTTGACCAAAGCTTGGATATTGTTACAAAGTCTCTTTAAAGTGTTGAGCTCTTCAGGGATAGATGTTTCTGGCTCAGATAATGGACTTTCTGCTCGAAGGATGCGTTGCTTGATTTCTTCAATTGTGGATTTCTGTCTATCAGAAATATCATGAGGAGGAGTACCAGATGAAGATGAATTTCCTGAGAAAGAACTAAAGCAGTGTTAAGATCAACAATGGGTTCTGATGCAGGGGCTGCAGGAGAGGAGACAGATGCATGGTTAGGGTCAAGAGCTTCGGCGAGCAACAGTGTTTCTTCAGGAGCAATAGCTGCTGTCCGCATCTCTTCAGTAGAAAAGATTCCAAGATCTGGAAGAAGTGCATCTACTTCTGGAACGGAAACTAAAGAAACTTCAGGTAAAACAGGGGATGAAGATACTTCCCAGAAATTTGGAGCGACATGTGCATCACGTGATGTAACACTTAGCAATGGGAGCCTTGTCTGGTGCAGTAGACGTTCTTGGTTCCTTGGTAAATGGATTCGCAAAATCCTCTACTGTAGAGAAGTCTCAAACAGACATGAGAGAGGATGTTGGTTGAGTAGATGGATCAACAATTGGAGTTTGCTCAGGTCATCAGTTTCAGATGAAGACTGTTGAGCTGGCGTTGTTGATGGCGCAACAAGTGATCCAGAAGGAGCAGTAGCAGCGAAATTAGCTTCGATTTTGAGAACCTCAAGATCTATAGTCTATAAAATATTGCTCAGATGGAGGACAACTAAAACATCAAAATGTGCAGTAGGACTTCTTGGGTCGAGATTGCTTCGAAGAATAGTGAGAATTTTTGATAGCTTGGCTACCCTCAACTTCTTCAGAATGTAGTGTCTACGATTCGTGGCTTCAACAAAAGTGGTCATCTTGGTAGCTTCAAATATTTGATTCTCATAGAGAATAGCTTGAAGAAATTTGGATTTATTTCCCTTGAAATATGATATATGCTGAATAGTGCGAATATGAATCCACTTGTCAAAGTATGCACTCTCTGTCTCAGCATAAAGATCGACTTGCTCCATTTGAATATTTACGGCTGTTTGAACTGGAGATATCATATTTTTATCCTCATCATCATCATCGTCAGCAGGGATTGTGGTAAGTATGGATTTGCCTTTGTCAAGTGGTGTTGGTAAATATGTTGGTTGCTTGAGAAGTGCAGAGGATGGTTCTTCAATGGTAACTCCAGGTAATGAGCGATGAATAAAAACTGATGGCTCAGAAGCTTTGGCATTGAAAGGTGAGGCATCGGCAACAATTATGGTGGTGGATGATGTGGTAGGACAGGAAAAAACTTGGTGTAGTTGCAAGGAATTAGTTCTGTCGAGGTCAGCAATTGCCACTGTTTTCTGAGGAGGCTTACTTTTCAAAATTGGTTTGGACTTATTTTTATGTTTGGATGAAGGCTGTGTTGGTGTAGTAGACTCTTCTAAGAGATTCTGTTCAGAATCACTAATAACAATTAGCTTTCTCTTGGGTTGCGTTGATTTGGGAGCAGGGGTTGGCTTGTCATTGGGTTCTGGTATAATAGCACAAGACAAATAGGCAATTGACTTTGGTTTTAAAGCCAACACATTATCTTCATTCACCATGGGAGCCTTAGAGCCGTCTTTGTGAGAAGTAAATTCAAAACCAGCATCTCTCAACAATTTACTAATTTGGATAGCAAACCCAGTGCTCTTCTTTCTTACCATCTCAGACAAAATTTTAAAGATTACTGAAGACTAGTTGGCAGGAATACTATCAATAATGGCTGTCATTACCTTGGCTTTTTTTTTTTTCGTGATTCTGTCGAATGTTCTGCCTTTGATCAAGATGGGAACATACGCGGAATTTGGTCTTCAGAATCTTCTTGAAACACGAAGTAGATACTTCTTCTCCAGTCACGGAGAATTTCTTCATAGCAGAATAATGGACTCTTTGGTGATGGTGGCGAAGTCAGCAGTTCCTTCGTGGGGAAGACAAAAGGTAGTAGCAAAGGATTCTTCAGTGATTGTTAGGGTTTTGATTCCAGACGCAAAGGTGATGATGTTGTCATTGCTCACAGTTGCATGAGCATAGAACTCCAGTAGTGGTTTCTTGTACATGAACGAATTTATCTCCAGAAATGTGCATAGCCCTGATGCTTCTAAAGATTTGAACATGTTGACAAGGGCTTTGTCTTTGATAGTGTAGACTGAGTCAAAGTAGACCTGATAAGCGTTAAGAGTATAAGCTACCATTGTTGCTTGGAGACGATGATTGCAAGGTGATTTCTGAAAATCAGAGAGAAATCATTAATACAAGAAATATGCACTAAGGTAATTATACGTAAAGTAGTGAAAAGACCCAAAATTATATACACATAATAGGGCTTACGTGTCAGAGAGATTGGGTGATTTCAAAATTAAAAGCAACCTACAGTTCGTATGAATAACCGCCAAAAGCATATCTATTATTAATTAATAACCACGTAGTAGCAGAAAAAGGTAAACATACAGAAGTAATAATTAATAGTCTCTTGACGTTTACACTACCCTAGGCTACTTCTATAAAAGTAGAATACTTGAGGCAAACAAGAGCATAGCATACCACTTCAACGTTAAAGCACATAAACAGGTTGTAGAAAGAATCTTCTCTACTGACAAGTACAACAAGACAACCGTCCGAGGTCTCATCCATTGGATGAAAATGTGGAAGACTTCAGTAGAGAAGGAAATTTCCAATGTAAAAATTTAATTATTATAAATGAAATGAAGTTATTTTATGATTTTATGAGTTTGTTCACTATCATTTAATATATTAACTGTTGGAAAAGACATAAACAGAAAATACTAAGTAATGCATGAAGTTCCCTCTAAGAATATGCATATCAAGATAATTCAATGATTCCAAGCATATTAGTATTAACTCTATTTCTCACTATTTTGATATAGTCTCTTTATTATTATTGAAATTATTAACTCTATTTCTCACTATCACAATAAAAATAACTAATATTTTTTTTAGCAATATTTACATTTATAAAAAATTTGTGTCAAACATATATATAAAAAAATAAAATATTTGACAATATAAAAAATTGTGGTCAAATATTGTTTGTGAAATTTTATATTATATATTATACATTGCATATCAATAAAATAATTAATTTTGAGATGACAATTGATTATAAATGAATAATTAAATACATCTCTCTTTTTTTTTTTTTTTTTTTTTTTTTCCGACGAGATCACCTCATCTAAATACATCTTCATTACTCATGATGCAATAAATTTTTTCTTAAATTAAGTTTGACTAAAATTCTAATCCTTTTTTTTCCCTTGTTTTTTACATCATTTTTTCATAATTGACCATGCATGTTTTTTGATCCAAAGATAATTTGAGGACAAAGTTATAAATTCACAATGAAAAAATTTTACCCATCATTCATACTTTTATAGTTGAAAAAAATAGATAAATCAATCACTTTTAGCTAATACAATATTTATAACTATCGAAGCATTTATTTATCTTTGTAATTATTATATTCACACACTCTAATCTTTCGAGCTAAGTCAAAAATACATCAACTCCTAAAAAAGAGTTGTCTTTATTATAAATGATATTAAAATATTGTATTATTTTTTTGTATTTAAATAGTTTTATTTTATAAAAAAATCCAAAATATATACCCATTAATACATTATCAATAATTTAGCTTGAATAATGTTTTACTATAGTAAATTAAATAATCTCACATTTTAGATTATAAATAATTAAATATTTATATTAGAACAAAAAAAAAAAAAAAACCCATACCACACTACATATATTCTTTTTGTTTTTACACAAGAAGATCATGTGGAATTTTCTCATCAGGATTCTTCTTCTGCTGTAACTGAAACCCACTTCCCGATGAAGACGATTGCAGTTCCAGCGATCGGCGGGGGAATTCCGACAGCATCTGCACCACCTCCCTCATGGTGGGCCGCTCCACGCTGTTTTCTTGGATACATAGCATTGCCACGAAGAACAAGTGCATGGCTTCATCCTTAGGGACGACGGTCAGCCTCGGGTCGATGATTCGACTCACTTCTTCTCTCCGGCAATTCGTCGAACACCTGATCCACTGTACGATGTCCACTCCTTCGCCGAACTCCCCAACCGGCCGTCGCCCCGTCACCAGTTCCAGGAGGACTACACCGTAGCTGTAGACGTCGCTCTTCTCGTCTACTCTCAACGTGTAAGCGTATTCTGCAAGATTATCCACGATTAGATGATAGGGAATAGTATTTTCCTAAAGAGCTACATTGATTCTCACGGAAAGAAAAACATTGTTTCCATGTTTAAAGGTGCGTGTAAGAATAAGATGGGCTGCATGTTCTGTTACTTTAACGTTTGCCTACTTCCCAAAGTTCCGGCCCGACGCGACTTTTTGTTGGAAGTGTACTACGAGTAGATATAATTGTGACTTGTCGATTGAAAATTGGTGTCATTTGTATTCTAGCACAAGTTTTGCTTCCTGTGTTCATATATGAGTATAATATTAACTTTTACTCTTTAGATCTTTCCCCGGCAATGTTTCTATATCGCGAGTTAACATTACAAGAATGTGATGACACAAATCATGTGTTGATGAGTAACATTGACCAATATATATGAAAAGAGTTAAGAGTAACACTAAACGGAAGCTACGAAGTAAAGATATTGTTCTTCATAAACAGAACAAGGTAACAAAGGAAATGTACCTGGAGCGATGTAACCGTAAGATCCTGCAATTGCTGACATGCACTGAGAGGCACCTCCATCCACCAAGTATCTGGCCAAACCAAAATCCGCGACATGTGCTTCAAATCTTGAATTTAACAATATGTTGTTTGACTTGACATCCCTGTGCAGGATCAAAGGCGAGCAATCATGATGAAGATAGCACAGCCCTTTTGCAGCTTCCAGTGCAATATTGTACCTCAAGTTCCAGTTCAAGAGTCCACCCTTTTTCCCATGCAATGCCTCCCCTAAGCTGCCATTTCTCATGTATTCATACACAAGAAGATTTGTATCCTTGTTGGAACAAAATGCCAGGAGTTTTACAATGTTTCTGTGCCTGATGTTGCCTAGCGTTTGAATCTCAGCTTTGAAGCCATGATCATGGTTGTTAATGCTGTTTAATCCGAGAAGTTTCTTGACAGCGATCTCGACTCCATTAGGCATTTTGGCGTGGTAAACGATCCCGGCTCCTCCTCTGCCTATCACATTGCCATCTTTCACGCATTCCAGGATGTCAGAAACTGTGAAATCAAGCTTTTGGAAGGCGGTCATTTTCCAAGAATTTGAGCCACTTCTCTTGAATGTTTTGGTCTTGATGATAGCTGCTACGGCAAATACTAAAGAGCACATTAACAGGCCAAGGGCAAAGATTAGTTTGAAGGAATTGCTTGATTTTCTAGGTGGACTTGTGATTGTTGCGATGCTGCAGGGGTTGTTCAATAAGGATCCACACAGTCCAGGGTTCCCCATGAATGATGAAGCGTTGAAGACTAAAAATTGCCCTGATTCGGGTAGTTTTCCAGAGAGATTGTTGAATGAGAAGTCCGCTGTCGTAAGGCTTTTCATCAAGCCAACGGATTGGGGTATGGCTTCATTCAAGTGGTTCCTTGACAGGTTCAAGTAATTCAAGATTCGAATATTGCAAATTTCTTCTGGTATTGTGCCAGATAAATTGTTCTTGCTCAAATCTAAATAATTGAGATGGAGACAATTGCCTATTTCATGTGGGATTTCGCCAGCAAGCGAATTTCCACTAAGATCAACTCGTACTACTTGGTTGAGTTCACCTATTGAAGGAGGGATTGGACCAGAAAAATTGTTTACACTTAGCAAAAGTATCTGTAAGGAAGAAAAGTTTGAAAGGGATAATGGCAAAGATCCTGAAATCTGATTGTTTGATAGGTTTATCTGGCCTAATTTAGTCTGGTTGGTCGAATTGTTACTACTCTCAGACAAGAATCCAGACAACATATTGCTCTGCAATTCAAGAAAATTTAGTTCAGGCAAGTAAATAAAGCCACTTGGTATGCTTCCATTCAAGTAGTTATACCCCAACCTCACCCTAACCAGACTTGTGCACATGCCCAATTCCTCTGGAATTGAGCCAAAGAGAAAATTTTTTTGAAGTATTAGTATTCGAAGCTGTTTTGAGGAACACAAGTCTTTAGGGATTGTACCAGTGAGCTTGTTTGAAGACAAATCCAGGTCCTGCAGCCTCTGATTTTGGCCAAGATTCGTTGGGATAACGCCTGTGAAATTGTTCATCCAGAGCGCAAGAGTTTCTAACTCGGGATAATCAGCAACAAATCCTGGTATTGAGCCGTGCAATCTATTCATGAACAGATTGAGAAGCTTGATTTGCTTGAGGTTGATAAGATCGTATGGGATTTCTCCAGTGAATGTGTTGACAGAAAGATCAAGATTTACAAGTCTTGTCAAGTTGCCTAATTGCTTTGGGATCGGCCCCGAGAGTCGATTTATATGCAGAAAGATAGTGTCCAGCAACTTCAAATTCCCCACCTCTGAAGGTATTGGACCATGCAGTTGACAGCTTGAAAGATCCATGTGAACTAAATTCACCAACTTTCCAAATTCCTTCGGAATTCCACCATCATAAACATTGTAATATCCCAAGTAAATCTCCCTCAAATTAGTAAGATTTCCCAGTTCCTTCGGGATTTTCCCCTGAAGTTCATTTCCTGCCAATGACAAATACTCCAGTTCCACCAAATTCCCGTAACTTACGGGGATTTCACCTTGGAAATAGTTTCCTCCTAATTCCAAGTGCTTGAGACTCTTCAAACTCAATAATCCTTCTGGAAGATAAGCAGAGAAATTGTTGTTATATGCATCAAACACTTCTAAATTGGCAAGGCTGGAATAATTCCAATCCAAAGACCCACTAAACTGATTATTGGATATGTTGAGAAAAGAAAGGCTGCTCATATTTTCTATCTTGATTTCACCAGTGAAGTTGTTTCCGTCAATGGACAGCTCTACCAGCTTGTCAAGTCTTGAAATTTCAGGAGAAACAGAGCCATACAGACCAAGGTTCGATATATCAAGAGATATCACTCTATCATCGAGGCATGTGATTCCACTCCAATAACACACCAAGGTGGGATTAGAAGAATTCCAAGTGCTTATAGCCAAATTAGAGAACTGAAATCCTTGTTTCAGTGCGATTAAAGCCTGAAAATCGGAAACAATAGATGAAGAAACAGAACTGTCCACAAGGGAGAAGAATGTGAGTGTGAAGAAGATAAAGGACACCATCTTTTCTTGGAAATATTTCATAGGAAACAAGTTTGGAAAGACATGAAGAACAAAGAAAGGATTATAAGAGGCGGGCAGATGATAGATTTCCTATAAAAGGAAAAGAGGATAAAGATCATACGAAGAACTTCAAGTATGTATTTTGAAGAATCAATCATCTTTTAGAAAAGCCTCTCCAACTTCAAGGAAGAAGCTAAGTCACCCCTTTTCTCCCTCTAGCTTTCTCTTTTTCTTTCAGACCAGAAGAGATGCATGAGAATAAAAGATCAAATTTGGAGTAAAATTTGTTTTGAAGAAGCTTATCATTAGTTTAAGGAAAAGAAGAAAGACGAAGGAGGGGGGAAACAAATAAGAAACGTTTGATAGATAGCAAAAATTTAAAGTTAAATATTAAGAGAACAAAAAAGTAAAGTTGATTCACCACCCCACCCTTTATTTCTTGCTCCCTCCGTCTTTATTCGAATGACCAAATCACCCTTCAACTTTACTCAAAGTGATGGCCTTTATTTTGAGTGACAGATGATGAAATTGCACTTTCATCAATCAAGAATGGCTGAGTTGGCTTTCACATATCTGATTAATGATAACCATGGATTCTGATATTTCATGGATGTGTAATTTATATTAAAGTTGTGAAGTGGGAGTTTTTAATCAATTCTAGCCACTATGGCAAAGTTTTTCATGCAGTATCATTGACCCAAAGATTGAAAATGACAACAGAAGATCTGCAGTTTGGCATTGTAGTTGTCAATGTAAAATTGTATAACATTTTTTTTTTGACGATGAGAAAAAAACAAAGGAAATTTGGGACCGTTTTCTGTATTGGATCCAAAATACTTGCAGAATCTGCATGGCTTGCACTTTGTGCCCCTACTGGGAGCAGTGTACAATTCTTATAATCAACTTCTTTGGCATAAAATTGGTCCCATTAGCCGTTTCTAGTCTAGTTTTCAAGCTGAATTTAAGCACTTCTCAATGTTTAATTCATGATCATATTGCAGTTGCTGATTTATTCATATGAATGTGCTCAACACTTTATGCTATATAAGCTTTTCTAGAAGGATTCTAGAAATTGTTCGCTCGTGGTCGAGTCCTGAGACGTGTGTGGGTCGAGTTGGACGTTAGCTGGCAGGACCTCAAAATCAAAAGATCGAGTTGGACTGATGCAAAATCTAGCTTGGCACTTTTATGGGTTTACCTTGCAATTCCCGCTGCTAGAAGGAGTTGGGGTCATGTGCCTGCAAAACCAGTGAATGTAAGTAAAGCGAAAGGTGGTGATTATTAATATATCATTACTTTGTTTTTTGAAGAACTGAATGATCAATATATAATTGTGTAATATTGATGTTGCATTGAAGAAGCAAAATGTGGTAGCTTTATTCCTTCTCCCTGCCTTTGTCCTACAAAAACTGGGCCCAATTCACGCCATATTAGTGTATATTTGAGCTTTATTAGAATGTGGAATAGTTCTAACGAGAGGGCCAAAAAGTAAAGCATGGACTAAAGATATTTGCTTTAGATCTTCCACTTCAAAAAGAAACAAAGATAAATATGTGATCCTTCTTTCTTTACATGGAAAAGAGCGCTCTTGTATTGCACTAAATAAAAAGAACCAATAAAAGAGTAAAAATAAATACCCCTTCATGCATGGAAAAATGTGATCTTTGGACTATGAATGAGAGGTTCCGGCCTAAAAAGACATCCACACAACATGTAATGCGTGAGAGAATAAGACGTGAATGCTCATGCTGAGGGGCCTATCCATGGATGGATTAAGCAGGCGACCCGAAACACTTCAAATGAAAAACTAAAATTAATATAATTTAAATGAGTTTGAGCCCTGGAAAATTAGCATATTCGAGCTCAACAAGCACAATGTCATTATCATGTGTCGGAGTTTATGTTGTTAAGCATTGGTGATTTTATGTCACGCCAGGAGAAAAACTCGCGGTGCATTTTTTGTACAAATGTTTAGACAAACATCTCACGTGAAAACAAACGTGTGAGGTCAATCGATACTTTTTTGTTTTTAAGTGAGATGTTCTTTTAAACATTTCGTACAAATACATCGAAAATATTTTTCTCGTATAGCATAGAATCACTTTACATATTTGGTATAGCTAACACCGAGCTTGAGTTGGACTTAGAACTAATTTTGTTTCACCTAATGGCCCTACATGTTAAAAACTCTAATTTGCTGGGTGGGGTACTTGTTCACAGGAGCAAGAGGGGTACCCTTATGTGGTGTCTTTGTTTTGCAATTGATGGGCACCCCTCCTTTGAAGGGTCATTTTCATGTGGCCTATTATGGTTTTTTAAACAGTGAATCTCTTGTAGTGTCTTTCATAGACTAATAATGTTGAAAACTTTCTATGGAATAGTATTATTAACTTGATGTGTTGTTTTAACTGTTGGTCTTTTTTCCCCTCTAAAATATGAGTTTTAGTATTAGTTATAGTTATAATTTTTTTAATCGATAAATGTAGAATATATAAATAAAAAAAATGTTTAATTACAAGATACACTGAGCATACTCGAGTCAAATAAGACGTCAAAAGCATATAACTAACAACTAGTATAGCATTTGCCCAATGATGAGTAATAGCTATAATCTTTAGTATATGGCACCAATTAAATTGTTTGAATTTAAAGAAATAATTTTAAGAGTTGACACTTTTTTTATACTCTTGGTCCCACCGGAGCAAAGCCAAAAACTTTAATTAAATGGATCACTCGCAGTACAGTAGAAAAATCCACAAGTGAATAAATAAATTAACTAAAAAAGATTGGGAGACAAAATATATGTTTTTCTTACGAATCTCATGAATTTTGAGGATTTACTATTATATTGCATTTGGATGACATGCAATATAATTGAGTGTCCATCTGCTTCTACAATGAGACATGCACAATCTGCAGGACTAATCTGGGAGGTGAAAATACATCATTATTATAAGTTATTATTATGTACCTCATGTCTTCTCAAAATTCAGTTCTTTTTAGCAGAGATGGGCTCTTATGTGCACAATAACAACAACAATAATAATAATAATGATTTTCAAAGATATAGACATTAATGGAATTAGAAAACGTATGATGACATCAAAACTTTGAGTTCATGATATTACGGTAGTGTTTGAGAGAGCTTCTAGAAGCATTTCTCAACTTTTTCGTCAACAAAAGTTCATGATATTACGGTAGTGTTTGAGAGAGCTTCTAGAAGCATTTCTCAACTTTTTTTTAATAAAATTTTGTGAAATTTTGTTGACGAAAAGCTGAGAAATGCTTCATAGAATCTCTCCCAAACAATATCTATAACTAGGTATTTGGTCAATTTTTTGGGGTTGTTTGTGTTTTGTGTTTGGGTATGCTAGATCCTACAAGTAAGACGAGATAGGAGTCAGCAACTATTACACAGGAGGTCTTTCTTTTTGGCTAGCTTTGCTTTTCACTTTTGAAATGCATAATAATTTGAGAACTAACACTTTAATTACTTTGATTTTAAATTTGGGGATGTGTCCCAAATTAATTTTAATTTTTATATATGATGTATGGCTTGTAATGATACAAAGTGATCATGTGTGACTCATTTGGCTAAAACGATCCTTATCATTTGTATTATAGTTTCTTCCATTAAACCTTCAGTTTTTTTTCCCAAATTAATATTTTGTCATTGTAGAGGACTCGGGTTCCCACAACATGCAGACGACACTTGTGAGGCTATATATCTAGTCCAATTTGCCGAAAAATGATGACATGATACCATCTAGGGTTGGTTCGGTACGGTATACCGGCTTTACCGAATGATACTGCATACCGTACCAAAAACTTCGGTACCGAAAAAATAGATACCGATACCGTACCGATATTTTGGTATACAGAAATACCAGTATATCGAAATTTTGGTACGACATAAATTTCATACCATTCTTACCGAAAATTTTCGATATACCGAAATTCGTTACGGTATCGGTATAATACCGTCTATACCGTCACTGTAAAAAATATATTTTAAAATTCTTACAAAAACTCTTACATATAATTAAAATATATTTTATTATAAAAATTTTTGGTATTTACCGGTATTTCGATATTTACCGAACTACCGAAATTTTGCAAATCTCATACCGATACCAAAAATTTCGGTACGGTATAGGTACGGTATAATACCATACCGAAATTTTTGGTATCACGATTTTAACGGTATGTACGGTATATTACGGTACGGTAAGTGCGGTATACCGAACTTTCGGTATACTTTCTGACCCCTAATACCATATATAGATTTCAAGCACTTATTGTGTAGAAACTAATGAAAGAATAATATTTTCATATATCTCAAGAATGATTACATATGATGTTTATATACAACAATAAAGACTAAAGAAAGATAAAGATTACAAATAATAAAATATTACAAGATAATAGGAAACATAATATACAATAAATATATAATATATTTCAATAGGCCCCCTCTATATGGTGGACTCATAGGGACACCAATCTTGGAACATAGTAGACGCAGACGAGAACCAGAGAGAGGCTTTGTTAAGGCATCATCCAGCTGGTCAGAGGAAGAGACATGAGAAACACGAACTTTGTGGCTCTGAACCAACTCACGTACAAAAGGATAATTCAAAGCAATGTGCTTCATGCGAGAATGAAACACGAGATTGGCACAAAAATATGTAGCACCGATGTTGTCACAATAGATAGGAACCTGAGAGGACATACGAACAACACCAAGTTTAGAAAGAAGAGAGCCAACCCATTGTACCTCCGCAGCAGCAGAGGCAACATCACGATACTCAGCTTTCGTAGAGGATCGAGCAACAGAGCCCTGCTTTTTAGAACTCCAGGAAATAGGATTGGGACCGAGAAACACAATATAAGAACCAGTGGACGTGCGATCATCCACATCACCAGCTCAGTACGCATCACAGTAAGCATGGAATGATAGAGAATTGTGACGCTGGAGAAGAAGACCATAGGAACGCATACCATTGAAGTAGCGCAGGAGCCGCTTGACCGCCCCCAATGCACAAAGTATGGATAGTGCATAAACTGAGATAGCTTGTTCACAGCAAAAGCAATATCCGGGCGAGTAAACGAGAGATACTGTAAACTACCAACCGTCTGACGATACAAAGTGGCATCGGCAGGGGGCGAGCCATCAGACTGGTGGAGCGCAGGGGACGAAGCCATAGGATACTGCACTGGCTTTGAGTCTACCATGTTAACTCGTGTAAGAATATCAAGCAGATACTTTTTACGAGAGAGACGGAGGCCCCCTGAGTAGGAATCCACTTCAACACCAAGAAAATAAGACAATGAGCCAAGATCCTTGACAGAGAACCGATGGCTTAACTGATCAATGAAGTCCTGGATGGCGCCATAATTATTTCCTATGAGAATCAAGTCATCAACATAGACAAAAAGATACATAGTAACACCCCAAAAACAGTAAATAAAAAAAGATATGTCAGCACGGGAGGCAGTAAAGCCAAGACTGATTAAAAATTGTCGAAGAGCCGTGTACCAGGCGCGGGGCGCCTGCTTAAGACCATAAATGGATTTGTTCAACTTGCAGACATAGGAGGGAACATTAGGATCAACAAACCCAGGCGGCTGCGCCATATACATACAATCATCGAGTTGACCCTGCAAAAATGCATTATTGACATCCATCTGACGGAGAGACCACTAATAGGAAACGACAAGGGATAAGAGAATGCGAACTGTAGTGGGTTTTGCCACAGGACTGAAAGTATGTGTAGTCAAGTCCAGGACGCTGATGAAATCCCTTCGCAACAAGGCGAGATTTATAACAGTCAACAGAGCCATCAGGTTTCTGCTTAATCCGAAACACCCATTTGCAGCCGACCACATTCTGAGAAGATACAGATGGAACAAGATTTCAGGTGCCATTGCGAAGAAGAGCATCAAATGTTGGAACACGCGTTCTCGGATCAAAGATGTGATCTGATACCCGGTGCAGCGGAAGTTTAAAATTTTATTTTCTTATATGGAACAATTCCATATCATGGGTATCAAATCGTAACGATTAAAATCAACATGTAAAATAATAATAACAATTAAAATTTTACCTCTTCAAGCTATGACTTGATTATGGACACCAACAGAATTTTCTGCTCTTGTTGTAAATCCCAGGAACTGATGACTCGCTCGATCAACTCCTGAATTAGGTCCACGAACAGAAAACAGAAACCCTCTAATTGATTGCACTAGAAATCAATCAGATGTTTATCGAAGAGATTAAACAGATTTGATCTGTCAATTCAAAATGTAATTTTCAGAAAAAACCACAGACTGAATTCTCTCAAAAAGGAGTAGAGGAATTCGAAAATTCCCCTTGGAATAATATGTGTGTTTTTCAAAAAATACAAGGTTGGAATCATTATATTTTTCGAAAATTACACATATATATATATATAATTTCTAGACTGGATTAAGTTATATGTCTATTAGGACACTAACTCCTTAGGGCCCATAATCCATGACTTAAGCCCAACAAGCCAAGCTTGTTATTATAGAAATTAATATAAAATTCATCATGACTCCGATTGATAAACTGATTTTACCAATGTGCATAGAAACCATTTCTGCACCTTTTAAAGTCAAGATAATTTTTTTGAATCCGAATTCAGTGATTTCCAAAAATGCCCATCCCTATGTCATTTTAGGAAATTTCACTCCCTTTAGTTAAGAAGTCCAACTTCTCTTTCGTTAAATTCAACTCTTTAAATTTAACTATCTTAACGGGAATTAGTAATCCATTACTTGTGTGATCCTCAATGGTTCAGGGATACAGCTAGCCGTGGGCTCACAACTTCTTGTGACTCGGAACAACAATTTTCGACTTACCCATCGAATCATGATAAGAGCGTCTAGCAACATCGCCCCATGATTCCCTAAGTATCACTGATAGTGCCTGCAAGAACCAGTAGGTTTTGGTTAGCGTACAGTATAATCCCTTCATCCAAATATCCCGATCGAATCAACAACCATTGGTATATCGAGAGTCGTTCGAGATTCGATAACTATGCAATGCATCTTGAAGATCAAATAGTGACATCGCATGTGCTACTAGGAAACCAAGTAACCTAAAGCACATCATGTACTCTGGCTAGAGATTTGTCACACTAATATCTCCTCAGATCGCATAGGATATCCACACTCGCAAGCGTGTGGTGAATCCTTGACAACAAAGCATCGATTCCTATATGTGTCGTAAATGTAACCAATTTCGACACCTGATGACCCCCATAGAGTCGGTAAACGAGTCAAAGTACAGTACTAGCATATAGAGTCTCCATGATGTTTCAAGTAGTAAGGACTAATGGTGTACAACCAAAACCACGGACTTATCCACTCAATAAATGATAACCATTTGGAAAGTTCGGATAGGGTAGTTCGATCATTCATTATATAAATATCCATTTGCATGCTTTGAACATCTCTATGTTCCATACCAATGAAACGTGGTACTTGGCATCGCAAATGCTAGTCTCAATCTCGAGCGATCCTTATCCTTATTTGTGGACGGCTCAATTGACTAGGAACTGTTTAGAATATACAGTGATTATAAGATGTGTTTCATGATAGTCATCCCAATGTACTATCACATCTTACATGCACTCTAGTATATTCAAGGTCTTCATCTAAACATCGTATAGTATGTCATAACATAATAATATGATAAAAGATAAAGTAAATGCCATTATTAAAAGTGTAAATTATATTAAACAAAGATTGTTTACATATAGAGTCATCAAAGCCCTTAGTCACAAGTTGGCTAATCGGGCACCCACTCTTTCAATCTCCCACTTGCCCTAAAGCCAACTAGTCATACTACGTAGTCCCATTGCTTCGCGATGTTTGTCAAATAATGGACCTGACAAGGGCTTAGTAAGTGGATCAGCGATATTGTCTGCAGAGGTCACTCTCTCGACAGTGATGTCCCCTCTTTCCACGATCTCCCGGATGATGTGGTATTTCCTCAGTACGTGTTTGGATCTTTGATGAGACCTTGGTTCCTTTGCCTGAGCAACGGCACCAGTGTTATCACTGAAACGACCCTAACTCTCTAAATATAAATAAATATGCGGAATTTTTTTTTTTTATACTTACTAAGTAATAATATGTACATACATGCCCATACATATATGCACAGAATAAATAGATTTAAAAATAAATAACTTAAATAAAAATGCAACCTTTAATAAATTAAATATCTGAGTCTAACATTTAATAAAATACTGACATAAGCAAAATAAATAAAATTTTCATGCACTGAAAATATTTAAATAAGACAAGTAATAATATCCACCACTGAAAATAAATAAAATGTATGACATGATAAAAATATTCAAAACATGCATATAGACTCAGACAACGGTCACGGGGTTACTGCATGTCCGCTCATAGGTCCTCGCCGCCGGTGGGTACTACATCCTCCTCTACATACTCACCTGCACCATATCAGTGTAGTGAGCCTAGAGGTCCAACATGCTAACATAACAAGGGTTTAAAATAATTTAAATCACTTTAATACTAATACATAACATATACATGAATGAGCATGCTTAAAAATATTATGAACATAACATAAACTTAAATATCATAATAATACATAAACATTGTTGAGCAAAGTATTTTCTAACATCGAAAGGTCGTCTCCATAGTGTAACCATACATACATTAAATACTGATCAGCGTGGTAAACCAACGTACGTGGCGGTGACGAATCACCTCTTAAATTGGCAGTAAACTGCCCTTCAATAGTTCACATATGGGGACGAATCCCCCTTAAATTGTCACACTACTTCAACTTCCAACATAAAATTATTTTCTTTTTTTGCTCAACCTTAAACATTCAATCATGCATAAAAATTATTTCATGAATGCATGTACTTAAATAAAATGTGTGTCCTTCATATATATTTAATTTAATTTCATACTAACATATAAATATTAAAAATAACTTCCATGCATAAAAATAATTAAATATATATTCAGGACACATGCAATTTCTCATGGGTTGTACTGAACTGCTGGCCCTAACACTCAAGCCCGTTTTTCTTAAATTCTGGCCCATTAACACTGAGACTGGCCCATTAACATTCTTAAGCCCATTAACACATTTCTAAGCCCAATAAATCAATTAAAGCCCATTAGCACATACTTGGCCCAATAACAACTTAATCTGGCCCAATGGGCCCGAAAGCCCAAAGACTGGCCCAAAAACTTTCAGGGGCCCCCAAGCCCATAAAAATTAGTGGAATAACTTAATTAAATTTATTTAAGCTAAATAATAATTAAATTTAACCCAAATAATTAAATGGAATCCAATTAAATTTTTGGATTTAATTTGGCCCATTTAACACTTAATTAAACTTAAAACTTAAAAATAAAAATACCCGAGCCCGACTCACTTAACCCAAACCCGGACCCAACTAACTTGATCCATGACCCGACGGACCTGACCCGACCCGGCCCGCCATAAAACCCATATCCGTAACCCTAACCGTGAATTCTATCTTCCTTCTTCTCTAAACCTGTGCCCAGCTGAGCGGCTTCACTAAAAACGTTCGTGCTGCCTACTCCGACCACCTATGACCTTGAAACCACCGCCCAAACTTAGACAACATCAAGACGGTTCTAACCCAACAAATTTGACCTCAAACCAATTCTTGTAGTAGGAGAACGAACCAAAACACTACAGGCCTTGTTTCTGCTCGCGCGCAGAACGCAAGCACGGACTTCCGGCCGATCGGCCGGAAATCTCCGGCTACCAATGGACGGAGAACTACCTGGAATACCTTTGCCAATGTCTTGAGGTTCTAACCCAACTGGAATCACCTTAAAACACGCTCTGTGGACCGAGAACGAGCCAATCTCCCAACCCCGCTCAATCTGCGCGATCTGCTGCGCATCAGAAGGACTGGCTTCGGTTCCATCCCTTTCCAACCTTAAACACCGAGCCAACCCAAGTCTAAGAACCATAAAACACCCCTCTGAACCTCGGACCAGCAGCCAGCCCGTCTCCCATGGCAAAAACGTGAGCTTTAGCATGAAAAACAAGCAAAACATGAATAAAAACATGACTAAACATGCATGCTTCAAATTTCCAAATTTTCTAACGTAAAAATCGTGGTGATTCTGATGAAAAGAGATTTAATAGCTTATATAGTGTAGAAGAAAAGGAATCAAACATGCCTTTATAATTGTTTGATGAATGATCACGCGTTTACGGCTCCGGGACGACGAAAATTCTAAGAAACTTGAGGATCGGCTATGGCTTGAAATCTTCTGTCAAAACGTGAGAATGGAGGCTAAAAAATATGGGGGGATGTCGGCTGAATGGGTGGTGGGGTTTGGGGTAGGTTTAGGTTTTTATTTTATTGTAGATTGTAGATAATATCTTAAAAATATCTCACTAAATTAATATGTAAATATTATACCTTAAATATAAAGTTTTAAACTCTTAAAATATTTAAAAGTCTGATAACACAGCCAAAATCCCGAAATATAATATTGGGGAATTTTTAAATATTAATAAAAGTCATTAAAATGATTTATTTTGGCTAAAAATAAATCCTTAAATAAATACATAACTAAATACTAAATTTTTCTTGACAAAATACCTTAAAATATTATTTTAAGGCTCATAAAACTCATAAAATATGTTTGGCTAAATATTTTGGTATCTCGTCCGTCCACGGTCCCGTCTACGCGATCAAAATAATTAATTTCCATAAATCATGAAAAATCACTAATTATGGGTTAAATGCTTAAAAATAACTTAAAACATGCACACATAATTTCACATGATTATTTAACCCATAATCTAAAATTTTAAATAAATAAATTCCCTAATTATGCATGCGAATTTACGTACTAAAAATACTGGGTGTTACAATCACAGTACACCGGTACTGGACCAACAGCTTCAGGAATTACACCCAAATCTTGGACGAAATTTCTCATCCAAACGACCTCTTTAGCAGCAGCTGATGCTGCAATGTATTCTGCCTCAGTGGTGGAATCCGCTGTGGTGTCCTGCTTGGAACTCTTCCAAGAGACAGCACCGCCATTGAGCATGAATACAAATCCAGAGGTTGATTTCGAGTCATCCACGTCAGTTTGGAAGTTAGAGTCGGTATAGCCTTCCAATTTCAATTCTCTTCCCCCATAAATCATGAATATATTCTTAGTCCTTCTTAAGTACTTAAGAATATCCTTCACAGCTTTCCAATGCATTTGACCGGGGTTGGCCTGATATCTGCTCGTGACACTCAGAGCAAAGGCTACATCCGGTCTGGTAGATATCATCCCATATATGCTACTACCTATGGCTGACGCATATGGTATGTGTGTCATTTTTTCTATCTCTTCGTCAGTCTTGGGAGACATAGACTTGGATAAAGAAACTCCATGACACATAGGTAGATGTCATCTCTTGGACTCATCCATAGAAAACCTTTTCAATATGGTGTCTATGTAGGTTGCTTGATTGAGTTCTATCATTCTCTTAGATCTATCTCTATAGATCTGTATTCCTAGAATATAGGACGCCTCACCCAAATCCTTCATCGAGAATCTACCTGATAACCATATCTTTGTTGACTGCAACATCCCTACATCATTCCCAATGAGTAGGATGTCATCAACATAAAGTACTAAGAATGTCACATCATCGTTAACTACTTTCTTGTACACGCATGGTTCCTCCGAGTTCTTGATTAAACCAAAATCCTTTATTGTTTCATTAAATTTCTGGTTCCAACTTCTTGATGCCTGTTTGAGACCATAAATTGATCTTTGAAGCTTGCATACCTTATGCTTGCTTCCCATAGATGTGAATCTCTCGGGCTGCATCATATAGATCTCTTCCTTAATGTTTCCATTAAGAAATGCAGTCTTCACATCCATTTGCCATATCTCGTAGTCATACCAAGCTGCTATGGCAATAAGGATTCTTATGGACTTGAACATTGCGACTGGTGAAAAAGTTTAATCATAATCAACACCTTGTCTTTGAGTATAACATTTTGCTATCAATCGTGCCTTATAGGTCAGTACCTTACCATCAGGCCCAAGTTTTTCTCTTGTAGATCCATTTACACCCTATTGGAATGATTCCATTGGGAGGATCTACTAAAGACCAAACTTGGTTTGTATGCATCGAGTCTATTTCCGACTGCATCGCTTCAAGCCATAAAGTCGAATCAGCATCAGAAATTGCTTCCTTGAAGTTTCTTGGATCACATCCAATGTCGAGTTCACTTTGATCCCCTTCAAGAAGCTAACCATATCGAATAGGAGGTCTAGAAGTCCTCTCAGATCTTCTAGTAAGAGGCGTGTCGTTTAATGGTTCCTGAGGTGTAGGATCGTTTATTTTGTATCTCGGGTTCTTCTCGAATTTCTTCGAGTTCCATCATCTTGCCTTTCTTAACAAGTAAGAACTCATTCTCCATGAATGTGGCATTCCTCGAAACAAACACTTTTGTCTCAGTAGGATGATAGAAATAATATCCGATTGAGTTCTTCGGATATCCTACAAAATAACATAAGGTGGATCGATTATCCAACTTTTCTCCCACTGTCTGCTTCACGTAAGCTGGACATCCCCAAATTCTTAAGTATGAATACTTAGGAGCTTTGTCATTCCATAACACATATGGAGTTTTATTCACTGCTTTAGTGTTGACATTGTTCAACAACAATACCGCCGTTTCAAGTGCATAGCCCCAAAACGAAGGTGGGAGCTCAATGAAGCTCATCATGGATCGAACCATGTCCAACAAAGTTTGATTGCGACAAAACACCATTTAGCTGAGGTGTCATAGGAGGTGTCCACTGAGAGAGAATCCCATTCTCTTTTAGATAGCTCAAAAACTCGGTACTTAGGTATTCTCCTCCTCGATCCAATCGAAGTGCTTTAATACTCTTACCTAGTTTGTTTTCTACTTCAGCCTTGAATTCTTTGAACTTTTCAAATGATTCAGACTTATATTTCATTAAATATAAATACCCATACCTAGAATAATCATCAGTAAAGGTAATGAAGTAGGTGTGACCAAATTTAGTACCAATACTAAATGGGCCGCAAACATCTGTATGGATCAAATCCAACAGATTTTGACTACGCTCAGGTTTTCCTTTGAAAGGAGTTTTAGTCATTTTTTCTTTTAGGCAGGACTCACAAGTTGGTAGAGAGTTAATATCAGACATATCAAACATGCCCTCTCCCACTAGCTTGTTCATCCTCCTTGAGAAAATATGACCTAGCCTAGCATGCCAAAGGTTTGCCGGGTTTTGACTATTATTTTTCCTTTTATTTGTTGTTACCGGTTTATCAACATAATTAATTGGAACGTATTTTAATTTTAAGTTATATAGATCGTTTTTAAATTGTCCATTTCAAATCAAACATTCATTCTTGTAAATATTGCAAATCCCATTCGCAAAATTGCAAGAAAAATCTTCTCTATCAAAAATAGAAATAGAAATAATGTTTTAATGAAATCTTGGCACAAATAAAAAACATCTCTCTCAAAATATAGCTTAAAATTGTTTTGCAAAATCAAACAAATGTTTTCCATAGCTTTGGATTCAACTCTGGAATCATTCCCGAGCCTTAACTAGGTCTCACCCATCCTTAACCTATTACTACTTGTCATCATCTGCAACTCATTGCAAATGTGAGATCTACATCTGGTATCCAATACCCAAGAAGTAGTATTAAGTGAAACATTTATTTCATTATAAAATATATCCTTAGCAGTTCGTAACTACTCGATATATATATTCTTTGCAGTTGCGCTTCCAGTAACCGGGTTTCTTGCAGTGATGACAAACTTATTTAGACTTGTCCATCTTTGCATGTAACATTTGGCCTTGAGATCATGGTCCTACAATTTTTCTAGTTCGGCCAACCTTTCCGAAGTTACATCAGCCGGGGCTGTTTTCGGAGGAGCCTTTTCTAGCACGTAGAAAATCTTCTCCGAACTCAGGACAATCTTTTAACTTACGGAACCATTCCGTATAGTTTGCGCCAGTCAGTTTGTTTTGTTCGAGAATTGAGACATGTGGATTACGAAGATTCATCATAATGATATACTGAGATAAAAGCAGATAATTATCGGTGATTGCTTAATTAATTTACTAAGACATAAAATATGGCGAGATTTATTTTATGAATTTCACTCTCACTATTTTAACGATTTCACTACCCTCTAGTGAAAACGAGAAACTATTTTCTTTAGTGGGAACATGGAGTCCAATTGACAAATCTGAAAGAGTGGGTGCCCGGTTAGCCAACTTGTGGCTAAGGGCTTTTATGACTCTATGTAAAACAATCTTTTGTTTAATATAATTTACACTTTTATAATGGCATTGACTTTATCTTTCTTCATAATGTTATATTATGATATACTATTGTTGTTTTGATAAAGACCTTGAATATACTATAGTGTATGTAAGATGTGGTAGCACATGGGGATGGCTATCATGAAACACATCTTATAGTCACTGTATATTCTAAACAGTTCCTAGTCAATTGAGCCGTCCGCAAATAAGGATAAAGATCGCTCGAGATTGAGACTAGCATTTGCGATGTCGAGTATCACGTTTCATTGGTATGGAACATAGAGATGTTCAAAGCATGCAAATGGATATTTATATGATGAATGATCGAACTACCCTATTCGGACTTTCCAAGTGGTTATCACTTATCGAGTGGATAAAGTCCGCGGTTTTGGTTGTACACCATTAGTCCTTATTACTTGAAACATCATTGAGACTCTATATGCTAGTACTGTACTTTGACTCGTTTACCGACTCTATTGGGGTCATCAGGTGTCGGGATTGGGTACGGTTATGACACATATAGGAGTCGATGCTTTGTTGTCAAGGATTCACCACATACTTGCGAGTGTGGATATCCTATGCGATCTGAGGAGATATTAGTGTGACGAATATCTGGCCAGAGTACATGATGTGTTTTAGGTTACTTGGTGTTCCTAGTAACACATGCGATGTCACTAATAGATCTCCAAGATGTTATGCATAGTTATTGAATCTCGAACGACTCTCGATGCACCAATGGTTGTTGATTCGATCGGGATATTTGGTTGAAGGGACCGTACTGTACGCTAACCAGAATCTACTGGTTCTTGCAGGCACTATCAGTAATACCTAGGGAATCAAGGGGCGATGTTGCTAGGCGCTCTTACCATGATTCGATGGGTAAGTCGGAAATTGTTGTTCCGAGTCACAAGGAGTTGTGAGCCCACGGCTAGCTGTATTCCTGAACCATTGAGGGTTACACAAGTAATGGATTACTAAAACCCCGTAGAGATAGTTAAATTTAAAGAGTTAAATTTAATGAAAGAGAAGTTGGACTTCTTAACTAAAGGGAGTGAGATTTCCTAAAATGACATAGGGATGGACATTTTTGGAAATCACTGAATTCGGATTCAGAAAAATTATCTTGACTCTAAAAGATGCAGAAATGATTTCTGTGCACATTGGTGAAATCAGTTTATCAATCGGTGTCACGATGAATTTTATATTAATTTCTATAACAACAGGCTTGGCTTGTTGGGCTTAAGTTATGGATTGTGGGCTTTAAGGAGTTAGAGTCCTGATACAATTATAACTAAAAATTATCTATAAATATACTGCAGTGTTCAAAAATTCCATAAGATTTTCAGTCTTGCAATTTTCGAATTTCAGCCTATATTATTCAAGGGGATTTTCGAAATCCTCTGTCCCTTTTGGAGAAAATTCGGGTTGTGATTTTTGTGAAAAATTACAATCTGAATTAACAGATCATATCTGTTTATTCTCTACGCAAACTTCTGATTGATTTCTAGTGCAGTCAATCAGAGGGTTTTGTTTTCTATTCGTGGACCTGATTGAAGAAACGTTCATTCATCAGTTCCTGGGATATACAACAAGAGCAGATTAAATTCTGTTGGTGTCCATAATCTCGCTTCGAGACTTTAAGGTAAAATATTTAATAGTGATTATTTGTTTTACTTACACAAATTTAATCGTAAAGTTTTGATACCCAGATATGGAATCGTTCCATATTAATAAAATAAATTTTTTAAACTTCCGCTGCACCGGGTATCAATTCTAATTGATCTGAACACCGTTTTCCAACAGTGGTATCAGAGCCAGGTTGCTCAGATCAAACGATTAAATTAATCGTTGTATAAAATTTTTAAGCCTCGATTTTTTTTTTAACAAAACAAAAATTTAAAATTAAATTTTAATGGGCAAATCGGGCAGCGATTGGATCGCTGCCCAGCCCGGGCCCCTTTTTGGGGCGCGGGCTGCCCGGGATTGTCCCGAGCAGCCTGGAAAAATTATTTTTTAATTTTTAATTAAATTTTTAATTTTTGAAATTCTAGTTTTTGATCCGATCGAAAATTGTTTTTGATTGGTTCACGAGACATCGGATCGAATTGTTCGAGTCCGAAAATTTTAAAATTGATTTTTGGATAAATTTGAATTTTTGGAAAATTTATAAATTTTATCCGTTAAATTAAATTTTATAAAATTAATTATTTTGGTACAATTGATGATAAGATATGATCTTATGGATGGATAAGATAAAATATGATTTTATCTTTTAAATTATGATGCCTTTGCATGTTTATCCAATTATTTAATTATTGAATTAATTAATGGATAAAGGATGATCGATTGTCATGACCAATATTTTAGGTGTATGTTAGGTGATTTACATTTGTATTATTGTTGTTGGTGTTTATTAATGAGCTTGGTTTATAGCCCAATATGATTGTCATATGTAATAAAAGTGGGTCTGGTTTATGGCTCGTTCCCACCCCTAAAAATGTATCCCATATTTGTCATCAAAATTTATTGTAAATTTATTAGACTTAGTGGGAGACAAAGATTTGAAGAAATGGTGGGCCCAGCAGACAATGAAGACCGAAGAAATGTAAATTGAAAGCACAATGTAATAGGATTGCATTGCATACTTACATATCACCTAGGATTGGACTTAGACTCGTGATTGGCAACCACGGGTCGATTAGTTAATGGGATCGATCATCCTTAAATAATATATGATATTATTGATGTATGCATGTTTAGACTAAATTGTATGAATCCCGCAAGCATACATAAATTGCATGATGAGACAAATTTTCAAAATTAAATCCCTCATTTTAAATATGATTTAAAATTGATATCAAGATTAATAAAAAGGGAATTTAAATATTGTTTAAATATTCCTACCTTCCATCAACTATCAATGTATGAAATGCTACCCGCGGATACGGTCCGGTTCATATTATTGGGGGGCCCGTTCGTCGAAAAGCTGTACATTGGATCGACACATGTTGTAAGTTGGGTGGAACTCCCATGGGATTGGCTCATATTATTGGGGATCCACATGGCGACCGTCCATCACAACTTAATATTGATGGGTTATCTTGACATGTCACAATAAATGGCGTCATATTATTGGGCCCTTATTGGACATGAGGTAAAAACATGGGGGTTGCTTTGGAAGTAATTGGGCTCTATCTTTTGAAAATTATGGTTGGCTGATATTATTCGGGATCATGATTTGTCAATTGAACTCCATGTTCTCACTAAGGAAAACAGTTTCCCGTTTTCACTAGAGGGTAGTGAAATCGTTAAAATAGTGGGAGTGTAATTCATAAAATTAAAATTCGCCATATTTTATGTCTTAGTAAATTAATTAAACAATCATTGATTATTGTCTGTTTCCTTTTCAGTATATTATTACAATGACTTCTCGTAATCCACTGTTTTCAATTTTCGAACAAAACAAATTGACTGGCGCAAACTATACGGAATGGTTCCGTAAGTTGAAAATTATTCTTACTTTGGAAAAAGCTTTCTACGTGTTAGAGAAGCCGCCTCCGAAGGAAGCCCCGACTAATACAAGTCCGGAAGAGTTGGCCAAACTTGATTTATCGTGGGACCATGATATCAAGGCCAAATGCTACATGCAGGCTTCGATATCTGATGAGCTTCAAAGGAGATTCGAGGATACCGTGAATGCTGCTGACATTCACAAGAACCTCAAGGAACTCTTTGGAGCTCAGTCAAGGTCGGAGAGGTATGCCACCGTCAGAGAGCTCATGACGAGCCGCATGCGAGATGGGACTTCGGTCCGTGAGCATGGGGTGCGCATGATTGGGCTCATTGAAAAGTTGGTAACACTCGACTTGACTTTGGAGCATGAACTTAGCACGGACTTGTTGCTTCTATCACTTCCTTCATCGTTTGACGGTTTTGTGATGAACTTCAATATGAACAAGATAGAGGCCACCCTTGAAGAGATGATCAATATGCTTGTCACATATGAAGCCACACTAAAGAAGGATAAACCGGTACTCTTGGTTGGCTCCTCTTCTAACTTTAAGAAAGGACCAAGTGGAAAGGGTAAGAAACGTTCTGCCCCGCCCAAGAAGATTGTACCAAATAAGAAGGGAAAGGCCAAGGTTTCAAATGGGATAAAAGATGAAAACGTTTGCCATTACTGCAAGAAACCCGGTCATTGGAAACTTAACTGCAAGGAATACCTCGAACAGTTGCGAACTGCAAAGGGTATGTTTTACATTGAAATAAATGTTTCGCTTAATACTTCTTCTTGGGTATTGGATACCGGATGTGGATCTCACATTTGCAATAATTTGCAGGTGATGACAAGAAGTCGTAAGCTAAGGATGGGTGAGACCCAGCTAAGGCTCGGGAATGGTTCTAGAGTCGAAGCCAAAGCTATAGGAGACATTTATTTAGTTTTGCAGAACAATTTTAAGTTATTTTTGAGAGATGTTTTATATGTTCCGGATTTGGTCAAAAATATTATATCTATTTCTATGCTTGATAGAGATGGCTTTTCTTGCAATTTTGTAAATGAGATTTGCAATATTTACAAGAATGAATGTTTGATTGGAAATGGACAACTTGAAAACGATCTATATAGCTTAAAATTAAACGACGTTCCAATTAATTATGTTGATAAACCGGTGACAACAATTAAAAGGAAAAACGATAGTCAAAACCCAGCAAACCTTTGGCATGCTAGGCTAGGTCATATTTCCTCAAGGAGGATGAACAAGCTAGTGGGAGAGGGCATGTTTGATATGTCTGATATTAACTCTCTACCTACTTGTGAGTCCTGCCTAAAGGGAAAAATGACTAAATCTCCTTTCAAAGGAAAATCTGAGTGTAGTCAAAATCTGTTGGATTTGATCCATACAGATGTTTGCGGTCCATTTAGGATTGGTACTAAATATGGCAACACCTACTTCATTACCTTTACTGATGATCATTCTAGGTATGAGTATTTATATTTAATGAAATATAAGTCTGAAGCATTTGAAAGGTTCAAAGAATTCAAGGCTGAAGTAGAAAACAAACTAGGTAAAATTATTAAGGCACTTCGATCGGATCGAGGTGGAGAATACTTAAGTACCGAGTTTTTGGACTATCTAAAAGAGAATGGGATTCTCTTTCAGTGGACTCCTCCTATGACACCTCAGCTTAATGGTGTTTCGGAGCGTCGCAATCGAACTTTGTTGGACATGGTTCGATCCATGATGAGCTTCACTGAGCTCCCACCTTCGTTTTGGGGCTACGCACTTGAAACGGCGGTATTGTTGTTAAACAACGTCCACACTAAAGCAGTAAATAAAATACCATACGAGTTATGGAATGGCAAAGCTCCTAAGTATTCGTACTTGAGGATTTGGGGATGTCCTGCTTACGTGAAGCAGACAGTGGGAGATAAGTTGGATAGTCGATCCACCTTATGTTATTTTGTAGGGTATCCGAAGAATTCAATCGGATATTATTTCTATCATCCTGCTGAAACAAAAGTGTTTGTTTCAAGAAATGCCACCTTCTTGGAGAAGGAGTTCTTATTGGATAAGAAAGGCAAGATGATGGAACTCGAAAAAATTCGAGAAGAACCCGAGATACAAAATAGTGATCCTACACCTCAAGAATCATCACAAAACACGCCTATTACTAAGAGATCCGAGAGGACTTCTAGGCCTCCTATTAGATATGGTCTTCTTCTTGAAGGGGATCAAAGTGAACCCGACATTGGATGTGATCCAAGAAACTTCAAGGAAGCAATTTCTGATGCGGATTCGAATTTATGGCTTGAAGCTATGCAATCGGAAATAGACTCAATGCATTCTAACCA
This sequence comes from Henckelia pumila, assembly GCF_033568475.1. Classification (NCBI taxonomy): domain Eukaryota; kingdom Viridiplantae; phylum Streptophyta; class Magnoliopsida; order Lamiales; family Gesneriaceae; genus Henckelia; species Henckelia pumila. The sequence goes on along the minus strand of NC_133123.1, from coordinate 16,665,758 downwards.
AGTTTGGTCTTGATGGAATTGTTCCAATTGGGTGCAAATGGATCTACAAGAGAAAGCTTGGGCCTGATGGAAAGGTATTGACCTACAAGGCACGATTGGTGGCAAAAGGTTATACTCAAAGACAAGGAGTTGACTATGATGAAACCTTTTCACTAGTCGCAATGTTCAAGTCCATAAGAATCCTTATTGCCATAGCAGCATGGTATGACTATGAGATATGACAAATGGATGTAAAGACTGCATTTCTTAATGGAAACATTAAGGAAGAGATCTATATGATGCAGCCTGAGGGATACACATCCATGGGAATCGAGCATAAGGTATGCAAGCTTCAGAGATCAATCTATGGTCTCAAACAAGCATCAAAAAGTTGGAACCAGAAATTTGATGAAACGATAAAGGATTTTGGTTTTATCAAGAACCCGGAGGAACCATGCGTGTACAAGAAAGTAGTTAAGAATGCGGTAACATTCTTAGTACTTTATGTTGATGACATCCTAATCATGGGGAATGGTGTAGGGATGTTGCAGTCAACAAAGATATGGTTATCAGGTAGATTCTCGATGAAGGATTTGGGTGAGGCATCCTATATTCTAGGAATTCAGATCTATAGAGATAGATCTAAAAGAATGATAGGACTCACTCAATCAACCTACATCGACACCATATTGAAAAGGTTTTCTATGGATGAGTCCAAGAGAGGACATCTACCTATGTGTCATGGAGTTTCTCTATCCAAGTCTATGTGTCCCAAGACTGACGAAGAGATAGAGAAGATGACACACATGCCATATGCGTCAGCCATAGGTAGTATCATGTATGGGATGATATCTACCAGACCGGATGTGGCCTATGCTCTGAGCGTCACGAGAAGATACCAAGCCAATCCCGGTCAAATGCATTGAAAAGCTGTGAAGGATATTCTTAAGTACTTGCGAAGGACTAAGAATTTATTCATGGTTTATGGAGGGAGAGAATTGAAGTTGGAAGGCTATACCGACTCTAGCTTCCAATATGACGTGGATGACTCGAAATCAACCTCTTAATTTGTATTCGTGCTCAATGGCGATGCTGTCTCTTGGAAGAGTTCCAAGCAGGACACCACAGCGGATTCCACCACTGAGGCAGAATACATTGCAGCATCAGCTGCTGCTAAAGAGGCGTTTTGGATAAGGAAATTCATCCAAGAGTTGGGTGTAATTCCTGAAGCTGTTGGTCCAGTCCCGGTGTACTGTGACAACACGGGTGTCGTTGCTCAGGCAAAGGAACCAAGGTCTCATCAGAAGTCCAAACACGTACTGAGGAAATACCACATCATCCGGGAGATCGTGGAAAGAGGAGAAATCAATGTCGAGAGAGTGGCCTCTACAGACAATATCGCTGATCCGCTTACTAAGCCCTTGCCAGGACCATTGTTTGACAAACATTGCGAAGCAATGGGATTACGTAGTATGACTAGTTGGCTTTAGGGCAAGTGGGAGATTGAAAGAGTGGGTGTCCGGTTAGCCAACTTGTGGCTAAGGGCTTTTATGACTCTATGTAAAACAATATTTTGTTTAATATAATTTACACTTTTATAATGGCATTGACTTTATCTTTCTTCATAATGTTATATTATGATATACTATTGTTGTTTTGATAAAGACCTTGAATATACTATAGTGTATGTAAGATGTGGTAGCACATGGGGATGACTATCATGAAACACATATTATAGTCACTGTATATTCTAAACAGTTCCTAGTCAATTGAGCCGTCCGCAAATAAGGATAAGGATCGCTCGAGATTGAGACTAGCATTTGCGATGCCGAGTACCACGTTTCATTGGTATGGAACATAGAGATGTTCAAAGCATGCAAATGGATATTCATATGATGAATGATCGAACTACCCTATTCGGACATTCCAAGTGGTTATCACTTATCGAGTGGATAAAGTCCGCGGTTTTGGTTGTACACCATTAGTCCTTATTACTTGAAACATCATTGAGACTCTATATGCTAGTACTGTACTTTGACTCGTTTACCGACTCTATTGGGGTCATCAGGTGTCGGGATTGGGTACAGTTACGACACATATAGGAGTCGATACTTTGTTGTCAAGGATTCACCACATACTTGCGAGTGTGGATATCATATGCGATCTGAGGAAATATTAGTGTGACAAATCTCTGGCCAGAGTACATGATGTGTTTTAGGTTACTTGGTGTTCCTAGTAACACATGCGATGTCACTAATAGATCTCCAAGATGTTATGCATAGTTATTGAATCTCGAACGACTCTCGATGCACCAATGGTTGTTGATTTGATCGGGATATTTGGTTGAAGGGACCGTATTGTACGCTAACTAGAATCTACTGGTTCTTGCAGGCACTATCAGTAATACCTAGGGAATCATGGGGCGATGTTGCTAGGCGCTCTTACCATGATTCGATGGGTAGGTCTGAAATTGTTGTTCCGAGTCACAAGGAGTTGTGAGCCTACGGCTAGCTGTATTCCTGAACCATTGAGGGTTACACAAGTAATGGATTACTAAAACCCCGTAGAGATAGTTAAATTTAAAGAGTTAAATTTAATGAAAGAGAAGTTGGACTTCTTAACTAAAGGGAGTGGGATTTCCTAAAATGACATAGGGATGGGCATTTTTGGAAATCACTGAATTCGGATTCAGAAAAATTATCTTGACTCTAAAAGATGCAGAAATGGTTTCTGTGCACATTGGTGAAATCAGTTTATCAATCGGAGTCACGATGAATTTTATATTAATTTCTATAACAACAGGCTTGGCTTGTTGGGCTTAAGTTATGGATTGTGGGCTTTAAGGAGTTAGAGTCCTGATACAATTATAACTAGAAATTATCTATAAATATACTGCAGTGTTCGAAAATTCCATAAGATTTTCAGTCTTGCAATTTTCGAATTTCAGCCTATATTATTCAAGGGGATTTTCAAAATCCTCTGTCCCTTTTGGAGAAAATTTGGGTTGTGATTTTTGTGAAAAATTACAATCTGAATTAACAGATCATATCTGTTTATTCTCTACGCAAACTTTTGATTGATTTCTAGTGCAGTCAATCAGAGGGTTTTGTTTTCTATTCGTGGACCTGATTGAAGAAACGTTCATTCATCAGTTCCTGGGATATACAACAAGAGCAGATTAAATTCTGTTGGTATCCATAATCTTGCTTCGAGATTTTAAGGTAAAATATTTAATAGTGATTATTTGTTTTACTTACACAAATTTAAACGTAATGTTTTGATACCCAGATATGAAATCGTTCCATATTAATAAAATAAATTTTTTAAACTTCCGCTGCACCGGGTATCAATTCTAATTGATCTGAACACCGTTTTCCAACAAAATCATAGTCCCGAATAATATCAGTCAACCATAATTTTCAAAAGGTTGAGCTCAATTGCTTCCAAAGCAATCTCCATGTTTTTACCTCATGTCCAATAAGAGCCCAATAATATGACGCCATTTATTGTGACATGTCAAGATGATCCATCAATATTAAGTTGCGATGGACGGTCGCCATGTGGATCCCCAATAATATGAGCCAATCCCATGGGAGTTCCACCCAACTTACAACATGTGTCGATCCAATATACAGCTTTCCGACGAACGAGCCCCCCCATAATATGAGCCGGACCGTGCCCGCGGGTAGCATCTCATACGTTTATCGTTGATGGAAGGTAGAAACATTTAAACAATATTTAAATTCCCTTTTTTTATCTTGATATCAATTTTAAATCATATTTAAAATGAGGAATTTTATTTTAAAAATTTGTCTCATCATTCAATCTTTGTATGCTTGCGGGATTCATGTAATTTAGTCTAAACATGCATACAACAATAATATCATATATATTATTTAAAGGATGATCGATCCCAATAACTAATCGACCCGTGGTTTCCAATCACGAGTCTAAGTCCAATCCTAGGTGATATGCAAGTATGCAATGCAATCCTATTACATTGAGCTTCCAATTTACATTTCTTCGGTCTTTATTGTCTACTGGGCCCACCATTGTCTTCAAATCTTTATCTCCCACTAAATCTAATAAATTTACAATAAATTTTGATGACAAGTAGGGGATACATATTTAAGGGTGGGAACGGGCCATAAACTAGGCCCACTTTTTATTACAAATGACAATTCAAATTGGGCCATAAACCAAGCCCATTAATAAAATCCAACAACAATAAAACCAAATGTAAACAACCTAACATACACCTACAAAATTGGTCATGGCAATCGATCATCCTTTTATCCAATAATTAATTCAATAATTAAATAATTTGATAACATGCAATGGCAACATAATTATAAAAGATAAAATCAAATTTTATCTAATATTTCATAAGATCATATTTTATCATCAATTGTACCAAAATAATTAATTTTATAAAATCTAATTTAACGGATAAAATTTATAAATTTTTTAAAAATTCAAATTTATCCAAAAATCAATTTTAAAAATTTTGGACTCAAACAATTTGACCCGATGCCTCGTGGACCAATCAAAAATAATTTTCGATCGGACCAAAAACTAAAATTTCAAAAATCTAAAATTCTTTTAAAAAATCAAATTTTAATTTTCCGGGCTACCCGGGACGTTCCCGGGCAGCCCCGCCTCCTCATGGGGGCAGCGAATTGATCGCTGCCCTTTGGGCAGCGCTCCAGGCAGCGACGATCGCTGCCCGTGTTGCCCTTCAAAAAATTTTAATTTAAAATTTTGTTTTGTTTCAAAAACCGAGGCTAAAAATTTTGTACAATCGATTAATTTTAATCGTTTGATCTGAGAACAACATGGCTCTGATACCACTATTGGAACACGCGTTCTCGGATCAAAGATGTGATCTGATACCCAGTGCAGCGAAAGTTTAAAATTTTATTTTCTTATATGGAACAATTCCATATCATGGGTATCAAATCATAACGATTAAAATCAACATGTAAAATAATAATAACAATTAAAATTTTACCTCTTCAAGCTATGGCTTGATTATGGACACCAACAGAATTTTTTGCTCTTGTTGTAAATCCCAAGAACTGATGACTCGCTCGATCAACTCCTGAATTAGGTCCACGAACAGAAAACAGAAACCTTCTGATTGATTGCACTAGAAATCAATCAGATGTTTATCGAAGAGATTAAACAGATTTGATCTGTCAATTCAGAATGTAATTTTTCAGAAAAAACCACAAACTGAATTCTCTCAAAAAGGAGTAGAGGAATTCGAAAATTCCCCTTGGAATAATATGTGTGTTTTTCGAAAAATACAAGGTTGGAATCATTATATTTTTTCAAAAATTACACACATATATATATATATATATATAATTTCTAGACTGGATTAATTTATATGTCTATTAGGACACTAACTCCTTAGGGCCCATAATTCATGACTTAAGCCCAACAAGCCAAGCCTGTTATTATAGAAATTAATATAAAATTCATCATGACTCCGATTGATAAACTGATTTTACCAATGTGCATAGAAACCATTTCTGCACCTTTTAAAGTCAAGATAATTTTTCTGAATCCGAATTCAGTGATTTTCAAAAATGTCCATCCCTATGTCATTTTAAGAAATTCCACTCTCTTTAGTTAAGAAGTCCAACTTCTCTTTCGTTAAATTCAACTCTTTAAATTTAACTATCTCAACGGGGATTAGTAATCCATTACTTGTGTGACCCTCAATGGTTCAGGGATACAGCTAGCCGTGGGCTCACAACTCCTTGTGACTCGAAACAACAATTTTCGAATTACCCATCGAATCATGGTAAGAGCATCTAGCAACATCGCCCCATGATTCCCTAGGTTTCACTGATAGTGCCTGCAAGAACCAGTAGGTTTTGGTTAGCGTACAGTACAGTCCCTTCATCCAAATATCCCGATCGAATAAAAAACCATTGGTATATCGAGAGTCGTTCGAGATTCGATAACTATGCAATGCATCTTGAAGATCAAATAGTGATATCGCATGTGCTACTAGGAAACCAAGTAACCTAAAGCACACCATGTACTTTGGCCAGAGATTTGTCACACTAATATCTCCTCAGATCGCATAGGATATCCACACTCGCAAGCGTGTGATGAATCCTTGACAACAAAGCATCGATTCCTATATGTGTCATAACTGTACCCAATCTCGACACCTGATGACCCTTATAGAGTCGGTAAACGAGTCAAAGTACAGTACTAGCATAGAGAGTCTCCATGATATTTCAAATAGTAAGGACTAATGGTGTACAACCAAAACCACGGACTTATCCACTCAATAAATGATAACCACTTGGAAAGTTCGGATAGGGTAGTTCGATCATTCATCATATGAATATCCATTTGCATGCTTTGAACATCTCTATGTTCCATACTAATGAAACGTGGTACTTGGTATCGTAAATGTTAGTCTCAATCTCGAGCGATCCTTATCCTTATTTGTGGATGGCTCAATTGACTAAGAACTGTTTAGAATATACAGTGATTATAAGATGTGTTTCATGGTAGTCATCCCAATGTACTATCACATCTTACATGCACTCTAGTATATTCAAGGTCTTCATCTAAACATCGTATAGTATGTCACAACATAATAATATGATAAAAGATAAAGTAAATGTTATTATTAAAAGTGTAAATTATATTAAATAAAGATTGTTTACATATAGAGTCATCAAAGCCCTTAGCCACAAGTTGGCTAATCGGGCACCCATTCTTTCATCAAACTCCTCAGACATTGCGGCACGCCAATGGGGATCCTTGAGAGCTATAGTGTGCGAGGATGGCTCGGATGGAGTGGTGTCAGTGACAGCAGTGAGGGAAAAGCGAGGATTGGGCTTGAATATATTATTTCTGGAGCGGGTAACCATAGGATGAGAGGTCGAGGGTATGGGTGTGGTGGCTGTGGCTGGTTCGGGAGGTGGCTCAAGAGGCCGAGGGGTAGTGGGGCAAGGTTCGGAGATGGGTGGAGACTAGATGGAGCAGGTGAGTAGAATGAGATACGGCGCAGGAGAACATGGAGGTGAAGAATCTCCATACGGGGAATCCTCCACAGGGACACTACCATGCAGCACTGCAGGAGGAGAACCAGCACCTGCACGAGCGCCACCCACTAGTAAAAGGATACTCAGACTCAACAAAAACAACATGAAGCGAGACAAAGATTCTACCAGAGGAAGGCTCAAGACACAAATAGGCACTCTGGGTAAGAGAGTAACCAAGGAAGACACAAGGAGAAGAGCGGTGGAAGAGCTTATGCGGGGCGTAGGGGCAAAGCCAAGGATATCACATACACCAAAATATACGGAGCTTGGAGAGATTAGGAGAAGCAGTGAAAAGGCATTCAAAAGAGGATTTGTAGGAAAGGTTGCGTTTAGGTAGTCAATTAATGAGATAAACTGCAGTGGCAAAGGCATACGACCAGAAACGAGTAGGTACCGACACATGGTGAAGGAGGGCAAGACCTGTTTCGACAACATGATGGTGACAACGTTCGGAGTAGCCATTATGCTCAAGAGTGTGAGGGGGTGTGGTTAGGTGAGAAATACCGTGCAAACCAAGAAATTTTTTGAGGGCCAGGAATTCACCACCATTGTCAGTGTATAAGGTGATAATATGACGATTAAACCATTTTTCGACGAGAGATTTAAAACATCGAAATACAGAAAGAACATCCGATTTTTGTTTTATGGGATAAAACCATATATATTTACTGTAATGGTCAACAAATATAACATAGTATTTATAACCATCGCAGGAAAGAACTGGCGAAGTCCAAACATCAGAAAAAATTAAATCAAGCGGAAATTGCGAAGAAAGAGATGAGTCATGAAAGGATAATTTATGACTTTTATTGAACTGACGGGAATTACAATTAAATTGACGCAACGGAGAACTAAAGATGATAATGGCTTAGACACAACTAACTGACGTAAGACTCGATCAGACGGCGGACGACGGTAGGAGCCTTTAGAGCGGGCGGAGGATAGTGCAGTGGCTGGAAAGGGGACGGTAGCATCCCGGCGAGCAGTAATATGAGCTTCATGATTGAGGAGTTTTTCATGTAACTCCTCAAACGAGATTGCAGTGTCCCGCGCCTGGATGACATTGGCGAGTTCCTTGTAGTCATCATCCAGACCATGGAGAACCTTGATGTAAGATTCTCAATATCAAAAGGTGCATTCATGAGAGCGAGTTCATCAGCTTTGGATTTGATGAACTGCATAAATTCAGTAATGGACTGAGAGCCCTTACCGGATTTCGAAGTTGAGGCTTGAGTTGAGTGATGCGAACACAAGAGGGCTTGCCATAGGCGAGGGCAAGAGTATTCCAGGCGGCAGCAGAGATGGTGGCAGCTGCAATAAACAAAATCAATGAAGGAGACAACGATCCAATGATGATATTCAGGATCAACTGTTCTTGGTGGATCCAGGAGGTATACTCAGGATTGAGAGATTAAGTGGCGGCGGCGGTGGCCGTGGTGATGGTATTGGCCGGACAAGGATGAGAACCATCAATAAAGCCAAGAAGATCATGACCTGTGAGGAGGGTTGTGAACTGCAGTCGCCAAAAGAGGTAGTTCGAAGAGGTGAGCTTCAAGGGCGGGTGGACAGCAACATTGAAGAAGATTAGAGAAGAAACAATGTCTGTGGCAGCCATAGAGTCGATCGAAAAAAAAGAGAAAGATTTTCCGGTGACGGGATAGCGGCGGCGGCTGGAGGCTAGGGTTAGCGTTTATTGACGTAGGTCGTGGGCTCTTGATACCATGTATAGAAACTAATGACAGAATAATATTTTCATATATCTCAAGAATGATTAAATAGGATATTTATATACAACAATAAAGACTAAAAAAAGATAAAGATTACAAATAATAAAAAATTACAAGATAATAGAAAATATAATATACAATAAATATACAATATATTCCAATATATTGTGGTGCAACATAGGAAACTAAATTTACATGTGTAACATATGTATCACCCATGACGTCGGTGACATCGGCCTTCAAGTTTATAGCGAACTAACAATTACTTGTGAGGCCACTACAGAAATTACTCAGCACATATATTTTTCAAGTTTTAACACCAAAAGAAAAAAAAATGATGTGGTCGTGCTTGTGAAAAAGAAGAAAGAGGGCACGAGAAAGGTTCAAAAATTCATGTTTGGAATGACTTTGTTCTGCGCCATTGTGCTTTAATTTCTCCCAAAGGTGTTTTCGTTTCATTTTGGGAAAAAAGCACTCAGATTAGCTTTCATGGATGATGGTGGCCTGCAGCACCAATTGGATCCAAGGTTGGCTCAAAAGAATCACTATAAATGATTAGTCGTCCTATCCTCAAAACAAAATCTATCGGTGGATTTTAGTTGTCGCTCACAAAACTCCTACATACTAGGGTGCGTGATATCAAAATAATATTTATATAATTAAATATATTTTACATTTATGTAATTTTTTATATAAAGCTAATTTTTTCATGTTAATTTTGAAAATAACATTAAAATTCATTGTCATAAAAAAATTACATATAAGCATCATCGCATGCAAGAGGCAGTAGTGTGTATGTGTGTGAGTGTGTGTGTATTACAAGTGATTATAATAAAATTTTTATAGCAAATTGGGTATACTAATTTCGTAAAGTAAGGATATATACGACATAGTTCGTTAAGATCAAACGCTTATAATCAGACCAACAACTATATAGTTATTCTTGTCAAGATACAACTTTATTTTCTTATTTTTTTTTTACAACGCCGAGCCTCATACTAAAAAATTGGGAGAGATGAAGGAGTGCACCTAATTGGATATCAATGGGTCGGGCTGTAAGAATCATAAGTTCGGAGAAGGACGTTCACGTGCCTAATTGCTGGTGTTTTCTCATATCACGTTAGAGATCAATTTTACTCTTTCTCATATGCTGGTTGTGTCCCCAATAGAGAGTCTTACAGTTCTTCTTTTATGGATCGAGTTATTTGCACCAAATACCCCTATGAAATGTTTAAAATGTATACTTTTTTTTCTGTGAAATTTTAATAGGCATCTTCAACTCTGACCTTTTATAAAATTAGCACACGTGCCCTTTCATATGAGTGATTGTTGCGCACGCGCCTCTTATGCGATTAGGCAAACATTTTGATTTTTTTTTTTGCACCAAATAGCCCTATGAAATATTAAAAATACATGTTTGACCCCTTAAAAGTATAATTTTTAAATCTATTCAACACATAATACACAATTTTTATTAAGATCCAATTATAAAATATTTACCAAACATTGTTCATTTTATGAATTTTGTATTTGTTTTAAATTTATTTCTTAATTAATTTGTTTCTAAAAAAATATTATTAATCACTTCGTTATTTTATTAAACTCATTTCGTATTTATAATTTCTCCATTAAACATGCATTCATAAAAAATGATTTAAATACCGAAAAGTACCAAAATATTGAACCAAAATGATAAGTTCATGCATATATATTTTGGTTCAATATTTTGGTACTTTTAGGTATTTAAATTCTTATTTAAAAATGCATGTTTACTAGAGAAGTTGGAAGCACGAAGTGAGTTAAATAAAATAATGATAGCAAAATAAAGTAATAATTTTTTTTGAACCAACAAATTAATTAATAATAAGAAATTTAAAATAAAAAATTAATAAAATGAATTTTTTTATAAATATTTTATAATTGGATCTCAATAAAAAGTATGTATCATTATTTACTACAAATTGTGCAATGCTCTTCTCGAAAAATTTAGATTTTGGTTCAAACTATATAGTACTAAATCGAAAATTAATATGCATGAACTTATTATTTTGGTTCAATATTTTGGTACTTTTAGGTATTTAAATTCTTGTTTTATGAATGCATGTTTAATTGAAAAATTGGAAAACGAAGTGAGTTTAATAAAATAATGATAACAAGATAAAGTAATAATATTTTTTTGAAAAAAATTAAATAAGAATAATAAATTTAAATAAAATAAAATTAGTAAAATGAAAAATTTTGATAAATATTTTATAATCGAATCTTAATAAAAATCGTGTATTATTATTTACTGCAAATTGTGTAATGCATCTTCTCGAAAAATTTAGATTTTGGTTCAAAACTATAGAGTCCTAAATCTAAAATTAATATGCATGAACTTATCATTTTGGTACTTTTAGGTATTTATATCCTTGTTTATGAATGCATGTTTAATAGTAAAGTTGGAAACACAAAGAGAGTTTAATAAAATAATGATAGCAAGATAAAGTAAAAATATTTTTTTAGAAACAAATTAATTAAGAATAATAAATTTAAATAAAAATAAAAATTAGTAAAATGAACATTTTTTATAAATATTTTATAATTGGATCTTAATAAAACTTGTGTACTATTATTTAATGCAAATTGTGCAGTGCATCTTTACGAAAAGTTATATGCATGAACTTATCATTTTGGTTAAATATTTTGGTACCTTTAGGTATTTAAATCTTTATTTATGAATGCATCTTTAATCGAGAATTTGAAAACACGAAGTGAGTTTAATAAATAATGATAGCAAGATAAAGTAATAATTGTTGTAAAAAAGTAAAAATTTATGGGAAAAAGTAAAAATTTCAAAACTCAAAATATATCAAACTTTACATTTTATAATATTTTTCTCTCAACTCAATTGTATTTTTCATCACAAATGAAGACCTATTTATAGATCCACATTTGAGATTAGTCCAAAAATTAATACATCATCATCTACATCAGCATACACTAATTTTCCACATTTTACAACTCAATATTCAACATTCAACATTTAATATTCAATATTCAACTTAATAATAATAATAATAATAATAATACTATATTTTTCAACACTCATCCTTGTGATGATAATCGTGATATGATGACTGTCTTCATTATGTGTTTTATACTGCCTCGTTAAAAACCTTACTAAGAAAAATCCAGTGGGATAAAAACCATAGTAAGGAAAAAAGAGTGCAGTCATGTAAACTCCCCCTCATGTTAACATGAGTGATTCTTCACATATTCCGTAGATTGCGCATCCCAATGTTGTATATATGCTTTCTGAATATCGTCGTGGGAAGTGCCTTTATGAAGAGATCTGATGAGTTCTCACTTGATTGAATGTAACAGATATCAATATCTTTATTCTTCTCAAGCTCTTGAGTGTAGAAAAAGAATTTTGGGGGGATATGTTTGGTTCTGTCACTTTTGATGTATCCTTCTTTCATTTGAGCAATACATGCAGCATTATCTTCATATAGTGTCACAGGCTTCTTGTCGACTGTCAATCCACACGATATTTGAATATGTTTGGTCATTGATTTTAACCATACACATTCACGACTTGCTTCATGTAATACAATAATCTCGGCGTGATTTGATGAAGTTGTTACGAGTGTTTGTTTCTATGAACGCCAAGAAATTGCGGTGCCTCCACGAGTAAATACATATCCGGTTTGGGAACATGCCTTATGTGGATCAGATAAATATCCAGCATCAGCATAACCAATGATACTTTGATTGGTGTCTTTTGAGTACAAAAGTTCCAAATCTGTCGTTCCTCGTAGATAATGGAATATATGTTTAATTCCGTTCCAATGCCTCTTTGTTGGATATGAACTGAATCTTGCCAATAAATTTACAGCAAAAGATATATTAGGTCTAGTGCAATTTGCAAGATACATAAGGGCACCAATGACACTTAGATATGGTACTTCTGGACCAAGAATAACTTCATCATCTTCACATGGACGGAATGGATCCTTTTCTATGTTTAATGATCTTACAACTATTGGAGTACTTAATGGATTTGATTTATAAATATTAAAATGTTTAAGGATCTTTTCTGTATAATTTGCCTGGTGAACAAAAATTCCACATTCTTTTTGTTCGATTTGCAAACCCAGACAATACTTGGTTTTTTCAAGATCCTTCATTTCGAATTCTTCCTTCAAGTACATCATAACTTCTTGAATTTCTTTATTTGTTTCAATGATGTTTAAATCATCAACATATACAACAATAATTACATATCCGGATGTTGTTTTCTTGATGAAAACACAAGGGAATATTGGATCATTTACATATCTCTTTTTCATCAAGTGCTCACTTAGCCGATTATACCACATTCGTCCGGATTGCTTTAACCCATATAATGATCTTTGCAATTTTACAGAATAAAATTCTCTGGGTTTTGAACTTTTTGCTTCAGGCATCTTAAATTCTTCAGGGATTTTCATGTATATATCACTATCAAGTGATCCGTATAAGTAAGCTGTAACAACATCCATAAGATACATTTCCAAATTTTCAGACATGGCCAAACTAATCAAATATCGAAACGTAATTGCATCCATAACAGGAGAATACGTTTCTTCATAATCAATTCCAGGCCTTTGAGAAAAACTTTGTGCAACAAGTCTAGCTTTATATCTTGCTATTTCATTTTTCTCATTTCGCTTTTGAATAAAAACTCATTTGTATCCAACAGGTTTTACACCTTCAGGTGTGAGGACTATAGGTCCAAAAACATTACGTTTATTCAGCGAATCCAATTCAACCTGGATGACATATTTTCATTTGGCCCAATAATGACGAGTTTTACATTCACCAAAAGATTTTGGTTCATGATTCTCATTTTCATTTATGATGTCACAAGCCACATTATAAGAAAATATCTCATAAATATCTTCTATGTCTTTTCGGTTCCATATTTTTCCAGTATTAATATAATTGATAGAGATTTCACGATTCTCGTCAGTTTGTGGTTCTGACAGAACATTTTCATCATCAGATGTTTCTTCTGGAACACCATTTTCTATTTTATGATCATCGTGCTTCTCTATGTCTTTTCTTTTCCGAGGATTTTTATCCTTGGAACCGACTGGCCTTCCACGCTTTAAGCATTTTATGACATCATGAGTGTCTTCAATTTGTTTCTTTGGAATTTCAATTCGAGCAGGGGCATTTACAGCATGTATATATGATTTTGTTACCCCTTTTGTGTCTGCAAATGCATCTGGCATTTGATTTTCAATTCTTTGCAAGTGCACAATTTGTTGTACATCTTTCTCACATTGTTTGGTCCTTGGATCCAAATGTAACAATGATGGTACATACCATGTGATTTCTTTTTCGATGTGTTTCTTTTCTCTCCCTAACATTGGGAAGATTTCTTCATTAAAATGACAATCAGCAAAGCGTGTTGTAAACACATTGCCTGTTTGAGACTCAAGATATCGAATGATTGATGGACTATCATAACCGATATAAATACCGATTTTTCTTTGAGGACCCATTTTTTATCGTTGAGGTGGTGCAATAGGCACATACACCATACATCCAAAAATTCTCAGATGAGAAATATTTGGTTCTTTACCAAATGCTAGCTGCAATGGGGAGAATTATGATATGCACTTGGTCTGATGCGAATTAATGCCGCAACATGTAAAATTGCATGTCCCCATATAGAAATATGGAGTTTTGTTCTCATAATAATTGGTCTAGCAATCCGTTGTAGACATTTAATCAATGATTCAGCTAATCCATTGTGTGTATGAACATGAGCAACATGATGTTCAACAGTAATTTCCATTGACATGCAATAGTCATTAAAAGTTTGGGAAGTAAATTCTCCAGCATTATCAAGTCTTATTTTTTTGGTTGTATAATCGGGAAATTGATTCCGCAATTTTATTATTTGAGCCATTAATCTAGCAAATGCCACATTTCGAGTTGAAAATAAGCATACATGTGACCATCTGCTAGAGGCATCATCAATACCATAAAATATCGAAATGGTCCACATGGTGGATGAATTGGTCCACAAATATCACCCTGAATGCGTTCAAGAAATATAGGCGATTCTGTTTGGATTTTAGCTGGCGATGATCTTATAATATGTTTTCCAAGAGAACATGCTTTACATTGAAACTTATTATTCTAAAAGATCTTCTTGTCTTTCAATGGATGACCATGCGTATTTTCAATAATTCTTCGCATCATTATTGAACCAGAATGTCCCAATCGATCATGCCAATTTGTTAATATTGAAGAACTATTAACCACCATATTTGATTCGATTGGACTTATATGTATAATGCAATCCAGTAGGAAGCATTGATAATTTTTCAACCACATATTTCTTTCCTGATTTATATGTGGTAAGGCACATATATTTCTGATTTCAATCAGTTATCGTCTCAGTATCATACCCATGAGAATATATGTCATTAAAACTCAACAAATTTCTTTTTGATTCTGGTAAATATAAAACATCATTTATCAAAAATTTTGTACCATTAGGTAACAAAAAATATGCTTTTCCACAACCTTCAATCAAGTCTACATGACCTGATATTGTATTCACCATTGTTTTTGTTGGTTTTAATTCCAAGAAATATCTTTTATCTCGGAGAATGGTGTGCGTTGTACCACTATCGGGTATGCAAACTTCCATGGGTTTATCTTTGCTCATAGCATTTTTCATACTTCAAAAAAATTCAATAAAGAAAATCAAGGATAATATATATATATGCAAAATATAGCATGTTTCATAAGAATGCATGAAAAATATAGCATGTTACATTTCATTCCCACCAATATATTAATCAATGTTCTCGAAATCATTTGAAAAAATTTACAGCATTGAAATAAGTTGAACCATTTAAATGGTTACTGTTTTCAACAAAATTGGTCTCTTTTTCTTTCCCCTTTATCGATACTTTAAAGAGTTTACATAAGTGCTCAGGGCAGGGGCGGAGCCACCCTAGGGGCTAGGGTGGGCTCCAGCCCCACCTAATTAAAAAAAATATATTAGTAGTTTTTTATTATTTATAATATATGTGTAGCCCCACACTCATCCTTGTATTCCTTCTCTTCTTCTCTCGTTTTTTTCTAAAAAAAAGTTCTGAAACAAAAAGTTCTTAAACCCTCCTATCTCTTTAATCAATCGATTCATCATATTTGGTTGCCAAAATTTATAATCGACCACATATTTGAAAAGCTCTCATTGCAAGTTATCTTTTGACACTACTTTTGTGAAGAATTATTTTCTGCCCTAGCACAAGATTTAAAGGAGGTGACCCAGATTTTTGTTTGATTGTTATATTTTTGGTTCTTCAATTACAAGAATTGAATGTGTTTTATATTATTTGATAGTAATTAAGAAATAATCTCTTGAAAAGTTTTTTTAGATGGAATCATTGAGCCGATCGAACAGAACTACTGAAGGTTTGGTTTGGGATGAAATATTTGTTGTTTTATTTTTTTTTATTTTGTTCTGAATTTGTATATATTGGTAGAAATTCAATGAAATATTTTTTTATCTTGTTTTTTTCTTTTGTTCTAAAAGTAAGGTAGTTTGTTATATATAAAAAAAAAAAGTAAGGTAGTTTTTTGGTGGATTTATTGTCTAGATAGTGTTTAGTGTTTACTTCACAAACAAACAAAAAAAAAAACAGTGGTTGAAAGAGTGTAGTAACATTCTTTATTTTTATAATTGAAGATTGAAATTAAGTATTTTTATGATCGAAATTTGAATTTTTTAAATGCTCAATTAAATGTTTTTTCTAACATTTGTTTGTTCTAATTGAATATTGTATAATCATGTATTAAACTAATTCTCATTGTTTACATTTTTGTTTTTTTGATAGATTATAGAGGAATTCAAATGAAGAAAATAAAAACTATCGATTTATTTTTTAAACCAAAAGAGCAGACATCGACGAGTCAGGAGCATTCTCCGTCCAACATTGTCATCTCAAATCCCAGTGATCAACAACCTAACAAATCTCCTAGAATTGATATTGATGTGAGTACTCTTGAACCTGATCCGGCATTACGTACCCCGATATGGAAATATCATGTTAATCAAATGGATGAAATCAGACGAGTTTATATCAAGATGGGGCCATATCAACCTATTAAGAATGAGTATCCGCCGACCAAATTTTGAAGTCAGAATCGACGATTCCAAAGTCATTGGTTTAAGAAATTTACTTGGTTAGAGTATTCTCCTTCGAAAGATGCTGCATTTTGTTTTCCATGTTTCTTGTTTGAACATAAAAATCCTCGCAATTCTGCATTTACGATAGATGAATTCAAATATTGGAAGCGAGTTAATGATGGGGATAGATGCGCATTTTTGATGCATATAGGATGCAATACTTCACCACATAACAAGGCTGTGGAATATCTTAATAATTTGATGAATATACCTTGTCATATTGACAAAGTGATAAATGCACAATCTTCAGAAGAAAAGCAGAAGAACAGATTACGTCTTACAACAACTATTGAAAGCATTCGATGGCTCACTTTGCAAGCATGTGCACTTAGAGGGCATGACGAATCTCCAGCTTCTAAAAATCGTGGAAATTTTATCGAAATGATAAAATTTATGGAAAAAATGAATGAGAGTATTGGGGACATCGTCTTAGAGAAAGCTCCAAAGAATGCAAAATATACTTCACCAGATATTCAGAAAGATATCTTGAATATTATTTCCAACCAAGTGAGAACCAAGATTCGTAAAGAAATCGGGGATGCAAAATTCTGAATTTTAGTTGATGAAGCAAGAGATGCATCTAACAAGGAGCAGATGGCAATTGTATTAAGATTTGTAGATAGTGATGGATTTTTAAAAGAGCGGTTCTTTTCCATTGTATATGTGACAGATACAACTGCTGGAACACTTAAGAAAGAAATATCTGATGCTCTTGGTCGTTATGACTTGCATATCCACAACATGCGGGGACAGGGATATGA
Organism: Henckelia pumila; assembly: GCF_033568475.1. Lineage (NCBI taxonomy): Eukaryota > Viridiplantae > Streptophyta > Magnoliopsida > Lamiales > Gesneriaceae > Henckelia > Henckelia pumila. Next base: position 16,647,973 of record NC_133123.1, on the reverse strand, counting down.
TGGAGCTAGCATATTCGCGGTTCTTGGAATGGATTACAAGCTCTTTTCTTGAGAGATTGTTCATGTGCATATTATGTATATTGTTTCGCTCATCGGCTCCAACTAGCATTAACTGCAGCTGCTGAAAAAGAGGTATCCATTTGGTTATTCTTTTCAAAATTGAATTCCATTTGTAATCTCATCAATGCATCTCCTAAACGCCACGCTGAGTTACATTCTGCTCAAAGAATTGAAGTTGTGCATATGGTAGCTACTGGTGAACGTGATACTGGTAGAGGATGTAATCAAATTGGAAATTTATTACGGCCTGGAAAGACTCGTTGGAGTTCTAATTTTGACTCACTTTGCAGCATGATTGATATGTATAGCTCTGTCACTACTGTGTTAGAAAACATGGTGAATGATGGGGCTTCTAATTCTATCCGTGGTGAAGTCAGTGGTTTGTTGATTGCGATGAAGTCTTTTGATTTCGTATTCATATTACACTTGATGCAGAAGATAATGGGGCTAACAAATCTGCTTTGTCGATCATTGAAAGAGAAATCTCTGGATATTTTAAGTGCAATGGATTGTGTTTCAACTACTAAAATTTTACTGCATACTTTGAGAGAAGAAGGATTTGTTATCCTACTTAGTTATGTGAAAAAAGTTTGTGTCAAGCATGATATTGAGACACCAAACATGGAAGCTCGTTATAAATCTGGTACGGGTCTCTTGTCAACAAAAAGATTCAATCACAGTTGAGCACCACTATCGATTTGATGTATTTACAGCTGCAATAGATTTTCAAGTTGAAGAGTTGTAACGCTCAGAATTATTTAATTTTAATCCGAGAATATTTAATTTGGGAATATTTGGAGTTTTGATTTAAATTCTAATATTCTTAAATTATTTTGGATTGAAATTGAATGAAATGAGAAGCTGAGGACCAAATTAAAATTTTTGAATAGTTGAGGGGCTAAAATGCAAATAGCTTGGACACTTGTTATTCCTAAGATTATTCACGTGTGATTCATCAACTTCTATCAGAAAATCAGAGGAAGAAAACGAGAGTGCAAGAGCAAAGAAACCAAGTTCATTCTTCATCTTCAAGTTGAGATATCTTTTGATACGGGTATCCGATTTCGATTCCGAAAGATGTTCTGGAATCCTCGCAACGAAACCTTCAAATTGATGTAAGTTTTCTCTTAGTTCATCAGGGTTTGGTAATTCGAAAATGACAGACACCAGACTTGTGTTTGAATTGTTGTTGATGAGCTTCTATCTTTTGTAATATTGAAGTTGGGTTGAGGATTGATTGTTGTATCATGTTCTTATTATTTCCCAGCTATTATTTGATCTATATACCTGCTGATATATTGGTTTCGAAGCTTCAACAGCTGATATGCATGTTAGGAATGTTATAGATGTGTTCGGAATCGCCGAGTTATACCGATATGCCGTCGAAATTATGATTTGAAGTGATTTGCTATTGTTCTTGGACTAAGAAGTTGCTGAATTATTAGCTGATGATTCCTTGCTTGTTATGCTGTTATTTCAGTGCATAAACAGGGTATTTCAACTCATTGATCTTGATTCCGAAATCGATACAAGAACGCACAAGGTTGGTAGCGTTTTGCTTTGACGTTTGGGTTGAAACTTGAGAAGATTTTGAGATAGGTTTGGTGGTTGACTTGTTCAGATTTGGACAAGCTAAAAGACATCCTAAACATCAAATTTGAAAGGTAAAAGTGGACTACTATTTGATTGGGATTACAACTCGAGATGGTTTGTATCGAGTTTCCCCTAAATCACATACTTGTTTGCTTAATTGCTCTTATGTGCTTTTCTTTGAGTTGTTGAATAAGTCTTGATGTTAATGAATGTGGTTTGAATAATATATATTGCATTCATCTTGTAAGACTTGTTCTTTGATTTCGAAATGAACGGAAACGTTCGAATAGACGATTTGAGGGATTGTATATGTATGGCCTGGGTGGTTGTTTAGCCTAGCGTCTGATTTACATATATAATGGCTTCAAATTCTAGAGAAGTGAGATAAGTAGCCCCACCTCGATTGGGAGAGTCGGTGGATTAGTTATGATATCTACTTCTTGGGATCCCAACCGACGAATGAAGAGATGAACCTTGTTTTAAAACATGCATTGAAGTTATGATCTTTATATCATGAACTTGATATATGTTTGTATGCATGTTTAGTTGCTTTTACTGGGAAATCTATTTTTCACCGGAGTTATCCGGCTATTGTTTTGTTGTATGTGTCATTGCAATAGGAGGGAGTGAAACCGGGCAAAAGTGAACGTGAAGAACAAAGGATAAGAAGATAGCGTGATGATCCGAGTGTAGATGGTTGTGTGAGCTGTCATGATGTTGTTGAGTGTCTTAAACATGAGCATGTTAGAGCTACTTGTTCCAAGACTTCTGGATGAATAAGTTGTGGTCTTGTGATGAATATAGGATTTGAAATGATATGTAAATCCTTGAGACATTATAATGTAGTTTGATCTTGAATGTATAATATTGCTTCTTGCATGCTTTGTGGGCTTTTTGATTATGTTTATAAGGCCTTGTGATGATTCAATTCTATCAATTATATCATGTTAGATGTGGCTATGGAATAAATCATGCATGACCTGAAGCTAGATGAACATACTTGAATGATCTTAGTTTGACAGCAAAATGCAGTTTCTGTTCTGCTTCTGAACCTGTGCTCGCTCGATCGGGCAATTCTTACCGATCGAGCGAGGCTTTGAAATCAGGAACAGAACCATGAATATGTTGGGCTCGCTCGATCGGTGATATACTGCGGATCGAGCGAGGCCAACATAAGTTGCACCCGAGAGTTTGAGCAAAGTGCTCGCTCGATCGGTAGATGTTTATCGATCGAGCGAGGTGCTCCCATTTTTTAAAAAAAAAAAATTTATTTTGGTTAGACATTGATCATTGTCTATTCTATTTGATGATTTGATTATCGAGAGATTAGAACTCGGGTCGTCACAAGAGCTTAATAATAGATTCAATGATGAGACAGTTGAACTTCTTAAACTTATTTGTGCTTTGGAACCTAAAGAAAACTTTAAGTTTTTTAATGTTGATCATGTTTATCGACTTGCTGAGAAATTCTACTCTCTTGATTTCGATGCACAAGATTTGCATCACTTGAGATTGCAATTGGATCATTATAAACTTGATGTTGTTGGCCATGAAAGATTTCAGAATTTATCATCTATTTTTGAATTGTGTCGAAGATTGGTTGAGACAAATAAGTCAGAAACCTACAATTTGATTGACAGGTTATTTTTTCATGTGTTATACTTTATATTTACATCAGCTACATCGTTTACTTATATATTAAATCAAATATGTTTAATTAATTGATAGGTTGATTCGTCTTGTTTTAACTCTCCCAATTTCTACTGCAACAACAGAACGAGCATTTTCAGCTATGAAACTTGTTAAAACAGCTCTTCGAAATAAGATGGAAGCAGAGTTCTTTGCTGATTCTATGGTAATCTACATTGAACGGGATTTGGTCGAAAAAATTGATAACGATTTAATCCTTCTTGAGTTTGATTCTAAGAAGAATCGCAACTCCAGTAGTGTTTTAGCTACGTGTTTTTGAAGGTATTAAATATTAAATACTTTTGTTGCATGTTTTCATAAAGTTAATATTTACATATTTTTTAATTAATTATTTATTTTGTCAATATATTAAAGTTCAGGACGGAGCCAGCCCCAGATATTTTTGAATCCTGGCTCCGCCCCTGGCTCAGGGGTACGTGACCAATGTCTTGGAGTGCCACATTTATAACAAGCACTCTCATATCTTTTTGAGTGATTTTTATGTTAGAACCTAATGGGGGGGGGGGGGGAATTTAGGTTCTATTGGCAACTTAAGCAATTTAAAGCAATTATGCAAGTACGCAAGCGGAAGACTTAAAGCAGTTAATAATAAGTGCGGTAAATAAATGCGTAATGTAAATAAAGCAGTAAAAGGGATAAGAGATGTTTACGGAAGTTCGACGATAAATCGTCTACGTCTCCCTTTATTGGTTAAGATCGATTAACCAAGGATCCACTAGCACTTCAACTTCTTGGCCTTGATGGCTCCAAGGATAGCCGTACAACTCAACACGATCACCGCGCCGATACAACTCGAACACTTGGCCTTAAGGGCTCCAAGGATAGCCTCAATACAACACTTGGCTTCACACTCAAGTGCTTACAACGATAGCACAACACACTTGGCTTCACACTCAAGTGTTTATAACAATAGCACAACCAACTCACAAACTATTTTTACAAACACTCTCAAATATATCACAAAAACACTTTGATAGTGAGAAATTGCTTGCAAAGGAGAGAAGAGATGAGTTGGGATGTCTCCAAATGAACTTGGATGACCTCTATTTATAGTTGGCAAAGATTTGAATCTGATTTGAGTGCTTGGAGCGTGTGTTAAGAAGTCAAGGAGAGACAAAAAAGTGTTCGGCGCCGCTGCCATCTTTTTCCCAGCACTGAGCGGATTTTGTGGAAAAATCATATCTTCCAATATAACCGTTGGATTGCTCTGAAATTGGAACTGAAGCTTTGAAACATCCAGATATTTATTCTGAACGGTGAAGATTTGATTTGAACGAAAAAACATTTCCAGTAATTTTCTGAATTCACTTCATCATGTTTTCGAACCTGTTCTGTGCAACAAAGTTGAAAAATTCATATCTCTTAATCCATCCGTTGGATTAATCTGAAATTTGGACAGAAGCTTTATAACATCATACTACTGAATCTGATCGGTGGAGATTTGATTTGGATTTCTCAAACATTCCCAGTTATTTTCGGAAGTCGAATTTTCATGGTTTCGTTCCTTGCAGAAGTGGGTACTGTGCAGCATATATGGAAAAATTCATATCTCTCATTCTAGCCGTTGGATTGCTCTCAAATTTGGACAGTACTTGTAAAACTTCTTTATCTAGATTATGACTGGTGGAGATCCGATTTCGAGTCATACAACATTTCCAGTAATTTTCGGAAGTTGCTGCTCCATACTTTGACTTCTTCTTGTCTTTTTCTAAATATCTCTTAACAATGTTCCATGACATCCACATAACATTGTGTCCATTATATGAGCAAATTGAGACTTCATAAATACATTGATAGCTTCAAAATAACTTCCAATAATTTATTTGTCAATAAATCTAATCTTCAAAATCTCACTTTAAATGGTTAGTAACAATTAATCGAGTTTTGTAATCATCAAAACATAATATTATGAGATTTGTTAATGCATTAAAAACATTAATCTCATAACACGAGATTTGTATGTGTTTAAGGCGTAACAATCTCCCCCTTTTTGATTATCACAAAACTTGGTTAAATAGGAGAAATAAATGTACAATATTAAATAAATAATTTAAATTTGCACAATATAATTGCATGAATAAAACTCCCCCTAAATTAAACAATTAGTGAAGAAGAGTTTGTTTATCAAATAACCGATTTTATTCTTCATGCATTTAACCATACTAACTCTCCCCTTTAGTTAAAGTATTTAACCAAACTAATTCTCCCCCTTTTTGTGATAATCAAAAAGACTGGAAAAGTATGCAAAAACATGAGAATTGAAATATGATTTCTAAAATGCAACACATAAATTTCACATAAATAACAAAATATGAGCGTATAATATTGAATAAATACAATTAATTTGTATTATCCAAAATTAAGTTGCTCGAATTTTATATTAAGTTCCTCCTTAATATGTCATTATCTTTAGAATATGTCAACAAGTGATTACAACTCAATCATGCCAAGTTCACCACGCAAACGAATAAAAGTATTTTCATCTAGTGGTTTTGTAAAAATATCAGCAATTTGATTAGTTGTGTCAACATATTGAAGTTCAACTTCATTTCGTTCGATGTGGTCACGAATAAAATGATGACGAATGTCAATATGTTTGGTGCGCGAATGTTGAATCGGATTCTTTGTTAGACATATGGCGCTAGTGTTGTCACAGAAAATAGGGATTTTTGAAAAAGAGACGCCATAGTCGAGCAATTGATGCTTCATCCGAAGAATTTGCGCACAACAACTACCAGCAGCCATATATTCGGCTTCGGTCGTTGACAACGCAACACAATTTTGTTTCTTTGAAAACCAAGAAACTAAACAGTTTCCTAAAAAGAAACAAGTTCCACTAGTGCTTTTACGGTCCACCTTATATCCACCAAAGTCGGCATCACAATATGCTTTTAAATCAAAGAAAGAATTTTTCGAATACCACAAGCCGAGATTTGGAGTATTTGAAAGATATTTGAAAATGCATTTTAAGGCGAACAAATGTGATTCCTTTGGACATGATTGAAATCGTGCACACAGGCAAACACTAAACATAATATCCAGTCTACTAGCAGTAGCATATAATAAGGAGCCAATCATACTACGAAAGGAAGATTGATCCACAGTTTTACCATTTTCATCCTTGTCGAGTCTGATTGCTGTGCTCATCGGTGTAGATGATGATTTTGTGTTCTCCATTCCAAACTTCTTTAGAATCTCCTTGATGTATTGCTTTGGTTCACAAAGAACCCATCCTTGCACTGTTTGATTTGTAATCCGAGAAAATCGTTAAGTTCCCCCATCATACTCATCTCGAAGTGTTCCTGCATCAACTTAGAGAATTTTTGACAAAGAGTTTCATTAGTAGAACCAAAAATTATGTCATCAACATAAATTTGCACAATTAATAAATCATCTTTGTCATGTTTGGTAAACAAAGTAATATCAATCTTTCCTCTTGAAAAATCATTTGAAATAAGGAAAGTTGATAGTTTTTCATACCAAGCTCGAGGAGCTTGTTTCAAACCATACAAAACTTTGTTTAGTTTATACACATGATCAGGTAATAATGCATCAACAAAGCCATCAGGTTGTTCAATGTACACCTCCTCTTTCAATTCACCATTAAGAAAAGCACTTTTGACATCCATTTGAAATAACTTAAAATTTCTAGAGCAAGCAAAAGCAAGTAGCATGCGAATAGATTCTAGTCTAGCAACAGGCGCATAAGTTTCATCATAATCTATGCCTTCTTCTTGACGATATCCTTTCGCTACAAGCCTAGCTTTATTTCTAGTGATAGTACCATGCTCGTCAAGTTTATTCCTAAACACCCATTTAGTTCTTATGATAGATCTATCGTGCGGCCTAGGAACAAGATTCCAAACATTATTGCGTTTAAACTCATTCAACTCATCTTGCATAGCAATAATCCAAGAATCATCTAATAAGCATCATCAATACACTTAGGTTCAACATGTGAAACAAAAGCAAGATGATTGAAAATATTATTAAAAGAAGAACGAGTGGCTACTCCCTTCGAAGGACTTCCGATGATAAGATCCATTGAGTGATCTTTGTGAAGCGTCCAATCCTTCGGAAGTGGTGTTTCCTCAACGGAAACATCTATATCATTTAGGCTTGAGGAAGCCAACTCTTCTTCGAGTAATTCTATATCATCAATATTAGTGCGAACAATAGTAGACATAGATTCATCAAAAATAACATGCATAGATTCTTCAACAAGTAAAGTGCGTTTATTAAAAACTCTTAAGGTCTTACTTGAGGTAAAATATCCGAGAAAGATACCTTTGTCGGATTTGGCATCAAATTTTCCAAGGTTGTCCTTACCATTATTATGTATGTAGCATTTGGAACTGAAAACTCGAAAGTAAAAAATGTTAGGCTTTCTCCCTCTCCATAATTCATATGGAGTTTTCTTGAGAATTGGCCTTATTGATACGCGATTGATAATGTAACAGGCAGTGTTCATTGCTTCAGCCCAAAAATATTTTGGTAGAGAATGCTCACATATCATGGTCCTTGCAATCTCCACAAGTGTCCTATTTTTCCTCTCAACGACCCCGTTTTGTTGAGGAGTCCTAGGACAAGAAAAATTATGACCGATGCCTTTCTCTTCACAAAAGTTTGAAAAACTCTTATTTTGAAATTCAGTTCCGTGGTCACTACGGATCTGCTTTATTGAAAGATTTTTCTCATTCTCAACACGTTTCACAAAAGTTTTAAAATAATCAAAGGCATCATTTTTGTGGGCTAAAAACAATGTCCACGTGAATCGTGAGAAATCATCCACAATGAAAAATGCATAAAGCTTCCCTCCTAGGCTAGCGTTCCTCGAGGGATCACATAGATCTAGGTGAAGAAGTTCAAGGGGCATAGAAGTTGATATAAAATTTTTGCTTTTAAAAGATTCCCTTGTATGTTTGCCAAGTTGACATGCATCACAAATAGAATCTAATTTTAAATTGAGTTTTGGCATACCAACAACTAAATCAAGTTTAAAAAGTTTTTCTATGGTACTAGGACCAACATGACCTAGTCGTCTATGCCAAAGAATGTTGTCATCAACATTCAAAGATACAAGGCTTTTAATATTTGATAAAGATAAATTATTTAAAAAAACCTTGTATACATTTTCACATCTATAACCTTTGAAATTTATGGATTTGTCAGTCATGAGTGATATGGTGCAGTGTTTGGGAGTGAATTTGACTTCATAACCTCTATCGCACAATTGACTTATTCTTAGTAGATTATGTTTAAGCCCATTCACTAGGAGTACATCATCAATCAAGCAAGATTCAGATATACCTATTGAGCCGATTCCTTCGACAACTCCTTTGTTGTTGTCTCCAAAGGTGACAGTTCCCTTCTCTGGTTTGATGGATTGTAGAAGCTCCTTGTTTCCCGTCATATGTCTAGAACATCCACTGTCTAGATACCATATGCTAGGGAGAACATTTTTCCTATTTCCCTACAAAAAATTTATTTTGGTACCCTTTAGTTCTTTTGGGTCCACAGTGTTAGAAAAGAGAGATACAAAATAGAATTCTTAGAGTTCAGTCTCTCATAGCAACATCATCGCCACTTTCTAAGAGTGCTCCCAGTAGTAGGTAGGGCTATGCCTCTTTAAAAACCTATTTTCTTGGACAGAGCAGCGTTCATCAGGAAGACCAGTCGCATCAAGGCAATTTAAACCGGTCTATGATGAACTCCCTTAGATCATGATCTCATAATGCCAACTGATGAGTTGTTAAGTACTCTTAGGCCTCCATTTCATATAGCTCTTTTGATTATATTGAAATCTTAAAGATCTACATTTATGTCTAACATGTCCTATTTTACAACAATAAGAGCATGTAGGGGTAATCTCATTTTTGCCTTTGCAATTAGGCTAGTAAAGTCAATTGATTTCTTACCATACCCTATTCTACCCTTATCAAAACTACATTTCTGCATGCTAAGTAAGTTACTCAATTTATTGCTACTAATATTGAACTTATCAAATGATTTTTCTAAGTGAGCTATGTCATCCTTTAATCTTAGGTTTTCATGCTTCTTAGAATCTAATTCATTTTTAAGAAGTTTATTTTCTTTTCTAAGGGTTTTAGCCATATCAAACATAAGTTTATATTCTTGAAGTATTTCATCATAAGATGGTACCTCATCATTGTCGTCGGAGGTGATGTCATCATCTTTGGCCATGAGACAAAAGTTGGCTTCCTCATCGTCGTCATCGCTATCGCTCCAAATGGCTATGAGTGCTTTCTTCTTGCCTTTGTCATATTTCTTCTTGAGAGGGCACTCATTTGCATAATGTCCTTGTTGTTGACAATTGTAGCAAGGAACTTCCCTATCCGTCTTCTTTTTGAAGTTGTTTTCTCGCATGAATTTTTTGAATTTTCTTGCGAAGAGAGCCATATCATCATCTTCTTCTTCGACTTGGGTGGATAAGGCAATCCCCTTTGCCTTGGTTTTCTCATCCTCCTTCTTTGACTCTTTTCTTGTATCCACTTCCAACTCATGGGTTTTTAGTGTCCCGTGTAGTTGATCAAGATCGTAGGATGCGTTGTCGCCTTTGTTGGACTCAATGATGGCCGTCCTCTTGGCATCCCACTCCTTGGGTAGGGTGCGTAGAGCTCTTCTCCAAACTTGCTTGGATGGATACTTTTCTCCAAGTTGGGCTAACTCATTGATGATTTGAGTAAGCCTTCGGAACATTGTGTCGACGTCCTCATTGGTTTCCATCTCAAATGTTTCGTATTTGAGTTGGAGTAGATCGATCATCTTCTCTTTGACTTGATTAGTCCCTTCATGGCATATCTCCAACTTGTCCCATATTTCTTTAGCGGATGAGCACATCGAGATCCGGTTGTACTCGTTCATATCTAAGGAACAATGAAGAATATTCATGGCTTTAGCATTTTGAGATATAAGTTTCATATCCTCCTTGGAAAAGTCGTCAATTCCCTTAGGAATTTTGACACCCTCAACCTCTTTAGTAGGTATGTAGGGACCTTTCACAGTAACCTTCCAAAGGTCATAGTCTACGGATTGGATATATAGGGACATTCGGTTTTTCCAATACCCGTAGTTTATGCCATTGAAAAGAGGAGGACGATTTGTTGATTGCCCTTGAGCATAGTCGCTCGCTAGATTTGCCATAGAGCCTTTTTGAAAATATTTTGTAAAAAGGTGGCTCTGATACCACTTGTTAGAACCTAATGGGGGGGGGGATTTAGGTTCTATTGGCAACTTTAGCAATTTAAAGTAATTATGCAAGTACGCAAGCGGAAGACTTAAAGCAGTTAATAATAAGTGCGGTAAATAAATGCGTAATGTAAATAAAGCAGTAAAAGGGATAAGAGATGTTTATGGAAGTTCGAAGATAAATCGTCTACGTCTCCCCTTCTTGGTTAAGATCGATTAACCAAGGATCCACTAGCACTTCAACGTCTTGGCCTTGATGGCTCCAAGGATAGTCGTACAACTCAACACGATCACCGCGCCGATACAACTCGAACACTTGGCCTTAAGGGCTCCAAGGATAGCCTCAACACAACACTTGGCTTCACACTCAAGTGCTTACAATGATAGCACAACACACTTGGCTTCACACTTAAGTGTTTATAACAATAGCACAACCAACTCACAAACTATTTTTACAAACACTCTCAAATATATCACACAAACACTTTGATAGTGAGAAATTGCTTGCAAAGGAGAGAAGAGATGAGTTGGGATGTCTCCAAATGAACTTGGATGACCTCTATTTATAGTTGGCAAAGATTTGAATCTGATTTAAGTGCTTGGAGCGTGTGTTAAGAAGTCAAGGAGAGACAAAAAAGTGTTCGGCGCCGCTGCCATCTTTTTCCCAGCACTGAGCGGATTTTGTGGAAAAATCATATCTTCCAATCTAATCGTTGGATTGCTTTGAAATTTGAACTGAAGCTTTAAAACATCCAGATATTTATTTTGAACAGTGGAGATTTTATTTGACCTAGTCAAACATGTCCGGTAATTTTCTGAATTCACTTCATCATGTTTTCGAACCTGTTCTGTGCAACAAATTTGAAAAATTCATATCTCTTAATCCATCCGTTGGATTGATCTGAAATTTGGACAAAAGCTTTATAACATCATAATACTGAATCTGATTGGTGAAGATTTGATTTGTATTTCTCATACATTCCCATTTATTTTCGGAAATCGAATCTTCATGGTTTCGTTCCTTGCAGAAGTGGGTATTGTGCAGCATATATGGAAAAATTTATATCTCTCATTCTGGCCGTTGGATTGCTCTCAAATTTGGACAGTACTTGTAACACTTCTTTATCTAGATTATGACTGGTGAAGATCCGATTTGGAGTCATAGAAAATTTCCAGTAATTTTCGGAAGTTGCTGCTCCATACATTGGCTTCTTCTTGTCTTTTTCTAAATATCTCTTAACAATGTTCCATGACATCCACATAACATTGTGTCCATTATATGAGCAAATTGAGACTTCATAAATACATTGATAAATAACTTCCAATAATTTATTTGTCAATAAATCTAATCTTCAAAATCTCACTTTAAATGGTTAGTAACAATTAATCGAGTTTTGTAATCATCAAAACATAATATTATGAGATTTGTTAATGCATTAAAAACATTAATCTCATAACACGAGATTTGTATGCGTTTAAGGCGTAACATTTTATTTTCACTCATATTTTCATGCTGCCTTTTTGGGTGGTTCGTGACGTTCTTTTGAGATTAGTTATTGAAGTAACTATCTCGATTATTTTCATATTCACGGCCATAACCACGACCGCGATCATTTCTACGTCCACGTTCATGAACACATCCTCGACCTCGACCAAAATCTAGTTTATGCCTTTGATTTTGGTTTTTATTTTTACTTACGACATTTGCTTCTGGAAATGCCATAGATACATTGAGTCGGGATTGATGATTTCTCATTAACATTTCTTTGCTCTTTTCTAGTGATATCGAGAGCAACGAATTTAAGCTTTGTCAAATTTGACATGGTGGTACTAGAAAAATAACAATGCATTTTATAAGTTAATTTCCATTAATATGACAATACAAAATAATGGAAGAACGAAGATTACAAGTGCGTGTAGAAATAGAGAAAACGTATGTGGTGGAAAATTGCTGGTGAGTACAATGACTCGTGAGCATGATGATCATAATCGTTATGAAAAATAGTCTTAGAAATGTCATCATCTTCATCTTCGAAAAATCGAGGAGAAATTATTTTGAGAGAAAGAGTGAATTTGGTGTGATTGAAAATGAGTTTGAGTGAACATATTTATAGGGCAAAAACTAGCCGTTTGTTACCGTTGGGGTAAGAAAAAATCGAGTATGTGTTGAATAAAAATTCGTGATAATCATGTGATGCATATAATGATAATCATAATTAAATATACGCAATAAAATATATATCATATCACGTTATTATAAGGTCAGTGTCCTAGACAACCTCTTATATAATAACATGAAATTATATATTGATAAAGTTAGTATATATACATAATAAATATATATCATATCACGTTATTGTTTAAAAATCTTAGAGGCTTTTATACTTGTCGTATCCCTTACTGGGAGTGTGGAATGTCGTCTTAATATCCTCCGAGGATTTATAACAAGTTTTTAAAAAACTAATTTTTTTTTCATTTCTCATAATAACATGATATTATATATTAATATATACACAATAAAAATATATAAACAGTAAAATAAAAATTCTTACTTGTTGAATATTTTTTGACTTCTTCTTGTATTTTGGAGCGTCGAAAATTACATAGAACCTTCGAGCGATCGTGCTGATAACGTGTTGTGAAAAAGTAAAAATTTATAGTAAAAAGTAAAAACTCCAAAACTCAAAATATATCAAACTCTACACTTTATAATATTTTTCTCTCAACTCAATTGTATTTTTCATCACAAATAAAGACCTATTTATAGATCCACATTTGAAATTAGTCCAAAAATTAATACATCATCATCTACATTATCACACACTAATTTTTCACATTTTACAACTCAATATTCAACATTCAACATTCAATATTCAATATTCAACATAATAATAATAATAATAATAATAATAATAATAATAATAATAATAATATATTTTTCAACAATAATATTTTTTTAGAAACAAATTAATTAAGAATAATAAATTTAAAATAAAATAAAAATTAATAAAATGAAAAATATTTGGTAAATATTTTATAATTGGATCTTAATAAAAATAATGTATTACGATTTAAAAATTATACTTTCAAGGGGTCAAACATGTATTTTTAACATTTCATATGGGTATTTGGTGCAAAAAAAATAAAAATGTTTGTCCAGTCGCATTAGGGGCGCATGCGCAACAATCACTCATATGAAGAGACGTGTGTGCTAATTTTATAAAAGATCAGGGTTGAAAATGCCTATTAAAATTTCACATGGAAAAATGTGTATTTTCAATATTTCACAAGAGTATTTGGTGCAAATAACTCTTTATAGATCACATAGTCAACCAAAATCAAATGGCACAACATCAACAACTTGATATACAAAAACTTCCCATGAGGTCATCAATTCATGTTTAATCCAACATAATTGTTCCAAGTATTGGAGAGAAGGTTTAAAATTTCTCATTCTATTTATTTTGACATTGCTCATCGTCAGTATCAAAATCTATATAAATTAAGAAAAAATATTTTCTTGGTCTTTTATGTTTTTTGTTTTTTTGTTTTTGCCATTTTTGGTCTTCTATTTTGTTAGGTTTCAGTTTTAGACCGTTATTTATTACTCCCTTCGTCCCATATATATTGTCCTCTTTGAATTTTTACACAGATTAAGAAAAATGTATTGGAAAAGCAAATTTTATATAAACTTCTTATTTTATCTCTATTTAATGTATTAAAAAATGATTGCACAATTTTTAAGGTGTCATTAATAGAGGTATATTAGTAAAGAAGTGTAAAAAAATATTATTAAATATGACATATGACTATATATTTGGGACAAACAAAAAAGAAAACGTGGACAAATATAATTGGGACGGAGGGAATATTAATAATTTTTTTCAATGTTAGTCTTTTTCGATGTGGTGCAGATGTGACATAAATATAATGCTGATGTGACATTGTGTATAGTGTCACATGAGCAATCCAGATGAAAAAGGATTAAAATTGTCAAAAATAAAATTAAAACTGAAAATTTATTACTTAAAGGACCGAAATCACAAAAAGACAGACATGCACAACTAAAAAACAATTTCCCTTATAAATTATGGCTTGCAAATTGATTTTAAAATCCTCTCATTTATAACTGAAGCGGTGATCAAACCGATCTAACTTAAAAAACGGTTCAACTGGTTGGACTTTTTTAACCGGACGGTCGGATCAAAAAACCGTTTATATAATATAATATAACTAATAATATATTTTAAATTATAAAAACCTAAAAAAATTATATAAGTAGAAAAAAAATATTTATCATGGTTTGAAAACTAAATAACTATATAAATATATTCAAAAAAGTTATAAACTCTAATATTAATAAATAATATTTTTAACGGAGAATTTTTTTTCAAATAATCATGTATATATAAAATAAAATATTAAATTAAGGTTTTAAAATAAAAAACTAATTTTTCAAAAAAATAAATAAATAACCCAATTTTTCGGTTCTTGACCAGTTCTGCCGGTTCAACCTTTAAAATAATTTTTGGGAGTGTTTCAGATTAAATCAGTGTCACAACAAAAACATCATGATTTCTCAATGCCACTTAAGCATTTTTAGATGTCACGTCAGTATTTTTTGATGTTACGTAAACATTTTATGAAGAAAGGACTAAAAATCAATTATAACTTAACTTATAGAACCAAAACTCAAAATTAAATACTTATGGGACCAAAACACAATATAGACAAACTTACACGACCGTTTTCACTATATTCCCTAATATAAAATACAATCAAAACAATCTATTTGATAAATAAAGTTGTAAGATCAAACGAAATGCGGAAGCGTGCGGTGCATCATTGAAAAGGAATAACGTAGGCCTAACATTAAATGTAACGACCATAACGGGACAATTAAATTGTGTTCACCAGCCACAACATTAGTTCCGCTCGTCTTCCTCAAGTTTCTCTTTGTGTTTTTTGGAGAAAGAATGTAAAGAATGAGTGTTTGGAGAAACACTCTCAACAAATGATAGCCGATTGAATCATGCATATATGATATATTTTTCGGAAACATAACAATAAACATGTAAGTATTGAAATTTCTTTTAGTTTATGTATGGATCACTGATCGGTACTCCCTTCTTGTTAATGATTTTCATCTAAGGGCGAGGCCATAGAACAGTCGCGTATGGGTAATATCATATCGTAATTCAGAATTTCTCTCCACTTCAGATTTCATAGCAATGCTAAAAAATCGAATTTTATTTCAAAGATTTCATCTTTTTGTTTACCAAAATTACCTTATGTGTGATAAATATTACACTCTTGTTTTCTTTTGTTTTTGTTTTTTTTTTTTTTGAATTTTGACATTTCAAATTGCAGTTTAGTCCCTCGATAAATTTTTACAACTATGATATTATTATTATTTGAATATAAATCAAATTAATTACAAAAATATTATGTTGCGTGCATCAATACACTAATGTAGATAATAGATCAATAATAATTAATGCAAAAACCTTTTTTGTGAAAAAAACACACTATTGTTTCGTGTGTGTCCCGACATTCTCTTAGACAAGTTGATCGTGGTACACTCACATAGTGAACATACTTAGTTGAAGAGTTTATCTTGATTGTGGTACACTTATATAGTGAAGCCGATGATACATTCCTCGAGAGAGGAAGGTAATGTTTTGGGAGATAACAATATGCTGCTTTGAAGAGATTTCATGTAAAGTAGATAAATGACGAATGTTGCTTGCCAAATGAATTTGCTCAAGTGTTCATTATAGTTAGAGGAGTCATAAAAAAATGGAGTCTTTTGTTAATTGAACATGTCCATCGAGTGATTGTAATATTGTAACATGTATTTTTAGTGTATTCATTTGATATTTTGGCATGGTCCAGAGGATGTAAGTCGATTGGACCTATATCTTTACTTTTGTTATTCCATGACTTACATATTAGATATAAAACTAATATAAAAGATCAGGGGCGGTCCTGATAAAAATGTGACTCGGGACGAAGTTAAAAATGTGACCCACTTTCATTAATAATATATATATATATATACATATTATATTAAAGAACAAACCCGAAAGAATTTTACACATAGTTTTTCAAAATAAATTATTCAACAACCAATATTATTTAAAATTCACTCTTATTGCATTTTGAAAAACGAAGTCATCATTTTTTGACATCTTATGATGAATATTTGTGCAAGAATGAAACTATTTAACTAAATTCATAAACAATGTAAAATAGTACTAAATAATGAAGTCAAATACGAACAAAAAATATATATGCATATAAGAGAAAGATAATAAATTATTGTGAAATAAATTAATAAAATAACGATGCAACAATCCATTAGTAAATGAAAAAAAATGAAAAAAAAATTCTACCTTTTGTAAAATTACTCAATTTCATAACCTGTAATTTGAGTAATCAACATGGTTTAATTGAATAATAAGTAAAGAAAAACTTGACGGTATGTTTACCTATAATACAATGGAGGTCTGCGAGAAATTTCTGTGCATGGATTAAATTGGTTGGAGGGCCGTATGAGAAAAGAAGATAGAAGTTGAACAAAATTAGTGAACCATGAGAGTTTGTGGTGATTTAACTCATTTGAAGCAAGATTTTTGTTATAAACCTATTCACGATTTCTTTATTTTGTTATATCATTATTTATTAATTAAATTTATTTGTATATTAATTTAAATACTAATTTTTTAAAAATAACTCGGTGCATGTCTCAAGATGAGTCCCTGGGCGGTCGCTCGGCCCGCCCTACCTTAGGGCCGTCCCTGTAAGACACACAAACTGCAAAATACTTCATGCTTTGTCACTTTAAATCAGACAGATACTTTTAAAACCATAAGGTCACTCACAGAAATTTCTCCACAAGATTTCGGTAATTGCTTGATGCTTGAAAGTGGCTTGCTCCTTGTTGCTGGAAATTTGCTTGAACAAGATGCCTACATTATGTTGCTTGCGCGAGAAAAATAGTGTTGTTTGTTCGAAATCTTAGAGGAATTTGTGCTAGTATTGGTGTGCCCCACTCAATTATGTGAGACTCACATGATATGAACTAATAAAACGATTTTACATACCCCATGGGGTAATACCCATGAGGATTACCCGATGGGATAGGATCGAATTTTTCAGTAATCCATTTAGCTATGATTGTGGCAATTTAATGCATTTTTAATTACCATAATCAGCTATTTAATACTTCTTCCCTCCCATATTGTGATCATTTTAACACATCTTTACCGTCTCTACCTCATGATAGATCTAAGGCCCCGTTTGGTTTCAAAAGTTAGGCCAAAAAAGCACTTTTTTAAGTGATTTTCATTTAATAAAGTGTTTGATTGACCAAAAAAGTGCTTAAATAAGCACTTTTTTAAGTCAAAATTAGAGTTTTTTCAAAAGCCAAAAATTATAGCTTAAAAAGTGTTTTTTTTTTTAAAAATGTCTACCAAATCCAAACGGGGCCTAAATGTTATCATTTATTAATACATGCTGGTCCACTAAAAAATAATAGACCCCACATTTATTGATAAATGTCAATTGTTATATGCATGTCAAGGCAGTGCTTGTACATGTATGATCTATATTGATATGTGTTTTTACACAGATTAAGAAAATCTTTAAGAAAGTAAATTTTATAAAAAAAATTCTCATTTTACCTTTATTTAATGAAGATTCTAATAGATTAAAATAATTTTATATTTGATTATCGCAAAAAAGAGAAGAGAATAAATTTGATTAAATTTCAATGCATTAAAAACAGATTTATTAAATTGAGGGGAGTTCTCTATTTAATGTTTATTTATGCTCTTTACTTTTAATGCATATTTATTTCTCCTATTTAACAAAGTTTTGTGATCATCAAAAAGGGAGATTGTTACGCATTAAACGCATACAAATCTCGTTTTGTGAGATTAATATTTTTAATGCATTAACATATCTACAAAAATTATGTTTTAATGATTACAAAACTAGGTTAATTAAAGATGCATTTTTTTTGTTCTCGATGATTAATGTTTGCATTTCTTGTTGTGGCTAAGATGTTAGTACAGTTCTCATCTTGAGCCTCACCGTATAAGTTTTTTACTTGATCGAGGATACACAGTTATCCACCTTAGGAAAACGGCTGACATGTGGTGGACGACCAGGGCCCTGAAGAGGGTTTCATGTTGACATTGTGAAACTTCTTTTCTCACTTTTCTATTTCCGCTAATCTTCTAACTCCGAGATTATATACCAGAGTCTGTGGATGTGTCTACTAGTATAGTTAATGATATTAATTTAATAGAGGTAAATTGGTAAAAGAATATGAGATATAACATTTAATATGAAAATTAAACTATATATTTGAGACAAATGAAAAAAAAAAGTAGGTTAAATGAATTGTACGGATAGTTGGTTGTTTAATAGAGACTATCAAATCTGATGAGGTTAGGAATAAACTCGATTTAAAATTTAGAAATTCGAATTTGTGGTTGATGGCTGATATGTTGTCCCGAAAATCATGGTCTTCACATTGAGGCCATTCTTTATTTTTTTTGCATCATTTTTTTCAACATAAAGTTCAATTCCTGCAGTAATATTAATAAGCTTTAATCCATTAACTAAATTATTAATCATGTTACGAATAAAATCTATATAAATTAATCTTTGCTCTTAACAACATGTATTTATTAATTCAATAAATAAAACAATTTATTCAAACACGAAACATGAGAAAATTGTGAAAATGGCTCTTTATTTAAAGATTTGATCTTAAATAGGCGTGCTTCATGTCCTCATTATGACTAGTTATACACTTCATCATGCCATATATAAAAACTAAATCACAATATAAATCCCACACTGCCCTCGTGTGTATTGAATCTTTGTATGAAACATCTTGATATTATAGAAATATTTGATAATATATTTTTTGTGATAACCTTTTATGTTAGATATATGATAATTTTTTTTAACCAAAGATATATGATAATTTTAAAAAATAAAAGTTATGGATAAAGAAAATTGGTTATTTTATCGAGATATTTAATTAGTTATGTATAAACTAAAAATTTGTTGAAATAGGTTTTTTATGATATTTTAAAAAATAATGATTATTACCAAAGTAATTTAATTTAAGAAAATAAAAAGGGTGTTTAATGATCCATCATATCCATCATGATGACTCCACGGGAACCTTCTCTATAAAGAGGAGACAATGAGGCCACTGGTAATGATATGGTCCAATGCTTATATAAAATAAAACTCATAAAAACCAAAATCTCTATAATCTAGGGGTGGACCCACTTAAATTTCAATAATTATTTTCTATTTTTGATCCAATTTATAAAGACAAATAAAATATATGCATAACATTATATTTAGCTTCTCTTTAAATACAAATTATTTTAAAACTTAATATTTAAAGATTTTTTAAAAAATAAGTTTTTTAAATAATATATGTGTACACACTGACACACGTTATTTCATCATCAGATTGATATAATGATGAAATTGACTATAATTGTGGGGTATATTTCATTTCCGTGGGCATTGGTGTGATTCCAAGTCAGAAAATAATGCTTTTTGATACATTTCAATGATTTTCATTGTTTGTCTTTGTTTTCGTGCAATAATTAATTTCGACAGAAGATTGATTGATACGTAACATAATGTTTGAGTTGATTAGTGATTTAAAATATTTGAGTTATATTATATATTATTGTTAGTTATAAGTTTTGATATTATAGTTTCAACCTATACTACCTTAATTGTCTTGTTTGAAAATTTGTTTATTAGTTTTTGAAAGATGAAAATGATAGAATTAAGAGATGACAATATTTTTATTTTTACTTAAAATATTTAAACATCGACAAATTTCAACATACTATGAGCTTTTCATTGCTTGAGTTTGAAATTTTTGGTTATGTTTAGAGAATCACTTTAAAAATATTTTTAGTTTTTTATAAGTAAAAAAAAATTTAAAGTATGTGTTTGAACAAGATTTTTGTAAAATATTTTTGAAAAATATTTTAAAAAACGTGTTTTCAACTATAGTTTTTAAAGAACAATTGATATGCGTTATTTTTTTATTTATGTTTTTAGAATTGAAGGTGATGAGAAATAAATCAAAATATATTACTTTTTATTAAAAGATTTTTATAGAATAGTTGTTTAAACACATACTTATTTTTAAAACAAATTTTAAAATATTTTTTATAAAGTTTTTTAAAAAGAACTTTTATAAAAATGTTGCATAAGTATTAGTCCAAACGAAACCTTCTTCATTAGTTTCGTTTTTGTTTTTTGTTTCATTTTATTTTTTTAAATAATGGTTTAAAATGGTTCAAATTGTGAATAAATTTTAAATCAGCCCAAAAGAAATAGGCCGAACTACCAAATACGTGGCTCCGCCATCGAAAGCCCAATAGAAGGCCCTTACTAAATTGTGTGGGAAGATTAAGAA
This sequence comes from Henckelia pumila, assembly GCF_033568475.1. Classification (NCBI taxonomy): domain Eukaryota; kingdom Viridiplantae; phylum Streptophyta; class Magnoliopsida; order Lamiales; family Gesneriaceae; genus Henckelia; species Henckelia pumila. The sequence continues at coordinate 16,626,927 of NC_133123.1, read as the reverse complement.
TCATTAAAAAAAAAAAAACCAATCATTCTCGATTCAAAAACTTGTTTATTTGAATATTTACAGTCAACATGTTAAAGATTTTCATTGCTCTAACTTCTAACCACGTTGCCTCTTATTTTATAAAAAATAAAAATATTAATTTGCATATAATTTCAACACTGCATACGTTGTGTGTTCGTACAGTCCATTTTTTTTAACAAAAACAAAAGATAAATATAAAAATTGCAAAATTTTAAAAATACATAAACATATGACGTTTTCTTAAACAAAAAAAAACGCAAATAGATATATCAATATTACAAAGTGAGTGACATTTTCGTAAATTAAAAAATATCAAAGGACACAAAGTGAGTGTCTTGATAAATAACAAAAAAATTAATGACTACTTTATATGGTGTAATTTGAATCAAAATTATATCGTATTCTCCAAAAAAAAAAAAAGAATAAGCCACATAAAATGACTAATTTGCCTAATAATTTGGTTTTATTGAAAATCAAGTTGGGATATAATGATAATTTCAAATCAAGTTTCACCAATTAATTGAAAGTTAGTTAATTAAAAAAAATTTATTATAATAATATAATAATAAGATAATTATTCTTTATATTATTTAATTAAATAAACCCTGAATTGTTCTTGATAAATTAACATACATAGAAAGTCGATACAATAAAAAGACATAATTCAATCAAATAAATTTCTTTTCCCTTCCAAAAAAAAAAATAAAACAAAACAAAATAAATAATCTACTGATTACGTTCTCTTTTCGTGGATGACGAATTTATCTTCTCTTTATTATTGTTATGCGGAGAAAGGACTCAAATGCAATCATAGATTAACATGTAAATTTTTTTGGGTACATTGATCTGAATTGCCACGAAATAATAAAGATATGAAAATTTTCAAACAAAAATGGGAAGAACATTCAAGAAAAACCAAATTCAAGAATTTAGAGCAACATAGTTACATACTAAAGATTTTATTTGTTCCTTTTCAACGTAAGAACAAAACTAAATCAACCCAGGCATGAGAATTAAGTTTCCTGAAACGATACAAACTAAAGGAATAGTTGATTTTGTCACGCCTCGAAACCGGATCTAGTTGACATCGACGTTATTTAACATTTTCACATTAAACAACCAGCCTCAAAAGTACAGATTTCATAATAAAAACCAGTCTATTCATTCACAATAGGGAATTTCATTGTTCTTACAACTTCAAATCATACATATCAATAACTTGTCTAACAACGCAGCGGAATAAAAAGATAACTAAAAACATCAACTAGCTTATTTTCTTCACCAGCCCCAAAACTGGTTTTGTTCTTCATCCTCCAATTCATCTTCATTCTTATCTGAAAAGGGTTTTGAGTGGGTGAGTGATATGAGTGTCACTCAGTAAATGGGGGAAATCCTGCATAAAAATAATTCCAGACTTATGCATTCATACTAAACTGAACATCCTTATATTTTCAAAAACAGAATATAGAACATGCACTGATTTAACTTATTGAATTTCGTGGCTAACTGATATCAGTCCCTTATATGGTATTCCTATAAAGGGTGAGGCCAAAAATCAGAAATAACAGAATTCAGATATGTTCGGAATATATACTCCTACCACTAGTTCACAAGTATCAATACAATAACAAAAATCAGAGTTTTTCAGAAGTTCAGACATTATCATGCAAAAGCTTATTTTCTTAAAAACCGAAAGCCACTTACCTGATTCCCACGAGAATAAATTAGATGTTTTGGACAGGACCTTAACTCGAAATTGGATGACACCTCAGACAGAACTTTTAACAACACTCTTGCTCGACTACTCGGTTGAATACAAACTACTTAGGTTCGAAAATTGGGCAGAGTATCGACCACTATAACTACTAAATTTTGAGAGAAATGGAGAGAAAAGCTTGTGTTTGGTTTACCTAATTTCTTCAACTTTGAGTTCTATTTATAGGTGAGGTTTAATAGAAGGTGAAATGACACTCTTAATGGTCATAAAAGTCCTTAATCATGGCCATAATGATCATTGATGGTGCGAGTTTCATGGTTGGTCTTTTGGCTTTCCAAATTCTTGAGTTAATGCCAACATTAATTGCGTTAATTAATCTTACCTAACTCTTGGTGTAAATGCATTTGAAACTACATGCACACAAATTCCTTGATCTTTACATATTTGTTGATGTATATTTCATATATGGAACATCATGCAAGAAAAGAAACACAACAACAATAAGAAAAAGGGAAAATAAAATTTTTGGTCCAGTAAGTTTATCTCTTTTGGGTTTTGGTCCATTAACTTTTTCGATGTGGATTTTGGTACACTAACTTTGCATTTTCATTGTTTTTTGGTCCAATTGCATACATGTCAGTTTTTTATTGGTCAACGTCATCATTTTGGACCAATCAAGTGTTGACACGTATGCAGTTGGACCAAAAAACACTGAAGATGCAAAGTTAGTGTACCAAAAACACATTGAAAAAGTTAATGAATCAAAACGAAAACATGGACAAGTTAATGGACCAAAAAACTTATTTTTCCTATTTTTCTTATGTCAAAACTCTTTGGTTTTAATTTTTTTAAAAAAAATTTAATTTGAAAATATTGAAATTCTAAAATTAGTAGCTTTTATTTGTTTGTAGATGAAATGAAATTAATTTTTCCAATAAAAACTTAATTTATAGAAGATTGAAATATCAAAATTATTTTGTTTGACTGGCCTGTAAATAAAGTGATCGTTTTTTCCCACAAAAAACTTAATTTTTATAAAAACCTGACGTTAATATACCTTTTTTTACATTAATTAGGACTAATTATTTTAAAACGATGAATTAAAATAACAAATAATTAAATCGTGTGTTATCAAGGTTGGTGTCATGAACAAAATTCAACGGTTAATTATATTTCACAAAAGTGGTACATGCATTATTTGATATAGAAAAAAGATAATTTGTATAAATAGTTTGTGATTATTTATTTTATCTATTTTTATTTATAAAATAGAAAGTCAAATAATATTTTTCAAAGCCTTAACTATTACTAAAATTTAACAATATATTATTGAATACATATTGCTTTACTAATTTTGACTATTTTTTCATCTTCGACTAGAAACTATAACAATTACATTATGGTGATGATCTTATAATTAACGAACAAGTATTTTTATAAGAGATAATGTTTGACAAAAAGAGGACGTATAAAAAAATATCAATCATTAATGATATTGACATACAAGTAATAAAAGATGATAACAACACAATAATAGAGATTGAGAATAAGGAAATTATTACTACTATTACAAAGATTCAACATTAAAAAAAGAGGCCGTCCAACAAAACAATCAAAATAAAGATAGAAAAATACAAATAATTGATGACGAAAACATCACAAGAATTTCTATTGAAGATGATGAGATATTAATTTTTTTCACAAAGAATAAAAGACGGATGACAAAGAAAAAAAATCGTAAAAGAGATAAAATTCTAAAATATAAAAGAAGAAAACATTTGACACACTAATTTAATTTAAGGTTTAAAATTTATTATCTACATTATATGTTTATTTTTTTTCATAAATCAATAATAGTAAAATATAATTGATGGACGCTATGAATTATACTTTTTGGTTCTCTTAATTTTTATTTTAACAACACTATTATGATATTAATTTTATATTCTATTTTTCCCAACGTACAATTTATAAAAAAAAATTATAATATTTATCATTAATATGTTTTTCAATAATTATAAATTCATTTAGATTTGTAACACGTAAATTTTTTTAAACAAAGTCTGTAGCACACATTTTATAATATATATTATACAAATTATATCACATTGACAATGAACTAAAACATAATGAAAATAATTAATTTGCTACAAAATAATCTCTTCTCAACTATTTCTTTAACAAATCTTTAATAATGAGAGTGTTCCCACGTGCGTCGTACGTGTGTAACGCCCTAGATTTAACGATTGTCTTCCACAGTATCAATTGACGGGTCTTTCCAGCATGCTTATGTCATCACTCACACACGCCCTGAGAAACTTTCCTGGGGGATCATCTGTAGTGACCCGTACCGGATCACCTACTAATCAAAACTAAGCATGCAATAATCTTAATAAAAACTAGGGGTGTTCATGGTTTGGTTAACCGCCCGAACCGAGCCGAAATCGAAAATTCGGTTTGAACCGAAAACCAAACCGAAAATTCGGTTCGGTTTTCGGTTTTTGGATTTTCGAATTTTCGGTTTTCGGTTCGGTTCGGTTTTTTTCGATCGGTTCACCGAACCGAACCGAAAACCGATTTTTTTGAATTTTTAATTATTTTTTAATATTTTAATTAATATTTTTATTTGTTTTTATTAATAAATAAATATAAAATAAATAAAATAATTTAAAAATATATAAATTCGGTTAAACCGAAAACCGAACCGAAAAACCGAAAAAATTTTGGTTTTTAACCGAACCGAACCGTTAAATTCGGTTCGGTTTTTGGTTCGGATTTTCAGTGAATTTCGGTTCGGTTAACCGAAATTTCGGTTCGGTTCGGTTCGGACCGAATGAACACCCCTAATAAAAACATAATCAGAGTTAAACCGCGGAAACTGATAAAATTATACAATCCCAAGAGAAGAAATCTGCAAACTTAATTTATTACAACCATATCGAATGAAAATATTCTCAGTGCCAACATCTTCGGAACAATAAACAAACATTGCAAAGATAAACTCCTATGCTAACGACCTCGACACCTAGGATCTTCCATCATCTCCTGCGCTATCCAACCTGAGGCATGTCCCGTCGAATAGGGTGTCCAATAATCACAGAAATAAAAACGTGAGCGAACTATGCTCAGTACGAGAGTATGAGTATACAAATATTATATGTGCACAAATGCAAGTGTACGGGTTACCAAGACTCGAGGTCAAGAATCTCTGATTAATAACAGACTCGGGTCTTAGGTATGTAGTACTCTGCGTCATCGCACCAGGAGGTGACTCACATACCCAACAGTGGATATAGGTGTCCTGATAACGAATCTACGTATCCAACCATCTACCAACAAGATAGGGTGAAAACTCTACTACATGATATCACAAGGATATACAAGCTTAAGATGATCATGCATGAAGCATAATAACGTGGCATAATATATGCAGATAAAATCATGCCATATAAATAATGCAACACATAATACATGCATACTCAGTCAAGGTATTTCGAACAGTACTTTCGTACCTCAATACTAATAGACAAGCTACACCAGTTCTATTGTCCAAGACTATAATCACAAGATTACTATATCATTAAACAACATCTAAAAGTCTTAACTAAGCTAATAGATACTCCCAAAATATTTATAAGATCTAGCGTTATACCTTCGTCTGTCGTCAGCCCTTTGTTGTCAAATGCCCCAGAACTTTGGCACAACTGCGCTACGACTTCTAGACGCCTCGCCAAGACCCTACCGCTCGACAACTATGGCTGGAAAGCCTTTGAAACACTCAAGAACTGAGAGAGAGAAGTGTGAATTAGCAAAGAAAATGGGCTCCCGAATGCCCTATTTATAGGCGGAGTTCGGACGCTCCGAACCCCTCTTCGGAAGCTCCGAACTCGCATGCAGTCCACATTGCAGAAATGCAAAGAACGGAAGCTCCGATTCCCATATGTTATGGATTATGCCAGAGCTATCATGACGATAATAAATGCTCAAATAATCAATAAGAACACCAAGAATTTACGTGGTTCACCCAATATAGGCTACGTCCACGGAGCTACTGCAAATATTTATAACCGAGAAAATATTACAAGTGTATACAAAACACTATATCTCTCACACTTCCCAACCCCTGAGTATTACCGAGAAAATATTTCTCTAACTCACACAGGAGAACACTCAAGAAAACCCAAGAAACTCTCTCTTTTCTTTTCTTTCTTTTTCTTTGCTCTCTGCGTTGTGGGATGATTATACTGAAGGAAAGAAGCTCTATTTATAGAGCTCCTTTACGCGTTCATTACGCGTGAATGAAATGCAAAATGCATTTAATTCACTCTCCCATCCTCCACCTGCCATCTTCCCATTAGTCTCTCTTATGCTTGCAGTCCAACTAAAGTCGAGCATAACTTCAGTTTGTCAATGATCACCGCCTTTGTGAACATATCAGCCAGAATTTTTCTTCCAGGAATCTTCTCAAGCACCAAGATTCCATATTCCAAAACTGATCTGATGAAATGGTACTGAACCTGTATATGCTTCGTCCTAGCATGATAAACAGGATTCTTTGCCAAATGAATAGCAATCTGACTATCACAGTGTAATGTGCTATCCTCAAGCTTCTGACCCAATTCCTCAAGGAATGATCTCAACCATATCATATCCTTGCTAGCTTCTGTCACTGCAACATACTCAGCTTCAGTAGTCGAAAGTGCAACAATCTTTTGCAACTTGGACATCCAACTTACTGCCGTACCACCCAATATGAACATATATCCAGTAGTACTCTTCCTGCCGTCTAGGTCACCACCCATGTCGGCATTTACAAAATCTTGTAAGCCTGAATCTGACTTTCTGAAGCACAAAGATGAACTGATAGTACCTTTCAAATATCTGAGAATCCACTTCACTGCTTCCCAGTGTTGTTTCCCTGGATTGCTCATAAACCTGCTCACAACTCCCACTGCATGTGCTATGTCTGGTCTGGTGCACACCATTGCATACATGAGGCTTCCAACAGCAGAGGCATAAGGAACCTTATTCATATAAGCATGCTCTTGGTCCGTCGATGGTGATTGGGTTTTGGTTAGTTTAAAATGACTAGCCAAAGGAGTACTCACCGGTTTAGATTCATCCATGTTGAATATTCTAAGCACCTTTTCCACGTACTCTGCCTGAGATAGCTTCAAGACTCCGTTCACCCTATCTCTCAAGATCCTCATACCAAGAATTTGTTTTGCAGCACCCAAATCCTTCATATCAAATTCTATCTTTAGTTTATCAATCTCCTTCAGACAAACTCCTGCTATCAACATATCATCTACATATACCAGTAGCATGATATAATAACCATCAAGCTTCACATAACACCAGTGATCAGCATGATACCTCGGGAAACCATCATTATTCATTACACCATCAAACTTCTTGTACTACTGTCTTGGAGCTTGTTTGAGACCGTACAAGCTTTTCTGAAGTTTGCACATCATTTTCTCTTTACCTCGTACTTCAAATCCCTGTGATTGATTCATTTCTTTATCTAGCTCACCATGAAGAAACACAGTCTTTACATCTAACTGCTCCAGATGCAAATCTTCTTTTACCATCAATCCAAGTACAGTCCTGATAGTAGTTAACTTTACCACCAGAGAGAAAATATCAGTGTAATCAATGACTTCTTTTTCACCTTTTACAACAGGGATTTCTTTGTACCTCTTGCTACCATCGTGTTCTAACCGGTACTCCCACTTGCTATGTAAAAACTTTTTACCTTCAGGAAGTTCTGATAGCTCCCACATGTGATTGGATGACAGTGAATCCATCACATCTTTCATGGCAAACTCCCACTGTTTAAAGGCCTCATAAACATCTGATTTATTTTTCAAAAAATAAACCCAAAATTTCCTGCTCGAATCGTCAATAATAGTGCCATAATATCTTGAGTGATCTCCAAGGAATGCCATAGGAGATAGTCCACATACATCAGTATGAACCAGCTCCAACTTTGCTGTTTTCGGTTCTCTACCGCCTTTCGAAAAGCTCACCCTTTTCTGCTTTCCAAGAACACAACTTTCACACAGTTTGTGTTCGACAGTTTTTAACTCCGATAGTTTCCCTTTTGACATCAGCATCTTCATTCCTTTCTCACTCATATTTCCAAGTCTACAGTGCCATATACTTGAGTTAGCTCCAGCATCCACAGCTGCTAACATTTCTCTGCAACTGGATGTCATGTAGAGGGTTCCAGTTTTCTGTCCTCGAGCAACAATCATGACCCCTTTACTTACTTTCCTAGAGTCATCGCCAAAAGTCACTTTATGGCCTTCGTCATCAAGCTGTCCCACTGAGATCAGATTTCGGGTCAACATTGGTACATGCCTTACTTTGCTGAGTTTTCAGATAGATCCATTTGACATTTTCAATTGGACATCACCCATACCAGCTATTTTCGGAGGTTTTCCATTAGCCAGAAAAACTTCTCCGTAATTACCAGCAATGTAATTACTGAATACCTCACGATCACCGGTGGTATGAAATGAAGCTCCCGAATCCATAACCCACGAATCAACCGGGCTTTCCATGGATAATACTAAAACATCGTGTACTTGCTCAGCCACAACATTTGCATTATTCTTGGGTGATCTGCAATATTTTTTCATGTGACCAGTTTCACCATAGCTCCAGCACTTTAATTTCTTTTCGAATGTATTTTTGTCTTTTCCACTCCTTGATTTGGATCTCCCACGCCATTGGTTAGAACCTTTTTCGCTACTCCTGCCCCTACTTCTGTTTTCGAGATTTAGGGCAGATCTCAATGATGTTGCTTCTCCCGAATCCCTCCTGCGAACTTCTTCACCAAGGATTCGATCTCTGACATCATTGAATTGTAACTTTCCTTTTCCAGCAGAATTGCTAACCGCTGCTCGCATCGGCTCCCAAACATTTGGTAAAGACGCCAAATGATGAAGTGCACGGATCTCATCATCAAATTTAATTTCAACCGATGTTAGCTGGGAAACAATCGTGTTGAATTCATTGATGTGTGCCGCCACCGAAGCACCTTCCTCCATCTTCAAGTTGAATAACTTTTTCATAAGGAACACTTTATTATTTGCTGATGGCTTCTCGTACATGTCCGACAAAATGGACATCATCTCCTCCGTGGTTTTTGCCTCCGCCACATTGTGTGCCACGTTCTTTGTTAGGGTCAATCGTATTACCCCTAACACCTATCGATCAAGGAGCTCCCACTCATCAGCCTCCATCTTTTATGGCTTTACTCCGAATAGAGGTTGATGTAGCTTCTTGCTATACAGATAATCTTTAATCTGTAATCGCCAGAACGTGAAATCTGTACCGTCGAACTTATTGATTCCCGGTCCCGATCCGTCATTTCCGGCCATCGCTTTTCTCGCCTTAATAAAATTTCAAAAAATCTTTTCTGATGTGGAAGATCAGACAAAGCTGCAACCACAGAGCATACTCAAAATTTTAAAAAAAATTCACCAAGGCTCCCGGACACCGTAACAGCTCTGATACCAGTTGTTATGGATTATTCCGGAGCTATCATGACGATAATAAATGCCCAAATAATCAATAAGAACACCAAAAATTTACGTGATTCACCCAATATAGGCTACGTCCACGGAGCTGCTGCAAATATTTATAACCGAGAAAATATTACAAGTGTATACAAACATAAAAGAGTGGGTGCCCGGTGAGCCAACTTGTGGCTAAAGGCTTTTATGACACTATGTATAAACAATCTTTTGTTTAATATAATTTAAACTTTTATAATGGCATTTACTTTATCTTTTATCATATTATTATGTTGTGACATACTATAAGATGTTTAGATGAAGACCTTGAATATACTATAGTGTATGTAAGATGTGGTGGCACATGGGGATGGCTATCATGAAACACATCTTATAGTCACTGTATATTCTAAACAGTTCCTAGTCGATTGAGCCGTCCGTTAATAAGGATAAGGATCGCTCGAGATTGAGACTAGCATTTGCGATGCCAAGTACCACGTTTCATTGGTATGGAACATAGAGATGTTCAAAGCATGCAAATGGATATTCATACGATGAATGATCGAACTACCCTATCCGGACTTTCCAAGTGGTTATCACTTATCGAGTGGATAAAGTCCGCGGTTTTGGTTTTACACCATTAGTCCTTACTACTTGAAACATCATTGAGACTCTATATGCTAGTACTGTACTTTGATTTGTTTACCGACTCTGTTGGGGTCATCAGGTGTCGGGATTGGGTACAGTTAAGACACATATAGGAGTCGATGCTTTGTTGTCAAGGATTCACCACATACTTGCTAGTGTGGATATCCTATGCAATCTGAGGAGATATTAGTGTGACGAATCTCTGGCCAGAGTACATGATGTGTTTTAAGAAATGGTTTCTTAGTAGCACATGCGATGTCACTATTTGATCTTCAAGATGCATTGCATAGTTATCGAATCTCGAACGACTCTCGATTTACCAATAGTTGTTGATTCGATCGGGATATATGGATGAAGGGACCGTACTGTACGCTAACCAAAATCTATTGGTTCTTGCAGGCACTATCAGTGATACCTAGGGAATTATGGGGAAATGTTGCTAGGCGCTCTTACCATGATTCGATGGGCAAGTCGGAAATTGTTGTTCCGAGTCACAAGGAGTTGTGAGCCCACGGCTAGCTATATCCCTGAACCATTGAGGGTCACACAAGTAATGGATTTTTAATCCCTGTTGAGATAATTAAATTTAAAGAGTTAAATTTAGTAAATAAAGAAGTGGGACTTCTTATTTAAGAGTAGAGGGAGTAAGATTTCCTAAAATGACATAGTGATGGACATTTTTGGAAACCACTGAATTCGGATTCAAAAAATTTATCTTGACTTTAAAAGATGCAGAAATGGTTTCTGTGCACATTGGTGAAATTGGTTTATCAATCTGAGTCACGATGAATTTTATATTAATTTCTGAACATGCGGGCTTTGCTTGTCAGGCTTGAACTTATGACTAATGGGCCCTAAGCTGTTAGCAGCCCACATTATAAATAAGTTATTGCAGTACAGAAATTACACACAACAGAGGTCAAATTTTCGAAAACCCTAGCCTCCAGTCTTGAGAATTTGGCCGCCCCCCCTCTCTCTGTCTTAGAGAATTTTCAGTCTGCGAATTTCGAATTTGCAGTCTGAATTAGCAGATCATATATGTTCTATCTCTTCGCAGAAACTTCTGATATACTTTCTAGTGCAGTCTATCAGAGGGATTAAACTTTTGTTCGTGGACCTGATTGAAGAATTGTTCGTTCATCAGTTCCTGGGATATACAACAAGAGCAGAGTTATCTGTTGGTGTCCATAATCTCGTTTCGAGATTCAAGGTAAAAATTTAATTGTTATTTAATTTTTACACGCACAATTTAATCGTAAAGTTTTGATACCCATGATATGGAATCGTTCCATATAAAATTTTAAAACTTTCGCTGCATCGGGTATCAATTCTGATTGATCTGAACACTGTTTTCCAACAAAACACTATATCTCTCACACTTTCCCAACCCCCGAGTATTACCGAGAAAATATTTCTCTAACTCACACAGGAGAACACTCAAGAAAACCCAAGAAACTCTCTCTTTTCTTTTCTTTCTTTTTCTTTGCTCTCTGCATTGTGGGATGATTATACTGAAGGAAAGGAGCTCTATTTATAGAGCTCCTTTACGCGTGAATTAAATGCAAAATGCATTTAATTAACTCTCCCATCCTCCACCTGCCATCATCCCATCAGTCTGTCACCTAACACCATCTTCGGACGTTCCGAACTACTGCGTGTCCAAGAAAGTTGACACGTCGATAATGCACATGATCTAAATATGATAGGAAGCTCCGATCATTATGATAGGACGTTCCGATCTTCCCAGAGCTTTCGAACTCCTTCGCCCCTTCCGATCACTTCGGACAGTCCGATCCCCACAGGGCTTGGGTTCGGACCTTTGAACCACGAGAGCCCAAATAAAACCCATTTACGACTATTGGACATTCTAGATCTGATTTCTTGGTCCGATTGGTCAAGTTAAAATCCTTTAATAATTTTTTATTTATTCTAAACATGTTTAGTCAAATTAATCTTGTAAAAATGGAGCTAGGCTACTACATCACCCATCCTATAATTGCCTCAAGTCAAGCACACTTCACTTTGGAGTTCTTATGTGATGAGCTTCCAAAAAGAAGATGCATTATTTTTATATGAATAGTACCTATCAAATATTCTAATCCCTCATCAACCCTGCTTTCCCATACTATACAGTCTCAGAATCCCTCTAATTTCGGCACGGGATCGGTTATTCATGTCTCCCTTCGTCTAAAGATCTGTCAGGAGCCGCTCATTGTTTGCACAACCTCTTGGACCGGCGATCACTTCACGTCCTCTTTTCAACCTCGGGCATCACATGCCCTTTAGTTTCCACGTGGTTTGTCCCCGAATCTTACCGTACTAAGAGATGTTGTCTCTGATACCAACTGTAATGCCCGAGAATTAACGATTGTCCCTATAGTATCAAGACGGGTCTTTCCAGCGTGCTTATGTCCTCACTCACACGTACCCTGAGAAACTTCCTAGGGGGTCATCCATCCTATAATTGCCCCAAGTCAAGCACACTTAATTAACTTTAAAATTCTTATGTGATGAACTTACAAAAAAAAGATGCACATTTTTTATATGTGTAGTACCTATAAAATCTTTTAAGTCCTCCTGAACCATGAAATCACATACATACACAGTTTTAGAATCCCTCTCATTCCGGCATGAGATCGGTCCATTCATGTCTCCCTTTTCCTAGCAGCCTGCCAGGAGCCGCTCCTTGCCTATGCAACCTCTTGGCACCGGCGATCACTTCCCGTCCTGTGTGTCACATGAGTGATCTATATCAAAGGACTGACGACGGATGCAGTGTATACTTATATTTTCTTCTCACTTATGTGGATGTATGTGACTTGATCCCATCTAACGGGTCCAACCTTCAACTCGAGTACAAGATGCTGAGCGACCCCACTATGGGTGTATCAAGATACAAACCCAATATGATAATGTATGCAGCATAATAATCGTGACATAAAAGACTCTTTAATCATGATATCACATTCTCACTACTTGGAGGTATTTTTATATATGATTTACTATCTCTATTTTAAATTCGATAAAAAACTCGATATTCATGAAATTATTTTTTTAATTTTTTTTATAATTAGTGTACATTATGGACTGTCTGATCTTTTGTATTCTGATAATCTCAATTCTGATAATCTCAAGCATTGAGAAGTTTTAAACGAGACTATCTCAAATTTAAGATCTTAGTGCTATATGGACTATCATTCATTGGTGGGGCAAAATTTTGTTTTTGGATAATAACCGTGAGCACCCATGTGAGCATCTGCTGATGTGGCATCATGTACATCCAACAGGTGAGTGACACATCAGCAGGTTCTCACATGTGCTCACGGTTGTTGCCCACCATATCATTTATTTATATATATATATATATATATATAAACACATATACATATATATACTATGAAATACTATAAGTTATTCCATGAGCTATTAGCTAAAAAATAATTAAGATTTATATGGAAATAAATACAAAAGGATAATTCCTTATTTACTCATTCCTTTTATGTCTTTTTCTGATTTAGTCACACAATTTCCTATTCGTTCGAATTTGTTTCTTCCATAAATTTGAATGTTAAAATGGACGTAAATTTAGCACGTGATAGTCACGTGTAGAAATTACATGTTCAACTGTGGACGCTTCTCTTCTTTCCTTCTTATAAAATCGATTTTCATTTGGAAACCCTAATTTTCATATTCCTTACCTTCACAACCCTCTCAGCGGCGTCGACGCTACCTCTTACCAACACTCTTCTATGATATGTAAGTTATATATTTTTTTCTTTATTTCTTTTTAATTCCAAATTTATGTGATACGAAAGTTCTCTGAGATGTACTTTCTGAATTTTAATTTTGTTATATAGTTTGGTGGAATTTTACAAGAAGATATCATAAGAAAATAAATGATTAATAAATGAGAAACAAATAAGTTAAGATTTCAATTCCCCATAAGTGCGAATATTTTTTCAAATTATATGTGTTTTGGTTTTGAAATCTTAATTCCCCATAAGTGCGAATATTTTTTTTCAAATTACATGTGTTTTGGTTTTGAATGTTTCCAATGAGATTTTTTAATGATTGTTGTGTAAGAATTCTGTAACTTTAGGGGAAAGATTTGGTTTAAATGTTTGACACCTTTCGACCATCCCAAATATTGTGGCGTTCCGAGCTTAGTTCTAAATATTCCCAAAAATTGGCCCAATCAATACTTCCAATTTAATGGTTACTACTAATTGGAAAAGACATGGTTTGGTCAAGATGACCCCTTTTTCAATTTGGTTTCAAATGGTTTGACATTACTGATTTAGACCCAAACATATACAAATTTTAATCGATTTTAAGGACATGTTTGACACATGCATGTATGAGATTAGTTGTAACTATTAAATTGATAAAAGAGTCATTTTGTAAATGTTTAAGATCAAACTGAGAATACCAGTACGTGGAACGACGAAATCAAGAAATGGGCCAAAAATTTGCCACAAATTGGGACTTTCCCTTTAACTTTAATCGAACAGTTGGTGCCCATGAAAACAGATACAACATATATCATCAGCATGGCTCATAGCCAAATTGATCCCCACAAGCATTTCAAGTCACACATTCATAAGTCAATATAACTTGATGTCGATATACTTAATTTAATCTGTAAGATTTGAGCTTTACATAAATTTTATGGGCTCGTATCGTAATAGGGTATGAGATGTTTCCCTAAGAGTAGTGATTAAGCATATCGAAGGGTCTATATTTCAACACATGAATAATATTAATGTTGATATATAGTGCTAATATGACATAATATAAACCATTAAATTCAAGGTTAGAGTAGTGACTTTAGGGTAACTTTAACTCAACATGAAATTAAAATGCATGCCATAAAATTAATTTAAATAACATAATTTTTAAAAAAAATTCAATACTTGAGTTGTCTAGCCCCGGGCCTAGGCTCATGGCTATTCGACTGTACAATGAGCATCTATAACAAATAGTTTCTATCTCTCCCTATTTACGAAAAATGGTTAACCTCAGTCAAGGTTCTCAACCACGAAGCATAATGAAATTTCGAGATCGAGTTTCAAATTTTACAAGTTTATACGAGTTTAATAAAAAATATTTTTAATTTTTATAAAAATTTTAATTATCTGCTTCCAATATGTGGGCTAATAACACACATTTATAATCAATTTTTTCGCTATCACATGAGATTAAACAAATACCTCTTCTCTATTCTCTATTAGGATAAATTTATATAAATGCATTATTTGATAGCTCAAGTTTCCTATTGGTGTTTTTTTTTATAAATCACTTGTGTCTTTGCATCATTATATCAATTCATTCAAAGATATCATATTTATTATTTATTTTTATTAATTATTCATCACTTCGTTAGAGGATTATTTGTTGTATAGTTTTACATTTGGATAATATTTGTTTGGTAACTTTGATGGTACGAGTTTATTAATAATTTTTGTATCTCCGTCCAACTTCTCCCTGTTCTATCTCCTGTGCATGTTATCGTTAATAATTTTGTGTATTTCTTCCAAGGAGTTTGGTTAATTTATTCCAATCGATCATGAAAAGTGATATATATAGGTTCTAAAAGAAGAGGTACAATATAATTAGGTCCACATGAGAAAATTTCCCATATATAGTGGATGTTATTCGAGTTGCTCATAAGGCTTCTGGTGAGGTTTTTTTCAAATTCAAAATTGTTTCAAAGAAATGGTTTTCTATGTTGCAAAAGCATGCAGCTTTCAAGGCATCAGCGATTCAAAGCCCCTTCCCAATCCAGTCGAGATTTTTCTGCCACAAGAAAGAATCTGAGGCAGAAGCAGCTAGCCAGCCTTCAAGTGATCAATTGAGCTTGAAGGATATTATTATATATCGGAGAAGGTATGAATCATGGCTGAGAATGAAAGAATTTATGGCAAATCTTGATATTTGAAATATACAGTTAGAAATATATATGCACGTATTTTGCACGTACACTAGAAATATGCACGTGTAGTGCACGTATTTCGCACGGA
This sequence comes from Henckelia pumila, assembly GCF_033568475.1. NCBI lineage: Eukaryota > Viridiplantae > Streptophyta > Magnoliopsida > Lamiales > Gesneriaceae > Henckelia > Henckelia pumila. Next base: position 16,610,995 of record NC_133123.1, on the reverse strand, counting down.
GACTAGGAATATGAAATATACCATTGGTTTATGTATATATTGGACGTAGTCTAGAAACACAGAATCGACGGGTTCAGCAATCGATTTGTGGTTTTCTTGTCTGAATCAAGTAAATGGGTGGAAGAAGCCCGCCGGATGTGGAAGACGAAGGGGATAAAATCGCGGAAAGTTTGTTAGATGAGAATCAAGGGAAATTGAGATTTTTTGTGGTGACATTGAAGGGATCCAGGAGTTTCATCATTTGGGCATTGAATGACTATGATCGGGGGGAGTGGTGTTTGCAGCATAGAGTCGGGTTGGGTGACATCCGATCCACCGATGGCGGCCGCCTGAGTTTGTTTACGGTGCCTTTGTCTTTTCATCCTTCTGATCCGGAGACTGTGTACATGATCGATGACGACTTCATTTTCTGCTACAACATCAACACCAAAGCGTCGAAAATTCTGGATGCTTCCAACAAGAATTATCGATGTCGCTTCCCAAGATGTTACTTGTACTCGTTTCTGATTCCGACATGGCCGACATCTATCAACTCTCCATCCTTCCAGGTCGCCCTCGCCGGAGATTGATTAAAGCTTTGCTTCATTCGTTTTTGGATTATACATTAATTTGAACTATATATAATTGGTATGGAATATTAACTGCAGTCTGTTGCATATTTAAGTGATTTAATTATCTCTAAATGTTAGAGGTACTGATGGAAATAAAATGGACATTGCCGAAAGTTTATTAAACGAACATCAAGGACATTAGAGATACTTTGTGGTGTTTGCAACACAGAGTCGGCATTAGTTGGCCGCCTAAATTTTGTAACTTGCACTCGTTTGTGATTCCAACATGGCCAACATCTATCGACTCCAGGTCACTGGAGATATATTGATTAATCTTTCTTTCATTTTTGGATTATACATTTGAACTATTGATATGAAATAATTGTCTTTTGCGTACCTAAATTATTTATGGGTTAATCTATGCTACACCGAGAGTGTTTTTTTCCCTATTAAAATATCATTAGATCATGTGGTTCATTCACGTTTTTATGGACATTGATATATGTGTTGATGATCCAATGATTAATATTTGACAACATTATAGGAGAGAAATATTATTTTTTATGCTAAAAATATTATTTTTTTTATTGTAAATATGAGCAGATTTGATTAGCGAATGAATGTATTTACTTTTATAGGTTAATCATGTTGTTCTTGATAAAATCTTGCATCGAATGATTAGCAAATTATGTACTTACCAAATAAATGAAATCATGTGCGAAATGCGTGCAGTATTGATAAATTACTAATTTATTTGACACGTGGGTAATGCGTGCATATACAATAATTTGGTAATCTATCAATTTTAAGAATATTATATATAAAATGGAGAAAGAATTTTTTTTCTAAGAAAAATCGACAATTATTTTCTTAATGTTTTTGACTTTGGCATGGAATTTATATTTTAGTTATAATATTTAAAATGTCCTCATGTCCTTTTTTTATTGTATTTAATAATTTCTTCAAGGAACTTATTGGATAATATGTAATTTAAATGTATTTTCAAAAAATAAAATTTTGAGTTTTATAATGTTAGCTTTTAGCCCGCCGCAACTGTTTATTACAAGCTTGACAGTTAACATGATGGAGCTTATGGTGCGTTTTGTTTTTGTTTTTTCTTTTCTCTTCTTTTCTTTTGTTTTCGTTTTTTTTTTTTTTTGTTGTTTTTGTTTTGTTTTAACATGAACTCGAACCAAATTTTCGCTTTCATTGAGAGATATTTATTTCGCTAAAACCAAATGGTCATCGACGAATCATATGATATACTTTTGATAAAGTATCATTATTGAATTTTGTCTGCTGAAAAATTATCAGCAGCTGAATTTGCTAGTTACTAGTTGTTTGCTAGTTGATATTTAATAGTTTTCTTCGATATTTTCGTACCATGACAACAGTCAGCTGCTAATTCAGAATTATAACTGATGTATTAACTCGAAATAATAACACAAAATAAGAACAATAATAACACAGTCATTCTACAAGAAGATATTATAAGTAATTAATAAATTAATGAGAAAGAAGTTAAGATTTAGTTCCCCACAAATGCGACTATTTTTTCAAATTATATAATGTATTTTTTGAAAAATATATCCAAGTATTCAGAAACAGAGAGCCAAATTGCCAAGATCCCCAATCCCATTCCCATATAGCTAGACCAACAATAACATGAATCAAAGATACTCATTCCTAAAAATATAGCAAATAATAAACTAGGAAGATTAGATAAATATGAAAGGGTTAACAACATGTCTTACGGATAAATTATATGAGGTCGTCTAACAAAATACCTACTCTTTGAGTAAATAATCATATAAAATATTGTGATACGTAAACTGTGAACGTAATTTTCATTATAATCATGATATGATTGTATTATGAAGTATGAAATTAAGTAGGACCTTTATCGTTTAAACTATATCGATTGAGATTTACTTTTTCATAAATCCATAAATGGGTGTGTTCGAGTTCAAAACCAATTAATTTGTCTTGATAAGTGGAATAGTATTGTTGCTCGATCTCCACAAAAATCAAATTATACATTCGATGGTGATAGGATATGATATATATAGTGGAGTATGATCTTTATCTTTCTCTATATAAAACATCTTCCCCTTAAACATCATCTTTTGTTTTACCAAAATTGCCCTTTCTCTATTTTTTTTATAATTTCAATATTTCTAATCGCATTTTAGTCTCTCGATAATTTTTATAATTACAATTTAGTCCATCGATAATTTTTATATCATATTAATAAAAAAACAATGTACAAGCACGCATCGCGTACACCAATACATTAATTATAATAATTAAGCTCGACGCATCATGATCTCACTACTTGTTGACAACAGAAGAGATCAAATTGACAACCATGATCTCACTACTTGGAGGTATTTTTATGTGTGATTTACTATCTAATTTAAATTCGATTAAGACTCATTATGCATGAAATTATGTTTTTTTTAATTATTTGTTTCTAATCAGTGTACATATGGACCGTCTGATCTTTCGCATTCTGGTAACTAAAGCATTGAGAAGTTTTACACAAGACTTTATCTCAAATTTGAGATGATCTTAGTGCTATATGGACTATCAGCCGGCGTTGATGGGAAATACACAAATTTATTCAATGAGCTTTTAGTTTAAAAATAATAATGATTTATATGGAAATACATACAAAAGGATAATTCCTTATTTGCTCCTTTGTTTTATGTCATTTTTTTTTTTCTGATTTAGTCACACAATTTCCTTTTTTTTTTTTGCATTTGTTTCTTCCATTAATTTGAGTGTTAAAATGGACGCAAATTTAGCATGTGATAGTCACGTGCAGGAATTACATGTCCAACTGTGAACGCTTCACTTCTTCACTTCCTATAAAATTGATTTTCATTTCGAAAACCTATTGTTCGTGTTCCTTACGCCTTCACAACCCTCTCAATGGCGTCGACATTACCTCTTGTCAACGCTCTTCTATGAGATGTAAGTTATCTATTTTTTTTCTTCATTTCCTTTTAGTTCCCAATTTATGTGATATGAAAGTTTTTCTCTGAGATGTACTTTCTGAATTCTAATTTTGTTATATAGTTTGGGGGAATTTTAAACAAGATATTCATTCTACAAGAAAATATCATGAGGAAATAAATGATTAATAAATGAAAAACAAATAAGTTAAGATTTTAATTCCCCACAAATGCGATCGACTATATATGTTATTTGTCTTTGAATGTTTCCAATGAGATTTTTGAATGATATTTTTTTTTTGCAAGAATTATCTAACTTTAGGGAAAATATTTGATTTATATGTTTGACATCTTAGTTGGTCGAAAAATATTGCGGCGTTCCAGCTTAGTCCTAAATGTTTAAAAAAATTGGTCGGATTAATATTTCCAATTTAATGGTTAAAATTAATGGGTGAAAAGACCTGGTTCAGTCTCAGATGACCCCTTACTCAATCTGGTATCAAATGGTTTGACGTTCCTGATTTACATCCAAAGATTTACAAATTTTGACCGATTTTAAGGACATGGTTAATTGATACATGCCATGTATGTGATTAGTTAACCATTAAATTTATAAAAGAATCATTTTGTAAAAGTTTAGGATCAAATTTACAAACAGTTGGTGCCCACCCAACAAATACATCATATATCATCAACATGGCTCATAGCCAAATTAATCTACGCGAGCATTTCAAGTAACACATTCAAAACACACTCATAAGATTTCGATATAACTTCATGTCGATATACTTAGTTTAATCTATAAGATGTGAGATTTACATAAATTTTATGGGCGAGTATCGTAATTGGTATCAGATGTTGCCCTGAGAGCAGTACCCTTATCGCATATCAAAGGGTCTATATCTCAACACATGAATAATATTAATGTTGATAGTGCTAATATATGACATAACAAAGACCATTAAATTCAAGGTTAGAGTAGTGACTTTAGGGTAACTTGAACTCAACATACAATAAAGATGCCATAATATAATTTAAATATCATAATTTAAAATTTTGTTCAATATTTGAGTTGTATAGCCCCGACCTTAGGCCCGTGCATGTGCTACTGCATAATGAGCCTCTATAGCAAATACTTTGTATCTCTACTCATTTTACGAAAATTTTTAACCCCAGTCAAGGTTCTCAACCACGAAACTTAATGAAATGTCGAGATCGATTTCAAGTTTATAAGCTTAAACGAGTTTAATGAATTTTTTTTTTTATATAAAATTTTTAATTATTTACTACCAATATTGGGCTAATAACATACAATATATAATAAATTTTTTCGCTATCAAATGAGATCAAACAGATACATCTTCTCTAATAGAATAAATTTATATAAATGCATTATTTGATAGCTCAAGTTTCCTATTGGTGTTCTTTTACAAATCAGTTGTGTCTTTGCATCATGATATCAATTCATTCAAAGCTATCATATTTATTATTTAGTTTTATTAATTATTCACTTCGTTAGAGGATTATTTTTTGTACAGTTCTACATTTGGATAATATTTGTTTGGTAACTTTGATGGTGCAACTTACGAGCTAGTTTATTAGTAATTTTTGTATCTCTCCCCAACTTCTCCATGATGCAGGTTATCGCTAATAATTGGTGCATTTCTTCCAAGGAGTTTGGTTTATTCCAGTCGATCATGAAAAGTTATATAGGTTCTAAAATAAGAGGTATAATTATAAATAGGGCCGCACGAGGAAATTTCCAAAAGTGGATGTTGCTCATAAGGCTGACAGTGACGTATTGTTCAAATTCAAAATTGTTTCAAAGCAATGGTTTTATATGTTACAGAAGCAGGCTTAAAGTCATCAGTGATTCAAAGCTCCTTCCTAATTCATTCGAGATTGTTCGGCCACAAGAAATAATCTGACGATCAATTGAGCTTCGAGGATATTATATATTGGTGAAATATGCACGTGGTTTGCACTAAACTGGAAATATGCACGTGCAGTATACGTATTTTGCACGGAGACTAGAAATATAAACATACAAATAAAATTATTGAATTTAATATTTAAATTATACAACAAATATGTGTGTGTTTTGGACATAGACTAAAAACATAAAATCGACGGGTTCAGCATTGGGTTAGTTCTTTATGGTCTTCTCGAGGATGTTGGTTGTCATGTTCAAATACATCATTACCCTCCCTCCATATGAATGTTGATTTGCTTATGATTTTGTGTTGCTCGCGGGCGAACAAAGGTTTAAGTATGAGAGAGTTTGATATGTCGATATTTTTCTATGTTTACTTGAATTAAATTATGATGATTAGGTGCGTTTTGATTGATTATATTCATGTTATAGTTTCTAATCATTGTATGTGATTTGATATAGGAAAAGAGATGAAATGGAACTAAATATGGAAGAAAGAGCCGAGATAAGAGAAGAATTACGAAGCAGCAATGATCAGAAAATCATATTTAATTTTAGAGAACTCCAAATCCAATATCTACCTTTCAGAATAAAGTTCAATATGTTTTGAAGCAGCTGTTCAAATTTCAGCTCAATCCAATGGCTAGATCTCCGGATATGAATATTTAAAAATCGATGCTCGCTGGAAAAAGTCGCGCTCGATCCTGTCCACTCACAAGATCGAGCGCGAGAAAGAATTTGCAAACAGTAAGTTGGATATTTTTGCGCGCTATATCCGTCCAACTCGCACGATCGAGCACGCGAGTCGTGCAGAGAAAAAAAATAGAATTTTGATATTTTAAAACTATTATTTTGCGGGCTTTATTTCGTGGGCTTTCAAAGCCATATAAAAAGAGGTCTTTGGACGAGAAAAACGATTGGGAACGCAGGGATTAGACGGCTACATACAGAGAATTCATCTCGTGGCTAAGTTTTATCTTTCTTGTTCTTAGATTTTAATTCTTCTAGTTTTTATTCTTGGTTGAGGAAGACAAACCCTTGATTTTATTCACTTTGTGAGATTTTGATTTTCAATGTTTGATTTTTATCGAGTATCAAGAGTTGTTCTGGTTTTTTTCATGCTTGTGTGTTTGATTATTAGATTGATCACCTGATAATTCTTTCGTACAATCTACCGCTAAATTAGAATTCAAATCCGTAATTGTTTGAATCATCTAATTTGTGAAGCAACTGCGTTTAATATTTTCTGCTGTTGAATTTATTAAATCGTAGGAACAACAATTAACTAGGCTAAATACATCCGCTGGTGTATGTGTTGTCTAGATTCATCAGTTTCACTCATATGAATGCTACCTTAGATTTAAATCTAGATCACTGGTATTTGGGTTGATTTATTGGTAAGGGTTAATCTAGAACGCTGGTGTCTAATTAACTAAGATTAAGGTGGAACAGAAATTAGATTTTCAATGATGAATATTCAAAGTGAATTAATTATTTTTAGAGAATCGATGACCGAGTGAATGAATTCAAGGGTGTAGTCGACCGATACCAAATCTCGTTATTTTTATTGATCTTTCTTATTTTAATTCTTGCATAGTAGTTTTTAAAATAAAAAAATCCCCTTTTATTTATTTTCAGTATTTTTAATAACACAAATAAATTTCACTTTCCTCGTGGGAATGATCCCATACTCTCGCTACTACATGTTTATTTAGTTAATCTGAGTTGGGTTAATTTGGGCGTGACACGATTAAGCGCTACCAAATTTTGGCGTCGTTGACGGGGAAGACGTTTAATTTATTTGTGTTTTTGTTTTTATTTTATTCTTCATTTTTTGATCTATTTTTTTTTTGTTTTTGCAAGAATTCTCTTGGTGTGATACTTCGAGATGTCAAATCGACAAGTATTAGCAAGTTTTATCCAGCAACACGGAGAGCCATTCTACGCAGCATGGAAGAGATTCAAAGATTTGGAAGCCATCTTCCGGTATCATGAGTTTTCTAACTATTCTCTCCTTACAATTTTTCTTGATGGTTTGGATGCAGTGACAAGAAGATGGGTAATTGATGGAGCTTTCACAACCGGTATTTCAATATTTTTCCGAGATGATGATACCATGAGACACCTGTTGGATGATATGGCCGAGTTTGACTATTACCGGTATTCACACTCTCAATACCCAGATTTTACAACAACCATTCGAGCTTCAAAAGGAGGAGGGAAGTTGTTTGCAGTTGGATCTTACATCTGCTGGAGGATATCATGAGAAAGCTTGTGGCATCGACTGTGAAAACTGTAGAAGATCTAAAAAATTCTTGATGTCACCTTGTGGAGAAAATGGAGAATATCAAGAGATCAATCTGCCATGAAAACAAAGAAAAAGAAATGAAGCAAGATACTCAAGCAGTGACCAACCCAGTTTGGTTTAATGATGATGACTCAGAGAACCAGGATTGGGAGTGCGAATCAATTCCTACTGAAGATTTAGAGGTGTTTGAGTCTTCTCTTCTTATTGAACCTCAGTCGGAAAATATTCTGGAAGAAATAGTGTATGATGGAAATATGTTACCACTCAAGTTTGAGGATGATGGAGTTCAAGAGTCTATCGATATGAGCTCATCGATAGTATTATCATACACACATCCCCAATATCCTTCCTTTCCATTAGTACCAGTTTCAAAAGATGTTAGCTTCTGAGAGCCCGCAGAGATGTTCTCTTCCCATGTTTATCAGCTACTTTGGAGTGTTGTTGAGGTGACGAGCTTAAACTGTATACATCTAGCCAAGCTTGAGGGCACATGGAACAAAAACCTATTTGTGGTGTCATATGACACTTATTTTAGGCGCCAGCCGCTCTTTGAGGAGTGCTTCTGAGGGTCAAGCTGAAGACTGGAAATCAAGCGCTGCTTGGGAGGCAACTCAAGGGGAGTATTTACTTTCATTTTCAGTTTTTATTTTTATTTTTATTTTGCATTTTGACTTACATTGGGGACAATGTAAGATTTTAAGTATGGGGGGAGAGGACTTAGCCAATCAGTTAGAGCATTTAGCCGTATTTTTGAAAATTTTTTAGAGCTTATAGTTAGCAATGAATATCACTGTTGAAATTCACTAGCCTATGATGAAGAAGTTTGTAAAATTATTTTTGGTGAAAATTTACTCTTGATTGGATATGAGAAACCGTAGGTTGAGTAGTGAATATTTTAAGCACACATGTTTGACTAGTGAACTGTAGCGATGTATTAGATGATGTTTGTGTCTGTTGGACCATTGCACGACAATAGGTGTTGGTGGAGCCTAATAGTGTTTTTTGAACCCTGATGATCTTTTTGACTTGGCATAAACGATATTGGGCGCACCTAGAAAAAAAAATTTACAACTCCATCCGGGCCTAGAAAGGATTGAAATCCTAAAAGATTAAATTCAAGGCTAAGTATGCGGATTAAATGGGGTTGATGCTCCATCCGGGCTATAGACGAGGGGATTAGAAAAGAAAAAAAAAATTCATATCCTATCCAGTTATAACTAAGTTTGCGGGTAATTATTGGGGCTAAAGCAATACCGGGTGAAAAATCCAGAGGTGCGTAATTTTATCTCAAGAGAGTTGTGTTTTTGTTTGAAGATTTTTGGGAGGAAAGGTCACTTGACAGTGATATTTACACTGAATTGTTATAGGTCGGCGAACAGCCTTAGAACGGAGTCTTTTGAAGTTGCACTAGCTGGAATATAATAACATGACACACACACACACGTTTACGATTGACTGATGGTGTATTATGGAAAATCGAGAGTATTCAAAATTTTGTTTTGTATGTGGGGACTTCTCTAAGGCTGTGATTTCATTATTCATCTTTGCTTATGATTTTGTATTGCTCGAGGGCGAGCAAAGGTTTAAGTATGGGGGAGTTTGATATGACGATATTTTTCTATGTGTACTTGGATTAAATTATGATGATTAGGTGCATTTTGATTGATTATATTCATGTTATAGTTCCTAATCATTGTATGTGATTTGATATAGGAAAAGAAAAGAAATGGAACTAAATATGGAAGAAAGAGCCAAAATAAGAGAAGAATTACGAAGCAGCAATGATCAGAAAATCATATTTAATTTTAGAAAAGTCCAAATCTGATCTCTAACTTTCAGAATAAAGTTCAAGATGTTTTGAAGCAGCTGTCCAAATTTCAGCTCAATTCAACGACTAGATCTCCGGATATGAATATTTAAAAATCGCTGCTCACTGGAAAAAAAGTCGCACTCGATCCTATCAACTCACAAGATCGAGCGCAAGAAATAATTAGCAAACAATAAGTTTGATATTTTTGCGCGCTCGATCCGTCCAACTCGCACGATCGAGCGCGCGAGTCGTGCAGAGAAAAAAAAATAGAATTTTAAGATTTTAAAACTATTATTTTGTGGGCTTTATTTCGTGGACTTTCAAAGCCATATAAAAAGAGGTCTTTGGACGAGAAAGAGGATTGGGAACGCAGGGATTTACGGCTACATACAGAGAATTCATCTGGCGGCTAAGTTTTATCTTTCTTGTTCTTAGATTTTAATTCTTCTGGTTTTTATTCTTGGTTGAGGAAGACAAACCCTTGATTTTATTCACTTTGTGAGATTTTGATTTTCAGTGTTTGATTTTTATCGAGTATCAAGAGTTGTTCTGGTTTTTTTCATGCTTCTGTGTCTGATTATTAGATTGATCACCTGATAATTCTTTCGTACAATCTACCTCTAAATTAAAATTCAAATCCGTAATTGTTTGAATCATCTAATTTGTGAAGCAACTGCGTTTAATATTTTCTGCTATTGAATTTGTTAAATCATAGGAACAACACTTGACTAGGCTAAATACATCCGCCGGTGCATGTGTTGTCTAGATTCATCGTTTCACTCATATGAATGCTACCTTAGATTTAAATCTAGATCGCTGGTATTTGGGTTGATTTATTGGTAAGGGTTAATCTAGAACGGTGATGTCTAATTAACTAAGATTAAGGTGAAACAGGAATTAGATTTTCAATGATGAATATTCAAAGTGAATTAATTATTTTTAGAGAATCGATGATCGAATGAATGATTTCAAGGGTGTAGTCGACCGATACCAAGTCTCGTTATTTTTATTGATCTTTCTTATTTTAATTCTTGCATAGAAGTTTTTAAAATCGAAAAATACCCTTTTATTTATTTCCAGTATTTTTAATAACACAAATAAATTTCACTTTCCTCGTTAGAACGATCCCTACTCTCGCTACTACATGTTTATTTAGTTAATATGAGTTGGGTTAATTTGGGTGTGACACGATTAAGCGCTACCAGTTTTGTTACTCAAATTGAAGATAATGTCCTCGCGAGTTATAGAGTTGTGCTCATTGATTTGCGTACTAGACGTAGAATCTATAGATTTGCGTTGTACGTATTATATCTGAATCATGTAAATAGGTGGATTTTGATATGGATTATAAGCAAGAAATTTACATTTATGGGTGGAAGAAGCTCGTTTCTCTTGACAAAGTCCTGCACCGGATGATTAGCGAGCATAGAATAATGGCATATGATCCATATAATTACAATAAACTCGACTCATTTCTCCTGATTTCACTACCCGATGTACTTTAAGATGAAGGAGATAAAATTTCCGAAAGTTTATTAGACGAGAATCAAGGGCATCTAAGATTTTTTGCGGTACCAAGAGGGTTACACAAAAATTTTCATGAGACAATCTCACGGATTTTGTAAGACGGATCACTTCACCTAACTTATTAAAATTATTAATTTTTATTTTAAATATGAGAAAGCTTGATTAGTGAATTAATGTATTTATTTTAATATATAGGTGGAAGAATATTTTTTTCTTAACAAAATCTTGCACCGAATGACTAAAGCAGAAGAGCTCGAATTGACAATCGTGATCTCACTACATGGAGGCATTTTTATGTGCGATTTACTATCTCTATTTTAAATTATATTTTAAATTCGATTAAATATTCATTATTCATGAAATTGTGTTTTATTATTATTTTTTCTAATTTGTGTACATTATGGACCGTCTGATTTTTCGCATTTTGGTAACCTCAAGCATTGAGAAGTATTTTACGAGACTTTATCTCAAATTTGATATCTTAGTGCTATATGGACTATCAACCATTGATGAGGCAATATTTTTTTATAATACACACAAACACATTTATACAATATGAAATATAATAAGTTATTCAATGAGCTTTTACTTTTAAAATACTAAAGATTTATATGAAAATAAATACAATAGGATAATTCCTTGTTAATCCATTTTTTTAAGTTATTTCTCTGATTTAGTCACACAATTTCCTATTTGTTCGGATTTATTTCTCCCATTAATTTGAGTGTTAAAATGGACGCAAATTTAGCATGTGATAGTCACGTGCAGGAATTACATGTTCAACTGTGGACGCTTCTCTTCTTTCCTTCCTATAAAATTGATTTCATTTGGAAACCCTAATTTTTGTGTTCCTTACTTTCACAATCCTCTTAGCGGCGTCTCCTCTACCTCTTGCCAACGCCCTTCTATGATATGTAAGTTCTCTATTTTTTTTTCCTTTTCTTTTTTTCCTTTTGATTCCCAATTTAATGTGATATGAAAATTCTTCTGTGAGAAGTAATTTCTGAATTCCAATTTTGTTATATATTTGGTGGAATTTTAAACAAGATAGTCATTCTACAAAAAGATAACACTAGGAAATAAATGATTAATAATGAGAAACAAATAAGTTGAGATTTTAATTCCCCACAATGCTACTATCTTTTCAAATGATATGTGTTTTGTTTTTGAATGTTTCCAATGAGATATTCGAATGATTTTGTGTAAGAATTTTGTAACTTTAGGGGAAAGGTTTGGTTTATATGTATGACACCTTTCCTCTTCGATCCCAAATATTGTGGCGTTCCCAACTTAGTCCTAATTAATGTTCCAAAAAATTGGTTGAATTAATATATACTTCCAATTTAATGGTTAAAACTAATGGAGGAAAAGACATGGTTCAGTCCCAGATGAACCCCTTTCTCAATTTGGCCTCAAATGGTTTTACGTTCCTGATTTGAACCCAAAAATTTACAAATTTTGACCCATTTGAAGGACATGATTGACACATGGTATGCGATTAGTTATAACCATTAAATTGATGAAAGAATCATTTTGTAAATATTGAGGATCAAACCGAGAATAACAGTATTCGGGACGAAATCAAGAAAGGGTCCAAATACTTGCCACTATGTTGGGTCTTTTCCTTTAACTTTAATCAAACAGTTGGTGCCTACGCAAAAATATATAAACATATATCATCAGCATGGGTCATATCCGAATTGATCTTCACAAGCATTTCAAGTCACACATTCAAAACACACTCCTAAGATGTTGATATAATTCGTTATCGATATACTTAATTTAATCTTTAAGATGTGAGCTTTATATAAATTTTGTGGACTCATATCGTAATTGGGTATGAGATGTTTCCCTAAGAGTAATATGCATGAATAATATTAATGTTGATATATAGTGTTAACATGACAAAACACATACTATTAAATTCAAGGTTAGAGTAGTGAATTTAGGGTAACTTGAACTATCAACATGCAATTAAGATGCCATAAAATTAATTTAAATATCATAATTTTAAGAAATTTTCAATACTTGAGTTGTATCCCCCGGCCTTAGGCCCGTGTCTGTGCGACTGCACAATGAGCTTCTATAACAAATACTTTGTATCTCTCCCCATTATACGAAAATTGTTAACCCTAGTCAAGGTTATCCACCACGAAGCGTAATGAAATGCCAAGATAAGTTTCAAGTTTTACAAGTGTACCATGCATCCAGAAATTTCCATAACCATCAAGACCGCATGATAAAGTTTCAGGAAAATAAACTGGATTTTGTTAATGTTGATGTTTATTTATTTTATGTTGATTGATTTAAATTACATATTTAAATATTTTAATGCTCTTGTCTTGAGTTTTAAATGTTTCGGAGATGAGATCGAGGTGATTGGCGGAGGAGGATCCCGAAAATGGTGGAAGCTTAAAATATTGAGTAACTCTCCTGTGAGACTGTCTCACATTAAACGGGTCAACCCAGTTAAAATTCAAATATCCATCTCATTATTCGGATCAGGCCCATAAATTCTCCTTCACTTATCCTCTCCCACGCCTCTCATGAAGATCCCAAATTTCACGCTAATATTACTCCAACTCCATCGCACTGATTTTTGCTCCTAACTCCATCGCAAATCTCGAAAATCAGTGGACAATCATGGCTGATCTCATCTGCGATCAAGACCTGTTGTGAAAATAGCGCAACAAAACGAGCTTTGTTCACCCAACTTCTTCATCTTCGAAGCAGAGGACGAGTAAGGGAAGAGGTAAATCTTTTTTTATTTTGTGAAAATGGCGCACAAACTCGCTTTCATCAATTTAGTGTTTCGTGAAATTGGTGGTAAATCTTGACACATGGGTCGAAATTGTGTTTCCTCAGGAATTTATTTAGGTTTTTCGTTTGTAGGGTTTGAATATCATTTACTATGAATTCGGTGTAGTGGTGTGTTGATAATTCTTTTTTAAATTTGATGAAAACTAAATTTTTGCGGTTTTTGTAATGAGTTCAAATTCTATATCTCACATCATTTGTTTTTAACACACACTCGTCAAATTCGGAATAGGTCTGGCTTTCCACCCGTTCGATGGTATATTACAGGCCTCACGTCATATTCCAAAAACCTTTTAGTTCTCTTTTACACTCTTGGTTCTTTTGTCAGCACAATTTCTGATGACATACAAAAAACAGATTTGTGTGTAAATAAACCAACAAACAGATCACCTTTAAGTTTTCTTTTTTTTGGCTTACTGAAGATTCGGTCTTTGGGGAAATATCTGTTGATGTTAATGCATTTTTTGTGTTTCGAATAAAAATCAAGAATTGGGAATGAAATTAGTGATTGTTTGAAAGGATTATCTTTTACAGCTTTGTTTGTTTTAGTTAAGATTAAATGCACTGATGACAGTAATGCTTTTATTGATGGAAACCAAATTAATTGAACTGAAATCTATTGCTCCAATTTACCTTTAGTTTCTGATCAATGACATTATTGTGATACGGATTTTCATCTCTAATGCTACTGTCTTGCTACATTTTATGTTGCTTTCTATTTTTGTTTGCCTCATTATGCTTGAAATATCCCTCTTATCATGCCCAGTTTTGTGTTGAAAGTAAGAGAACATTGAGGAAATAGAGCTCATTTTAATCTCCAAGATTTAATGAAGTAGAGGGGATGATTACAGCAGATTGTTAGGACAAGAAAATGTATGAAGTCGATCCTGGGAGACACTATAGAGTATGTGAAACAGCTGCGCAAGAAAATCCAAAAGCTTTAAATGCATACACATGACATGGAGGCAGAAAGGAATAATAGTAAGCGGAAACTTATGCTTGCAGATGGAAGTGTGGCGATGGCAATAATGGTGGGGTGATGCTGAGGGCAGGAGAGTCCAGCAAGCTGCGAGAGGCAGCGAATGTGAAGAATGTCGTGCAATTAGAGGTTTTATAATTCATTAGATCAAACCCAAATAAATAGATTGCAAATATTTATGCAGCGATTTGTATTCTGTTGAACTTTTGTGCTTTATGTATTGGTAATATTCATACTTCTAATGTTTTCTAATTTTCAAGTAATACCTTTGACCAAACAAGTATTATTTTTGTCACATGTATTAGTTTGTATGATAAAAGTATTAGTTTCATGTCAAAAGTGATACTTTTAACGTATATTTATTTGACATAAAAAAATATTAGTGTGTGTGCTAAACATATTAGTTTTTATGTCAAAAGTATTATTTCTTTTGTATTTGACACAAAAATATTACTATTTTTGTAAACAGTATTAGTTTTTATGCTAAAAGTTTTAAAAGTTATGTCAAACGTATTACTTTAAACGTATATTTATTTGATATAAAAAGTATTATAACGTAAATTTATTTGACGTTTTTCTGTCGAAAATATTATTTCTAACTTATGCTTGTTTGACATAAATAATATTAGTTTTTATGCTAAAAGTATTATCTTTTTGGCAAAAAATATTACTGGCAAAAATTAGCATGTGTTAAAAGTAATTTCTTGGCTATAAAAACTAATACTTTTAACAAAAAACTAATACGTTAGACATAGGAAATAATATTTTTTATGTCAAATTACCATACATAAAATATTACTTTTGACATAAAAACTAACATATTTTACATAAAAAACCAATACATTTAACTTTAAAAAGTAATATTTAATAAAATTTACCAAAAAACGTTAAAAATATTACTTTTGATAGAAAACTAATACTTTTAATATAAAATAATAATAATTTTTATTTAAAAAGTAATACTTTTGACTTAAAATGTAATGTTTTTTATGTTAAATTAGCATATATTAGAAGTAGTACTTTCGACAATTAATAACTAATATTTTTAACATAACTAATGATACTTTTGACATAAGAAGTAATACTTTGCATTTTTTAAGAAAAAATAATTAATTATTTTGATCTAAAAATTATTAATTTCATTGAAATACACATAAATACAAATTAATATGTTTGAACTAATAATTAATACCTTCACGGTAAACAATAATATTCTTGACATTAAAATTAATAATTTTCAATCAAATAAGCATATATTAAAAAAATAATACGTTTAACATAAAACGTAATACTTTTGTCGTGAAACCTAATACTTTGGAGATAAAAAGTAATACTTTTTAGTCAAATAAGTATATATTATAGATTAATATTTTTGACATACAAAGTAATATTTTTACTATAAAAACTAATGATTTTAATATAAAAAGTAATACAAAAAATAAGCATATATCACGAAAATAATATTTTTACAATATTTTTTGACATAAAACGTAATACTTTTGTTGTGAAAACTAATACTTTTGAACTAAAAAATAATACTTTTTAATCAAATAAACATATATTACAAAATAATATTTGAGTGAAGGTGTCATTCAAGCCCGTGCTTTCTGGTGAGGAGTGTTTGGGGGCAATGCACGTCGAACTCAAAGGCTTCATGGGCACACATTGAATTGAGATGGTCTGTAGAAGCCAAACCCTGAGGAAATATTCCAATGGTATCAACATTGCATCCGGTTGTTCTTCGATAACCATTGAACCACAAGCTTGTACCTGCGAGCATGTGTACGAACAGATGTGCTTCATGAGTGAATTTTCCTATGTTATGATAACTCTGTCCCAAATTGGAATGTGCGACCTTTATGAAAATAAGGGTTTCAACAATTTGCAGTATAAATAATTAAGGATTTCATCAATATAATCAACTAAATAACAGATAACAAGGGTTCCTCTAAAATAAATACTTTGATTGTTTTTATATGAAAATTAACAAGAGTGAAGCTTGTGCATTCTTTTGAAACAAACAAACGCACTAAAAAATTATGAGTGTGGGAAACATAGGCTTCAACAAACCCATCGTTAGGAGACACTTTCATCCACCATTTTCTTGAATAATGACAGATTTTTCTCCCTTCCCGCTTCGTGCGAATTCCGTGATCAAAACATTCCAAGAAAACCACATTATTAACCGGACTTTGGTCAAAAATCTGACAAGCATCTCCCATTCTAGATGCACTGGCATAAGCAACCACCATTGAATTCCAAGAAACAACATTTTTCTCTTCCATTCGACTAAAAATCAAATAAGAACTCTCAACTTCACCACATTTCCCATAAGCATCAATTTGGAAGCAATCACATTGAGATCTAAATTCATGGCAATCGCAACCCGGCGCAGCAGCCCCAACATAGCCAAGCTGGCACATGAATTCACCAAACCTACATCTGTAAACTCATTCATCAACATTGCATTCCTACGACATATTTGCATTTCCCTAAACAAATCAAGCTCGAGTTTGCATAATATATTTCGAGCTCAAACATGGATTGAAAATAAAAGAAATTTTAGCTTGATTGAATGATTAATTGCAAAAAAATTCAACCTCTCAGCACGTATGAATTTAGATCACGAAGTAAATACTAGAATTCGAGATACGGATATAACCTTGAGTGACGCCTGAAGGGGAAAAGCTGCTTTCTGGCAACAACATCCAACAAAGATCTCGTCAATTTCAGATTTTTTTTATAAAAAAAAAAAACAAAACAATTCTGACCTTATCCTGATACTTAGTCATCGTTCTTCAATGTTAGCGGCGATCTTCTCGGTGGATGACAGCGATTCAAGATGGTTCGTAGCCATAGATCCTAGAATGTTCGAATCCAATGAGAATCTGGGAAAAGCGCGATAGAATTAGGGCATAAACCGACAAATTGGGAGCAATTAGAATCAGGGTCAGAAACTTAGGCGAGTCGGGTCCGATTGATTATGGGTTAGAGTCCGTCTCACAGATTTGATCCGTGAAACAGTCTCATGCAAGTGTTTGCCTAAAATATTTTAGGTAGGGGAAAATCCTGGCCCTCGCGTTTATTTAAATTTCATTTTTTGATTTAAAATTTCCTTTAAAAATTCTTTTTTAAAATTTTAAAGCCTCATTTTAGACTTTTAACCGCTCTTATTTTTTTAGCACCTTTTAAAGTGAGTAGCACTTTTTATTCAAAAATAAAATGGGAGCATTATTTTTTTATTTTTTTTTAAAAAAGGAAAAAGAAATAAAAGAGCAAAGAGGCGTACTGTGTAAGCATGAGAGAGCATATATAAATAATAAAGGAGAGAAAAAAAAGGGTGGCGGCTAGGGCAGATTCGTGGAAGAGAAAGGCTCGTTTCGGGTAATTTTTGAGCATTCTCGGTGCATCGATCCTTTGCCAATATCACCAACGATCCATCTACGTTACAAAATGAGGCAATTTGATTTTTGTTTCTTGACGTATCGAAGAAGGAATAGTAAATATTTTTCTATGATTGGTATGTGCTATGTAAGGTTGAGATCGACATGTTTCGAAACTAAAACGGGATTTTCGAATCAAATGTGGAAAATTGAATGCAAATAATATATGTATATGTTTGGTGTGTGTGTGTGTGTGTATACCGGTGGGTTTTGGTGGCTTGCGGGTTGGTCCGCCCTCCGGCCCATTTTGACAGCTCTAAATCTTGCGGCTTATGTCCTGCACCCTGAAAACTTTCCAGAGGGTCCCCATCCTTTAATTGTCCTTCCCAAACCAAGCACGCTTTGGAGTTCTTATGAGATGAGCTCCCGAAAAGAAGATGCGCCTTCTTGACATGAGTAGTATTTGTCAAATATTTTAAACTCTCTTCAACCGTGTAGTCCCATATTTCGTATAGAAGCCTTCCAGGAGCCGTCCATTGTCCATGCAACCTCTTGACATCGGCGATCACTTCCTGCTCTCTTGTTAGTCCCGGGCATCATAATGTGTTTGTGTGCGTGTTTGAGTTTGTGTTTATGTCGTGTTTTTACAAGGTAAAAGAAGAAAATAATTTTAAATGATTTTTTGAATGATTTGTAGTGAAGTTATGACTGTTTATACGGGTTATGGGAGTTGACCTTTGGGTTAGTGTTGCTCTGCCAACACGACTGATACGGGCTTTGGGTGTTGACCTTCGGGTTATTGTTGCTATGCCACCTCGATTGAAACGGGCTTTGGGCGTTGGCCTTCGGGTCGATGTTGCTCGGCCAAACTTACGTCTAGGGTAAATGTTTTGCCAAACGACTAAGACTAATGACTGGAAGGAGTTTCTGAGCCACATTTCATTAAAGTTTTTAAAAGATTTATGTGTTGAATTTTGAGAGAAGAGGTGATTAGGGATGACAATTTTTTCCGCGGGTTGGGGTCTCCGCGGGAAAACCTGAAATAGGAGGGGTTCGGGGGTGAATATTCGGGTATGAGTTCGGGTTCGAAGATTTTAAAAAATCCCCGCAACTTATTGGGGCAGGTATGGGGATGCTATCCCCATCCTCGAACACGCCCGATAATAATAATAATAATAATAATAATAATAATAATAATAATAATAATAATAATAATAATAATAATAATAATAATAATAATATAATATTATTATTATTATTATTATTATTATTACTATTATTATTATTATTATTATTATTATTTGAATCTCATTCATGTTACGTAGACACATAAACTATTAATATTAATCTATGTATATATTTTTTTATTTATTTTGATAAATTTAGAAAAAAAATATAATCTTAATAAATTTTTTATTTTTGATGTATAGTATTTTATTTTAAATAATAATTTTTATTGGTAGCGATATTTGTTATTTGAAATATTTTGATTAATTGTAAAAATTAATATTATAATCAAAAAATTTACCCAAAATATTTAATGTATTTTATCATAAAATTGAATAATAATTTTTTTTATTCTTATATAATAAAATTTACTAATATCATATATATATATATATATATATTATAATAATATTTATTAATAATATATATTTTCGGGTATGGGGACGGGGATGAGGACTTGGTCCCCGCAGGGATGTGGACGAGGATGGGGACGGAGAATCTCCGATAAGAAATTATGGGGATGGGGACGGGGTTTGAATTCGGGGACGGGGCCTCGCCTCATTTCCATCCCTAGAGGTGACTGAATTTTTAAGTTTACTAGCGAAGTTTGATGTTTTATTGATTGTGTTTTTTTTTTTTTTGCGATAATTGCATATACTACCTCGATGAAATAATGAGATTGATAAAAACCCCCTATGACTATAAACCCCTTGTGTTTTCAAATTTTATGCACAAATACCCCTGAAAATACGTATAGACAAGGGGTTATGTATTCAAATTTTGAAAACACAGGGAGGTATGTGCTCAAGATTAAAAAACACAGGGAGCTAGTTGATCATTATTTTTTCATAGGAGGTTTTTAGCAATCTCGGTATTTCACAGGGGTAATGTATGCAATTACCCTTGTTTTGGGTTGTGTAAAAGTGAAGAGTATTTTTATGGGTGATGTTGGGTCAATGCCTTTTAAGTTAGGAGATTGTTTTGAAGGAATTTATGTTGAGAGGTTATATTTTTATATGTTGAAATTTGAGAAATAAAAGTTAATTTGCATGTGGTTTTATTTATTTATTATTTGGTATATATCAAAACAACTTGTTGAGCCTCTAGGCTCCCTAGTTTTTTTCGATGCAAGTGAGGAGGATTGAGTGGGGCAGACTGGTGAGGACCGGGGTACAGAGCTCGAGGGCACTTATCCGAGTCTTAAAGTTTTTCATGGTTCAGTTTAAATTTGTGTATATTTATGAATGACATATTTTGTTAAATTTCTATGTCATGAGTTCATGGGGATTTTATTCAACTGACTAGTCAGTTTAAATTTTAAGAACCTCTTTTTTAGTGTTTAGATATGTTTTATTTTTTAAAAAAAAAATTGGACGTTACAAAAAGTTTAAACGAGTTTAATGAAAAACATTTTTAATTTTTTATAAAATTTTTAATTATATTCTACCAATATATGGATTAACAACACAGACATATATATAATAAAATTTTTCGCTTTCAAATTTGATCAAACACAAACCTCTTCTCTATCAAGATAAATTTATATAAATGCATTATTTGATAGCTCAAGTTTTCTGTTGGTGCTTTTTTATAAATTAATTGTGACTTTGCATCATTATATCATTGCATTCAAAGATCTCATATTTATTATTTAGTTTTATTAGTTTTTTTAAGTATTTAGTTTTATTAGTTATTCACTTTGTTAGAGGATTTTTTTGTACAATTTTACATTTTTATAATATTTGTTTGGTAACTCGATGGTACGAGTTTATTAGTAATTTTGTATCTCTCTTCAACTTCTCCATGTTCATACCTTCAGGTTATCAGTAATTCAAAGCCCCTTCCCAATTCAGTCGAGGTTGTTCGGCCACAAAAAAGAATTTGACGCGAAGAAGCTGCCTTCAAGTGATAATTTGATTTTCAAGGATATTATATATTGGAGAAGGTATGAATCATGGCTGAGAATGAAATCTATATATATCTATAATAACTGAGTTTTTGCCATTTTTGGCAAAATCCCGTCAAAATCGTATTGCTAAAAACGAAAATCATGTCATAATTAAATTGCAATATTAATTTAATTAAAAATTGCATAATCTTTGCATCTTTTTATATACATATATATACATTAAAATTCCATAATATTTGTATCTTTTTATATACATATATATACATTTACAATATTTGTTTTTCAATAAAATTTTTAAAATCATGAATTATTTAAAAAAATTACAAAGATTCGAAAAATTTTTAATATAAATGTAAACATAAATATATATATATATAGACATATAAACATTATTCCGTAAATTATATATCAATGTTTAATTACGTATGAATATTTACATATAATTTGCTTCAATGTTTTATATTTACATTTAATTACGTAAATTATAATTTATATTTGGAATATTTTGACTAGGGGGATTTAACGAAAAATCAAATTTCAAACTTAATCACAATATTCATGTAATTAAAAATTATATAATGTTTGCATCTATAAATCTGTAATTAAAAACTATACAAAGTCACTACCGTAATTAAAACTATACAAAATCACTACTGACTTTTCGGTCCGTTCTTAACAGCTACAAAATCTAAAAAATAACAAAAATATAGAACATTCCATAATATTTGCATCTATTTATATAATTAAGTATTCCATAATATTTGCATCTATTTATATATAAATATATATATCCAATTAAATTAAAATTACACAATATTATTTATATTATTATCTGATTTCGCCATTCCTTTAATAATATTTTCTTTTAAATAAAATCCAACCTAAGATTCAAAAAATGGAAAATTTGCCGAACAAAACCGAAAAAAAAGATTGATTTAAAAAAATCATACTTCTACAAATTATTAAATCAGTTATTTAATATTTGGCATATTTTGATTAGGGAGGAATCTTTACAAAACATTCAAATTCCAAACATAATCACAATATTACGTAATTAAAAATTAAATAATATTTGCATTTTTAATTTCGTCTAATAAACCATACAAAATAACAACCTTAATTAAAACTGTACAAAATCACTATCTATAATTTTGTAATTAAAAGCATACAAAATCACTATCGTAATTAAAACTATACAAAATCACTACTAATTTATCGACTCTTAAATACAATAAAATCTAAAAAATAAAAAATATATAAAATGTTTCCGATCTGGATTACGGAATTAAATCACAATATTCATATAATTAAAAATTCCATAATGTTTGCATCTATTTTTGTGTGTGTGTGTGTGTGTGTGTGTGTATATATATATATATATATATATATATATCCAATTAAAATTACACAACATTGTTTACAATATTCCTAATTTCAGCATTCCTTTAATAATATTTGCTTTCAAAAAAAATTTAAAATCACAAATAAACATTTAAAATAAAATTCAACCTAAGATTCGAAAATGAAAATTTTCAGAACAAAAACGGAAAAAATATAGTTTTAAAAAATCATAATTTCACAAATTATTAAATCAATTATTTTATATTTGGAATATTTTGATTAGGGGGATTTACAAAAAAAAATAAAATTCCAAAATTAATCACAATATTAACGTAATTAAAAATTACATAATATTTGCATCTATAAATCTGTAATTTAAAACTATACAAAATCACTACCGTAATTAAAACTATACAAAATCACAATTGACTTTACTACAAAATCTAAAAAATAATAAAAATATAGAACATTCCAATATACATATATATATATATATCCAATTAAATTAAAATTACACAATATTATTTACATTATTCTGTGATTTCGACATTCCCTTGATAATATTTGCTTTCAAAAAAAATTTAAAAATCATAAATAAAATATTAAAATAAAATCCAACCTAAGATTCGAAAAATGAAAATTTGCAGAACAGAACCGGAAAAAATATTGATTTTAAAAAAATCATCCTTCTACAAATTATTAAATCAGTTATTTTCTACATGCCATATTTTGATTCGGGAGGAATCTTTACAAAACATTCAAATTTCAAACTTAATCAAAATATTATGTAATTAAAATAAAATAATATTTGCATTTTTAATTCCGTATAAAAAAAAAACATACAAAAAAACAACCGTAATTAAAACTATACAAAATCACTATCTATAATTTCGTAATTAAAAGCATACAAAATCACTACCGTAATTAAAAATATACAAAACCACTACTAACTTCTCGGCCCATTCTTTAATACAACAAAATCTAAAAATTAACAAAAATATAGATCATCTCCAATATTGAATTGAGGAAAATTATTGTATAAATATAATTATATTTTCAACTTCAATAAAATAATCACAACATAGTCTCCACTCGATACGTACCAAATGACACCTTTGTTCATTCGTGAAATAAATCTTTCAGATTGGCATTGATCACTGAAATTAAGATTAATATATTGTTACGATCTACCTCCATATAAAAACAAGGGTAAATTGCATATATCACCCTTGTGAAATCTCGTGTTAGCTAATAACCCCCTGTAAAAAATTTTAAGCTAATAACCCCCTATGATTCTAGATTTGTAGCATACACACCCCTTCTGGCTAAAAAATAACAAAAATGCCCTTGACTTTTATGAACTATTTCATTTATCATTTATTTTATGTAAGGGTATTTTCGTCATTTTTTAGCTGAAAAGGGTGTGTATGCTACAAATCTAGAATCACAGGGGGTTATTAGCTTAAAAAATTTTCACAGGGCGTTATTAGCTAACACGGGATTTCACAAGGGTGATATATGCAATTTTTCCTAAAAACAATGAAGATCCTACAATGAAATGCATATTCCAAGATGTTGAGGTTCACAAAATTTTTGTGATTTATATTCATCTTCTATTTTAATTCGATTTGTTATTTTTTTATCGCAAGCCTATTGTGATTTAAATTTATCATCAATCTAACTTCGATTTGTTTTGTTTTTTCTCGCTTTCAGGGAACACGCATGCATGCAACCATAAAATATGATGTCATTGACAAATTGAGGCCAATAATCAAAGAAAGACGTTTTTATGCCATCAAAAACACGATCGTTGCACAAAATAAAATGAAAATCAAAACCACCTCGAACATATACAAAATTAATGTCATCAAAAAACAAACGTGTGCGAAATAGAAGATCATAGTTTTCCGTCAAAGATATTTGAATTCAAGAAATTCAAAGACTTGACAAGCACATAAATCATCGATGAAAATGAAATTTTCGGTATGTTTAATTTTTGAAGTTCTGTGAATTTAAATGATGTTAGCATTTTATTATTAAATATTAATGTGTTTATTGATAATTTTTTTCTAGATGTGATTGGTGTAATGATTTCAAGAGACAACCCTAAAAACAGATAAATCAATGGACGTCCTACAAAACTAATTGATTTTTCCATTGGAGATTAGAGTAAAGGATTTATAATTTAACATTTTTTGGTGATAAGAAATTTTAATGTAGATATATTTCATGTATATTTATAATTTTTTAGGCACAACAAGTTACCATGCACTTTGCGGGAAAGTTTCATAGATGATGACGTTTTTTTAATACAATTGGTGATGAGCCGGTGAATGTGGTTCTTCAAATGTGTCGTGCAAGAAGATATGAAGGTGAAATAGGTGTTTCAAATACATTTTATATCACCAAATTAATATTAAACGGTGAATACGAATAAATTCTGGAATTTTGAAAGAGATAATATTACTCTTATATTACTTCATTTTGTTTAAAATTCTAATAAATTTATTTTGGTAATTTACATAAAATCAATGTCTCTTCGTATTTAGGATCACCTCAAGCAATACTCCAAAGAATTCAATCAGCACAATGTCATTGTCATCTGCCCGAACTTTTATCGAGGAACTTAGCAATTCAAAAGATATTTTCAGGACTATAGAACAATTTTTTGAAAACGACGAGGTATGATTGAATTTTTTTAATAATTTGAGTATTTGTAACTAAATATTTATTTGTACTATTTACAGGTAGGTAGTTTTTGGGTACCTGCAAAAATAGTATCCGTGGAATCAAATGAAAATTGGTGGTATTTGTCATGCGAAAAATGTCCTAAGAAACTCAATGCAGTGGGTGAAAAGTTTTACTCTGAAAAGTGTGACCATTTCGATAGTCAAGGAAATATGAGGTTTACTAAAAGAATATAAAAAATCTATCATAATTTGCATATATTACATTGATTATTTAATGAAACTTATTTTTGAATCATTCTTTCATTAGGTTCAAGATACAAGTGAGAGTTGTTGATATCACTGGAAATACAGTTTTTTTACTTTGGGATAGTGTGTGTTGAAATTTTTTGCCGTTTTACAAAGTAATTTTTTAACATTATTATTCTTATTACTCATTGTAAAATTAAATTTATTTACATTTTAATTTTATAGTCAATATTTTCATTTGATCCAATTTATTTATATTATACACAAGATATAGTATATGCATCGCACGAGTAAAATACTAGTAATATAGTATTGCAAAGCTTGATATATGAAATATCTGCTAGAAATATGCACGTGTTTTGCACATAGACTAAAATATATGCACGTGCAGTGCACATATTTTGCACATAGAATAGAAATATGAACATATAAATTAAATTATTGAATTATTTAAATTATACTTGAAATATGTGTGTGTTTTGGACGTAGACTATAAACATAGGCAATGGGTTAGTTCTTTATGGTCCTCTCGAGGATGTTGGTCAGGGGCGGATCTACTGTAGGGATCGGAGGGGCCGTTCCCCGAAAATTTTTGAAAAATTTATTAGTATATAGTATAAAAAATTTTGAAAAATTTATTAGTATATAGTATAATTTTTTTGGTTTTATTATATATAATATTTGGCCCCAAAATGTTTTTTTTTAAGAGTATTTGGTCTAGCGGTTGGGACTCTTTCAGTTTTCGTTAGGTTCAAGATTCGAAACTTCCCACCTGTACGTTTAATTTTTAAGCCTTCTTTTAATTTTTTTATTACTCTTTAACCCATTTTATTTAAAATCCTTTTACCACTTTTTTTTTTAAAAAAATTATTTGAAAAATTAGCATCTTATTTAAAACTATTCTACAACATTTTAATTTTTTTATTATTTGGAAAGTTAGTACTTTTTATTTAAATTTAAAAAAAATAAAATACGAGAAATTTTTTAATTTTTAAAATTTCTTATATATATTACTCGATTTCAATATGCAACACCTTGCTAGATTTTTAATATGTTTGAAGTGATTTTAAGGTTTGATATTTTTGAGCTTTTGATAGTCAATAATTTCATTATTTTTTAAACCAAAATTAATATATTTTTGGTTTTTCTCTTAATAAAAAATTTATTCATTTCAATTTACTTTAAATAATTTTGTGTGTGATGAACAACTAGTATCTCACCCGTGTGATGCATGACATGTTTTTGTATATGATTAATAATAAGAATTCGTATAGTTTCATTAACAATTTAAAATTATCATTCTAATTTAGTTTGTGAAAGGATCATTCTAACATAGTTACAATACTCAAAATATAAATGTCATTTGAGATTTAGTGAAACGAAATTTTAAATGTTAAAATATTTATAAAAAAACCTTAGATTTTTTAATTTCGTATTTTTTTGTATTTTTTCTGACATTTAATGTTTTATATTTATATTCATATGTCAAGAAATACCTTGATAATTATGTATTTATTTTATTATATTTTTATGCGTAAATATATGCATTTTTTAAACTAAAATTAAATAATAAATTTGAATTTATACATTCAGCTCTATATATTTTTCTGAAAATATTACGTAAAAATCTTTATTAGCCGTACATTAAGTTTTTGGGAATATGTACCACGCGTATAACAATAATTAAATTTACGATTAATTCACGGAATAGACGCTAACCAATTATTAATATAGCGTATTAATTGTTCAAACATTAAACGTCACATCGCATCGCTAGTCACGATAAGGATGAATTCACCGAACGGACGCAACCCAATTAAAACATCTGTATCTTACACATACCGATAACCATTGCGCACGTATGCAATATTCAATGTTTGTCTACAAATAGTGCAATCACAATTTTTTTCACGTCAAAATTACTTTCTCTTCAAACTCTTGCACTCCAATTTCTTTCTTTTCTTCTGTTCTGTCGCATTCATTCTTCAATGGCGACGAGCGAAGGTTCCAACGAATACTATTACATAGAGCATAGGAAGAGGATGTACGTGCATATTTCTAGTATACGTGCAAAACACGTGCATATTTCTAGGAGATATATCTGAAAGGAATACTAATTCCTTGATAATCTTTGTCTTAAGCGTGTTTATTATAATATTGAATTTTGCTTTCTAAACAAAAGATTTGATATGATAGGTTAAATATTTACGTGCTATTATCGAAAATATTGAGATAGATATTTGCCTAGATTAAATATTTTCTTGATAAAAAATTTATGTGTGTCATGGTTATTAAATATTATCAAGATATATTTAAAACAGTCATGGTCCTAACAAATACTTGTTTCTTTATTTGTGTAGGACTCTACAAAAAAATCATTTCCATGTTTGGACTCTCATCTATAAGAAAGGGTTTTTGCGCACAAACAAGATGTGAACTACATATGAGAATTCAGAGAGCTTTCAGAGAAATCACATTGAAGAATTCGAAGATTCTGAAGAATTTTTGCAGCCATCGTTGTTGTTGTTCCCGTGTTGTCGTTGGTGTGAAGAAACCGGAGACAACACTTAGTGCATAGTGTTGTTCGACGATTTTCGTTGTTCTTCAATTTAGGCTTATGGGAGTTACATCTGATTTGTTTTATACTCTGATTATTTAGGATGCAAGTTTGATTTCTCAACTTGTTGAGAAATTTAGAATTTAATGTTTTTTCGTAAAATCACTAGTATTAGTTTGTAAGGTGCATGAGACAGTCGATGTAAGAAACAAATCGGTCGGCACATAGTCGATAATTCGTGCTACATAATACAGTCGAGATTCATAACATCATCAGTTGAGATATGAAGCAAATCGATCGGCAAATAGTCAATAATTCATGCTACGTAATGCTGTCGAGATATGAAAAAAATCGATCGACACATAGTCGATAACTCGTGCTACGTAATACAGTCGAGATTCATTACATCATCAGTCGAGACTCGAGATATGAAACAAAATAGTCGTAATTGGTCGAAATTTACTATGACTGTACTACGGTAGGAATGAGTGCAACAAAGTTGACAAACATATGAAAATGTTCATGGATTGATCATATATATCATGATCATGATATCTGAATATCAAACACGAAATATCAAAATCTATAATAGAAAAACCTACAGTAACATTTTCCTCTGCCATTACTTGTTTGTTGTGGAGAAGAAGGAGGTTACGTGGAGGACAGGAACGATGACGACGACGAATGAGGGCTTCAACGGCGGCTCAATAGGGTTCTGTTCCAACAGGCGAAGGTTTTGTAAAAAAATTGAAGAGCAAAAAGGGGGCAATTGAAGTTCAAGTGAAACAGTTAATTACATCAGTCGAGAAATCAATTACCCAGTCGACGAGTTTTAAAATTGTTTTTATCTCATTTTGGAATTTTTTTTATTCAGCTAAATATTTTTACTAAAGGGTAACATTGTCTTTTTCAATCCAAGGTCTATTTGTTCAAATAAAAACAAGAGTGGGTCTATATATATACCTCATTTTTTTTCCGAAAACACAGGGGGTTTTTAGCTCAAAAAAATTTCACTGAGAGTTACTGACTGGAGAGTAAATAAATATCAACTACAAAAAGTAATGGTATTTATATATATTCCTCGTAATCAAAAAAATTTGTGTATTCACCGTTTAAGTTTACAAAAATATCATACCTTAAAATTTTTCTTTTATTAAATTTCTTTACGGATAAATACATATATTTGTATATATAGATATAAATTACATTACATATAAATAAAGTTTCGTGCATCGCACCGTGTAATACTAGTGACTGAAAAAACACGAAGGACACTGAACAGTCACGCGACTGTTCGAGGTCCCAGACTCTTCACACTTCACATACCCTAACTTTTGATTATAAAAGCACAACATCTGGGTTGATTTTGAAACAAACAATTCGAAGTTTAAGTCTACAATATAAGAAAATATGGATGGAGCAAGTTCTTCAAGGTGGTCAAAAACAATGGAGGGTATGCCAGAGGCCTCGAGGATTTCTCAGTTTTACTCCCATTCAGAGCAAAGTTTAACAACCCCATCCCTTTCATCAACCACGGTCATGCGAATAGAGTTATCTTTCAGTCTGAGTATAGCACCCTCAGCAAGAATTTTGTACTGTTACTCAAAAACCAAGAACCTGTTTTTAACACATAAAAAATCCAATTGCTTGCTGAGAGTGCTAAAACCAGTCCAGGACCTGAAGAAATTTGGAGTTGTTCATTTGCCCCCTAGCCCACCCCCCCCACCCCCCCCCCTCTCTCTCTCACTCTAAACACTCCACGTCGATCCTAACAGTTTAGTTCGATGGTTCCAAACCTTTCGGAAGCTAGATTGGAGTTCAGAAGCTTCGGACAGTTCAAAATCTCCGATCCTGAGTTCGAAAGATCCAAACTTTCCCCTGACAGACATCTGATGTGCCTAAACAATGATCAAATACTCGAATGTGAGAGCAAGGGATCACCTAACCAATGGACGAGCTCAAAGTGGGGAGTGAATCAAGAACCATCTTTCAGAGAAATGGTGGTCCGAATCTAAGCTGAAATGCGAGAATAACTGACTAAGGAATGCTCGGCACGGGAGATCATTTCTAATGAGGTTACACCCCTCCTGAAATACTTGATTTCGTATTTCTCAATAGATGCAAACCTTGAGGGAAATTGCCTTGTCGCATTAATGATGGCCTTTTTGATCTCATTCGTATTCCAGTCTTTTGGACAGAGTTAGGTGTGGCCTTTCATTCCTTAGGGAGTGAGAGGGCTAATTCACATTCCTCTTAAATTCAAAATTCAAACTTGTTTTGCTGACATCAAGTTCGGATCCACGGATCCTACTTTGGAGCTTTTGAACTGTCCACTTCGTTTCCTCCGAACTCCTTTGGATGAACATTTTTTAGAGCAAGTTCGGAGCGTCCGAAAGCAACTGGAAAAAATTCAATTAATCTGCATTTTCTCACTTTAAACGATTAGTAACCATAGACAGAGTTTTGAAATCATCAAAACACAATTTTTAGATATATTAATGCATTAAAAACATTAATCTCACCACTCGATAATTATATGTGTTTAAGGCGTAACAAGCCTGACTCTGTTCGCCTCGTGATCTCACTAGCTGAAAACATAAGAGATCAAATTAACGATCATGATCTCACTATTTGACAGTGTTCTAAAAGAAGCCGCCTAGACCCGCTTAGACGCTAGGCGGTTGTCCACATCCTCGCTTTCTTGCTAGGCTATGCCTCTAGGCGTTGTCCGCCTAATCTCCTGCCTAGGCGGCGCCCAAGCCGCCTAGGATAATAGAAATCCACCTAGGCAGTTACTATTTTTTATTAAAAAAATTTAAAAATCAGAAACTAAAAGAGAGACTTGAAGTGAGAAACAAACATAGAAAGAAATAAAAAAGCGCAGAAAATAAAGTCAAGAAAAAAAATTAAATCTCATATTACATATGAAGACTTGATACCTATTAATATTTATGTTGTTGTTGTTTTTGTTGTTTTTGTTGTTATTATTAAAATTTTATAAGATTTTCGTACAAAAACTAAAAAATATAAGATATAAAAATTATATTTTATAGTAAAACTCATAAATATTCCAAGTTATTTATTATTTAGGTTTTAAAAAAAACCGCCTAGGCGGTCGCCTAGGCGACTAGGCTCTAAGCGGTGGGTCGTCGTCCACCTACCGCCTAGCACTTTTTAGAACATTGCTATTTCGAGGTATTTTTATGTGAGATTTACTATCTCTATTTTAAATTTTATTAAAGACTCATTATTCATGAAATTATGTTTTATTATTAATATTTTTTTAATTAGTGTACATTATATATGAACCGTCTGATCTTTTGCATTTTGGTAACCTCAAGCGTTGAGAATCATTACACGAGACTTTGCCTCAAATTTGGGATCTTAGTACTATATGGACTATCACCCATTGATGAGGAAAAATTTTAATTATTTTTTGTTTAATATATATATTTGTGTGTGTGTGTGTGTTTTGATATGTTGTCCACCCACCGTACCAACCTCCGTGCTCACCAATGAGGTGTCATTCAACTACTGCATATACAATTCATCACATCCAATAGTTGAATGACATCTCATTTGTGGGCACGGTGGGTGGGCAGCATATAAAAATTGTATATATATATATATGAGTAATTTTCAGCTGCCCAATCATTCCTGCCCAACTCGTCCCCGACCACTAAAACCCACTACCGGGTTTTAGTTGTTATTTAAAAAAAAAATTGTATCACTAAAACCCACTACCGGGTTTTAGTTGTCGGGGATGAGTTGGGCATCATTGGTTGGGCAACTGAAAATTTATGTATATATATATATATATATATATATATATTTATATATATATATATATATAAGTTTTGATATCATGGCCAAGCACCGTGGGCAACTACATGTGCACCGGTTGACATGGCATTCACTTATTAGATGTACAACATGTCATATCAGCGGATGCATATATATATAGACATACACACATACATACATACGTATATACATACTGTATGAAATACAATAAGTTATTCAATGAGCTTTTAGTTTAAAACTTCTTAAAATTTGTATGGAAATAAATAAAATATGATAATTCCTTGTTTACTCCTTCACTTTAAGTCATTTCTCTGATTTACTCACACAATTTCCTATTTGTTTGGATTTGATTCACCCATTAATTTGATTGTTAAAATGGACGCAATTTTAGCATGTGATAGTCACGTGCAGAAATTACATTTCAACTGTGGACGCTTCTCTTCTTTTCTTCCTATAAAATTGATTTCATTTGGAAACCCTATTTTTTATGTTCCTTACCTTCACAACCCTCTTAGCGGCGGCGGCGCTACCGCTTTCCAACGCTCTTCTATGATATGTAAGTTATCTTCTTTTTTTCCCTTTGATTCTTAATTTATGTGATATGAAAGTTCTTCTCTGAGATGTAATTTCTGAATTATAATTTTGTTAAATGGTTTGGTGAAATTTTAAACAAGATAGTCATTCTACAAGAAGATATCACAAGGAAATAAATGAGTAATAAATGAGAAACAAATAAGTTTATATTTTAATTCCCCACAATGCGATTATCTTTTCAAATGATATGTTTTTTGTTTTAAAAGTTTCCAATGAGATTTTGGAATGTTTTTTTATAAAAATTCTATAACTTTAGTGGAAATATTTGGTTTATATGTTTGACATCTTTCCTGTTTGATCCTAAATATTGTGGCGTTTTCAGCTTAGTCCTAATTAATGTTCCAAAAAATTGGCCGAATCAATACTTCCAATTTAAAGGTTAAAATTATAATGGAGAAAAGACCTAGTTCAGTCCCAGATGACCTCTTTCTCAATTTGGCCTCAAATGATTTGACATTCCTGATTTAGACCGAGACATTTACAAATTTTGACCGATTTTAAGGACAAGATTAACACATGACATGCATGCGATTAGATGTAACCATTAAATTGATGAAAGATTTATTTTGTAAATGTTTAGGATCAAACCGAGAATACCAGTATTTGGACAAAATCAAGAAAGGGGCCAACATTTGCCACTAAGTTGGGTATTTTCCTTTAACTTTAATATAACATTTGGTGCCCACGCAAACAGATATAAACATATATCATCAGCATGGCTCATAGCCAAATTGATCTTCACAAGCATTTCCAGTTCACATTCAAAACACTCCTAAGATTTCTATATAACTTGTTGTCGATATACTTAATTTAATATGTAAGATGTGAGCTTTACATAAATTTTATGGGATCGTATCGTAATTGGGTGTGAGATGTTGCCCTAAGAGTAGTATTCTAATCACATATCGAAGAATCTATATCTCAGCATATGAATATGTTAATGTTGATAGTGTTAATATGACATAACATAGACCATTAAATTCAAGGTTAGAGTAGTGACTTTAGGGTAACTTGAACTCAACATGCAATTAAGATGCCATAAAATTAATTTAAATATCATAATTTTAAGAAATTTTCAATACTTGAGTTGTCTCGTCCCGACCCTAGGTTTGTGCCTGTGCAATTGCACAATGAGCCTCTATAACAAATACTTTGTATCTTTCCCCATTTTACGAAAATTGTTAACCCCAGTCAAGGTTCTCAACCACAAAGCATAATGAAATGTCGAGATAAAGTTTAAAGTTTTACAAGTTTAAATGGATTTAATGAAAAACATTTTTAATTTTTTTAAAATTTTTAATTATATGCTACTGATAAGTGCATTTTGTGTGCATTATTTTGTGATAGGTTTTTATCTATTTTGTGTGCATTCATATTATTTTTATGTATTTTTATGTGTTTTAGTGCATGTGTGTGTATTTCACTCCTCGGGTTAATTTTGTAGAAAAATAAATTGTTGAAGAGTGAATTACGGAGCAGCTTTGTTCAAAAAATCAAATTTAATTTTAGAAAGATCCAAATCCGATCTTCACCGTTCAGAATGAATTCAAGATGTTTTGAAACTGCTGTCCAAATTTCAGCTCGATCCGACGGCTAGATCTCAAGATATGAATTTTTCAAAATTGTTGCTCGCAGCAGAATTTTAGTGTTGCGCGCGCGAGAGAATGGAGCTCGCGCGCGCGCGAGTTGCATGTTCAGACTCTGTTTTTTATTGATACGCGCGCGTGTTTCGGCATCAGTTTTGTTTCGAAAAGTCTTATTTTGTGAAGGAAATTAATTGGTATGGGTTCCGGACCATATATATAGAAGATATAACATATTTTTGGGGGTTCGGAAGTTCCAAAAGGCAGACAACACAGAGGAGGCGGCTACAAGGCTTGGGAGAGAAGATTTCTTCTTTTCTTTTCTTTTATTCTTCTTATTTTTATTTTTGAATTATTGTTTTTAATTATGGAGTAGTTTATTTTCAACCAAGACGGCGTGATTGGGCCGAACAAATTTATGTAGAAAACTTGGATGTTTTTTTGGGATTTTTCAGAATTGATTTTATTTTATTGATTGTCAGATTTATATTTGTATTGTGAATAGTCTGATCAACTGTTTGCTTGCATGTTAATCGATTCCAAGTCAACAGAGGAGGTTTCGATTTTGATCACTTTGCTAATCAACATATTGTAAAACCGACTAAAAATAGAATTCGGTTTCAGTGTGCGGTTTGGGTGTAAACTGAATTTTCATAAATATTTAATGCATTCAAATTTGATTAGAATTACGAAAGATTAATCCGTCAATATTTGAATTGGTTTGATTGTTCTAGAAATAGACCTTAATTTGAACAAGATAGGAGAATTCCCGTGATCTAAGATTAAATCTGAGTCCTGAATCAACTACATGTTACATGATTTGTTCGGTTCCTACGTGTGTCTTGGTTGTCTCGTTTTAATTATTTTTATCTTTAGTTATTTTTATTCTTATTTCTTAAGCAGTTTTTATTTTTAAATTCTTATTTGATTTAAATCAAATTGCTTTTATGATTTTGTTTAGATTAAGCTAAATAATTAATTTTTGCGAATTGACTGCAGTCCATGTGAGATCGATACTTGGACTCTCGGTCCACTTTACTATTACTTGACCTGGTGCGCTTGCTAGTAGATTTTTATCAAACCGATTTTTCCAGTTAAGTTTTTGTCGCCGTTGCCGGGGACTGTTTAGTTAATATTAGGATAGATTATTTTCTTGAGACTAGACATTTTTTTTCCTATTTTTTCGTTCCTTTGTTTATTTTTAAATTTTAATTTTTTTTCTCTTTTTCTTGTGAGGTGCTTGGAGATGGATCATCGACAGGTGTTCACAAGGTTTGGCCAACAATATTTGGAGTTTTTCTATGCTGCTTGGGGGAGATTCAATGATTTGGCGAACAGATTTCGATGCCATAATTTTTCGAACTACGCGCTCACTCAGATGTTTTATGGTGGTTTAGATGAGACTACAAGAAGTTGGGTGTATTATGGAGCTTTGGCCACTGGAAGTCACCTGTTCAGAAGAGATGAAGACAGTGCTATGCACTTGTTAAATGATATGGCGGATTTCGACTACCATTGGCATTGTGATCCTTCATTGCAAGGTTGGAGTCACAAATATTGTAACACCCGGTATTTTTAATTACATAAATCCGCCTGCATAATTAGGATATTTAATTATTTAAATTTATGATTTATGGGTTAAATAATTATGTGAATTATTTATGCATGATTTAATTTATTTTTAAGCATTTAACCCATAATTAGTGATTTTTATGATTTTTAGTATTTTTATTATTTAATCGCGTAGACGGGACCGTGGACGGACGAGATGACAACTTTCCACCCAAATTATTTTATGAGCCTTTTTAGAGCCTTAAAATATTATTTTAAGTTTTATTATCTCAAAATTTTAAGTATTTAATTTTATTTAATTTTAGGGGTCATTTTTATCCAAAATTAGCCAAAATAATGATTTTTAATTATCTTTAAAATTCCCCTAATTCTTAATTTCGGGATTTTATAAATTTTAATTTAAAGTTTCTGATTTAATTTTTATTAGAATGTTTAAATTTTATATTATTCTATTTATTAACTTAAAAACCTATTTCCTTAATTATTGAAACCTAAATCTACCCAACCCCACCCAAACCTCACGTCACTCTCAAACTTCAGCCGTCACCCCCACTCACTTTCTTCATCCTCTCGACCCCAGCAAACCCAGGAAGCCATAGCCAAGGATCGTGAAGCTCCAAGCGTCCCGTATTTGCGTCCCGTCGTCCCGGAACCGTCTCACGCTCGCGTTTCTCGTCGTCTACGGTGAAAGGCATGATTTCTTCTTGAATTTTCGTACCATCTCAGTTATATTAATATGCGTATGGTGTATGTATTAAATTCTTAAAGAAATTTCAGAAAAATATGTTTACCTCTCGGTTGCACACACATAGCGCCTTGTTTTTCATTGACATACACACGTTTTCATGGTTATGGACGGCTAGGGTGCTGGTCAGGGGTTCCTAGGTGGAGGAAGGGTGGTTTGGGCTCGAGTGGCTCGAGTGGTTCGAGCCAAACGAGCCCAAGTTTTGAGCTAGTGCAGTCGGCGGCCATGGTTCGACGCAGGTAAGGGTTTCGTGTTCAGGGGCTTCGGGTTCGTGGTTCCTGGCTGCATGGGGGCTGGGGCCTGGTTAGGTTAGGTCCGCCCGGACGTGGACTACGTCCGGGCGGCGGCGCTCCGGCCAGGGGCGGCCGGAGCCGGCCGGCAGCAGGCCAAGAGGGCCTGCTGCTCACGGCCGAGAGGCAATGGGAGAGGGGGGATCGGGTTGGGCTAGGTTAGGGGTCTGGGTCGGGTCTGAGTGGTCCGGGTCGGGTCAGTTAGGTAGTGGGTCGGGTTAGTGAGTCCGGGTCCGAGTTTGGTGGGCCGGGCTCGAGTATTTTATTTTTAAAGTATTTTACAAATTTATGTGTTTTTGGGTCAAATAAATTGAAATAAAATTATTTGGACTCCCAAATAATTTTATTTGGACTTTTAAAATTTTAATTAAGTTAGTCCATTTATTTTATGGGCTTTTGGGCCCATAAAAGTTAATGGGCCAGTCTTTGGGTTTTTGGGCCCAATGGGCCAGTTTAAGTGTTATTGGGCTTAGTGTAATTTTAATGGGCTTTATTAATTTAATTGGGCTTAGAATAATTATTTGGGCTTAAAGTTTGAAATAATGGGCTTAAGTATGTTAATGGGCCAGTTTTAAGTTAATGGGCTTGAGTGTTAGGGCCAGCAGTCCAGGACCATCCATGAGAAAATTTGCATGTGTCCTGATTATATATTTAATTATTTTTATGCATTGAAGTTATTTTTATATTTATATGTTAGTAAGAAATTAAATTAAATATATAGGATGGACACATATTTTATTCAAGTGCATGCATTCATGAAATATTATTTTATGCATGATTTAATGTTAAGTTGAGCAATAAAATATTTTATGTTGGAAGTTGAAGTAGTGTGACAATTTAAGGGGGACTTGTCCCCATATGATTGAAGGGCAGTTTACTGCCAATTTAAGAGGTGATTCGTCACCGGCCACGTACGTAGGTTTCCACGCTGATCAGTATTTAATGTATGATTTAAGGTTACACTACGGATACAACCATGCGATGTTAGAAAATGAATTGCTCAATAATGTTATGTATAATGTTATTTATGTTTATTTAAGTTAAGTTATGTTATGAAATTTTTAAGCATGCTCATTCATGTATATGTATGTATAGTATTAAATTGGTTTAAATTATTTTAAACCCTTGTTATGTTAGCATGTTGGGCCTCTAGGCTCACTACACTGGTATGGTGCAGGTGAGTACGTTGAGGATGACGTTGTACCCACCGGAGGCGAGGACGTATGAGCATGCATGCAGTGGCCCCGTGACCGTGAAATATTCTGAGTCGCTATGCATGTGATTGTTCTTGTCAGCATGATACATTTTTATTATTTGTCAGTGGTTGTGAGTTTAGAATATTTTATTAACTATTTTCAGTGCATGCAAATTTTATACATTTTATTTATGCAGTATTTTTTTTAATTAAATGTTTGACTCAGATATTTATTTTATTTTTAAGAATGCATTTTTATTTAAGTATTTATTTGTTTATTTATTTAGTTATTTTAAATCTTTTTATTCTGTTCATATACGTATGGGCGTATATGTACAATACTTTATTTAGTAAGTAAGTATAAAAAAAAAAAAAAAAAATTTTCCGCATATTTATTAATTATAGAGTTAGGGTCGTTTCAGTTGGTATCAGAGCACGGTCCTTGGAGGGGTCACTACTGCTATGCGAGCTCAGAAATCCACGCTACCGGTCTGTAAGTTTTAAATGTTTATAGCATGATTTAATTTCTAGAATTTAAGTTAGTATTAATTTCAAAACACTTAGTTATGCATGGCGATTTACGTAAACAAATATGTGGTGGTGCAGAATGCCTCCCAGACAGGTGAATCGACGTGGGAGACCTCCACATCCACCTCCACCTCCACCGCCACCTCAGCAGCACCCTATTACAGCACTGGAGCAGGCCAGTGCCACTATGATGGCGGGTATTACTGCCTTGCTGGAGCAGCAGGCAGCCCGTCCCAGACTGTCCCACGAGGAGGACGTCGCGGAGAGGTTCCAGAAGAAGGGGCCTAAGGAGTTCTTGGGGACCACCGATCCGTTGGTGGCTGAGGGATGGATTCGCTCACTTGAGTCCATCTTTGACTACATGGGGATCACAGACGCCGACAGGGTGAGCTGTGCTACTTATATGATGCGAGGCGATGCAGCCTCATGGTGGGAGGGGGCAGTTAGAGGAGTCCATCTACCGACTCTGACATGGGCTGAGTTTAGGCGTATCTTCTACGCCAAATATTTCACTGAGGATGTGCGCAGTCGCATGATCCGGGAGTTCATGAGTCTCCGTCAGGGGGACAGATCTGTGGTGGAGTACATAAGCCAGTTTGAGAGGGGCTGTCGTTTTGTGCCCATGATTGCCGATAGTCCGCAGGAGAAGCTGCGACAGTTTGTTGAGGGCCTGAAGGCTGAGATCAGGCATGACGTGCGCATGGCAGACGTGTTTACATATGAGTCTGCAGTCAGCAGGGCCTTGCGTTCTGAGGAGGGTCGGAGAGCGATCCAGAGAGAGCAGCAGGGTAAGAGGCAGTTTGTGCAGACAGGGTATCAGCGACCATCTTCGCAGCCTCCTGCGAAGAAGCAATATACAGGGCCGGCTAAGGGCCCGAATCAGCAGCAGAGGCCACAACAGCAGAGGCCGCAGCAGCAGAGGGGCGGGGCCCCTAATGCCATAGCTTATCCTACTTGCCCGAAGTGCCAGAAGATGCATTCGGGACCTTGTCTATTGGGAGCAGGAGTTTGCTACCACTGTAGGGAGCCAGGGCATCAGATAGCTAACTGCCCCAGGAAGAAGAAAACCGCTGGTAGGGTGTTTGTGATGCAGGCTGAGGAGGTAGATCCAGACACCTCCTTGATCACCGGGAGAATTCTAGTTGGAGGCAACTCCACGTTTGCGTTGCTAGATTCAGGGGCTACGCATTCGTTTATCTCCCTGGAGTTTATCAGACGGGTAGGCATCACACCTGAGAGTAGTGACAGCGGGTATGATGTTACTATGCCGTCAGGGCAGATTATGTCTACCTCGAAGGTTATTCGAGGACTGGAGTTAGAGCTGCAGGGACACTCCATTCGAGCAGATGTAGTAGTCTTGCCTTTGAGTGGTTTTGATCTTATTTTGGGTATGGACTGGTTGACAGTCAATGGAGCTTCGATTGATTTTCGTCGGAGATCAGTGTCAGTGAGACCTACAGGGGGCGACCCGTTCACTTTTTATGCATCTCAGAGCAGTGATATTCCTCAGGTGATATCCTATATTCAGGCGAGGAAGTTGTTGAGACGGGGTTGCCAGGGGTTTCTAGCGAGTATTGTCACAACTTCAGAGCCATCTAGCAGATCATTATCAGAGTTAGAGGTGGTTCGTGACTTTCCGGATGTCTTTCCGGAGGATGTGGCAGGAATTCCACCAGTGAGAGAGGTGGAGTTCAGTATTGACTTAGTGCCAGACACCGTGCCTATCTCTAAGGCACCGTACAGGCTTGCTCCTACCGAGATGAAAGAGTTGAAGGAGCAGATACAGGAGTTGTTAGAGAAAGGCTTCGTTCGACCTAGCTTTTCTCCTTGGGGAGCTCCGGTGTTGTTTGTGAAGAAGAAGGATGGCAGTATGAGACTGTGCATCGATTACCGAGAGCTTAACAGAGTCACAGTGAAGAACAAGTATCCACTGCCGAGGATAGAGGACTTGTTTGACCAGTTGCAGGGAGCTTCAGTGTTCTCCAAGATCGATCTGCGATCTGGTTACCATCAGTTGCGTGTTAGGGATGCAGATGTGTCCAAGACTGCTTTCCGGACACGATATGGGCATTACGAGTTCTTGATGATGCCATTTGGGTTGACCAATGCTCCAGCGGTTTTCATGGATCTCATGAACCGAGTCTTTCAGCCATATCTGGATCAGTTCATCATAGTCTTTATTGATGATATTTTGATCTATTCTAGGAGCATCGAGGAGCATAGACAGCACCTTCAGACCGCATTGCAGACTTTGAGGGAGCATCGGTTGTATGCCAAGTTCAGCAAGTGCGAGTTTTGGCTTGAGCAGGTGGCATTTCTTGGCCACATTATTTCGAGAGATGGAGTTGCAGTCGATCAGTCTAAGGTGGAGGCAGTGCAGAATTGGGGCATTCCGAAGAATGCTTCAGAGATTCGCAGTTTCTTGGGTTTGGCCGGATACTACAGGAAGTTCATCAAGGGTTTTTCCTCTATTGCAGTACCCTTGACTTCCTTGACCAAGAAGAATGCGAAGTTTATATGGAGTTCAGACTGTCAGAGGAGCTTCGATCAGCTGAAGGAAGCACTCACTACAGCACCAGTGTTAGCGATGACAGTACCACATGAGGAGTTAGTGGTTTACACCGACGCGTCTAAACTTGGTTTAGGCGCAGTGCTTATGCAGTGTGGTAAGGTTATTGCGTATGCGTCGAGACAGTTGAAGATTCATGAGCAGAACTACCCGACGCATGACTTGGAGTTGGCAGCAGTGGTTTTCGCTTTGAAAATCTGGAGGCACTATCTTTACGGCGAGAAGTGCAAGATTTTCACCGATCACAAGAGCCTCAAGTACTTCTTCACCCAGAAGGAGTTGAACATGAGACAGCGCAGATGGTTGGAGTTGGTGAAGGACTATGATTGTGACATTAGCTACCATCCGGGTAAAGCTAATGTAGTGGCCGATGCTTTGAGTCGGAAGTCATCAGTGGTAACATGTTTGACTGTGCAGTTACCACTACAGACCGAGATTCAGAGATTTGGTTTGGAGTGCTATCCGAGTGGCCATGCACCGAGCTTGTCAGTGTTGACGGTGCAGCCAGTTCTGCGAGATCGGATTAGAGAGGGGCAGTCCACTGATGAGGAGTTACAGCGATGGAGACAGAGAGATGAGGCTAGAGGAAATCTCTTGTATACAGTGGAGGATGGCATCGTTCAGTACCGTGGGAGGATGTGGGTACCGAACGTCGATCAGTTGCGAGCTGAGATTTTGACAGAGGCTCACGCATCTCCGTACTCCATTCACCCCGGAAGTACGAAGATGTACAAGGACTTGCAGCTATTGTATTGGTGGCCCGGGATGAAGAGTGACATCGGGAGAGTGGTGTCAGAGTGCTTGACTTGTCAGCAAGTCAAAGCAGAGCATCAGCGTCCAGCAGGACTTCTTAGACCTCTCCCTATTCCGGAATGGAAATGGGAGAATATTACGATGGACTTTGTAGTTGGCTTACCGAGGAGTACGAGAGGGTGTACAGCGATTTGGGTGATTGTGGATAGACTCACCAAGTCAGCTCATTTCTTGCCGGTAAGGATTAACTACACTTTGACACAGTATGCAGAGCTTTACATCAGAGAGATTGTTAGACTGCATGGCATACCAGTGTCTATTGTGTCAGACAGAGATCCGAGGTTCACCTCAGCGTTTTGGAAGAGTCTGCACACAGCTTTGGGAACTAGGCTTTTGTTCAGTACAGCATTTCATCCCCAGACAGATGGCCAGTCTGAGAGAGTGATCCAGGTTCTCGAGGATCTTCTGAGAGCTTGTGTTATCGATTTTCGAGGATCTTGGGAGACTAGACTGCCTTTAGTGGAGTTTACCTATAACAACAGCTTTCAGTCGTCTATAGGTATGGCTCCATATGCAGCACTTTATGGGAGGAGATGCAGATCTCCGGTGCATTGGGATGAGGTTG
This sequence comes from Henckelia pumila, assembly GCF_033568475.1. NCBI lineage: Eukaryota > Viridiplantae > Streptophyta > Magnoliopsida > Lamiales > Gesneriaceae > Henckelia > Henckelia pumila. Next base: position 16,568,502 of record NC_133123.1, on the reverse strand, counting down.
GAGAGAGGATTTTGTTGGGTCCGGAGATTGTGCAGCAGACAGCTGACATTGTGACGCAGATTCGAGACAGGATGAGGACAGCGCAGAGTCGGCAGAAGAGTTATGCGGATGCCAGACGACGCGATTTGGAGTTCGCGGTAGGTGATCACGTATTCTTGAAGGTGTCACCTATGAAGGGAGTAGCGCGTTTTGGGCGGAGAGGCAAGCTTAATCCGAGATACATAGGGCCATTCGAGATCTTGGAGCGAGTTGGCACGTTGGCCTATCGTTTAGCTCTACCTCCAGGGCTAGCGGCAGTGCACAACGTATTTCATGTATCCATGCTTCGGAGATATGTTTCCAACCCGTCGCATGTGTTGGATTTTGAGCCCTTACAGTTGCCACCAGATCTTGTTTACGAGGAGAGACCAGTGCGGATTTTGGCTAGAGAGGAGCGGAGGCTTAGGACGCGGGTCATACCGATGGTCAGAGTCCAGTGGCTGAATCACTCGGAGGAGGAAGCTACTTGGGAGACCGAGGCAGACATGAGGACTCGCTACCCGGAGTTGTTCGGGTAAGTACCTTAATTTCGAGGACGAAATTCAATTTAAGGGGGGGAGAATTGTAACACCCGGTATTTTTAATTACATAAATCCGCCTGCATAATTAGGATATTTAATTATTTAAATTTATGATTTATGGGTTAAATAATTATGTGAATTATTTATGCATGATTTAATTTATTTTTAAGCATTTAACCCATAATTAGTGATTTTTATGATTTTTAGTATTTTTATTATTTAATCGCGTAGACGGGACCGTGGACGGACGAGATGACAACTTTCCACCCAAATTATTTTATGAGCCTTTTTAGAGCCTTAAAATATTATTTTAAGTTTTATTATCTCAAAATTTTAAGTATTTAATTTTATTTAATTTTAGGGGTCATTTTTATCCAAAATTAGCCAAAATAATGATTTTTAATTATCTTTAAAATTCCCCTAATTCTTAATTTCGGGATTTTATAAATTTTAATTTAAAGTTTCTGATTTAATTTTTATTAGAATGTTTAAATTTTATATTATTCTATTTATTAACTTAAAAACCTATTTCCTTAATTATTGAAACCTAAATCTACCCAACCCCACCCAAACCTCACGTCACTCTCAAACTTCAGCCGTCACCCCCACTCACTTTCTTCATCCTCTCGACCCCAGCAAACCCAGGAAGCCATAGCCAAGGATCGTGAAGCTCCAAGCGTCCCGTATTTGCGTCCCGTCGTCCCGGAACCGTCTCACGCTCGCGTTTCTCGTCGTCTACGGTGAAAGGCATGATTTCTTCTTGAATTTTCGTACCATCTCAGTTATATTAATATGCGTATGGTGTATGTATTAAATTCTTAAAGAAATTTCAGAAAAATATGTTTACCTCTCGGTTGCACACACATAGCGCCTTGTTTTTCATTGACATACACACGTTTTCATGGTTATGGACGGCTAGGGTGCTGGTCAGGGGTTCCTAGGTGGAGGAAGGGTGGTTTGGGCTCGAGTGGCTCGAGTGGTTCGAGCCAAACGAGCCCAAGTTTTGAGCTAGTGCAGTCGGCGGCCATGGTTCGACGCAGGTAAGGGTTTCGTGTTCAGGGGCTTCGGGTTCGTGGTTCCTGGCTGCATGGGGGCTGGGGCCTGGTTAGGTTAGGTCCGCCCGGACGTGGACTACGTCCGGGCGGCGGCGCTCCGGCCAGGGGCGGCCGGAGCCGGCCGGCAGCAGGCCAAGAGGGCCTGCTGCTCACGGCCGAGAGGCAATGGGAGAGGGGGGATCGGGTTGGGCTAGGTTAGGGGTCTGGGTCGGGTCTGAGTGGTCCGGGTCGGGTCGGTTAGGTATTGGGTCGGGTTAGTGAGTCCGGGTCCGAGTTTGGTGGGCCGGGCTCGAGTATTTTATTTTTAAAGTATTTTACAAATTTATGTGTTTTTGGGTCAAATAAATTGAAATAAAATTATTTGGACTCCCAAATAATTTTATTTGGACTTTTAAAATTTTAATTAAGTTAGTCCATTTATTTTATGGGCTTTTGGGCCCATAAAAGTTAATGGGCCAGTCTTTGGGTTTTTGGGCCCAATGGGCCAGTTTAAGTGTTATTGGGCTTAGTGTAATTTTAATGGGCTTTATTAATTTAATTGGGCTTAGAATAATTATTTGGGCTTAAAGTTTGAAATAATGGGCTTAAGTATGTTAATGGGCCAGTTTTAAGTTAATGGGCTTGAGTGTTAGGGCCAGCAGTCCAGGACCATCCATGAGAAAATTTGCATGTGTCCTGATTATATATTTAATTATTTTTATGCATTGAAGTTATTTTTATATTTATATGTTAGTAAGAAATTAAATTAAATATATAGGATGGACACATATTTTATTCAAGTGCATGCATTCATGAAATATTATTTTATGCATGATTTAATGTTAAGTTGAGCAATAAAATATTTTATGTTGGAAGTTGAAGTAGTGTGACAATTTAAGGGGGACTTGTCCCCATATGATTGAAGGGCAGTTTACTGCCAATTTAAGAGGTGATTCGTCACCGGCCACGTACGTAGGTTTCCACGCTGATCAGTATTTAATGTATGATTTAAGGTTACACTACGGATACAACCATGCGATGTTAGAAAATGAATTGCTCAATAATGTTATGTATAATGTTATTTATGTTTATTTAAGTTAAGTTATGTTATGAAATTTTTAAGCATGCTCATTCATGTATATGTATGTATTAGTATTAAATTGGTTTAAATTATTTTAAACCCTTGTTATGTTAGCATGTTGGGCCTCTAGGCTCACTACACTGGTATGGTGCAGGTGAGTACGTTGAGGATGACGTTGTACCCACCGGAGGCGAGGACGTATGAGCATGCATGCAGTGGCCCCGTGACCGTGAAATATTCTGAGTCGCTATGCATGTGATTGTTCTTGTCAGCATGATACATTTTTATTATTTGTCAGTGGTTGTGAGTTTAGAATATTTTATTAACTATTTTCAGTGCATGCAAATTTTATACATTTTATTTATGCAGTATTTTTTTTAATTAAATGTTTGACTCAGATATTTATTTTATTTTTAAGAATGCATTTTTATTTAAGTATTTATTTGTTTATTTATTTAGTTATTTTAAATCTTTTTATTCTGTTCATATACGTATGGGCGTATATGTACAATACTTTATTTAGTAAGTAAGTATAAAAAAAAAAAAAAAAAATTTTCCGCATATTTATTAATTATAGAGTTAGGGTCGTTTCAAATATCCTCCAGAATTCAACTCCACAAATTTTGCGAACCAACCACCGGAGCATCAAGAAGAGTGTGTAGGGTATTTTGAGGATCATGTGGCTCAGTTGGAGAATTTTGTGAAAAGGCAGGAAGAGACAAACCAGTTCTTCGAAAACCGCATCTAATTTTTGAGTCTTTTGGATGAACAGATTGCGCTTCATAGAGAACCAGTTTCTAAGATCTGCCAAGAGCGTGAAGTAATTGAGCCAGAGCATGAGGAAATAATTTTTGAGGAATCTTCTTGTGAGGATGAATCAAAAGTGACAATGAAGGAGGAAGAAACATACAAGATTACAGATTTTACCTCGTCAATGGTCGTTCCATGTACACCGTTAGAAGATTTCTTCTTTCCATTGACGCCACCTCCAACATATTCCATTTTCTATAAGCTTCAGCCTAGATTCTGAAACGACCCTAACTCTATAATTAATAAATAAATATGCGGAATTTTTTTTTTATACTTACTAAATAAAATATGTACATATATGCCCATACATATATGCACAGAATAAAAAGATTTAAAAATAAATAAATAAATAAATAACTCAAATAAAAATGCATTCCTTAATAAAATAAATATCTGAGTCAAATATTGAATTAAAATACTGCATAAATAAAATGATTAAAGTTTGCATGCACTGAAAATATTTAAATAAAATATTCCAAACCACAACCACTGAAAAATAATTAAAATGTATAACATGCTGAAGTATTCAAAACATGCGATGTGACTCAGACATCTATCACGGTCACGGGGATCACTGCCAGTCTGCTCATACGTCCTCGCCTCCGGTGGGTACTACATCCTCTACGTACTCACCTGCATCATACCAGTGTAGTGAGCCTAGAAGCCCAACATGCTAACATAACAAGGATTTAAAATAATTTAAATCACTTTAATACTAATACATAACATATACATGAATGAGCATGCTTAAAATAACATCACGACATAACATAACTTAAATTAACTTAAATATCATAATCATACATAATACATAAACATTGTTGAGCAAATTATTTTCTAACATCGCATGGTTGTATCCATAGTGTAACCTTAAATCATACATCAAATACTGATCAGCGTGGAAACCAACGTACGTGGCGGTGACGAATCACCTCTTAAATTGGCAGTAAACTGCCCTTCAATAGTTCACATATGGGGACGAGTCCCCCTTAAATTGTCACACTACTTCAACTTCCAACATAAAATATTTTCTTTTTGCTCAACCTTAAACATTAAATCATGCATAAAAATTATTTCATGAGTGCATGTACTTAAATAAAATATGTGTCCTTCATATATATTTAATTTAATTTCATACTAACATATAAATATTAAAAATAACTCCCATGCATCAAATAATTAAATATATATTCAGGACACATGCAAATTTCTCATGGATTGTACTGGACTGCTGGCCCTAACACTCAAGCCCATTTACTGAAACTGGCCCATTAACACTGAAACTGGCCCATTAACATGCTTAAGCCCAATAAAATTATTCTAAGCCCAATTAAAATTAATTAAAGCCCAATAACACAATTCTGGCCCAATGGGCCCAAAAGCCCAAAGACTGGCCCAATAACTTTCATGGGCCCTAAAGCCCATAAAAATTGGTGGGCTCACTTAATTAATTTAAATAAGCCCAAATAATTAAATTCAACCCAAAATAATTAAATGAAGCCCAATAAAATTTTAAGATTTAATTAGGCCCATTAAACCTTTAATTAAACTTAAAACTTAAAAATTAAAATACCCGAGCCCGACTAACTTTACCCGAACTCGGACCAACCCGACTTGACCCACTACTAACCAGACCCGACCCATCCCCACAACTCGACCCGGATCCACCCCGCAAACCCTAACCCGAACCCCTCTCTCTCTCGGCTGCACCCTTCTGCGCGCAGCAGCCCCCGCCCCAGCCCGGCCACGCCTGGCCGAACCACTGCCGGCAGGACCTTCCCAGGGTCCTGCCGGTCCTAACCTATGCACCCACCAGCCCCCTACCAGCCCTGCATGGCCGCCCGCTCAGCCCTTCCATTGAACCCTAAACTGTCAACTAAGGGGCCGATCTGCCTCCAGCACCCACCTGGGCTCGTTTGGCTCGAACCCCTCGAGTCACTCGAGCCTAGACCACCCACACACGACCTAGGGAGCCTTGACCAGCAGCTGGATGCACCATGGTTGAAGAAAACGTGTGCATGCTTAGATCAAATCAAAGAACAAAACGCAACCAACAATCCAAATCGATTCTTCTGAAAAGTCTTGCAAGTTTTCGATGCACACTCAACACACACATAATAGATACTGATATAGTGCGAAGAAGAGAAAGAAACATGCCTTGCACCGGAGTTTGAAGAGTTAAAGGCGCGTGGGACGATTCCGGGACGACGGGACGACGACGACTTGCTTTGGACCTTCAAAAATGTGGCTATGGTGTTCTTCCTTGGGGCTGCTCGGTTGAGGAAGATGATGAGCAGTAGGGGTGGGCGGCTGATGGCTTTGGGCGTGGGGTTTGGGTAGATTAGGTTTTGTTTTTGTTTTAATTAAAATATAGGTTAATTAAATATAGATAAAAGGTTTTAAATATAAAAATATACAACTTAAACTTTCAAATAAAAGTTAAAATCTGATAACTCAATTTAAAATCCCGAAATTACAATTTTATGGGAATTTTAAAAAATAATTAAAAGTCATTAAAATGGCTAAATTTGGATAAAAATGGACTCCTAAAATTATATAAAATTAAATACTAAAAATATTGAGGAAATAAAACTCAAAATAATATTTTTGGGCTCTAAAAAGACTCATAAAATAATTTGGATAGAAAGTTGTCATCTCGTCCGTCCACGGTCCCGTCTACGCGATCAAAAACAATTAAATACTAAAAATCATAAAAATCACTAATTATGGGTTAAATGCTTAAAAATAATTTAAATCATGCACAAATAATTCACATAATTATTTAACCCATAAATCTAAAATTTAAATAATTAAATTCCCTAATTATGCATGCGGATTTACGTATTTAAAATACCGGGTGTTACAATTTTCCCCCCCTTAAACTGAATTTCGTCCTCGAAATTAAAGCACTTACCCGAACAACTCCGGGTAGCGAGTCCTCATGTCTGCCTCGGTCTCCCAAGTAGCTTCCTCCTCTGAGTGATTCAGCCACTGGACTCTGACCATCGGTATGATCCGCGTCCTAAGCCTCTGCTCCTCCCTAGCCAAGATCCGCACTGGCCTCTCCTCATACACTAGATCTGGTGGCATCTGCAGGGGCTCGAAATCCAACACATGCGACGGGTTAGAAACATATCTCCGAAGCATGGATACATGGAAAACGTTGTGCACTGCCGCTAGCCCTGGTGGTAGAGCTAAACGGTAGGCCAACGTGCCAACTCTCTCCAAGATCTCGAATGGCCCTATATACCTCGGATTAAGCTTGCCTCTCCGGCCAAAACGCACTACTCCCTTCATAGGTGACACCTTCAGGAATACGTGATCACCTACAGCGAACTCCAAATCTCGTCGTCTGGTATCTGCATAACTCTTCTGACGACTCTGAGCAGTCCTCATCCGATCTCGAATCTGAGTCACAATGTCAGCTGTCTGCTGCACAATCTCAGGACCCAGTAAAATCCGCTCACCAACCTCATCCCAATGCACAGGAGATCTGCATCTCCTCCCATACAATGCTGCATAAGGAGCCATACCTATAGACGACTGAAAATTGTTGTTATAGGTAAACTCCACTAATGGCAGTCTAGTCTCCCAAGAGCCCTGAAAATCAATGACACAAGCTCTCAGAAGATCATCGAGAACCTGGATCACTCTCTCAGACTGACCATCTGTCTGGGGATGGAATGTTGTGCTGAACAAAAGTCTAGTCCCCAATGCTGTGTGCAGACTCTTTCAAAACGCAGATGTGAATCTCGGATCTCTGTCTGACACAATCGACACTGGTATGTCATGCAGTCTAACAATCTCCTTGATGTAAAGCTCTGCATACTGTGTCAATGAGTAGGTAGTCCTCACCGGCAAGAAATGAGCTGACTTAGTGAGTCTATCTACAATCACCCAAATCGCTGTGCAACCTCTGGCACTCCTTGGTAAGCCTACCACAAAGTCCATCGTAATATTATCCCATTTCCATTCCGAAATAGGAAGAGGTCTAAGAAGTCCTGCTGGACGCTGATGCTCTGCCTTGACTTGCTGACAAGTCAAGCACTCTGACACCACTCTCCCGATGTCACTCTTCATCCCGGGCCACCAATACAATAGCTGCAAATCTTTGTGCATCTTCGTACTTCCGGGGTGAATGGAGTACGGAGATGTGTGAGCCTCTGCTAAAATCTCAGCTCTCAACTGATCGAAGTTCGGTACCCACATCCTACCACGGTACTAAACGATACCATCCACTACTGTATACAAGAGGTTACCCCTAGCCTCATCTCTCTGTCTCCATCGCTGCAACTCCTCATCAGTAGACTGTTCATCCCTGATCCGATCTCGCAGAACTGGCTGCACCGTCAACACTGACAAGCTTGGTGCATGACCACTCGGATAACACTCCAAGTCAAATATCTGAATCTTGCTCTGTAGTGGTAACTGTACGGTCAAACATGAGACCACTGACGACTTCCGACTCAAAGCATCTGCTACTACATTAGCTTTACCCGGATGGTAGCTAATGTCACAGTCATAATCTTTCACCAACTCCAACCATCGGCGCTGTCTCATGTTCAACTCCTTCTGTGTGAAAAGTACTTGAGACTCTTGTGGTCTGTGAAAATCTTGCACTTCTCGCCATACAGATAGTGCCTCCAGATTTTCAAAGCGAAAACCACTGCTGCTAACTCCAAGTCATGCGTCGGGTAATTCTGCTCATGAACCTTCAGCTGCCTCGACGCATACGCAATAACCTTGCCACACTGCATAAGTACTGCGCCTAAACCCAGCTTAGACGCGTCGGTGTACACCACTAACTCCTCATGTGGTACTGTCACTGCTAACACCGGTGCAGTAGTGAGTGCTTCCTTCAGCTGATCAAAGCTCCTCTGACAGTCTGAAATCCAGATAAACTTCGCATTATTCTTGGTTAAGGAAGTCAAGGGTACTGCAATAGAGGAAAAACCCTTGATGAACTTCCTATAATATCCTGCCAAACCCAAGAAACTGCGAATCTCCGAAGCATTCTTCGGAATACCCCAATTCTGCACTGCCTCAACCTTCGACTGCTCCACTGCAATCCCATCTCTCGAAATAATGTGGCCAAGAAATGCCACCTGCTCGAGCCAAAACTCGCACTTGCTGAACTTGGCATACAACCGATGCTCCCTCAAGGTCTGCAAGGCTGTCTGTAGATGCTGTCTATGCTCCTCAATGCTCCTAGAGTAGATCAAGATATCATCAATGAAGACTATGATGAACTGATCTAGATACGGCTGAAAAACTCGGTTCATGAGATCCATGAAAACCGTTGGAGCATTGGTCATCCCAAATGGCATCACTAGGAACTCGTAATGCCCATACCGTGTCCGGAAAGCAGTCTTGGACACATCTGCCTCTCTAACTCGTAGCTTATGGTAACCAGATCGCAGGTCGATCTTGGAGAACACAGAAGCTCCCTGCAACTGATCAAATAAATCCTCTATCCTCGGCAGTGGATACTTGTTCTTCACTGTGACCCTATTGAGCTCTCGGTAATCGATGCACAATCTCATACTGCCATCCTTCTTCTTCACAAATAACACCGGAGCTCTCCATGGAGAAAAGCTAGGACGAACAAAGCCTTTATCTAATAGCTCCTGAATCTGCTCCTTCAACTCTTTCATTTCGGTAGGAGCAATTCTGTACGGTGCCTTAGAGATAGGCATGGTGTCTGGCAATAAGTCGATGCTGAACTCCACATCTCTCACAGGTGGAATTCCTGCAACATCCTCCGGAAAGACATCCAGAAAATCACGAACCACCTCTATCTCTGATAATGATCTGCTAGATGGTTCTGAGGTCGTGACAATACTCGCTAGAAACCCCTGACAACCCCGTCTCAACAACTTCCTCGCCTGAATAAGAGATATCACCCGAGGAAAATCACTGCTCTGAGATGCATGGAAAGTAAACGGGTCACCCCCTGACGGTTTCACTGACACAGACCTCCGACGAAAATCAATCGAAGCTCCATTGACTGTCAACCAGTCCATACCCAAAATCAAATCAAAGCCACTCAATGGCAAAACCACCACATCTGCTCGAATGGAGTGTCCCTGAAGCTCCAACTCCAGTCCTCGAATAACCTTCGAGGTAGAAATAATCTGCCCTGACGGCATAGTAACATCATACCCACTATCAATAATCTCAGGTGTGATGCCTATCCGCCTGATAAACTCCAGGGAGATAAACGAATGCGTAGCCCCTGAATCTAGCAACGCAAACGTGGAGTTGCCTCTAACTAGAATTCTCCCTGCACGCAGAAAATTCCCAACAATTTCATACCATTACCAAACTTTTCCCAATGAGTCACTACTAACCCTTAATTCTAATCACAAGTAAAACATGCTTCTTATTCTAACATGCAAATAGATAACCCAAAGAACAACAATTCCATAAAGAAAAATGAAATTCTTAACCAAAGAAACAATTATAAAATACTAGGGATAAGATATACAGGTGATCAAGGAGGTGTCTGGGTCTGCCTCCTCTGCCTGCATGACGAACACTCTACCAGCAGTGTTCTTCTTCCTTGGGCAGTTAGCTATCTGATGCCCTGGCTCTCTGCAGTGGTAACAAACTCCTGCTCCCAACAGACAAGGTCCCGAATGCATCTTGTGACACTTCGGGCAAGTAGGAAAACCTATAGCATTAGGGGCCCCGCCCCTCTGCTGCTGCGGCCTCTGCTGCGGATTCGGGCCCTTAGCCGGCCCAATAAACTGCTTCTTCGCAGGAGGCTGCGAAGATGGTCGCTGATACCTCGACTGAAACTGTCTCTTCCCCTGCTGCTCTCGCTGCATCTCTCTCCTACCCTCCTCTGACCTCAGTGCTCTACTAACTGCCGCCTCATATGTAGCGACGTCCATCATACGTACGTCGTGCTTAATATCCGCTCTCAGTCCCTCCACAAACTGTCTTATCTTCTCTGGTGGACTGTCTGCAATCAGAGGCACAAAATGACAGCCCCGCTCGAACTGGCTCAGGTACTCCACAACAGACCTGTCCCCCTGCCGGAGAGTCATAAACTCCCGGATCATGCGAATCCTCACATCCTCCGTGAAATACTTGGCGTAGAAGACACGCCTGAACTCCGCCCAAGACAGTGTAGGGAGGTGTACTCCCCTGGCAGCACCCTCCCACCAAAGAGCTGCGTCTCCCCTCAATATATACGTCGCACAGTTCACCCTGTCCGCATCTGTGATCCCCATATAAGCAAAGATGGACTCCAAAGAACGAATCCACCCCTCAGCCACCAATGGATCGGTGGTACCAAGGAACTCCTTCGGCCCCTTCTTCTGGAATCGCTCAGCTACGTCCTCCTCATGGGACATTCTGGGACGTGAAGCCTGCTGCTCTAACAGAGCCGTAACTCCTGCCATCAAGGTAGCATTGGCCTGCTCCAATGCTGCAAGTGGGTTCTGCGGAGGTGGAGGTGGAGGTGTAGGTGGAGATCCCCCACGTCTGTTCATCGGTCTGGGAGGCATTCTGCACCACCACATATTTCTTTACATAAATCTCCATGCATAACTAAGTGGTTTAAAAGTAATGCTAACTTAAATCCTTAAAAAAATAAATCATACTATAAACACTTAAAACTTACAGACCGATAGCGTGGATTTCTGAGCTCGCATAGCAGTAATGACCCCTCCAAGAATCGTGCTCTGATACCAACTGAAACGACCCTAACTCTATAATTAATAAATAAATATGCGGAATTTTTTTTTTTATACTTACTAAATAAAATATGTACATATATGCCCATACATATATGCACAGAATAAAAAAATTTAAAAATAAATAAATAAATAAATAACTCAAATAAAAATGCATTCCTTAATAAAATAAATATCTGAGTCAAATATTGAATTAAAATACTGCATAAATAAAATGATTATAGTTTGCATGCACTGAAAATATTTAAATAAAATATTCCAAACCACAACCACTGAAAAATAATTAAAATGTATAACATGCTGAAGTATTCAAAACATGCGATGTGACTCAGACATCTATCACGGTCACGGGGATCACTGCCAGTCTGCTCATACGTCCTCGCCTCCGGTGGGTACTACATCCTCTACGTACTCACCTGCATCATACCAGTGTAGTGAGCCTAGAAGCCCAACATGCTAACATAACAAGGATTTAAAATAATTTAAATCACTTTAATACTAATACATAACATATACATGAATGAGCATGCTTAAAATAACATCACGACATAACATAACTTAAATTAACTTAAATATCATAATCATACATAATACATAAACATTGTTGAGCAAATTATTTTCTAACATCGCATGGTTGTATCCATAGTGTAACCTTAAATCATACATCAAATACTGATCAGCGTGGAAACCAACGTACGTGGCGGTGACGAATCACCTCTTAAATTGGCAGTAAACTGCCCTTCAATAGTTCACATATGGGGACGAGTCCCCCTTAAATTGTCACACTACTTCAACTTCCAACATAAAATATTTTCTTTTTGCTCAACCTTAAACATTAAATCATGCATAAAAATTATTTCATGAGTGCATGTACTTAAATAAAATGTGTCTCCTTCATATATATTTAATTTAATTTCATACTAACATATAAATATTAAAAATAACTCCCATGCATCAAATAATTAAATATATATTCAGGACACATGCAAATTTCTCATGGATTGTACTGGACTGCTGGCCCTAACACTCAAGCCCATTTACTTAAATCTGGCCCATTAACACTGAAACTGGCCCATTAACATGCTTAAGCCCAATAAAATTATTCTAAGCCCAATTAAAATTAATTAAAGCCCAATAACACAATTCTGGCCCAATGGGCCCAAAAGCCCAAAGACTGGCCCAATAACTTTCATGGGCCCTAAAGCCCATAAAAATTGGTGGGCTCACTTAATTAATTTAAATAAGCCCAAATAATTAAATTCAACCCAAAATAATTAAATGAAGCCCAATAAAATTTTAAGATTTAATTAGGCCCATTAAACTTTTAATTAAACTTAAAACTTAAAAATTAAAATACCCGAGCCCGACTAACTTTACCCGGACCCGGACCAACCCGAATTGACTCACTACTAACCAGACCCGACCCAGCCCCACAACTCGACCCGGATCCACCCCGCAAACCCTAACCCGAACCCCTCTCTCTCTCGGCTGCACCCTTCTGCGCGCAGCAGCCCTTTCAGGGCTGCTGCCGCCCTAGCCCGGCCACGCCTGGCCGGACCACCACCGGCAGGACCTTCCCAGGGTCCTGCCGGTCCTAACCTATGCACCCACCAGCCCCCTACCAGCCCTGCATGGCCGCCCGCTCAGCCCTTCCATTGAACCCTAAACTGTCAACTAAGGGGCCGATCTGCCTCCAGCACCCACCTGGGCTCGTTTGGCTCGAACCCCTTGAGTCACTTGAGCCCAGACCACCCACACACGACCTAGGGAGCCTTGACCAGCAGCTGGATGCACCATGGTTGAAGAAAACGTGTGCATGCTTAGATCAAATCAAAGAACAAAACGCAACCAACAATCCAAATCGATTCTTCTGAAAAGTCTTGCAAGTTTTCGATGCACACTCAACACACACATAATAGATACTGATATAGTGCGAAGAAGAGAAAGAAACATGCCTTGCACCAGAGTTTGAAGAGTTAAAGGCGCGTGGGACGATTCCGGGACGACGGGACGACGACGACTTGCTTTGGACCTTCAAAAACGTGGCTATGGTGTTCTTCCTTGGGGCTGATCGGTTGAGGAAGATGATGAGCAGTAGGGGTGGGCGGCTGATGGCTTTGGGCGTGGGGTTTGGGTAGATTAGGTTTTGTTTTTGTTTTAATTAAAATATAGGTTAATTAAATATAGATAAAAGGTTTTAAATATAAAAATATACAACTTAAACTTTCAAATAAAAGTTAAAATCTGATAACTCAATTTAAAATCCCGAAATTACAATTTAAGGGAATTTTAAAAATAATTAAAAGTCATTAAAATGGCTAAATTTGGATAAAAATGGACTCCTAAAATTATATAAAATTAAATACTAAAATATTGAGGAAATAAAACTCAAAATAATATTTTTGGGCTCTAAAAAGACTCATAAAATAATTTGGATAGAAAGTTGTCATCTCGTCCGTCCACGGTCCCGTCTACGCGATCAAAAACAATTAAATACTAAAAATCATAAAAATCACTAATTATGGGTTAAATGCTTAAAAATAATTTAAATCATGCACAAATAATTCACATAATTATTTAACCCATAAATCTAAAATTTAAATAATTAAATTCCCTAATTATGCATGCGAATTTACGTATTTAAAATACCGGGTGTTACAGATTCGGAGTCTCCTTGCAAAAGAAAAAGTTCATGCCGAGTGTTGTTGGACCGACAAGATTCCCATGCATATATCACGCCAAGCTTGAGGGCGAAGGAAATCAAGACTCATACGTAGAGCCGTATGATTCTTACTATGGGCGGAAGCCGCTCTTTGATGATTGCTTCTGCATAGTCGGACATTAGACTATAAATTTAGCGCTGACTGGGAGGCAACCCAGTGTTCTTTCCCTTGTTTTTTATTTTATTTTTGGTATTTGTTTTTTTATTTAATTTTTACTTCTTTCCCATTCCAGTTTTCCGAGCCTGCCGATATACACAGTCTGTTGTTGTTGTCCCAGCTGATACTGTCAAGAAGGAAGAGGATGAATCAAAAACCAGGGGAGTGTAATTTTTGTTCTCATTGTGTTTTTTGTTCGTCTTTGCATTTGTGTGTTTGTTATGCATTTTGTTCATTGTTCTGAAGCATTGAGAGCAATGCTTTGGATAAGTATGGGGGGTAGACTATTTTATTGCATTGTTTGTTATGTTTGTGTTGCATCTGTCATGTTTTGTGTTTGTTTGCATCTAGTATGTTTTTGTTGTTGTTTGTTTTGTCTTGCATGAGTAGGATGAGTCATAATAGCCAATGATGATGAAGTTTATTTGAAAATTTTTTATTTTGAAAAAAATTTCTCTTGACTTGACATGAGAAACTGTAGGTTGAACCGTGAATATTTATAAGCACTTGTGTTAGACCAGTGGAGTGTAACGATAGATTTGATGAAGTTTCTGTCTGTTTGACCATTGCACGGAAATAGGTGGTTTGTAGATCTTGATTGTGTTCAATGAATTTTGATGAGGATCTAGTTTACACTTATGATCTTGGGCGCACCTAGAAAAAAAAAAATTTACAACTCCATCCGGGCTTGGACAATGATTGAAATCCTAATCATTGCTCCATAGCTAAGTTTGCGGGTAAAATGGGGTTGATGCTCCATCCGGGCTATAGACGAGGGAATTTAAAAATATATATATTTTTCGTATCCTAGCCAGTTATAGCTAAGTCAGCAGGTAATTATTGGGGCTAAAGCAATACCGGGTGCAAAATCCGGAGGTGTGTAATTCATTATCTCAAGGGAGGTGGGTTTAGTCTAGAAGTCGTTGGAAGGAATGGGCACTTGAAGAGTGAAACTTGCACTAATTTTTCATAGGTCGCTAAGCAGTTTTGAAATGAATTCGGTCTAAGTTGTATGAAACTGGAATGACAGTTCTGTTGGAAAACGGTGTTCAGATCAATTAAGAATTGATACCCGGTTCAGCGGAAGTTTAAAAGTTTATTTTATTATATCGAACGATTCCATATATGGGTATCAAAACTTTTACGATTAAATTTTTTCAAGTAAAAATAAAACACAGTTAAATTTTTACCTCGTCAAGCAAAGGCTTGATCGTGGACTCCAATAGAATTTAATCTGCTCTTCTTGTAAATCTCGGGAACCGATGACAGTCACGATCTAACTCCGGAATTAGGTCCACGAATGAAAAATAGAAACTCTCTGATTGACTGCACTAGAAATCAATAAGAAGTTTTACGTAGAGAATAAACAGATATGATCTGTTAATTCAATTTGTAATTTTCACAAAAATCACAAGTCGAATTTTCTCCAAAAGGGACAGAGGAATTTTCGAAAAACCTCTTGAATAATATAGACTGATTTTCGAAAATTGCTAGACTGAAATCTTGTGTAATTTTCGAACACAGTACATATATTTATAGATAATTTCCAGACTAGATTAAGTTATAATTGCGTTAGGACTCTAACTGCTTAGGGCCCACAATCCATAACTTAAGCCCAACAAGCCAAGCCCGTTGTTCTAGAAATTAATATAAAATTCATCGTGACTCCGATTGATAAACTGATTTTACCAATGTGCACAGAAACTATTTTTGCATCTTTTAAAGTCAAGATAATTTTTCTGAATCCGAATTCAGTGATTTCCAAAAATGCCCATCCCTATGTCATTTTAGGAAATCCCACTTCCTTTAGTTAAGAAGTCCAACTTCTCTTTCATTAAATTTAACTCTTTAAATTTAACTATCTCTACGGGGTTTTAGTAATCCATTACTTGTGTAACCCTCAATGGTTCAGGAATACAGCTAGCCGTGGGCTCACAACTCCTTGTGACTCGGAACAACAATTTCCGACTTACCCATCGAATCATGGTAAGAGCGCCTAGCAACATCGCCCCATGATTCCCTAGGTATTACTGATAGTGCCTGCAAGAACCAGTAGATTTTGGTTAGCGTACAGTACGGTCCCTTCATCCATATATCCCGATCGAATCAACAACCATTGGTATATCGAGAGTCATTCGAGATTCGATAACTATGCATAACATCTTGGAGATCTATTAGTGACATCTCATGTGTTACTAGGAACACCAAGTAACCTAAAACACATCATGTACTCTGGCCAGAGATTCGTCACACTAATATCTCCTCAGATCGCATAGGATATCCACACTCGCGAGTATGTGGTGAATCCTTGACAACAAAGCATCGACTCCTATATGTGTCGTAACTGTACCCAATCCCGATACCTGATGACCCCAATAGAGTCGGTAAACGAGTCAAAGTACAGTACTAGCATATAAAGTCTCAATGATGTTTCAAGTAATAAGTACTAATGGTGTACAACCAAAACCGCGGACTTTATCCACTCGATAAGTGATAACCACTTGGAAAGTCCGAATAGGGTAGTTCGATCATTCATCATATGAATATCCATTTGCATGCTTTGAACATCTCTATGTTCCATACCAATGAAACGTGGTACTCGACATCGTAAATGCTAGTCTCAATCTCGAGCGATCCTTATCCTTATTTGCGAACGGCTCAATTGACTAGAAACTGTTTAGAATATACAGTGATTATAAGATGTGTTTCATGATAGTCATCTCTATGTGCTACCACATCTTACATACACTATAGTATATTCAAGGTTTTTATCAAAACAACAATAGTATATCATAATATAACAATATGAAGAAAGATAAAGTCAATACCATTATAAAAGTGTAAATTATATTAAACAAAAGATTGTTTTACATAGAGTCATAAAAGCCCTTAGCCACAAGTTGGCTAACCGGGCACCCACTCTTTCAATCTCCCACATGCCCTAAAGCCAACTAGTCATACTACGTAATCCCATTGCTTCGCGATGTTTGTCAAACAATGGTCCTGGCAAGGGCTTAGTAAGCGGATCAGCGATATTGTCTGTAGAGGCCACTCTTTCGGCACTGATGTCTCCTATTTCCACGATCTCCCGGATGATGTGGTATTTCCTCAGTACGTGTTTGGACTTCTGATGAGACCTTGGTTCCTTTGCCTGAGCAACGGCACCCGTGTTGTCACAGTACACCGGGACTGGACCAACAGCTTCAGGAATTACACCCAACTCTTGGATGAATTTCCTTATCCAAACCGCCTCTTTAGCAGCAGCTGATGCTGCAATGTATTCTGCCTCAGTGGTGGAATCCGCTGTGGTGTCCTGCTTGGAACTCTTCCAAGAGACAGCACCGCCATTGAGCACGAATACAAATCCAGAGGTTGATTTCGAGTCATCCACGTCACATTGGAAGCTAGAGTCGGTATAGCCTTCCAACTTCAATTCTCTCCCTCCATAAATCATGAATAAATTCTTAGTCCTTCGCAAGTACTTAAGAATATCCTTCACGGATTTCCAATGCATTTGACCGGGATTGGCTTGGTATCTGCTCGTGACGCTCAGAGCATAGGCCACATCCGGTCTGGTAGATATCATCCCATACATGATACTACCTATGGCTGACCCATATGGCACGTGTGTCATCTTCTCTATCTCTTCGTCGGTCTTGGGACACATAGACTTGGATAGAGAAACTCCATGACACATAGGTAGATGTCCTCTCTTGGACTCATCCATAAAAAACCTTTTCAATATGGTGTCGATGTAGGTTGATTGATTGAGTCCTATCATTCTTTTAGATCTATCTCTATAGATCTGAATTCCTAGAATATAGGATGCCTCACCTAAATCCTTCATCGAGAATCTACCTGATAACCATATCTTTGTTGACTGCAACATCCCTACATCATTCCTCATGAGTAGGATGTCATCAACATAAAGTACTAAGAATGTTACCGCATTCTTAACTACTTTCTTGTATACGCATGGTTCCTCCAGGTTCTTGATAAAACCAAAATCCTTTATCGTTTCATCAAATTTGTGGTTCCAACTTCTTGATGCTTGTTTGAGACCATAGATTGATCTGAAGCTGTGTATCCCTCAGGCTGCATCATATAGATCTCTTCCTTAATGTTTCCATTAAGAAATGCAGTCTTTACATCCATTTGCCATATCTCATAGTCATACCATGCTGCTATGGCAATAAGGATTTTTATGGACTTGAACATTGCGATTGGTGAAAAGGTTTCATCATAGTCAACTCCTTGTATTTGAGTATAACCTTTTGCCACCAATCGTGCCTTATAGGTCAGTACCTTTCCATCAGGCCCAAGCTTTCTCTTGTAGATCCATTTGCACCTAATTGGAACAATTCCATCGGGAGGATCTACTAAAGACCAAACTTGGTTAGAATGCATCGAGTCTATTTCCAATTGCATAGCTTCAAGCCATAAATTCGAATCCGCATCAGAAATTGCTTCCTTGAAGTTTCTTGGATCATATCCAATGTCGGGTTCATTTTGATCCCCTTCAAGAAGAAGACCATATCTAATAGAAGGCCTAGAAGTCCTCTCGGATCTCCTAGTAATAGGCGTGTCTTGTGATGATTCTTGAGGTGTAGGATTGCTATTTTGTATCTCGGGTTCTTCTCGAATTTCTTCGAGTTCCATCATCTTGCCTTTCTTATCCAATAAGAACTCCTTCTCCAAGAAGGTGGCATTCCTTGAAACAAACATTTTTGTTTCAGCAGGATGATAGAAATAATATCCGATTGAATTCTTCGGATACCCTACAAAATAACATAAGGTGGATCGACTATCCAACTTATCTCCCACTGTCTGCTTCACGTAAGCAGGACATCCCCAAATCCTCAAGTACGAATACTTAGGAGCTTTGTCATTCCATAACTCGTATGGTGTTTTATTTACTGCTTTAGTGTGGACGTTGTTTAACAGCAATACCGCCGTTTCAAGCGCGTAGCCCCAAAATGAAGGTGGGAGCTCAGTGAAGCTCATCATGGATCGAACCATGTTCAACAAAGTTCAATTGCGACGCTCCGAAACACCATTAAGCTGAGGTGTCATAGGAGGAGTCCACTGAGAGAGAATTCCATTCTCTTTTAGATAGTCCAAAAACTCGGTACTTAAGTATTCTCCACCTCGGTCCGATCGAAGTGCCTTAATACTTTTACCTAGTTTGTTTTCTACTTCAGCCTTGAATTCTTTGAACCTTTCAAATGCTTCAGACTTATATTTCATTAAATATAAATACTCATACCTAGAATGATCATCAGTAAAGGTAATGAAGTAGGTGTTGCCACATTTAGTACCAATCCTAAATGGACCGCAAACATCTGTATGGATCAAATCCAACAGATTTTGACTACGCTCAGGTTTCCCTTTGAAAGGAGATTTAGTCATTTTTCCCTTTAGGCAGGACTCACAAGTAGGTAGAGAGTTAATATCAGACATATCAAACATGCCCTCTCCCACTAGCTTGTTCATCCTCCTTGAGGAAATATGACCTAGCCTAGCATGCCAAAGGTTTGCCGGGTTTTGACTATCGTCCTTCCTTTTAATTGTTGTTACCGGTTTATCAACATAATTAATTGGAACGTCTTTTAATTTTAAGCTATATAGATCGTTTTCAAGTTGTCCATTTCCAATCAAACATTCATTCTTGTAAATATTGCAAATCCCATTCACAAAATTGCAAGAAAAACCATCTCTATCAAGCATAGAAATAGATATAATGTTTTTGACCAAATCCGGAACATATAAAATATCTCTCAAAAATAACTTAAAATTGTTCTGCAAAACTAAATAAATATCTCCTATAGCTTTGGCTTCGACTTTAGAACCATTCCCGAGCCTTAGCTGGGTCTCACCCATCCTTCGCTTACGACTTCTTGTCATCACTGCAAATCATTGCAAATGTGAGATCCACATCCGGTATCCAATACCCAAGAAGAAGTATTAAGCGAAACATTTATTTCAATATAAAACATACCCTTTGCAGTTCGCAACTGTTCGAGGTATTCCTTGCAGTTACGTTTCCAATGACCGGGTTTCTTGCAGTAATGACAAACGTTTTCATCTTTTATCCCATTTGAAACCTTGGCCTTTCCCTTCTTATTTGGTACAATCTTCTTGGGCGGGGTAGAACGTTTTTTACCCTTTACTTGGTCCTTTCTTAGAGTTAGAAGAGGAGCCAACCAAGAGTACCGGTTTATCCTTCTTTAGTGTGGCTTCATATGTGACAAGCATATTGACCATATCTTCAAGGGTGGCCTCTATTTTGTTCATATTGAAGTTCATCACAAAACTGTCAAACGATGAAGGAAGTGATAGAAGCAACAAGTCCGTGCTAAATTCATGCTCCAAAGTCAAGTCGAGTGTTACCAACTTTTCAATGAGCCCAATCATGCGCACCCCATGCTCACGGACCGAAGTCCCATCTCGCATGCAGCTCGTCATGAGCTCTCTGACGGTGGCATACCTCTCTGATCTTGACTGAGCTCCAAAGAGTTCCTTGAGGTTCTTGTGAATGTCAGCAGCATTCACGGTATCCTCGAATCTCCTTTGAAGCTCATCAGACATCGAAGCCTGCATGTAGCATTTGGCCTTGATATCATGGTCCCACCATAAATCAAGTTTGGCCAACTCTTCCGGACTTGTATTAGCCGGGGCTTCCTTCGGAGGCGGCTTCTCTAACACGTAGAAAGCTTTTTCCGAAGTAAGAATAATTTTCAACTTACGGAACCATTCCGTATAGTTTGCGCCAGTCAATTTTTTTTGTTCGAGAATTGAAAACAGTGGATTACGAGAAGTCATTGTAATAGTATACTGAAAAGAAAACAGACAATAATCAATGATTGTTTAATTAATTTACTAAGACATAAAATATGGCGAATTTTAATTTTATGAATTACACTCCCACTATTTTAACGATTTCACTACCCTCTAGTGAAAACGGGAAACTGTTTTCCTTAGTAAGAACATGGAGTCCAATTGACAAATCATGATCCCGAATAATATCAGTCAACCATAATTTTCAAAAGGTAGAGCCCAATTACTTCCAAAGTAACCCCCATATTTTTACCTCATGTCCAATAAGGGCCCAATAATATGACGCCGTTTATTGTGACATGTCAAGATAACCCATCAATATTAAGTTGTGATGGACGGTCACCATGTGGATCCCCAATAATATGAGCCAATCCTATGGGAGTTTCACCCAACTTACAGCATGTGTCGATCCAATGTACAGCTTTTCGACGAACGGGCCCCCCAATAATATGAGTCTGACCGTATCCGCAGGTAGCATCTCATACATTGATCATTGATGGAAGGTAGGAATATTTAAACAATATTTAAATTCCATTTTTATTAATCTTGATATCAATTTTAAATTATATTTAAAATGAGGGATTTTTAATTTTAAAAATTTGTCTCATCATGCAATTTATGTATGCTTGCGGGATTCATACAATTTAGTCTAAACATGCATACATCAATAATATCATATATTATTTAAGAATGATCGATCCCATTAACTAATCGACCCGTGGTTTCCAATCACGAGTCTAAGTCCAATCCTAGGTGATATGCAAGTATGCAATGCAATCCTATTACATTGAGCTTCCAATTTACATTTCTTCGGTCTTCATTGTCTGCTGGGCCCACCATTTTTTCAAATCTTTGTCTCCCACTAAGTCTAATAAATTTCGATGACAAATATGGGATACATTTTTAGGGGTGGGAACGGGCCATAAACCAGGCCCACTTTTATTACATATGACAATCATATTGGGCTATAAACCAAGCCCATTAATAAACACCAACAACAATAAGACAAATGTAAATCACCTAACATACACCTAAAACATTGGTCATGGCAATCGATCATCCTTTATCCATTAATTAATTCAATAATTAAATAATTGGATAAACATGCAAAGACATCATAATTTAAAAGATAAAATCATATTTTATCTTATCTATCCATAAGATCATATCTTATCATCAATTGTACCAAAATAATTACTTTTATAAAATTTAATTTAACGGATAAAATTTATAAATTTTCCAAAAATTCAAATTTATCCAAAAATCAATTTTAAAATTTTCGAACTCGAACAATTCGATTCGATGCCTCGTGAACCAATCAAAACAATTTTCGATCGGATCAAAAACTAGAATTTCAAAAAATTAAAATTTTAATTAAAAATTAAAAATAATTTTTCCGGGCTGCCCGGGACCCGCGCCCCAAAAAGGGGCCCGGGCTGGGCAGCCCGTCGTTGCCCCTTGGGCAGCGATGGGCAGCGCCCAGCGCTGCCCTGGGCAGCGATCCAATCGCTGCCCGATTTGCCCATTAAAATTAAATTTTAAATTTTCGTTTTGTTTCAAAAACCAAGGCTTAAAAATTTTGTACAATCGATTAATTTAATCGTTTGATCTGAGCAACCTGTCTCTGATACCACTGTTGGAAAACGGTGTTCAGATCAATTAATAATTGATACCCGGTGTAGCGGAAGTTTAAAATTTTATTTTATTATATGGAACGATTCCATATATGGGTATCAAAACTTTTACGATTAAATTTGTTCAAGTAAAAATAAAACACAGTTAAATTTTTACCTCGTCAAGCAAAGGCTTGATCGTGGACTCCAACAGAATTTAATCTGCTCTTCTTATAAATCTCGGGAACCGATGACAGTCACGATCTAACTCCGGAATTAGGTCCACGAATGAAAAACAGAAACCCTCTGATTGACTGCACTAGAAATCAATCAGAAGTTTTACGTAGAGAATAAACAGATATGATCTGTTAATTCAATTTGTAATTTTTCACAAAAATCACAAGTCAAATTTTCTCCAAAAGGGACAGAGGAATTTTCGAAAAACCTCTTGAATAATATAGACTGATTTTCAAAAATTTCTAGACTGAAATCTTGTGTAATTTTCGAACACAGTACATATATTTATAGATAATTTCCAGACTAGATTAAGTTATAATTGCATTAGGACTCTAACTGCTTAGGGCCCACAATCCATAACTTAAGCCCAACAAGCCAAGCCCGTTGTTCTAGAAATTAATATAAAATTCATCGTGACTCCGATTGATAAACGGATTTTACCAATGTGCACAGAAACCATTTCTGTATCTTTTAAAGTCAAGATAATTTTTCTGAATCCGAATTCAGTGATTTCCAAAAATGCCCATCCCTATGTCATTTTAGGAAATCCCACTCCCTTTAGTTAAGAAGTCCAACTTCTCTTTCATTAAATTTAACTCTTTAAATTTAACTATCTCTACGGGGTTTTAGTAATCCATTACTTGTGTAACACTCAATGGTTCAGGAATACAGCTAGCCGTGGGCTCACAACTCCTTGTGACTCGGAACAACAATTTCCGACTTACCCATCGAATCATGGTAAGAGCGCCTAGCAACATCGCCCCATGATTCCCTAGGTATTACTGATAGTGCCTGCAAGAACCAGTAGATTTTGGTTAGCGTACAGTACGATCCCTTCATCCATATATCCCGATCGAATCAACAACCATTGGTATATCGAGAGTCATTCGAGATTCGATAACTATGCATAACATCTTGGAGATCTATTAGTGACATCGCATGTGTTACTAGGAACACCAAGTAACCTAAAACACATCATGTACTCTGGCCAGAGATTCGTCACACTAATATCTCCTCAGATCGCATAGGATATCCACACTCGCAAGTATGTGGTGAATCCTTGACAACAAAGCATCGACTCATATATGTGTCGTAACTGTACCCAATCCCGACACCTGATGACCCCAATAGAGTCGGTAAACGAGTCAAAGTACAGTACTAGCATATAGAGTCTCAATGATGTTTCAAGTAATAAGGACTAATGGTGTACAACCAAAACCGCGGACTTTATCCACTCGATAAGTGATAACCACTTGGAAAGTCCGAATAGGGTAGTTCGATCATTCATCATATGAATATCCATTTGCATGCTTTGAACATCTCTATGTTCCATACCAATGAAACGTGGTACTCGGCATCGCAAATGCTAGTCTCAATCTTGAGCGATCCTTATCCTTATTTGCGGATAGCTCAATTGACTAGGAACTGTTTAGAATATACAGTGATTATAAGATGTGTTTCATGATAGCCATCCCCATGTGCTACCACATCTTACATACACTATAGTATATTCAAGGTTTTTATCAAAACAACAATAGTATATCATAATATAACAATATGAAGAAAGATAAAGTCAATACCATTATAAAAGTGTAAATTATATTAAACAAAAGATTGTTTTACATAGAGTCATAAAAGCCCTTAGCCACAAGTTGGCTAACCGGGCACCCACTCTTTCAAGTTCACACACACACGTTCACGTTAAACCGAAGGTATATTATGAAAAGTTGAGAGCGTGTGTGATTTTGTTTTGTGATTGAACTTCTTGGAGGCTGTGCACATTCATGATTCGTCCTCACTTATGTTTTTGTTTGCATGTTGTTTTTGCATGTCTTGCTCGAGGGCGAGCAAGAGTTAAGTATGGGGGTATTGATAAGTGCATTTTGTGTGCATTATTTTGTGATAGATTTTTATCTATTTTGTGTGCATTCATATTGTTTTTATGTATTTTTATGTGTTTTAGTGCATGTGTGTGTATTTCACTCCTCGGGTTAATTTTGTAGGAAAATAAATTGTTGAAGAGTGAATTACGGAGCAGCTTTGTTCAAAAAATCAAATTTACTTTTAGATAGATCCAAATCCGATCTTCACCGTTCAGAATGAATTTTAAGATTTTTGAAGCTGCTGTCCAAATTTCAGCTCGATCCGACGGCTAGATCTCAAGAAATGAATTTTTCAAAATTGTCGCTCGCAGCAGAATTTTAGTGTTGCACGCGCGAGAGAATGGAGCTCGCGCGCGCGAGTTGCATGTTCAGACTCTGTTTTTTATTGCTACGCGCGCACGAGGCTTCTCCAGGCACGCGCGCGCGTGTTTCGGCATCAGTTTTGTTCCGAAAAGTCCTATTTTGTGAAGAAAATTAATTGGTACTAGCGGGCGACGCACACGCGTTGCGTGTGTTAATAATCAAAACACATCGAAACCAAATTAAAACATATACACAATTTTTCATTCCATTATTATCCTCCTTATTGATTTATTACGAATACTGTTATGTCCTTATAGCATAAAAATATCTAAAAATAAAATCACACATGATGACATGATGAAGTTATATTTCATGAGAACATGCTAAAAAATTCTCTTGGAAACAATGAGCTACAAAAATAAAACAAATTCTACTATTTCCATGAAAATTAAAATTTTCAAGTTTATAATTTTCTAAATTGATCTCATGAGACTTAAAAAACTAAAACAAAAACAAAAGGATAAGTTGATTGATTCTTAAAAGAGAATTCACAAAAACCACAGGAATATAATTACACATAAATCAACCACGAAAATAAAATAAACAAATCAAATTCTTGGGAAAAAATCATTTGTTGTCTCGCAAAATCCTATATGTCTTGTCACCTGCTCAAAAGAGCAGTAGACTCAATTTATTTATTTAATAGTAAAAAAAATTGTTGAAAATTGAATTACGATTAACATTTAAATAGAAAAATGAGAAAATAGTGATACATTCAATAAGCATTCAGTTTAACCAGAGATTTTAAAGCTATATTACCACATATAATCCATGAACGAAAATGTCCTTCAATTGCAACTTTTACTTGTAAACTTCAAATTTCGCTCAAAAAGTCCAGCTGCTGTAACATGTTTGACATTAAAATCAACTCAATAAACCTTGAATCAATATTCTAAATGATATGATCACTAATTCCAAGTCATGAATACATCATCGTATTTTTTTAACATATCTTCTTGTCACATATAAATTTACTCATGGTTTCATGAAGAATACACATAGCTCATAAAACTCAATTTAATCCAAAGCAACAACAAAGAACCATGGCTTACAAAATTGATGCCAACACAAATAAGTATTAATATTAAAATCTTTAACCCCACGAGACGTTGGAAACCAACAATGATACTATCCTAGTTGAAATTGTACAAATATTTGAATGACGTCTATTAGTAATTATTCAAGTGAATGTTGAGTTCCTTAATTATGGAACTAAAGGTAACTAATTAAGCATGCTATGTAGAGGCAAACCAAGACCATAAATAAATATCGGAGAACTTCTCCCTCAACTAAATTCAGATTCTCTCATACTAAAAATCCCCCATTCCGATGAAAATTTGTACCTAAGTGAAAAAGAATTTCGTGACAGAAAGAATACCTTGTAATTATGATATCAATCATACTAAACGTCTTCAATTTCCATGTTTTCGGGAAAAAAGGTTCGAGAAACCAAATTAAAATTCCATGGAAGGTAATTTCATACCCAAACTGTCAAGAATTAAAACCTGACAAAAGAGACTTAAAATTTAGAATCCAAATCACAAATCAACAACGAAAAAACTATTCCACTTAAAGTAGAATACATACACTGTTCCGTTCCAGTTGAATCCATTGACGTCATCAATATTCACTCTCTTGGTTCCCCTGTTTATGGTGCTGTGCATTTGCATTGAGGAACTATGCTTTAAAGGTAAATAGTGAGCAATCGAGAAGTTAAAGAAGAGGTGGGGAAGGTTGTTAAGATGAGAATTTTACTGGCTTTTGCAATAGAGAGATGCTTGAAGTGCTACAATTCTACGGAAGCTCTCTCTGGCAATTCGTCGAGCAGGTGGCGTTCTTCATCCAAAAAAATATTTGCTTGATGTGCAAAAACCGTTTACAAAACCACCTGAACTCAGAAAGCACAGAGGTAATGAAAATAGAAACTGAACACGAATCATGAGATCAAACAACAAACATATTCTCAGAAAATAATACATGAAATTGACGACGTGTGTGATGTTTTTTCGGAACAGAAGAAGCAGCAGCAACCATGCTTGATTTGCGAGCGTTATGTTTCAAAGAATGTGGTTTTGTTTCAAAGAATCGATTTTGCGTGCGTTTGGTTTGGTTTTAGAGAGAACAATGTTTTGACGTGGGAAGATTAGAAGAACTTGGGTTGAATTAAAAAGAAAAATGGGTGCAGGGGTATTTTTGGATAATGATAAAACAGACCAAGACACCACAGTTTTTATAGAGTGTGTAGACTTAATAAATAGTAAAAGATGG
Source organism: Henckelia pumila (assembly GCF_033568475.1). Lineage (NCBI taxonomy): Eukaryota > Viridiplantae > Streptophyta > Magnoliopsida > Lamiales > Gesneriaceae > Henckelia > Henckelia pumila. The sequence goes on along the minus strand of NC_133123.1, from coordinate 16,541,234 downwards.
GTTCCGGACCATATATATAGAAGATATAACATATTTTTGGGGGTTCGGAAGTTCCAGAAGGCAGACAACACAGAGGAGGCGACTACAAGGCTTGGGAGTGAAGATTTCTTCTTTTCTTTTCTTTTCTTCTTCTTATTTTTATTTTTGAATTATTATTTTTAATTATTGAGTAGTTTATTTTCAACCAAGACGGCGTGATTGGGCCGAACAAATTTATGTAGAAAACTTGGATGTTTTTTTGGGATTTTTCAGAGTTGATTTTATTTTATTGATTGTCAGATTTATATTTGTATTGTGAATAGTCTGATCAACTGTTTGCTTGCATGTTAATCGATTTCAAGTTGATAGAGGAGATTTCGATTTTGATCACTTTGATAATCAACATATTGTAAAACCGACTAGAAATAGAATTCGGTTTCAGTGTGCGGTTTGGGTGTAAACTGAATTTTCATAAATATTTAATGCATTCAAATTTAATTAGAATTACGAAATATTAATCCGTCAATATTTGAATAGGTTTGATTGTTCTAGAAATAGACCTTAATTTGAACAAGATAGGAGAATTCCCGTGATCTAAGATTAAATCTGAGTCCTGAATCAACTACATGTTACATGATTTGTTCGGTACCTACGTGTGTCTTGGTTGTCTCGTTTTAATTATTTTTATCTTCAGTTATTTTAATTCTTATTTCTTAAGCAGTTTTTATTTTTAAATTCTTATTTTATTTAAATCAAATTGCTTTTATGATTTTGTCTAGGTTAAGCTAAATAATTAATTCTTGAGAATTGACTGCAGTCCCTGTGGGATCGATACTTGGAATCTCAGTCCACTTTACTATTACTTGACCTGGTGCGCTTGCCAGTAGATTTTTATCAAACCGATTTTGCCGGTCAGCCACTACAAGAAAAACTGATAAAGACAACGCTTTTTCCGCGTTGTAAATGTCCCCGAAAAAGCGTTGTCGTAGCCAGTGTTGTAAAAGACCACGCTCAAAGATAACGCGAAAAAAGCGTTGTCGTTTCTAGAAAAGACAACGCTTAAAAAGCGTTGTCGTATCTAAAAAAGACAACGCTTTTAAAGCGTTGTCTTTTATAAAAATCGTTGTAGTTTCTATAAAAGACAGCTTTTTAAGCGTCGTTGTATCTGGAAAAAACAACGCTTAAAAAATCGTTGTCTTTTCGGGTAAGGACAACGCTTTAAAAAAGCGTTGTCTTTGTTCAAATAAAAAACAAAAAAAAAATTAATTCACAAATTTTCAATATTATAAATCACTCAAAATTCAAAAAATTTGTAAAATAAAATTTAATATAAAGTTTTCCAATATTATAAATCATTCAAATATAAAAATAATTGAATTCTAAATTAATGAACACTAAGAAAAAATTAACTATGCATTAATCTCGAAAAACTTTGATTCCTTCCTTCAGCACATGTTAGCGTCTCAAGCTTTCATAAAAGCCGCAACAATTTCCTTTAATTTGTATCTCCATACTGTAAATTATTAAAAATAAAAACAAACATAAAACAAATATGAATAGATTAAAATGAAAAGTAAAAGCAAACACATATTTATCAGTAAAAAAACATGAACTACGAATGACGAAACTATCGCTAAGCGATTGGAATTATCAAATGAACTACGAATTACGAAATTATCACTAAGCGATTGGAATTATCAAGTTGTGATCCATTTAATTAAGAACTGCGAAATTAGCTTCTTTCCAGATACTAGATTTAAGAATCATGACTTTGTTACTCAATTATTTAATGAGTGATAAAGTTTGTATACCTCCAATAATAGCCATCAAGGTTCCTCCAGTTAGTGCAGCAACACTGAGCTTTCTGGTGATCACGTTTATAATTTGGATTCCTCCTCTTTCAGAGCGAACAAGAATTTTAATTTCTAAGCAAGAAGCACCAAATGCATATTTAAGACTGGAGGGAATAAATAATTGCATGATAAAAAATGAAAGTGAGCTGGCATAAGGCATAAATCACAAGAAAAGAGAAACTTCAACTTGCCTTTAGATATAACCACCAGCGAACTTCCATTAGATGAACCAGCTATTGCACATTTAATAATTTCTCTCCTACTGCTCCATGATCCAATCCTAATAAGAACCAGGAAACATTATTGTTGGGATAGGAAACAAGGCCAAGCTAGGAAGTGACACAAGAAGTCATAACAAGAAACATTAGTTTAATAAACAAACTTGAGAAGAAATACAACAGAAAGCTCATACGTACACTTGCAAACTGAAACCTATCCCAGCATCCATGATCAAGGCCCATAGGTTTAGAGCTGACGCCACACAACTAATATGTAAGCCATTTTCGTTCCCCTTTTATAAATGTTTACCGAGCCTTGAGTCTGCGACATTGTAGTGGTATCTACACAAATACAAAACCATTTCTTCACGAACATATAAATTGCAAATATGACAGCAATCTCATATATAGGAATGTTAGAGAGCAAATGTAGTATATATTTTGCAAAGCTGCTCCACATCAATAATAGTTCTTCCAGTAACTCAAGTTGCTATTAATTTGTAATTCAGAGGCTCCACCACACAATGTTTATAAAAAGGTTAAGAATAATTATACACTACAAAATAATAAGAAATTCATCTAAAATAAAATTTAATATACAATCTTCCAATCATGTACAACAGATTATTGAAACATAACTTCTACTCACAAATTCATTTCTGTCATTCAACTTAAATTGAAAATTACATGCAAATAGCTATTGACGCCCCTGTTTTAGAGACTCCTAGAAATATCATAAATAAAACAATTAGCAATATTCATGAGAATGAATCAACGCAAGAAAAATGAATAAAATAAATTCCACATGCAATCAAAATACAATATACAACCGAAAAACAAGAAAAGGAACACAAAATCATCTTCAAAATTGTAAAACAATTGCATCAAAACATGCAGAAGATTACTGAATTAACAAAACCGAAGCTAAAGACGCATACAAAAGCATGCTGCCAAGAATGTATTCCATTTCCATATGCATAAATAATAGACATAAACACTGAAAAATCAATCTCAAACAAAATATAAAACACAAACATCTTCAATTTATATGCACAGGAGATTAGCTACTACTTCCATTTCCATTTGCATAAAGAATAGACATTAACACTGAAAAATCAATGATTAACAAAATATCAAACACAAAAGGCAGAGCCACATAATCTGGCCTTCTTCCTCTGTTACATTCAGCCTCACCCATTAATCAACATTCAGCCTCACCCATTAATCAACAGTGTCCTTCCATTTTCTGGAAGAAAGAAGCAATTTCTTGAAATGATTTCAATAATGTTAAATTTTTTGAGAAACTAAAAACCTATGAACTTCATCAGATGAATGTTTTCTCAGTCGAGTTACTTGTCTTCCAATGTCAGTTTCCTTAAAAATATTTACATATATAATGTTAATAATCCAACGACAAATACAAATGATTAAAAGGTAAACATCATTAACATAGTAATTAATTCACCTTAAGTGCTTTGAATATGATATTCATTACCACTCGCCTCTGAAGCAGGGCTGCCAAACTTCCCTCGGACTAAAAATTCAGTCACAAATAAAGAACCAAAAAAAATGAATAGATGCCCAATAACTGATCAAGTTACATGTCAAACATTAAATTTAAAGCAAAATTGATTTATTTTTGACAAAAAATAAATAAATGAAAAGGTATCAGCTATGAAACGTGGGTGGAAGAATTTAACTCATTACCGTATTCATGAGACACTACATGGTAATGTAAGTCAAAGGATTCTTCCGACATATTTCCATAAAAAGATGTTGTAGATGGTGGGCAAAACAATCACTTATGAAAAATACTTGTGTAAAATTCGGCAAAACACATAATTAAGAATCCTATTTCGTTAAAAGACATGGTTTTTCATACCTGGTTTGCAATGAAATCCATGATTCGAGTGGCAGAGATAGTGCTGCCAGGTTTTCTTACAAGATATGCCATCAGACTCTGGCCTGCTTCTGCAATCTGGATAGCTGCGCGATCTCGAAAATATATGGAAGTGTAGAAACATAAATGGTAGCTCGTAATGGTAATCAATCAACAATTTTGTAACAAAGGGTACGGAAGTGGTATAATTCTGAAGTATATTCGATTTTTAGATACCTCGTCACGAATTTGAGATGGATTTTTAGAAAAGACTAAGACAAACTAAGGAATATAGACTCAAACTAGTAGAAAACTCATACGGAATCACTGCTACATCAGCTACATCAGATATTGATTGAAGAAAATGTTCCAACTCAGCTGGAGGCACCTGTAATATCATGAACTGATCCCATTAATACAGACAAATTCTTGAATGATTCAAAGATTTCTTGGAAAAATTGGATTACAGACAAATTCATTAAAATATATATTAATCTCATTTTGTAAAACCACATTTGATTAATTAAATTATTAAGCATGGGCGCTTTTTCTATATGAGAACCACAATATATTTCAATATATTAATCTCATTTTGTAAAACCACAATTGATTATGGGTTGATAACACAGACATATATATAATAAATTTTTTCCCAATCAAATAAGATCAAACACAAACATCTTCTCTATTAGGATTAATTTATATAATGCATTATTTGATAGCTCAAGTTTCATGTTGTTGTTTTTTTTTATAAATCAATAGTAACTTTTCATCAATATATCAATGCATTCAAATATATCATATTTATTATTAAGTTTTATTAGTTATTCACTTTGTTAGAGGATTATTTTTTTGTATAGTTTTACATTTGGATAATATTTGTTTTGTAACTTTGATGGTACGAGTTTATTAGTAATTTATATCTCCATCCAACTTCTCCATGTTCTATCTCCTGTGCAGGTTATCGTTAATAATTTTCTGTATTTCTTCTAAGGAGTTTGGTTTATTCCAATCGATCATGAAAAGTGATATAGGTTCTAAAAGAAGAGGTATAATTAGGTCCGCGTGAGGAAATTTCCCATAGTGGATGTTATTCGAGGTGCTCATAAGGCTTCCAGTGAGGTTTTTTTCAAATTCAAAATTGTTTCAAAGCAATGGTTTCTATGTTGCAGAAGCATCCTTCAAGCTGTCATCAGTCATTCAAAGCCCCTTCCCAATTCAACTGATCAATTGAGCTTCAAGGATATTATATATTAGAGAAGGTATGAATAATGGCTGAGAATGAAAGAATTTATTGTGGCAAATCTTGATATTTGAAATATATCTATTAGAAATATGCACGTATTTTGCACGAAGACTAGGAATATGAATATACAAATAAATCATTTAAATATTTAAATAGTTTGTGTATTTATTCCAAGGAATTTGGTTTATTCCAATCGATAATGAAAGTGATATAGGTTCTAAAAAAAGAGGTATAATTAGGTCCACATGAGGAAATTTCCCATAGTGGATGTTATTCGAGGTGCTTATAAGGCTTCCAGTGAGGTTTTTTCCAAATTCAAAATTGTTTCAAAGCAATGGTTTTCTATGTTGCAGAAGCAGCCTTCAAGTCATCAGTGATTCAAATTGAGCTTCAAGGATATTATATATCGGAGAAGGTATGAATCATGGCTGAGGATGAAATAATTTATGGCAAATCTTGATATTTGAAATATATCTGTTTGAAATATGCATGTTTTTTGCACATATACTAGAAATATGCACGTGTAGTGCACGTATTTCTATTTCGCACGTAGACTAGGAATAAAATGGACATTTTCGAAAGTGGATGTTATCTAGGTGCACATGATAAGGATACAGGCGATATTTTTTGTTCAAATTCAAAAAAAATTCAAAGCAATGATTTTCTATGTTGCGAAAGCAGCCTTTAGGTCATCAGTGACTCAAAGCCCCTTTCCAATTCAGTTGAGATTGTTCGGTCACGAGAAATAATTTGACTTAAAAGCAGCCTTCAAGTGATCAATTGAGCTTCAAGGATACTATAGAAGGTATGAATCATTGCTGAGAATGAAATAATATAGTATGGCAAAGCTTGATATTTGAAATATATCAGCTAGAAATATGCACGTGTTTTGCATGTATACTTGAAATATGCACGTGTAGTGCACGTATTTTTCACGTAGACTAGAAATATGAACATACAAATAAAATTATTGAATAGGATGTTGGTTTCCATTTTCGAATATTTCATTACCCTCCCTCTATTTGAATGTTGGTTTGAGAATGCTGTCGTGGGTTTTGTTACTCAAGTTGAAGATAATGTCCTCGTGAGTTATAGAGTTGTGCTCAGTGATTTGCGCACTAGACATGGAGTCTGTAGATTTGTGGTATACATATCTGAATCATGTAAGTGGGTGGATTTTGAAATGGATTATAAGCAAGAAATTTACATTTATGGGTGGAAGAAACCCCTTGCTCTTGACAAAATCCTTCACCGGATGATTAGCGAGCACGTATGATCCTTATAACAATAAACTTGACTCCTTCCGCCTGATTTCACTAACCGATGTTGAAGATGAAGGAGATAAATTGCCGAAAGTTTATTAGACAAGAATCAAGGGCATCTGAGATTTTTTGTGGCACCAAGAAGGTTACACAAAAACTTTCATGAAAAGATCTCACGGATTAATTTTATAAGATGGATCTCTTCACCCGAATCATGAAAAAATATTATTTTTTATGCCAAAAATATTACTTTTTATTTTAAATATGAGCAATGTTGATTAGCGAATTAATACATTTATTTTTATAGGTGGAAGAAGCGTTTTTTTCGTAACAAAATCTTGCACCGAATGACTAACGAATTAATGTATTTACCTTTTTTTAAATGAAATCACGTGCGTAATTCGTGCATTATTGATAAATTATTAATTTATTTGGAACGTGCATAATGCGTGCATGTATAATAAATTGCTAATTTATCAATTTTATTTATATTATAAACTTGAAAAGTATATTTTTCAATGTTCCAAAAATAAAACGATAGTTATTTTTTTCATTTCTTTGAATTTTGCATGGTGCATTATATTTTAGATATAATATTTAAAATTTCCTCGTGTCCTTTTTGTCTTGTATTTAAGTATTTAAAAGGAACATATTGGATAAGATGTAATTACATGTTTTTTAAAAAAATAAAATGTGAGTTTTATAGTTAAGTGAGTATCACATCCAATAGTTGAGTGCCACCTCATGGTGGACACGGTGGGTGGGCAGGATAACAAAACTCTATATATATATATATATATATATATATATATATATATATATATATATATATATATATATATATATATATATATATATACATATGCATATCCTCTTTTGCATTTCATATGCACCTGTTTATTTCAAGCTTGACAGTTAACATCATGGAGCTTATGGTGCGTTTTGTTTTTGTTCTGTTTTTTTCTTTTCTTTTGTTTTGTTTTTTATTTTTATTTTGAGAGATAGTTATGTCGATAAACCACATGATCATTGACGACTTGATATAGTTTTTTGTAAAGTATTGTTATTAAATATATTGTCATGTATTTCTCTGTCAATGGTACCCAAAATATTAATTGAAGATCAAGTCTCGAGTTCGAAAATCATATAAAAACTCATATAGAAATATCAAAGAAAATTATTAAATATCAGTAGCTAGCAAATTCAGCAGCTGATAACTTTTCAGCAGATCATAATTTAGCTGATCATGGCTACTGTGAAACCCCGAATTTTTAGAATTTATATTTTAATTCGTGGTATAATTATATATTCCGAGATAATTTTTGAGATAGAGTATATATTCAGATTTTATTAATTTGAGATAATTAGTATACAAATAAGGTAAGTGATCTACATTTAGAAGGAATCAAATCTTGAGAAATGGAAATTTCAATCAAATTTGGAATATCAAGATTTTGTTATATCTTAAGCTTATTTTTTGTGTGCCTATAAATAGAGGAGCAAACACAAGAAAAATCACACACAAATTTTCCTGCTTTTCTCTTCATATTTTGGCAGCAAGAAATCGTTCCACTACTCTCTCTCTTTTCTTTGAATTTCGAGATTTAGTGCCACAAGTTGTGTCAGGGAGTTTCTGAAATCAATGGCAAAATTTGTGTCAAATGGGATTGGTCAATTTCTCACATATGCACGTGGAAGTAGGTAGGCAATTGAAGAGAATTGTGTTTAAGGAAAGTCCAAGAAAATCTGTCTTATTTCGAGAAATTCAAGTCTGAATTTCTCCGAGTTTTGTTTCTACGTTTCGGTCGAAGCTTTGCTTATTCAAGTATTTGATTCTCGCACAAATATATTTGGTAAGTGGGCTTATGTTTTAAAATTATATGTATGTTTTGAAATTTCGATCGTTCATGATAATCTTTGGAATCTTGCTATATAATTGTTATTCTTGATGAAGTTTTGTTAAACGTATGTTTTGACACTGTTATGACTCGAATTAGGAGTGGAAAGGAAATTTTCGAACTATGCTATGTTATGTCCCTGATGCGGTGGGTAAGAATAACCGACAAATGACCTCACCCCTTAGAGGAATTACATATAGGGGACTGATCAGTTAGCCACGATTAATGAGAGAAATTTCAGTGTCTGGCCAAAATATGTAAATCATGTTGATTTTGTTATGAAGATCAAGTCGAAGAAATCGAGAACAAGTCATGTCTTGGAGATGGTGATGAAGATAGTTTTGAGATTTTATAGTTATTATACTGATTTTTAAGTTGTAAGACGTTCCCGCAAAGTTTATTTCAAATTTGGAAATTTTGAGTTGTACAGAATATTTATTATGGATTTTATCTATGAAATAGACTGGTTTTAGTTAAATTCTGTACTAAGAACCTGATTGTTTTCGAATTTTATTTGAAAGCAACGGCGATATCATCCGACCCTGGGAGCGGGGCGTGACAGCTACGGTCAACTGCTATTCAGATTTGTAATTGATACATTTACTCAAAATCATCACAAATATAGCACTTATATTATAAATAAGAGCCAGTAAGATTTTTGCTTATCGCCTAACATTCTGAGTTCGTGCATGTTACACAAATTCTGAGCAAACAAGGGCGGAGCTCTTATATGACTCTTGTCCAGCAGATTCTTGTCCATATTTTATGTATATATATAGTCCATATTTTAGATATTTATGGCCCAAAATTACTTCAAAATATTTTATATGTCCAGCCCACACTACAAAAACTTATGGCCCAATGTGTGTGGGTTTCACTTCACATGCAAATTGACTCACAAAGAATTATACTATCATTAGTTCCCCTGGTCATGTCCGGTGTCTCTACCGACTACTTACTATACAAATTAAGGTATCAAACTTACAACCATTTTTTTATGATATTTTTTACTCAAATTCTATATGTTATTTTTATTTTTATTGTGAAAAATAATTGATTGTGAAGGATAATGTCTATTTAATATGAATTGTAGAGGGAATTCTCACAAAAATAAATAAAATATGATGTGCCTTTGTTCTAAATACATACATGTTCAATTTTTAAGTGTATTTTTCTATATAAATTGGTCATATTTCATTTTTATTTCTGAAATAATAATTTAAAAATAATATAAGATATTATAGGTTTGATATAACAACTTTATATTTAATTGAAACTGTATTATTAATTAGGTTTAACATTCAGAATACAAATCCGATTTCTCTCACTAGATAAAAATTTCTTAGCTGCGTCTCTGTGAGCAAATGACCTAAAATTCGAAGCAAGAGTCAGCCTTAGTTTTCGAGCAGCAAACCAATATATCAAGAGCATATTTTTCCCAATTGTCAACCAAAATTAATAAATTAATCGTCACTTTTCCACTTATCGTTACTTAGCATATGGGAGAAAATTTAGAAAGTGATTATGTTGTACTTATATAATAAGGCATTATTTACATCAAGCTGCCGGAGACACCAGCCATGCTGAACCTCAAGGCTGAGAACAATATGGATGGTGGTTGGTTTAACGACCGGACTGAATGTGTCACGATAATCAATACCAGGGCGTTGATAAAAACCTTTGACGACAAGATGAGCTTTGAACCTATCAACAAGACCATCAGGAGTGTGCTTGATGCAAAATACCCATTTGCATCCAACAAGATTTTGAGTGTGGTGTGGAGGAACAAGGTCCCAAGTGCCATTGCTCAAGAGAGCATCAAATTCTTCTGACATGGCAGTCCGCCATCGAGAATCACGAAGAGCAGTCGTGACTAGGGGTGCAAACGAACCGAATCGAGCCGAATAATGATAAAATTTTAAGGCTTAAATTCGGCTCGATAAGAGTATATTCGAGTTCGAGCTCGATTCGAAGTTCGATAATTTCGGCTCGAAATGAAGTTCGAGTTTGAGTTCGGTTCGAAATATTCGAACCTATTCGTGAACTATTCGGATATCATGGTTCGAAAAGCTCGAAAAGCTCGAAAAAGTTCGAAATGTATATATATTTATTATATAATTATATTATATTAATTAAATATTAAAGTTCGCGAACTATTCGCGAACTATCGAACAGAGTAATTTTGGCTCGAGCTCGGCTGGAAAAAAAGTTCGAACATGTTCGAATTCGGCTCGAGTTCGATAAGCTCGAATAAGAATCAAATATTTATCGAGCGGGCTCGTAAAGCTCACGAACATGTTCGGTTCATTTGCACCCCTAGTCGTGACACAGGTAGGTTCCTGATCTAGGGAAGAATGGGTGGTGTGAAGGGAGTATTTTGGGTTTGGTTTGGTGATATTGTTCCGAGAACGAGTGATCATGGAGTGGGTCTGATCAGAATGGATAAGTGGTGAGTGGGTAGTAGCAGGTGGTGGTGAAGGCTCAGCTGGAGGGGTGATATGTAGATCTGGGGACGCAGGAGCCATGGAGAGCAGTGGAGCCACATCCATAGGGAACTGGAGTACGAACGGCTTGAAAATGGATGGTGAGGTAGGGTCGGACGGGCTAAGAGGTGGAGATGGATAAGGGAAGAGTGACTCAACAAAGTGAGCATGACGAGAGACGTGGAGTTTTGAAGTTGAAAGATCGAGACAGAGATAAGCACTTTGGGAGAGGGAGTAACCCAGGAAGACACATGGGAAGACTTCGGCGCCAGTTTGTGAGGTGCATAGGGACGAAGCCAAGGGTAACACAGACAACCAAATATACGTAATTTAGCAAGGTTGGGAGGTCGATGAAAAAGCTTCTCAAATGAGGAGAGCATAGAAAGATTTTGTTTAGGCATACGGTTTATCAGGTATGTGGCAGCGGCAAAGGCAAAGGGCCAGAAGGTTGCGGGTAAAGAGGCTTGGTGAAGAAGCATGAGGCCAGTTTCCACAATGTGACGGTGACGACGCTCCAAGTAACCCTTATGTTTTGGTGTGTGGGGCGGGGTAGTGAGGTGGGAAATACCATGCTGAGCCAGAAGTGATTTGAGTGCGAGAAATTTACCATCATTGTCAATGTAGAGTGTGATAATTTTGTGGTGAAAGTAAGATTCGACAAGAGATTTGTAGTCCGTAAAGATCCTAAGAACTTCAGACTTGCGTCGAAGAGGGTATAACCAGATATACTTAATGAAGTGATCTACAAAGATAATGTAATATTTAAAGCCATCCATAGAGAGTACTGGAGATGTCCAGACATCCGAGAAAATGAGTTCGAGAGAGTAAGAGGAAATAAGAAGTGAATGCAAAAAAGGAAGTTTTGACTTTTATTAATTTGGCAAGAGTTGCAAGAAAAGCTGAATTGAGAACTCATAGGGACAAGAATAACCCTTGAGGACACTAAGTGACGCACAATATCAGAGGAGGGATGATCGAGACGAGCATGCCACAATGGAACAGAAGCAGAGGAAGCAAGATAAGCCAACGGCGAGGAAGGGAGAGAGCTAGAGACTGGCCAAACGTAGACTCCATGGTTACATGCTCCTGTGAGAAGCAGATCCCCCGTGCTGAGATCCTGCACCTGAAAACCCGAAGGGAGAAAGGAGATAGAAACATTGTTAGTGCGACATAGTTGGGACACCGAGATTAAATTTTTGGTCATGGATGGGACACATAAAACATTGGCGAGGGAGAGGGGCAGAGATAAGGTTTGTAAGACAGTAGATCCAATTTGTGAAATAGACAAACCAGCGTCATTGCCCACTAAAATAGAGTCAGAGCCATCATAAGAGGAATGGAGGGTGAGGTTTGCAAGATCTGTAGTAACATGATGAGATGCACCAGAATCCAGGATTCATTTAGTTGGTGTGGGTATGGCCGATGGGTGGGAGGCAGTATGGGATTGAGTGCCACCATAGGCCGGACGGGAGGTATTGTTAAGTGGTTGTGGATTTCAGGGAACATACTGAAAATCAAGGCATCGTTTGGCAGAGTGGCCAGTGACACTGCACAACTGGCAGCGATCCAGGTATGGTTTAGGCCCCGAAGAAAAGGATGGAGGGGCTGACGAGGGGTCCAAGAGCCAGAAGAACGAGTGTCACGAGGACGAGTTGGAGCAGGGGCACGTTGAGGACCTTGGACTACAGCCTTGGGAAAACGAGAGGTATGGAATGCCGTAGAGGGACCAGATGGAGGAGGCGTGTTGATTAAGAGTTGGGCTTCAAAATTCAGAAGTTTTTCATGAAGTTCATCAAACGTGATAGATGTATCACGAGCTTGGATGGCATGTGAGAGTTTTTTGTAGCTCTCATCAAGGCCATTGAGGATTTTGAGAGTAAGGTCTTCCGCATCTACAGAGACATTCATGAGAGCAAGCGCATCAACATTGGCTTTGATGCCTTGAAGAAATTCGGTGATAGACTTCGTACCTTCACCGGATGAGAAAGGTGTGCCTTTAGTTGCATTATACGACCCCGACTTGGAGCGGCATAAGTTTTAGCAAGCGTAGCCCACGCCTCAGAAGACGTGCATAAGGTCACGATGAAGGGGATGATTGTGGGTGAGGGAGCACCGATTATTGCATTGAGCAAGAGCTGATCTTATCGAACTCACAAGGAGTAGGCGGGGTTGGGGGTTTGGACGTTGCTGATGGTAATGGTAGAAGGTGGGCAAAGCTTCGAACCATCGACAAACCCAAGTAAATCATATCCAATGAGGAGCGATTGAAACTGGAGGCGCCAAGCGGAGTAGTTGGTGGATGTAAGTTTGAGAGGGGCTTGAGCAGCTATGTTGAAAGAGATGAGATAAGGGACGGCTGTTGTTGGAGAGATCACAGGAGGTTGAGCAACAGCGGAGTCGGTGGAGACCATGGAAAGACAAGAGGGGAGAAGATGGCGTGTGTCTAGTGGTCTCTGATACCATATAATAATTGAGAATAAAGACTTATTTTATTCATCATTTATGCATGAATATATACACACTTCACCGAAGGTTAGCTAAGGATATGGACAAAATAAATATATTAAAATACTAGACATAGCAATAAATGTTAATCAGCCACCACGAGATTTCCAGAGATATGCTAACAACTTATATAATCCATCTTCTTTCTGGTTAATCAGATCACCTTAATGAGCTAGAAATGGAATCGAGACTCTAGACACAACATTTCCTCCTCAAATTCACAACATTTTTAGATGTTTCCATCAAATATAGTTCTGACTTGTGAATTCACAGAATGTACAAAGTTGTCCTTATTCAATCAACCACTGAATCAGTTGCCTATTGGTTGATTGAATCAGTTGCTTATAAATTAGGATATCATGATAAGTACCATTAAAATGGTTCATTTTTCTTGATCAATTAACAAATGTAGCGAGCTATTATCATTTTAAGACATAGAATTTCGAGGTTGATCAGTAACTCTAACATTTTTGTACTCATTTTATCGAGAGAAATTAAATTGTAGCGGATTATGGGAAATGAATTAAATAATTAAGGTTGTATTTAGATGGAAGAAATTAGATTTGAGGCAATGATTTTTGAAATGACTCCATGTTTGAGATGGATTTCAAATCCACCATAACAATGAATTTATCCAAACAAACCAACGGATCTATTTCCATGAGACGGTTGACTCGGCTAATATCAACAATGAAAGTAATACCTGTAACATAAAAAAGTGATATTTTCTCATGGATGAAAGTAACACTCTTGACATAAAAAGTGATATTGTTTAGGGATGGAATAGGTTCGGAACCCGTCTCGTAACCCTCCTACCCAATTTCCGTCCCAAAAAGAATCGGAAAACTATTTTTCCCCCGATCCCGTACCCGACATATTTCGGGACCTGAATATTCGGGATCCCTTCGGGTAAGGAGAAGGAATCCCGAAATTTTTTTTTCATTTTCAAGATTTCGTTCAAAAAAACAGAAAAAAAAAGTGATTATTTTATTTAAAAAATACTATTTAGATTATATTTCTAAATAAAAAATAGATATTCAACTTAAAACATATATAATATTAAAATATTTCAGATAATCTTTCAAGGTTGAGAAGAACATCATACTGTGCAACGTATAATTATTAATAAAAATATTCGGATACAAATTAGTAGATAAATTTTTTTAAATAGATTGTCAATTGCATCTATTATTCTACATATTTGTTCTAATTAGATAATTATAAATATGAACTAATTAAATTATTAATTTAATATTTTAAATAATACACAAAAATAAAATGTCATCTCGTGATTCTATTATCCGATTGTTTCAACAATAAACAATTATGTGAACCCTAAGTCTACAACTAATTGTTTATGGGTTGAAACACAATAATATTTAGCTCAATCTATTAATAAAACTATTAATAAAATATATTATAATATTATTTCGGAACGGGTTGGGAATCCCGTCGAGAAAAAGGTTTTATTCTCGATCTCTCTCCCGATATCAATCGGGATGGGAAAAATCCCAAAAATTCGAGTCGAATAAATGTCGGGTTGGGATTTTTTCGGGACGGAAATGAGATGGGATTCAGGAAGGGTCGAGAATTCGGGAATTTTTGTCACCACTAATATTTTCTCATGGATTGAGTCGAATATGAAACTTGTCTCACGAAATTTATATATTAGACGTCTCACAAAAGTTTTTGTTGACCAAATCATAGATCTAATTATCTATATTTTAACACATAAGCATAATTAATATTGAAGAGCTGACGTGGCAAATCATGGAATCATTAGATATTTAACAATTAGAGAATCATTAGATTAACAATTAAGAAAATACTCGTAAGGTATGTTGAACTCTCTACCCTTCTTTACACATGTCCATATTCCCAAAATTTTTTATAGCGAAATGATTCCTCGCAAAAAAATATTAATAAATAATTTAGAAAGAGATTAAGATGTACATGTAATTAATTATATATTGGTATTTTATATTCCAACTATAAGTTTAAACTAAATAATTTAGGGGGTTTACATTTGTCACGAACTCGACATATGCTTGCTTAAGCAGTTTGATTTTATTTATTTTCAATGAACTTTTCTTTATAAAATTTTGTAAAAAATATATATATGTATAATCATTTTTTGTAGTATTTGCAAACACTATCTTGTTAGTCGGCTTCGGGTACATTCCCATGGAAGTGGAAAAGACACGAAATTTTTTTTTTCTTGCTTTGTCCTATATATTATTATGGGTAATTGCTTAATTATTTCGTGTTTTATATCAATATCAGGAAATAATTAAATTAACTAATGAAATCGAACTGTATTTTGATTGAATATATACTTCTCGGATTTATACACACACATATATATACACGTTACTGCTTACATTTTTTATTAGATGTATTTTGATGGAATATTTCTCGTGCTTATATCTATACTATTATATAAAAGTTGAGACTCATTTAAAAACTACTTTTGGTGTATTTGATGACACCAACATAAATTTACAAATGTAACCCCCAAACATGCATTGTACTTCATATAGAGTATTGGGTAAAATTGTAAAAATATAGTTACATTTCTCACTCCTACTATCAAAAACCACCTCATTACCCACTATTTATGTCTTGCTAAAATTAAGGATTCATTCCAATCAATTTCATTACTGTTGAAAAATATATTATTATTATTATTATTATTATTATTATTATTATTATTATTATTATTATTATTATTATTATTATTATTATTATTATTATTATGTTGAATATTGAATATTGAATGTTGAATGTTGAATGTTGAATATTGAGTTGTAAAATGCGAAAAATTAGTGTGTGATGATGTAGATGATGATGTATTAATTTTTGAACTAATCTCAAATGTGGATCTATAAATAGGTCTTCATTTGTGATGAAAAACACAATTGAGTTGAGAGAAAAATATTATAAAGTGTAGAGTTTGATATATTTTGAGTTTTGAAGTATTTACTTTTTACCATAAATTTTTACTTTTTCACAACACGTTATCAGCACGATCGCTCGAAGGTTCTCTATAATTTTCGACGCTCCAAAATACAAGAAGAAGTCAAAAATATTCAACAAGTAAAAATTTTTATTTTACTGTTTATATATTTTTATTGTGTATATATTAATATATAATATCATGTTATTATCCGAAATAAAAAAATTAGTTTTTTAAAAATTTGTTATAAATCCTGGGAGGATGTTAAGACGACATCCCACACTCCCAGTAAGGGATACGACAAGTATAAAAGCCTCTAAGGTTTTTAAACAATAACGTGATATGATATATATTTATTATGTATATATACTAACTATATTGGTATAATTTCACAATATTATAAAAATATTGTCTACGACACTGATCTTATAATAATTTGATATGATATACTATACCTGACTTTATACTAACTATATTGGTATAATTTCACAATATTATATAAAAGGCTGTCTACGACACTGACCTTATAATAATGTGATATGATATACATAATTATTTAATTTATCATTATATGCATTGCATCATTATCACGAATTTTTATTCAACATATACTCGATTTTTTCTTTACCCCCAACGGTCACAAACGGCTAGTTTTTGGCCTATAAATATGTTCACTCAAACTCATTTTCAATCACACCAAAATTCACTCTTTCTCTCAAAATATTTTCTCCTCGGTTTTTTCGAAGATGAAGATGATGGCATTTCTAAGGCTATTTTTCATAACGATTATGATCATCATGCTCACGAGTCTTGTACTCACCAGCGATTTTCCACCACATACTTTTTTTCTATTTGTATACGCACTTGTAATCTTCGTTCTTTCATTATTTTGTATTGTCATATTAATGAAAATTAACTAATAAAATGCATTGTTATTTTTCTAGTACCACCATGTCAAATTTGGCAAAGATTGAATTTGTTGCTCTCGATATCACTAGAAAAGAACAAAGAATTGTTAATGAGAAATCATAAATCCCGACCCAATGTATCTACGGCATTTTCAGAAGCAAATGTCGTAAGTAAAAATGAAAACCAAAATCAAAGGCATAAACTAGATTTTGGTTGAGGTCGAGGATGTGGTCATGAACGTGGACGTAGAAATGATCGCGGTCGTGTTCATGGCCGTGAATATGAAAATAATCGAGATAGTTACTTCAATAACTAATCTCAAAAGAACGTCACGAACCACCCAAAAAGACAGCGTGAAAATATGAGTAAAAATAAAAATCACTCAAAAAGATATGAAAGTGCTTGTTATAAATGTGGCACTCCAAGACATTGGTCACGTACCCCTGAGCACTTATGTAAGCTCTTTAAAGTATCGATAAAGGGGAAAGAAAAAGAGACCAATTTTGTTGAAAACAGTAACCATTTAAGTGGTTCAACTTATTTCAATGCTGCCGATTTTTTCAAATGATTTCGAGAACAGTGATTAATATATTGGTGGGACTAAAATGTAACATGCTATATTTTTCATGCATTCTTATGAAACATGCTATATTTTGCATATATATATTATCCTTGATTTTCTTTATTGCATTTTTTTGAAGTATAAAAAATGCTATGAGCAAAGATAAACCCATGGAAGTTTGTATACCCGATAGTGGTACAACGCACACCATTCTCCGAGATAAAAGATATTTCTTGGAATTAAAACCAACAAAAACAATGGTGAATACAATATCAGGTCCTGTAGACTTGATTGAAGGTTGTGAAAAAGCACATTTTTTGTTACCTAATGGTACAAAATTTTTGATAAATGATGTTTTATATTCACCAGGATCAAAAAGAAATTTGTTGAGTTTTAATGACATATATTCTCATGGGTATGATACTGAGACGATAACTGATGGAAATCAGAAATATATGTGTCTTACCACATATAAATCAGGAAAGAAATATGTGGTTGAAAAATTATCAATGCTCCCTACTGGATTGCATTATACACATATAAGGCCAATCGAATCAAATATGGTGGTTAATAGTTTTTCAATATTAACCAATTGGCATGATCGATTGGGACATCCTGGTTCAATAATGATGCGAAGAATTATTGAAAATATGCATGGTCATCCATTGAAAGACCAGAAGATCTTTCAGAATAATAAGTTTCAATGTAAAGCATGTTCTCTTGGAAAACTTACTATAAGACAATCGCCAGCTAAAATCCAAACAGAATTTCCCATATTTCTTGAACGTATTTAGGCTGATATTGTGGGCCAATTCATCCACCATGTGGACCATTTCGATATTTTATGGTATTGATCGATGCCTCCAGCAGATGGTCACATGTATGCTTATTGTCAACTCGGAATGTGGCATTTGCAAGACTAATGGCTCAAATAATAAAATTGCGGAATCAATTTCTCAATTATACAATCAAGAAAATAAGACTTGATAATGCTGGAGAATTTACTTCCCAAACTTTCAATGACTATTGTATGTCAATGGGAATTACTGTTGAACATCATGTTGCTCATGTTCATACACAGAATGGATTAGCTGAATCATTGATTAAACGTCTACAACTGATTGCTAGACCAATGATTATGAGAACAAAACTCCCTATTTCTATATGGGAACATGCAATTTTACATGTTGCGGCATTAATTCGCATCAAACCAAGTGCATATCATAAATTATCCCCATTGCAGCTTGCATTTGGTAAAGAACCAAATATTTCTCATCTGAAAATTTTTGGATGTATGGTGTATGTGCCTATTGCACCACCTCAACGATCAAAAATGGGTCCTCAAAGAAAAATCGGTATTTATATCGGTTATGATAGCCCATCAATCATTCGATATCTTGAGCCTCAGACAGGCGATGTGTTTACAGCACGCTTTGCTGATTGTCATTTTAATGAAGAAATCTTCACAATGTTAGGGGGAGAAAGAAACACATCGAAAAAGAAATCACATGGTATATACCATCATTGTTACATTTGGATCCAAGGATCAAACAATGTGAGAAAGATATACAGCAAATTGTGCACTTGCAAAGAATTGCAAATCAAATGCCAGATGTATTTGCAGACACAAAAGGGGTAACAAAATCATATATACATGCTGTAAATGCCCCTGCTCGAATTGAAATTCCAAAGAAACAAATTGAAGACACTCATGATGTCATAAAACGCTTGAAGCGTGGAAGGCCAGTCGGTTCCAAGGATAAAAATCCTCGAAAAAAAAAGGCATAGAGAAACACGATGATCATAAAATACAAAATGGTGTTCCAGAAGAAACGCCTGATGATGAAAATGTTCTGTCAAAACCACAAACTGACGAGAATCGTAAAATCTCTATCAATTATATTAATACTGAAAAAATATGGAACCGAAAAAATATAGAAGATATTGATGATATATTTTCTTATAATGTGGCATATGACATCATAAATAAAAATGAGGATCATGAACCAAAATCTTTTGGTGAATGTAAAACTCGTCATGATTGGGCCAAATGGAAAGATGTCATCCAGGTTGAATTGAATTCGCTAAATAAACGTAATTTTTTTGGACCTATAGTCCTCACACCTGAAGGTGTAAAACCTGTTGGATACAAATGGGTTTTTATTCGAAAGCGAAATGAGAAAATTGAAATAGTCAGATATAAAACTAGACTTGTTGCACAAGGTTTTTCTCAAAGACCTGTAATTGATTATGAAGAAACGTATTCTCCTGTTATGGATGCAATTATGTTTCGATATTTGATTAGTTTGGCAGTGTCTGAAAATTTGAAAATGTGTTTTATGGATGTTGTTACAGCTTATTTATACGGATCACTTGATAGTGATATATACATGAAAATCCCTAAAGGATTTAAGATGTCTGAAGCACAAAATTCAAAACCCAGAGAATTTTATTCTGTGAAATTGCAAAGATCATTATATGGGTTAAAGCAATCCGGCCGAATGTGGTATAATCGGCTAAGTGAGCACTTGATGAAAAAGGGATATATAAATGATCCAATATGCCCTTGTGTTTTCATCAAGAAAACAACATCCGGATGTGTAATTATTGTTGTATATGTTGATGATTTAAACATCATTGGAACGAATAAAGAAATTCAAGAAGTTATGATGTACTTAAAGCAAGAATTCGAAATGAAGGATCTTGGAAAAATCAAGTACTGTCTGGGTTTGCAAATAGAACAAAAAGAATGCGGAATTTTTGTTCACCAAGAAAATTATACAGAAAAGATCCTTAAACATTTTAATATGGATAAATCAAATCCATTAAGTACTCCAATGGTTGTAAGATCATTAAACATAGAAAAGGATCCATTCCGTCCATGTGAAGATGATAAAGTTATTCTTGGTCCAGAAGTATCATATCAAGTGCCATTGGTGCCCTTATGTATATTGCAAATTGCACTAGACCTGATATATCTTTTGCTGTAAATTTATTGGCAAGATTCAGTTCATATCCAACAAAGAGGCACTGGAACGAAATTAAACATATATTCCGTCATCTATGAGGAACGACAGATTTGGGACTTTTGTACTCAAAAGACACCAATCAAAGTATCATTGGTTATGCCGATGTTGGATATTTATCTGATCCACATAAGGCACGTTCCCAAACCGGATATGTATTTACTCGTGAAGGCACCGCAATTTCTTGGCGTTCACAGAAACAAACACTCGTAACAACTTAATCAAATCACGCTGAGATTATTGCGCTACATGAAGCAAGCCGTGAATGTGTTTGGCTAAAATCAATGACACAACATATCCAAACTTCTTGTGGATTATCAGTAGACAAGAAGTAGACAAGAAGCCTGTGACGTTGTATGAAGACAATGCTGCATGTATTGCTCAAATGAAAGAAGGATACATCAAAAGTGACAGAACCAAACATATCCCCCCAAAATTCTTTGCCTACACTCAAGAGCTTGAGAAGAATAAAGATATTGATATCTATTATATTCAATCAAGTGAGAACTCATCAGATCTCTTCACAAAGGCACTTTCCACGACGATATTCAGAAAGCATATATACAACATTGGAATGCGCAATCTGCGGAATATGTGAAGAATCACTCATGTTAAAATGAGGGGGAGTTTACGTGGCTGCACTCTTTTTTCCTTGGTATGGTTTTTATCCCACTGGGTTTTTCCTAGTAAGGTTTTTAACGAGGCAGTATAAAACACGTAATGAAGACAATCATCATATCACGATCATCATCACAAGGGGGAGTGTTGAAAAATATATTATTATTATTATTATTATTATTATTATTATTATTATTATTATTATTATTATTATGTTGAATATTGAATGTTGAATATTGAGTTGTAAAATGTGGAAAATTAGTGTGTGATGATGTAGATGATGATGTATTAATTTTTGGACCAATCTCAAATGTGGATCTATAAATAGGTCTTCATTTGTGATGAAAAACACAATTGAGTTGAGAGAAAAATATTATAAAGTGTAGAGTTTGATATATTTTGAGTTTTGGAGTATTTACTTTTTATCGTAAATTTTTACTTTTTCACAACAATTACCTATTATTTATGTCTTGCTAAAATTAAGGATTCATTCCAATCAATTTCATTGTATTTCTTTAATATCGACAAATTATTTGCAAAATATTAAAATTTCATATTTATTATAATTATAATTAGACATTAAATTATTTATGTACACGCATAGCGTGTACATCGGTTGCTAGTAATGTTTGAAATATTAACCCATTTTAGTCATCCATAGAGTAATCCATTAAGGCTCCGTTTGGTAGCCTATATTATTAATATGGATATAACTTATCTTATTCAATCTCACGTACTTCTAATCATATTATTTATCTATCTATTAATTATTTATTTTACATCAATCAAATCATCAATTATTTATTTTACATAAATCAAATCATTTAATTGAAATTACTATATTACACCTTATAAATAATATTATTCAAAATTTATTTATTATTAAAAGAGTAAAATGGTAATTTATCATTTTTTATATAAAATTTAATCAATCAATAAACTATAATCCATCAATCAAATCAAATATTATATTCACTATAATTTTTTATTTAATTTTTATTGTAATATATTACTTACTTATGTATTATTTATCTCATCATACCTACCATAAAAAGAAACGGAATTTCTCCGAAAACAAAAACAAAATAAAAATAAAAATAGTGCATACAATTATTATATTAACGAATTGAACACAAACTTGACTCTCGATAAACACTACTAGATTCAGATTTTTATATTAGATATAAGCCAATTAATAAAATTCAAGATATAATCATACCATATCATTCAGTTATGGAAAATTCAAATAAAATGAAAATCAACATTGCAGAAGGACAGAGGTGATCATCGAAAAGAATACAAATTATATGAATGAATTAAAATAAAGCATTGAAACTAGAATGGGGATTAAAATAGGCAGTAGTATTGTTGTTGAATGAAATCATTGTTACAACAAGAAATATCATTCAGAATCGGAACGCCTTCGATCGGCCGAATACTAGCTAGCTAGTGTTGAACACGAACTTGATTCTCGATATATAAACATGATCGATCATTGAACAAACAAACAAGCCAATAATAAAACAATTCAAGATCATATCATATTAATGTTGCTTCCGTTTTGCAACTTCAAATGAAAACCCACAAGAAAAATTAAGCCTAAGCTTCGATTATCGCACCCCAAAACATACCAAATTAAAGTTGATGTGAAGGATAATCAAATTAAGTAAATTGAACCAACAAGCAACATGAGCATTAATACAAATCCAAAAGAAGAAAAAGGTATAAGAATTTATAATACCATGTGTTCGATCCGCGGTCGCTCGAGCTCGATTATCTCCGAAGAAGAAAACAGGCAGTGGAGGCAGCAGCGATGGATTCAAAGTTGCTTGATCGCCGCTGCTGCTGGAGCCTCAGCAATATATTATTCCAAACCAATATGGATTTTTCATTCATTTTGAAGGATATTTATATATATATATATATATATATATATATATATATATATTATATGAAGGCAATGGTCTTTGAAGAGATTTTTTTGCCGAATAAATTTCAAATGGCCGCAAAACATAAAAATCAAAATCAAGAAAACTTGATATTAATTATATTTAAAATTAATTATCTTCATTCAAAGTAAATATATATTTACGAATATTATATTTGATGCGGTTACATTTAAGGCTGGCAAAAAATACCGAAATGTTGTCATACCACTTTTACCGTACCAAAAAAAATCGAATATATCGAAAATTTTGGTATACCGAAATTTCGGTATCGGTATCGGTATAAGATTTTTGAATTTTCGGTATTTCGATATACCGAAAAAAAACCGTGTATACCGATATTTTTTAAAAAAAAACAGTATAAAAAAATCGGTATACACGATATCATACCGATATCGTACCAAATTTCAGTATTCGGTACGGTATCGATATGGATTTATGTCATACTGAAATTTTGGTATACCGACATGTCGGTATAACGGTATCGAAATTTCCGATACGATATGCGGTATACGATATATCGTACCGAACCACCCCTAGTTACATTTACAATATGATTCAACGTAACGAACAAGCCAATATCATATAGTATACAATTCAAATTATATAATCATATCTTTCAGTTATGAAAATCTACTCCAAAAACAAATTCAAATCAAATCATAATCTACTTATATTTTCAAATATATATATCTTTACGTACAAACATAAAACATTGGGAAAATAGTTTTTTGGTCTATTAACTTGTCCATTTTTTTTTGTTTTGGTCCATTAACTTTTCAAAGTTTGATATTTAGTCCACTAATTTTCGGCTATTTTGGTCCGACGACGTGTCACAAGAAAATTATGACGAGACATCGGAAAATGTTGATGTGACATCGAAAAATGATGACATGCACATCAGCAATTGGACCAAAATAATCAAAAATTAAAATTTAATAAACAAAAAATAATCTGTAAAAAGTCAATGGATCAAAACCAAAAAATGAACAAGTTGATAGACCAAAAAATCATTTTTCCTAAAATACCGGTACCATTTTAAAGAATCAAACAATATCTTATAACTTAATTACCCTAAAGATTTCAGTAGAATTTTATTCCATCAAATTAATATATCTCTTTCTCCTCTCAAGGGGCACTTTTCTACTGTGCAATCGAGGGTTCTCGCTATCAAATTTCAAAGGTATGTTTCGTGAAATTCTTGAATCATTATAGATATGCACGCATGTCAAAAACCCAAGGGACATGAATGTGCGTTTCATTTTTTTTTATTTTTTTTAGGAAATTCGTATGTTTCGTATTGCAGTGTCAAAATTTTTATGTGGCTGCAACATCTGGGATATTGGTAGAAAATTGTCACAAATAATTTTTTTTTGATTTTATTGATTAATTATTTAATATCAAACCTTTGCCGGAATGTGTGTGCATGTTATAAGTAATTGTGGTTGAGCAATAAAAAATATTTTATATTCGACACACCTTTAAACCAAAGCCCATTGTTTATGTAAGTGTTTATGTATGTAAATATGATATAATGTTTTAGCCATCCATTCTCTCAAAGTTGTTTAATTTGTAAGTATATTAGCGAAAATTGTATCCTTTCAATCTTTTCTAATGAGTCTGTAACACCCGGTATTTTTAAATACGTAAATTCGCATGCATAATTAGGAAATTTATTTATTTAAAATTTTAGATTTATGGGTTAATTAATTATGTGAAATTTTTGTGCATATTTTAAGTTATTTTTAAGCATTTAACCCATAATTAGTGATTTTCACGATTTATGAAAATTAATTGTTTTTGATCGCGTAGACGGGACCGTGGACGGACGAGATGACAACTTTCTATCCAAATTATTTTATGAGTCTTTTTAGAGCCCAAAAAAATTATTTTGAGTTTTATTTTCTCAATATTTTTAGTATTTAATTTTATATAATTTTAGGAGTCTGTTTTTATTCAAAATAAGCCAAAATAATGACTTTTTAGTATTTTTAAAATTCCCTTAATTTAATATTTCGGGATTTTAATTTAGTTATCAAATTTTACTTCTTATTTAGAGTTTTTAAGTTATATATTTAATATCCTTTATAATATTTTCAATTATCCTAAAACCTATTTTAATTAAAAACTTAAACCTTACCCTAATTCTACCCAAACCTCACGCCTCCTAAGCTCTCAGCCGACATCCCACTCTCCTTCATCTTCTTCTTCGATCCAACAGCCAAGGTAGACTCCATAGCCACGTTTTATGAAGGTCCAAAGCTTGTCGTCGTCGTCCCGTCGTCCCGGAATCGTTCCACGCGCCTTCATCTCTTCAATTTCGGTGAAAGGCATGATTCTTTTTATTTTAACGTACTATATCAGTGTTTATACGTGTGTGTGTGCGTGAGCATCATTTTCCTTCAAGAATTTTTAGAAAAAAAACGTGAGTTGTTATGGTTTTATGCGTTTGTTCTTATGAATCTTGGTCGTCTTCATGTTTTTCCTAGCCATGGTTCGTACCACTGCTAGTCGAAGGGTTGTAGGGCGTGTGAGGGTTGCCTAGACTCGAATGGCTCGAGTGGTTCGAGCCAAACGAGCCCAGGAAAATCACAAGGTTCAGTCGGCACCCTTGAAGGCGCAGGCTAGGGTTTCGTGGAAGGGGGCTCGGCTGTTGGTCTGTGGGTTGCATGGGGCTGGGTTAGTGGCCAGGTTAGGACCGCCCAGACGTGGGCTACGTCTGGGCGGCGGCGCTCCGGCCGGCAGCAGCCATGGAATGGCTGCTGCCGCGGCCGAGAAGCGTGGGGAAGGGGGGGCGACGGGTTTAGGTGTTAGGGTTGGTTCCGGGTCGGGTCTATGGTTTGGGTCGGGTCAGTAGTGTGGTGGGTCGGGTTAAGTTGGTCCGGGTCCGGGTTGGGTGGGCCGGGCTCGAGTCTTTTTAATTTTAAAGTATTTTATGAATTAATTGGTTTTTGGGCCATTTAATTTGAAATAAAATGTTTTGGTTTCCATTTAATTACTTTGGGTTAAATTTAAGTATTTGGGTTTAATTAATTTAATTAAGTGAGCCCACTAATTTTTATGGGCTTTAGGGCCCATGGAAGTTATTGGGCCAATCTTTGGGCTTTAGGGCCCATTGGGCCAAAATAGGTTGTTATTGGGCCAGGAAGGTTTTAATGGGCTTTAATTAATTAAATGGGCTTAGAATAATTTTTATTGGGCTTAAGTATGTTATTGGGCCAGTTTCTGTGTTAATGGGCCAGATTTAAGTAAATGGGCTTGAGTGTTAGGGCCAGCAGTTCAGTACAATCCATGAGAAATTTGCATGTGTCCTGAATATATATTTAATTATTTTATGCATGAAAGTTATTTTTAATATTTATATGTTAGTATGAAATTAAATTAAATATATATGAGGGACACACATTTTATTTAAGTACATGCATTCATGAAATAATTTTTATGTATGATTTAATGTTTAAGGTTGAGCAAAAGAAAATATTTTATGTTTAAAGTTGAAGTATTGTGACAATTTGAGGGGGATTCGTCCCCATATGTGAACTATTGAAGGGCAGTTTACTGCCAATTTAAGAGGTGATTCGTCACCGCCACGTACGTTGGTTTCCACGCTGATCAGTATTTGATGTATGATTTAAGGTTACACTATGGATACAACCATGCGATGTTAGAAAATAATTTGCTCAACAATGTTTATGTATTATGTATGATTATGATATTTAAGTTAATTTAAGTTATGTTATGTCATGATGTTATTTTAATCATGCTCATTCATGTATATGTTATGTATTAGTATTAAAGTGATTTAAATTATTTTAAATCCTTGTTATGTTAGCATGTTGGGCTTCTAGGCTCACTACACTGGTATGGTGCAGGTGAGTACGTAGAGGACGTAGTACCCACCGGAGGCGAGGACGTATGAGCAGACTGGCAGTGATCCTCGTGACCGTGATAGATATCTGAGTCATGATGCATGTTTGAATATTCCAGCACGTTAAATATTTTTAATTATTTTCAGTGGTTGAGTTTGTGGATAATTTATTTAAATATTTTCAGTGCATGCAGTTTTTAATTATTTTCTTATGACAGCATTTTAATTACGTATTTGACTCAGATATTTATTTTATTAAAGAATGCATTTTTATTTAAGTTATTTAATTATTTTAAATCTTTTTATTTTGTGCATATATGTATGTGCATGTATGTACATGTTATATTTAGTAAGCATAAAAAAAAAAATTTCCGCATATTTATTTATTAATTATAGAGTTAGGGTCGTTTCAGTTGGTATCAGAGCACGGTCCTTGGAGGGGTCATTACTGCTATGCGAGCTCAGAAATCCACGCTACCGGTCTGTAAGTTTTAAGTGTTTATAGTACGATTTATTTTTAAGGATTTAAGTTAGCATTAATTTTAAACAACTTAGTTATGCATGGCGATTTACGTAAAGAAATATGTGGTGGTGCAGAATGCCTCCCAGACTGATGAACAGACGTGGGGGATCTCCACCTACACCTCCACCTCCACCTCCGCAGAACCCACTTGCAGCATTGGAGCAGGCCAATGCTACCTTGATGGCAGGAGTTACTGCTCTGTTAGAGCAGCAGGCTTCACGTCCCAGAATGTCCCATGAAGAGGACGTAGCTGAGCGTTTCCAGAAGAAGGGGCCGAAGGAGTTCCTTGGTACCACCGATCCATTGGTGGCTGAGGGGTGGATTCGTTCTTTGGAGTCCATCTTTGCTTATATGGGGATCACAGATGCGGACAGGGTGAACTGTGCGACGTTTATGTTGAGGGGAGACGCAGCTCTTTGGTGGGAGGGTGCTGCCAGGGGAGTACACCTCCCTACACTGTCTTGGGCGGAGTTCAGGCGTGTCTTCTACGCCAAGTATTTCACGGAGGATGTGAGGAGTCGCATGATCCGGGAGTTTATGAGTCTCCGGCAGGGGGACAGGTCAGTGGTGGAGTACGTGAGCCAGTTCGAGAGGGGCTGTCATTTTGTGCCTCTGATTGCAGACAGTCCACCGGAGAAGATGAGACAGTTTGTGGAGGGACTAAGAGCGGATATTAAGCACGACATACGTATGATGGACGTCGCTACATATGAGGCGGCAGTTAGTAGAGCACTGAGGTCAGAGGAGGGTAGGAGAGAGATGCAGCGAGAGCAGCAGGGGAAGAGACAGTTTCAGTCGGGGTATCAGCGACCATCTTCGCAGCCTCCTGCGAAGAAGCAGTTTACTAGGCCGGCTAAGGGCCCGAATCCGCAGCAAAGGCCGCAGCAGCAGAGGCCACAGCAGCAGAGGGGCGGGGCCCCTAATGCTCTAGGTATTCCTACTTGCCCGAAGTGTCAGAAGATGCATTCGGGACCTTGTCTGTTGGGAGCAGGAGTTTGTTACCACTGCAGAGAGCCAGGGCATCAGATAGCTAACTGCCCAAGGAAGAAGAACACTGCTGGTAGAGTGTTCGTCATGCAGGCAGAGGAGGCAGACCCAGACACCTCCTTGATCACCGGTATATCTTATCCCTAGTATTTTATAATTTTTCCTTTGGTTAAGAATTTCGTTTTCTTTATGGAATTGTTGTTCTTTGGGTTATCTATCTGCATGTTAGAATAAGAAGCATGTTTTACTTGTGATTAGAATTAAGGGTTAGTAGTGACTTGTTGGGGAAAAGTTTAGTAGTGGTATGAAATTGTTGGGAATTTTTTGCGTGCAGGGAGAATTCTAGTTGGAGGAAACTCCACGTTTGCGTTGCTAGATTCAGGGGCTACGCATTCGTTTATCTCCCTGGAGTTTATCAGGCGGATAGGCATCACACCTGAGATTATTGACAGTGGGTATGATGTTACTATGCCGTCAGGGCAGATTATTTCTACCTCGAAGGTTATTCGAGAACTGGAGTTGGAGCTTCAGGGACACTCCATTCGAGCAGATGTGGTGGTTTTGACATTGAGTGGTTTTGATTTGATTTTGGGTATGGACTGGTTGACAGTCAATGGAGCTTCGATTGATTTTTGTCGGAGGTCAGTGTCAGTGAAACCGTCAGGAGGCGACCCGTTTACTTTCCATGCATCTCAGAGCAGTGATTTTCCTCATGTGATATCTCTTATTCAGGCGAGGAAGTTGTTGAGACGGGGTTGTCAGGGGTTTCTAGCGAGTATTGTCACGGCCTCAGAACCATCTAGCAGATCATTATCAGAGATAGAGGTGGTTCGTGACTTTTCGGATGTATTTCCGGAGGATGTTGCAGGAATTCCACCAGTGAGAGATGTGGAGTTCAGCATCGACTTGGTGCCAGACACCGTGCCTATCTCTAAGGCACCGTACAGACTTGCTCCGACCGAGATGAAAGAGTTGAAGGAGCAAATTCAGGAGTTATTAGAGAAAAGCTTTGTTCCTCCTAGCTTTTCTCCATGGGGGGCTCCAGTGTTATTTGTGAAGAAGAAGGATGGTAGTATGAGACTGTGCATCGATTATCGAGAGCTCAATAGGGTCACAGTGAAGAATAAGTATCCACTGCCGAGGATAGAGGATTTATTTGATCAGTTGCAGGGAGCTTCAGTGTTCTCCAAGATCGACCTGCGATCTGGTTATCATCAGCTGCGGGTTAGAGATGCAGATGTGTCCAAGACTGCTTTCCGGACACGGTATGGGCATTACGAGTTCCTAGTGATGCCATTTGGGATGACCAATGCTCCAGCGGTTTTCATGGATCTCATGAACCGAGTTTTTCAGCCGTATCTAGATCAGTTCATCATAGTCTTCATTGATGATATCTTGATCTACTCTAGGAGCATTGAGGAGCATAGACAACATCTACAGACAGCCTTGCAGACCTTGAGGGAGCATCGGTTGTATGCCAAGTTCAGCAAGTGCGAGTTTTGGCTCGAGCAGGTGGCATTTCTTGGCCACATTATTTCGAGAGATGGGATTGCAGTTGACCGTCGAAGGTTGAGGCAGTGCAGAATTGGGGTATTCCGAAGAATGCTTCGGAGATTCGCAGTTTCTTGGGTTTGGCAGGATATTATAGGAAGTTCATCAAGGGTTTCTCCTCTATTGCAGTACCCTTGACTTCCTTAACCAAGAAGAACGCGAAGTTCATCTGGAGTTCTGACTGTCAGAGGAGCTTCGATCAGTTGAAGGAAGCACTCACTACTGCACCGGTGTTAGGTATATAGGTATACCTCGGATTAAGCTTGCCTCTCCGGCCAAATCGCACTACTCCCTTCATAGGTGACACCTTCAGGAATACGTGATCACCTACAGCGAACTCCAAATCTCGTCGTCTGGTATCTGCATAACTCTTCTGACGACTCTGAGCAGTCCTCATCCGATCTCGAATCTGAGTCACAATGTCAGCTGTCTGCTGCACAATCTCAGGACCAAGTAAAATCCTCTCACCAACCTCATCCCAATGCACAAGAGATCTGCATCTCCTCCCATACAATGCTGCATAAGGAGCCATACCTATAGACGACTGAAAACTGTTGTTATAGGTAAACTCCACTAATGGCAGTCTAGTCTCCCACGAGCCCTGAAAATCGATGACACAAGCTCTCAGAAGATCCTCGAGAACCTGAATCACTCTCTCAGACTGACCATTTGTCTGGGGATGGAATGTTGTGCTGAACAAAAGTCTAGTCCCTATAGCTGTGTGCAGACTCTTCCAAAACGCGGATGTGAATCTCGGATCTCTGTCTGACACAATTGACACTGGTATGCCATGCAACCTAAAAATCTCCTTGATGTAAAGCTCTGCATACTGTGTCAATGAGTAAGTAGTACTCACCGGCAAGAAATGAGCTGACTTGGTGAGTCTATCCACAATCACCCAAATTGTTGTGCAACCTCTGGCACTCCTCGGTAATCCAACCACAAAGTCCATCGTAATATTCTCCCATTTCCATTCCGGAATAGGAAGAGGTCTAAGAAGTCCTGCTGGACGCTGATGCTCTGCCTTGACTTGCTGACAAGTCAAACACTCTGACACCACTCTCCCGATGTCTCTCTTCATCCCGGGCCACCAATACAATAGCTGCAAATCTCTGTACATCTTCGTACTTTCGGGGTGAATGGAGTACGGAGATGTGTGAGCCTCTGCTAAAATCTCAGCTCTCAACTGATCGACGTTCGGTACCCACATCCTACCACGGTACTGAACAATGCCATCCACCACTGTATACAAGAGGTTACCCCTAGCCTCATCTCTCTGTCTCCATCGCTGCAACTCCTAATCAGTAGACTGTCCATCCCTGATCCGATCTCGCAGAACTGGCTGCACCGTCAACACTGACAAGCTCGGTGCATGACCACTCGAATAACACTCCAAGTCAAATCTCTGAATCTCGCTCTGTAGTGGTAACTGTACGGTCAAACATGAGACCACTGACGACTTCCGACTCAAAGCATCTGCTACTACATTAGCTTTACCCGGATGGTAGCTAATGTCACAGTCATAATCCTTCACCAACTCCAACCATCTCCGTTGCCTCATGTTCAACTCCTTCTGGGTGAAGAAGTACTTGAGGCTCTTGTGATCAGTGAAAATCTTGCACTTCTCGCCATACAGATAGTGCCTCCAGATTTTCAAAGCGAAAACCACTGCTGCTAACTCCAAGTCATGCGTCGGGTAATTCTGCTCATGAACCTTCAGCTGCCTCGACGCATATGCAATAACCTTGCCACACTGCATAAGTACTGCGCCTAAACCCAGCTTAGATGCGTCGGTGTACACCACTAACTCCTCGTGTGGTACTGTCACTGCTAACACCGGTGCAGTAGTGAGTGCTTCCTTCAACTGATCGAAGCTCCTCTGACAGTCAGAACTCCAGATGAACTTCGCGTTCTTCTTGGTTAAGGAAGTCAAGGGTACTGCAATAGAGGAGAAACCCTTGATGAACTTCCTATAATATCCTGCCAAACCCAAGAAACTGCGAATCTCCGAAGCATTCTTCGGAATACCCCAATTCTGCACTGCCTCAACCTTCGACTGGTCAACTGCACTCCCATCTCTCGAAATAATGTGGCCAAGAAATGCCACCTGCTCGAGCCAAAACTCGCACTTGCTGAACTTGGCATACAATCGATGCTCCCTCAAGGTCTGCAAGGCTGTCTGTAGATGTTTTCTATGCTCCTCAATGCTCCTAGAGTAGATCAAGATATCATCAATGAAGACTATGATGAACTGATCTAGATACGGCTGAAAAACTCGGTTCATGAGATCCATGAAAACCGCTGGAGCATTGGTCATCCCAAATGGCATCACTAGGAACTCGTAATGCCCATACCGTGTCCGGAAAACAGTCTTGGACACATCTGCATCTCTAACCCGCAGCTGATGATAACCAGATCGCAGGTCAATCTTGGAGAACACTGAAGCTCCCTGCAACTGATCAAATAAATCCTCTATCCTCGGCAGTGGATACTTATTCTTCACTGTGACCCTATTGAGCTCTCGATAATCAATGCACAGTCTCATACTGCCATCCTTCTTCTTCACAAATAACACTGGAGCCCCCCATGGAGAAAAGCTAGGATGAACAAAGCTTTTCTCTAATAACTCCTGAATTTGCTCCTTCAACTCTTTCATCTCGGTCGGAGCAAGTCTGTACGGTGCCTTAGAGATAGGCACGGTGTCTGGCACCAAGTCGATGCTGAACTCCACATCTCTCACTGGTGGAATTCCTGCAACATCCTCCGGAAATACATCCGGAAAGCCACGAACCACCTCTATCTCTGATAATGATCTGCTAGATGGTTCTGAGGCCGTGACAATACTCGCTAGAAACCCCTGACAACCCCGTCTCAACAACTTCCTCGCCTGAATAAGAGATATCACCTGAGGAAAATCACTGCTTTGAGATGCATGGAAAGTAAACGGGTCGCCTCCTGACGGTTTCACTGACACTGACCTCCGACGAAAATCAATCGAAGCTCCATTGACTGTCAACCAGTCCATACCCAAAATCAAATCAAAACCACTCAATGGCAAAACCACCACATCTGCTCGAATGGAGTGTCCCTGAAGCTCCAACTCCAGTTCTCGAATAACCTTCGAGGTAGAAATAATCTGCCCTGACGGCATAGTAACATCATACCCACTGTCAATAATCTCAGGTGTGATGCCTATCCGCCTGATAAACTCCAGGGAGATAAACGAATGCGTATCCCCTGAATCTAGGAAAGCAAACGTGGAGTTGCCTCCAACTAGAATTCTCCCTGCACGCAGAAAATTCCCAACAATTTCATACCACTACTAAACTTTTCCCCAACAAGTCACTACTAACCCTTAATTCTAATCACAAGTAAAACATGCTTCTTATTCTAACATGCAGATAGATAACCCAAAGAACAACAATTCCATAAAGAAAACGAAATTCTTAACCAAAGGAAAAATTATAAAATACTAGGGATAAGATATACCGGTGATCAAGGAGGTGTCTGGGTCTGCCTCCTCTGCCTGCATGACGAACACTCTACCAGCAGTGTTCTTCTTCCTTGGGCAGTTAGCTATCTGATGCCCTGGCTCTCTGCAGTGGTAACAAACTCCTGCTCCCAACAGAAAAGGTCCCGAATGCATCTTCTGACACTTCGGGCAAGTAGGAATACCTATAGCATTAGGGGCCCCGCCCCTCTGCTGCTGTGGCCTCTGCTGCTGCGGCCTCTGCTGCGGATTCGGGCCCTTAGTCGGCCCAGTAAACTGCTTCTTCGCAGGAGGCTGCGAAGATGGTCGCTGATACCCCGACTGAAACTGTCTCTTCCCCTGCTGCTCTCGCTGCATCTCTCTCCTACCCTCCTCTGACCTCAGTGCTCTACTAACTGCCGCCTCATATGTAGCGACGTCCATCATACGTATGTCGTGCTTAATATCCGCTCTCAGTCCCTCCACAAACTGTCTCATCTTCTCCGGTGGACTGTCTGCAATCAGAGGCACAAAATGACATCCCCTCTCGAACTGGCTCACGTACTCCACCACTGACCTGTCCCCCTGCCGGAGACTCATAAACTCCCGGATCATGCGACTCCTCACATCCTCCGTGAAATATTTGGCGTAGAAGACACGCCTGAACTCCGCCCAAGACAGTGTAGGGAGGTGTACTCCCCTGGCAGCACCCTCCCACCAAAGAGCTGCGTCTCCCCTTAACATAAACATCGCACAGTTCACCCTGTCCGCATCTGTGATCCCCATATAAGCAAAGATGGACTCCAAAGAACGAATCCACCCCTCAGCCACCAATGGATCGGTGGTACCAAGGAACTCCTTCGGCCCCTTCTTCTGGAACCGCTCAGCTACGTCCTCCTCATGGGACATTCTGGGACGTGAAGCCAGCTGCTCTAATAGAGCAGTAACTCCTGCCATCAAGGTAGCATTGGCCTGCTCCAATGCTGCAAGTGGGTTCTGCGGAGGTGGAGGTGGAGGTGGAGGTGGAGGTGGAGGTGGAGATCCCCCACGTCTGTTCATCAGTCTGGGAGGCATTCTGCACCACCACATATTTCTTTACGTAAATCGTCATGCATAACTAAGTTGTTTAAAATTAATGCTAACTTAAATCCTTAAAAATAAATCGTACTATAAACACTTAAAACTTACAGACCGGTAGCGTGGATTTCTGAGCTCGCATAGCAGTAATGACCCCTCCAAGGACCGTGCTCTGATACCAACTGAAACGACCCTAACTCTATAATTAATAAATAAATATGCGAAAATTTTTTTTTTTATATGCTTACTAAATATAACATGTACATACATGCACATACATATATGCACAAAATAAAAAGATTTAAAATAATTAAATAACTTAAATAAAAATGCATTCTTTAATAAAATAAATATCTGAGTCAAATACGTAATTAAAATGCTGTCATAAGAAAATAATTAAAAACTGCATGCACTGAAAATATTTAAATAAATTATCCACAAACTCAACCACTGAAAATAATTAAAAATATTTAACGTGCTGGAATATTTAAACATGCATCATGACTCAGATATCTATCACGGTCACGGGGATCACTGCCAGTCTGCTCATACGTCCTCGCCTCCGGTGGGTACTACGTCCTCTACGTACTCACCTGCACCATACCAGTGTAGTGAGCCTAGAAGCCCAACATGCTAACATAACAAGGATTTAAAATAATTTAAATCACTTTAATACTAATACATAACATATACATGAATGAGCATGCTTAAAATAACATCATGACATAACATAACTTAAATTAACTTAAATATCATAATCATACATAATACATAAACATTGTTGAGCAAATTATTTTCTAACATCGCATGGTTGTATCCGTAGTGTAACCTTAAATCATACATCAAATACTGATCAGCGTGAAAACCAACGTACGTGGCGGTGACGAATCACCTCTTAAATTGGCAGTAAACTGCCCTTCAATAGTTCACATATGGGGACGAATCCCCCTCAAATTGTCACACTACTTCAACTTCCAACATAAAATATTTTCTTTTGCTCAACCTTAAACATTAAATCATGCATAAAAATTATTTCATGAATGCATGTACTTAAATAAAATGTGTGTCCCTCATATATATTTAATTTAATTTCATACTAACATATAAATATTAAAAATAACTTACATGCATAAAATAATTAAATATATATTCAGGACACATGCAAATTTCTCATGGATTGTACTGAACTGCTGGCTCTAACACTCAAGCCCATTTACTTAAATCTGGCCCATTAACACAGAGACTGACCCAATAACATACTTAAGCCCAATAAAAATTATTCTAAGCCCATTTAATTAATTAAAGCCCATTAAAACCTTCCTGGCCCAATAACAACCTATTTTGGCCCAATTGGCCCTAAAGCCCAAAGATTGGCCCAATAACTTCCATGGGCCCTAAAGCCCATAAAAATTAGTGGGCTCACTTAATTAAATTAATTAAGCCCAAATACTTAAATTTAACCCAAAGTAATTAAATGGAAACCAAAACATTTTATTTCAAATTAAATGGCCCAAAAACCAATTAAATCATAAAATACATTAAAATTAAAAAGACTCGAGCCCGGCCCACCCAACCCGAACCCGGACCAACTTAACCCGACCCACCACACTACTGACCCGACCCAAACCATAGACCCGACCCGGAACCAACCCTAACACCTAAACCCGTCGCCCCCCCCCCCTTCCCCACGCTTCTCGGCCGCGGCAGCAGCCTTTCCTGGGGTGCTGCCGGCCGGCTCCGGCCGCCCCTGGCCGGAGTGCCGCCGCCTAGACGTAGCCCACATCTGGGCGGTCCTAACCTGGCCACTAACCCAGCCCCATGCAACCCACAGACCAACAGCCGAGCCCCCTTCCACGAAACCCTAGCCTGCGCCTTCAAGGGTGCCGACTGAACCTTGTGATTTTCCTGGGCTCGTTTGGCTCAAACC
The DNA here is from genome assembly GCF_033568475.1 of Henckelia pumila. Classification (NCBI taxonomy): domain Eukaryota; kingdom Viridiplantae; phylum Streptophyta; class Magnoliopsida; order Lamiales; family Gesneriaceae; genus Henckelia; species Henckelia pumila. The sequence continues at coordinate 16,504,492 of NC_133123.1, read as the reverse complement.
ACTCGAGCCATTCAAGTCTAGGGAACCCTCACACGCCCTACAACCCTTCGACCAGCAGTGGTACGAACCATGGCTAGGAAAAACATGAAGACGACCAAGATTCATAAGAACAAACGCATAAAACCATAACAACTCACGTTTTTTTCTGAAAATTCTTGAAGGAAAATGATGCTCACACACACACACACGTATAAACACTGACATAGTATGTTAAAATAAAAAGAATCATGCCTTTCACCGAAATTGAAGAGATGAAGGCGTGTGGAACGATTCCGGGACGACGACGACAAGCTTTGGACCTTCAAAAAACGTGGCTATGGAGTCTACCTTGGCTGTTGGATCGAAGAAGAAGATGAAGGAGAGTGGGATGTCGGCTGAGAGCTTAGGAGGCGTGAGGTTTGGGTAGAATTAGGGTAAGGTTTAAGTTTTTAATTAAAATAGGTTTTAGGATAATTGAAAATATTATAAAGGATATTAAATATATAACTTAAAAACTCTAAATAAGAAGTAAAATCTGATAACTAAATTAAAATCCCGAAATATTAAATTAAGGGAATTTTAAAAATACTAAAAAGTCATTATTTTGGCTTATTTTGAATAAAAACGGACTCCTAAAATTATATAAAATTAAATACTAAAAATTTTAAGGAAATAAAACTCAAAATAATATTTTTGGGCTCTTAAAAAGGCTCATGAATTAAATTGGCTAGAAAGTTGTCATCTCGTCCGTCCACGGTCCCGTCTACGCGATAAAATAATTAAAATACTAAAAATCATAAAAAAAAATCACTAATTATGGGTTAAATGCTTAAAAATCAATTAAATCATGCACAAATAATTCACATAATTATTTAACCCATAAATTTAAAATTTAAATAATTAAAATTCCCTAATTATGCATGCGGATTTACGTATTTAAAAAAAAATACCGGGTGTTACAATTTGACTCAATATAATGTGCAAAATGTGAAATGATATTATTATTAATTTTTTTAAGCATAAAAAACAAGTCTTTTACATTATTTTGAATAAAAAGTTAAAAAAAAATAGCAAGTTTTGTACTAATTCTTTTCATTAGCCTGTGTAATTTAGGAGCTAAGTTTTTATTTTCTTATAAAATGTGAAGGTTGCCTTATTATTATTTATTCGTTTCATTTTTAGGCATCATCTTTTCTTCTCCAGATTTCTTCCCTTCTTTTTGTCAGTAGGTAGTAAAATTTATATGCATGTTACTGACTTAATGCAATGTATTTATTTTCTATCTTATGAATTTTTTTTATATAAACTATCTTATGAATATTTAAGTGATATTTGCAATGGTATATTTGCAAGCTAATTAACTTATCATCTGTGACGATTGATGGCTGAGGTTGCCTCACAAGGAAGACATGATAATTAGAGTAGAGTATTAAATTATAATTATAAAAAAAAATTAGAAACAAAAATAAACTTGAGTGTCAAAAGACTATTACACGATATCAAATAATTTTAAAATGGTTCAAACAGTGGTACAATTATCATAAGTTTATACATCATAACTCAAGTTTTAGATGGGATCATGAGCGTACGAAGTGATTCAGAGTCTTTGTTTACAGTGATATTTTCCTAGTTAAAATAATAAAATTTACATTTACTAGTTTTAACACTTTATTTTTTTGTCCTTTGTTAACATGAACAGACACTTTGAGGATTACAAAGGTTTGAAAATCATGTTTGGAAAAGGAACCGCTACAGGAAAATACTCAAAGGCAGTAGGAGATGACACTGATGCAAGAACATCAGAGACCGAAGGAAATAAAGGTATCGATTTGTTAAATAGTAATGTGTTTGATTACAACATTCGTAAATTCGCGCGAAGACATAGGCAGGACTCTTCATATCAGCCTCCATTTTCGGAGGAGTACTCTGCTTCACCATTACCCTCTCTGCTCATAAGTTCAGAGGTTCGACGTGCCACTAGAAAACGAGACAGGACCGAACTTGAAGCAAACTCAAGTACATACAAGAATATTGACTCAGATATTATATATAGGATCTCTCACGCTCTTGAGAAGATAGCTTCTAAAATAGAATCAATATTGAATGCTTGTGATGGTTGTTGGGATGCTATTAAGGAGGTCCCAAACTTGGATAATTGTACTCGATCCAAAGTGCTTGATTTGCTTAATAGCCGATCAAAGAGGATTGATTTCTTGAGAATGACAATTGAAGAGCGTTCAGGATGGATAAACTATAAGTTGACAGATGAGTGATTTTTTATGCATGATTAGTAATGAGTTAGATCGTGTTAACCTTAATTATATTCTTGTTATTTCGAATTGTTTTCTAATTATTGAACAAACAATGAATTCTCGACTTTGGATTATTTATAATTTTACAAGTTTCGAGTTGTTTATTTATAGTACATCTTATTTTGGTTACAAATGGAATGGCTTTTTATAAATTAGTGGAGGGGTTTTTTTTAAGTATTAGTTATATACATTGTGGTTCATTTAAATGTTAAATATGAACGTGGATGAAGTCGAAGAACAAATGGAGGAAGAGGAATTGGAAGAAGAATTAAAAGAATATTTTAGGTGTTTATTGAATGATGAATTTTGTAGAATCCTCTATATGTTGATTACTTTATTAAACATATTAGCTTATATGTGTTGATATGCTCATAGTCCCTTAAATAAATTACCAATAGCTTCTTATAGATATGACTAATAATAGAAGATTAAAAGAGGATACTACACACATTCGAGAAACTTGAAGATTCCATATTTTTCATAACTCAGCTGGCTTCGAGTGATTAGGATTTAGGGTCTTGTTTCGAATCGGATATTCCTTCTCAAATAGAGTTATTGTCACTTTGATATCAGATCTGCTACATGCTATCTTTTAAAAAAATAAAAGATAAAAAAATTGTATATAAATAAATAAATAAATAAATACCTATTTTACATAAATATATAAAATAAATTATCATAAAATCTTTACTATCCTTTACTATATTGTAAGGGTGCGTTTGGTAGGTAATATTAGGAGGGATAGTGTCTTCTTAACCTTTGTTATAGACTATTTGGTTGAATCTTAAATAAACTTGCCTAATATAGCCTACATGGGATTGAGGTTTATTAAGGGTGGTTAAATAAACTCACAGCTCACCTGCGTATTATCTTTCTATCCTCCTTCTTAGTTACGAAAATACCCCCAACAGTACCTTCATTGTTACGTGACAAAGAAGATGAAGACCAAGATTGCTGTGAATTTGGGTTTTTTTCTCGCAACTCCCTAAGCAGGAAATATATCTACTTTCCACGGTCTTGAAGAACTTTCTGGTTCCACCGTCTTCTGTTCTTGACGGACACACAAAGATCTTCAGAACGCGCAATAAACTTTCAACTTAGGTAAATATGTTGATAATCTTGGCTATCGACATTTACTTTGAGGTGTTTTGTTGAGTAGTTGAAATTCCAAAATACTTCAGGGCTACACACCTAATTGGTTATGTATAACATAACCAACTTATTTTTTTTTTTTGTATTGTGTCGTATGTGCCTGTATTAACGAAAAATTTGTTAATTGCTGATAAATCCAATTCACAGTAAGAGGGGGTTCCGTGTTTGGTTAAGATTTTGGGTAATTAAATCAAGTTTCGATAAAAAAAAATTAAGTCTGGAAATGATTGAGCGTAGGATACTTGTTGTTTAGGAATAATGGAAAACAACTTCACCTTAAAGTGTCCATTTAAAGATGGTGAAATGTAAAGTTATTAAGCGTAAGTTTTGAAATCTCCTGATGAGACATGTAAGAAGATAAACACGTGAGGATGTTCCTTATTCGTTTTGCTATTTTATATTGTCGATTGTGCATTGTTTATTTCAATGTATACAAAACTTCTTTTTTTTAAAAAAAAAAAAGGATCCACAAATAGAAACTAGGTTTTGGAAACCATGTATTTAACCACTTTCTTATATGTAATTTAGTGCGAAATAACTTGAAGATGGCCATTACACATGTTGTACTTTTTGTGATGCTGCAACAAATAATGTGTCAGTCAATGTTGATGTTGTTACTTTTGAGACGGTATCGCCAAAAAAGACGGTCAAATCTACTCCGCGTCAGGCGTAGGACAGCAGCATCATACAGCATGACCCAAAAAATGAGTGTGCAAATGAACCATCTGCACAGGATTATTAACATAGGAGATGTTCAGTGTGTGGTGAACTTAAGGATGAATAGGAATGCATTTGCACGATTGTGTTACTTGGTAAGTCATGTTGGAGGGTTAGTGGAGGGCAGGTATGTGCGTATTGAAGAGAAAGTCTATGTTCTTGTTTGTACTTGCTCATCACAAGAAAAACCGAGTGGTTGGTCATGACTATGTATGTAGTGGACATACAATCAGCAACCTATTTCATGAAGTGCTGCGATCAATTCTCATGCTACATCCCTTACTACTGGTTAAACCCTCTCCTGTTGATGACACATGCACTAACGACAATTGGAAATGGTTCAAGGTAACTTAGAAATTTTTTACACATTCTCGTTTCTATACTGATTTCTCTATTTTAAAAATTCATACAGATTGTGATGGTACAGGGATGTCTTGGTGCGTTAGACGGAACTTATATCAGTGTAAATGTACCAACCCTAGAAAAAGCACGATATAGAACAAGAAATGGTACAATTTCAGTCAATGTTCTTGGGGTTTGCGACCGTGACATGAAGTTGATATATGCACTTACTGGTTGGGAGGGTTCTGCAGCAGATTCCAGAGTGCTTCGCGATGCCTTGACTGGTGACGATATATTTAAAGTTCCCAGAGGTTCTTCACATTTTGATCTTTTTATGAATACGATACTTTCATATACTAATATTTGGAATTATTGGTTAGATCTGAAAATGTGTTCTCTATATGCATTTTTTTTGGAGATAGTAATTTTTTTCTCGTTTTTAGGTTGTTATTATCTATGTGACAATGGATACGCCAACGTCGAGGGATTTCTGACTCCTTACAGGTGAGTACGTTATCATAGGGATGCTTGGGGAAACCGTGCAATTGGGCCCCAAAATTATAAGGATTTATTCAACTGGAGACACTCTCAAGCTCGAAACGTGATTGAAAGAGCCTTCGGTTTGCTTAAAAAACGTTGGGCCATACTACGAAGCCCCTCTTTCTATCCGTTGAAAACACAAAACAGAATCATATTGGCTTGTATGTTGTTGCATAACTTTGTCAGGACTGAAATGCCCGATGATCCCATTGAGGAATTGAACGATGAGGTTGTCAGTCCAGGCCCTGAGTTACAAGACGATTTCATCAACAGCTTTGAATCATCGGATGTTTGGGATATGTGGAGGGAGAACCTAGCGTTGTCAATGTGGAATAATAATTAGTTGTACTTTGCTCGTGTTAGTGTCAAGTTGTGTGAACCTATTGCTACTAATTCCTTTTAAGCTTGAACTTTTTTCCATGTAATTACTTTGTATGGAATGTTTGTATTCACTAATTCCATATTTGTTTTTTATGTTTCACCAATATTTTGTAGATAAACTGTGTTTGTTAATACAAACATATTTTTGCTATGAATTCACCGTTGGATTGTATTTCAGTTGCTAATAGTACAAGAACATCCACAAGTTCAAATTCATGGAAAGGGGAGCAACTATAGAGAGCTCTGCAGGAAAGGGTAGGAAAACTGATAAGACTAGACGCACTTGGAGTGAACGTGAAGAACAAGTTCTGATACAAGCACTGAAAGAGGCTTCCACGGAAGGTTGGAAGAGCGGTAACGGATTTCGGCCAGGGTACCTAGGCTTTCTTGAAAATCGTTTGAAAGCAGTATTCCCCGAAGCAAATCTGCGTGGTAATCCACATATTCACTCAAAAGTTCACGTGTGGAAGAAGCTTTATGGTGCTCTGGAGGGAATGTTAAGTAAAAGTGGAGTCGGATGGAATGATACTGAAAAGACAATTGAAGCTTCGACCGACATATGGGAAGCACTTATTAAGGTAGTTATTTGAAATAAAAGTCATTTCTTCTAACTTATGCCAATTCACTAACATGTTGTCTTTGTGTTTTCGCAGGCAGACCACAATGTACGTACACTTAGACACAAGAGGTGAACCTATTATCACGAATGGGCAGAAATATTTGGAAAAGATCGGGCAAACGGAGTAGAACGTGATAACTTTCTCTCTACAGTGCACGAAGTCCTTATGATGACACCTGATGTACCAATCAATGCAAGCATGACGTTGGATGATTTGTTTGGTGTACATGAGGGAGGTGCTGAGTCTATGTCTGTATCTATGACACCTTCCTCCATACCAACGGCTACTGGAAAAAATAAAGGTAAGAAACGTAAGCTGCAGGAAGATGATGATGATGATGATGATGTGATTGTAGAGGCCATAATTACTTTTGCTGCATCCACCAAGGACACAAATGACACAATGAAGGAACTTATCAAAGAATTGGCAACAAAGAAACTAAAGGAGGCGGAACAGATGAATCTAATGCAAGACAATGTGCTGAATGCGATGGAAACAATAAATGAGTTAACCGAAGATGAGAAAGTAACTGTTACCGAATTACTGGTGGACAACCCCGCAAAGTTATCATTGTTCTTGCGTTACAAGAATCCTGGAAGATTGAGTTTAGCGAGACGATTGTTAAGGGGAGGGCCATTCTCTGGTTTTTTATGCGGGTTGGAAGATCTGGAATTTTTTGTGCATTTTGAAGACCCCCTGCACCTGATTACAACAGTTCTATGTATAAGATTGCATTTTAGGGGTGCATGGACAGTGTGCATTTTGAAGACCCCCTGCACCTTATGTATAAGATTGCATTATCTGGTTTTTGATGTTGATCTGAAGATTAAGGGTTTTTTTGTGCATTTTGAAGACCCCCGATGGTGGATGCAGTATGTTTATGTAAGGGCTAATTTTGAAGACACCCTGCACCTAATTGCACCAGGTTTATGTATAAGATTGCATTAGGGTCATATTATGTATATAGTTGACCAACATGTACTAGATTGTTGCCACTTTGTCGTGGACAGTATATATAATATTGGTATGCTCTTGTACATGCCTAGATTATTTTGACCTCATATTTGTCTTATTACATACCTTTGAGAATTTAATATATCTGATGATGGTAGAGTTGGTACTTGGCTCCTTTTTTTTTATTGCCTCATACATATATTCTTGACCAGTACTCTTTGGTACAGGATTCATAAATGCAAAATTATATCTAAAAATCCTAAAATATAAGTAATGTACTATCCAGTAATAGCCTTCAAATTCTGATGCGAATGTACTGATAAGAAGACATGATCTCGTTTGCATCATGTTACTCGTTTAGTTATATATTTGTTTAATGAGTGCATACACATATAATCACATCTATTAGGTAGCAACATTACGTACACAAATATACGCTTCATATTGGACCTCCAAAACAGTTAGACCCTATCTTATACTTATGGCGAATTTAACACATCTTTCGGCCATAATAGATCTGACCAAATCATCAAAAATGGTCTTCAAAATACGAGGTCCGGTCACCAAAATAGCTTATACATATGAAGCATATAACTTAAAATGTACCCTACAATGTTATAAAACAAAACAGGAAGTTGATAATTTGGACACACATAAGCAAGACTAGTGAGGAATAAGATCACCAGCTCTTTGGATTCTGCGAGTCGGAGTTCCACGAATCTTCAATGATCACCACTTCATTGTTCTTGCTCCCACCAGTATCTTCGGTGCTCCCAGACTTGTCATCATCAGAAACAGTGAGGTATTCGATATGTGATGGTTCGGATGCCGTGTTGGTGGCCTCGTCTGTTGATTCACTATCAGTTTTATCCTCATCCTCAAGTGAGTCTTCGTCTTCCGAAGACACTAGCTCCACTTTCATATACTCATCTACATCGAAATCTTTATCGTCTTCTGCATCTTCATCATCTGATGAATCACTTGAAACCAGAATGATTTCAACAGGTTCAACCTTCTCGTTGAAGATTTCCTTCGGTTCTTCCTTCTTGTTGTTCGCTGGTACAGAATTGGAGGAGGATGAACTATAAACTGCAGACATGTTTGGAAGAGGAACAGGCAAGCTTCTGGTATCCGTGTTATTCTCCCTGAAGATATATATATATATATCTATAATTATATCAGATGGTGAATAACTTATTAAATGCTCTCTCAACTACCATACTTAAATGAAGGTTATTGAATGAGCCGTAAGCAAAAGAGGAGAAAGTAAATAGGAGGTGACATCAATCATGTATAGGGGTTGCCGATCAGTCATTCATTAAGATTTTGCACTATTTTAAAATCTTTTTATTAAATGTGTGAAGGTTATTAAATGTGTGAAGGTTATTGAATGATCCGTAAGCATAATATTTTGCTTCATGTCAGTTTGGATGCAATTATTCTTTCTGTAGCTGGGACAAATGCCACATTGTTGCTGATCAACTCAAATTAATGAATGAATAAATTTGAACTTTCCAAGCAATCACTGTCTTGAAGAAGCAACAAGTAACAAAACATACATAACATATATTGCAAAAACAAACACAATACAAAGTTGCTGAATTAACATCACAACATTAATTAAAACATGCAGACATCTGTCGGACTTAATATGGTTCCACCTAAGTACAAGTTCTCCCAAGGACAGTATTCAGCTCCAACAAAATAGCTTAAAAGTAGCCTTAAGATAACTACTACGCATGGTCGTTAAAACTAAACGACCGCAACTTTTTCTGAATTGCCTCGGAAATTTCTGCAACCCTCAATGAAAGTTGGCGTTGCTCATTTGCCAACTGTATCTGGGCATCTATAAGTTGGCTCAAGCTCAGATCTCCAGTGGGACTAGTGGTACTTGAACTTGCCGTTGAAGTAGCTGAGTTTGTATTGGGTGCAGAAGAGGCTTGGGTTGACTGACTCTTCTCCATGTACTTAACATAAGCCTTCAATGCCTCATCCCTAGAACGATAAGACTTGTGAGAAGCGTAACTAAAACCGGTAACTTGCAAATCTGTTTCCTCCCATGTAGTATAAATTCCAGGGTTCCGACCTTTGAAAACAACATATGTTTTGCCCTGAAGCGACAACGCAAAATTTTTTAGCGTACGAAATACAATTAGATCCACAACATGAACTCAAGTATAAATTGAAAGTGTCACCATTTAAGATCACCGCTGCAGGTAATTCACTCTTCTAATTATGAAGGCAATGAGATTTAGTACCTGCTTAAGTTCAATATATTATATAAAATAGATGTCAAAACACTATTATATAATAAACCATCAAGGATGAAATGTTGATTTAACTGTCTGCACAAATATTCAAACCAACCTTCATGAAGATATAGTTACATATAAATATAGTTTCGTTCATGGAGAAGTGAAAATGGTGGCATGAAGTTCGATATATTTTAAGTACCCAAAGTATCCAACTTTTCTAACCAGAAAGTTCCCAAATTATCAGACATGTTAACGGTGAGGAAATACATGGATATCGACTAATTACCCCCAACTTCAGTTATCGGAGATTAGGTCAGAGAAGTACTGGACATAATCAAACTCCAAAACAATGTCTAGCTATAACAGTTACAAATCAAAAGAATAAATACTATGATATAATTATTTACCTCTAACATCTGTGTAGCTTGCATTCTAATTGATTCCTAAACTTATGAAATACCTTTAAACAAAGATCCTCAAACAAGCAGCTGCGTTGATAATGAGAATGCTACTATACACCCAAAAGAGGATATAGTAATTACCAATTAACGATCGGGAAAAAGGCGCACCAGATCCGAGCTTCGCAGTAGATCTGGGAGTGAACGAGCAAATCAGTAAAGAATGAGGAACTATCAAGGGTAAGTGAGTGAAACCCTATGGATTTAAGAACGTCAGAAGTGAAGGGTATTTTGGGTAAGTGGTATTTGATATATATATATATATCCTTACTTTTATCATTCACACCAAACGAATGCCCATATGTATTAATTTAATTAATCATTCATACCGAACAACATACATTTAATTCAATACTAAAATTATCCATTCATTGTCCACCAAATAATCAATCCATCGTTTATCCCATCACACGAACTAAACGCACCCTAATAGAAGAGGGTGTCAATTGTCATAAAAACTACACTTAGTATTTTAAGTGAACATCCAAAAAAATCTCTAATTTTACTAATTGAAAATTTTAAGAAAACCAATCAAGAAGGGTAAAAAAAATTAATGTTTCATTTCTTCTATCTCAATTTCTCAACCTCCTGCCTACGTTTATCTCTACTATTGTAATATTTAGTTTTACATCCTCACTCAAAATTAATTTATTTATCTCATCATAAAAAATAAAACAACATATGTTCTTTTATCTTTTTTCACTCAAATTTTTATTTCCATATATTTTAAAATAATGTTAGAGATACAACAAATATCGTGTACAAAGATATTTACAACAATTGTATCTTGAAATTTTGTTATTATATCGCGAGATTTTGTATTCAATGTATCATGAGATTTTGATAAATGAAATTTTTGTACTGAATTTTTTATGTTGTACAAATTGATGTAGAAATTTTGTTGTACATGTAGCATTCCTTTATGTTTTATGTATTACAACTAAACCATGTACAACAAAATTTCTTCATCAATTTGTACAACATAAAAAATTCAGTACAAAAATTTCATTTATCAAAATCTCATGATACATTGAATACAAAATCTCGTTGTTTAGGAGTATAGATTTAAAATGTTCTTATAATCTATACTCGAAAATTTGAAGTGTAGGAAGATGAAGTTTATTGAATTTAACACGAAAAAGTACGTATGATGTTGGAAAGATGATAGGTATATTCAAAGGGTTAATTGTCAATCACTTTCTAAACCAATTTATAACTTATTTATAAATCCCTACATAAATAAAACTTACTTTCAACTCCCTGGAGAGAGAAACTTTTGTTTATAAATACCAATTATACCCTTATCTCTTAAAATTCATAAAAACAAATGAGAGAATGGATAATAATAAAAACAAAACCAATCCAAATAGTATATATATAAAAATTCAAATTAAAATCAAAGAACATAAATCATATCATATACATGCTTATGTTGATACAGGAGCAAGTATGTGTTTAGGAAGCAAACATATACTTCCAAATTATTATTGGAAGAAATATGATAAAGGATTAAAAGTTCGAATAGGAGATGGATCAATAATCATGCTTGATACAGTAGCAGAAAAATTAAAAATAGAAATTGAGGAAACAAAATTTGTAATACCCATTATATACCAAATAGAATCAGGAATGGACATTATAATAGGAAATAACTTTTCAAGAGAATATCTTCCTTTTACACAATTTGAAAATCATATAACTTTAAACAAAGGATCATCAATGATTTATATTCCTAAAATACGAACAGCATTTCGTGTAGGAAATGAAGGATTTACAAAGAATTTTCATAAACGAAATACAAATCCAATAGAACTAAAAATAGAAAATATTTTAACAATTAATCATGAAAAAGAAATCATGAAGAAATTTCATGATATTTGTTCTGAAAATCCTCAGGACAAAATTAAGAAAAGAAAATAATTCATTGCTTCAATAAAACTTAAAGACCCTAATATCACAATCCGTGAAGCACCAAGAAGATGCAACATGGATGATGTAAAAATATTCGAAAAAAAGGTTCAAAAATTACTAAAACTTAAGATAATCATCCCAAGCAAGAGTCCACACTCTTCATCAGTCTTTTATGTCAGTAAGAAAGACACTGATAAGAAAAGAATGGTAATTGATTATCGAAAAATGAATAATGCAACAATTATGGATGGATATTACATCCCAAACAAGAATGATTTACTATCTTATATAGGAGGAATGAAATATTTCTCCAGTTTAGATTGTAAATCAGGATTCTGGCAAATTCAGATATAACCACAAATACAATTACTTACATCATTCAGTTGTCCAAAAGCACAATATCAATGGACTGTATTACCTTTCGGACTTAAACAAGCACCAGGTATCTTTCAAAGATATATGGATGAATCTTTTAAATCATATGTAGATTTTTGTTGTGTTTATATAGATGACATATTAATTTATTCAAAAACACTAGATCAACATTATAAAGACCTCATGACAGTATTAGATATTTGTCATAAAGATGGAATTATACTTTCTGAAAAGAAAGCACAATTGTTTAAAACAATAATAAATTATTTAGGATTACAAATAGAAGATGGAAAACATTGTTTACAACAGCATATACTTAAGAAAATTCACGATTTTCCTAGTGAAATCAAGGATAAAGATCAATTAAGAAGATTTTTAGGATTATTAACTTATTTTGGAAATTACATTAAGAAACTTGCAGAAATCAGAAAACCTCTTCAGGTAAAACTTAAACAAGACTACAAGTGAAAATGGTCTAAAGAAGATACTAATTATATAGATACTATTAAAAAGAAAATAATTAGTAATCTTCCTGAGTTATATTTTCCTTCCAATAAAAATATAATAATAATTGAAACAGACGCTTCAGATGAGTACTGGGAAGCATGTTTAAAAGCTTATACAGGAGAAAGAAATTTAGAAAAACTTACTAAACCAGCTACTAGAAAAAATGAAGAATTATGAAATTATACATCAGGAACTTTTCAAGGTGCACAATTAAATTATCATTCAAATGAAAAAGAATTATTAGCTTTAATATTCACAATTAGGACTTATGAAATTTATCTTATTCCTAAACCATTTTTATAAGAACAGATAATATGAATTTAACATATTTCAAGACAAGGAAAATATCAAGAAATGCAGGGAGAAATGCAGCAAGGCTAATTAGATGGCAATTGGAATTGAACCATTATCAGTTCGAAATCCAACATGTCAAAGGAACGGATAATTCATTACCCGACGCATTAACCAGAGAACTTCATCCAAATTATACTATCCGTAGTAACGAAATAACAAAAGAGATCCTAAGTGATCCAGAAAATGACCACGAGTCATCCAAACATACCTTAGAAAGCATAGAGAATATAAATTGATGAAATGAGATTTATATTCAGAGACATGAATTATTTTATGACTTTCAGTCATCCGAACATGCTTCAGAAAGCATGGAAAATATAAATTGATGAAATGAGATTTATATTCAGAAACATGAATTACTCAATGAGTAAAGACAATCAATCTCATTTATGAAGATTGATTCAATTCTTGCAAAAGAATTTCATAAATGCAATGATACGCATAATAAAACTATTCGAGTTACTCACGAACAAGAGTTAAATTTCTAACCAGTTATATACATATATGTTTTATTGTGCAGGATGGAACAATTAAATCAATTAGAAGAACAATTGATTGACATAGATGAAGAAATTCAGATTCTTCAACAAAGAAAAAAGAATATAAAAGGAAAAATTCAGAGGATTAAAGAAAAGATGACAACATCATCATCATCATCCTCACCAAAAAATCCAATCAAGTTAGCAACTTCATTTAACAAAATAATGGAGATGAATGAAAAACAGTCAGTGGTCACAACCAACACTGATAACCAAGAAAAATAAAAAAAGAAAGAACCGGTGGTCACAGCCAACACCAAGAAAAATGAAAAAAAAAAAAGGACGTTTAAAAGTGCCCTTGAAGCAAGAGAAAGAAAGATGGTCAATCTGCGACCACAAAAACCAATTTTTGAAAAAACAAATTTTTCAAAAAAATTCAAGACTGAATTCTTTGAAACACTAAACTATTTAAGAATAGCCAAACCATCTGCAGAATCTTGGCTACAAACTTGTGACACACAGAGCATATCAAGAGCAAGAACACTGCAAGGTGCTCCAGCGCATGAAGTCGCAAGATTCTTTTCAAATGGATTATTAAGTGGATTGGAAGTCAGTCCCAACAATCAAGAAATAGAACTATTTCCATATCAATTGAGAAATAGTATCATCCAGTTCAAGAAAGCAGTCTTTAAGAACGATCCAGTATTAACATTGAGTATTCACTCAACCCTTCCAGATTGGGATGATAACGAATTCTATCAACCAATGGTATATATTCAATGTCGAAAACAAAAAAACAAGTTCTTATTCGAAGGATCAAATGAAGAGAAACCAGTAATGGATATCTCAACACTTCCTGAGATAAAAATAAAGACATTGATTGACATGATCTCAAAGACATGAAAGATTCATGGAAACTCAAAGGTTAAAATAAATTTTGCAACCAGTAAAATTTTATTAACCACTGGACACAAAGAGACAATCCAAAAGAAATAACAAGCCATGTTAGCTCAATTCGAAGCTCCAATCTATGAAGCAAGAGTTGACATGACCCGAGAAACCCAACAAATGATATGCCAAAAACTAAGAACAATGATTTCCACTCACAAATGTGGACATTGCCAACCCATTCAGACAGATGAAACATCTGTCAAAGAGGACAAACCAGCTGTCAAAGAAGACAAACCAATAAATAAATGATCCGAATGTACCAGTGATTCAGAAAGTGACACAATGTAAAAACAAATGAAATCGTGGACCACACCACATGTGAAAGGCATCCACTCAGATGTAAAATGAGATGTTTTCCATTATGTAGTATGGTCCCCCTCTTCCTTTATTTTTACTACTGTATGCGTTTCTCCACGCCTATAAAAGGAGATGTTTGTGTTGTAAATGAATAAGTGAAGTTTAAGTATCTCTCTCTTCTCAAGTTTCTTACAATCTGGTTCATACAAGACGTATGAAAACTATCAGAAACTAAAAAACATAAAATCAGAAACAAAAATAAGTCTTATGGCTAATAACTAAATAAGCAGGGCGTAAGGAGGATAAGGTTGGAAACCAACCATTGAAGATTCATGGTTAGAGTAAACCTGGAGATCCATAGAGCAAGTACCAGTTGATCAAGTGATCGTTAAGGGAAAGCAAGGATTTGGCCTCTGCTCAAAACCAAGATTCATTCAAACAAGGTAACCTTCCTAAATCTCCTGCAGCCCTTAATTTAAAAAAATAGTCAAAATACATTAATCATGTCATCATCCTTTATAAGAAATGAAAGATTGATAATAAAAAACTGGTTTGAAATAGAAAATGGTCATGAATATGATATATTTCATGAATATCATTTAAATACTTCTGATTTAACCATATTCGAATCAATTTATCAACTAAAATTTGTAATTATAACCTATTAATGGAACCAAACTAATCTGAAAACATTTATCTGTTATAAATGAATCAGATCTGTAAAGCCATGAATGAGAAAATTCATAAGAATTTGAAGAATTCCGCAACCTGGTATCAGAGCGAGGTTAAATAAAGCAGATTATTAATGCCTGGATTAACTTTAGATTTATTTGATAAAATAATCTTACTAAAAGATTTACGTCAAATAGATCAATTATGGAATAAAATAAAAGATCTCCAAACCTTTTATTTCAAAAATCATAAAAAAAAACATTTTTCAAGCAACTGGAAAATGATAATTCAAATTTCTGAAAACGATGAAATTGAAGACATAACAATATGTTATGAATAAGAACAAATTTCGTTATCGAAATCCGATCAACAAAAACAAAATAATAAAAGTAACAATTTTTACTAAATGGAAAATGTATGAAAATACAAAAATGAATATCTTTAATTTATATTCTCAAAATATAAATTTTGATATAGAAAATTGTGAAAACAATTTGAAACATCTTAAAAATTGTCAATCTTCAATTGATAGTTTCGAAGATTTTCAGAATTTATTAGAACAGATAGATTCAACAAAAAGGCTTTTAATAGCTTTAAAAAAATTAAGAAGTTCTATCATCTGTTAAAATGACAAAAATAACAATTCCAAATCAAAATAGTCAGATTGATGAATCTGAAGAGAACCAAGAGTATAATTTGAATATTATATTTAATCAGAATAAGTTTGCTGAGATACAGAAAACAGGGTTTTCTAATTCAAAAACAAATCTAATAGACCAACCAGGAATATTAAGCAAGATTTCAAATTTTATTAATCCTAGAAAAAATTTAATTTATTATTCGATTCGTACAAAAGAACGATCTTGTAAAATAAATAACGAATCAAGGTCTAATACTCTGAAGTTATTAACAACTCAAGATATTGATACCATCATGGCAAAAGCCAGTGAAAAAGAACGATCTGAACTGAAATATGTTCACATTGGAGGAATCGAAATAATAGTATCAGCTCACTACCGAGAAGGAATAGATACACCAATTGAAATCGCAGTTCGTGACAAAAGGATACGTAATTTTGAGGATTCTATCCTTGGAAAAATTGAAGAAAACTTATGTTACAAAAAGATGAAATTTTGTATTTATCCACAATACAATATATCTATTTTTGATAAAAACATAAATAACGTTTTAACATTAGATTATTACTTTTATAGAAATAATCTTATGTTAACAGAAAACCATCCGATCAATATAAACTATGTTGTCGGTTTAGCAATAAGTAATAATTCTCAAACAGGAATAATTTCAACAAAACCAACTATTTCTGTTGAAAGAATGTTTGAAAATATTACAAGAATTGAACACCCTCGAAAAGCATTTATTGAAAAAATAAATCCCTATAAAAGATGGAGTTCAGATGACCTCCAAATCACAAAACAGTCTGTACCAAGAAGATCATTATCATTTGCTAGAAATGATGAAGATATTCTTGAAAATATTGGAACCATGAATCAAAATATTCTTAAAATTAAACAAGCTATTGTTAATGAATCAACCTCATCGCAATGACGTCCTTAATAAAATTAGAAAAAGATCTAGGAGATTTAGAAAATCATATCAATAAGATCAATCTATCAATACAAGAATTAGAGAAGAATTTCAAAGAATATATTGATTTAGCAACGACTAGATTAATAATTGAACAGAAAAGACATAGTAATGAAATATTAAACTATCTTAAAGAAGTTCTTCCAATAGATAAAGGAAAAAGGAAAATGAAAAAAGAACCATCATTCAAAATTGAATAATGGTATAGAAATCCCCTTAGCTATGGCAAACATAAGTATGGAGATGTTTAGTGAAACAGACTCATCTGATTTTGAACAAATAGGAGTAAATACAGAAGAATTATATCATTCACATCAGGAATCAAAACAATACAGAGATATGGATATTTCAGAATCAGAATCTGAAGATGATTCTAGACCACGATTAAATCTACGAACGAATGTAGAAGGTAGTGGTGGAAGAGATGATGAAGAATTTAAATATAACAGAGACCAATACTCTGGATCTTATAAAGATGTTAGAGATATTCTTAGAGAATCAAAAACATCAGAATTTGTGAAACAGAATATCTTAGATTTAGGTTGTTCAACAGCCAAAGAAAGAAAATCAAAGATAGATCATTAGGCAAATGAACTATCAGTACAAATTCAATTAACACCATTATTAGACAAAAGTGAGAATATTCAAGTTTTAACTCATGGGATGATAAAAATGACATTGGTAGGAGCAGTAAGAACTTGGGCTGAAAACCTAGTAATTACTAATCTATCACAAGGAATGACAGGACATCGATATTTTGAACTATTTGTTGATGCCTTGTACCAAGAATTTTTAGGAGTTTCTAATAATGATGCTAATCTGGTAGCTAAGAACATAGAACAAAATAGAGCAATTTTTATTCTAGATAGTATTAAACTATGCAACTTATGTTATCTAGAAGAATTTATATGTGATTATGAAACAAACTATTATCAATTAATAGATGCTGATAAAAAAAAACATTATAAATTAAGTATTTTTAATAAAATACCTAATATACCAATAAATAGTAAAGATGAATTCTTAACTAGCGCTTATGCCAAAACATTAGGAGGAGCTATTAAATTCATTAAAGATGTTATAACAAAGAAATGTCATGAAGTAACATTAAATAAAAGAATATTCAGATCTTACAAACAAAACAATAAACTTTGTTGTGACAAAATGGAATTCACAGTAAAGGAATACGGTTGCAAAACAAACATGTCACACAAACATTTAAAACGACAGAAACAGAATAAATTTAATAAACCTTATAAATCTTTTAATAGAAAATTTATTTCCTATAAGAAAAAGAAATTTAAAAGGAATTTCTTCAGAAAACCTTATAAAAGAAAATTTTATAAAAAATTTGATAACAAAAAACCACCTTGCCCAAAAGGTAAAGGAAAGAACTGCACATGTTGGTTGTGCAATGAAGAAGGTCATTATGCAAATGAATGTCCAAAACGAAACGAAAAGAAAAATAAAGTTAAACTTCTTGAAAAAATATATACTATTGGATTCTATCCAGTAGAAACAATTGAATTTTCATCCGACGATGAAAATATTTATTATCTTGATGAATCAAGTGAATCAGATTTTGAATCCGATTCCACATTTGATAATTCAAGAAATAATAATGATTAAAATAAAGACAAGGACATTTTCGGAAAGACAAAATATATTTAGGGAGTTATCTACAAGTTGCTCATATTCAAACCGAAACAAAAATCAAAGATTTCACGTCAATCTTGATCGGCGTTTGTTTCGAAAAATTGGATTGTCGTTATGTTTTAACGGATTTGATTACAAAATTTGTTAACGAAAAATACGTAACCATCGTAAACACTGGTTCAATTGCGGAAAGTTTAGAATTTTTTTACTATATAATATATTACTAATTTTTATGAAAAAATTAAAATCCCGTGTTTGTTGATAACCACCTATGAAAATTTTTTGAGCTAATAATCTCATATGATTATAGATCTGCAGCATACACACCTCTTTCAGCTAAAAATGACAAAATTACTCCTACTTAAATAAATAATTAATTTAATTTAATTTTATAATGCTATATTTTATTGAATAAAATAATCAAATTTTAGTTGAATAACTATGAAAATTATATATATAATTATTTTATTTTAATATTTTTTATTTGCGAAATATATTTTAATAACAAATTGTATTATTACAATAAATTAAGTAATAAATTTAATTACTTTTAAATAAAATTTAATAATTAAATTAATTGAAGTGATTGTATAAATAAACTTAATTGAAAATATAAGTTAATGGATTGATATTTTAATTTAAATATTTTCAATAAAGAGTGATAAAAAAAAGTTCATAAGAATCATTTAAGAACAGTTTAGTTATTTTTTAGCCGAGAGAGGTGTGTGCTACATATGAATATCTAGAATCACAAGAAGCTACTAATTCATAAAAAATTCATAAAAAATTATCAGCAAACCCGGTTTTACAGGATGATTATGTCATTTCTCCAATTTTTATTAACTTTCAAGCATATAGTAAAATCATTAAATCTTTATCTTTTACTACTACTGTTCCTTGTTTTTCTTTAAAATATATATAAAAAATTTATCTTTCCCTAAGCATAAGATTTCAATGGATTATTTTTTAAACATTCATAATATCATTTCACCATACTTGATGTTAGTAACAAGAAGTTACGAATATTATCTAATATTTTCAATCATGCGACGAATCAAACAGAGCAAGCATAATTTTTATTAATAAATCTCAAACTGCAAAAACAGTACATATTCCAGGGACTGAATTTCTTTCCTTATAAATAACACCACTATACTTCTAACGCCTGTCGCTATCTAAGATACAAATAAATTTTCGAAAACTCCTCGATCCATACCAACAGTAGATATTGGAGTCAAAAATGGTGAACAGCATAAATTTTGAATGCTCTTACTGGCTATCTGTGAAATCTGCATCAATGACGTCACCTTCAGGTCCCTTGTTGGATGATTCTGATGTGCTAGAAGCTCCACCCGGTGCTGGGCCGGTACCAGGGGCAGCGCCTGGTTGGTTGTATAGTGACTGGCCAAGCTGCATAACTTCCTGATTGAGTGCAGCCATAGCGTCCTTTATCGCCTGAGTCGATCCTCCAGATATGACGCTTTTGAGTTCTCCAAGTTTTGCTTCCACCTTCTCTTTTACAGGGGCGGGAACTTTGTCTCCGAGTTCCTTCAACTGCTTCTCTGTTTGGTAAACAACAGAATCGGCCTGATTTTTAGTATCTATGGCATCTCTCTTCTCCTTGTCTTCTTTAGAGAACTTTTCGGCTTCTTTCACCATTCTCTCCACCTGTAGATGTATTCACATTTCATATTACAAGGATTCATCCAAAAAGTAATGTACAAAAGTGTATTCCCTGGAAAGATTATCTTCCAAACTTAATTACCTCATCACTGGGCAACGTACTAGCACCCGTAATGGTAATATCTTGCTTCTTCCCTGTTCCCTTGTCAATGGCGGTGACAGAGAGGATGCCATTGGCATCTATGTCAAATTTGACCTCAATTTGGGGAACCCCACGTGGGGCAGGGGGGATTCCATCTAGACGGAAGCTGCCTACAGATTTGTTGTCCCGAACAAATTCTCTCTCACCTTGAAGGACATTGATCTCGACGCTTGTTTGACCATCAGCAGCTGTTGAAAATACTTCAGATTTTGAGGTTGGCAAGGTGGTATTTCTTGGAATAATCTTTGTCATTACTCCCCCAAGAGTTTCCAACCCCAAAGACAGAGGTGTTACATCCAAAAGGACGATATCACTGACATCTCCCGACAAAACACCAGCCTGGCCAAATAAAATAAAGAGGAAATCAAATCAAACAAACATTACTCGCCCAATAGAAGACAGCTAAAAAAAGGATAAGATGTACTACTTGGACTGCAGCTCCAAGGGCAACAACTTCATCAGGATTCACTGTAACATTTGGGTCCTTTCCAGTCAATTTCTTGACAAGTTCCTGGACAGCTGGAATTCGTGTGGATCCACCTACAAGGATGACCTCATCTAAATCACTGAATGAGAGCTTTGCATCCCTCAAGGAATTCTGAACAGGTGTTTTAAGTCTGAGCATGAAACATATTAACTCGCTTAAGTCAAGTAAAAAGACAGAAAAAGAGGAAAAATATATATATAACCCCAACAAAAAGGATCCAGCTAGAGTGTAAACAGAAAAATGTGAACTGGCAGACATAAAAAAAGATATAGATACAATATTTAAGAGAAGAAGTTAACTCAAGAAAGAAGAAGGTAATCAAAATGCAGTCAAGGCTCACCTGTCAAGCAGGTCTGAGCACAACTCTTCAAACTTCGCCCGCGTGATAGTAGTTTCAATATGTTTGGGGCCATCTGCAGTGGCAGTAATAAACGGCAGACTGACCAAAGGGAAGAAAAACATGGTAAGACTTCATTCACACTAAGAATTGCAAAATAGAGACTTAAGAATTCACACACATTTGAGAGTTCAAAACAATGTCACGAAAACATAAACATGCCTGATATTAGTTTGTGTCAAAGTTGACAGTTCCATTTTAGCTTTTTCTGCCGTTTCAGTCAAGCGCTGAAGGGCTTGTTTGTCCTTCAATAGGTCTATTCCCTCGTCCTTTTTGAAATTTGCAGCGAGCCAATCAACAACTCTCTGGAATTCCAATGGATGTAAAATTATCAGAGCGATAATCAATTAATACAGTAAACCAAAGGTACACATCAGGTAAATGGATCAGTACGAGGGAGACAGGAAAGTTGTCCTCAGTAAATCAAAGAAATATAAACCTTGTCAAAGTCATCACCACCAAGATGTGTATCTCCAGAAGTAGACAGCACCTCGAACACACCATCACCAACCTCAAGAACTAGCATTGCAGCAGAAGCCAAAAAAAAATTATTAAAACACTGCCAAAAACAACAGTTTAAAACCAAAAATAGAACATAACTGCAACACAACCCTTAAATGCTTGTCATTCATAAGTAAAAGCTAAAATACCACAATTATGTCACTCCTAGACTCCTAGTATTTGCTACACAAGCCCACAATGTAAAAAAAACCATTGCAGTCGCTAATACGCGTAATGGATGAACACAATTCAACAGGCTTGAAAGATATTCTCATAAATGCCAATGTAACAAACACACATATACTCTAGCAAACTCGGCTGAAACCTTGTCATGACACATATCAAATAGGTCATTCTGGAAAAAACAAAAACACAAACAAAAAAGTACAAAAATTCAACAGAATTAAAAAGCTCGCACATTGTTCGAACCGAACCATATAGAAAAAATTGCTTAAAACAATCACCAAAAAAGAATGAACTTTGTTGGAGTTTGAGATAAAGGGAATAAAAAAAACGTCCATACCTGAAACATCAAAAGTACCACCTCCAAGGTCAAAAACCAGAATGGTTTCATTATTTTTCTTCTCAAAACCATAGGCCAATGATGCAGCAGTTGGCTCATTTATTATTCGAAGAACCTCCAGTCCAGCAATACGACCAGCATCCTTCGTTGCAGTTCTCTGAGAATCATTAAAGTATGCAGGAACTGTGACCACTGCTTTAGTGACCTTGTCATTCAAAAACTTTGATGCGTCATCCACAAGCTTCCTCAGTACCTAACAACCAAAAATAACAAAAGTCACTAGAGAAAATTAAACCAAATGATCTAATTTTGGCCGTCAAGTATTTGATGAAAAGAAACCCCCGGAATATAATAAATTTATTTTTATATAACCAAAACATGAAAAAGATCAGCAAAATGCCTCTTTCAGAGTTAAAGGATAACGATTCTGCTATTTTGGCTGTAAGCACCAATAGACGCAAACTGTTTAGAGCGAAAACAGTAAGCCTGGAAGGTGCTGAGAAATTGATCTTAGAGAAGAAGATCCAGAAAAGAATAAAGCATATGCCTTTCCAATATGGATACATTCTCTATAAAAAGAAACCATAAATTAATATGCAAATATCAACACACGGAAAATATCAAAAGCAGATGAATCCTGGTAAATTTCCTGGTTAGTCAAAATTACAACAAAGCAGTGAACTTCTCAAGAACAGCCATCTCGCAAGACTACCGCCTCTTAAAGGTCAAGATTATGGGTACCCGCAAATATTGGATGAAAATATGCACTCAAGTTTAGTGAATTTAAAGCAATGTAAATGACTTGAGATGTTTTAAGTCTCTATCAAGATGCATGAAATCAAAACAGAAAAATTCTTGCTTTTATGCTATAATAATAGCAAGGAGCGGACACCTAGAAGAACTGATTGATGAACTCAGAACTCAAAAATTGGGAAAACCAGAAAGCATTACAAATGTAAACTTCACCAACATATTCAACGCATCCAGATTTTCTTCTCAATTCTCAGACATAAAAAGAAATAGCAGTTCACCCTCGAAATTTAAAACAATACATTTAGAGCATAAACCCACGAAGATTTCCATCCACAAGAACTAAATCAGCAACGGAAAAATAAACCAAGAAAGAATTTTTTTAGATAAAAACGGAAATTGTGCGAACATACCTGAGCTGAGATTTCCTCGGCTGCAAACTGCTTCCCAATGGCAGGGCAGTCGAGCTTAACATTCCCATTCTCATCTCTCACCACATGGTACGAAACCTGCTTAGACTCCTCGTCGACTTCTGACATCTTCCTCCCAATAAACCTCTTCACCGAGAAGAAAGTATTTTCAGGATTCACCACCGCCTGGCGCTTAGCAATTTGGCCCACCAGCCTATCACCAGTTTTCGTGTAAGCAACGACAGATGGCGTCGTTCTCTGGCCCTCAGCATTGGTCACAATTGTGGGCTTCCCACCCTCCATCGCAGCCACAGCAGAATTAGTCGTCCCCAGATCAATCCCAACAACTTTCTCCGCGACTACGCGTAGCTGAGAGTTCCTCCGTGAGCTGCCGTTCCTGCCCTTGCTCCGCAACTTCAACCCAAACGACACCGTATTATTGAGCTTCGTTCCGAAAAACACGGTTTTAGCAGAATAATTCCCAGATGTACTAGCAGATGTAAAGTGATTCGTGGCGCCGAGAGCGTGAATTTGAGCTGCGGAGGATGCCATTTCTCACAGTAAAGTACAGAAAAACACCTGGATGTAATCGACTATGTACAAATCAGGTAAAATCGAGTACAAGAGAGATTGAATTTCCTGTTGATCGCAAAAAAAAAAAAATCGAACCCTAGAAATTCAGGGCGAGGGTTTCGAGGTGAGGCTATGGGGAAGAAGATAAAGAGGGGAAGGGGGTTTTTGAGAGAGAAAGTGAGGGTTAGGTGAGGACACGTGTACGATCTGGAAACGTCTTGATTCTTCTTGGGCCGCGCGGACGGAGATTTTTAGCCGTCCATTTTTTGGCTTCAGAATCAGATATTTTCAAGTAATAAAAACAAATAAATTATCTCAATGTTGCAGCTAAGAAATTAATTTTTGAACAACATTACGTGTAATGTACAAAAATTTTATTTTATTAACCTATCATCCACATTTTCTTGCATGGAGAAAATATCTCAATGTTGATCAGTGTTAACTCGTTCAATTTTTTTAAAATCTCAAGGTCTAATTCACATATTTAATTCTTATTATCAGATCAGATGAAATAAACATTTTTTATATTTCACATGGATTTTTTATGCAAAAAACTTTTAATATAACTAATAATTCCTACAAATCTAAAAATTTCTAAAGAAAAATGAACTCGTTATTTATCAAAAAATAAAAATAATATTAATAACTCATTATCAATGAGTACATCATGTTTTAAATAATACATTCAACAATTTCATTCGATATTTATTTATTTTCGTATAACATTTGCATTCAAAATCATAAATGAATTCTTGTGAATTGAGGTTGAAATTAACTTGAAACTAAAGAATGAATGCTATTAGGCGTAGTTTAAGCGAAGTTTTATATTAATCATTAATTAAGCTAATAATTTTTTATTAACAATTTTCCCATGATTACAAGTATATGACGAAATTCCCTACAACATAAATATATATATATATATATATATATATATATATATATATATATAGCAATAAATTATATTAAAAAAAATTAAATATGCAATATGTCTCCAAGAAGTAGGGAGGGGCACAAAAATAAACTCATCATTTACATCTTACATTTGTGCAAACAGATCTTTTGGCGATATTGCAAGTTTGCAACTCATTACATATACATGAAATCTGATACAAAAACAGCTCTGCCTGGGCGCCCTACCATTTTGTCACACCCCGATAAATATACATATGAGGCCCTCTGGTAGATACGACACGCGCGTAATAAAAGTTATCAAGACCACAACATCGGCATGGAAAACATACAAGTTAAAACTCGTTTCCTTCACGTAATAGGCGTTAAAACTAACCAAATTTGAGTAGTAACAAGAGCCTCCGTTATGCATGTACTTTCTACGAGTGGAATGCCATGAATAAGTTCTGCCTCCTTGCATGCTCAGGGATAAGACGGTTGATGGTCTCGGGAGGTATACGTGAAAGCTCTGTAAATAACAACAGGACATGTCAAAACTCAAGATACTTGTAAAAGTAGAGTAGATGCAATGGCTTCAACAGTTACACTCTAGGCCCATGGAGAGCTGGCATCGGTATCAACAAAATAAAACCAAGTTGCTTGTTTGACGATGAAGGATTTTGACACGAAGTGACTCACTACCTTGGCTCATGTAAGTTACAAGTTACAAATTTCATCATAAGCCCAAAAAGTAAAAGTAATTTAAGTTCAGGCCAAGAAAATGCAGTGTTAGCGCTCAACGTATTCAAAAAAACATGTATCAAAAAACACATGTATCAATAATTCAATATGCCTTAAAATCAGGAGGACATTTTGTTTTTCATCTTATGGCGTGCTTCCTGGTGAAATAGTTGCAATAATACCTTGAGGCTTGGCAGTAGCCAGTATAGACTACTATAGAGTGAAAATACCTTGAGGTTTGAAGTTAAAGAGTGGAGGAAGAGGACGACCATTTGGAAGTCGGGTGTTGGGATCCCTTAATTCATCAAAGAAAGGGTGAATACAGGCTTCCAACTGCGATGCCATGAGAAAACATATAAGATGCACATTGACTTCAGATTTTAAAAGGGCTATATCTGGTTGAGAATGAGAGTTGACTTACGGCTGTGCATCTGAGATTTGGTGAGTACTGGAAAAACCGGCACACCAAGTCCACTGCTTCTGGAGGTAGACGCTTCTGGAAGACCTGAAATTGTATGCAGCAAATGATCACATAAATGTTTCACTCAAAGCTGGAAAAGGTTAGAGATGGCCTTTTTTTGGGAAGAAGTTCCACATGCAGAAAGTATTTGCTAGCTTAAGTTAGAAACTTAGATAAGATTGGGCTCCAATTAGGTTTAGCCCATCACCTCTTATATATCTCCAATCATTTTTTATTTTATGTACTTTATGTACCCGGTGCCTGCCTCCACAATGACTCGCAATATTAAGGGCAGCGTAGTAATGCATCAAATTGAAATAGAACACTCACTTTTGACCATATTTTCCAAAACAGAGACTGACATGCATAAAACTGTCTAGAGCTTTTTGACTCAAAAAATAACTGATGATGGATACAAACGAAAAGAAGGCTTGCAGAACATACCTTGTGCCAAGGATGGGGTTTAATCTGAGGAAACTTGAACTCGGTATAGTTTGGGTTCATGCATTTGATCTCCTCTCTTGTAGGTGTTCCCAAGACCTGTATTGCAAAATGGGCATAAAATAATTGGAATTTGAAAAGGTTGGAATGACACTAATATTTTTAAGAAACGGTTTTAAGACAAGTTGAAGCAGCGTCTTCCAGCACAAATATTGTGTTTCACAGCTAGTAAACCAAAATGGCTAAGTATCAATTCAGTTTTATATTTCCCACGTCATGACCCACACAATTTTGTCCTTTTTTTTTTTTTGAGAAATGTCAAAGTAAACTCAATGTTCTAAAAAGCGTTGGGCGGTAGGCGGGCGGTCACCCATCGCCTAGCGCCTAGCGCTAGACGCTTAAGCGGCCTAGGCGGTTTTTTCTTTTTAAGTTAACTATCTGATTATTCTGGTTCGATTCATCTTAACAATTCTCCAATAATTCGTCCTTATCGAATTCATCTGCCTAAGTGATATTTTTTTAGTCTAAATATCTAATTATTCTTGTTCATCTTTAACATTTCTCCAATAATTCCTCTTTATCGATTTCAAACTTGAAATACATGACATATTTCTCGTCTTCATCCACTAAAAATTGATGGGCAAATATGCCAAATAATCTTTTTTAAAAAAAGTAAAATAAAAAATTTATATATATGTTAATCTAGGCGGCCGTCTAGGAGAATTTTGAGGCGATTAGGTGGTCTAGACGGTCAATTAATGTAATAATTCCCAAAAGTTTCAACTGTCTAAAAATCGGGGCGGTAGGCAACCACCTAGCGCCTAGGCGGCCGTCTTTTAGAACACTGAGTGAACTATATACTTTTGATTTAAATACACCAAATATACCAGGTTTTGCTTAAGTAAATTGAAAGTATCTTCATTTGCAGGATATAACAACAAAGTTTAAACATTTTGCCATACATATTCCATTGATATAACTTGAAACCAAATATAAATCCTAACTATCAGCGCAAGGGGATTAACCTTAATAATTTCAACAAGCTGATCAACTCCACTCTCCCCTGGAAACAATGGCTGTAAAATCAGAGAGCTACATCTGATTAACTCAAAGAGGCAAAGGGGATTAGAGACATAAGTTTAGACATTCATCATAAAACCTGTCCAAGTAGTAACTCAGCCATTACACAACCGGTTGACCATATATCAATTGCAGTGGTGTATTCAGTAGCGCCAAAAATAAGTTCAGGAGCACGGTAATATCTTGAACAGATATAGGATATATTGGGTTCTCCTTTCACCTGTATAATGATCCACAGAAATGAGAAACTGACAATGGTAATCAATTGTTTTGGCAACGAAAAGCATTTACTAATCATGCTGCACAAAAACGTACCAAAACTTTGGCACTGCCAAAATCACAAAGTTTCAGCTGATGCGTGTGTGGATTCACCTGAAAGTAAAACAATCTGACTTCAGCATCAATTAATGATAACAGCTTAACAAAAAGAAAACAACTGATTAGTTTATCTCCGACTATCCACACTATTTGGCAGGACAAAAGTTCATCCTCTATTTTGCCAAGTTGCTACAATATCTCTTGCTACAGTTATCGATCAACTTGTATGCAAAATTATTAGAATTAATAAATTACACTTAGGCATCACTCATTTCAAATATCCAATCAGCCAGAGAACTCTTCATTTTAAAATACAATACAGCTGGAAAAGAAAGTAACAGTACATATCAGATAGTTCCACACAATAGCCAACAAAATCACAAACATAGGGTAAAAAGGGGTTATGTATAAAAGTTTAAGGCTTTTTTCCCTGAGTTTGTTGTCTGCGTGATTTTTGGCATTTAGATTGAAAAATAGTTCACCATGTACAACAACATCAATGTATACCGACTTCTCTAATTATTACTGTGAACTACAACTGCTCAAACACCCACAGATGTTAACTAATTTAATCCACATAACTTGATCCACCCTGGTTGATTAACTGGTCTGGATTTCAGTCACTTCAAATATTAGTCATATACAACTTCTAGATAAGAAAACAGACACCCTTATAGTTTCAATATCAGACACCGTGACAACTTTCTAGACCAGTCCATGGCAATATCTTGTGACAATGCATTTAACTTAGCCAAAAAAATACCTCATGACATTTTATCATAGAAATCATTCACACCATTTATGGTTTCTACAGAAAATTGAAGAATGACAACACATTAATATAGTATTCGGCGTGCTTGGAATTTTTTTTAGCTGGATACTAATCAATCAGTTTGAGGCAAGCATCCTTAAAAAATTTTTAACTGGATACTAATCAATCAGTTTGAGGCAATGATGTAATAATGGATGAATTTTCACCCTCGCTACCCTGATTAAAAATAATAGTCACATAAACTTACGAGTAGATTCTGAGGCTTTATGTCACGGTGACAAATACCAACTGAATTATGTATATAAGCAAGGGCTCGGCATATCTGCAGCAAAAGAAATTATTTGTCACGAGAGTGATACATAACAGAAAAAATTAAGCTAGTACATATGCCTAATGTTTTCAAATTCGTTAGCTTTCCTAAAACATAGAACGGTTGGAAAATAACAAGAAAATAAATATTACACCACAAGA
Source organism: Henckelia pumila (assembly GCF_033568475.1). Taxonomy (NCBI): domain Eukaryota; kingdom Viridiplantae; phylum Streptophyta; class Magnoliopsida; order Lamiales; family Gesneriaceae; genus Henckelia; species Henckelia pumila. Next base: position 16,475,332 of record NC_133123.1, on the reverse strand, counting down.
ATTCATAATGGCTAGCTAAATCCCTGTATTGTGAGAATAAAGATGAACATCAACCAAATCAATCTGACAACACATTTGCAAGAGACAAAAATCTTATGCAAAATTGCAGGAAAAGAATATGTCAATACTCACGACCATCTCCACGTGAAAGGACAAAGATTCATGCACCACTTTATATAATAATTAAAACATGATTACATACCTGGTATGTATAGAGTTTGACATATATCAATGGCATCCTCTGGTTCATCCTGCTATATTGCCGTGCAATACGATTCACAGTTTCAGGAACATATTCCAGAACGAGATTCAAATATAGCTCTTCTTTTTCAGTTGTCGAGAAGAAAGAATGCTTGAGGGCTACAATATTAGGATGGTCCAACATTTGCATTATCTGCAACTCCCTATTCTTGTAGCGCTTGTCTTGAAGTACCTTTTTAATGGCCACAATTTCTCCAGTCTCCCTGCATTTTGCCTGTTACCAGTAGTTAGAACCATTAAAAAAGGGGCGCAATGTAGCAGCAAAATACAAGGTAAATATCTTGACATGCAAAGCGCATGTACATGAACAAACCACTGTCATTCAGCTTACTTGAAAAACCACTCCGAAAGACCCAGTTCCAACAACATGTTCTGCAATGTAACTGACAAACTGTAAACCAACATAAAACAGATGTGAATATCAAGAATCAAGTGAGCAAGCGAAGTAACTTCTTGACAGCAATCTCAGCCAACCTGCTTGGATTGACCATTTCGACCGCCAATGGCAGTCCTTATGACATGACCTGCTTCAGCACCCACACCATCAATGATATCTGGTTCACTATCCTGCAATATAAAGGACATTTCCCTGGTCAAGTTTATCAAAAGCCGTCAACATCACCCACTCAGGTCTAAAACTAAGGTTTACGAGAAAAGCTACTTATTGCACCGGCATAATACCATAGAACTCAAAAAAGCACAAACAAGTCAATGCATGAGCATTGGAAAATCATTTGAGCTCACCCTATCATCATCCAGGTCAACTTTGTCCCTCAATCTCATATCATTCATCTCCCTTCCCAGCCAGTCAACTGAACTATTCGAAACCTTATAGCCATTTGCAGATCTCGAACTTCCAGCTCCTCCATGCCCTAGGCCAGCAGAAGCCATGAGTAAGCCTGAGGAATATCAAGGCACTAATATGCTGTCCAATAGTTGAGGATGTGATGTTCCATCTCAATAACACCAGTCTTTACCTGGATACAGTAAGGAAGTCCAAGTCAGTTTAGCTAAAGGAACTTAGAAGAACATGGACCAATCAATCAGATATAAATTACAGGATAGAGAAATCTAGGCAGGAAAATAAGCAAGTTCTCTTTTTTTTTTTTACGTATAAAATAAGCTCGTTCGATGTTTCTTCAGTACAATCAAAAAAATTACCAGAGAACATGCAAAAATAACAAAAAAAAAGATGGGGTCTCTCCTGTGATCATGTAATCAAAACTTTGAACGCCTACAAAAACTACAACATAAAATAACTGAACCAGAAAGAATAAAGAGAGAATGCAATTCCATGAACTATAGTTCTTATAACCACGTAACAGATACAGGTGTGGGTTGCAGCAACATGAATAATACTGAAGACCATCAGCTGTATCTAACTGACATTTGCTCAGTGCAGGATATTAATTTTTGGAATTTATTATGGATTCATGATTTAGTTTTGCGTTAACCCACAACTTTGACAAAAAAGGGAGTAATGCAATGAATATGCAAGATTAAATAATCCCTAGTCAAGGAGAAGTATCTTGCCTACTTTGTTGGCGACAATAAAAAAAGTTTGATCACATTACAACCATCGATATGAACCACCAATTGCCAAATTTATGGTCCAACAACATGCAATATTCGCAGAATAACATGATTTTATCTGGATTTGTTTTGGATTTCTGTACATAGATCCCCACAATCCACATGACAGTAAGACTTTCTATTTTGGCACTTAATATAAACAACAAACTGTCCAGGCTCTGTACAAGAATCAAAGTTGCAAACTATGTTCCCCTTTTCTTCTTCCCACTTCATACCGGAATCAGCATTCTTAAGAGTTTCGTGATAACCCAAGTAAGAACTATGTTAACAGATATCATCCAAATGTTGAAAACTCAGCTTTCTTTGCGAACTCTTTCTTCTACTTTTTCAGATTATCTTCCAGCATGAAATAAACAAACCAAAGAAATTGAAGTTTTACTTAGCATCAACAGTATGATAAACCAAGCTTGACTCATTCAGACTAATAATAAGCGTCTAGACAACAAGAAGATTAAGCTACCTGGAGTTCAACCAGATAAAAGCTTCTTCAGGTATGGAGTGAAGTAGAACTCATTAAATAATCAAGTCAGTTTTAAAGTACCTATCATCTTATATTAATCATCTCGGCTCGATTCATATAGGTGGTGGTTCCTCTGAACCAAAAGCTGTAAACTTTCAGGTAAGAGCACAGGCACACAAGAAGCATAATATAGCAAGCTCCTTTATCGCTGGAGTATTCCCAAACTCACCTCATTACCAGGTTAACACTCACATCGTAAAGAAATCTCAAAATCTTCCATAAAACAAACATAAAAATAACAGAAATCATATACTCCACATCTTTTTCCCCAAATTTGTTTGGCTACCAAACACGCACATACACTCAATCAATGAAAAGACGGTTACATCTAATTTCACGCGTACTAAGCACTAAACTAACATAATTGTTAGATCTAACTCCCGCAGCACAGTTGTCTTAAATTCCAAGATCTTCAGATTCAGAAAACAGGCCTAGATAACGCTAATCACAAACACGACAACAATCACGAAGCATAAAACGAATAAAAATAAAGCATTCGAAGCGAAGTATAAGTCCCCAACCAGGATTGAAACCCATGAAAAAAGTCGAAGCAGATCACGAGCATTAATCTTCTGAACCTTCCCCTCCGCAGCTCCGATCAACTCCTCTGGAGAATGGATAAAGCACTCGATTATTGACACTAACAAAATGGAAAGCGCAGGAATTTTGATCGTACCTGCTTTTTCAAGAATTCTCTCACTTTCTCTCACTACTACACTTCCGTATCTCTCTCTATATCTATCGACGGATGAGAGTGTATGTATATGCGTGTACGTAGCATTGAAGCGAGTGTTGACTGTTTGAGTGAGAGTGAAATAAGACAAAACTAAATAATTTGGTAAATGTTACAGTGTTGCGGGACTATATTAAATTCGGTGCACCCAACCAATCAGAGCAGTGCTTCTTCGTCTTCTTTTACTTTTATGACCTCTCAGCTTTCCTCCAATATTAATTAATATTAAATGCCAAAAACTGGAAAAAAAAAACCAAAAACAAACGAGAAATAAAAACCAAAGGAAAAACAAAAGTAAATAATAAACTAATTTACAACTAACAACCGCGCAAAAAACAATAGAATTAAATTTTTACTTTGACAAATCGAATATTTGTAATGTTTATTTGTATTTGTTTTTTACTCTCTATGGTTAATAGTGTAAAAAATTAAAATTGTTTTTTTATAGTCATTATGACTTCATAAATTATTTATAATCGCCATGACTTTTTGGATTTTTCTTTATAGTCACTATGACTTTTTTAAAAAATTATTTTTTTATAGTCGCTATGACTTCATAAATTTTTATAGTCATCATGACTTGATAAATTATTTATAGTCGCTATGGCTTCTTCTGAAAAAAAATTTTATAGTCGCTATGACTTGATGAATTATTTATAGTCACTATGATTTTTTGAATTATTTATAGTCACTATGTCTTTTTGAATTATTTATAGTCACTATGACTTTTTTATAGTCGCTATGACTTTTTGAATTATTTATGGTCATTGCGACTTCTTCTGAAATTTTTTTATAGTCACTATGACTTGATGAATTATTTATAGTCGATTTGACTTTATGTTGCGCTCTAGGAGAAATATTGTAGTGCTTAACATGGAGTACTTAGGAGTGGATCAAGTTCCTAAGATTTGGTCTAATGGGAAAGTCCTAAACCCACTTTATTTGCTAGGTGGTGAGGTATCCCGGGACTGTATTTTTGTCGTATTGACCTCTTACAGCATCGTGGCTTAGGTAGTCCTACAGGGCTGGTCAAGCCTTTGATGGATGAGTAGTCTTAATGAATGTATGGGTCGTGACGTATTAGTTAAGCATTCATTGACGAAGCTGTGTTCCTTCCTATATAATTAAATAAAAAATTAAACAAATAAATGTAAGTTTATTATTAAACTTAAAATAAAAGAGAATCAAATAAAAGTTTTGATCTGTAGAGCAAATAAAGTAGCGGCAAGCAATTTATTTTAGCTTGCAGATGTTTGCTCTATGAATATAGAGTTTTTTTAGATTGGCATGACTTTCTGTTCTGCGTTATATTTCATCGTATTTTTTGTCTCGTTTTCTTTTTCTCGATGATTGAAACTCATCAGTTTCCTCGATGCGGATGTATTTTTCGGCTCTAGACAAAAGCTCCTCCAAGGTGTTTGGTGATTTTCCTGCTATAGATTCTCTGAACCTTCCAGGACGAAAGTTCTGCTACATTATTCCAGATAACATACTGTGGTTCACGTGTGGGACTTCATGAACCGCATGAGTAAATCTCTTAACATAGTCTCTCAAATTTTCTTCTTCTTTCTGAAAAATTGTGAATAAGTATGCTGTTGTTTTCGGGTATTTCTTGTTGATTGAGAATTGTTGGATGAAACACTCGGTAAGGTGCTCCAAGTTGGCAATAGATCATGACGGCAGCTTATTGAACCATGTGAGAGCTCGCCCTGATAACGTTGTTCAGAATATCTTGCAATAAGCAGCATCTGTGATGTCATACAAATCTGTTTTTGCGTAGAATTTGTTAATATGATCTTGAGGATCACTAGTTCCATCGAACTCAGGTACGCTGGGGATTTTGACTCGCTTAAGCAATGCTTAAGATAAAATGGCGTTAGTGAACGGGCTTCGACGTGCAGGCAAGATTGCTGACGAATTCTCTCCAGTTACATATGTGTGAGATTCATCTCCTTGGGTTGGATTAGTGGTTTTTTTTTCGTCAGAGACGTCGTGAACTGTGTGAGCACTTGGTTCACCCTCTTTATGAGTAGTATTTTTCTTGGTCCCCTCAGGATCTTTGTAATTAACTTTAGATTTAGTTTTCTTTGGTTCTTTGTTACCGGGGTCATGAGATGAGAGCCCTCTTCTATGAGTTCTCTTGTCGGTGCTTCGGCGTTGATGGGATTCCACGAACTGAGCGACCGCTTCAGTCGCTGCGCGTGCGGCTGTTCCTTCCATTAAGGCTGTCAACGTTTCCTTTGTAAAACTAAATTCAGGCGGTGGTTTGGAGATTGTAGGTGGGTCTCCATTGCGATTATTTCCTTGAGATGTTTGTGGTGGAGTATGCATTCTCAATGATGCAGTGAACAATTTCCCACAAACGGCGCTAAGCTGATGTAGCAAAAAATTGATATTACCCGATTAGAAAAAATCTGGGTAACTTGTAGAGATCTGGATAGCCGGTTTAATACTCAAACTGTTCCAAAGACCGAACTTCGTGGGTTGTCACCTGCATCACAAAGCAAAGTGAGTGGCGCCGGGGGTTGCCCGGCGAAGACACTCCGACGCTCAAGTCAGTATTTGACCAATAAAAGTTCTAGAGAACTAGAGCATGTGACTATAGAGAGCGTACCTTAATAATGAGAGGGCTTGAGCTATTTATAAATAGTCGGAGAGTTTCATGGGCTTGAGCCTCTTACGGGCTTTTAGAAATTTGTGGGTCTTGATAAAGTGTCCAAATAAATAATATGAGACCCAAATGGATTGAGTCATTGGGCTTGAACATGGAGAAAATTAAATTGGGTCATTACCCATCAGTCATCATTTTTCAGTTGTAGATATCAAGAAATTTAATTTGAAAGTCATATTTTATTATCAAATAACTTTTTTTTTGGGTATAGATTATGAATCAAATCCATTAACTCATGAATCATAGCAAAATTGATATGTTATTATCAAAAAAAAAATTATATCGATTGTGAATCAAATCAATTACCTTACGAATCAAGTGCAACTTTTACAATCTAACATAGTAAAGTTATTTGGTTACTCATTTATCGTCTCTAGTGTATTTCTCAATCATCGAGGTTCTTAAATGTCTTATCATTAAGTGGATTTTTTGTTATTGGTTTATATAGATATATCTTTTACTATTTATTAAATATATGCATCTTAAAATAACTAACTTGATTTCATGGTTTATTTTTTAATATACTCAAAATACCCTTTATTTTATTTTTTGTTTTCTTCATATTTCTTATTCACTATTCTCACATCTTCAATAACACTCTCACAAATGTGTGTGCACCGTTGCTAGTTTATATATTAAATTATTTAAAACTAATAGACTTCTACATTAGAAAAATAATTTCTTTTGTTTCTAGAAAACTAAAATAATATGTGGGTGTTCGTAATGTTCTTGGACAAAAACATTGGTATAATCTCAAATGAACGACACGTGGCCGTGTTTTTGGTGGCTAGTGAGCACCAAACTAGAGTGGGCCCGAGCACATCTTATCAATGGTCAAATTGAAGCTGGGTACTTTACTCCCAAATCACCCAACTTTATCTTCAAACTGCGGAAAAAAACACATTCAAGCTTATCCCCTTTTTCCTATAATTTCCTTGTAAATTAATATTTTAATAATTGGGCTTTTGAATGCGTTTCCTCCACTCAAAATTTTCCCTAAGTGAATTTTTTTTTTAATGGAAAAAGAAAAGGAAAAAATGCAGTTAAATATTTTTTTAAAAAAAATTATCAGCTTCTTTCCATTTCATATATTTTTTATTAATGGTTTTATTTAATTTTTATTTGCGTGGTTTTTATTTGTGATGTTAAGCATACATCACACATATCTCGATTGTTAATATAATTATTTGTTCATTCCTTGCACTTTGTTGTCTTGGGGATTAGGTTGATGTGGTGAATCTGTAGGATTACTTATTCATCAAACCCTTTCACAAACATTACTCATTTTTTCATAATCTATAAATTTAATCTATAAATTTAATTATTTCTACAAAATCATAATTTTTGCAAATATTCTCTAGGTTTACTCCTGATTTTAACTTTGTTTTGATGGTTTATTCGGAACAAGATCGAGAAGGAAATAGTAGACTCCCCACTCTCAAAAATGCATCAAACATCTGTATTTGTATTTATATACAAAGGGGGGAAACAGTGAAACTATTCAAGTTTCATCCATGTCTAGGAAAAATTATATTCTAAAAACAATTTGATAATTTTGTAAAAAAAAAAAAAACAATTTGATAATTGATATGAATAATTTTATCGCATTATTTATACGAATCATATGTTTATAACTTAATCATGAACCCCACAATTTTTAGTAAAGGTCCAAATATATAATAGGGTATAATAATAGTTTCCTGTCCAACAAATGAATCTAATCAAAAAAAGAAGTTCATGAATCAAATCCCCCATAATATATCAACATCAATATGTTTTAAATTTCATTCATCTTCATCATATGTTTTTTCTAAAAATAAAAAAAGAACAAGAAAAACATTTTTGTATGTGTCACGGCTTAAGTGAACAAGACAACCAGATAGCACAATTACACGACTGCCCGCACACACACTGTAATGCCACAAATTCAACGACTATCTCTACTGTACACGCACCCTGAGAAACTTCCTGGGTGTCACCCATCAGACCATCCTATAATTGTCCCAAGTCAAATAAGTTTAACTTTTGGAGTTCTTATGTGATGAGTTTCTGAAAAGAAGATGAACATTCTTAATATGAGTAGTATCTGTTAAATATTTTAAGCCCTCCTCCACCGTGCAATCTCATACCTACACGGTCACATAATTCATCTCATTCTGGTACACGATCGGTCATTCATGTATCTCTTCGCTTAGAAGTCTGCCAGAAGTCGTTCCTTGTCCTTGCAACTTATTGGGACCGACGATAACTCTATGCCCTCTTATCAGCCTCGGACGTCACACACACAATGTATATATATATATATATATATATATATATATATATATATATATATATATATATATATATATATACATTAAACTGGACTCGACTCAAATGAAACATAACATTTGCATAGTAGTTCAGGGCTAATGGTATCCTGCCTCGACGAATATATGTATAATTTATCTCATCTCATCTCACGTTCTTCTCGTCATATTATTTATCCATCTATTAATTATTTATTTTACATCAAGTAAATCATTAATAATTTATTTTACATCAATCAAATCATTGAATTTAAATTACTATATTACCCCTTATAAATAATATTATTTATATTTTATTTATTGTTAAAAAGACAAAATGATCATTTAATATTTCTATATAAAATTTAATCAATCAAATCAAATAAACTATAATCTATCAATCAAATCAAATACTAAATTAACTATAATTTCTTATTTATTTTTTATTACATTATATTAAGGGAAAATTACTTTCTTGGTCCTGTATGTTTGTCACTTTGCGATTTCAGTCCGTTATATTTTAAGATTTCAGTTTTAGTCCGCTATCTTTATTTTTTTTTGGCAATTTTAGTCCTTTTTCCGATGTGGCGCTGACGTGGCACCAATTCAGTACTAATGTGGATCTGACGTGTACAGTGCCACGTAAGCATTTTCGAATAAAAAGGACCAAAATTGTCAAAAATCGAAACATACAGGACTAAAACTGAAATATGAAAACATAATAGACCAAAATTGCTAAGTGACAAACATTGTAACACCCGAAAATTTTAATACGTAAATTCGCATGCATAATTAGGGAAAATAATTATTTAAAAATTTATATTTGGGTTAAATGACATTTATGTGTTATTATGTGAATTATATGCATGATTTAAATTTATTTTATCATTTAACCCGCAGTTATGGTATTTTTGGATTTTTGAGAATATTTATTATTTTGATCGCGTAGACGGGACCGTGGACGGACGAGATACCAAAATTCTTAGCCAAAAATATTTTATGAGTTTATGAGCCTTAAAATCTTATTTTAAGATATTTTGTCAAGAAAATTTTAGTATTTAATTATATATTTATTTAAGAGTTGATTTTTAGCCAAAATAAGTCATTTTAATGAATTTTATTAATTTTTAAAAATACTATAAATTAGTATTTCGGGATTTTTTATTAGTTATCAGATTAGTAGGTATTTTTAAGAGTTTAAAATCTTATATTTATGTTATATTATCTACCTAATTATTTTATACTAGTTATTATCCCAAATTATTCCTAGTTACAAAAATTTAAAACAAAAACCTACCCTACCCTAACCCCACTCAGCCGACAACTCCCATCTCCTCCCACCCCCATTCTCACGTTCAGCAGAAAGAAATCTCCATAGCCGATCCTTCATAGATTCTTGGAGTTTTTGGTTCGTTCGTCGTCCCGGAGCGCCGTACACGCGATTATTGTCTCGTTTCTCAATCTATCTTCGTTTAAGGCATGTTTATTCTTTCGTTTGAACACCATATAAGCTATTAACCATTCATGTTGGGTTTTATTCAGATTTTTATCAGATATTTTCGAATTATGCAATTTCATGGATGTTTGATGCATGTTTGAGTGTCTACTTGGCATGGCTCACGTTTTTCTTCAGCATGGTATGGTCCAGGGCTGAGGGCTCGAGTCAGAGGGGTCCCAGGGTGCCTTAGGGTTGAGTTTTTTCAGAGTTTTAGGGTGTCATAGGCTGGAAACGAAGCTATTCACTTCTGATGCACACAGACCCGCAGGTTAGGGCTTTGGGAAGAGAGGGGTCGTTCTCCTTACTCAGGTCATGGATTTGTACGTGGTTTATTGGGTTTAAAATATTTAGATGTTGGCTAAAATTGAGAAGTGGTTTCACGGTCTTTGGTTGTCGGAGGAAGCCGCACGAATGAAAGTTTGGCGACTGCTCAGTCTGCACGCAAGGAAGAGGAAGGCGTCTGGTGCAGAGCTTCGTTCTCACTCCTCGGGCCATGGTTTGGTCTGATTCTTGTTGTGTTAGAACCCCCTGGATGTGGGCTATCCATGGGAGGTGGTGCTCTGGCCAGGGGCGGCTGGAGCAGGGCGGCAGCAGCCATGGAATGGCTGCTGCTCGCCCAGCCGAGAAGAGAAGGAGAGGGGTGATCGGGTTTGGGGTTTGGGGGGGTTGCTGGGTCGGGTTATGGGTCATGGTTGAGTGCTGGGTCAGGTGAGGTAGTCATGGGTCGGGTTAAGTCGGTCCGGGTCCGGTTTAGGTGGGCCGGGCTTGAATATTTTAAATTTTTAAATGTTTAATGTTTTAATTTGTTTTTGGGCAAATTAATTAGAAATAAAATTATTTGGACCTCCAAATAATTTTATTTGGGCTTTAAATAATTTATTTAAGTTAGCACAATAATTTTTATGGGCTTGGGAGTCCATGAGAATTTTTGGGCCAGTCAGTGGATTTTGGGCCAGTCTAGAGTTTTATTGGGCTTAAGGTAAGTAATTGGGCTTAAATATTTTATTTAGGTCAAGTTAAGTTTAATTAAGTTATTTGGGCTAAAATATGATTATTGGATTTTATTTAAGTTTAATGGGCTTAGAGTGAGTGATCAGCAGTCTGGACCAACCCATGAAAATAAACTAAGTCCGGAATATATATTTAATTATTTTTATGCATGAAGTCTATTTTAAGTAAAAGTATATTTATTATTAAAATTAATTAAATATATATTACGGACATATTTTAAGTGCATGCATACATAAAATATTTTATGATGTGTTTATGATTAAGAATTGAACATGAAAAATATTTTTATGGAAATTGAAGTATCAGCATAGAAGTGGTTTTACCACTGACACAGAGGTAGTTCTACTACCGGCATAGAAGTGGTTTTACCACTGGCACAGAGGTAGTTTACTACCAGCATAGAGGTGGATTTATCCACCGCCACGTACGATGGTTTTTTAGACTGATCAGTCGGCACAGTTATTAGTCACATTCATGGATATGACCATACTCACTTTTTATGTTTATGACATGCTCAATTATGTTATGTATGATAAAGAAAGTTATGTTATGTTTATGATTTATGATTCAGCATTTATGTTATGAAAAATGTTTCCATGCATGCTCATGTACATGTATATGTATTAGTGTCTACGTGATGCATTATTTTTAACCTTGTTATAAAGGATTAGACATGTTGAGCCCCTAGGCTCACTACGCTTATATGATGCAGGTGAGCATGATGACATTTATGTAGCTCCTACCGGTGATGAGGACGTATGAGCTCACGGAGCAGTGGACCCCGTGACCGTCGCAGTTATTTAGTCTATTATGATGGAATTTTGAAACATGTTTTATTTTATTATTATTCCGCATATGAGATTTTTCAGCAGCATTGTTTATCATTTTAAATTGATGCATGAAACATTTTTAAGGATTTATTTATTTATTTAATATTTTTCAGGTTATTTAAGAAATATATGTTATTTTTATATACATATATGTATGGGCGTATATGTATAGTATTTAAAAAAAAAAAAGTTTTTCCGCATTTTATTAGTAGTAGGCGTTTCAATTGGTATCAGAGCGCGGTCCTTGGAGGGTGTCTACTGTCACGTGAAGCTCAGAAGTCCTGCTACCGGTCTGTAAGTTTTAAATGCTTTATTAAGATTTAGAAGGAGCTTATGTATTAATTTTAAGTATTTCATGTTCAGTAAGACTTTTGAAACCCTTAGTTATGCATTGCGATTTACGTAAAGAAATATGTGGTGGTACAGAATGCCTCCCAGACAGATGAATAGACGCGGAGGACCTCCACCTCCGCAGAACCCTCTCTCAGCATTGGAGCAGGCCAATGCTAACATGATGGCAGGGATCACTGCTTTGTTAGAGCAGCAAGCTACTCGTCCTAGGCTCACACACGATGAGGATGTAGCTGAGCGGTTCCAAAAGAAGGGACCAAAGGAGTTTATAGGCACCACTGATCCGCTCATTGCTGAGGGGTGGATTCGATCATTGGAGTTTATATTTGACTATATGGGAATTACAGATGCTGATAGGGTCAAGTGTGCGGTGTATATGATGAGAGGAGATGCAGCCTCTTGGTGGGAAGGCGCTGTTAGGGGCGTGAACCTACCTACTTTGACGTGGATAGAGTTCAGACGTATGTTCTATGCCAAGTATTTTACTGAGGATGTGCGCAGCCGCATGATCCGGGAGTTCATGAGTCTCCATCAGGGGGACAAGTCTGTGGTGGATTACATCACCCAGTTCGAGAGAGGGTGTCGTTTCGTGCCTCTTATTGCTGACAGTGCGCCGGATAAACTGAGGCAGTTTGTTGATGGATTGCGGGCTGACATTAAGCATGACGTTCGTATGTTAGATGTCGCTACTTATGAGGCTGCCGTTAGTAGAGCATTGCGCTCTGAGGAGGGGAGAAGAGATATGCAAAAGGAACAGCAGCGTAAGAGACAATTCCAGCTGGAATCCTATCAACCATCTTCGCAGTCATCTGCGAAGAAACAGTTCACAGGGCCATCTAGGGACCTTAACCAGCAGAGTCAGCAGGTTCAGCCACAACAGCAGCAGAGGGGCGGGGCCCCTAAGTCAGGAGGAGTACCAATTTGCCCGAAGTGTCATAAACCACATTCGGGTCTGTGCCTGAGTGGGTCGAATGTGTGTTTCCATTGCAAGGATCCGGGGCACATGTCCATGAATTGTCCCAGGAAGAAGAGCACCACAGGGAGGGTGTTTGTCATACAAGCAGCTGAAGCAGACCCAAACACCTCTTTGATCACCGGTATGCCCTAACTTATTCTTTTAAGGAACCTTTAGTGAAGCAAAAATATTTGGTTTATCAGAGTGCGCAGCAGAAGCATGACTTTTGGGATACCGAAACTTGGGAACTAGATATGTGATAGTTGGTTTAGTGAAGTGGATTTTGAAGAACTCCGTTATTAGAATTGGATCAGTCAAATTTCGAGGACGAAATTCAATTTAAGGGGGGGAGAATTGTAACACCTGAAAATTTTAATACGTAAATTCGCATGCATAATTAGGGAAAATAATTATTTAAAAATTTATATTTGGGTTAAATGACATTTATGTGTTATTATGTGAATTATATGCATGATTTAAATTTATTTTATCATTTAACCCGCAGTTATGGTATTTTTGGATTTTTGAGAATATTTATTATTTTGATCGCGTAGACGGGACCGTGGACGGACGAGATACCAAAATTCTTAGCCAAAAATATTTTATGAGTTTATGAGCCTTAAAATCTTATTTTAAGGTATTTTGTCAAGAAAATTTTAGTATTTAATTATATATTTATTTAAGATTTGATTTTTAGCCAAAATAAGTCATTTTAATAACTTTTATTAATTTTTAAAAATACTATAAATTAGTATTTCGGGATTTTTTATTAGTTATCAGATTAGTAGGTATTTTTAAGAGTTTAAAATCTTATATTTATGTTATATTATCTACCTAATTATTTTATACTAGTTATTATCCCAAATTATTCCTAGTTACAAAAATTTAAAACAAAAACCTACCCTACCCTAACCCCACTCAGCCGACAACTCCCATCTCCTCCCACCCCCATTCTCACGTTCAGCAGAAAGCAATCTCCATAGCCGATCCTTCATAGATTATTGGAGTTTTTGGTTCGTTCGTCGTCCCGGAGCGCCGTACACGCGATTATTGTCTCGTTTCTCAATCTATCTTCGTTTAAGGCATGTTTATTCTTTCGTTTGAACACCATATAAGCTATTAACCATTCATGTTGGGTTTTATTCAGATTTTTATCAGATATTTTTGAATTATGCAATTTCATGGATGTTTGATGCATGTTTGAGTGTCTACTTGGCATGGCTCACGTTTTTCTTCAGCATGGTATGGTCCAGGGCTGAGGGCTCGAGTCAGAGGGGTCCCAGGGTGCCTTAGGGTCAAGTTTGTTCAGAGTTTTAGGGTGACATAGGCTGGAAACAAAGCTATTCACTTCTGATGCACACAGACGTGCAGGTTAGGGCTTTGGGAAGAGAGGGGTTGTTCTCCTTACTCAGGCCATGGATTTGTGCGTGGTTTGTTGGGTTTAAAAGATTTAGATATTGGCTAAAATTGAGAATTGGTTTCACGGTCTTTGGTTGTCGGAGGAAGCCGCGCGAACAAAAGTTTGGCGACTGCTCAGTCTGCACGCGAGGAGGAGGAAGGCGTCTGGTGCAGAGCTTCGTTCTCACTTCTCGGGCCATGGTTTGGTCTGATTCTTGTTGTGTTAGAACCCCCTGGATGTGGGCTATCCATGGGAGGTGGTTCTCCAGCCAGGGGCGGCCGGAGTAGGGCGGCAGCAGCTATGGAATGGCTACTGCTCGCCCAGCCGAGAAGAGAAGGAGAGGGGTGATCGGGTTTGGGGTTTGGGGGGGTTGCTGGGTCGGGTTATGGGTCAGGGTTGAGTGCTGGGTCGGTTCAGGTAGTCATGGGTCGGGTTAAGTCGGTCCGGGTCCGGGTTAGGTGGGCCGGGCTTGAGTATTTTAAATGTTTAATGTTTTAATTGGTTTTTGGGCAAATTAATTAGAAATAAAATTATTTGGACCTCCAAATAATTTTATTTGGGCTTTAAATAATTTATTTAAGTTAGCACAATGATTTTTATGGGCTTGGGAGTCCATGAGAATTTTTGGGCCAGTCAGTGGATTTTGGGCCAGTCTAGAGTTTTATTTGGCTTAAGTTAAGTAATTGGGCTTAAATATTTTATTTAGGTCAAGTTAAGTTTAATTAAGTTATTTGGGCTAAAATATGATTATTGAATTTTATTTAAGTTTAATGGGCTTAGAGTGAGTGATCAGCAGTCTGGACCAACCCATGAAAATAAACTAAGTCCGGAATATATATTTAATTATTTTTATGCATGAAGTCTATTTTAAGTAAAAATATATTTATTATTAAAATTAATTAAATATATATTACGAACATATTTTAAGTGCATGCATACATGAAATATTTTATGATGTGTTTATGATTAAGAATTGAACATGAAAAATATTTTTATGGAAATTGAAGTATCAGCATAGAAGTGGTTTTACCACTGACACAGAGGTAGTTCTACTACCGGCATAGAAGTGGTTTTACCACTGGCACAGAGGTAGTTTACTACCAGCATAGAGGTGGATTTATCCACCGCCACGTACGATGGTTTTTTAGACTGATCAGTCGGCACAGTTATTAGTCACATTCATGGATATGACCATACTCACTTTTTATGTTTATGACATGCTCAATTATGTTATGTATGATAAAGAAAGTTATGTTATGTTTATGATTTATGATTCAGCATTTATGTTATGAAAAATGTTTCCATGCATGCTCATGTACATGTATATGTATTAGTGTCTACGTGATGCATTATTTTTAACCTTGTTATAAAGGATTAGACATGTTGAGCCCCTAGGCTCACTACGCTTATATGATGCAGGTGAGCATGATGACATTTATGTAGCTCCTACCGGTGATGAGGACGTATGAGCTCACGGAGCAGTGGACCCCGTGACCGTCGCAGTTATTTAGTCTATTATGATGGAATTTTGAAACATGTTTTATTTTATTATTATTCCGCATATGAGATTTTTCAGCAGCATTGTTTATCATTTTAAATTGATGCATGAAACATTTTTAAGGATTTATTTATTTATTTAATATTTTTCAGGTTATTTAAGAAATATATGTTATTTTTATATACATATATGTATGGGCGTATATGTATAGTATTTAAAAAAAAAAAAAGTTTTTTCGCATTTTATTAGTAGTAGGCGTTTCAAACATACAAGACCAAATTTGCAGTTTTCCCTTATGAACAAAATTGAAGTGAATTCAAAGTCACGTCATATCAAGTTATGCGTTTTTTTTTTTGTGACGTGGGAACCCGCAGCCGCTACCTTCGGTGCGCATTGGGTAAACCCTCGGACTAACGTAATAGTCTGCAAACTACGTTAGCCAGGTAAACCACACTAGGCAAGCCCTGTGTGACAAGCTTTTCCAAGACGGTATTGGTAGAGGGAATCGAACTCCAGACCTCTGGCCAAGAGTTCACCTACTCCACCAACTTGGACACCCCCTTAGAGGCCAAGTTATGCTATATTAATAATAATTATAGTGGATTTCCAATTATACTTGATCGAATACACTAGATGAGTTAATTTGAAATTCATATATCATATCTCTCCCTCGAAATCATGTCCATCAATCCTAATTTTTGAGCTGGACCTTTTTTGCCCCCAAATTTAACATATAGCAAAAATAAAAGGAATTATCAAAAATAAATTATAACTTATAATATAAAAAACAACAGACAGTAATAATTATGACTTTTGCTAATATTAGTATAATATTATATGTTAAATTTACATTATTATTAACTTATTTATGAGTAGGTCTTCAGCGAGACAGTTTCACGGATCTATGTCCGTGAGACAAGTCGATTTGATCCATATTTATATGAATAATAATAATTTTTACATAAAAAATGAAGAGAGAGACGAGTCCACCCTACCTATATTTATAATTAAAAGTAATAATTTTGACATAAAAAAGTAATTATTTTTCATTAGTAACCCCAAATAGAAAATTCATTTTTTAAAAAATTTGACACGTGAGAACGTCTCACAGGAGTTTTGTGAAAAATTAATATTTTTTCATGAGTTAGGTCAAATAGAAAATTCGTCACACAATTAGTCCGTGAGATCGTCTCACCAAATAAACTCATAAGATTGTCTCATATAAGTTTTTCTGTTATTGAGTGTTTAATATATTGCAAAATAAAAGAAAATTAGCAAAAATAAATTATAACTAATAATATAAAAACATTAATGGACAATATTAATTATTATTTTTGTTAATATTACTATAATTTTATTATCATGTTATATATATCGTTATTTATTAAACACTATAGACAATATTAATTTATTTTAATATTTGTATTATTTATTTAAAAAAACAAAAAATATTTTTAGAAAAATTTTCATCATCATTTCAAATAATGGCATTTCAATGATAGTTCAGTGGTTTTCCCATTTTAAAAATTTGCATTTTTTGGAAATATTTTAAATTTCACAAAAATAATCTTGGATAAAAACCCTAATTAAATTCGGAATAAAACAGGAAGAAACTCGTCAACAAAATTTTTAATTAAGGAGCTTGAGAGTATTTTTCTCAGTTTATATGAAAATGTCAAAAAATAGTAAAATACAATAATTTTTTCCACATGGGGATATTCAGCTTCTTTTTTTTTAAAAAAAAACAAACTTCGAGTATTTACTAGTTTATTAATTTTCCTGTATGAAGTTTTAAAACTAAAAAGTATACTTCTCGAGCTTGAGCTCGATCGAGTAATAAATTTTGTACTCGAGCTCGAGCTCGAGTAATGTTCGAGTACTCGAGCTTGAAAATTATATATATATATATAAATAAATATATGAATAAATAAATAAATATAATATTATATATATTATATTTATATTATATATATATGTGTCTTATCGAGTAGCTCGCGAGCTACTCGAGCACATAGATTTAAAGCTCGAGTTCGAGCTCGATTGTATGCTCGAGCTACTCGAGCTCGGTCAAATCGAGCTCGAGTCGAGCTTTGACTGAGCTACTCACGAGCTGCTCACGAGTAGCTCGGCTCGTTTGCACCCCTACTCCTAATAGTTCAAGGTGTACGAAGTACAAACTAGGAGTACATCAATTTCTACCGAATATGATTTTCTTAATTTTCATATATTAAATGAATTTTACTACAAAATTACATAGCATAAATAATTTCTTTTGTAGTTTTCCCACAAATTATATTTCGTAACTTGGGGAATTTCATGATCTTTTAGACTTTTACCGTCCCATGATTTCATGCTGGATCCTTTCCAAGAAATGATTTTTCCGAACTGATAATTTTACTATTTTAAACAAGTCAATCTTCTTGTAAATTTATAAATGGAATTTTGTATTGAATTTGTTGTGACGCTGTCGCATCGCTCTTCTCTGTTTGGTAAAAATATGTTTCAAATGACAAATTTGGGTCAAAATTTAGAAGCAAAAAGTGCCAAAAAACTAAGATACAAGAGGTAAGAAAAGGCTAAAGACGGATAATGAATGGCAATGATCCATTTAAAGCTCATACAGCATGATCGCTATCATATGACAAATCTATCAACCATAGCAGACCAAACAAGGCTTAATGCCAGCTCTGATTTCAAATCATCAAACCTCCAAATACACACAAGTTTAGTGTAATAGTTTACAACCAAAAGCACGCACTCTTAACAACTTCAAATCTTTTCTTAACCAAACCCAGCAACAGTTAAATCTGAAACTAATCTGGGCTATAACAGTATCTATACTCACCAAAGCTAAGCGATAAACATCTCGACAAAAGCATTAGTATATAGTAACTAATGGTAGCAGCACACGCCATTCGAGATTCGTATTTACATTACAGCGAAAGTAAGCTAATTACGTTGATTGCTGGCGCATCGACATCAAGAATTGAAGATCCATAGTCCCGGAAATGACTACTATCCCACTATTCAGATATCGACGAAAATGGTGATGCTGTTGATTGCGTCTGCTTTTAAGCTTGTTTGCTGCTCCTATTCTTGACCATTTTCTACTTTGGATAATATTTTCTTCCTTGCACTGAGCCGTAAATACATGGAATCTTTAGGCCTAAGGCCAAAAATGAAGGGCCTCTACTGTCTTCCACGCACGCGTTGTTTGTCTCCGTTATGCCAGCTAATGCAGGAGATTCTGCCAACAAGATACTATTCCAGCCTCTCTCACGTGTGGTAGCTGACCAAAAGCATTCACTGCAGAGAAAGCCCAATTATATTACGGACATAAAATTATAGTAGTGGAGAATAGAAGAAACAAGAATTCTCTAACCCCGTATGTTGCATAAAAATAAACTAATAGACAATCATTCTTGAAAAGTAACACCACGCAAGAAGGAAATAGTATAAATTACGGAATGAAATATTACCATAAACAAAACTATGAACCAGGACTGGACTTTTGGACCCACACTTGCTTCTGCAAAAAAAATTATTTAAAGCAAAATACAAAAAAATAAGTTCAATGAAAATTGATAATTGGGAGTGTAGCATCTGATATGAAGCACACCTCATGGGAAACATGGCCAGAAGAAGCCCCTCTCTTTGGGAATTTCCCTTCCACTTGGGAGCCATCAGCATCCTTGATATTATATGCCGAACCACGCCGACCCCCTTGCCTATAAGAACCTATATTAATCCATAGAATATTAGTCAGTCAAATTTTTTATAAAAGAAAAGATCATATATCCTTCTGATTTTCGAAGTTCCAACGAACCATTGCCAACAGAATTAAGACCTCCACGACCACTTCCAATATGTCTGAACTCTCCACCACGGATAATCATCACATCATTTTTCATATCTACATGAATTCCAAAACAAAAACAAAACAACAATCATTACAATGTCCAAGACTTGATAACATAAATCCAAAGCACAAGGATGAACAAATTATTGCTTAATCAATATCACTAATCACTGACCTTCAGAAGAATCCACTACTTGGGATGTTTGGGAAGCAGAGGATGATAATGATTCATCACTTGCATGCGATCCATCTGATCGCCGAATAGGAGCCCAAACACCACGATCAGGTCTATCCCTGTTCCTTGTCCGTCTTTCTTCTTTCTCAGTATGAAAAGCTTGGGAATCATGGTTGGATACCTTAACCTCAGGAGACCCATTTGCATTCTTCTGAAATGACTGCACATTTGTGGGACGAGGAGGTTTCTTGTCTCTGTCCTGATTTAAATTGCGAATTCGGTGTTCAGATTGCGATCCAGATAATGTTTGATTTTGCCGAATATCCCTATTAAGGACACTCCTGATAATCCTGTCACTAGATTCACGTCGGTGATTCTGTTTAAGAGAAACTGGACTGTGTGAATTGTTGGCAGGAGGAGCTGCATTCTGCTGCAGTGATGAAACACCAGAAGCCTTCAGGCGAGAAGAAATAAATAAATAGAACAGAACTCATGATATATATTCTTCTACACTCTCCTGGAGCAGGATAGCTGTTAAGTCAGCTAAAATAAACTCGAGCTGTGCATTGAACATGATTTGAGACACAACAATAGTGTAAGTGGCTTAAAACTTTAGTGAACTTGTAAGTGTATAGCATGACGCTGGAGTTCATACTCAAGACACATAACGCGTATAATACCAAAAATTAAGTCAGCGGAATATTCACACCAGCACTTTTTTCCCCACCAGAATTTTCTCAAGTTTTCTGTCAAGTTTACTATGGTATATGGCATAGCGAGTTTTAGAAGAAGTTTTTAAATCCAACTTGCTACATTTGCAAATAAAAGCTAGCTGCATTGATTTATAGCACAGTAAATGATTCCACGAGAGGTCTGCTCATAGGCGTAACTTCATCAGAAAGAAGCACAGACCAAAATTTAATCATGCAAACCAAGGTTCACAGCATAGATAGTTTGATTTATTCATTCAGAGAACGAGCTCAATCCAGTTTGTTTTATAGCACAATAAATTTGAATTATAGTTACAGCACTACCATATAAGCAGTAACGGAGAAGTTGGCAACATAAAAAGGCAATGTTCCAGTACATTTATGCGAAAAATAGCACAATGCTACATCCGCAGAATAATTTAGAATGTTCATTTCAATAATTTTGTGCATCGTTTTGCTGTTTTACCAGACAAGGAAGAAACTGGGTAAAAATACACTGGCACTGGAGTCCATCAATAAGGCCACTTTAGTGATTTATAAATGGTTCAAATTAATAGGTCTCCAAGGAAACTTTTGCAGTTGACTTTGCAATACAATTTGAATTTCTACCTCCTTTACAGTTCTGGCCACAACTGGTCAACTTCCATCATTTCCAAAAAAAAACTGTAATTGTCAAGCCAATTTGTTTGTGTAGATAACATGATACGAAGATAAATATCTCTCTATTCAAAACTTCTGAAAAGCACGCTAAAAAAAAAAAGGTTCTGAAAGCCGACTCATATTTGCAGGCACAACCATAAATTCAATAAAACCAAAACAAATGGCAGAAATCATCTATATCGGATATTTTGATACATAATTTTTTTGTTCTCATGCGTTTTAATCCACAATCTAAACAGAATGCAATATAAAGGCTTACATTAGAGGTTTCCTTTTCTTTCCCTTTCAGCAGTATGATTTTCTGCTTCCCAACTTCAGAGGAACCTGAGCCACCTAAAACATGTGCAAAACATTGGTAAAAAAAGCATAACAGAAAATTTGCAAAAGGAGATCCATTCGTTCTAACAGTTGAGCAGACTCTTAACGATTTGCTTAAAAAGTTGGTGTCCTCGAAGGAAAATCGACATTAGCATTTGATAAAAAACCAACATGCAGGACAGCAAAAACAGTAAAATGATTCCAAAATTGGCTCAAAACATGATAAGATGGGAAAATGACACTAGTAAAGCCTGTAGCTTATAAGAAATGGATACACAAACAAAACCATTACCACATATCAACAGCAGATATGAATACATAAAAAACCATGACTGCATATCAAAATGAAGAGACAAGGTTTATACTTCTGCTTGAATGAAGTGGGCATGCATACCAAATAGAGTATAAAGGAGTGAACAAACAAAATCTTCACCACATATCAACAGCACACATGGGAATCAAAGAAGAGATGAGGTGTATAATTCCTTCTTCATTGAATTCCTGGAAGTCTAAAGCATTATATTCATGCATCATTGATATTCGCTGTTTTCAGTTTATGGATCTTCCATTTGTTGTAGAACAAGCTAAGAACTCCAAGTCGTCTATCTCCGCACTCTAGAATCTCAAAAGAGTAGCAAGGAAATTGTTCACAAAAGCACATAGCCAAAACAGGCCAGGGATGCAGTGATCTGAAAGACTCGTTCAACTACCCCACAAATTAGTGACAGTATTTCCCAGAGAAAATCACAAATTAGCAATATAAACATGTCGTTCATCCTAACAAAAACTACAGATACAAAAGCCTAAGGAAACAGAAAGAAGTCTCCCAAGTTCCAATCATGCGGATGGAAACGTCAAAATCAGAAGGGGATTTATTAAAATAATATCATCCAGGATAATCTGGTATCATATTCATATCAAGTATGCACAGACTGTGGCAGTCTATCAATACAAAATATATCATCATAAATATATGAAACTGGGCATTGAATCTACCACCTTCCCCTTCCAATGAATCAGTTCCAGAGACTACAACTGAATTGACAGATTTGTCCAAGAGCCTTTCATCATGTTTTAAAACTGGCATGGAAGATGATTTGTCCTTGCTGCTTGAGCCCTTTGAGCTGTCCCTTAACACGTACTGCAAAAATTTAGTTGAATGACAATTATTAAATGATAAACATTGCCAGTCACAGTATCAAAGCTGCCTTCCTACCAGTGCTCTTGTCACAGTACACACCAACACACAAAGCAAAACAAACTCACAAATATAATAAAAAAAGATGTAATGCTGATCCATATGCAGCAAGTCAATTCAGCAAGGTATCTAGTGATCCCCAAAACAATTGCAAACTGAGGTCCAGGACCATCTCACACTATTCACCGGTTTTAGGGAAAAATACAATATCATGTCACAATTTTATTGCTCGTCAACCATCGATAGATACGAGCAATAAACTTACAAGTGACAGATCAATCAACATCGAACAGCACCACTTTCATGAAATAAGAAAATGACCACCACTATATAAAATGGCACATTCAACAAAAACATCAGAAGTACAATCCAGATTTCAGCAATGAGAAACAAAATCTCCACCGAACAATCATAATTAGAACTTAGAAGTCTTCATCAATAATATCCAACCAAAAGATAATAACAACAATCTACCATGGTGGAAGTTCTTTTTTCTGAGCCACTTCTTGAAGATCCTGAGCTTGTATTCCTGGAGAGCATTCCACTGACTCTCCTCGTTGGCTTTCCATTCAAAATGGTTCTCTATGGCAATAAAATGGATATGTTACAAATTATCTCACAATCCACGAAACAGTGGGGGCAACAAAACCATACAGATGATTATCTCACTATCAATAAGCAGGATAACAGTAACTCAAGCATTCCCTCATTCGGTGTTAGATAAACACTTGTGTTAACATAGATATAAAACAAGAGAAATCAAAGCTGCAAATCTCCACCACCCATATAATTGTTTCACTGAGGGTAAAATAATGTACGCTTTTTCATAATGCAGAACACACACGAGCACAGAGATGGGGTAAGGTGAAACAACAAATCACCGCCACCTGCTGTTGCTATTTTATGCACGTCTGTCAACAAGAGACAGAAATTTTATAGTATGACCTGTGGTTGATGAAAAAGTAAAATATTCGAATTGGAAGATGTCAAAAAGACCAGGAAACCTTCCTCAGAAAAAAAGCTAGGAAACACCTAGCTTGATGATGCTCTGGTGGAACACCAAGAAATATTTCAAGAAAAACAAATAATTTCTTTTTCAAGTAGCAATCAACTACAGTTGTATGTGTCAAAATTGGAAGAAATGTCTAGTTGCAATCAATGATAAGATTTCCTACCCGAGCTCCACCCCGAGCAGCTCTTTTCTGACGAACATAGTCCATTAAAGGGGTAACTATAGGAATATCCTTCGGAGCACCTAAAAGAAAATGTGAATTTGCTTTAACTAAAGAACTGAAGTTGTTACTCCGAGACACGTTTTCCTTGAATAATATAATACATCTAGGTTTCAGCTTTAATTCTAAGTCCGTATAAGCTGCAAAAGTATCTAGACTGACCTACTCGTTCTGCTTCCTTTCTCTCCAATTGTACCTCTGCACTGGGAAGATTCTCAGTTGGCTTTGCAAGAAAATCAAGGAACTCCAAATATTCAGGATCTACACATTTTTCCGACAAAAAGGAAAGCAGGGTTGACAGTGATTAGATGATGGCATCTCAATCATATACAATCAGCATCTGAAGCTACTTTTGTACAGAGATAAAACTTATGATACCCGCAACAAGCAGACAAAAGATTACCTTTCAATATAGTCCCTTCGCGACCATCATTCTTTGACCAATTCTTTGGAACACGCTGCGAAGGGGCGTACTCAACAATTGTTTTATATTGGGTCCCTGAAAGAAATGAAAAAAGGGGTTAAACATCCAGTAAATATATATTTGATTATTTTTCACACACAAAACAAATAAATAAATAAATAAACAAAACCAAACAACACAAAAGGCCGCCCAAGATGCAGCAATAAGGTGAGCGAATAAAAGTCCCTAAATCCATACCCTACCGCTTATTCAAACCATCTTATGAACCTCTTCAATATTCCGGCAAACATTACCTTTCTCGTTGACAAAAACATGGCCATTAAAAAACTCAGCAAACTCCAGCACATCATCTGATTTGTAAAAGTCAATGCTCGCCCTTGAATATGTTATATGCTTCTGGCTGCAAATGCAAATATATAAGTTTAGAGAGGGAAATTGAGGGAGTGGGGAGGGTAAAGTATGAAGTACATTACATATCGTGATTTGGATTTCCTCGTGAACGCAACAATTCAGCACAAACCTCTTTGTTTTTGAAATACAGGGACAAATTCGTTATTTCAGCAAACCTTTTCTAGTAACTGCAATCTCAAATCTCAGGAAAGAACTTAATCGCCTTATTCTCAAAGTGGAAAACACCACATTTCTAAGGCAGTCCTCAACTTTCCAATAGGCAATGAGTCGAATGATGACAGTGATAGGTCTAAATGTCAAAGGGGAAAAATAGTAATTCTGTTTTCACTACCAAAATGTTCATTACATGGTTTGTGCCTATTTGGCATACTTCCAAATTTTTTTCTAATTAAGAACAGGAGAGAACCGATAAATCGAATCTGCCAGACTACTTCAGCAATTGTTCAAAAAGGAAACATATATTCCATATACTGAATACTGATGAAGTATTTGATAGAGAAATAAATGGCAAAATAGTATGCACACACACAAGGTGAAAAATATCAATAAAAGTCTCAAGTTTAATCCTCAACAATTGTCATTTCCCACATCCAGGAAGTCACATTTCAGTTGCAATTTTTTTGCTCATTCATCCCACATCTCCCACCAAAGGTGGAGGCACTGCAGATTGTTTAGGGTCATGGAGACAGATTCATACTCTTGCCAGATAGGTGGTGAGGGCCGTGAGGCTCAGACCTTGTGACTGTGAAGTGAAGCATACACCTCGATACGCCTTGGAGGATCGAAGCATCATCTAATTGCACCTTAAATATAAGGATCCAGGGTTTATTCAATGTAATATTATATCATTTCGTGCTTAGGATCATGCATACTTATTTACTTCGATAATTTGTGTCGCACATGTTTAGTATGCTATACCTTAATGCAGTAAACTATGTGAGGCCTGCATCTCATCTAGTACCGTGTGCCTAGACTCAAGAAATGCGGGCTCCTTAGTGCACTTTGCACTTTTCATACATGATCCGGCGAAAAAATCTTATTTCAAAGATAAAAGGAGATTATTTACAAAAATGTATTTTGCATCATACAATTAATGATCATTGATTTCCTGAGATATAAAAAAAACATGAATCAGTCCCAAATGTCGAGAACGGATATCTTTTGTGTAGCTAATGGTCCACTGAATGCCGCATGGCACATTCAAAAGTCGGTATAAGAATCCAAGTTATCCACCAACAGGCAACAGCAAACATCATCATAACAGCATCACAAGAAGTATTGTAATATCGTAAGCAACTAAGCATAAAACTCCAAGAATCAAAAGATTAACCTTATAATCGAAATATAATTTGCAGTCAAATCTCCAACCAAGAAGCATAAAAATTGAAGGTAAAATAATTTAATATCACAATGAGACAGAGCCAAACACAACAATCTTTTCTGTTAGCTCCATCAATATCAATATGAGTAAGATACAAGAGGGAAACATAAATGGAAGATAACAACAAAACTAGAAAAAGACAATCTCGATTTCAACCACCCAAAACCATGAAAATAAATCCAGTTGACTGGATCATAACAGAAACAAATAAGAACTCTTTCTCACACCTAAAAGATGAAATACTAGTTTATTCTTGCTCAAATCCCTAGAATTTTGGCATGTACTTGGACCACATGCTGATCACTCTTTCAGCTATCTTTACGCTTATCTGAACCTGTATCATTTCAAAACATATGGCTAACTTGCTTCCCAGCCTGTAAGATAAACTCCAGGATAAAAGAAAAAGCGAGATAAAGGCCCAAGTACACGAACACCCCCTTCCCCTGCTACCCTAGAAGTTCACATTTTATCAGGAAATTGACCAAATGCCAACCTGCATCCTGCTTAATTTACGAATCAACTAAAAACCTGGCACGTTATGAATAACGAAATAAAACTTCGAACACAAAACCCACGAACACACAAATATGATTCCAACGAGCACGATTGTTGTTAATACGGACTTAAAACCAAGAACTCATAAAATAAAAATCCCCCAAAAAAAATACCAACCTTGACTTGCCCGGCCGAAACGAAAGCCAACGGTAGCGGCCAGAGAAGCGAGAATCGATCTGCTCGATGAAATTGGACTGGGAAATAGTCGGCGGCAAATGCCGCACCACCACCTTCGTTCGATCTAGCGGCCCCTTCATGCGTAACGAAAAAACCCTAACACCAATTCTACAGTTACGACGAATAAGAAAATACAGTCTTGAATTGACTTGAATCCCTATCAAATCACACCTCGAGCGCCACGGGCATTACATTTTGGCCACCCGGGTTCTCATCATCTGTGGATACTTGCCCTAATTTTGAAATTCGGATTTGGGAGTACTGCCCATGCAGAATTTTTTTTTATAAAAACTCGAAGCTGTGGAATTTAGGGAGAATTAGAGAGAGAAATTGTAGATTTGTGGGGATTTTGTATATACACACACATTAACATATATGTATGTATAGAATAGAGTAGATGATAAATGTCTTCGCTTTCGTAAATCACCTATCACCTATGTATGTACACATATATTCTCAAAAAGTATTTCAAATTAATTTTGTACTTATTTAGAGTTATGTGTATTATTTAATAGATTTTTTGTGACATGATATCACGAATGTATAAAAAAATCTTTTAACATAAATTTTTTTTTTTTTGTATATCGGGTTGGATCAAATATCCATATCTCAAAATCCATGTCTCAAAATTGTTATGTGAAAGAGCTTCAAATGAATTTTTGTTTTTATTGTTTTGTACTCAAATTTGAAATCAAATTTCTCTTGCTTACGGCCTCACGAGCTTTTAAAATTAGCATATCAATAATTTTATATCAACATAAATAATTTGTACTATATATAGGAACAAGCTTCATAAGAATATATATATATATATATATATATATATATATATATTAATTCCAGTAGCTAGTATATTTTAGTAAAAACTGAAGGGTTTAGATATTGTAAATCATAAACTTTTATTTGAAAAATAACTCATCCTTTAAACTTAATATATCAAGATAAATAATAAATTTCAACGTATTGTAATAGTTAATATTTTTATCAAGTGTATGAAAAAGTAAGTAAAAAATAAAATATATATATACAATATATTTTTCAATCATATGATTGTAGTTATACTATATTTTACTGAAAAATAATTTTTTTTCTATCAAAAAATAAACTATTTTTTTAACTCAAACATAGTTTTAAGGAAAAATTATTTTAAAATCCCCAAACCCAAATATTTCTTTCTCTTAACTTCCTACACTCAAATTTCTTTGTTTCAACTCCCTAGTGGTCCCCAAATTTGTCTTAACAAAGTGTTTAGCATTTAATCCTTTGTACGTGGCATTATTTTACATATCGAACCAGTTCAGGCCAAGCAGAACTATCGGTTACGCAAGGTTTCCAGCCGATATACTCTGGATTAGGGTCCAACATGCTTCCGTAAGATGAATTAAATTCAAAAACCTCTTTGACCATAGTGTCGTCGGGTCATACCTGCCGAGTTTTACGAAGTGCTCCTCACACTCCAACCACGCAGTCGCAACAGATGGTTTCTGCACAAGCTCCTTCAACGACATCCAGCACAGCCTTAATTCATTTTCTACCTTAAGGCGTATGGTATATGAATTTAATTATAAAATATGAGCATAAAAGAACAAGAGACTTTAGAAAAATTATTCAAACATAATATTATTACATAAATCAACTCATTTGAAGAGGAGAAGACAACTTGTTTAGCTACTATTTTTTCTTGAAATACATAAAAAGAAAACTTATTACAATCTTAGAAAGAGAAATATTACAACAATTTATTTGTAAGAAAATTGAAGGGAATGATCGATATCTTCAGCTTTCTTGAACGCTTGTATTTATAGTTGAGGTTCCACTCGTTTCACCGAGACTTCAGGGAATCTTACAGCTGTTTGTCTTGTCCTTCTATGCCATTATTAATGGCATCTTTAGATAGTGGATGAATCACCCGTTATCCACCTTGTCCTGTTATGCCATTATTGATGACATCGTTTGTTGGTGGAGGAGTCATATGTCGTCCTTTTTCTTTTGGCTCTATCCTCCTCACATGTCTTCTTTATTCTTGTCGGGGCATCTTCTGCTTTTGCAGTGGTCTCCGAAAAAAACGCATCTTTGGTGGTCCCTGTCCACCTTTGCTTGTCTCGAAAAAATCTTTTCGATCCGTTCGGGGTCTGAATGTTTTTCCGAACTCTGGCTCCTTCTGATCAGAAAATTCTGGGCAGATAACCTCTGACCATCTTTCTATGTGAGTCATGTTACAAAATTTTCGGCGAGTTTCTTTACTCCCCGGCAGCTTGTTGTTCCACAAAAAGTTTCTCTTCTTTTCAAAGAGTTCTTCCGCGAAAGCCGTAGTTTTTCCTGTCATTGTGTTTAACAGGAACGATCCATTCACAGAATTCTGGTAGAATTTGAACGGAAATTTGACTTTGTCCATCTCGGTGAGACAGACCCAAATAGCCCATGCCCTTCTGGTTGAGATTTCATTTTCTCCAAAAGTAGACACCAAGGGTATTTCTTCAGCTTTAGGATCCTTGATAAATTTATGGCTCGTCATATCAGGTCTCATTAGCTTGATGAAATGAAAGGGTTCGTGTGATCCTTTCCCTATTGGTTCTGGAGCTGCATTGAAGAAATATAATTCTAGCACATATCCTCTGGACAAATGATCATTATTTGCCCATATTTCTTGAACTCCTTCTTGGATCCATTTTGGTAACTGTGATATCTCTGGGAAGCTTGGCGGCGTTGTATAAACTGAGGCTAAAGCCCCAAATTCATACCAGATCTTTACATCCTTAGGATTGACATTGTTTTTTAGCCAAACCCTTGGATATATTCCTGCAACATCAACCCTGCAAGTATTCGGATTGATTTCACTCCTTGTCTTTAATTTATCCCACTTCTGTTGATAAACCTGGAATGGAGAAATAATAGCTGGATTAGTATCAATCTTAGATTTATCCTTGTCAGTGTTGGGCCTAAGATTGATCTCTTTCTCTTTTATCCCAGAGGCGGAGGGTTGACTTTATGAGTTTTTCTCATCAATCGTTGCTTCATCCAATTCATCAAAACCTGATGATAGATTATCACTTGTTTCTTGGGTTTTGGAATCCTCAACCTTTTGTTCTATAACCAGTGGCTGTATTTTTTCTTCTTGTAAAACCAATGATTTTATCATTTCCTGTTTATGAGAAACCAATGGTTTCTCTATAGCCTTAACAATTGGACCTTGAATAGCAGCCCATAGCTGAGTTTGAGCTTGCATACATCCAGTAATACGATTAGATACTTTGATCCGATCAGCTTGCTGTAACCTGCCAGTCATTTCAGCATTAATGACTAACTAGTTGAACTCGGTTTGAAGCAACCCAAGGTGTTCCCTGAGATGCCTCTGCATTTTCATGATGGAATCCACGTCACTGCCTTCCATCTCTAGTTAAGAAATCTGCAAGAATATTTTCATGAAATTTAATAATAACAATATCAAAAATATAATTTTGACATAATGCTTGCCATCTTAATAACCTAGCTTTCTCAGGTTTGGATTCAATCTTATTTCTTAAGAAAGCTTTTACCTGGGTGTTATCAACCTTCAGCGTGAATTTTTTAGCAAGTAAAAATAATGGCCATTTTTCAAAAGCCCTTTTAACTGCATAAAATTTCTTCTCGTTGATATGTCATCTGATGACCTCAGATTCTGAAAAAAGACCGCTACAGTATCTGCATGATATTTCTTCATCCGGGGTGATCTTGGTAAGGACTGCAGCCCACCATTCGTCACTGGCATCCGTAAATAATACCAGATCATCTTCATCTACGGGTATAGCCATTTTTGGGAGATTCTTACATATCTCCTTTAATTGGTTTACCCATTTAGTATGGTCATCAGTCCATATAAATCTGGCATCCTTTTTTAACAAAGGACTGAACACCTTTCTGTACATTGCTAGGTTGTTTATGAACATCCCTGCAAAATTAACTACTCCTATAAAACTCTGGAATTGTTTTACATCTTTGAGTTTATCTGGAAAATTCTTTACATTTTCCACAATATGGGGTTGTAGAATTATTTCAGTTTCATCAATCTCAATACCAAGGAATTCAATTTTTCTTGTTGCTATGACTTTTTTTTTTCAGATAAAATCAGTTCTTCTTGTTTACAAATTTTAGAGAAAATCTCTAAGTGTTTAACATGTTCGTCTATGTTTTTTGATGCTATAATAATATCATCAATATAAACAAACATAAAGTTGAAATAATCTTTAAAAAGATTATCCATATTTTTTTGAAATATTTGGGGTGCATTGGCCAATCTCATGGGCATAACTTCCCAAATATAGTGTCCTTGTGGAGTAGAGAAGACTGTGAATTTCTTACTGCCTTCTTCCATTCGAATCTGGTAAAATCCAGACTTACAATCAAATTTTGAGAACACTCTAGCATTTCGTACACAGCTAATTAGGTGTTCTCTACTAGGTATGAAGTACCCATCAAACTCCAGGATTTTATTAATATCTTGGTAGTTAATAACTAACCTTGGTTTTCCTCTTTTTATTTCACCATGATTTTTGACCAGAAAATCTGGGCTGCTATATGGTGAAACTCCTTCTTTGATTAGACCAAGGTCCAAATGTTCCTTGATAATAATTCTCATATCCCTTTGATCTGTTATGTTCATCGGGATAGGTTTATATCTGACGAATTCATACTCTTTGCCTTCCTTTAGAGTAAGGTTGGCTTTGAGTTGATTTCTATCCCACCATGCCAAAAGATGCTCATTATAACTTTCTTTTAGCCTCTTTTTGACATCTTCAAGGGATACCTTATTTTCTAACTCTATATCTCTGTGATTTAGAGTTACCTTGAGAAGCTCCATATCCTCTGTTTGGAGTTTTTGTTCTGTTGTTATTTTCAACATGGTTTCTCCAAACCTTCTTGGATTTTTCATTTTTGGGTGAAAAATTTGTCCTTTATCACCACGTTGGCTGCGAAATATTATCGGCAATTGTCGATAAAAAAAAACTTTGAGTCTTTGAACGATAATTTTATGATCACAAATTGTAGTAAACATAAGTCTTCTTGACTCATTGTCTTGTGTGTACTTCTTAAACATTTGTAAGAAGTTATTTCCTAACAGGATATCAGCTCCTGTATCATGGAAATAGATTGGTGGTGTCTTTACCTTGTACCAAGATGTTTGACCTGCTCCTCCCACAAGGATTTCTGCTTGTTTTATTCCTTTGCAAAGAATTAAAATTCTTCGAGAGAAATCTCGTCCAACAATTTTTGGCAAGTCCTCTTCACATTCTTCAGGAAAGACTCCTCTTTTTGCTGTACGAATTCCTGCTCCCGAGTCAATATAAGCTGCAAAGTATTCAGCCTTATATTGTTTGTATAACATCCCAATTGGAATATAGATGGAGAAAGGACTTGTTGTCATTTTACTTAAAGGGATTACTAAATGGTCCTGTCATTTTTAGTAAACTGCATTGTAACTCAGTAATCCGATTAAGACTATTTAGCCTTAATACTTCTAAAGCCTCAGTAGGTAGAGTATTGTAACTCTTTTCTACTTCTTCAATGAGTTCTAGTAAATCATGCTCATGATTTACTAAACTAAAAAGTTACTTCTTTCTCTGTTTGTGAACAGAGTTATTGAATTTGATTAAGGGATTGTTCCTTATCCGATTCTCTTGGTTTTCCATCTTGTAGAATTCTTATTGAATCCTTCAAGTTTTTTCTTTTGCCATGAACTCTATTCCCTTTTCAAGGCATTTCCATGGTTTGTGATCCTCCATGAACTCTAGACCAAGAATGAGCTGATCCACTTCTTTTCCTGGAATTCCCCAGATTTGAACTTCCAATTCTCCAATATTTATCACTCCTTGGTAAGTTCCTTTTTCCTGTTGTTCCAAATAGTAAATCGAGTTACAAGGGAACTGGTTCCGATGACTTGTAATTTCGAATACTATTTTCACTTCTTTCCATCCTTCTGGCGATCTAAGTTTTCCTATTATAGAAAACTCTTTTTATTCTGGTGGAATTTCTTGAATAGGAGATTTGTCTCATCTCCTACTTTTCATTCGGTTTTCTTGGAAAGATAACCTTCGGGGTTCTATTTTAAGGTCTTTATATAGAACTGACATGTCTTGAATTTGGATGTCTGTTTCCTGAATTAAAGGAAACTCGATTTTTTCCGGGTATATTGCTTGAACAACTTTCCCAAAGATCTCTGGAATTTCAATGAACTCATTTCTAATAAATAATTCAGAATGATGAGTATTAGAAAGAGCATATGAAATTTGATATGTAATAGAATATGGTCCATTACCTTCCTTCATTAGTCTTTTTTCCTTGAAGTTTTGATGCAACGTCAAGGCTCGACTAAAGTCCCTGTCAGCTAAATTGTAGGCTATTCTTGGATAAATAACTCCTACAATTTTTCCTGCACAAAGATTTCCTGAGATAGTACCCAGTACAGCATCTTGAATATTCCTCATTTTTTTATCACATACTACGATATCTATGGGTGAATCTATTCCTTCCTTAAAAGTTGCCTTAATCATTATTTGGATTGCTCCAATATGAATCCAAGACATCGTCTTTGCTACCTCACTTTTCAGCTTTTGCAATTCCTCTCTTATTTCTTCAAAAGAAATTAACTGCATCTCTATTTGATTACTTGTTAACTCCATAGGGATTGTCATTTTCCTTCTGGATACTTTTTAAATCAAATGATGTCTTCTTTGTCTAAGTCTTAGGTTGCCTAAGACTCTTTCTACTTGTCCTGCTGAAAATCCTTGGTACTTCTGTAACGTTGGATTTTCTCTCATAATCCTTTGGACCATATTATGAGATATAGTTGTTTGACTAAAGAACCCAGCCAAACTCTCATTTGTTTCATATCGAAACACCTCTTCTTTATTCTGATTCTGATTCATCATCAGATTCTTCTTAGCTAAACAACATCTCTTCTTCGTATATGCTTTCATCTGAGGGGATATCCTCAAATTGATATACTTGGACTATATCTTGAAAGAAGACCACATCATCCATATCCGGCGTTGCTTCAAAGAGTTTAACTCTTTTTTTCTCGTTTTCTGGACAGTTTGTAGATATATGTCCTCTAGCTCCACATGTCCAGCAGTTGCAATCTTTGGAACTTTCACTTGCTCTTGTATGAGTTCTTCTGAAAGTTCTTCTAGATGGTGTTCTTCCCCTGCTTTGTGATGAGCCTGTTGCTGGGGATGTTCTTGTAGGTCCACTTCTTCTACCCGATCTATAGGATCTGGCCTTTTGTTTGGACCAAAATGTTCTTGGTTTCCAAGAACTTTTCATTCTTTTATTATAGGGATTATTCCTGAATTTCTTCCTTTTAAATCCCTGTGATCTGTTTCCAATGATCGTTGAAAGATCATTTTCTTTACAACATAAAGATGTACGTTTATCTATACCCCTTATTTTCTTGTAGTTCTTTTGTAATGCTGCCATGTGGCACCATTATGCCAATTTTCCTTTCAAAAAGGAGGCGCGTCTTGCCAATGTATCAAGATTACCTTGAACATATTCTTTAATCAACATTTCTCTCCAGGAACTTGGCATTTTTGCGAAAAATAGCTGAATAGCTATATTTTCCTCGACTCCCGAATTCCATCTGTATTTAGTGAATAACATAATGTATTCATCAACTAAACAAATATCATGTAACTCGAGGCTATACAGAGCTTGAGTATATCTTTTATTTTTCTCTGTATCTTGATTATTGAAATAGTCTATCCCTATGAATTGTGCTTTAAATAGGGTGGTCATTCTTCCTCCAATCTCGCTGAGGGATTCTCCTGCTAAGATTGATTCCTTAGTTTTTGGCATAGCCATCTCTCATGCGATCTTAACAGATCCCATTAGACTCATTTCTAGAAGTTTAATGAATTCTTCTTTATTGAGATCTAATGTCCCTGCTGCTATTCTCATAGCTGACGTCCAATCATCTATAAGATCTTCTCTGTTTTTGAAGTCCAAAACATCAAAGTTTAACATAACCCCATAAGGATGTATCGGGTCTAAAACAGTCTTTCCATAAGGAGTTTGATATAGTGGTATCTTATTCCTTCTTGATCTGGTTCCTCCTGGATGTGAATTTTCTCCAACATGAAACTCACTATGTGGTTCTTCTGTTTTAACCACATATCTTGGGGGATTCCCTATGGGTTGTTCACCCTCGGAAAAATTTATTTTTAGATCTACTACTTTGAGATTCGCAAAAGAATCCGTAAGATCTTGTAGATCCTCGAGATTTAATCTTTCCAAAGTAGTCATTAAATAGTGTTTTTCTCTGATACTGATTTTATAAGATTAATCATTATTTCATCATCAGTTAAAGGTTTTTGAACCATTTTGGTTTTACCTTTCTGATGTAACAAAGGTTCGGTACCAAACGAGAGTGGTAACCTTCCTCCTGTATTTACTTTTCTAGAACCAGAAGTTTGTTCTAGATTTGTGATTTTAGTTTGAAAATCCTTTAAAGTTACAAGAATTTCTTTTTGTTTTCTTAAGAATTCCTTCAATCTGCCGAGGTATTTCATACAGCTGATTGCTGTAATATTGTACCGTCTTTTGAATTTCTCTAAGATCTCCGGAGAGTTTAGAGAAATCTGGGGTAATCTCTAAAAATTGAGAGTTAGAAATTATCTTTCTTTATCTCTTCAAAATTGAGAGCATAAATCACAACCTGCCGTAAGTAATCTATTGTGAACAGATTAACTTGTTTATAGGATTTCATATAAATAAAATCCTCTTGATTCAAACCTTCGTTTGAAGTCATTTTTTGTAAAAATTTTCTCCTCAACAAAGAAAAGTATGAATTAACGAATAATATAAAGTCTGAATAATAAACCTAAGACTTTGATATCATTTTTGAGGATAATTCAAGTACCATAATTGAGCACAAACATTGCATAAATGAAGTACATAAATACATAAATTGGGTACAAGAATTAAACATTGGATTTGACCAAGTTTGGTGGTCATAGGGAGTTTTAAGAAAGAATTTTTATTGTAGGGATTTATAAAAAAAGTTAGGTTTGAGTTTAGAGATTTATTCACAATTCACTCTAGTGTGTAGTACCAAAATTCATATATATATATATATCATGTATCTTCTGAGTATAATATATATATCATGTATCTTCTGAGTATAAAATGTTCAAGCCCGTGAAAAGAATAAATTTCACACCATCACCGTCGGTTGTGTAATCTAATGAAAAACCGGGCATAAGGCTTAAGTTCGAATTAAAATACCCGTGAACAGAGCATGAGATAACGCATGATAACAAATTTGCCATGCTTTAATCCATCGTACCAAAAACTATCTTAGAATTTAGTATTTGGAGAATTTATAGGAAGGATTTTTGAACTCTTTATTGAAATTTTGTTAAATTTTGTAATTTTGTTAAGGAGAAATTGAGAGGTGTTTCCTGGAAAAGTTTTCAAACACTGCCTAAATCTATTATCTGAATACTTGCTTGAATATTTTCAGATTTTAATGCATGTTTTTTTTATCCTAGACAACGTTATAGATTCCAAATACATAAAAATTATATTGACATAACCTAAAATTCAAATTAAATATTGTCTCATCAAATTCTAATCTTTCAATCAAAGCCAATGTTAAAATTTTGATATAAATTAACAAGAAAAGGTTTGACATCGCTTCAAACATTGTACCTGTTGATTTCGTATCCCTCGTTCAATGGTCAAATTTGACAGGATCAAACCTATGGGTCTTGAGAATAATATAGAAAGAGAGAAAAAGAAATTCATATCAAGAACCCATATTCCAAAATCCAATTGAACAAATTCAAACCTAAAAGTACTTAAGGAATCCAAAGTGGATATGTACTTTAATTCCACCTCTTTAAAGCTATCTCTCATCACACAAAAGCTATCTCTCATCACACGCCGTTAAAAAACCTTTCGCCTTATTTTTGTCATATTATTGTTTGGTTTGATGTATTATTAACTTATCCCAATTAATTTTGCCTTATTTTTGTCATATTATTTATCTATTTATTAATTGATAATTTTACATCAATTAAATCAAATAAATTACAATCTATCCATCAAATCAAATAATGTATTAACTATTTTTTCTTATTTATTTTTAATTTACATTATATTACTTATCTATGGATTACTTATCTTATCACTCAAACCAAACGGTGCCTTAGTGATTGAAAATTAACATGACTAATTCATTATTCTCAATTCTTTTCAAATTAATCTGATTGAATGTTATTATCCCCAACTTTAACTATTCGGCATGCTAATATAATAATATATATTGAAGCATTTATCGCTTAACATGATCAAATTATGCTATAAAAAATATGGCAAGTATTCAATACACGCAAATACGAGGAAGAGTTTTAAAAATCTAATCTAATATTTGAAAATTTAAAAAATTCTCCCAAAGAATAAGAAACTATACCCAAATAGCAAATTCCAAACTTAGACAGCTGACATAAGACACAACGAATCAACAAATGAATGTCTGAATCTCAAACTTAAAACAAGACCTTCAGAGATGGTACAATAGCCTTGACACATACGCTATAACCTTCAATTTGAAGAGTGTCTTTTCCCGTGTGTTGTGTATATTTAATCAAGTTTGCAGCAGGTCGTGATACCAGACATTTCCGGCGAACAATACCGTCCTAAATCTTCAGACGAGGATCAGAAGACGGTGCAAACAACTCCAAAACCACCTAACAAAAGCCACCTGATGTGAGGTATTCATCTGAGTCCAAGATTGACAAGGAATCAAATCCAAGGGCACATATATGCGACAGGAATGGGATAAAGCACCAAAATTTCCTCAAATACCAACACTGCTTACAAAGCCACGCCACTGGAAACTATTACCAATAAATCAGCATGTGATGTTCTTTCGCACGACACCCACCTACTGCCTTTGGCATCAACGAGTAACTCAATTCCCTAAATGATACTAAAAAAAACTTGGCTTCTGCAAAGGCTAAACATCTTTGCGGAAATCCTAGTGTAGACTATCAATAAATTAAACTAACACATAACAAGTAATAATGATATGGAATAGAACATAAAATAGGCAATCAAAATCAAGGGGCTTATCAGAAGTAATAGTGTATTCACAAGAGGAACAAAGCAATGTCTAATCCCGAGGCAAAAGGGAATACTCTTTTGCTCTCGACATTTAGGTTAGACAAGCAACAACTTATAAAGACCAAATTAAAACATTAAATCGAGCTACCACGAAACTAGAAAACTTGACGCTCCATTGACTATACAATACTGGAGAAAATAGAAGAATGAATGATTTGGGTCATTCCAACAGAAACCACCGACAAAATAGAATGTCTAGGGTCATATTACATGCATGAAACTGCTAAATGGCTTCAAGACAGGGAACCTCGGAGTGAATTTTAGAACTACATGGAAAAAGCACCGCAGTGGACCAATGAGACTAGAAACAGAACCAGCAGAATACCAAAAGGAGATTACCTCAACAAACATTGACATGCACAATAAAAGTATGTTCAATCCCGTAGACCAAGCTCGACCTCGAGCTCGTCATCCTCTTCGAACAGCTTCAGCAAACGAGCATACTGCTCTTCACGCTTCTTCTTCTGCCAAAGTTTGAAAAGGAAAAATGATAAAATCGCAACTATCACAAGCAGGAAGCATATAACAGCTATCGTGGATCCCTTGCCGCCACCAGAGTGAGCATGATCTGCTGTTGCTGTTGCATTATTGTGACTCATTGAATCATCAGCATAGCCTGCCATAAAGTAAATTACATAAGATGGGATCAATTGAATTAAAAGTTCATCTTTTTACTGGGACTTGGAGAAGTCATTCCACATCGATAGCATGAAACGGCCACAACATCCAATGGGCTCAATTAATTTAGGCTATATAACTTCATTTAAAACAGAATGCTTACTGTAGAAGCAAGCATCAAGACACATCTAATCGCAGCAACACGATGTGTTTCACAAGTACACACAGTGATAATTACAAATCCAATACATTGTAAGAAAACACTCAGAAGAAAAAGGGTTAACATCGATTTCGAGAAACAAATTGAACAACAGAATGACAACATTGCTGCCGTATCCTCTTTATTCTCTGAAATTGAGAGATGATTAAAATCAGAGTACAATCGCAAAATGATCAGAAACCACGAGACCTAAATCAATTCAACCAGACTCCTCCGAGAGCTAAACAAATCAAATAAAAATGAAAAAAAAAAAAAAAAACTTGTACAGAACATAATTCCAATTTCCACCAAGAGATGATACATATCGCCTAATTTAGCAGTGGAAAATTGAAGAAACAAGGAGAATTCGGTGAAGATCTGAACCTGATGAAATCAGTGAAGAAATTGAAGAGAAAAATGCGAGAAAAAACAGCCCTCTCTTTCTTAAGATCTCGCTCATCTCTGTTTTCTTCTGAACACGTTAGCCGCCTCGCCGAGGTTTCATGTATCTTTCATTATATTATTATTATTATTATTATTATGTATTACTATTATTATGCAAAAAAATCATTTAGTTGGTCTCTTGACGTCTCAAAATATTAAAATATATTTTTTAAAAAAACACACATACACTAAAACTGCTTCTTTTCACTATTTTTATTTTTTTCTTTTTTATTTAATTATTTTTATTTAATATATAATACAATCATTTTATTTATCTATTTTCAAATTCCAAATTATTTGAAAAAAACTAATGAAATATGAAATACCTAATAGAAAAGATGGTATTTTAACTATTTAGGTTGACCATTCTTAAAAAAAAATTTATTTTTATTGCTAAAAATTTATTAATTTTTTTATTAAAATTAAATATAAAAAAAAACTTTCGTCACACACATCATGCGTACAAATATGCTAATTATTATTATACTCGAGCCGGCGGAACGTTTTGTGCTTGTATTTCATTTCTTTTAAAAAAATTTATTTGTAGTTAAAATTATAAAATATGATCGGACTATTTTCACAATTTTTAAAAGAGATCATTACAAAAGAAAAGAAAAATAAATGATAACATTTTATAAAAAAAACCATGAAAAAATAAGAAGAAAAAAAAAACAGGCCATATCACGCCATATCGTTGTGTGTTTGTACCATTTTTTAACAAAAAACCAAAAAAAAACTAAATGATAAAATAAAAAAAGTACAAAAAATTAGAATTTTATGAAGATGTGTGGTGCTTTTGTAAATTAAGTAAAATTAAATGACACAAAAATAGATGACATTTTCGTAAAAAAACCATTAAAAGGATTTAAAATGAGGGGTCTTTCAAATTTTAATATAGTATAGATAATATACATGCATGTGTACATGTTATACATTTTTTAAAAAAATAAAAGTTTATGTTATCTGGTGATATCCCGGTGAAATTTTCCGGGTTATCGCCAAACCCGAGTGGTTGTCGAGAGCTCGGACGTGGAATGATTTCTAGGTTGATGGGTAAGAGAAGACCGAGAAGAAGTAGAGCCCAAGCGAAATAGGGAGGAGTCATGTCTTGCCAAGGGCTGTCCTCTCTTGCCTTGCCTGCCAGGAGGAGTCCCTCCCTTTTCTTGCCAGGAGGAGTCTTGTCTTGCCTGCCAGAGAACCCTTCCTGGAGCACCCTGTCACCGAAGCACCCTGGCCTCGAGCACCCGGAGCACCCTTGCCCCGAGCACCCTGGCCTCGGGCACCCTGTCACCCGGAGCACCCTGGCCCCGAGAACCCTTGCCCCGAGCACCCTGGCCTCGGGCACCCTGTCACCCGGAGCACCCTAGCCTCGAGCACCCAGTCATCCCGGAGCACCCTGGCCTCGAGCACCCCGTCATCCCGGAGCACCCTGGCCTCAAGCACCCTGTCACCCGGAGCACCTGGCCCCGAGCACCCTGTCACCCCGAGCACCCTGGCCTCGAGCACCCCGTCATCCCGGAGCACCCTGTCACCCGGAGCATCCTGGCCCCGAGCACCCTGGCCTCGAGCACCCCGTTCTCCCGAGCACCCTTCCCGGGCTAGAATCAGAACGTGGGCCCCACAGCATGGGCATCATCAGGGATTGCCAAAAAACTAATAAATAGATATGGACTTTATCCAGAAATTGCGGGAAACGTCTTGTCACATTAAATAGCTGTCAGAAACCCATACCGTGCAATTATTGGGGTCTCCCAGGATTTCCTTTAAATACCAGGCTCCTTGTTTGGTTAAGGTATGTTCTCTTACGTTCATCTACATCTTCACGTTTACACTCAATTTCTCTAAGTCTTATAAGCCCACTTCATACATCTTAATCTAACTTAAGCATCGGAGTGGCAACGCTGAAGAACCCCTCCGACGCCCCCACTAACGAGTTTAATTTTTTTGTTTCTTGGTGCGTAGGCCTCAGAAAATAGTCTTCACGACGAAACAAGGAAGCTTGCTGCTATTTTATCCCCAGGATCATACCCATCCCAGGTACCCTTTTTATGATAATCGCATCATTATCAACTACTATAAGATCAAAATACATAATCATCTAGTTCTCTGTGCATATGTATATGTACTCAAACATATTAATTCTAAAAATATATATTAATATTAGTGTTGAACGAAGTGTAGGAGAATTATTCGTGTAACTAGTATATTGGAACACGTATTGTTATTCGTGTAACTAGTAAATACTTATGAAATGTAGAACATATAGGGAAAAATATATATATATATATATATATCTATATATATAGAGTTTTGCTATCTTGCCCACCCACCGTGCCCACCTAATGTGCCCATTATGAGGTGACACTCAACTATTGGACACACAATTCATCACATCCAATAGTTGAGTGTCACCTCATGGTGGGTACATTAGGTGGGCACGGTGAGTGGGCAAGATAGCAAAATTGTATATATATATATATATATATATATATATATATATATATATATATATAAAGAAATATGACATATATAATTTTGGGTATGCTTGCAAATTAAATAAGGCGGAAGGGGTCGGGCTTATTTTAAGGATCATGAACCATCGCTTGCTAACCATCCAGAGGAGAATGTTTCCATGGGCAACACACTTATTGTGCTTTTACTAAAAATAATTTCTTAGTCAAAATATATCTTAAAGTCTCATTCATTCACATATTTCAGAAGAAAATACACCAAAAACCTAAAGATGTTGTTGCGTTCGTAAAATTTATGAATGCTTAATCGTAGCCACATCTACTAAAAAAAATAAATGATAACATTTTTTAAAACCGATATGATCAACATCGGTAGTGTTTGGAAAAGCTTCTAAGAAGCACTACCATCATAGATCACAAACCCATTGCTTACTCCGACAATACTATATCCCAAATCATCGACAAAATCAACCGCTGCTGCAGGCAATTGATTTGGCGCCGAATGAGCATTCATGATGGGGTGCCTTCATCACCAGACAATTTTTGGCCGTAGGACTCGTGGCCTCATTTTCTTCTCTTATATTCGAACCCATATCACTTCTACTTCACGTAAACAATTTTCATCGTGGGATGTATAGGTTAAAAACCACGAGTAAGCTAATTCATCTAAAAAAAGAGTTGATTTGGGGATGAAATGTGTCTCCTAAAGAACAGATTGCGCATTCTTCATCAAACTCACTCCCGATTCCAATAGCTATGGCCCATAGTTTGCCTTTGGAAGTATCTAGTAATTTCCACAGGGATAATTAAATTTTTTTTTTTTTGGGTTTTGTTTTTAGGGCAAGTTTGGTTATAGAAGCATTTTGCTTTAAAAAATATCTTTTAAGTTGGCCTTAAAAACTATTTTTTTAAGTAAAAGCTGTAATAATTTTGATTTTGGATAAATAGATTAAAAGAATTTTTTTTAGTTGAGTTATAAAAAAAATATTTGAAAAGCTATAAATATCGACTTTTAAAAAAGTACTTATTTTGACTAAAATAAATGTTTTTAATTGCATATCTATCCAAATATATATGAAACAATAAAATGATGTAAACAATTTTATTTTTTTGTAAATTTGAAATTGGAAAAATATTTTTGTATAGAGATTATTTTTTAATATAACTAGTAAACATGAGAGTAATGTTTGTATAGAGATTATTTTTAATGAAAATGAAAGTGTATGAGTTTGAGACATTTTTCAATTAAATGTCCATCCAAATCTTTTTTTTTTTTGGAGAAAGTCCATCCAAATCTTTAGGTTGGACCAAAGACAATTTTTGACATTTTATTGTTGTATCTTAGGCTTTAATTCTTGTACTTAATAGAATTCCATGGAGTTTTAAAAAATCTATTGACATTCTATTGTTTTACCTTAAGCTTTAATTCTTGTACTTAATAGAATTTCATAGAATTTTTAAAAGTCTATTGACATTTTACCTCTAGACTTTTATAGAGTTTTTAAAAGTTTAGATTGAATACTTCTAAAATTTTAAACTCTACAAAAATCATTAAAAGTCTAGAACCAATACACCCCTAACATTTTGAAAGTTTCAACGATTAGTTGATCTCTCTGTTAATTTAATTTTTAAAATTAAAAGAGAAAGACCTGATTTAGTCCTAGATGATTGCCATTTTTCTTTTTGATGTTCCCAATTTTGTCCTAAACATTTACAATTTTAACTGAATTAATGATTTTTTTCGTAAATATTATAGTTAAAACTAATGGTAGATATACATGTATGGGTCACACTCCGATCCTAAGTCCCCAAAACCAACTCCACTTATTGTTTTATTTGCTCTACTTGTTATCTTATTT
The DNA here is from genome assembly GCF_033568475.1 of Henckelia pumila. Taxonomy (NCBI): domain Eukaryota; kingdom Viridiplantae; phylum Streptophyta; class Magnoliopsida; order Lamiales; family Gesneriaceae; genus Henckelia; species Henckelia pumila. The sequence goes on along the minus strand of NC_133123.1, from coordinate 16,431,873 downwards.
CCTCCGTTAGCATCGCAGTCGCAACTTGGAATTCGCAATGTTTGATGCACGCTGCTGGTTCTTCATTTCTAATTCTATAATCAATTAATCATTCAAATTTATCGATTTTTTTGGATCGATTAAGATTTGTGTTAAACTATCACTGCAAGTTGCACTTCATGTAGATGAAACAATTGTTTATGGTCAGGGGCGGATCCAGGATCTAAAGTTCGTGGGAGCCGCATATTAAGTGAAGGTTGTATGAGACAGCTTGATTTATGTTTGATGCACAAAGTCGATGTGAAATGAGTGCAATTTGATAGCTGAGACTTTTTCATTTTCAGAATTTGACGGGCTCTTGTTTTGGTTGTGTGTGTTTATCAGAGATTCTTGATTTCTGTCATTGAATTTCAATCTGATCTATTTTACTTTTACATTTCAGTTTGCAGGATCCATCAAAAACTAATATTACAGCCAATCATAATTTGATGAAGTTAGAAATGAATAGAGCAAATTCGTGTACTCCTATGTATGTGCCTAAATTGGTCGTGCACGTTTGGAAAAATCTTTGTTTTGTCTTTATGGATTATTCTTGTTTGAACGCTTTTAGTTTTGTGGGAATACTCGTAGATTCGTGGATGCATAATTGTGGATTGGTGGATATACTTGTGTATTTATGGATGTTCGTAATTTTTGGATGGATAATTTATCAATCTAATTAGTGCATTTTAAGTTTAAGATATTTTGGTGTTATTGTATCTAATTAAAATTGTTTAATTTTGATGTAGTGAAACATATGTTTTTACTTCACTGTTTGATTAAACCAGCTTGGTAGTAGTCAACTACGTCATCATTAAAAATAAATGGTGAAGTAAAAAAGAATTAATTACTTCACCAGAATATATAACCTGTGAAATTACATAAAAAATTTAATTCATCAGTCAATGTAAATGTAAAAGTCATATATGTTTTATTGCTTCGTCACTTAATAAAATTGCTGAAGTAAAATAAATGTTTTTACTTCATCACAAATACATAACCTGTGAAGTTACATAGAACATTTACTTCATCAGTCAACGTAAATACCAAAGTCATATATATTCTATTACTTCGTCACTTAATGAAAATGTTGAAGTAAAAGACATGCTTTTACTTCGGAACCGGTCCAACCCTGAACCGGTTTTGACTCCGTGAACCGACCAAAGACTTCGGTAATTTTCTGGCTAAGACTTCGGTTATTAAGCAAAGTAAAACGGTACCCTATTACTTCACGTGCATCTACTTCGGTACTTATCTATCTACGACTTCAATTAATATGCGAAGTAAAAGGCAAAAATTCTATTAGTGGCGGAAATACCAATTTCCAGTGGGGGTTTCCACTTCCGCTCTTTCGGAATTGTGGTTTATATTTGAGTATTATAAGTATAAAAACAAAAAAATTGAGAATTAGAAAACATGAACCTTTAGCAAATGCAAAAGGATTTCACGATCAATAACTTTATATTGGATCGTGAATAAATAAATAAATAAACAAATAATATATACAAACATATATATATACATACATACATACATACATATGTTTTCTATAAAGCAATAATATTTAAAAAAAAGTTCGAGGGCCAAGGAGATCCACCATTACTAGCGAAATCAAATTTTAACTTAATAAAAACCCTATTTTTTGTCATTTGCTACTTTATTTTACAATTTAATTTAAAGTCCATAAAATATTTGTATCTTTACTAATTTTGTAGATATTTAGTGGAAATAAAATTTTAGGTTTTGGTTTATCTCTATGGGAAATGTTCATGTTTAAGGTCAATATAAAAAGACAAAAATTTAGTCATTTCAACAAAAAATCAATCTGTATTCGATAACATATATTGAAATTGATTTAATAAAAAAAATTGTAGATGGGCTGATTAATTAATAAGACCAATAAAAACAAATAAGTAAAACTTAAAAAAAAACAAAATTATAGTTAAAAAAATGCAACAGAGTACATTAACTATTAATAAACCCAGAAAAAGGCAAATGAGTAAAAAGTTAAAAACAAATGAAGGGTCCAATAAAAACACCCATTAACATTCGAACCCTGCCAATTTGACGATGACATTAACGCCCCACCAACTAAGCTGCTCATTCAGATTTTCGGGTTTTTTTTAATTATTAATTTAAAAAAATAAAATTTTTTCAAAAATACCCTTTATGACTACTGCAATCCTCCGTTACAAAGAGCGGACGCTGCAGAGAAATGCAACGTCCGCACTGCCAGCACCTTTGACTTGGGGACCTGCAAATCCCCAAGTCACTTTCTTTTCTTTTTTTTAAAATTTTTTTAATTAATTATATAATTAATAAATATTTTTATAAAATTATTATTTAGATAATCTTTATATTTAATATAAATTTTGTAAAAGTTTGATTTATGTTCGGATCGAGTTCGGTTTGAAAATTTTTTTAATAGTATTTTACGTCAATCCGATCCGAATATAATTGGTTAATTTTTTTAACCATTAATTTTTTTTATTTTCGTTTCCTTAATAATTTTTTTAGTTGGACATCAAATCCAAAATTTAAAATTAAAATTTAAAATTTTTTAGAAACAAAATTATATATTAATAATAAATAAATAATGATTTAATAAATATATTTATCAATTATATAATTAATTAAAAAAAGAAGACCCGAATATATATATCCGAATTAACTCCTTTAGTTTGTTAATAGAACTGAAAGACCTCCATAAATCCAAACAAATTAAAATAAACCAACAAATTTGCTAACCAACTTTATAATTAAAATATAATATAAAATAAAAAATAATAAAAAATATGTCTTAACCAATATTTCTATAAAATAAATGATCACAAATAAATTCATTTAATCGGTTTAATTTTTATAACCGTTAAATTTTTTATTTTTTGTTCTTTAATAATTTTTTTAGTTGAACATATCCAAAATTTAAAATTAAAATTTAGATTTTTTGAAATACAAAATTTTATATCAATTATAAATAAATAATGATTTTATAAAAATATTTATTAATTATATAATTAATTTTACAAAAATTAGCAGTTAAAATAATTAAACCGATTAAATAAATTTATTTGTGATCAGTTATATTTATTGAAATATTGGTTAACACAGATTTTTGATTATTTTTTATTATATTATACTTTTAATTACAAAGTTGGTTAGTGCAGTTGTTGACTTATTTTAATTTGTTTGGATTTATGGAGGTCTTTCAGGTCTATTAACAAACATAGATGAGTTAATTCGAATATATATTCGGGTCTTTTTTTTAAAAATTAATTATATAATTGATAAATATTTTTATTAAATCATTATTTATTTATTATTAATATATAATTTTGTTTCTAAAAAAATTTAAATTTAAATTTTAAATTTCGGATTTGATGTCCAACTAAAAAAATTATTAAGAAAACGAAAATAAAAAATTTAATGATTAAAAAAATTAAACCAATTATATTCGAATCGGATTGACGTAAATACTATTAAAAAAATTTCAAACCGAACTCGATCCGAACATAAATCAAACTTGTACAAAATTTATATAAAATATAAAGATTATCTAAATAATGATTTTATAAAAATATTTATTAATTATATAATTAATTAAATAAAAAAAAAAAAAAAGAAAGTGACTTGGGGACTTGCGTTTTTGCTGGCCCCCAAGTCAAAGGTCGCTGTCAGCACCAGCGGACGCTGCATTTCTCTGCAGGTTCTTTGCAACGGAGGATTGCAGTAGTTTAGGGTATTTTTGAAATTTATTTATTTTTTTAAATTAATAATAAAAAAACCCCAGATTTTCATTTTGCTTAACTTTTTATTTATATATATATTCCTAACAAAAAATCATATATAATAATAAGGCTTCGAAAAACACGGCCCCCCGAGTTACACTGTAGATCAGTCCCTGTTTATGGTTGTTTATCCATATACGAGTTAAAAGATATTATTGCATATCATCCCTGCTCCGATATAGAATGGTTCATTTCACCCTATCTTTACAGACACTACCCCATGATAAATCTAAAGGTCCTCATTTATCAATACACGCGGGATCCATTAAAAAATAATGAACCCCACATTTATTGATAAATAATGACCGTTAGATGTATGTTAAGACAGTGCCTGTATAGATAGAATCTAACTTATTAATAAAAACCGTGGATAACCATTGGATTTGTTTTTAGTTTTCGTCCCAACTCTCATAAACACCTTGTTTGTGCCAAACAAACAATATATGTTTTCTCCTATATTTGATCATAAAGTGAAATAATTAAAAATTACTTGAAAATAATATGATTAATTTACTCCTCAAATCAAATAAAGAAGACTCACCAAATTATGAAATAAAAAAAAATTATATTCTACCTTGCTCAAAAAATAAAAAAGTTCTAATATTCTACCTGAAACAAAAAAAAAAAAAAAAAAAAGAGAGAGGAGAATTTCATCAACATCAGCTTCCATAAAATTTAATTTAATTTACTGCTCAATTTGTTTTATATTAAAAATCAAAATTATGAAAAACCTCAAAATTACAAAATCAAAATATGGGTTCTAAAAAAATAGCAACATCAAAGGGAAAAACCTAATCAATGAACAAGAACTCAAAATCCAACCAAATAACAACGCATATCCACACAAATCAATTTTTTTTTAAAAAACCCTAAATTTAAAACTCTACAAAAATCTTGGAATCTGATAAGAAGACAATGTGGTTTTCGTATGAGTGAAGAAGCCAGAGTTACACACCACATATTAGTTATATGCACCGGCAACGATTTTATTTTGAAGGTTATGCCAAAATTTCCGAATATGATGTAGCCATCCGTTCCAAGTAGACCTGGCCAAGGGCCGGGGCAAAACCGGACCCGACCCATGGTAAATGGGTTTGACTTGGAACCGTGACCGGACGGGCCACTGTTTTTCATTTTGTAAACCGTCGACCCGGCGGGTTTGTCCGGGTCAATCCAGCGGGTCGGCCTATTTTTAAATAATATAATTATTATTTTTTAAAAATTTAAATAATGTTATATAATATATATTTAATACCCACACATGTTGGATTTGAACCCAAAACCAAATGGTATTGGGGCATCACTCTTTTTTTAATGACGTGGGAACCCGCAGCCGCTATCTTTCGGTGCGCACTGGATAAACTCCCGGACTAACGCAATAGCTTGCAAACTACGTTAACCATGTAAATCATACTAGACAAGTCCTGTATGACAGACTAGTCCAAAGTATTGGGGCATTATTCTTGCCACTAGGTCAAGAGATCATTGACTAATAGAATGTGACTGGATATAATTAAATGTAATAAATTTTTTTATACAAGATGTTTAAAGTTGAAATTTAATAGATTTTTTTATTGAGATAGATAGAGTTTTTAATATAAGATGTTGAAAGTTGAAATATAATATATTTTTTATTGAATAAATGTAATAAATTTTTTATTGAGATAGATATAATTTTTAATATTAGATGTGAAAAGTTGAAATGTAATATATTTTTTATTTAATAAATATAATATTTTTTTTATTGAGATATATATAGTTTTTAATATAAAATGTTGAAAGTTGAAATACCATATATTTTTTATTGAATAAATGTAATATTATAAGATGTTAAAAGTTTAAATGTATATTTATTTTATTGAATAAATGTAATAGATTTTTTATTGAGATAATGAAATATTTGATGGAGTTTTTTAAAAGATCAATTGTAAAAGTTTTTTTTTTTTTTAAAAAATATTTTAATTTTTTTTCAAAAACAAGTGTTGACCCGGTCACAGAACCGACGTTTAATTGGACCTGGACCGGAACCGGCCATGGGCGGACCGGTTAAGGGTTGGTAAAATACCAACCCGGACCCGAACAGGATCCGGCCCGTGGCCACGTCTAGTTCCAAAATCACCTACTTGTTAAACTAAAGACATGCATTTAACTTAAAATAAAAACAAAATTAGATAAAACCAGTGGAAGTTAAACCAAGATAACAGTACAACCGTCACAAAAAACCCAATTAAACATGTTATACTACCATATTGAATAGTACGAAATACCCTCAACTAAACCAGAAACAAACATCAATCTTCGAAAACAACTACAATCCTAGCCTCAGTAACCGCTCCAACTGTGCCCGTCCAACCTAGGGGTGCCAACGAGCCGAGCTACTCGTGAGCAGCTCGTGAGTAGCACGGTAAAAGCTCGACTCGAGCTCGGTTTGACCGAGCTCGAGCATACAATCGAACTCGAGCTTCAAATATATGTGTTCGAGTAGCTCGCGAGCTACTCGTAACACACACATATATAAAATATAATATAAATATATATATAAATATAACGTATATAATATTTTATTTATTTATTTATTCATATATTTTGTATTTATATATATATATATAATTTTCGAGCTATAGACGAGCTCGAGCTCGAGTACGAAACTAACTACTCGATCGAGCTCGAGTAGTTAAATACGAGTTGAGATCGAGCTCGAGTAGTATGCTACTCGAGCTCGGCTCAATTTCACCCATATTCAAACCTAAGCCCTATCCCATGGAATGAGGTCTCCAACACAAAACCGAAGACGTAAGCGATAACAGCGCTCAGTACGGAAAAATGAGTATACACATGCTATGAGCGCGTGAAAGCAAATGAACAAGGTACTGAAAACCTATCACAATCTAACTCTGCTTAGTCAGGTAAGGGCCATGCATGGTTTGTAGCACTCTGAGCCATCTCATCAGGAGGTGGCTCACACACTAGAAAGATCGTTGATATAGGTGATCTAATTCCGTACTAGCGGGTCCAACCATCCACTAAAGAATAAGGAGCCGAGCAACCCCACTATAGGCTATAACAAAGTATATGCTCAACATAATGCATACATCATAATAATAGTTACATAATATATGCACATAAAACATGCTAGATAAACATGCAACACATAGACATGCATACTCAACCATGATATCTCGGACAGTACGTCCGTACCTCTAACCCGAAATCTAGCAACTATTTCTCACAAGTTCAAGCCTATAAGAATGTAATTACCATATCACTTATTGATTACTAAACGTCTTAGCTAGACTAATAGCTACTTCCAAAAGATATTAAGAGTCTAGACTTATACCTGTGTCTGTTGTTAGTCCTTTGGAGTCGAAGGTCCCGTCTCTTGGACGAAGCTCCGCCGATACTCCCGAAGCTCTCCGCTAGTGCCCAGACCTCGATCGGATGTCTAGAACTCCCAAGAATACACAATTTATGAGTGCATGGGAGAAGGTTAGAATATGAAGTGAAATCGGATGGCCTATATATAGGCGTCGATCGAAAGCTCCTATATCTGCATGCATTCCACATTCCAAACTGGCCACTTCGAAAACTTCGATCTCCATCTTCGAACCTTTCGATCCCATGCATGCATCGACGTTTCTAAAGTTTCTTGACACCTATGTGTCTAGCTGAGTTCGGACCTTCCGAATTATCACATGTTTGTGTGTAGTTGACACCTCACAAATTGCATGGCATAACCCTGATTGGACATTCCAAACTCTACCAATGTTTCCGATCTCAACTTAATTAGATCAGTTCGGTGCTTTCAAAGTGGCCCGTTTGGAAAGTGGAAATGCATGCAGAGATCGGACCTTTCGATCCCATGCATGCATCAACGTGTCTAAAGTTTCTTGACACCTAAGTGGTTAGTTTTTCGGACCTTCCGAACTCTCACGTGTCTGTGTGTAGTTGACACCTCACAATTTGCATGACATAACCGTGATTGGACATTCCGATCTTAGTTCGGATATTCCGAAATCTACTGATGCTTCCGATCTCAACTTAGATTAGTTCGGTGCTTCCAAATTACCTTCGGATCTTCCGAACCCTTCGGAGGGTCCGAAACCTCGAAATTGTATTTTGAGTTCGATTATGCAGTTGATTTGTTTAAATTAATTAATAACTTTTTATCGTGTTTTAACTTTTAATTATCTAAAAATGATAATCGGGTTATCACAATGATGACAATGAGAAAGAAAAAAGTTTTCTACCTGCTTCAATTGGACTAAACATTAAGGCATTTGATTTGGACTTTGATGATTTCATGGACATGAATGTCACATATGATGTCTACCGTTATTACAAGAAATCTTTATTGACTTTCTCAAAAAAAAAAAAATCTTTAATGACTTTAAAGCTTTTACTAAAATTTCTTAAATTAAAATTTTTGAGAGAAAAAAATCTTAAAAAGTATCACTACCTATTTTATATTTAATATCTTCAATTAAATTCTAGACGAAACACAATATGATGAAAACAAAGATATAAATTATAAAGTAAAATTATAATTTTGCAATACGTTACCAAATTTTAAGAGTTTAATTTTTTTCTTATAATACTGTATTAATTTTAATTGCAATAGAAGTTAATTTAGTTAAAAAAATCTGTTATCTTCATTTTACTTTTTATTACTACTATTAATATATATTTAATAAATACTACTACAGTAATATAGTTTTTAAATAAAATAAAATATTTAAAGCAACAACTTCTAATTTAATTTTTTTTATTATATCTCAATATTCAATAAATACCAGATACTCTTGTACAATAACAAAACACAAAAAATGAAAGAGATATCAGTTGTTTATATGAGTAATAATTGATATGAAAATTTAGTTATTAAATTTAAATAGGTATTGCTCTTGGACTAGCTAGCTAGGTGTGGATGATAAAAGATAAGATTACTCTTTTTTTTTTTTTTTTTTTTTGGTGTAATGTGAAATGCATGCTCGCTTAAGTTCTTAATCCAAGATAATCATCTCATGATCCATGATCGAGCGGCCTACTAACATTAAAATCATACAAATTACATGGATTAATAAGACGTCATTATTAATAGAAAAATAGAAACATTAATAATTTATCATTCTACAAATTAAAATTTAAGATGCAAATCACAATCATTGAATTGAGAAAGTTTTTTTATAATAAATAGCGAGTCAGTTATTTTATGTCAATCTTACAAATGAATATCAGAAAATTAATATCAAGAATTCAACTCAATGATCAAACAAAAGGTATCCAAAAGAGTGAGAAAATCAATCATTGGCCTAAAAAAGAGAAGGGTGAATGAAAAGTGGCCATGGAGGGATCACAAAGTTGAAGTATGAAAGAGCATATGGGAGTTGATGGCGGTAACATCTCGTGGAACCATCCACAATAATCAACTCTCTGCTCTTGAAATCATACGAATAAAGACCCAGCTTTCCGTTAATAATATACACAATGTTGGAATCGAATGGATGAAAAGACAACGGCACCGATGAGTCGCTTGGCTCTTCGAGGCCGACTCTGTGTTGCAGGCACCATCTCGCTGAATCGTAGTCGTCTAATACCCAGATGCTTACATTAGTCCATCCGCGGTCATCCAGTTTTACTTCGGCATATCTCAAATGCCCTCCATGCTCGTCGAACAAGGCGTCGTCGACATCTATTTTGCTTTCTTCATAGCTGGCAGGATCATCACTAGGCAGTCGAGTAAAGCGAACGGAGTTATTGTAAGGATCATAAGCCAATAGTCTGTGTTTGGTGATCATCCAATGCAGGGTTTGCCGAAAAACAACAGGATTCTTCCACTTATAAAAGTAAATTAGACTGTGTAGTTGAAAATATTTCCATTTACGGATTTCGGAAAAGTAGACATCGAACCTAACAAAGCCAGAATCCATATGATGGACATCTACGCGTACAACTCTAAAACTTTGGAGAACGTTGTCTTGGACTTGAGTCACAAAACCCGTGGCGACGAACTCGAAGCAATGTTGGGATGGAGGCAGTATAATCCTCTGGCCTGTGATGGGATTGCATATATCATAACTATAGATCAAAAGTCTGCTAGGACACTCCACACGAGGACCATATAGCAGCAACCCGTTGCTGATGGCGACGACTATGAAGTCCCAACCGTCCACGCCGACCTCCTGACCATGCCGCAAAACAATCAGATCCAGGCAATTGGCTCCGATGGAATTACATCCATCCAGTACTGCCAACTTCTTATTCGAAAAATGATCAATCATGGCCTTGTTTGCGAAGCTAGATACAAGAATCCAAAGCGGGAACCGCCATATTCGATCAGCGTATAACATCCGAGCAAAAGAAGGGTCTGAAATCATACAACACCATTGCTTGGAAACAACTTTACTCTGAAATAAAACTTTCAACGGCAGTCTCATCAGCACCTCCCATAACATCCATTCCGGGATATCGCCGACATCGATCAACTCCGCCGATCTCAGATTTGATGTCTCATGAGAATCCATAACCGTTTCCGAAACACAAACGGAAACAACAACTGGTGGACGATATTTTTAAGTCCAAGTTTCACTTTTATAAATTTCTTCTCCAATTCTAATCTCATTATAGTTTCGGCCACGAATATATATATAGTTTTAATTTCTTCCCGGTATATGTTTTTTGAGTTATCCTACTTACACAAGGAATGTTATATATATATTTTTGATTTATCCTACTTATAGAAGGAATGTTATCGTAATTGAAATAGCTTTTGAAAGCTTTTCGGGAATAGTTTTATAATTCTAATAATTTGCAATCTTGCTTTTACATATCTAAAATTAACTTTTATCTGCTACTCTATTAAATATTAGCTATTTTTAAGAAATAACCCAAAGTATTTTAGTTCTTAAAATAAAAATAGATGTTTCCAATTCTCGCGATTTCAATTCGTGATAGCCTTCCTTTAATACCTAATAATAATAAATTTATTTCACCCAGTAATTAAACATGTAACTAATTGCATAAATATTATCTTTTTTCTATATATAAAAAAATGCTATCAGTTATATCTTTCTCTATATATAAAAAATCTCCCCTTAGACACCATATTTTATATTACCAAAATTGCCTTTATGTATATAGATATTACATTTTTTTTATATTATTTTTTAAAATTTTTTTTGACATTTCAATTTACAGTTTAGTCTCTAAATAATTTTTACAATTAATATATTACTTTTATTTAAATATGAATCAAATTAATTATAAAAATATTATGTGCATCAACACACTAGTGTTGAATGATAGTTACACAAAAGATTGAGATCATTTTTAAGTTAGTCCCTCATTTTAGGTTGTGTTCTTGATTTCACACCCTGTTTTTCAATTGACCCGCTTTAGGCTCTGTTTGGATTTGGTAGATATTTTTTAAAAAAAGCACTTTTTTAAGCTATTATTTTTTGCTTTTGAAAAAGCTCTAATTTTGACTTAAAAAAGTGCTTATTTAAGCATTTTTTTGATCAACCAAACACTTTATTAAATGAAAAGCACTTAAAAAAGTGCTTTTTTGGCCTAGCTTTTGAAACCAAACGACCCTTAATCCTTTTTTTCCGTCGTATCTCCGCAATTGATTATTCCATCCAATTTAGTGTTAAAACTAATAGAGTTTACTTACTTAGCCCATATGTGAAGCAAAAGAAACTGGTCAAAGAAGGGAATCTTCAACGAATTAATTACAGCATGGAATCATCGGCATTTATAATCGAACGCCTACTTCCTATAATATAACCAGGTTAATAAAACCAAGTGAATATTATTACATTCTCAAAATTTATCAATACTATACAACATAGTAGTTACGTAATTAAGTTGCTAAACTATGGCAATTTATATAATAATATTATAAAATATTTATATTAATAATTAGGTGCAATACATATTATAATAGGTCGGATACCCGATCTGATTTTGGGTAGGATTTCTCCTACCCGAACTCGACCAAGGCTTTTTGCTCTTTCTTTCTCCAAAAGTTATTTCTTCTATGGATCCCTTCTTGTTAAATGACTTTTTTTCATCCTTATTTGGTCTGATACATTATGCCATGAAGTGTTCCTTTCTTTCACAGTTGTAACATGCTTGATCATCATTCATTGGCTCTTTCCTTCGAAACCTAGACTTGTTTGAGCTTTGAAAATTATCGTGGTTCTTTCTCATTAATTTGGAAAATTTCTTCACAGACAGTGACATGGCATCACTGCAAATTTTTTCTGCTGAATTTGAGGTGGAGATATTTCATCTAATGCTGTTAATGTTATGGATTATGCCGGAGTGATCATGACGATAATATCTTGCGGAATAAAATAATCAATAAGGACACCAAAGATTTACGTGGTTCATGAAAGAGTGGGTGCCCGGTTAGCCAATTTGTGGCTAAGGGCTTTTATGACTCTATGTATAAACAATCTTTGTTTAATATAATTTACATTCATTAATGGCATTTTCTTTGTCTTTCTTCATATTGTTATATTGTGATATACTATTGTTGTTTTGATAAAGACCTTGAATATACTATAGTGTAAGTAAGATGAGATAGTGAATAAAGAGAGATCACTATTATGAAATACATCTTATAGTCACTGTATATTCTAAACAGTTCCTAGTCAATTGAGCCATCCGCTAATAAGGATAAGGATCGCTCGAGATTGAGACTAGCATTTGTGATGCCAAGTACCACGTTTTATTGGTAATGGATATGGAGATGTTCAAAGCATGCAAATGGATATTCATATGATGAATGATCGAACTACCCTATTCGGACTTTCCAAGTGGTTATTATTATTTGAGTGGATAAGTCCGCGGTTTTGGTTGTACACCATTAGTCCTTACTACTTGAAATATCATTGAGACTCTATATGCTAGTACTGTACTTTGACTCGTTTACCGACTCTATTGGGGTCATTAGGTGTCGGGATTGGGTACAGTTACGACACATATAGGAGTCGATGCTTTGTTGTCAAGGATTCACCACATACTTGCGAGTGTGGATATCCTATGCGATCTGAGGAGATATTAGTGTGACGAATCTTTGGCCAGAGTACATGATGTGTTTTAGGTTACTCGGTTTTCCTAGTAGCACATGCGATGTCACTATTTGATCTTCAAGATGCATTGCATAGTTATCGAATCTCGAACGACTCTTGATGCACCAATGGTTGTTGATTCGATCGGGATATATGGATGAAGGGACCGTACTGTACGCTAACCAAAATCTACTGGTTCTTGCAGACACTATCAGTGATACCTAGGGAATCATGGGACGATGTTGCTAGACGCTCTTACCATGATTCGATGGGTAAGTCGGAAATTGTTGTTCCGAGTCACAAGGAGTTGTGAGCCCACGGCTAGCTGTATTCCTGAACCATTGAGGGTCACACAAGTAATGGATTACTAAACCCCGTTGAGATAGTTAAATTTAAAGAGTTAAATTTAATGAAAGAGAAGTTGGACTTCTTAACTAAAGGGAGTGGAATTTTCTAAAATGACATAGGGATGGACATTTTTGGAAATCACTGAATTCGGATTCAGAAAAATTATCTTGACTTTAAAAGGTGCAGAAATAGTTTCTGTGCACATTGGTAAAATCGGTTTATCAATCGGAGTCATGATGAATTTTATATTAATATCTATAATAACGGGCTTGGCTTGTTGGGCTTAAGTTATGAATTATGGGCCATAAGGAGTTAGAGTCCTAATATAATTATAACTTAATCTAGTCTAGAAATTATCTATAAATATAGGTGTAGTGTTCGAAAATTAGAGGCATTCCATCCTTGAGATTTTTGAATTACACAAAATATTTTCAAGGGGCTTTTTCGAAAATCCTCTACTCCCTTTTGAAAAAAATTCGGTCTGTGATTTTTCTGAAAATCACTTTCTGAATTAACAGATCAAATCTATTTATTCTCTACGATAAACATCTGATTGATTTCTAATGCAATCAATCAGAGGATTTTAGTTTTCTATTCGTGGACTTAATTCCGGAGGTTAATCGTGATAGTCATCGGTTCCCGGGATTTACAATAAGAGCATATTAAATTCTGTTGGAGTCCATAATCAAGCCTTTACTTGAAGAGGTAAAATATTTAACTGTGTTTATTATTTTACTTGCAACAATTTTAATCGTTAGGATTTGATATCCACGATATGGAATCGTTCCATATCGAAAAATAAAATTTTTAAACTTTCGCTGCTTCGGGTTATCACATCCGTGTGATCAGAGAACGCGTGTTCCAACAGTGGTATCAGAGACAGGTCGTAAACTTTGATCAAACGATTAAAATTAATCGATTGTACAAAATTTTTAGCCTCGGTTTTTGAAATAAAACGAAAAATTTTTAAAATTAAATTTGAAGGGAAACAAGGGCAATCGGGCAGCGATTGTCGCTGCCCAGGGGCAGCTGTAGACCGGCAGAATACAACCGGCTAATCAAACTCGATTTATACAACCCAATCGAATTACTTTTAATAAAACCTACAGCTAATCCTGCTGTCTTCAAGTTCACTGGTTACTCCAGGCTCCTGATGCTCAATCCTGCACCTACACCTGCCCCATCGAATAGGGTATCCAGATACACAGAAAAATACTGGACGTGAGCTCTAAGCTCAATACGGGAGCACGGATAAACATACAAATATGATGCATGCAAATGACCGGGTATCCATATCTGGGATAACTGTATACAAACTGCTCAAATTGGCGCCTGGGATATAAGCTCGTCACATCGGGGTAGCTAACCACTGTGTGCGACCACTCATTTCCGAATCTCGGACGCGGACCATGGAGTCTTGAGGTATCAGTACCTAAGGGTACTCGATATCAAACGTCCTAACAGGGCTGAACAACTCTAACTGGCTCATCTCGAAAGATATACAGATGTACAGACACAAGATGATATGCACATGCCACATAACAATAATAACATGCAAACACATAAATGCAACATATAAGCATGCATATCCGCTGGCAATCTCAGTTAGTACTTACGTACCTTTCTAAGGCAGTCCTAGTAGTCCCACTCTAGGTTCCAAGCCTATCATCAAGTCTACAATGCAAATACCCATGCATAATTCAATAAGCTCTAAAAGCCTTAACTAAGCTATTGCATACTCCTAAATAATTTAAGGAGACCATAGCTATACATGCATCCGTCGTCAGCCCTTTGTTGTAGATAGCCTCAAAACTTGGCCACAACTCCGCTACGACGCCTGGATTGCTATGCCACTTCCGGATTCCCCACGGGACGCCTAGAATTCCTTAGATCTGAGTTAGAAGGCTAAGGAATTGAGAGAGAAGAGAGGAATGGTGCACTTCAAAAATGAGCTCGGCACCCCCTATTTATAGACGGCGATCGGAGCTTCCGAACCGCGATCGAAACGTCCGATCCTGCCATCGGAGCTTCCGATCTTTCATTATCCGCCACGTGTCAAAATATCACTGGTTGACTTCGGATAGGGCGATCGGAGCTTCCGATCCCGATCGGAGTTTCTGATCCTGCCACACGTCATGCATGACGTAATATCGATCGGAGCTTCCGATCCTGATCGGAGTTTCCGATCTCACCTTCGGAGCTTCCGATCCGTCTGATACCAAATTGGTTTAATTAAAATAATTAATCTCTTAATTACCAATTTCGGGTACGGGGTACTAAATTCTCCCCCACTTAAGATATTTTCATCCTCGAAAACAGATCTTAAGTACTGAATGCAGTACAAGGTACAGAAACATTCCTTATTCAAATCAAACTTTACACCTGAATACAACTCAAAACAACTCAGGATGGTCTTCACGCATCCTTTCTTCAAGCTCCCAAGTAGCTTCCTCAGTGCCTCGGCGCTGTCACTGAACTAAAACCAAAGGAATGACTTTGTTCCATAAAACCTTATCCTTATAATCCAGGATACGAATAGGTTTCTCAGCATAGGTCAAATCCTTGTTCACTTGAACCTCAGACCGCTGCAGAATATGAGATTCATCCGCCACATACTGTTGCAACAGAGATACGTGGAACACGTCGTGAATACTGGATATATGTGGTGGCAAAGCTAGTCGATAGGCCAAATTGCCGATGCTCTTCAAGATCTCAAACGGACCGATAAACCTGGGAGACAACTTGCCCTTAAGACCAAATCTGAGAATCTTACGGAAAGGTGACATTCTCAGAAATACTGTCTCCCCCACTTCTTCCTAGAAGAATGGAGTATGACAAGTCGCCCGTACAATGCCTCAACAGGTGTCCTCCCAATGCTATGATGGTACCTATTGTTGTACGCGAACTTAATCAATGACAACTGATCTGGCTAACTGAACCTAAAATCCATAGTACACGCCCAAAACATGTCCTCCAAGGTATGGATAGCGCTCTCCATCTGACCACCTGTCTCTGGATGATATTCAGTATTTAAACTGAAAGCGGTGCTCGTAGCACGCTGGACACTCCCCCAGAATATGGAAGTAAACCTGGGTCTCGATCGCTGACAATGCCCATCGGCATCCTTGAAGTAGAACGATCTTTTGGATGTATAACCGAGCCCTACAATCAATAGAGTGCTCTCGACTGCTCTTCGAATACCCACTGCTCCTGCGAACCTTAGCAGTGATAGTTTCTCGTCAAGTATACCACTTGATACCGATGATCCCTCTTGCTAGAATCAGTTTGTACTAACGAGAAAGTCAGATACAACCAACCTGTATCTCCACTGGTCTAACACTGACATCGAATCCCAAAGGTAACCGCAAGTGTTAACCAATCGATTCCCACTTGACGTCCTGCCACAGATAACAACCAATTCCAAAAGTTCCTAGCATCGACAAACTTACATTCCGTACTTATTTTCTTCGATGCTGACTAATATTCTCAAAGAATATCACTGCTATAATGCTGAACACATAGATGGGACCGCAACATCTACAACATTAGTATTCTAGATTAAAGATCACCACTATCTCGTCACTCGAGATATCAATTGAATTCGCAACACTGGTTATCCAACCATAGATAACAATCCCAAGTCACACTAGACTTGCTACCAAGATGAACAAAACTAGTTCACCTCAACCCTTCGCGCAATCTACGACACATGCGGTAAACCAACGAATTTACCCAATAGATCTCGATCGATCCCAACACCTCAATGCCATAGCACATCAAAACGTACTGGGAAATCACTGAAAATAATCTCGCTAGACTCTGAACACAGTCTCAGCTGTCATATCATCCCACGAACAAACAACTGATATCGGCCTGCTAATGCTCATTGAATTCCGCAACACTCGTCGAATCATAATTTAACGAAAATCCTCCGAGAAAACTGCTGGAAACGCCTAAACAAGTACTCGGCTAACAGTTCCCAAAACTGTAATCCAATAGCATGGAACAATTCTATTTCCAAAACTGGGTCAACCATTGCTAATACCAAGCAATGTTCAGATCAATTATGTCTTCTCTTACCACTGATAACTCTACCCGAGTTATCGGACTAGCCATGACTTACCAAAGTCAAATCATGCAATCACCTCCCGTGATCTATCGAACTTGAAAGTTCAAACGACTGCACTCCGAAAATCTCAACCACCCGAGAATCCTGAATGCAAATAATTCTCTTACTGTTCCGAGACATTTACTTAAAGGATCCAAACTCATAAGCACGACGGCTTATAGTCTCGTCCTAAGTATCTCTCGGTTCATGATATCTTAATTACTGATCTGCTCAACCAATCGACTTCGTCGATAAGTTGTGACTATCACACAACTTGTCAGTACCAACCAAAATATGGCAACCATCCGCCAGGTCTTGGTCATTTTGAAATCTCACATGGCTCGATCAATAATCATGATCTCACGGCCATACGTCCGCATATCCCAAATACTTGGAATCAAAAGAATCATAGCTGATTCAACTCACCTATATCTGACAAAGTCAGACAATAGCTATTAGTAGTCACCAGTACCAATCTCGCATCGATACTGACTCACTACCAACTGTCGCTAAACTTGCTCCTGATAACTATATCTCTTGCTAAGACTGCAACAAATCGAGACTGAGGTTACTTGCCGCGGTGTCCCACCTGAAATCACCATCAAGTGTACACCGGCATAAATCATGCTATTCTCACGCCTCAAATAGTCATGTACAATCCTTAGCATCGGATATAATCTATCACTGAAGGAAACCATTAATGCTGAAAACTACTCATCTTCGAGTCAAATGTTTCAGGAATTTCACAAACCAAAACTCTTGGATAGCCCATATCGCAAGAGCATCCAAACCCCGACTAGATCCACTAGTCTAGCAGTATGCAATAGACTAAAACTATCTGTTCAGAGTACTTACTCGTCAAGGAAAATCCCTCCAACACTGGTCCTTGTGACAAAACTGCAAACCAATATCTCTGACGACAGTCAGACAATATCTAAACCGCTGACACCTAACCAGGCATCCAATCCAATGTCATACCCCGTCGTGACTATTACCAAAACTTTAGACTAAGTAGCCTTCCCACCGCCAAATCCTGAAGCACGAAGGCTTCCAGGCATTCTCTGAAGTACGAAAGACTCCCAGAGTAACATTGGCATAGGGTCGCGCTCCATCATGTCTAGTCATGGTCATAGTCCACAACTCTCGGCATATACCCGACTTGGTATCCCGATGAAATCCCATCATCACGAAGTCTCAACCTATGCAGGTCAATCAGACTACCGTCCTAAGGAAACAACTTAGAACAAAAACTCAAAATTCCAAACAAGATCGATATTTCCATGCTCCCAGATGAATTACCTCATCAATGGCACTCACTCAGTCAAACGACTAATTAGGTCAGCCCTAGGAAGATACCTAGACTAACCCCATGTCAATCCGTTACCGTTGACTTACTCAAAATCCATGAGCTATCCTAGTTGATTAGTCAACTAATTCCAAGCCAAACTTAGTAAAATTACTTGTAATCAATCACGATTTACTGAATAAGTAACACATGTATCATTACTTCAAGTTTGTACAATTTCTTTATTACAATCCCATGTAATACATACAGTATTCAAAATACAACAAAATATACATCCAATAACTTGAACTGATACAACCAAATTCTGATGATTCATTACAACTGAAATACTTTTTACAAATACATCAATACAGTATTTAAAATCGTCGAACTTGTCTTCACTCCTTGAGCATGAAGCTTCCAATCGACACACGCATCGATACAAGCATACTTCCGTCCAAGTCTCTCTACATGTCCTCCAGTGAAGAACTCCGGAGAAATGACACGTGATAGCTAACCAGCTATGCTCTGCGTCAGTGCATGTCAGTCGACTTCTTCTGCTCACGATCTACCATCAGCGTTCTTCTTGTACCTAAATCGTGCTTTTGAACATGAAGTTTTCCGTATGCCTACCAAAAGCATCGATACAAGCATACCGGCAAAACCATGTTCTGCACGAGGTTAAAGACCTCACTCTCGAAACCTATCATGCTTTAGGCACTCGAGGCAATCTCTGGTGAAGGTCTATCTGAAAATCTCTCCAACTACGAGTGGAGAATCTTCAAGGACTGGAACCACATGGATTTCTAAACACCATTCGTTCCAAAAAGCCCTCAGAGGTATCTGACGCGATATAACCGATCTTCTCTTCCAGTCTTCCCTGGCTGGAATCCATATGTTCTTCGATCAACATCCCAATGCATCGAATGATGAACCGTCCACAACAGTCAGTCTATCTATCGATATGCTACTACTGGTGTTCTCATCACTGTTGCATTTCTTATAATAAAAACTTCTGCCGCAAACCTTGGCAATGAAGAACCAAATCTTCTTTTGCTAGCCTCAATCAATCCTACAAGGATAATCAAGAAGTCTTATTATCAATTTCTTAAGTCCCTTGCATGCAGTGCTCTGATACCATAAATGTAGCGACCCGACCCGGATCCACTACCTAATCAGAGTTAAGAGCATAATTAAGCATGCATTAAATAGAATTGCTGCGGAAGACTAAATACAAGTAGACTGGCAGAATACAACCGGCTAATCAAACTCAATTTATACACCCAATCGAATTACTTTTAATAAAACCTACAGCTAATCCTGCTGTCTTCAAGGTCACAGGTTACTCCAGGCTCCTGATGCTCAATCCTGCACCTACACCTGCCCCATCGAATAGGGTATCCAGATACACAAAAAAATACTGGACGTGAGCTCTAAGCTCAATACGGGAGCACGGATAAACATACAAATATGATGCATGCAAATGACCGGGTATCCATATCTGGGATAACTGTATACAAACTGCTCAAACTGGCGCCTGGGATATAAGCTCGTCACATCGGGGTAGCTAACCACTGTGTGCGACCACTCATTCCTGAATCCCGGACGCGGACCACGGAGTCCTGAGGTATCAGTACCTAAGGGTACTCAATATCAAACGTCCTAACAGGGCTGAGCAACCCTAACTGGCTCATCTCGAAAGATATACAGATGTACAGGCACAAGATGATATGCACATGCCGCATAACAATAATAACATGCAAACACATAAATGCAACATATAAGCATGCATATCCGCTGGTAATCTCAGTCAGTACTTACGTACCTTTCTAAGGCAGTCCTAATAGTCCCACTCTAGGTTCCAAGCCTATCATCAAGTCTACAATGCAAATACCCATGCATCATTCAATAAGCTCTAAAAGCCTTAACTAAGCTATTGCATACTCCTAAATAATTTAAGGAGACCATAGTTATACCTGCGTCCGTCGTCAGCCCTTTGTTGTAGATAGCCTCAAAACTTGGCCACAACTCCGCTACGACGCCTGGATTGCTATGCCACTTCCGGATTCCCCACGGGATGCCTAGAATTCCTTAGATCTGAGTTAGAAGGCTAAGGAATTGAGAGAGAAGGGAGGAATGGTGCACTTCAAAAATGAGCTCGGCACCCCCTATTTATAGACGGCGATCGGAGCTTCCGAACCACGATCGGAACGTCCGAACACGATCGGAACGTCCGATCCTACCATCGGAGCTTCCGATCTTGCATTATCCGCCACGTGTCAAAATATCACTGGTTGACTTCGGATAGGGCGATCGGAGCTTCCGATCCCGATTGGAGTTTCCGATCCTGCCACACGTCATGCATGACGTAATATCGATCGGAGCTTCCGATCCTGATCGGAGCTTCCGATCTCACCTTCGGAGCTTCCGATCCGTCTGATACCAAATTGGTTTAATTAACATAATTAATCTCTTAATTACCAATTTCGGGTATGGGGTACTACAGTAGCGCACGGCGCTGCCCACCTCCACGTGGGCAGCCCTGTCCCACGTGGAGGCGGGGCTGCCCAGGAATGTCCCGGGCAGTCCGGAAATTTTAAAATTTGATTTTATAAATTTTTGAAATTTTAGTTTTTGGTCCGATCGAAAATTGTTTTTGGTTGGTCCACGAGGCATCGGATCAAATTGTTTGAGTCCGAAATTTTTAAAATTGATTTTTGGATAAATTTGAATTTTTTGAAAATTTAAAAATTTTATCCGTTAAATTAGATTTTATAAAATTAATTATTTTGGTACAATTGATGATAAGATATGATCTTATGAAAGGATAAGATAAAATTTGATTTTATCTTTTTAAATATGATGATAAGATATGATCTTATGAAAGGATAAGATAAAATTTGATTTTATCTTTTTAAATATGATGTCATTGCATGTTATCCAATTATTTAATTATTGAATTAATTATTGGATAAAAGGATGATCGATTGTCATGACCAAGTTTGTAGGTATATGTTAGGTTATTTACATTTGGTTTTATTGTTGTTGGGTTTTATTAATGGGCTTGGTTTATGGCCCAATTTGAATTGTCATTTGTAATAAAAAGTGGGCCTGGTTTATGGTCCGTTCCCACCCTTAAATATGTATCCCCTACTTGTCATCGAAATTTATTGTAAATTTATTATACTTAGTGGGAGATAAAGATTTAAAGACAAAGGTGGGCCCAGCAGACAATAAAGACCGAAGAAATGTAAATTGGAAGCTCAATGTAATAGGATTGCATTGCATACTTGCATATCACCTAGGATTGGACTTAGACTCGTGATTGGCAACCACGGGTCGATTAGTATTGGAGTCGATCATCCTAAATATAATATATGATATTATTGTTGTATGCATGTTTAGAACTAAATTGCATGAATCCCGCAAGCATACATATGTTGATTGATGAGACAAATTTTTCAAAATTAAAAATCCCTCATTTTAAATATGATTTAAAATTTATATCAAGATTAACAAAAGGGAATTTAAATATTGTTTAAATGTTCCTACCTTCTATCAACGATCAATGTATGAGATGCTACCCGCGGGCACGGTCTGGCTCATATTATTGGTGAGGGGGGGGGGGGGGGTTTCGTCGGAAAGCTGTACATTGGATCGACACATGTTTTAAGTTGGGTGGAACTCCCATGGGATTGGCTCATATTATTGGAGATCCACATGACGACCGTCCATCACAACTTAATATTGATGGGTTATCTTGACATGTCACAATAAACGGCGTCATATTATTGAGCCCTTATTGGACATGAGATAAAAAACATGGGGATTGCTTTGGAAGCAATTGAGCTCTACCTTTTGAAAATTATGGTTGACTGATATTATTCGGGACTATAGTTTGTCAATTGGACTCCATGTTCCCACTAAGAAAACCAATTTCCCGTTTTCACTAGAGGGTAGTGAAATCGTTAAAATAGTGGGAGTGAAATTAATAAAATAAATTTTTCCATATTTTATGTTTTAGTAAATTAATTAAGCAATCATCGATTATTGTCTGTTTCATCTCAGTATATCATTATGATGAATATTCGTAATCCACATGTTTCAATTATCGAACAAAACAAACTTTCTGGCGCAAACTATACAAAATGGTTCCATAAGTTAAGATTGTCCTGAGTTCGGAAAAGATTTTCTAAGTGTTAGAAAAGGCTCCTCCGAAAAACAGCCCCGGCTGATGTAACTTCGGAAAGGTTGGCCGAACTAGAGAAATGGTAGGACCATGATCTCAAGGCCAAATGTTACATGCAAAGATGGACAAGTCTAAATAAGTTTGCCATCACTGCAAGAAACCCGGTTACTGGAAGCACAACTGCAAAGAATGTATATCGAGTAGTTACGAACTACAAAGGATATATTTTATAAATATTTCACTTAATATTATTTCTTGGGTATTGGATACCAGATGTAGATCTCACATTTGCAATGAGTTGCAGATGATGACAAAAAGTCGTAAGCTTAGGATGGTGAGACCCAGTTAAGGCTCGGGAATGGTTCCAGAGTTGAATCCAAAAGCTATGGGAAACATTTGTTTAATTTTGAAAAAATAATTTTAAGCTATATTTTGAGAGAGATGTTTTTATTTGTACCAAGATTTCATTAAAACATTATTTCTTTTTCTATTCTTGATAGAGAAGATATTTCTTGAAAATTTGTGAATGGGATATGCAATATTTATAAGAATGAATGTTTGATTTGAAATGGACAATTTAAAAACGATCTATATAACTTAAAATTAAAAGACGTTCCAGTTGATTATGTTGATAAACCGGTAACAACAAACAAAAAGAAAATCGATAGTCAAAACCCGGCAAACCTTTGGCATGCTAGGCTAGGTCATATTTCCTCAAGGAGTATGAACAAGCTAGTGGGAGAGGGCATGTTTAATATGTCTGATATTAACTCTCTACCTACTTGTGAGTCCTGCCTAAAAGGAAAAATGACTAAATCTCCTTTCAAAGGGAAGCCTGAGCGTAGTCAAAATCTGTTGGATTTGATCCATAACGATATTTGCGGACCATTTAGTATCGGTACTAAATTTGGTCACACCTACTTCATTACCTTTACTGATGATTATTCTAGGTATGGGTATTTATATTTAATGAAATAAATCTGAATCATTTGAAAAGTTCAAAGAATTCAAGGCTAAAGTAGAAAACAAACAAGGTAGAAGTATTATAGTACTTCGATCGGATCGAGGTGGAGAATACTTAAGTACCGAGTTTTTGAGCTATCTAAAAGAGAATGAGATTCTCTCTCAGTGGACTCCTCCTATGACACCTCAGCTGAATGGTGTCTCGGAGCGTAGCAATCAAACTTTGTTGGACATGGTTCGATCTATGATGAGCTTCACTGAGCTCCCTCCTTCGTTTTGGGGGCTATGCACTTGAAACGGCGGTGTTGTTGTTGAACAATGTTCACACCAAAGCACTGAATAAAACTCCATACGAGTTATGGAATGGCAAATCTCCTAAGTATTCGTACTTGAGGATTTGGGGATGTCCTGCTTACGTGAAGCAGACAGTGGGAGATAAGTTGGATACTCGATCCACCTTATGTTATTTTGTAGGATATCCGAAGAATTCAATCGGATATTATTTCTATCATCCTACTGAAACAAAAGTGTTTGTTTCGAGGAATGCCACCTTCATGGAGAAGGAGTTCTGATTAGATAAGAAAGGCAAGATGATGGAACTCGAAGAAATTCGAGAAGAACCCGAGATACAAAATAACGATCCCACACCTCAAGAACCTTCAGTGAACACGCCTACACCTAGGAGATCCGAGAGAACTTCTAGACCTCTTATTCGATATGGTCTTCTTCTTGAAGGGGATCAAAGTGAACCCGACATTGGATGTGATCCAAGAAACTTCAAGGAAGCAATTTCTGATGCGGATTCGTATTTATGGCTTGAAGCTATGCAGTCGGAAATAGACTCGATGCATACAAACCAAGTTTGGTCTTTAGTAGATCCTCCCGATGGAATTGTTCAAATAGGGTGTAAATGGATCTACAAGAGAAAACTTGGGCCTGATGGTAAGGTACTAACCTACAAGGCACGATTGGTAGCAAAAGGTTATACTCAAAGACAAGGAGTTGACTATGATGAAACCTTTTCACCAGTCGCAATGTTCAAGTTCATAAGAATCCTTATTGCCATAGCAGCACGGTATGACTATGAGATATGGCAAATGGATGTGAAAACTGCATTTCTTAATGGAAACATTAAGGAAGAAATCTATATGATGCAGCCCGAGGGATTCACATCCATGGAAAGCGAGCATAAGGTATGCAAGCTTCAGAGATCAATTTATGGTCTCAAACAAGCATCAAGAAGTTGGAACCAAAAATTTGATGAAACAATAAAGGACTTTGGTTTCATCAAAAACCAAGAGAAACCGTGCGTGTACAAGAAAGTAGTTAAGGATGCGGTGACGTTCTTAGTGCTTTATGTTGATGACATCCTACTCATTGGAAATGACGTAGGGATGTTGCAGTCAACAAAGATATGATTATCAGGTAGATTCTCGATGAAGGATTTGGGTGAGGCCTCATATATTCTAGGGATACAGATCTATAGAGATAGATCTAAGAGAATGATAGGACTCACTCAAGCAACCTACATCGATACCATATTGAAAAGGTTTTCTATGGATGAGTCCAAGAGAGGACATTTACCTATGTGTCATGGAGTTTCTCTATCCAAGTCTATGTGTCCCAAGACTGACGAAGAGATATAGAAAATGACACACATACCATATGCGTCAGCCATAGGTAGTATTATGTATGGGATGATATCTACCAGACCGGATGTGGCCTTTGCTCTGAGTGTCACGAGCAGATATTAGGCCAACCCCGGTCAAATGCATTGGAAAACCGTGAAGGATATTCTTAAGTACTTAAGAAGGACTAAGAATATATTCATGGTTTATGGAGAAAGAGAATTGAAATTGGAAGGCTATACCGACTCTAGCTTTCAAAGCGACGTGGATGACTCGAAGTCAACCTCTGGATTTGTATTCATGCTCAATGGCGGTACTGTCTCTTGGAAGAGTTCCAAGCAGGACACCACAGCGGATTCCACCACTGAGACAGAATACATTGCAGCATCAGCTGCTGCTAAAGAGGCCGTTTGGATGAGGAATTTTGTCCAAGAGTTGGGCGTAATTCCTGAAGCTGTTGGTCCAGTTCCGGTGTACTGCGACAACACTGGTGCCGTTGCTCAGGCAAAGGAACCAAGGTCTCATCAAAGATCCAAACACGTATTGAGAAAATACCACATCATCCGGGAGATTGTGGAAAGAGGAGACATCACTGTCGAGAGAGTGGCCTCTACAGACAATATCGCTGATCCACTTCCTAAGCCCTTGTCAGGACCATTGTTTGACAAACATCGCGAAGCAATGGGATTACGTAGTATGACTAGTTGGCTTTAGGGCAAGTGGGAGATTGAAAGAGTGGGTGCCCGGTTAGCCAACTTGTGGCTAAGGGCTTTTATGACTCTATGTATAAACAATCTTTGTTTAATATAATTTACATTCATTAATGGCATTTTCTTTGTCTTTCTTCATATTGTTATATTGTGATAGACTATTGTTGTTTTGATAAAGACCTTGAATATACTATAGTGTAAGTAAGATGAGATAGTGAATAAAGAGAGATCACTATTATGAAACACATCTTATAGTCACTGTATATTCTAAACAGTTCCTAGTCAATTGAGCCGTCCGCTAATAAGGATAAGGATCGCTCGAGATTGAGACTAGCATTTGTGATGCAAAGTACCACGTTTCATTGGTAATGGACATGGAGATGTTCAAAGCATGCAAATGGATATTCATATGATGAATGATCGAACTACCCTATTCAGACTTTCCAAGTGGTTATTATTATTTGAGTGGATAAGTCCGCGGTTTTGGTTGTACACCATTAGTCCTTACTACTTGAAATATCATTGAGACTCTATATGCTAGTACTGTACTTTGACTCGTTTACCGACTCTATTGGTGTCATCAGGTGTCGGGATTGGGTACAGTTACGACACATATAGGAGTCGATGCTTTGTTGTCAAGGATTCACCACATACTTGCGAGTGTGGATATCCTATGCGATCTGAGGAGATATTAGTATGACGAATCTCTGGCCAGAGTACATGATGTGTTTTAGGTTACTCGGTTTTCCTAGTAGCACATGCGATGTCACTATTTGATCTTCAAGATGCATTGCATAGTTATCGAATCTCGAACGACTCTCGATGCACCAATGGTTGTTGATTCGATCGGGATATATGGATGAAGGAACCGTACTATATGCTAACCAAAATCTACTGGTTCTTGCAGGCACTATCAGTGATACCTAGGGAATCATGGGGCGATGTTGCTATACGCTCTTACCATGATTCGATGGGTAAGTCGGAAATTGTTGTTCCGAGTCACAAGGAGTTGTGAACCCACGGCTAGCTGTATCCCTGAACCATTGAGGGTCACACAAGTAATTGATTACTAAACCCCGTTGAGATAGTTAAATTTAAAGAGTTAAATTTAATGAAAGAGAAGTTGGACTTCTTAACTAAAGGGAGTGGAATTTTCTAAAATGACATAGGGATGGACATTTTTGGAAATCACTGAATTCGGATTCAGAAAAATTATCTTGACTTTAAAAGGTGCAGAAATGGTTTCTGTGCACATTGGTAAAATCGGTTTATCAATCGGAGTCATGATGAATTTTATATTAATATCTATAATAACGGGCTTGGCTTGTTGGGCTTAAGTTATGGATTATGGGCCCTAAGGAGTTAGAGTCCTAATATAATTATAACTTAATTTAGTCTAAAAATTATCTATAAATATAGGTGTAGTGTTCGAAAATTGGAGGCATTCCATCCTTGAGATTTTCGAATTACACAAAATATTTTCAAGGGGATTTTTCAAAAATCCTCTACTCCCTTTTGAGAAAAATTCGGTCTGTGATTTTTCTGAAAATCACTTTCTGAATTAACAGATCAAATCTGTTTATTCTCTACGATAAACATCTGATTGATTTCTAGTGCAATCAATCAGAGGGTTTTAGTTTTCTATTCGTGGACTTAATTCCGAAGGTTGATCGTGATAGTCATCGGTTCCCGGGATTTACAAGAAGAGTAGATTAAATTATGTTGGAGTCCATAATCAAGCCTTTGCTTGAAGAGGTAAAATATTTAACTGTGTTTATTATTTTACTTGCAATAATTTTAATCGTTAGAATTTGATACCCACGATATGGAATCGTTCCATATCAAAAAATAAAATTTTTAAACTTTCGCTGCTTCGGGTATCACATCCGTGTGATCAGAGAACGCGTGTTCCAACAGTTCACCCAATATAGGCTACGTCCACGGAGCTGCTGCAATATTTATAACCGAAGAAATATTACAAGTGTACACAACACTATATCTCTCACCCGATCCAACACTCGAGTATTGCCGAGAAAAAATATTTCTCTAACTCACACAAGAGAACACTCAAGAAAACCCAAAAAACTCTTTTTCTTAACTCTCTTTCTCGCTCTGGGATATCTGAAATGAGGGACGAAGACATCTATTTATAGGCTTTCCAAAAAGTGTGAACATGGAAATTGCTATCGACCTTCTCCATTCAATTTTCAAATCTGACAACTCCTGTAGGCCTCAACATTTGAAAAATCCATGTGAAATGAATTTGGTTGGTGGGTTGGTCAAATATGGCAGCTGCATGTGTCTAACATTTCTCCCACTTGAAGACTTGATCTCAATCATGGCTTCACACAATCAATGCAGCAGCTCATGCCTCCTCTCTTATACTTGCAGTCCAACTGAAGTCGAACACAACTTCAGTTTGTCAGTGGTCACCACCTTCGTGAACATATCAGCAGGATTTCTGCTTCCAGGAATCTTCTCAAGCTTCAAGACTCCATTCACCCTATCTCTAAGGATCCCGATTCCAAGGATTTGTTTTGCAGCACCCAAATCCTTCATAGCAAATTCTATCTTTAGTTTATCAATCTTCTCCAGACAAACTCCTTTTATCAACATATTATCTACATATACCAGTAGCATGATATAAGAACCATCAAGCTTCACATAACACCAGTGAACAGCGTGATACCTCGGGAAACCATCATTATTCATTACACCATCAAACTTCTTGTACCACTGTCTTGGAGCTTGTTTGAGACCGTACAAGCTTTTCTGAAGTTTGCACATCATTTTCTCTTTCTCTCGTACTTCAAATCTCTGTGATTGATTCATATCTTCATCTAGCTCACCATGAAGAAACACAGTATTTACATCTAACTGCTCCAGATGCAAATCTTCTTTTTCCATCAATCCAAGTACAGTCCTGATAGTAGTTAACTTTACCACCAGAGAAAAAATATCAGTGTAATCAATTACTTCTTTTTCACCTTTTACAACAAGGATTTCTTTGTACTGCTTGCTACCATCGTGTTCTAACTGGTACTCCCACTTGTTATGTAAAACCTTTTTACCTTCAGGAAGTTCTAACAACTCCCACATGTGATTGTATGACAGTGAATCCATCACATCTTTCATGGCTAACTCCTACTGTTTAAAGGTCTCATAAACAATAGTGCCATAATACCGTGAGCCTCCAAGGGATGTCACAGGAGATGGCCCCCACACGTCAGTATGAACCAGCTCCAACTTTGCTGCTTTCGGTTCTCTATCGCCTTTTGAAAAGCTCACCCTTTTCTGCTTTCCAAGAACACAACTTTCACACAGTTTGTGTTCGACAGTTTTTAACTCCGGTAGCTTCCCTTTTGATATCAGCATCTTCATTCCTTTCTCACTCATATGTACAAGTCTACAATGCCATAGACTTGAGTTAGCTCCACCATCCACAGATGCTAACATGTCTCTGCAACTAGAAGTCATGTACAGGGTTCTAGTTTTCGTTCCTCGAGCAATAATCATGGCTCCTTTGCTTACTTTCCAAGAGCCATCACCAAAGGTCACTTTATGGCCTTCGTCATCGAGCTGTCCCACTAAGATCAGATTTTGGGTCAACT
This sequence comes from Henckelia pumila, assembly GCF_033568475.1. Lineage (NCBI taxonomy): Eukaryota > Viridiplantae > Streptophyta > Magnoliopsida > Lamiales > Gesneriaceae > Henckelia > Henckelia pumila. The sequence goes on along the minus strand of NC_133123.1, from coordinate 16,402,151 downwards.
TTGGTACATGCCTCACTTTGTTGAGCTTCCAAATGGATCCGTTTGACATTTTCAAACTGATATTACCCATACCAGCTATTTCCAACGGTTTTCCATCAGCCAAGAAAACTTTTCCGTAATTACCAGCAATGTAATTACTAAACACCTCACGATCACCGGTGGTATGAAATGAAGCTCCCGAATCCATAACCCATGAATCAACCGGGCTTTCCATGGATAGTACTAAGGCATCATGTACATCCTCAGTAACAACATTTGCATTATTCTTGGATGATCTGCAGTCCTTTTTCATGTGACCAATTTCACCACAGCTCCAGCATTTCAATTTCTTTTTGAAGGTATTTTTGTCTTTTCCAGTTCTTGATTTGGACCTGTCATGCCATCGGTTAGAACCTTTTTCACTGCTCCTGCCCCTAATCCTGTTTTCGAGATTTAGGGCAGATCTCGATGATGTTGCTTCTCCCGAATCCCTCCTGCAAACTTCTTCGCCAAGAATTCGATCTCGGACATCATTGAATTGTAACTTTCCTTTTCCAGCAGAATTGCTAACAACTGCCTGCATCGGCTCCTAAGCATTTGGTAAAGACGCCAAAAGAATAAGTGCTCGAATGTCATCATCAAATTTAATTTCAACCGATGTTAGCTGGGAAACAATCGTGTTGAATTCATTGATGTGTGCCGTCACCGAAGCACCTTCCTCCATTCTTCAAGTTGAATAACTTTTTCATGAGGAACACTTTATTATTTATTGATGGCTTCTCGTACATGTCCGACAAAATGGACATCATCTCCTCCGTGGTTTTTGCCTCCGCCACGTTGTGTGCCACGTTCTTTGTTAGGGTCAATCGTATTACCCCTAACACTTGTCGGTCAAGAAGCTCCCACTCATCATCCTCCATCTTTTCTGGCTTCACCCCGGATAGAGGTTGATGTAGCTTCTTGCTATATAGATAATCTTTAATCTGTAACCGCCAGAACATGAAATCTGTACCGTCGAACTTATTGATTCCTGGTCCCGATCCATCATTTCCGGCCATCGCTTCTACCGCCTTAATAAAATTTCAAAAAATCTTTTCTGATGTGGAAGATCAGACAAAGCTGCAACCACAGAGCATACTCATAATTTTAAGAAATTTTTCACCAAGGCTCCCGAACACCGTAACTGCTTTGATACCAGTTGTTATGGATTATGTCGGATTGATCATGACGATAATATCTTGCGGAATAAAATAATCAATAAGGACACCAAAGATTTACGTGGTTCACCCAATATAGGCTACGTCCACGGAGCTGCTGCAATATTTATAACCGGAGAAATATTAGAAGTATACAAAACACTATATCTCTCACCCGATCCCAACACCCGAGTATTACCGAGAAAAAATATTTCTCTAACTCACACAAAAGAACACTCAAGAAAACCCAAGAAACTCTTTTTTTTTAACTCTTTTTCTCGCTCTGGGATATCTGAAATGAGGGACGAAGACATCTATTTATAGGCTTTCCAAAAAGTATGAACATAGAAATTGCTATCGGCCTTCTCCATTCAATTTTCAAATCTGACAACTCTTGTAGGCCTCAACATTTGACAAATCCATGTGAAATGAATTTGGTTGGTGGGTTGGTCAAATATGGCAGCTGCATGTGTCTAACAGTTAAGACTTTGGTGGTTTGAGGGGCGGCTGGTTCTTTTTTAGTTCTAGCACCCAGCTCAAACTCATATGCTTCACGTAGTTCAATCTTATTCAGAGCAAACTCTTTGTTGTTGTAGCTCTTTCTCAATGCATTCAACTCAATGATGCTGCTGCTAATCTTTCATCAAACTCGTTCATAGTTTCTCGTGGCTTCATTTTAATGCTAACAAACTTTTGATAGCCACAGTGAGTTTGTTTTCTTTGGTCTGATCGTTGTCTTTACAAAGTTGAGTGAATTTTTCCCAAATCTCCTTGGCAGTAGTACATGTATTGATCTTGATAAACATGTTTTTGTCCAGAGTTTTGTACAATATATCCTTGCCACATTAACAAGATTGGCCTTCCTTTTGTCTTTGGCCATCCATTTTGATCTGGACTTTTCTATCATTTGAGGAGCACCTTCAGTTATGGCCACTACAGTGTTGGATTTCGATATCTTCATTGGTTAATTAGTGATGATGTACCACAAATCATCATCATGTGCAGACATGTGTGCCTGCATACGAATTTTCCAATGATCATATTCCTCTTTGAAAACATAGGAATCTTGTTAAAAGATGTCATAGCTATCAAGAGAAATTCAAATTAAGCAAAAACCAGATCTAATACCACTTGTTAGGATCAAAATATATGGAGAGGGAAGGGGGAATGAATACACACTTTAAAATATTTTCAAAAACTTGTCTTACAACTGAGCCGAGTTACCAGATCGATTGTCAAAAATTTTTCTTAACGAAATTTACTTGTGAGAACTGATCTGGTCAGACAAATTTTTTTCTCACACACTAAATTGAACTGGAAAGCTAGACAAACAAAAAGTAAGAGTAAGAACATGTGAGATTTTTTTTATAGAAGTTCGAAGTCAAAAACTTCTACGTCTCCTTTTCTTCTGTTTTCAGAAGAATTTCTATTAGAAGAGTTTGATTTATACAATATTTTGCACATACCCAATCCTATGAACCCTTGATTGGAACTCCTAGCAAAACTATCTCAAAATCAGAACACTTTTTAATAGAGTTACACAAAACAATACAATTTCTCTTCGAAGCTTGATTGAGTATCAAAACTTGCTCACCGATGTTGATCTGGTATAACAATGAGTGTGTGATAGCAGCTCGAAGTACTACTTGATCTGGTTCTTTCTTGAATAAGGATTATGAAAGGTTTGAGAACAATTTTACGCTTGATGCTATAAAAGTTCAGTAATATGTAACTGCATACATCTTTTAGTATTTATAGTGAAGAATGTCCAAAGTTTAAAAATATAGCCAGTGGGAATATGTTCCAAGAATACTAAAAAATTTACCAGAATACATCACGTGTCTTTTTCATCTTTCCAAAATAGTACAGACCATACTGGGCGATTGGAATGTAGCTAAATATGAGAATAACGTCTTTATTCTCTTTGAATTTTTCTGCAACAACCTAGATCAATCTTAAATGAACATATTAACGAAGTTCGGAGATAATAGTTGATCTATCTGAATTGTTTGTGAACTGTTTGGTGGCCTAGAATTGGTCTGGTAGTGAAGATCGATCTCGAAAGACCAAACTAGTTCCCATATAGCCAAAACTTGGTCCAATAATAATACTAATCTGATAAGAGATTTTTTTAAATCATTTTAATCTTATTTAGATCAAATAAATAAGTCTGATTGTGATACTGCAGATTGAATGTTTTCTTGGTTAATTTTGTTCAACGTATCATCTGGTCTGGTTGAACTTGTTCGAGTAAAATACTTTTATGTCATCACCAAAATTAAGATTTTGCTTTATCAGTTTAAACACCAAATCCAAATTGATCCAACATCTATATTATTTCATAAATCAATAGTCGTAAAATAAGTAATCTACACATAAGATATGAAATTAAGATAATCAATATTTAATTAATTAATGTATCTCACTTATTAACAAATATAAAACAAACTATATTGCTTCAAGAAATATATACATGCGATAGAAAATAAGACAAATTCATGGTACGGAGAATGACATAATTGCTCGAGATTAATCAACAAAACAACGAAAAATCCAAACTGTAATAATGCATAAGCTTCAATATCAATATTGTGTAGAAGCTTGCATGAGTTATTAATAATGTCTTATTTTAAATTATTAATGTAGATATAGAATAACGATGACCATAAATGATTACATTGAAAGGGTAACATTATTGTTCGAAAATGTTGCAAATATTTTTATTGGCCGTAATGTTGAAGATTATATTGATCCAATCATTAAGACATAAATACAATTTTTTCTTTCAAATTAAAGAGAATATATGATTACAAATTATTAATAAAATCTACTTTATCTATAGAAAGACAACGCTTCAATGTACTACAAGCTTTTATATATAGGCACCAAATAAAAAAGAATATACATTTATTTTCAAATAGATAAGATGGTTGAAATAAAAGACGAAATGTTAGCATTTGTAATCGAAGGCATTTAAAATTCAAGTAAAAATTTTATCAACGAAATCATTGCAACAGTAAATTTCGAACAACAAGAATTTAAAAATAAAGAAGACGTCCAAAAAAGGTATTGATCATTAATAATATTGATTTACAAGTAATAGAAGACAGTAACACAAGAATTCATATTGAACACAATAAAATTATTTCTACTCTGATTTTCTTTTTGATAAAAAAAAAATTATTTCTACTCTTGCAAAGAAAGATTTTCAACATAAAAAAAAAAAAAAAAAAAGAAGAAAAGAGAGAGATAGTTCAACAAAAGAATCAAAGAATAAAGATATGAAAATGAAAATAATTGATGGATACAAGACCACAAGAATTACTATTCACAAAAGAATGAAAAGTCCAAAATATAAATAAAGAAAAAATTTAACGAAATAATTTAATTTAAAGTTTAGAATGAATTATATATATTATTTTTTCCCTCATAAATCAATAGTGGTAAAATAAGTTTTCAACAATGTGTTATATATTTTTTTCTCAAATTTTATTTTATTATATATCATAACATCAAATTCTATATTTTTCACTATGTCTAATTTATACAAAGTTATAATCTTTATTACAAATATGGTTTTCAACAACTATAGATTCAATTAATTTTGTAAAACATAAAAAATTTTGAACAAAGATTTTTTGTACTCATTTTATAATACAAGTTGTATAGATTATATTACATTGAATTTTACTGCTGACCAGAATACCATATAAAAATCATTAATTAGCTCAACATTAATCTCTTTTCATCTCAACTTATTTATTTAACAACGCGTTTTGTTTCATTTTTTTGATTTAATTAGTCACACAATTTTTTATGCGTCCTAATTTGTTTCTTACGTTAATTTGAGTGTTAAAATGGAAGAAAATTTAGCATGTGATGCTCACGTGCAAAAATTACACGTTTTTTGCCTATAAAAATCGATCTTCATTGAGAAACCCTAATTGTCATATTCCATCACATCTTTCTCAGCGGCGTCGACGTTACCTCTTGCCAACGCTCTTCTACTCTATGTAAGTTTTCTTTGTTTTTATTTATTTCCAATTTCATTTCCAATTTCTATGATCATGAAAGTTCTTCTTTGAGATGTACTTTCTGAATTCCAATTTAATTTGTTATGTAGTTTGGAAGAATTTTAAACAAGATATCTTAAGGAAATTAATGATTAGTAAATGAGAAACAAATAAGTTAATATTTTAATTCCCCACAAATGCAACTAAAATTTTGAATGATCAATGTTTCGTTTTTGAATGATTCTAAAAAGATTTTTGAATGATTTTTTTTTCTAAGCAATGGTAAGATCCGTTTCAGTCCCATGTGTTTTTTCCCTTTCTCAATTTGATCTCAAATGTTTAATGACGTTCTTGATTGAGTCCTAAACGTTTCAAAAATTTTATGAGTTGATCCTTCTATCGTTTTAATGGTTAAAACTAATGGGGAAAAGACCTAGTTCAATCCTTAATATTTGGTCTATTTCTCGGCTTGATCCTAAATGTTTCTATGTTCTCGATTTAGTCCTAAAAATTTACAAATTTTGACCGATTTGGGGACATGATTAATACATATCATGTCTACCGTTAACTCTAACCATTAAATTGACGAAATGACCAATTTGTAAATGTTTAGACTAAGCTGACCGAAACATTTGAGACCAAATTAAGAAAGGTGCCAAAAATTTGGCACTGAGCCGGGTCTTTAATTTCCCTGCATCTTTAATCAAATAGTTGGCACCCGCGCAAACCGATATAACGTATATAATCAACATGGCTCATAAACAAATTGATCTCCTCAAGCATAATTCATACAACTCAAAACTCACTCTTAATTTTAGGTCATGAGAAACAATCCTTTATAGATAATGGATCATGAGATATATAATATGTTGGGTCATCACTTGAACCTCCGGGACAAAGTGCTACATGACGAAAGCCACTTCTAAATTCTCGGTGCTGGTGGATCGAAGATCAGGTCAGGACGAGGACGAGGACTGAAGGATGGATGATTGTGAGACCCCTATCCCACATGAGAAAAATAAAAGCTTTAAAATGAGTAAATGGACTCCAATGGACTTCTATAGCAAATTGGATTAATCATTTTTGTAAAGCAAGCACGAATTGTTATAGGGGTCCATTGTGCAGTCGCGTAGGCGCGGACCTAAGCCCGGGGCATGACAGAATGATATTAGAGACGGTCACTGACAGGAACCCTGAAAAATAAGTGCTATGCAAGACAAATTAAAGTGCTACGTGCATGGGAGCCACATCTTGAACCTGCGGAACAAAGTACTACATGACAGAAGCCACCTCTTGAACCTGTAGGAGCCACCTCTAGATTCCTCGTGCTGGTGGATAGAAGATCAGGTCACGACAAGGACGTCGCGTTCTGAAGGAGGGTGATTGTGAGACCCCTGTCCCACATGAGAAAAATGAAATGTTTAAAATGAGTTTAAAATGAGCTACAATGGAATTCTATAGCAACTTGAGTTAATCATTTTCGTAAAGCAAGGATGAATACGAAGTTGTTGCTATAGGGGCCCATTGTAAAGTCGCGCAAGCGCGGGCCTGAACCCCGGACGTGAAAGAATGAAAGATTTAAGATGAGTTTATAATGAGCTACAATAGACTTCTATAACAACTTAGATTAATCATTTTCATAAAACGAGGACAAATGCGAAGTGGTTGCTATAGGGGTTCTTTGTGCAGTCGCGCACGCACAGGCCTGGATACGGGACGTGAAAAATAGTAATTGAATTTGATGAGACTAAATTATGTTTTCCCCAAACTTTGATTTAATTTTCTTGTTTTTTATTTTTGTTTTTGTTTTTTTACAAAACTCTTATTTTACAACTTAAATACAGAAATTTATGAAACAAAATAAATTAGAAACAAAGTCACTATTAAAAATATATTTCTACAACAATTTTGATATATGTTTAATATATCAAACCTTTAAATTATTTAAAGGACCAAAACTAATATTCTAATTTAAATAAGAGAACATCCAACAACTAATAAAATCCAGTTACCTGCAAATTTAATTCAGCTCGGTGCCAATAATGGTCAAATGGGCAGCTAGGGTATTATTTTGGGTAATTGCAAACGTTCCTCTGAAATATCGAGATTGTTAGAAACCCCTTTAGAAAAAAAAATGATCTATTAGCTTCTCGTGTTTTTTAATCTTGATCACATATATCCCCATGTTTTCAAATTTTGAACGCACAACCTCTTGTCCGTACTTGTTTTCAGGGGTATTTCTGCTCAAAATTTGAAAACATAAAGGATTAATAGTCATAGAGCATTTTCAGTAATCTCATGAATTCACAAGACTAAATATGCAATTATCCTTCTTCCTTTTATTTTTTTATTTTTGGCTCTTATCTGGAATCAAATCCAGACGTCTTCTCTGTTGGGATAGTTTATAAATGTATTATATATTTGGTAGCTCAAGTTTTCCATTGGTGCTTTTTTATAAATAAATCAGTTGCGTCTTTGCATCATGATATTATATTCATGCACAAAATATCATAATTATGATTCATGATTTTATTAATTACATGTGCATAACTTTGACGGCACGAGAGTTTATTGATTATATATTTTCCAACATCTCCTCCCCAAATTGATCTTCCTTCTCTATATATCTCCCGTACAGATTATTGCCAGTACGTACGTAGTTGGTGTATTTATTAATCCAGCCGATCATGGAAAGTACTGCTATTATATGCTACAAAAGAAGACGTATAAATAGGTCAACACGCCGAAATATCCCGGAGTGCATGTTATTCGAGGTGCTGATAAGGTTGCCGGTGAAGGTTTTGTTCAAACTAAAAGTTGTTTCGAAACAATGGTTTTCTATGATTTCCGACCCTTGTTTTGCTCGCATGTACGTTTCCCGAGCATCACTGTCGCCTCATGATTCGCAACACTGGACCCTTATCCATAGCCGTGTGGATCATATGGCTACCATGGATCACTTTCTTGTGAAAAAGGTGAGGCTGCATGAATGCTCCATCGCCACTGATTGCCTCCAGAATCGACTAATTTTGCCTCGTGCAGCTCAGGGATCCGACCATACGATCTATAGAATCAACGGGGTCAGCGATGGGCTAGTGCTTTATAGTCCTCCCGACGATGTTGGTTGCCTTGCCCCTCGAGGTCGAATTTTTGGTGGTTATATATGCAATCTTATCACAGGGAAGTGCATCACCCTTCCTCCATACAAACATTTCTTTGGGAACGTTATCGTTGGTTTTGTGACTCGAGTCCAAGATAACGTCCTAGTGAGCTACAGAGTTGTGCTCACCGATTCGCGTACCATGGACGGAATCTGTAGATTCGTGGTTTTCTTGTCTGAATCAAGTAAATGGGTCGAGTTCGATATGCACTATGAGGAAGATATTTACATTTATGGGTGGAAGAAGCCCGTTGTTTTCAACAAAATCCTCCACCGCATGATCAGCCAGCACAGGCTGATGGCGTATGATCCTTATAGCCTAAAACTCGACTCCTTCCGCATGATTTCGCTGCCGGATGTGGAAGACGAAGGGGATAAAATCGCGGAAAGTTTGTTAGATGAGAATCAAGGGAAACTGAGATTTTTTGTGGTGACATTGAAGGGATCCAGGAGTTTCATCATTTGGGCATTGAACGACTATGATCGGGGGGAGTGGTGTTTGCAACATAGAGTCGGGTTGGGAAACATCCGATCCACGGATGGCGGCCGCCTGAGTTTGTTTACGGTGCCTTTGTCTTTTCATCCATCTCATCCGGAGACTGTGTACATGATCGATGACGACTTCATTTTCTGCTACAACATCAACACCAAAGCATCGAAAATTCTGGATGCTTCCAACAAGAATTATCGATGTCGCTTCCCAAGATGTTACTTGTACTCGTTTCTGATTCCGACATGGCCGACATCTATCAACTCTCCATCCTTCCAGATCGCCGCCGCCGGAGATTGATTAAAGCTTTGCTTCATTAGTTTTTGGATTATACATTAATTTGAACTATATATAATTGGTATGGATGTATCTCTAAATCTGAACTTGATTCTTTGTGGTTTGTGTCGACTATGACCCATTTATTATAAGGTGGATGATAATGTTTCAAATGTATTTATTGACTTTTAATGTTTATGGTTTGGTTATTCGTTTGTAAATCTTTCTATTATATGGATATAATTATTTCATTAATTACGTCTTGATGCTTCTAATTATATATCTTAAATTAGTATTATAAGTAAAATCTTTTTGTAAATTGATATTTACGGTTTTACTTAAATTGAAATTCCGTGGAAAATAAATGTTATTTGTTTGAGAAAACTATGTATCATTGGAATATTGGTGACATATATAGATGGACGGGGGAATTAGGGGCATGAAGTATTTATTTTGTATCAGAATGTAGATGGTCACTAGCTACTTAATACTTTTCACACGCGCGTGTGCATTGGATGAACTCGAGATATTTACATGTAAACAACACATCAAGTAAACCCGTGGAAAATTCTCTTTTATTGTTCTTTTCAATAAAACAACTTGTGATAAATTTATTTAAAGTTGGAGATTTATCAATAAATACAGTATATTATTTTTTCATCGAAGTACTTCACATATAATTTGTTCATCGATCTTTAGATGCACAATGCAGAAATAGGATGAAATTTTCCAATTCCTAGAAACAATCACACGGAAAGATGAAAGATAGCGAAGCGAATGCAATTATGAATGAATAACGTAAGATATAAAATATGCATGCACGCCGATAAAACAACAATGGGTGATGCTACATGTACACGGAGAGTTAATGTTAAGTTACACGTTATACTTGACATTACATAAATATCCTTGATGCATTTTGGAAAGAATTATTTCAAATAAAATAGAGGGATAATTTTGTAATTTCATGTGGAATGTGTAACCCAACATGTAACCTTTTATGTACATATGTACATGTAGCATTTCCCAACAACATAAACAACAATGAAAAGAATACAAATCACAAACGAGTAAAACAAGATATTACATTAACGTGGAAAGAAATCAGCAAAGATCAATGAAAAACTAGACAATATCCAAATTAAAGAAATTGTGTAGATCAGGAATTCACAGGTACTGCATGTTTCTCGAATTGTCAATCCATCTTGCATATATATATATATATATATATATATATAAAAGAAACCTAGAAATGGCAACAACAGTAGCTAGCAGCAACATTGGATCGAAGGCTTCTTCGTGCAGCTGTTGTCACTACTGATTAAAATCAAGATGAAACCTAGTATTTTTCTGAAAATATATATATCGCTACGTGTACACGAAGGTGGATCGTTGGTGAGGAACATGATTATCAACTACGTACGTACAGAAAGAGTTAAGTATACAATATTATAAAGAACTTCATGACAGTATAACTATTCTTAAGTTGGACGAATTAATAATGCGAAGAGCATCGTTTAAGTATAGCAAGAGCGTGAAAAATTTATTGGTGTTTTTTTATTTATATATCACAACTCCTGGATGTTGACGTAAACGGATTTTAGCCAAGCTACCATTTGGAAGAAGTACTCGATCGGCTGTTCCTGCACCTGACGATTAACGAACATAGGATAATGGACAATAAGCCTGAATCCGTTCGCCTCTGCCCATTGAAACTTATGGGAGAAGCTGCATGTATCGACTTTGTTGAAAGCTTGTTAGACCAACATCAAGGGCATTTGAGATTTTTTTTGTAGTGGAATTGAATGGAAGTCCAAGTGAGTTGTCGGGTACGTGTGGGTATTGAATGTGATGTAGCTAAAAATCACTTGTACTCGAGACGTTGTTTCCGCAAAGTCCGGAGTATGAATAAGTCCTTGTACGTTCCCTTGGGAGATCTTCAGTGGGTTGTTCCTACGTCACAAAACAAAGTCAGAGGAGCCGGGAGGGTTCCCGGCGAAGGCGCTCCGACGCTCAAGTCAACGATTACTCAAGGAATAATAATCGAGAGTAGAGCGATATAGTGCTTAAGAAAGTGTGTACCTTAATAATGAGGTGACTTGAACTATTTATAGATATTCGGAGAGTTTTCACGGGCTTGAGCCTTTTATGGGCTTTTGTAGAATTCAGAGTCTGCTTGATTTAAATATATATAATATTTAAATAAGCTTGGGTCTCAAAAATATTTGGAGTTGACCTTCATGATTGGGCTCAGGCCCAGTTGAATTTTCAGGTGTAACCTATCATAGGCTTCCCACACTCGGGCATGTCGCATGTGTGGAGAAGTCCGAGAGTAGAATTTTTACCGGAGTATTGCCAGAAAATTAGTTGCCGAGAACGAATATTGTTTGCCACTGCGAAAATTACGGGGATCGACCTGGTAGAATAATAATAATCACCATGTAATTGGATAGAATTAAAATCCTACTAGAATATTAATTGTAGAATCTCAGTAGAACTCTATCAGCTACGACTATTATAAATTCAACACCGCAGTATAGTTTTCATCACAATTTACTAACTTAGTTTGAATTTTCTGAGTTGTGATTGCAGTATTTGCGTGCCAATACTTAATAGCAAAGGTCAAATAATCTCATGACAGGTAAAGACCAATTCTCTCCCCATGTGCCTTTAATTTTATTAATACATACACATTGTTCTCTCTCTTCTATCCCTCTCTCAACGTAAAAAAGATGAATATACTGTGTATGTATATGTTGTGTGGATCCTTTCTATCCAATCCTCCACCATCTCCTTGGACCATCGGTCGGCCGATGGCGGCGACGGAGGCTAGGAGAGCAGCAGGCGGCGGCGTGCGACTCCAGAGAAGCAACAGGCGTCGGCGATGCAGATCCAGAGGGAGGGAGGCGGCGGCCTGGCTAGACTTGGAACAAGGAGGAGAGGCGGCGATGCAGTGCGAAGAAGGCGGAGGTGCGGCGCTCTCAGACCTGTGATGGAGGCACGGGGGCGCTCTCAGACCTGTGATGGATGCGCAGCGGCGGCGACGCGGCAGGGCGGCGATGCTGCGGCGGCGGCGACTGGGCGGCGATCTAGCGGCGGCGGCGGCAAGGGCGCGACGATGAACTCTTTGGGCCGTGAGAGGGATGGATAGATACACATATACACACATATGCATATACAATATATCGTGTCTTTATTACTAATTTGCAATTATTATGTGTTTATACTTTTGATAATAATTATTCTATTGTTGTTTAAAATTATGAGAATTTGATTTTCCTACACTGAACTCTCTTATCAAATATTAAAAATATTATCATTTGATTAATTATATCGCAATGTGTAAGAGAATGAAGTATATATATATTTTTAAAATATATATATTTTTGCAGGACGTTCGTTTCGGGGCAAGGTATTATCCTTATTGAGGGAGAATCGGAGTAAAAATTTATCTGCTCGTACGAAGTATAGTGACAATAGTGACTTTGAAGAGCACGTTCCTCCTTTAAGTGACTTATATGCCCCTTTGTCGCACAATCCGGAGAGTCCGACTCCCTTAAAAATTGTTAGTGAACCTGATTATTGGGAAAGTAGTAGATCCGAAGGTTCGTCGGATGGGAATGGATGAATGTGTATTGGGTAATTCGGATATTCTAAACCCGTGTGAGAAACTTGATTTATTGTCAAGAAATATTATGAAGATCCTACCAAAGAGGATTCTTGTCAGAACCCGCCCGCGGGTTATTTCACCGTTTACTTGGAATATTTTAATTATGGGTTTTCGCTCCCTCCCAATGTCATTCTGATAGAAATCGTGTGTAGGCTTGGTGTGAGTTTTAGTCAGTTGACCCCAGGGGCTATCCTTGTATTTTCATGTTTTCTTCGTAGAATGAATGAAATTCAATTGATTCCGACTGCGGAGCTATTTTTCTCGCTCTTCGTGGTGCGTCGTTCCATGCCCGACTCTTATATTTATTTTCAACCTCGTGTGGACTGTAAATTTTTATCCCGTTTTTCGTCTCCAAAGAGTGCGTGGAGATCGGAATTTTTTACGTTTGGGATTATAGTGGGGGGGTTCCCACGAGTTGGAGTCCGGGGCCTAGAAAAATCATACTTGGTAAAACTCACCGCACTTTGCAGCTTGACTGTCGATCCTTAGGTCTTTTTGACGAAATAGTCGATCCTAGGAGTTTGGTTCCTACTGGTAATTCTTTGTCCATGTTGAATTTTGATAACTGTATTTTGCGTCTTCTTGGGATTCTTCTACTTGTGTTAATTTAAAATTTATTAAATTTATTTATTGATCATTCTCTCTTTTCTCTTTGTGTTTGTTTGTAGGTGACAAAATAAGTTTGGCGGAGGTTCGCGCTTGCATAGAGAAAAATGAGAAGACTTCGTAAAAAATGTCGAGAAAAGAGTCACCAATGGATCGAGGTAATCATAATTCCCAAGGGATTTCAAGGAGGAGGAATTCTCCCGGGCCATCCGACCGTGTCAATCGTTCTGGTCCTCCATCTAGAAATACTGACGCTCGGGACCGAAGGAATGGTGGTAGAAGAAATGATGCTGATCGTGATACCCGTATTAGGGAGAATGATAATGGTAGAATAAATCCAAAAAGAAGACGCGATGATGAATGAACAGCTCCTCCCGACACCCGTGAGGGTCGCCACTTGTTCTTGGAGGGTGTGAATCATATGAATAATGCTGGCTCTTTTTGGGATTTGAAGGATCCAGAGATTGGTTGGAGAACCGGAGCTAATCTCATTGGAGATCACGACAGGTTGCATCTACTGCCTCAGCCTACCGAAGTATTAACTCGGTCTCTTACCTCGTCTGCCTTCCAGGTATATTATTATATGTTTGTTACTTGTTATGATTTTTATGTAGTAAATAATACTCTTTATCTATGGGTGTTTACAGATTTTATCGCTTGCTCACACTTTTCAATTTCGAGAAGAGAGGTCTCGAAATTCCGGGAAAAAATTTGATGACGAGCTGACGTCCTTAAGGGGTGAGTGCCAAAGACTTGGCGAGGAAAACACTAAGGCTCAAGATGATTTTCTCAAGTCGCAAAAGGAACTTGAAGAAAAATCCAAAAAATACGATGTCTTGTGCAAGGAGATGGAGCAACTTAAGGGGAAATATTCCCATGAACCGGAGACCGGAGAGGACTTTCTCAACTCGACAGTAGGCAAGAGTCTTTTGCGAATTACCGGAGAAAAAGCGATTGAAGGCTATCGAGCATCCACAGCTTTTAGAAATGAAGTGATTCAGCGGGCGATTGTTATTCATGATGAAGTTGTAGTGGATTGTCGCAAAGAACTGCGGAAAACACAATTAGTTCCGGAGAAAATTATTATGAAGATTTACCCTAAAATTCCGGAGCCTAGGACTGTATCTGAAAGAGTTGAAGATGACTTAGACCCAGCCTTAGGAAATTTATTGGGAGGTCTGGGTGATGAGGAGATGATCGAAGCTTTGCTTTCGAATTTTTAGCTTATACAATCAATAATAACGGTGTGTGTCGAAGCTACATGGAGACTACTCTTTGGAGCCGTGGAGCAGTTTAGCTTTATTATTTCTTGGCACTTTTGGGCAAAAATTTTTTTGTAACAAAGTCATAGACTTTGTCTGTTCTTTTTGAGTAAGTAAGTAGTTGGTGGAGGAGCAAAGGAAAAACAATAATTCCTATATATATATATATATATATATATATATATATATATATATATATATATATATATATATTCAATTTTGTCGATTATTATATCTCTTTTGCATTTTGAATTTGCTATTGCATACTTGTTTGATGAATAAAATATTATCGCTTTAATATTGGAGTACTTGGGAGGGGATCAGTCTCCCAAGATTTTGTCTCATGGGAAGTCCTAAACCCACTTAGTACGTGGTGAGGTATCCCGGGACTTGTAATATTATTATTTCGTCTTGACCTCTTACAGCGTCATAATTTCAAATGTCCCATGGGGCTGGCCAAGCCTCTTATTGTTGGGATTTTTTTTTTTATGATTGTTAGGGTCTATGACGTTTACATCGTAAGTAAGCGTTAGTATAGGAGATGAGAGGAGAGGAGATATGATAAGTTTTCGACAAAGTGATCTGCTTGAATAACAAAATAATCATATTAGTTGAAAACTACATAACAAAATTGTAGTATCAAAACATAAAGAAAATATGCTAGTAACAAAAAAGGTAGATTTAGCCTATTATTAGCGAGAGTTTCAGTTTATGCATAAAAATTCTTCAGGTTGGCCACGTTCCAAGGTCTGGGAAGTATTCTTCCATCTAAATGTTGGAGGCGATATGTTCCCATCTTCACAATCTCAATTACTTTGTACGGGCCTTCCCATTTTTGGTCTAATTTACCCACAGACTTCAAGATGTCGGATTTTCTCAAGACCAGGTCTCCTACTTGGAAAGATCTTGGTTTGAATCTGTCATTGTATGCTTTACTCATACAAGCTCGATATCTCTCGGCTCGTGTCGAAACTTCATCTCTCAGTTCATCCACCAAGTCCAATGAAATTCGGAGGGCTTGGTGATTCCCAGATGAAGTGTACTGTTTCACTCGCCATGATTGCTCTCCAATTTCGGCAGGAGCCACAGCTTCCGCTCCATAGGCCAGGTTGAAAGGAGATTCTCCAGTTGAAGAGCGTGGAGTAGTTCGATATGCCCATAGAACACTTGGCAACTCATCCACCCATTTTCCTTTGGCATTGCCTAGGAGTGTTTTGAGGTGCTGTAGAATGGTCCGGTTGGTGACCTCGGTTTGCCCATTTGCTTGAGGATTCCCTACAGAAGTGAAGAACTGCTTGATAAAGAGTCTTTTGCACCAGTCTTTTATCTTCGCTCCAGAGAATTGAGTTCCATTGTCTGAAACCAAGGTTTGAGGAATGCCAAATCTGCATATTATATTCTTCCATAAGAAATTGATTACATCTCTCTCGGATATTTTGGCCAATGGTTCAGTTTCGACCCATTTGGTGAAATAATCCACAGCTACTATCAGAAATTTTCTGTGTCCGGTATCAGGAGGAAAAGGACCTACCAAATCCATTCCCCATTGAGCAAAAGGTAGAGGACTTTCCAGGGGCTGTAAGATTGTAGCCGGCTGGTGATGAAAGTTAGCATGCTCTTGACATGCGTGACAATGTTTTGCTAACTCAATAGCGTCTTGCTTCATCGTTGGCCAAAAGTACCCTTGGAGCAATGCTTTCCCCGCGAGAGCTCTACCAGCTAAGTGATTTCCACATATTCCTTCATGAATTTCATGGAGCACGTAGTTTCCCTTAGCTGGCGTTAGACACTTTAGGTAAGGTGAAGAGAAACCTCTTTTGTACAGTTCTCCGTCAATGATCGTGAACCGAGCAGCTCTCACTCTAAGTTTTCGAGCTTCGACTTGGTTAGCAGGTAGTTTCTCCTGCTTCAAATAGTCGATTATTTCATCTTTTCAACTAGGTTCTTCGCTGTCAGCACAGAAGATTGTAACATCACTTCCATCATTTTTTTCCTTGCCATAATTTAGGAATGTAATTTCCCTATTATCAATATTGGCCAAGGAGCTTGCTAACTTGGAAAGGCGGTCTGCTGACTCATTTTCCCCTCTAGGTATCTGATTTATATCATAGCTGTCTAAACGTGAGAGAAGCTCATTCACTTGAGTGAGGTATTCAAGCATTTTATCTTCCTTCGCTTCATAATTTCCATTAACCTGACTGACGATAAGTTGGGAGTCACTGTGTATCGTCAGTCTTTTTTCTCCGACCGACAGGGCCAATTTAATTCCCATGATGAAAGCTTCATATTCTGCCTCATTATTTGTTGCAGAGAATAGAAATTTGATGGCATATTGAAATTTATCTCCCTGTGGGCTATCAACAACTATACCTGCACCGCTTCCTGTAGAGGTTGATGACCCGTCGACATAAACCATCCATGTCTGGGTGGAGCTTTCTTCTTGAGTTACTGTCATCTCTACTAGAAAATTAGCCAGAATTTGTGTTTTAATCGCTGGACGCGGGCGATATTCAATTCCATATTGGCTCAGTTCAACAGCCCACTTAACCATTCTTCCTGATGCTTCAGGACTCGAGATAATTTGTTTGAGAGGATGATTGGTGAGTACAATTATTGGATGAGATTGAAAGTAAGGACGTAGTTTTCTCGCTGCAGTTACCAAAGCCAGTGCCAGTTTCTCGATCTTCGTATATCTTAATTCTGCTCCGTGTAAAGTTCGACTGATATAATAAACTGGTTTGTTCTCACGTCCTACTTCAGAGACCAATACTGCACTTACCGCCTCCGCAGATATTGCCAGATAAATCAACAGGGTGTCACCTTCGTTTGGTTTTACCAACAACGGCAGAGAGGTCAGATGTACTTTCAACTCGTCAAATGCTCGCTGATACTCTTCTGTCCATTGAAAACCTTTCCCATTCTCAACATTTTGAAAAATGGTAAACTCTTGTCTGCAGATCTTGAGATAAATCGGTTGAGGGCGGCCAAACGTCCTGTCAACTCTTGGATGCCTTTTACACTCTTCGGAGGATTCATGTTTAAAATTGCTTTGATTTTTTCAGGGTTGGCCTCTATTCCTCGTTCTGACACCATATAATCGAGAAATTTGCCTCCTCGTACACCAAAAGTGCATTTATCCGGATTAAGTTTCATCCTATATTTTCTGAGTATACTGAAGCATTCCTCAAGATCTTCCAAGTGATTAGATGCTTGAATACTTTTGACGAGCATGTCATCTATATAAACTTCCATGTTACGCCCGATCAAGTGTTCGAACATGGTATTTACCAGACGTTGATAGATAGCTCCAGCATTTTTCAACCCAAACGGCATTACATCATAACAATAAATTCCTCGATCAGTGACGAAACTTGCTTTTTCCTGGTCTTCTGGCGCTAGGCCGATCTGATTGTATCCTTGATATGCATCAAGAAAAGTGAGCAGCTCGCATCCTGCTGTTGAATCGACTAACAAGTCAATTCGAGGGAGTGGAAACGGATCTTTGGGCCAAGCTTTGTTGAAATCAGTGAAATCTATACACAAACGCCACTTTCCTCCCGGCTTCGGTACTAAAACCACATTTGCAAGCCATTCCGGGTATGAAACTGGCCTGATGTACTTTGCCGCTAAGAGTTTCTCCACTACAGCGGCTATATGCCGATTTTTTTCTGGACCAAATGCTCTTTTCTTTTGTTTCACCGGTCTCATTTTCGGATCAACACAGAGGTGATGAAACGCATATTCATGAGGTATTCCTGGCAGATGCTCATCACCCCAAGCAAACACGTCCAAATTGCGACCAAGAAAATTTTTCAACTTCTCTTCCAATTCAGGAGGTAATTCGGTCCCTATTTTCAGTGTCTTCTTGGGATTACTCGGTACGATTTCTACATGCTTTAGATTTTCGGTTGCTATTATTCTTTCTTTGCTCTCGGCTTCCTTATCCACCAAGTGTATTCCGTTTTCACGTAAAATTTTATCAGGTTTCGGTGCTCTTTCCTCACTAGAAACTTGTCTTTTACGATTTCCTGATGAACCCCGTAGTGTCACCGCATGACACTCTCTGGCTAGACGATGGTCACCAATGGCTTTTCCTACTCCTTCTGGAGTCGGAAACTTCAGCTTCATATGATATGTCGATCCGATGGCTTGGAATATATTGAGACTTGGTCGTCCCAATATCACATTGTATGCAGATGAAGCCTTTACTAAAAGGAATTTCACCATCTTAGTAGACCTTTTGGGGTAAGAACCCAAAGAAAGAGGAAGCGTTACTTCTCCCAAAGCTTCAACTATTTCTCCGAAAAATTCAACTAGTGGAGTGTTGACTGGAGCTAACTATGCATTACTAATACCCAACTTCACGAATGCATCATGAAAAATTATGTCGGCTGAACTTCCTGAATCCACTAGAATTTTCTTTACCCAAAAATTGGAGATTGTGGCTGAGATAATTAAAGCATCATTATGGGTGCCCCGAGGGTTCTCCAGATCTTTGTCACTGAATGATAATCCCTCTTGGATGGTTCCAGTTTCATATATCGACAAGGATGTGGGGCTAGATAAATTGTTGGTTCCTTTTGCTGCCCGCAGAAGAGCTTTTCTTGCATTGTTCGAGTCGCCACAAGCAGGCCCCCCAGTGATTACGGCGATTACCCCTCCCGAGGGCAAATTTTCATCAGCTCGTTCATGTTGTTTTCCAGTTTCATCATGTCGCTTTTGATAGTCACGTTTTGGTTGTTCGTCCCGACGCCTGTCATCTCGCTTCTCACCGCGGGACTTGTCCACAAAATTTCCCAAATGCCCGCGTTTTATGAGTTTTTCAATTTCTGCTCGCAAACTGAAGCAATCTTCTGTAGTATGACCTTTATCTTTATGAAAATGGAAGTACTTGTTCGAATGCTGGCGCTTTGGGTTATTTTGCATTGGGCGAGGGGGACGCAACAACCCTTGTTTTTCAGCCACTACCAGTATATCGGTCAGACGTGCATTGAGGGGTGTATTTTGGAGGCGGGGGCTCTGTGATGTTCGCTTCTCGTCTCGCTTTCTAATATCTGATTTATTTTCTTCTCTCTTTCTTTTATTCAAGTAGTGTGGCTCTACAGATTCTTCAACCCGTATGTATTTCTCAGCTCTTTCCAATAATTCCTCTAAGTTTTTGGGCGGCCTTCCCGCTATTGATTCTTTGAACTTCCGATGGCGCAAGTTTTGTTGCATTATTCCAGCTAACAAATCATGATTCACGTGTAAGACTTCGTGCACCGCATGAGTAAATTGCCAAACATAGTCCCTAAAAAATTCTCCTTCTTTTTGAATGACTGTGAACAAATATGTTGCTGTTTTTGGGTATTTTTTGTTAATTGAAAATTGCTGGATGAAGCAGTCAGTAAGTTGCTCCAAATTGGCAATAGATCCAGAGGGTAACTTATTGAACCATGTGAGTGTTCTTCCTGATAATGTTGTTCGGAAAATTTTACAGTATGCAGCATCTGTGATATCATACAAATCCGCTTTCGCGTAGAATTTGTCAATATGGTCTTGGGGGTCACTCGTTCCATCGAACTCAGGTAAGCTGGGAATTTTGACTCTCTTTGGTAATGCTTCAGATAATATGTCATCAGTGAAGGGGCTTCGACGTGACGGCAAAATTGCGGACATATTCTCTCCAGTTACATGTGTGCGAGATCCATCCTTCCGAGCTGGATTAATGATCTTGTTTTCGCCAGAAATGTCATGAACTGTGTGAACACTTGCTTCACCGTCTTTCTGAGTAGTATTTTTCTTGGTCCCCCCTTGATCTTTATCATTCACTTTAGACTTACCTTTATTTGGGTCTCCGTTATTAGGGTCAAGAGATGACGAGCCTTCAGTCTGAGCCTTTTTCTTGCTGCTTTTGCGCTTGCGGGTTTCTAGGTACTGAGCAACTGCATCTTTTGCTGCGAGTGCTGCTGTGTTTTCCATTAGCGCAGTCAAGTCTTCACGGGTGAGAGTAATACTCGGCGGTGCGTTTCCATTGTTAATATTTCCTTGAGACATTTTTGAAGTAATATGTGTTCTCAATGACGTAGTGAATGGTTTTCCACAGACGGCGCCAAGCTGATGTAGCCAAAAATCACTTGTACTCGACACGTTGCTTCCGCAAAGTCCGGAGTATGAATAAGTTCTTGTACGTTCCCTTGGGAGATCTTCAATGGGTTGTTCCTACGTCACAAAACAAAGTCAGAGGAGCCAGAAGGATTCCCGGCGAAGGCGCTCCGACGCTCAAGTCAGCGATTACTCAAGGAATAATAATCGAGAGTAGAGCGATATAGTGCTTAAGAAAGTGTGTACCTTAATAATGAGGTGACTTGAGCTATTTATAGATATTCGGAGAGTTTTTTCACGGGCTTGAGTCTTTTATGGGCTTTTGTAGAATTCAGAGTCTGCTTGATTTAAATATATATAATATTTAAATAAGCTTGGGCCTCAAAAATATTTGGAGTGGACCTTCATGATTGGGCTCAGGCCCAGTTGAATTTTCAGGTGTAACCTATCAGAATTATATATTATATATGAATGCGGAAAATGGTGTCTGCAACACAGAGTCGACATCCGAATGGATGCATGGCTTGTTGAGATTCATTATTTCCTGCAGTACCGTTATCCTTTCATTCATGCGATCCAAACAAGGTAAAGGTCGTTCGTAGTGATAATTGTCCTGAATTCAAACTTGAAAATTTTTATGCGCAAAAGGACATAATTCATCAAACTAGCTGTGTCAATACTCCACAACCAAATGGAGTGGTAAAACGTAAACACAGACATTTGTTGAATATGGCACGTGCCTTGCTCATTCAAGCTGGTCTTCCAAATCAATTTTGGGATGATTCCATTCTTACTTCAGCGTACCTCATCAATCGAACACCCACTCCACTTCTCAAAGGGGAAACCCCATATGAAATGTTATTCGAAAAAATTTCAAGTTATTCACATTTACGTGTCTTTGGTTGATTGTGCTTTGTTTTTACTCATGCCCAAAATCGTACAAAGTTTGATCCACGAGCATCTCGATGCATTTTTCTTGGATAACCTTATGGACAAAAAGGGTATCGAGTATTTGACATTGCTCAAAACAAGACAATAGTTTCAAGAGATGTCATTTTCTTTGAAACTAATTTTCCTTTCCAAATGGATGCATCACAAAATGATTCCGCTGCACCAAAGTTTTGTTCTCAAGAAAATAACTCACATGACCTACGTATTAACATGGATCCCTTCTCTAAACCAAATTCATCTTCAAATGTCTCACCTTCTCCTAGCAGTCCCACAGAACAAACAAACACCATGACATCTTTGCATGAATCTGTTTTCACTATTCCTGATTCCTCATATCCAGAAGATTTTCAATCATCACCATCTCATAACCAAACCATCACACCACTTGAATCACCCATTGAACACATCCTACCAGCTCGACGTGGCACTCGTATTATCAAATCTCCTCACTATTTGCAGAATTTTCACCTTGAGATGACTCTCCCTTCAAGGACCGAACCACCATCATCCACGCATCTGGCCAAAACTTCAGGTATTCCACATCCTATCTCTCAATTTTTGTGTTATGATAACATTTCTTCTGCTCATAAAACATACACTACTGCACTCACGATCCTCAAAGAACCCACTAGCTTCTCACAGGCTGTTCAAAGCCCCAAATGGCGTGCAGCTATGCAAAATGAGATAATAGCTTTACAAGAAAATAAGACTTGGAGTTTGGTTCCATTACCATCTCATAAACGACCAATTGGCTGTAAATAGGTATATAAAATCAAATTCAAGGCTGATGGGATAGTGGAGCGATATAAGGCCCGCTTGGTGGCCAAAGGTTATAGTCAAGTTGAAGGAGTCGATTACAAGGAAACGTTTGCTCCAGTGGCCAAAATGGCCACCGTTAGCATGTTACTAAGTGTTGCATCTGTCCGTGGTTGGCATTTACATCAATTGGATGTTAATAATGTCTTTCTCCATGGTGAAATTGAAGAATAAGTTTACATGTCTTTGCCTCTGGGTTTCGGACGAAAGGGGGAGAACCGTGTTTGCAAACTTCACAAATCAATCTATGGATTAAAACAAGCCTCTAGACAATGGTTTATCAAGTTTTTCAATGCACTCAAGGCAGCAGGATTCCACCAATCTCTATCGGATTATTCTTTATTCGTCCGAAGTCGTCAAGGTAAATTCTTGGCATTGCTTGTATATGTTGATGATGTGATATTGGCTGAAAATGATTTACAGGATATAGAGAACACCAAAATTTTCTTGTCCAAGCAATTCAAACTCAAGGATTTCGGACAACTTAAATATTTCCTTGGCATTGATGTTGCAAGAACACGACATGGAACTAATCTGTCACAGAGAAAGTATGATTTGGAAATTTTGGAAGATACAGGTTTCTTGGGTGCCAAACCTTCACGTTTTCCTGCAGAGAAGAACATGTCCCTTACACAATCCGATGGAAGACTTTTGGATGATGCGGCAGCGTACAGAAGATTGGTAGGAAGATTGATCTACCTAACTATAACTAGACCGAACTTGACTTATGCAGTGCACATACTAAGTTAGTTTATGGAAAAACCTCGACAACCGCATTTGGATGCAGCCCATAAAGTGTTGAGATATATCAAGCAAACGCCTGGGCAAGGCATCTTGCTGCCATCCAAGGGTTCACTCAAATTGCAAGCATTTTGTGATGCTGATTGGGCTCGTTGCAAGGACACAAGGAGATCGATTACAGGTTACTGAATTTTACTTGGTCAAGCACTGGTCTCTTGGAAAACTAAGAAACAAACAACCATATCCCGTTCAAGTGCAGAAGCAAAGTATCGCTCTATGGCCAACACATGTTGTGAGATTACATGGTTGAATGTTTTAAAGGATCTGAAAGTAAATCACACACAGTCAGTGAATTTGTTCTGTGATAATCTGGTGGCTATGCATATAGCCTCAAATCCAATCTTTTATGAGCGAACTAAGCACATAGAAATAGATTGTCATTTGATACGCGAAAAGATTCAAGAAGGGATGATTCATACAACTCATATTCGAACCACAGATCAACCTGCAGATTTGTTCACCAAGCCATTAAGTTCTTCACAGTTTGAAGTCTTGCTTAGCAAGTTGGGTGTTAACAACATACACGCCAACTTGAAGGGGAGTGTTAAAGGAAATCTAGATTAGTGCATCAGTAATTCTTGTCTAATATTCTTAAATTGATTTTTTATTATTTGTTTCCTTATTTGTAAATATTTAGACTTGATTATAGGCAAGATCGTAGGACATTGATGTATTACCACCAATATAAGATTGTGTTGTCTGTTAATGAAAATTATGAATGAATTTATTATCCATTACGTTCTTCTTCCATTTGTTTCATATTTTATGCCAAAAATATTACTTATTATTAATATGAGTAGATTTAACACGTTTCACGGATGAGACCGTCTCATAGGAGTGTTACCCGTCTCAACATGAAGCTTAAGTTGTGAAACCCCTTTTTATATATATTTTAAATTTTATGGCTGCCGAACTTGCCCCGACGACCCGCAACCGAAATAGAATAACCCGTTTTGACATACCTTAAAACATGTTGCTAAAATCACGACTTAATAGTATATTATTTTTAATGGCGGGTTGAATCTTTCTTTTAACAAGGCGAACCCAAGTGACAATTACAAATATGTTTTATAATTTCAAATATTTGAATTGTGGCGTTATCACTAGTTATAACTTTGTTGTAAAATGACAAATGTTTTATTCTAGAGTAACACTTCTGTGAGACAGTCTCATCCATGAGACGGGTTAACCCTACCAATATTTATAATAATAAGTAATACTTTTGACATAAAATATAATATTTTTTAATGGATAACTCATATAAGAGATCCGTCTCAAAAAAATGTCCATTAAGACCGTCTCATAGAAGTTTGTGTCTTTATTCTATAATTAGTGTTAGAGTTAAGGTGGTATGTTCGATCCATTTGAATTGCAAAGTGTAATTATCGTGCGGATGATTATTTCACTAGAAGGAGAACGAATAGAATGCAGAGCTTGGACTAGAGTATTATAAAAGATATGAATTACACATTCATCATCGGGTATAAATTCTTGCGAAGCAATAAACGTTTGATTTTTGATAGTGGAAGAAGATTAATTTCATAATGACAAAAACTCATATGAGACGGTCTCAAGGGTCATTTTTATGAGACATATATCTTATATGGTTATCCATTAAAAAGTATTACAATTTATATCAAAAGTATTACTTATTATTATAAATATGGGTAGAGTTGACACATCTCAAGGATGAGACCGTCTCACAAAAATATTACTCTACGATAATATATTTCGTAATTTTATTTAGATTTAGATCTACTTTCAATTATCACAAAAGTTAAATTATGATTTGAAAATAGAACATACATGTCAACCAAATTCATACTTACAATTTTTAACTCAATATATTTTTGACTTAAAAATTAATATTTTTCACAAATTCCACACGTATGACACAATATTTTGTCATAAAATAACTAAATAAAATAAAATATTTTCTTTGTACGTAGAAAATAATATTTTAAATATAAAAGTAATATTTTCAAAGATAAAAGGTTTTTTTATATTTAATTTAAAAAAAATACAAAAATAATTTAAAATAGAACGTTTTGCAGTACTAACAGCGGACCCTACAATAAAAAATGCAGGGTCCACTATTGTGTAAAGCGGACTCCGCTCATGCTGGCAGCGAACGCTGCCAACATGTCACATGGGGACTTGCAAAGTCCCCATGTGACACCTTTTTTTTTTTTTTATTTGTTTTTTAATTAATTAATAATGTTTAATAAAATTATATTTAGTGGTATGATCATTTTTTTTTCAAAATTCTAAATTTCGAATTTGATAATCGGACTGAAAAATTATTAAAAGAAAAAATATATAATTTACGGTTAAAAAATTATATTGATTAAATAAATTTACGATTTAACTTAAATTTTGGTCAGTTGAGTTATATATTTATTTTAATCGTTTGAATTTGTGGAGATCCCTCGTTTACGTGGATAAATCTAGAGTAGTTAATTCAAATCTATTTAAACCAAACTGATGCAAAAATATTACAAAATTTCTCAATCCGAATTCAAGCCGAAACAAAATCATCTCGAAAATTAGAATTAAAATTTATGGTTAAAAAATTCAATTGATTAAATAATTTTTTTGTGATCAGTTATCAACATATTTTGATAAATTTATTTTAATATAAATTTTATTTTTTTGATAAATTTATTTTATATCATATTTTTATTATAAATTTTATTTTTTTATTAAAAATTGGTTAGCGGAGTTATTGACTTATTTTAATTCGTTTGGATCTCTGCAAGTTCTTATGAATAGACAAAGAGAATTAATTCGGATATATTCCGGTCAGTTCGAGTTCATAATTTTCGAGATGATTTTGTTTCGGCTTGAATTCGGATTGAAAAATTTTGTAATAGCATTTTTGCATCAGTTCGGTTTAAATAGATTTGAATTAACTACTCTATATTTATCCACATAACCGAGGGATCTCCACAAATCCAAACGATTAAAATAAATATATAACTTCACTGACCAAAATTTAAGTTAAATCGTAAATTTATTTAATCAATATAATTTTTTTAACCGTTTTTTATGTTTTGTTTTTTTAATAATTTTTCAGTCCGATTATCAAATTCAAAATTTAGAATTTAGGAAAAAAAATGATCATACTATTAAATTTAATTTTATAAAACATTATTAGTTATATAATTAATTAATTAAAAAAACAAAGGTGTCACATGGAAACGCCCATGTGACATGCTGGCAGCGCCAGCATGAACGATAAACAATAGCGGACCTTGCATTTTTTTATTGCAGGGTCCACTGTTAGCAAGGGCGTTTTGCAGTACTTTTGCAAAACGCCATATTTCAAATTATTTTTGTAATTTAATTTTTTTTTAAAATTAAATATAAAAATAACCCAAGATAAAAGCTGATATTTATCACGTGAGATTAGACCATGAGACAATCACAAAAAAATTTTACGTTAAAATTAATTAAAGAAAATGTAATAATTTTTTATGATAAATTTTCCTTAAATCAAGGGGACCGAATCCGAAGTTGAAAAATGTCTGGATATTAATGGTCATAGGTAGTGTTATATAGATTTCAAAAAAAAAGGTAGTGTTATATATGTTGTGAAAAAGTAAAAATTTACGGTAAAAAGTAAATATTCCAAAACTCAAAATATATCAAACTCTACACTTTATAATATTTTTCTCTCAACTTCAATTGTATTTTTCATCACAAATGAAGACCTATTTATAGATCCACATTTGAGATTAGTCCAAAAATTAAAACATCACATCATCACACACTAATTTTCCACATTTTACAACTCAATATTCAACATTCAATATTCAATATTTAACATAATAATAATATATTTTTCAACACTCCCCCTTGTGATGATGACCGTGATATGATGACTGTATTCATTACGTGTTTTATACTGCCTCGTTAAAAACCTTACTAGGAAAAACCCAGTGGGATAAAAACCATAGTAAGGGAAAATGTGCAGCCACGTAAACTCCCCCTCATGTTAACATGAGTGATTCTTTACATATTCCGTAGATTGCGCATCCCAATGTTGTATATATGCTTTCTGAATATCGTCGTGGGAAGAGCCTTTGTGAAGAGATCTGATGAGTTCTCACTTGATTGAATGTAACAGATATCAATATCTTTATTCTTCTCAAGCTCTTGAGTGTAGGCAAAGAATTTTGGGGGGATATGTTTGGTTCTGTCACTTTTGATGTATCCTTCTTTCATTTGAGCAATACATGCAGCATTATCTTCATATAGTGTCACAGGCTTCTTTTCTACTGTCAATCCACACGATATTTGAATATGTTTGGTCATTGACTTTAACCATACACATTCACGACTTGCTTCATGTAATGCAATAATCTCGGCGTGATTTGATGAAGTTGTTACGAGTGTTTGTTTCTGTGAACGCCAAGAAATTGCGGTGTCTCCACGAGTAAATACATATCCGGTTTGGGAACGTGCCTTATGTGGATCAGATAAGTATCCAGCATCAGCATAACCAATGATACTTTGATTGGTGTCTTTTGAGTACAAAAGTCCCAAATCTGTCGTTCCTCGTAGATAACGGAATATATGTTTAATTCCGTTCCAGTGCCTCTTTGTTGGATATGAACTGAATCTTGCCAATAAATTTACAGCAAAAGATATATCAGGTCTAGTGCAATTTGCAAGATACATAAGGGCACCAATGGCACTTAGATATGGTACTTCTGGACCAAGAATAACTTCATCATCTCCACATGGACGGAATGGATCCTTTTCTATGTTTAATGATCTTACAACCATTGGAGTACTTAATGGATTTGATTTATCCATATTAAAACGTTTAAGGATCTTTTCTGTATAATTTGCCTGGTGAACAAAAATTCCACATTCTTTTTGTTCGATTTGCAAACCCAGACAATACTTGGTTTTTCCAAGATCCTTCATTTCGAATTCTTCCTTCAAGTACATCATAACTTCTTGAATTTCTTTATTCATTCCAATGATGTTTAAATCATCAACATATACAGCAATAATTACACATCCGGATGTTGTTTTCTTGATGAAAACACAAGGGCATATTGGATCATTTACATATCCCTTTTTCATCAAGTGCTCACTTAGCCGATTATACCACATTCGGCCGGATTGCTTTAACCCATATAATGATCTTTGCAATTTTACAGAATAAAATTCTCTGGGTTTTGAACTTTGTGCTTCAGGCATCTTAAATCCTTCAGGGATTTTCATGTATATATCACTATCAAGTGATCCGTATAAGTAAGCTGTAACAACATCCATAAGACACATTTCCAAATTTTCAGACACTGCCAAACTAATCAAATATCGAAACATAATTGCATCCATAACAGGAGAATACGTTTCTTCATAATTAATTCCAGGCCTTTGAGAAAAACCTTGTGCAACAAGTCTAGCTTTATATCTGACTATTTCATTTTTCTCATTTCGCTTTCGAATAAAAACCCATTTGTATCCAACAGGTTTTACACCTTCAGGTGTGAGGACTATAGGTCCAAAAACATTACGTTTATTCAGCGAATCCAATTCAACCTGGATGGCATCTTTCCATTTGACCCAATCATGACGAGTTTTACATTCACCAAAAGATTTTGGTTCATGATCCTCATTTTCATTTACGATGTCACAAGCCACATTATAAGAAAATATCTCATCAATATCTTCTATGTCTTTTCGGTTCCATATTTTTCCAGTATTAATATAATTGATAGAGATTTCACGATTCTCGTCAGTTTGTGGTTCTGACAGAATATTTTCATCATCAGGTGATTCTTCTGGAACACCATTTTCTATTTTATGATCGTTGTGTTTCTCTATGCCTTTTCTTTTCCGAGGATTTTTATCCTTGGAACCGACTGGTCTTCCACGCTTCAAGCGTTTTATGACATCATGAGTGTCTTCAATTTGTTTCTTTGGAATTTCAATTCGAGCAGGGGCATTTACAGCATGTATATATGATTTTGTTACCCCTTTTGTGTCTGCAAATGCATCTGGCATTTGATTTGCAATTCTTTGCATGTGCATAATTTGCTGTACATCTTTCTCACATTGTTTGGTCCTTGGATCCAAATGTAACAATGATGGTACATACCATGTGATTTCTTTTTCGACGTGTTTCTTTTCTCCCCCTAACACTGGGAAGATTTCTTCATTAAAATGACAATCAGCAAAGCGTGCTGTAAACACATCGCCTGTCTGAGGCTCAAGATATCTAATGATTGATGGACTGTCATAACCGATATAAATACCAATTTTTCTTTGAGGACCCATTTTTGATCGTTGAGGTGGTGCAATAGGCACATACACCATACATCCAAAAATTCTCAGATGAGAGATATTTGGTTCTTTACCAAATGCAAGTTGCAATGGGGAGAATTTATGATATGCACTTGGTCTGATGCGAATTAATGCCGCAGCATGTAAAATTGCATGTCCCCATATAGAAATAGGGAGTTTTGTTTTCATAATCATTGGTCTAGCAATCAGTTGTAGACGTTTAATCAATGATTCAGCTAATCCATTTTGCGTATGAACATGAGCTACAGGATGTTCAACAGTGATTCCCATTGACATACAATAATCATTGAAAGTCTGGGATGTAAATTCTCCAGCATTATCAAGTCTTATTTTCTTGATTGTATAATCTGGAAATTGATTCCGCAATTTTATTATTTGAGCCATTAATCTTGCAAATGCCACATTTCGAGTTGACAATAAGCATACATGTGACCATCTGCTAGAAGCATCGATCAATACCATAAAATATCGAAATGGTCCACATGGTGGATGAATTGGCCCACAAATATCACCCTGAATGCGTTCAAGAAATATGGGTGATTCTGTTTGGATTTTAGCTGGTGATGGTCTTATAATAAGTTTTCCAAGAGAACATGCTTTACATTGAAACTTATTATTCTGAAAGATCTTCTGGTCTTTCAATGGATGACCATGCGTATTTTCAATAATTCTTCGCATCATTATTGAACCAGGATGTCCCAATCTATCATGCCAATTTGTTAATATTGAAGAACTATTAACCACCATATTTGATTTGATTGGCCTTATATGTGTATAATGCAATCCAGTAGGGAGCATTGATAATTTTTCAACCACATATTTCTTTCCTGATTTATATGTGGTAAGACACATATATTTCTGATTTCCATCAGTTATCGTCTCAGTATCATACCCATGAGAGTATATGTCATTAAAACTCAACAAATTTCTTTTCGATTGTGGTGAATATAAAGCATCATTTATCAGAAATTTTGTACCATTAGGTAACAAAAAATGTGCTTTTCCACAACCTTCAATCAAGTCTACAGGACCTGATATGGTATTCACCATTGTTTTTGTTGGTTTTATTTCCAAGAAATATCTTTCATCTCGCAGAATAGTGTGTGTTGTACCACTATCTGGTATGCAAATTTCCATGATATTATTTCCATGTTTGCTCATAGCATTTTCCATATCAAACTTCACAAAAAATGCAATAAAGAAAAATTAAGTACAATACAAATGCAAAATATAACATGCTTTATAATACAAGAATGCATTAAAAATACAAATTTGTTACAATATAGTCCCACCAATCTTTTAATCAATGTCTTCGAAATCATTCAAAAAATCTGCAGCATTGAAA
The DNA here is from genome assembly GCF_033568475.1 of Henckelia pumila. Lineage (NCBI taxonomy): Eukaryota > Viridiplantae > Streptophyta > Magnoliopsida > Lamiales > Gesneriaceae > Henckelia > Henckelia pumila. Next base: position 16,371,178 of record NC_133123.1, on the reverse strand, counting down.
CTAGTTGAGCCAATTAAATGGTCACTATTTTCAACAAAATTGGTCTCTTTTCCTTTCCCTTTTGTCGATTCTTTATAAAGCTTACATAGATGCTTAGGGGTTCGACAAATATGTGACCAATGTCCTGGAGTGCCACATCTATAACAAACACTCTCAGATCTTTTTGAGTGATTTTCATTTTCACTCGGGTTTTCATGCTGCCTTTTTGGTGGGTGGTTCGCGACGTTCTTTTGAGATGAGTTATTGAAGTAACTATCTCTATTATTTTCATATCCACGGCCGCGACCACGACCGCGATCATTTTTACGTCCACGCCCACGTCCTCGACCTCTTCCACGACCAAAATCTGGTCTATGCCTTTGATTTTGATTTTCATTTTTCATTACGACATTTGCTTCAGGAAATGCCGTTGATCCAGTGGGTCGGGATTGATGATTTCTTATTAACAATTCGTTGTTCTTTTCCGCCACAAGAAGACATGCAATGAGTTTGGAATATCTCGTAAAACCACGTACTCTATATTGTTGCTGTAGAGTTATATTTGATGCGTGAAAAGTGGAAAATGTTTTCTCAAGCATTTCCATCTCTGTGACTTCAAGTCCACAGAATCTTAATTGTGAGACTATTCGATACATTGCAGAATTATATTCACTGACTTTTTTAAAGTCTTGGATTCTCAACGAATTCCATTCATCACGGGCGGTCGGAAGTATCACTTCCCTTATATGCTCAAATCTTTCTTTCAACCCTTTCCATAAAATCATTGGGTCTTTTTCTGTGAGATACTCACATTTCAACCCTTCATCAAGATGTCGGCGTAAGAAAATCATTGCCTTTGCTTTATCTTGTGAGGTTGATATATTAATTTCTTTGATGGTATCACTTAGACCCAATGACTCAAGATGCATTTCTACATCGAGAGTCCATGGCATATAATTCTTTCCAGTGATATCGAGCGCAACGAATTCAATCTTTGCCAAATTTGACATGGTGGTACTAGAAAAATAACAATACATTTTATTAGTTAATTTCCATTAATATGACAATACAAAATAATGGATAAACGAAGATTACAAGTGCGTATACAAATAGAGAAAAAATAGGTGGTGGAAAATCGCTGGTGAGTACAAAACTCGTGAACATGATGATCATAGTCGTTATGAAAAATATCCTTAGAAAAGCCAAAAACTCCATCTTCTTTTTCGAAAAAAACCGAGGAGAATGTTTTGAGATGAAGAATGAATTTTGGTGTGATTGAAAATGAGTTTGAGTGAACATATTTATAGGCAAAAAAACTAGCCGTTTATGACCGTTTGTGACCGTTGAGGGTAAGAAAAAAATGATTATGTGTTGAATAAAAATTCGTGATAATCATGTGATGCGTATAATGATAATCATAATTAAATATACGCAATAAAATATATCATATCACGTTATTATAAGGTCAGTGTCCTAGACAACCTCTTATATAATAACATGAAATTATATATTGATATAGTTAGTATATATACATATATCATATCACGTTATTGTTTAAAAACCTTAGAGGCTTTTATACTTGTCGTATCCCTTACCGGGAGTGTGGGATGTCGTCTTAACATCCTCCCAGGATTTATAACAAGTTTTTAAAAACTAATTTTTTTTTTTCATAACATGATAATATATATTAAATATATACACAATAAACAATAAAATAATTATTCTTACTTGTTGAATATTTTTGACTTCTTCTTGTATTTTGGATCGTCGGAAAATATAGAGAACCTTCGAGCGATCGTGCTGATAACGTGTTGTGAAAAAGTAAAAATTTACGGTAAAAAGTAAATATTCCAAAACTCAAAATATATCAAACTCTACACTTTATAATATTTTTCTCTCAACTTCAATTGTATTTTTCATCACAAATGAAGACCTATTTATAGATCCACATTTGAGATTAGTCCAAAAATTAAAACATCATCATCTACATCATCACACACTAATTTTCCACATTTTACAACTCAATATTCAACATTCAATATTCAATATTCAACATAATAATAATATATTTTTCAACAATATATACATATATATAATTTATTATTATTATATTAGAAACGTCCCAATTCGGGACATGTGTATTGGTGGAAAGACTCGGGAACACGTGTCGAGTTCACGACAAATGTAAACGCCTCAAATTTAAAAAAGAAAAAAAAAACTGGAGAGATCATCTGAATCAAGCAAAGGGATTCGTGCAATTAATTTCAACTTACAGTTTCTTGGTTTTGTCTATCTACCCCATTTGGTACTGCCCGAATGGGATCCAACGATCCATGTTTTTTTGGATTTGATATGATCTTATTTAAAATGAGATCAAATCAAATCCAAAAAATTATGGATCATTAGATGCAGCACATGGGCAGTCACTGCCACATAGACAAAACCAAGTTTCTTATATAAAAATACCAAGATATAATTAACTTCGTGTTCAGTTATGATATCTCATCTTTACTATTTAATTAGTATTTCGCTGCGCAACGTGTACATTTCATTTTTTTAAAAAATATAATAAATAATAAATTATAAAATTAAAAAATAATAAAAATATAACGTTTTTTTAAACAAATATTCTATAAAATGAGTGTGTTGAATCCGACATTTTGGTGATAACAAAAAACAACTCATTGTATAGGAATGTGCTGTCAATCTTTTGTATTTTAGGAATCTACTACAACTCCTACCGCAACCGTCTAAACCCTTCAAGTTATCTACCGGAAGCTTGTCAACCGCCTTTGTCTCTCGACCGGTTGCAGTCACAAGCCTATCGACTGGTTATTCAAACCAGCAGAGGATAAATCTATCTATCGGTAGAATGCCAACTGCTTATCAAGATATCTCAAGACAAATACTTGAGACAAGACGTTCATTGCAAGATCTTTTATCAAAAGCAGAACCGGCGTATCAGAAGATCTGTTGACTCTTGCATCGAGACAACAGGTTGCACTAAAATGGCAAAAACGCAGAATGGCTACAGAAAAGCATTCGACCGTTTATACCAGTTTTGGACCCTGGAAGTTGTCTGCATTTAAAGAAGTGTACGAACTTCATGCAGAATCATCAATGCATTTATGAAGCATTAAATGTGCATTCATGCAGCATCAGAACGTTCAAAATAAAGACGTTGATGATTGACCTATATAAAGGGAAGATTGCTCAAGAAGTGACAAGAAGACAAGCAACACGAAAAATCTCAATCAACTCAATCACTCGAATACTATCAGAAGTCCTCATCTGATATACTGAAGCAATACTTGAGCACACTTACAAGATCATTCACTTGCTGCTCAAATAAACCCTCGCCTACAGTTTACATATCTGATCTTCAAGGATCATCCTAGGGTTTCCAAGCCTCTCGACCGCTCTGCAGTTTGAGAAGCTCAACCGGACTGTATTCATTATTGAAGAGACTTGAAGCTACTCTGAAAGCTTCCACCAGTCTGATAAGAACTGAGAATCTTATCTGTGTAAATCTAGGAGTTTCGGATTAGGCATTGGATAAGTCCTAAGTCTGAAGTGGGTGTATTGCAAGACGTTGTAATAACCAAAGTCTTCTAGTGAATTCCTTCCTAAGTGGAAGAAGGGGAGACGTAGAAGGATTAAGCCTTCGAACTTCCATAAATCGTGCCTTAGTCTTTACTGCATATTTATCTTATATATTGCTCATACATCGTGTTAAAACTTGCCTTTGCATCACTAAAACCTCTGAACTATTTTCGCACTATTTAAGTTGTTCAAACCGTTTTAGAAGTTGAGAAAACAGATTAAGTGAACTAAACTTCACTTGATCATTTTGAAAAGAAAGAAAATAAGTTTCAGAGTGTATTCACCCCCCCTCTACCCTCTGAACCGATCCCAACAAGTGGTATCAGAGCGGGTTCCTTTCTCAACTGCTGATCTAAAGTTTTAAAATCATGGCTTCTTTCAACAAAATTCCTATGTTTTCTAAAGAAGATTATGATGACTGGAAAATTCGCATGCAGGAACATCTTGCAGCACAGGACGATGACATGCTATATGTCATAACAGACGGTCCTATCAAAATCATGAAGGTCAACCCAGCTCTAACCGTTGGTGCAGGACAAATGATTGAGAAACCAAGAGCTGAGTGGACTACTGAGGACAAAAAGAAGGCCAATCTTGACAATGTGGCCCGGGACATTCTATACAAAACACTGAACAAGAACATGTTCAGCAAAATCAAGTCATGCTCCACAGCAAAGGAGATTTGGGAGAAGCTCACTCAGCTGTGTGAAGGAAATGACCAGACCAAGGAAAACAAGCTCACCATGGCCATTCAAAAATATGACAATGCCAAAATGAAGCCAGGGGAAACCATGGCTGAATTTTATGAACGGTTCAGTAGTATCATTTTTGATCTTATTGCTTTAGGAAAAACTTATACTAACCGTGAAATTGCTGTGAAGGTTATGAGAGCTTTGCCCAAAGAATGGGAGATCAAGACAGTGGCCATGAGGGAGTCAAAAGACTTAAGCAAGGTTGAACTGCATGATCTCTTTGCAGATCTCAAAGCCTACGAGTTCGAGCTCAACATGAGGACAGAAGATGAACCATCGACCTCTCAACCAACCAAGGCCTTAACCTCAACGGTGATGCGTCCACCGGTCGAGGAAGCTCCAAAGAGATCAGCTGAGCAAATCAGCAACGAAGTCATGACACTCTTTGTCAAGAAATTTGGTAGATTTATGCGTAAAAATAATTTTAAATTTAAAAATTATTATAAATCGGACCATACAGACGATGGTCCTACTTGTTTTAACTGTGGCAAGCCAGGCCACTTCATTGCAGATTGCACCAAGCCTAAGAGCAATGATCAGAAGCAATTCTTCGAAAGAAGAAGGGGCAAGGAGGACAAGAGGACGTTTAGAAAAGGAAGAGACCAAAGGGTTCTAGTAGCAGACGAAAGCAAAAGCAAGTGGGCTGAGTCTGACTCTGACAATCCCAATACCGGAAGCTCTTCAGATGACAGCGATGATGAAAAGGTGGAATGCCTTATGGCTGACATCGAAGAAGAAGCTGAGGAGGTATTTGACTTTGGTTCACCTGAATTTACTCACAGTGATCTAGTTACTGCTTTACACGAAATGGCTAATGAATACAAAGCATTATCCAAGGAATTCGAGGAGGTAAAGGCAGAAAGAGCTGACCTAAAAGATAAGTCAAGCGAATCAAGCTGCATGTAGCGAAAAGAGCTTGATGGTCTTAAGGTCAAGCTAAGTCTGCTGGCTACTGAGAATGACACCTTGAAAAGAGTGTTCCAAGCAACCTTGACTGAGAACAAAAAACTACTTGAAAAAATTAAGGCTTGGAATAAATCTTCTGTAACCATTGACAAGATTCAAGAAATCCAAAGACCGGCACATGACAAACCGGTCTAGGGTTTGGAACAAATGAACAGTCTATGGAATCTTGTATTCAGTCAAGCCTGGACAAAGGCAATCTTAACAAAATAATATTTGTCAAGTCCAGCACGATATATGAACATGATGAGTGCAGCTTTGACAAAAATCAGAAAGTATCTAACGAACGAAGCTCTAAGCATAGAGGGCTGGGATATGTGGATCCCCAGATCTCTAATCAAAGAGGAACTTGGATTAAACCAAAACCTAATGAAAGAAGAAAGGGAAACCAATCTAATTTTAAAAGGCCATGGAATGAGTCTAACTACTCTAAGAGAAGATGGTCAAAGGAGAAGCCTTACCAGTACTTTAATTACAGGCCAGTTCAAAAGAGGTACAGGCTAACTGATAAAGATCAAAAAGGCAAGCAGCACACAGCAACCTCACAAGCACACACATTTACTGCTTATCGACCGCACAGATTTCTGGACACACACACGGGAAAACCTGTAAGGGTGTTCCAGGTATGGGTCCCGAAAGGGCTAATCCGACCTGGACCCTACTAGATATGGGTACCAAAAGTTCTTCACTTTTTGCAGGTACTAAAAGTCCAAACGGGCGAGAAGACCACTTCTATCAAGGACACTACCTGGTACTTAGATAGTGGTTGCTCACGGCACATGACAGGAAATCCAGAACTTCTAACAGAAGTTGTGCTGTGCAAAGGACCAAAGATCAGCTTTGGAGACAACTCCAAAGGTAAAACCGTGGGTAAGGGTAAGATTATCCATGGTAACATCATTATTAAAGATGTGTTGCTTGTTGACAAACTGTGCTATAATTTGATAAGTATTAGTCAACTATGTGACAATGATCATTCGGTCGAGTTTCACAAACACACTTGCATCATCAAAAATGACAAAGGTGAGACTCTTATGACCGGTGTAAGAGACCTAAACACCTACAAGGTAAACTGGTCTTGCTCACATATTTCTTCACCTACTTGTCTTACTGCTCATCATGATAAACATTGGTTGTGGCATAAGCGGTTAAATCATCTAAATTTTAAGTCCATTTCTAACTTGAGGAAGCATGATTTGGTTTCTGGTCTGCCTGAAGGAGATTTTATAAAAGACAAAGTTTGTCCTGCTTGTCAACTAGGAAAGCAGGTGAGAGCAACCTTTAAAAATAAAGGGTGTATGTCTTCTTCCAAATGCTTAGATTTACTTCACATGGACCTATTTGGTCCTATACCAGTAAGAAGCATAGGGGGAATGAGATATGCTCTTGTTGTTATAGATGACTTTTCTCGATTTACTTGGGTCATCTTTCTCTCTTCAAAAGATCAAACTGCACCTCACCTGATTAAGCTTTTTAAACGCTTGCAAAATGAACAATCTACTGTGATAGATAGAATCAGGAGTGATAGAGGGACTGAATTTTTAAACACCACTCTTATGACTTATCTAGATTATCAGGGAATCAAGCATGAGTTGTCAGCTGCTAGATCCCCACAGCAAAATGGGGTGGCTGAAAGAAGGAACCGTACTTTAAAAGAAGCAGCCAGAACTATGATTGCTGATTCAAATGTTTCTCAAAGGCATTGGGCAGAAGCAGTTAACACAGCTTGCTATACTCAAAACAGATCTATGATTAATAAACGATTTAACAAAACTCCATATGAGATTTGGAATGGCACAAAACCTGATATTTCATACTTCAAAATTTTTGGGTGCAAATGCTTTATCCACAACAATGGCAAAAATCATTTGACAGCCTTCGATGCCAAAGCAGACGAAGGAACTTTTATTGGTTACTCAGCCGTTAGCAGAGCTTATCGAGTGTTAAATCAAAGATCACTAACGGTCGAGGAAACCATTCATATTGTTTTTGATGAATCTACTCTTTGTACAGAACAAACTCAAGGGAGCATAAATGATCTGAGTCATAGACTGGAAAACACAAATCTACAGGAAGAGAGTGACAGTGATCCATATCCTCCAAAGAAGGATGATCCAGTTTCCTCTACCGTGTGTGATCAAACAAGGCCAAAAGAGGATCCACCGGTTGATAACGATCCTCCTGCCAATGATGATCCAGTAAACGAGGACGTTCGTCAACCAATTGATGACAACCCTTTAGGAAATTATTTTAGGTGGAACAAAGATCATCCACCTGGGTTGGTCATAGGTGACCCTTCTGCTCCTCGAAAAACACGTGGTCAAATGATTAATGAATTCTTGCATGCAACTTTCATATCTCAGGTAGAGCCCAATAAGATAGATGAAGCTCTATCAGATGCCAGCTGGATTGAAGCTATGCAAGAAGAGTTGAATCAATTCACCCGCAACAATGTTTGGCATCTAGTTCCTCGACCGGAAAATCAAAATGTGATTGGAACTAGATGGGTGTTTCGTAACAAGCTCGATGAACATGGCACTGTTGTGCGTAACAAAGCTCGGCTTGTTGCACAAGGATTCAGACAAGAAGAAGGCATAGACTTTGAGGAATCCTTCGCGCCAGTTGCAAGACTAGAAGCAATCCGCATCTTTCTTGTCTATGCAGCTTTCAAGGACTTTAAAGTTTATCAAATGGATGTCAAGTCTGCATTCCTCAATGGTCTACTTCAAGAAGAGGTGTACGTTGAACAACCACCAGGTTTTGTCAATCCTACTCATCCTCAATATATCTATAAACTTGACAAAGCCCTCTATGGATTAAAATAAGCACCGCGTGCATGGTATGATACATTACTAAAATTTTTACTGGAACATGATTTCCAAATTGGAACGGTCGATAAGACCTTGTTTAAATTTGTAAAAGGTGATCATGTGTTACTAGTACAAATTTATGTTGATGACATTATATTTGGGTCAACTAACCCCAAGTTGTGCTCAAAGTTCTCTAAGATGCAGGAGAAATTTGAAATGAGCATGATGGGCGAGCTAAATTTCTTTCTTGGATTGCAAGTGAAGCAACTTGAAACTGTAATATTTATCAATCAATCCAAGTATGCCAAGGAATTGGTAAAGAAGTTTGGAATGGAACAGTGCTCAACTGTATCTACCCCCATGAGTGCACCAATCAAGCTTGATAAAGATGAAGGGGGAATCCTGGTCGAGGTAACAATGTATCGAGGCCTTATTGGCTCATTGCTTTATTTGACTGCCAGTCGACCGGATATCATGTATTCAGTTTGTTTATGTGCTAGATTTCAAGCAGCACCTAAGCAATCTCATTTCATTGCCGCCAAACGAATAATTAAATATATTAAAGGAACTACTAATGTGGGTCTTTGGTATCCCAAAGATTCAAATCTTAATCTTATTGGCTATTCAGATGCAGATTATGCAGGTTGTAGAATTGATCGCAAAAGTACAAGTGGCACATTTCAATTCCTTGGAGATAGACTAATTTCGTGGTCAAGTAAGAAGCAGACATCAATTGCTACCTCGACCGCCGAAGCAGAATACCTTGCTGCTGGCGGCTGTTGTGCTCAAATACTCTGGATTCAACAACAGCTTAATGATTATGGAATCCGGTCGAGTGAAGCTCCAATCTACTGTGACAATACAAGTGCCATAGCCATCACTCACAATCCAGTGATGCACTCTAGGACAAAGCACATTGATGTTAGGCATCACTTTATCCGAGATCATGTCTTAAAGAAGGAAATCAGGCTGGAATACATCTATACCGATCAGCAAGCAGCAGACATATTCACCAAGCCTTTACCGGACGCTAAGTTTTCATATTTTTGAAATATTCTTGGCTTAGTAGATCTAAGTTAGTATGCATGTTTTTAGGGGGAATGATTGCTAGTATGACTTTAATAGCTTAGCTGTTACATTGCCATAAATGTTGGCATATCATCCGCCTTTAGCTAGTCTCTGACAGGCTCCGTACTAGCAGCTTTGTGCTTTGAACCAAATGACATTGATTGGGCGCGGTGATTATACTCTTCAAAACTTTTTGAATTTCAAAAATACTTTTCATGATATCACCATATGGCCCATAGGTTCCTATATATACTTCTTTACACTCGTATATCAACCTTTCACCGTTGCTAAAGCTTTCATATTGCATTAAAAGTTCTATCGTATTACTATCAAGCTTTTGCTTACTCTCTGCTCGAGTTCTTATCTACAGCTATCATGTCGATCCAGAAGACTTGCCTTGCAATCAACTTTGATTCCGTTATTGAGGCAAACAATGCAGGAATCACTGAGGTCTTCACCATGCTTGAAGCCTCTGGACTGAAGAAGTTTTTGGGAAGCAGCGCCATCTGCGATCTGCCTGTCTTGAAGGAGTTCTTTGAAACCGCTCAAATCGAGCATGGGACTGTCAAATGCTTGATCCGGACAGAGTCCTACTCCTTCAATCAAAATTTCTTCGCCAGCACATTTGATCTGCCCTCCAGGGGTTTGACAAAATGCGCGGATCTTCCCGATGGTAACTGCTCATACTGGTTGAAGGAATTCTCAACCACTGATGCTCCGATCAAACTGCCGGCTCAGAAGACATCTCTTAAAGCTCCATTCAGGCTATTGACCAACATCGTGGCCAAGAATCTTCTTGCCAAGGCTGGATCGTACGACAAGGTGACGATGGAGAAATTCCAATACATGGCTTGTATCACCTCCAAAATCAACATCAACTGGTCAGACATATTGTTCACTACTTTATGTGAAATGATCAAGGGAAAAGGGCAATCCAAGGGATTTGCTCTGCAAATTTGCCACACCTTGAGCGTCCTTGGAGTAGACTTCTCCAAGACTGAGCCTCTGCATCCCACCAAATGGCTCAACAAGTCTACAATCTTCAAGTTTCTGAACAAGAAAGAGGTTGCGGTCGACACTCTGCCTTCAACCGCAAGTGTTGTTGCTGTCACTCAACCGCTTTCAACAGTCCCGGTAGCGGCCAAACCAGCCCATACCAAGAAATCTGCCAAGCGTCAACTTATCATAGAGTCTGACTCTGAAGAAGAATCATGTGAGAACGTTCCACTGATTCAAGCCTTCAGCAAGTCATCTCCTTCTGTCTCCAAAGCAGCTGTGCCATCCACGCCTGCAGGCGAGAAGAAGAGGCATCACAAGAAGTTAAAGTCCCTTTTTGGACTTGCTCCTACCGTTCCAACACCAATTCTGCCAACGGTCGAGACTACTACCACTACTGCTACTACTGCTCCACGTCCTACCAAGGGTGTGATAATCATGGAAGGTGCCTCATCAACTCCAAAGGTCACTCTCGCTGATCCCAAGGACAAAGGGAAAGGTGTGATGATCTACTCACCTAAGGCTTAACCAGCAGCTACTGTAGAGCTCAACTTGATCATCTCTCACGTTCTCCGCACTGTCAAGCGTCACCTACAGCGCTTTGACAGATGGCATCATTCCCGTACTCACCTGACGCTTGCTCAAATATTTCCTAAGTGGAAAGCTCTGAATGTTATTGAGCAGAAGATGCTTCTTTTTGCTGACACTGAAGACATCGTGGAGGCTCTGGGAAGAAGACAGCTCATCGACTTGAAGCTTCGAGGAAGCCTGATATCTCTGTTGATTACTGAGCGTGTCAAGAACTTCAAATCCAAGAGTCCTACCGCCACCGATGACTTTGTGATTTTGACTGGACTATAGAATAGTCTACGTCAAATCACTCAACTACTTCAGCACTTCCAAGCTCTTAACAACGTAAAGACGACAGCTTCAGCAGCTTGTATACAGGCTTATGGACTGGAAGCACAGGTGATGATGAAGACTTTTCTTACCCAAGATCAGGGTGAAGAAGACGTCTCTGCTATTACTCTTTCAGATGGGATTCTGACCGGTCTCATCACTGCTGACTTGTTTCAGTCATCCGCTCTAGGATCGATTGTGGCAGCATCTTCATCGGTCGACCCCGCCTCAACCGTAGTCCAAGCAGAAATTCAACCGGAAGCAGCTGTGTCTGCTCACTCATCTCCAGCGGCGACCGCTCACACCTCTCCCAGTCGTCTACAAGATTTTTTAGAAGTGATTGAACAAGAAATTCCTGTCACCTCTGTAACAGAGGCTCCTTGCAGCAGTGAAGCAGTAGTGCCCCCAACAGAGATACCAAGCACTATTGTATCACTTGCACCTCCAGAACAGCCAGTGACTGATGCTGACCCAGCACTTCAACCGTCTCCATCTACTGAAAAGTTTGTGGAAGATCTCCTAATGGATGAACCGAGTGCTGATCCTGCTACTCCACCAACCATCTTGGCTGCAGTCGAGACCCCTACATCTTCAACTGTACCACTATTGGAAGGTACATCAGCTAGCTCACCAGCCAGATCACCAGCATCACATCATCTTGAGTCTGGCCCGGCTTCACCAAGGAATGACACACAGAGTCAAATGCTTCAGACTGATGACTATTATATTGAAGCCATGGCAGCAGCTCTGGATCACACATTGATGAATAGGCTTCATGAGCTCCTGCAAACAGTTCGATCCTTTTCACAAGACATCATAAACACATCCTCATGGGTTGACAATTCACGCAAGACGATGATTCGGCATTTTGAGACCGTGTCTAGATACCTTGCTCATCTGTCCAAAGAGATCACTGCCCATCATCGCACTCAAATCAAAACGCTCTCTACCGTCTCCGAACAAGTTGTCAGATCCGAAAACCGCCTTCATAGGCAGTTGAATGATCGGATGGACACTATGCAAGCTACTCTAATTGCTCAACTAGATGCAAAAATTGATACTATGCAAGCCTGTCTTGGCACTCAACTCACTGATATCGTCCTTCGACTCAACCAAGGTGATGCCAAAAAGGGGGAAGAAGAGCAACGAAGAGCAGCAGAGGCAAGAAGACGTGAAGAAGAATCCAGAAGAAAGGAAGAAGCCGACAGAAGAAGAAGAGAAGGCGATAGGTCAGGAGGAGCCAGTTGGTTCAAAAGATGAACAACTTGTCTCAACTTGTCTCTTCTTTACTTATCGCAGCTGTATCTCATTTTGTTTTTCTTCAGTATGTGTAATAAGAATGCTTATTGTAATTAATGAAATTCATTCTCTCAATGAAGTTCATTTTAATGCTTTCATATTGTTTTCGGAGCACTTAAGTTTTGTCATCACCAAAAAGGGGGAAATTGTTGAATCCGACATTTTGGTGATAACAAACAACAACTCATTGTATAGGAATATGCTGCCAATCTTTTGTATTTCAGGAATCTACTACAACTCCTACCGCAACCGTCTAAACCCTTCAAGTTATCTACCGGAAGCTTGTCAACCGCCTTTGTCTCTCGACCGGTTGCAGTCACAAGCCTATCGACTGGTTATTCAAACCAGCAGAGGATAAATCTATCTACCGGTAGAATGCCAACTGCTTATCAAGATATCTCAAGACAAATACTTGAGACAAGACGTTCATTGCAAGATCTTTTATCAAAAGCAGAACCGGCGTATCAGAAGATCTGTTGACTCTTGCATCGAGACAACAGGTTGCACTAAAATGGCAAAAACGCAGAATGGCTACAGATAAAGCATTCGACCGTTTATACCAGTTTTGGACCCTGGAAGTTGTCTGCATTTAAAGAAGTGTACGAACTTCATGCAGAATCATCAATGCATTTATGAAGCATTAAATGTGCATTCAATGCATCATCAGAACGTTCAAAATAAAGACGTTGATGATTGACCTATATAAAGGGAAGATTGCTCAAGAAGTGACAAGAAGACAAGCAACACGAAAAATCTCAGTCAACTCAATCACTCGAATACTATCAGAAGTCCTCATCTGATATACTGAAGCAATACTTGAGCACACTTACAAGATCATTCACTTGCTGCTCAAATAAACCCTCGCCTACAGTTTACATATCTGATCTTCAAGGTTCATCCTAGGGTTTCCAAGCCTCTCGACCGCTCTGCAGTTTGAGAAGCTCAACCGGACTGTATTCATTATTGAAGAGACTTGAAGCTACTCTGAAAACTTCCACCAGTCTGATAAGAACTGAGAATCTTATCTGTGTAAATCTAGGAGTTTCGGATTAGGCATTGGATAAGTCCTAAGTCTGAAGTGGGTGTATTGCAAGACGTTGTAATAACCAAAGTCTTCTAGTGAATTCCTTCCTAAGTGAAAGAAGGGGAGACGTAGAAGGATTAAGCCTTCGAACTTTCATAAATCGTGCCTTAGTCTTTACTGCATATTTATCTTATATATTGCTCATACATCGTGTTATAACTTGCCTTTGCATCACTAAAACCTCTGAACTATTTCCGCACTATTTAAGTTGTTCAAACCGTTTTAGAAGTTGAGAAAACAGATTAAGTGAACTAAACTTCACTTGATCATTTTGAAAAGAAAGAAAATAAGTTTCAGAGTGTATTCACCCCCCCTCTACCCTCTGAACCGATCCCAACAGAGTGTCATATTTGTAAATAAAATAATATCAAATGACACAAAGTGAGCTTTTAATGACTAGAAAAGAGAAAACTTTATAAAATGACTATTTTGCCCAATAATTTTGATTTTATTAAAAATTAAGTTATGAGATAATGGTAATTTCAAATCAAACTTCACCAATTAATTGAAAGTTTGTTAACTAAAGAATATCTACTTTAATAATATAGTATAGTAAGATAACAGGTGATTCTCATAAAAAAATTGATTTTGATCATTAATGTGAGTAAACTAATATATCTTTGGTTGTCTTTTCTATTATTTTTTTTATAAAAAAAGGCAAAACGATAATTTCACATGAAAAAATTCTCCTCTCTCCATTTCCTTCCACGTTTCTCAATCTCCCATCCATCATTTTGTTACATATTATTGCATAAATATCTTCTTAATTTAGTGGTTCTCTACAATAAATTTTAACTATTAAGTATCATTTAAATCATCGACACAAAGTATTTTCAAATAAATTTCATGTATTATGTAACTGTGTAAACGTGTATGCTTCGTTGACGAGTTTTTATTAATCTTTGGGTATGGAATCTATTAACCTTTTAATTGTTTATTAACTAATTAATTGGTTCCCGGTGACTCACCACCCATTATAGAATTTTTTGGGAGCACCGACGTGTAAAGAATATTATGCGAACCATCGCGTTTGGACATTTAATTGAAAAAAAAATATATTTTTAATATTTAATGAGTGAACAAAAAACCTAAAATATGTGTTTGGAGTTTGGACAAGATTTTTGTAAAATATTTTTTAAAACATGTCCTCCAAAAATAGTTTTTAAATAACAAATAGAAAGTATTTTTAGATGTTTTTAGAATGAAACTAGAAAGACAATGATGAATACCATTAATTTTGAAATGTTTAAATAGTTTTATAGAATAGTTGCCCAACATATATTTATTTTAGACCAACTTTTAAAATATTTTATAATTTTTTTAAAAAAATATATTTTTATGAAAACATTTTATAAATACTTGTCCAAACAGGCTTTAATCACTTTCTAAATTTTTTTCCAGGTGCTAATTAATGGTATGTGGAAAAGTAACAACAAAAATTAAAACTGAGATTTAAGTTTTTTGTTTTTCACTCAAATTTAAAAAAATAATTGGGAAAACAAAATTTACAACCGAACTACCAATATTATCACTATATAATATACGTCATTTAATACGTTTTACAAAAGGGAACTTAGTTAAAACGGATATAATATTACTAAAAGACAAATTCTATTAAAGTTTGAAAACCAAACAATACATTTGGGAGAAAAAGAAAAAGAAAAAGAAAAAAGGAAGTGCATATCATTGGTCGACGGACGGAGCATGTCCTACATAATAAATGATACACGATAAATTTAACACGTTTCTTTGCTGTTTTCAAATGTATACGTAACACACATAATAAATAAATATATATATATATATATATATATATATATCTTTGGTATTTTTTATTTTTTTTATTATTTTATTAAATATATGTAGCCTATTCTAATTATTTTTGATATCATGGAGAATTTTTTTCATTTTTTTTTTTATATCTCTCACTCTCTCTCCAACTCACTTATACCACGTTTTACTCTCAACTATCCGCATCATTTATTCTTTTATAATATTTATTTTCATCAATCTAAAACTAATTTCATTCATTGCTAATTTTTGTTAGATTTAAAAAAACAAAAACAAAAATTATAAACAAGCAGGGTCGAATGACCCGGAGGCAGCATAAGCGATTGCTTAGGATCTCTCTTGGTGCGAGATCTCAGTATTTAAATTTTATTTAATTATCGATAATTTTTTATTTAAATTATTATTTTTCTCTCTTAATATTTTTGTTATCGTTTGAAATTATGGTCAATTTTTTGTAGTTTTTTTCTCATTTATTTAGGTTAAAAAAAATTATTTCTTGTAAAAAAAACCCAATATTTTTTCACTAAATTGGTTCATTCAGGTGAACTAAATTATTCCAATTGTGTAACTATCTGTCATATTATTTTATTGAAATTTGCTTGTCTATTTGTGTATTACGATTGGTGTTTTATATTTAATTTATTTGGTTTTTGATCTCTAAATTCTAAAATCTTGATATTTTCTTATTCGACTGTTGGATTAATTTTTACTCAAATCGATCGTAATTATTTTTTTCTACTAGTATTTTATTTCTATTTTTATTTTTTATGATAAAAATAAATTATTTATACTTCTGTAGTTTTATACTTCTTATTCTATTTGTATTATGTATTAATACATATCTGACTCGTGAGATTAGAGAGTTTATTGACTTCTTTTTTTAGTTTCAATTTTTTTTCCTCTTTCGGCATCATCTTTTATATCATTATTTTTAGTTAGAAGTATTTGAAATTTTGATTAATCCATATAGGACCTTCTTTTGAAAATTAGCCTAAGACCTCCAATTTTTTAGAAATGTCATGTAATATAAAAAAAAATATCAATTTTGATTTGCTTTTACAAATGCGAAGTATCTATTTCTATATATATAAATATAAATACATTTAAAAAAATGGTATTAAAATCATGCATTTATCAAGCACCACTTATTCACTTATTATTTTCAATTTTTCATTTTTGTTTTCAAATATTCTTCATTTCTATTTTTGTTGGTTTTTTTTTATAACATGTACATTTAATCATTTCTTTAAAACACAAAAACAATGTTTTAAGACATATTGTTGATGTGATATCAATGTATCTGGACGTATACTAAAATTTGATAAATATAAAAAATTAAAATTATAAATTTTCGATTGCGACCGGCTTTATATGAATTCTTTATATTTTTTTAGTCTTCTAAGGCATAGAAAGACAGTGAGCTTTATATGAATTCTTTATATTTTTTTAGTCTTCTAAGGCATAGAAAGACAGTTCTATAAATGTTGACCTTTCTCAGCTCTCCTGTGTCCTCGCAGCTCACTGATTTTTGAAAGTGAACGTTTGTTCTTCTTCTTCTTGCGTTCCGGAGATGGCGGCGGCGGCTTTTCCCACTCCGATTGACGGATCTTCATCGGCCACCATTCCTCTCCTCACTCCCTACAAAATGGGACACTTTGATCTCTCCCATAGGTTCGTTCTTCGTTCTGCTTATTTTTTTATTTTTTTTTCTCTCGTTTTCTGCTCCGAAATCACGCCTGCCTTCTGTTTCTTTTTAGTTTACGCATGTTGCTGTGTCGTTTATCGAGGCTAACCCAGTTTGTTCCTTGTGGGTTAATCGAGTCTGTTGAGATTTTCACGAGAATCGATCTAATCGAACTGAAAATATTCCTAAAAAATCAACCAAAAGGTCACTGAAGTCTGAAACTTTTTTTAAAATGGTGATCAATTTGCCGAATTAAGCTGACTGAACCACCGGAAATTTTGATTTCATCCGTCCATTCGGTTGCGATCTGGAGTGGCCGCTGACTTTCTTGGCCTTTTGACGCAAAATAGAAGCAGCACTTCATTTAGCTAGCTTTTTAATTGCATAAATAGATAAAGTATATGTGATATGTTGTTTTAGCTGATGCATTCCATATATTTAACGTTTATGCAGAATTGTCTTGGCACCGTTAACCCGAAACCGGTCGTATAACAACGTCCCCCAGCCGCATGCCGCGGTGTATTACTCTCAACGAGCCACCAAAGGCGGTTTTCTCATCACTGAAGCAACTGGTGTATCTGATACTGCACAGGGGTGCGTGAGTATATACAAACATATCATGCGATTTCTTGTCGGCTTCGCAATGTCGATTATGTAAAACGCTGTTACATTCCATTTATAGGTATCCACACACACCTGGAATTTGGACAAAGGAGCATGTGGAGGCATGGAAACCAATTGTGGATGCAGTTCATCAGAAGGGTGGCATATTTTTCGTGCAACTATGGCATGTTGGTCGTGTCTCAACCTATGGTGTGTGTTAAAAATCACTTCTTCGTAGTCATTCGATTCTTAACTCAATAGCAGTTTACCGCATCCTTTTACGCGTAAACCTGAGATCATATTTGTTCAATGTTAATATAGAAGACTCGGCATGTTGTCCAGATTAGGCAAAAAAATCCTAATATCAACTTGATGAAATATAGTAGTTCTTTCAGCACATGGACAGATATGGAAACAATAGTTTATTTCACTTATTCTTGGTAGATAGAGGTTTTAATACATTTGATGAGGTCAGTGATGAAGTGTCATACAAATGAAATTTGTTGATTTTAATTTGATAATCGTATAACTTAATGTTGAATTAGATGTGCGAATATATTGATTAGCCTGTCTTGTTTTATAAGATATGCAGCCCAATGGCCAACCTCCAATCTCATCAACTGACAAAGGGATTACGCCGGGCATTGACGGTGGAGATTGGGCTCCACCTAAACGGCTAACGCTCGATGAAATCCCCGGTATTGTTAATGACTTCAGGTTGGCTGCAAAGAACGCCATTGAAGCAGGTTGAGTCCCGGCTTTGATGTAAATTCTTTCAAAATATTAAACGATATCAACAACATACCCTTTGTTTGTCTGTCATTATAGGATTTGATGGAGTTGAGATACATGGAGCAAATGGTTACATAATCGAGCAGTTTCTGAAAGACAAAGTAAATGATAGAACAGATATATATGGGGGGAGCATGGAAAACCGGGCTCGTTTTGCTCTAGAAATCGTAGAAGCGGTGGCGAATGAGATTGGATCGAACAGGGTTGGTATAAGACTATCTCCATATACAGATTTCATGGAGTCCATTGACTCGAATCCGGATGCTCTGGGCCTGTACATGGCGAATGCACTTAATGACTTCGACCTACTCTACATCCATGTGATCGAACCAAGAGTGTCTGGTGCGAGGGTCATTGAAGGATCAGAGGATGAGGTTCCTCACAAGCTTCTTCCTATGAGAAAAGCTTTCAAGAACACTTTTATCGCCGCTGGTGGGTATAACAGAAATAAGGGAAACAGAGCTATTGCCGATGGTTACGCAGATTTGATCGCGTACGGACGTGTGTTCTTGGCTAATCCTGATTTACCAAAACGTTATGAGATCGATGCTGCTCTCAACAAGTATGATAGGAGCACGTTCTACATTAAGGATCCAGTTCTTGGTTACACTGATTATCCATTTCTCGAATAATTTTTCGCTCGCCTTGTTTCTTGTCTACCATTTTCAAGTTGATTCCGAACAGTGGGATGGATCCAGCGGTAATCTATGCGTCTGGATTCCGGTGTGCCTGTGCGTGTACGGCTTGATAAGGGTGTGTATTTGACTGAAGGAAGCTGCTTTTATATGTATTATCTGTCAAGTATTCGAGCTTGATATGTGTGCTAGATCATATGCTCATGGTATGATATATAGTTATAATTCGATTTTATGATTTAATCCATGTTATTGCCAACAACTTGATGAAATTGAAAATTTATTAAAGCTTTGTATTTGATATATTTTAATTAATAAGAGAAGTTGGTTGCCTTCTTTTTCTTTTCTTTTATTTTATAAAGCACATGCTACATCCACATCAGTGTAAATCGTTTTTTTTTTTGTTTTTTCCTCCCTTTATGGGTTGCTTTCTTCGAGTCATGCACTGAAGGAATTGTTATTGTATATAACCTCACAAATATTAGTCTACGATGTTGTTTTTCGATCGAGTGATTTGGATTAGTGGGATGATTTCAAGATTTGAAATCCATAAAATTTTAAATAATTAATTTGGTTAGTAGTTATTTTTTGTTAATTAACAATATGATTCATGGTAATTAAATACAAGGAAAAACTATAATTTTGTTCTTGTATATTTGTCATTTTGCGATTATAGTCCTTTATGTTTTCATATTTCAGTTTTAGTCTTGTATGTTTCGATTTTTTGGTAATTTTAGTCATTTTTCTTCGAAAATATTTACATGAAACTTTATATGTCAGCTCCACATCAGCACTGCATTGATGTCACATCAGCGCCACATCGAAAAAATACTAAAGTTACCAAAAAAAAACAAAGATAGTATACTAAAATAAATTTAAAAATATAGAAGATTAAAATCGTAAAATAACTAATATGCAAAACCAAAAAAATAATTTTTCCTAAATATAATATGGTAGTGGTGTGTAACATGTGAATATAAAATGAAAAAGAAATAAAAAAGTGGAGGCATCATTTGATTCACGCGCATGCAATGGGCCATCGCTCCAACTGTTCCAGTTATGTGTTTCTAAACATAAAAATGGGTGTCACCGTGTCGGTGACTCGGTGCACATGCAAAACTAAAACAACAATTAATTATTATTATTATTATTATTATTATTACTAAAACAACAATTTATTATTATTATTATTATTATCATTATAAATTTTTTTGAATAAAATTATTATGATAATTTTTTTAGAGTAAATTATTATGATAATTTAAGAATATAAAAAAACATCAAAACTAATTATATTAAATAATTTTATAAAAACAAAAAAAATGAGGTAATCGGCTACAAGAGGTATCCAAGTTGGTGGAGTAGGTAAACATTTGGTCAGTGGTCATATGCTCGATTCCCCTTACCAATAATTTATTGAATTAGCTTGTTGCACAAAGCTTGCTCAGTGTAGTTTATCCGACTAGCGTGATTTACAGACTATTGTATTAGTCCAAAGATTTATCCAGTGAACATAAAAAATCGCGGCTGCAGATTCTCATGTCATAAAAAAAGTAATCTAATGCATTATGGATCGATTAAAACAATAAGTATATTACGGTATTCATCACATGCACATATCCTATTTTCCACTTTTGCACTGCGTTTGATTGATGAATTTCAAATAAATTTTTGTTGTTTATAAAAGTAAGATTATAAGTTTCAAATATATCATTTGCATGTTTATATAATATTTCAGTTATCTAGAATGAATTTTAAGTTTACTTAATAATAATGTCATTTTGAAATACTTCCACTTTCTTCCACTTTCTTCTACTAATATGTAAATAAATAATGTGTAAATTTAATATTTGATCTATTATTTTCATTATACGTATAATAAAATTATAATCAAAATCAACTAATTTTGAAAATAATTTCTCCAAACACAACCTTAAAATTGAATAAAAAGTACATATAATAAAATCAATAAAGTATTGTTAATTATGTAACACTTCGTCTTACGAATAATCGATACGTTTTTATTAAGGCTATTGCGTTATTCCGGGGTAGCGGCTGCGGCTGCGGGTTCCCACTTAAAAAAAAATTGTGGTTTTTTGCTTATTGCGTTTGCTCGAATATATATATATATATATATTGTCTATTATATTTTATAAAAGTTGAGTGTTTTATAGTAATTGATTTTTGGTGTGTCGTATCATATTTCAATTTTACCTTTTTTTTACCGCCTCACTTTATTGCTTTGATTATGTAAATTTTAGGTAAACTTCACACTTACATTTTCACATTTTCCTTAACTTCTTTTTTTCACTAACATTTTTCACCTTTTTTTAACAATCAATCTGCATGTTTGTTTCTATGATTAATTTCACACAGATATATCTCAAATATCAATTTGATTATATTATCATATTAATTTTATATTCTTTTCTTAATAATTAATTTTCAACTACTAAATAACACATTGTTTCATAAATAAAAATTTATAAAATATTCATATATTATAACACACACAATTATGTACATTTCTGTCGGGCTAATTGCATTCACACCCCTTGTGAAAAGTCTAAAAGACATAAAAACCCCCTAAAAAAATTAATAGACTAATGCATCCCTCAGTTTTTTAAAATGTAGCACATTTCACCTCTATGTTATACAAACTCGGGCACATTTATACCATTTCATAAGGGTTTTATGCTAATTTTTTTAAAACATAGGGTTTAACATGCTATTAATTTTACACATGGTGTTTTATGCCTTTTAGATTTTTTATTAAAGATGTGAATGCAATTAACACACATTTCTATCACCAGTATGTATAAAAAGACGACCGCGAATTCCATCTTGGGAAAACAAAAAACCAGGTTATTAAGATTTGAGAATTATAAATAAAAACATTTAAATTATTGAATACAGTGTGAAGGCTGTTTAAGTAATTAAACTAGTGGCTAACAGCTCATTTGCCGAGGGGCATGTATGTATGTAGGCGTAGTTCAATCATTTCCACCCACAATTATTTTGCTAAATGTTCCTTCGAAAGTGACACCCTCCGATTTTTTTTACTTTTTTTCTGATAATTTTTGTTTTCTTGAATCGACAAGACCGATTCCGAAGCCGCAGAATTCGGAATCTTTTTTTAAAAAAAAATGGCAAGAAGGCCTGATGAGGACTACGATTACTTGTTTAAGGTGGTGTTAATCGGCGATTCGGGCGTGGGTAAGTCCAATTTGCTGTCTCGATTCACTCGAAATGAGTTCTGCTTGGAATCTAAGTCCACGATCGGCGTTGAATTCGCCACCCGCACTCTCCAGGTCCGTCTTCCTGCTTCATCTGCTGCTGTTTTTGGTTTGTTTGGTTTAAAGAGGTGTGGTGGGAAGAGAATTGAATTTTGGAGATTTTATGTGGGTTGTTTGGGTATGATACTCCCGTTTGTTGCATGAATTTTACTGGAGAATTGAGTGAATTTTCGTGTTTTTGTGTGGAGTTTGGGAACTTACTTTTAGGGTTTTGATGTCTAGATGTGTTCATGATTTATGAGATATGGGAGCAATTGTGTACCACTTAATTGATTACTTTGAGGACTGCTTCATTAACTGTGCGACGATCAAGGCTTGAATTTGTAGTATTAATTTTTCTGCGTCGCCGAATTTATTAGGTAATAAAGGCGGTGCAGATTAAGTACTTGCTCAGGATAACTCTGGGATTCATATCCGAGACCCTAACTTTAGGGCAGTATCCAAATAATGTATCCAATAATAATTAATATTATAATGCTGATGTGGCAACTTAGATAGTATCCAAATAATGTATCCGATTATAATTAATGCTATATTTCTTATGTGACAAACAATGAGTCATTAGAAATGAGGATAGGATAATAGTCTTAACTAAGGTTGAACTCTACTCATTTACTTCTTTTTTTATCTCAACTTATCTTAAGAATGTGCAAATGCATTATGTATATTCCTTATTTGGCGAAAACTGAATCTGAACTGCCTTTGCTTTCTCCTTGTGTCGGTAACATTTTCTTTGTTTGTTCTTATTTGTGTGAGGGAAGGTGAAGAAATAAATAATTAGTGATGACCCATGATGGAATTTTGGGGACCATTGCCTTTTACAGTGGCCTCTGGCTAATTGGAGCATTTTTTTCTTGCCATTCTGTCGTAATAATCCTAATAGAGCTCTAGTTCTTTGTCAATGTTTGGGTTCAAACTTCAAATGCAGAAATGCCCGACTTCCGAGGTTCTATTTTATTTAATTAGTGCTTGATTCATGGCTGTGGCATCCTTGGACTTGTGGAACAGTTTCAGAAGAATTTTGTGTAAAAAGGATTATGTAGCAGTTGCAATCATGACGCTCCTTTGTGTGGGTATTTTGTCCTGATTGATTGTAGATTTGCTTTTTTTATTGGATACTCGATGCTCTTCTGATTTATTTCTCTCACAATTAATTTCACTTTGGATCGCCCTTGGTTCAAAATATGGTTATAAAATTTCAATTTGATTGAGGGATTTATGCACCATTAGCATAGTAGTATGCATGTAGTTTTATTGCCCAATTATGATTTTTTTTTTGAATTTGAGTGATCTTGTTGTTGTCCATTGAATGTGACAATAATTAGTATTCTGGATCTCTCTATCTCCTCTAAGGCTATATCATTGTAAATAATCACATAAATGATTATGATCAGCATGACTCACTTGTTGGCACAGTGAGAAGTGATGAGCAATCCACCTCTTAACTGGTTACAATACCCAAAATTGAAATGTTTGAGATGTTGAACTTTCTAAACTTCTAGATCAGGGTGAAGAATGGCAGTGGGAGTCTGGGGTTTAAGGTTACGGAACAGAAAAATACGGAGTTTACCTGGAAATTTCCATTCACGGGTGCAAATCTTATTCTCAAGTCTTGAAACAACTGAGAAAGAAGACCATGGGGAGGTTCCAACTATTAATCTTTGCCTCCACTTGTGCTCTAGCAGTTGCAGATTTGCAATTACCATATTTCTTCAAAATGTTATTTGTATAGTTTTATTTGGAGTATGAATGTGTTTTTTCCATCACTCATTTTGGTTCAATAAATGGATGGTGGAAATTTTATTAGCTCGCTAGCCTCCATAGTTGCATTCTGGCCACCTAGCTCGTTTTCTTGTAGCATTGCTAGACATCAGAATCAAGAAATTATTTACAATTTGTGCCTGTTTACCGACTTCTCCTTGTCAAAACAGGTCGAGGGAAGAACTATTAAGGCTCAGATATGGGACACTGCTGGCCAAGAAAGATACAGAGCCATAACAAGTGCATATTACCGTGGTGCCCTAGGAGCTCTTCTTGTATATGATGTGACTAAACCAACTACATTTGAGAACGTGAGTCGCTGGCTGAAGGAGCTTAGGGACCATGCGGACTCAAACATTGTTATCATGCTTATAGGAAATAAGACTGATCTTAAGCATCTCAGAGCCGTTGCCACAGAGGATGCGCAAGGATTTGCTGAAACAGAGGGGCTTTCGTTCATAGAAACATCTGCTTTGGAAGCAACCAACGTCGAGAAATCTTTCCAGACCATCCTATCAGAAATATATCGAATTATCAGCAAAAAGACGATCTCCTCAAATGAACCTGGACCTACTAGCATCAAAGAAGGGACGGCCCTTGTAGTTGGCCCTCAAGATTCCAACACAAAGAGTACATGCTGTTCTACATCCTAATACATATTTTCATCTCTTCATCATCTTTCATTTTCTGAATATCTATTTGAGTCTTTTGGTTCTTGCACGTTTGCTAGTTTCTTGATTATTTGATTTGCTAAGGCTTCTTGTGAATGTAACTGGATGAGATATTCTTTACAGTGATGTAGCGTTACTATTTTGCATTTTGATCACAGAATGGTTGAATCGGGTTTACGTTGTGCTACACAGTTGTGTGCAACACGACAGTGATGTGAGCCATTGGGATGCATGTCTATGGCAACAAAATTCTATTGGAAAATATACAATTTGTAGTCACAGGGTGATCCTCTATGACTCGAAAACTTCGCGTGAATGGCCGTAAGCACTAGGTGATCCACCGAGCCCTGTGCAAGGGGTGACATTTGCACAGTTAAGGTGGTTGTATCTGACTTGATGGTGAGGACAATTGGTGTCTCATAATTCATTTTTTTGTGGGATCTTGCATGTTTTTTTTGTTTTGTTGCAGTATCGAGGCACTGCTGGACAATCTTGTCGGTGAGGCAGTTCAATGGGATTATGGTATTGTTTTCGAGGTGGTAGTGACGAATAAATAGGGGTACCCAAAAAAAGCCCAGTTTCAAAAAAGCATTACATATAAATAATCTATACGATATACTCCTTATTCAGATCTTAGCGTAGGCATAAGCTAATCTTCATATCAATCTGTCTAATAGGTTAAATGTGATGTTTTTGTGTGAAAAGTAAGTATCGGTTGGTTTGAAAGATGAGGGATGAGACGATGATTGATGGATTGTTTGATCCACTAGTGAGGTTTTCGACAACTTAATCAAGATGAACAGTATCCGGTTATAAATATTTTGAAAAACAGTATTGATGTATCTATAGATTCTATACTATAAAGTGTCATGGTCCGTAATCACAATGTCAAATTTACGTAAATTAATTTGATATTTTTTTTATAGCTCTTTAATTACGTAAATGTTATATTCTTTTGTTGAATATTTATATATGGAAATGTCATTTTTATATATTTTTATTTCACAATTTATTTTTTTTTATTTGCGTTAAAAAAATGAGCTATACAAGAACCATATGACTTACGAATTGCAGACCCTGTGAATGGTTGTTCGCTTCATTATTTGGACAACATAGACAATTGTGAGTTGCAACTAGCTTTTCCATTTTCTCCCCCATATTTTTTATCTGTTTAATTCGGCATCCCACTTGGTGTCTTGTGGGCTTTCATTTACGTTAGTGTTACAAAACATGGTACTCTTCTTGCATTCCTGCCTATCAACTTAATTCTTCTTTGAATTTCTCTCTCTTCTTTGCTCATTATTATTTTTGGTGTTCTAAATTTTTTCCCTTGTGGGCAGCAGCTATGTGTTGCAATATCAAGAGGAATTTCTATTAATAATACTAAAGTTTTGATCAAACCAGATGTTAATCGAACAGATGATTCACAAACAAAAAACGCCCAAACAAGTGCTAGAAGAATTCGTTTGACTGCGTAACTGAAATATTTCCTTATAATTAGAAAAATTTGTGTGGATGGTTTTTGTTTTCATTTTCCTCCTGTGTGTGAATGATATAGATTTATGTTTCATTTAATGTTATTACTTCAATTATCGTTCTGATATATAAATGCGTGTATTACAAGTATACTTACACGCTAAGCCATAAATTTCATTGTCCAGAAAACATGAACAAATTTTAGACAACCTCGCTCATCTCAGTTCATATCTTATTCTTATATCAGTTTAGAATATTACAAAATACGATTTCCATATAAATGAGCCAATAATGTTGTCATCCTTTATTGTTTTTAAAGATGGGTTTGTATCTGCAGCCAACGGCTCAAACTAATCATAATATCCTTTCTCTTGATCACAACATTGAAAGAGAGATTAAAAGTGACGAAATTTTATGAAGGAGCTTATCAATCAAATATAAGAAGGGCATCCATAATAGTAAACCTTTCACCACCATTTTTTTGTGGTCCCATCCCACCACATCAAAAATAAAAAATCCCATTTAACTATTCACTATAATAAAAATAAAAACCCTAAACAACTCTTTTATGGACCTCACAATCATTTCAAATATCTCAATTATTATTTAATGAAACACACTATTAACTTACACTATCAATTTATACATTTAATATATTTCTGTATACGTAATTTATCATGGATATATTTTTAATATTCATTAACTATACTTAATGAAAAAATAATAATTATTTTTATTAGTTGAAATTTATACATATGTTAAAAAAACTTGATGTGTATTTATAAGAAAAAAATTATAACGATTATACATATAATTTAAAAAAAACACAAAAAAACAAAAGAAAAATAACATTATAAGTGAAAGTGAAAAAAAAACGAAAAAAAAAGGAACAAAAAAGGCCGGAAAGCTTATCATTAAATAATAGAAATAAATAAACTTATAATTAAATAATTAAAAACAATCTTTTTTAATAATAAAAAAACAAAGAGCGCTCTTGAATTCAAGAGTGTCTTTTGTCTGAACACATAAAAATGGGAAGAGCTTTTTCGTGTATGTCAAGTGGCAAAGCGGGAGCTTGAAAAAGCTCCCACTAAGGATGCCCTTATTTCTTGGTGTGGATGAGGCAATTAGTATTAATCAAATGTACTATTGTCACCAAATGTATTATTTATGAATGTGATATGAAATATTAACAGATTAATTACATTTACATCGATTATTTTTTCACATAAATAATTTTTATAATTAATCATCATTTAAAAGAATTCACCCAAAAATAAATTACTCCTTGCAATAAATTCAAATCTGATTTCATTACTATTGAAATTTTTATCTTAAAATTATTATAAGGTAATTAGATGAAATAATAAAATATAAACGGATAAGGACAGCAAATTGATCGAATTAAAAATCTGAACAGCCATCTCATATTTATGGAAATCCATTGTTTAGTATACATTATTTACATTTAGTATATTAAATGAGTGGAAAAGTGATTTGTTTCACTGATTTTACAATAAATTATATCATTTTTTTGAACCAATTATATCATATTTAATAGCCCTGGAAGTGGAATAATCTGGCAATTTTTTAATCTAGAAAAAATGAGTTCTTTCAAGTTTAGCCGGCATACAATATGTCTACAATTTTTTTTTTCCAAAGGCACTGTGGTTGTCAACCGCGATGCTATATGCACATTTCAAATTTTCGTGTTTCACGTGCAACACACATAAACCTTTTTACTATACCAACAAATGCGTGCTAAATAATTTATTTTTATAATAAAATTATATTTTAATTAAAATTATCAATTAAAATGATTGTATTATATAATAAATAAAAAAGTTGAGAAGAAAAGAAAAGAAGTAATTAAATTAAAAAGAAAAAAATAAATCATAAAGGGGGAAAAATTGAAATAGTGGTGGGAATGGTTTTTTTTTTTTTTTTTTTGGTTTTAAAATTTTTTTTTCTTACTTTATTGACATATCATACCAAGGGACCATAAGGTCTTCTTACTTAATATATACAAGCCACCATGGCACACGCGATGCGTGTTCCGTAAACATATAATTTGATAAAAATTCTAACGTGATTAAGGTGTCGGTCGAAAAAATTTGAGTTTGATAGAGAAAAAAAAAAGTGAAGAAAGAAAGTTAAGAGGGAAAACCAATGAGAAAGTGAGATAAAATGAGACATGAAAAAAGTTGTTTGTTAGTTAGTGAGGGGTATGGGGGTATAATGGGTAAATTTTTAAAAAGTACCATGACACTAAAAACAGTTTTTATAACTCAAGCACACTTAATAATATAGTACGATAGTAAGATATATATATATATAAACAACTTAAAATTTTATTTAATAAGCGAGAGGATGATTTACTGAAAATATTAGACTTCAAATTAATTTTTTTTTGGGTAATAACATCTGAGAAATGATATTTTCCATAAAAAATACATTGTCTTTTTCTATTTTCTATTTTTCAGGGGAACACATTTCGAAATATGTAATTTTACTTCGTTTCTCATATTTCTCTGTTCATCATTAACTTTATTTCAGATTTTTGGTTTTTCCATAAAAAAATTGTAACTTCATTTTCTATTTTACAATGTGTAAAATGTTTACAACGAAAACAATATTATTCTATTCAATAAAATTTTAGATAGCGTGATATTTATAGTTAAACGTAATATTTAAAAGTTATACTTCAAAAACAAAATCAAAAGTGCATCATATTCATATGCTACATTATGAGGTGACGGACGGGGAAAAGTCTATGCTGACATATCGATACTACCTGGTCTGTCAGATCCAACGGCCTCGGGCCCTTTTGCACATCACATCATGTGATATGCAAAGGTTCGGGGCCGTTGGATTGCCCTTCGGGCACTGCCCCCGAAGGGTAGCATAGACAAGTCCGACAGACGGACGGTCTGCAGTCTGTCTGCAATTCAACAAGGACAGACAATTATATCTACATTATCTTATAATATTCTTTTAAAAAATATATTTTCTTGATCTTTATTTTTATATTCCCATATATAAGTATATTTTTAATCTTCAAAATTTTGTTAATGGTATTATCTTCAACTTTTCATTAATCTATATAATATTTCTATTATTATATTTGATAGGTTACACCTAAAAATTCAACTGGGCCTGAGCCCAATCATGAAGGTCCACTCCAAATATTTTTGAGGCCCAAGCTTATTTAAATATTATATATATTTAATTCAAGACTCTGAATTCTACAAAAACCCATAAGAGGCTCAAGCCCGTGAAACTCTCCGAATATCTATAAATAGTTCAAGTCATCTCATTATTAAGGTACACACTTTCTTAAGCACTATATCGTTCTACTCTCGATTATTATTCCTTGAGTAATCGCTGACTTGAGCGTCGGAGCGCCTTCGCCGGGAACTCTCCCGGCTCATCTGACTTTGTTTTGTGACTTAGGAACAGCCCACTGAAGATCTTCCAAGGGAACGTACAAGGACTTATTCATACTCCGAATTTTGCGGAAGCAACGTGTCGAGTACAAGTGATTTTTGGCTACATCAGCTTGGCGCCGTCTGTGGGAAACCGTTAACTACGTCATTGAGAACACATATTACTTCAAAAATGTCTCAAGGAAATATTAACAATGGAAACGCACCGCCGAGTATCACTCTTACCCGTGAAGACTTGACTGCGCTAATGGAAAACACAGCAGCACTCGCAGCAAAAGATGCAGTTGCTCAGTACCTAGAAACCCGCAAGCGTAAAAGCAGCAAGAAAAAGGCTCAGACTGAAGGCTCGTCATCTCTTGACCCTAATAACGGAGACCCAAATAAAGATAAGTCTAAAGTGAATGATAAAGATCAAGGGGGGACCAAGAAAAATACTACTCAAAAAGACGGTGAAGCAAGTGTTCACACAGTTCATGACATTTCTGGCGAAAACAAGATCACTATTCCAGCTTGGAAGGATGGATCTCGCACACATGTAACTGGAGAGAATATGTCCGCAATTTTGCCGTCACGTCGAAGCCCCTTCACTGATGACATATTATCTGAAGCATTACCAAAGGGAGTCAAAATCCCCAGCTTACCTGAGTTCGACGGAACGAGTGACCTCCAAGACCATATTGACAAATTCTACGCGAAAGCGGATTTGTATGATATCACAGATGCTGCATACTATAAAATTTTCCGAACAACATTATTAGGAAGAGCACTCACATGGTTCAACAAGTTACCCTCTGGATCTATTGCCAATTTGGAGCAACTTACTGACTGCTTCATCCAGCAATTCTCAATTAACAAAAAATATCCAAAAACAGCAGCATATTTGTTCACAGTCATTCAAAAAGAAAGAGAATGTTTGAGGGACTATGTTCGGCGATTTACTCATGCGGTGCACGAAGTCTTACACGTGAACCATGATTTGTTAGCTGGAATAATGCAACAAAACTTGCGCCATCGGAAGTTCAAAGAATCAATAGCGGGAAGGCCGCCCAAAAACTTAGAGGAATTATTGGAAAGAGCTGAGAAATACATACGAGTTGAAGAATCTGTAGAGCCACACTACTTGAATAAAAGAAATAAAAAAAAGATAAATCAGATATTAGAAAGCGAGACGAGAAGCGAACAGCACAGAGCCCCCGCCTCCAAAATACACCCCTCAATGTACTTCTGACCGATATACTGGTAGTGGCTGAAAAACAAGGGTTGTTGCGTCCCCCTCGCCCAATGCAAAATAACCCAAAGCGCTAGCGTTCGGACAAGTACTGTCATTTTCATAAAGATAAAGGTCATACTACAGAAGATTGCTTCAGTTTGCGAGCAGAAATTGAAAAACTCATAAAACGCGGGCATTTAGGAAATTTGTGGACAAGTCTCGCGGTGAGAAGAGAGATGACAGGCATCGGGACGAACAACCAAAACGTGACTATCAAAAGCGACATGATGAAACTGGGAAACAACATGAACGAGCTGATGAAAATTTACCCTCGGGAGGGGTAATCGTCGTAATCACTGGGGGGCCTGCTTGTGGCGACTCGAACAATGCAAGAAAAGCTCTTCTGCGGGTAGCAAAAGGAACCAACAATTTATCTAGCCCCAAATCCTTGTTGATATATGAAATTGGAACCATCCAAGAGGGATTATCATTCAGTGACAAAGATCTGGAGAACCCTCGGGGAACCCATAATGATGCTTTAATTATCTCAGCCACAATCTCCAATTTTTGGGCAAAGAAAATTCTAGTGGATTCAGGAAGTTCAGCCGACATAATTTTGCATGATGCATTCGTGAAGTTGGGTATTAATAATGCACAGTTAGCTCCAGTCAACACTCCACTAGTTGGATTTTCCGGAGAAATAGTTGAAGCTTTGGGAGAAGTAACGCTTCCTCTTTCCTTGGGTTCTTACCCCAAAAGGTCTACTAAGATGGTGAAATTCCTTGTAGTAAAGGCTTCATCTGCATACAATGTGATATTGGGACGACCAAGTCTCAATATATTCCAAGCCATCGGATCGACATATCATATGATGCTGAAGTTTCCGACTCCAGGAGGAGTAGGAGAGGCCATTGGTGACCATTGTCTAGCCAGAGAGTGTCATGCGGTGACACTACGGGGTTCATCAGGAAATCGTAAAAGACAAGTTTATAGTGAGGAAAGAGCACCGAAACCTGGTAAAATTTTACGTGAAAACGGAATACACTTGGTGGATGAGGAAGCCGAGAGCAAAGAAAGAATAACAGCAACCGAAAATCTAAAGCATGTAGAAATCGTACCGAGTAATCCCAAGAAGACACTGGAAATCGGGACCGAATTACCTCCTGAATTGGAAGAGAAGTTGAAAAATTTTCTTGGTTGCAATTTGGATGTGTTTGCTTGGGGTGATGAGCATCTGCCAGGAATACCTCATGAATATGCGCTTCATCACCTCCATGTTGATCCGAAAATGAGACCGGTGAAGCAAAAGAAAAGAGCATTTGGTCCAGAGAAAAATCGGCATATAGCCGCTGAAGTGGAGAAACTCTTAGCGGCAAAGTACATCAGGCCAGTTTCATACCCAGATTGGCTTGCAAATGTGGTTTTAGTACCGAATCCGGGAGGAAAGTGGCGTTTGTGTATAGATTTCACTAATCTCAACAAAGCATGCCCCAAAGATCCGTTTCCACTCCCTCGAATTGACTTGTTAGTCGATTCGACAGCAGGATGCGAGCTGCTCACTTTTCTTGATGCATATCAAGGATACAATCAGATCGGCCTAGCGCCAGAAGACCAGGAAAAAGCAAGTTTCGTCACTGATCGAGGAATTTATTGTTATGATATAATGCCGTTTGGGTTGAAAAATGCTGGAGCTACCTATCAACGTCTGGTAAATACCATGTTCGAACACTTGATCGGGCGTAACATGGAAGTTTATATAGATGACATGCTCGTCAAAAGTATTCAAGCATCTAATCACTTGGAATATCTTGAGGAATGCTTCAGTATACTCAGAAAATACAGGATGAAACTTAATCCGAATAAATGCACTTTTGGTGTACGAGGAGGCAAATTTCTCGGTTATATGGTGTCAGAACGAGGAATAGAGGCCAACCCTGAAAAAATCAAAGCAATTTTAAACATGAATCCTCCGAAGAGTGTAAAAGGCATCCAAGAGTTGACAGGACATTTGGCCGCCCTCAACCGATTTATCTCAAGATCTGCAGACAAGGGTTTACCATTTTTCAAAATGTTGAGGAGTGGGAAAGTTTTTCAATGGACAGAAGAGTGTCAGCAAGCATTTGACGAGTTGAAAGTGCATCTGACCTCTCCGTCGTTGTTGGTAAAACCAAATGAAGGTGACACCCTGTTGATTTATCTGTCAATATCTGCGGAGGCGGTAAGTGCAGTATTGGTCTCTGAAGTAGGACGTGAGCACAAACCAGTTTATTATATCAGTCGAACTTTACACGGAGCAGAATTAAAATATACAAAGATCGAGAAACTGGCACTGGCTTTGGTAACTGCAGCGAGAAAACTACGTCCTTACTTTTAATCTCATCCAATAATTGTACTCACCAATCATCCTCTCAAACAAATTATCTTGAGTCCTGAAGCATCAGGAAGAATGGTTAAGTGGGCTGTTGAACTGAGCCAATATGGAATTGAATATCGTCCGCGTCCAGCGATTAAAACACAAATTCTGGCTGATTTTCTAGTAGATATGACAGTAACTCAAGAAGAAAGCTCCACCCAGACATGGATGGTTTATGTCGACGGATCATCAACCTCTACAGGAAGCGGTGCAGGTATAGTTGTGGAGAGCCTACGGGGAGATAAATTTCAATATGCCATCAAATTTCTATTCCCTGCAACGAATTATGAGGCAGAATATGAAGCTTTCATCATGAGAATTAAATTGGCCCTGTCGGTCGAAGCAAAAAGACTGACGATACACATTGACTCCCAACTTATCGTCAGTCAGGTTAATGGAAATTATGAAGCGAAGGAAGATAAAATGCTTGAATACCTCACTCAAGTGAATGAGCTTCTCTCGCGTTTAGACAGCTATGATATAAAGCAGATACCTAGAGGAGAAAATGAGTCAGCAGACCGCCTTGCCAAGTTAGCAAGCTCCTTGGCCAACATTGATAATAGGGAAATTACATTCCTAACTTATGGCAAGGAAAAAACTGATGGAAGTGATGTTACAATCTTCTGTGCTGACAGCGAAGAACCTAGTTGGAAAGATGAAATAATCGACTGTTTGAAGCAGGAGAAACTACCTGCTAACCAAGTTGAAGCTCAAAAACTTAGAGTGAGAGCTGCTCGGTTCACGATCATTGACGGAGAACTGTACAAAAGAAGATTCTCTTCACCTTACCTAAAGTGTCTAACGCCAGCTAAGGGAAACTATGTGATCCGTGAAATTCATGAAGGAATATGTGGAAATCACTTAGCTGGCAAAGCTCTCGCGGGGAAAGCATTGCGCCAAGGGTAATTTTGGCCAACGATGAAGTAAGATGCTATTGAGTTAGCGAAACATTGTCACGCATGTCAGGAGCATGCTAACTTCCATCACCAGCCGGCTACAATCTTACAGCCCCTGGAAAGTCCTCTACCTTTTACTCAATGGGAAATGGATTTGGTAGGTCCTTTTCCTCCTGCTACCGGACAAAGAAAATTTTTGATAGTTGCTGTGGATTATTTCACCAAATGGGTCGAAGCTGAACCATTGGCCAAAATATCCGAGAGAGATGTAATCAATTTCTTATGGAAGAATATAGTATGCAGATTTGACATTTCTCAAACCTTGGTTTCAGACAATGGAACTCAATTCTCTGGAGCGAAGATAAAAGACTGGTGCAAAGGACTCTCTATCAAGCAGTTCTTCACTTCTGTAGGGAATCCTCAAGCAAATGGGCAAACCGAGGTCACCAACCGGACCATTCTACAGCACCTCAAAACACGCCTAGGAAATGCCAAAGGAAAATGGGTGGATGAGTTGACAAGTGTTCTATGGGCATATCGAACCACTCCACGCTCTTCAATTGGAGAATCTCCTTTCAACTGGCCTACGGAGCGGAAGCTGTGGCTCCTGCCGAAATCGGAGAGCAATCATGGCGAGTGAAACAGTACACTTCATCTGGGAATGACCAAGCCCTTAGAATTTCATTGGACTTGGTGGATGAACTGAGAGATGAAGCTTTGACACGAGCCGAGAGATATCGAGCTTGTATGACTAAAGCATACAATGACAGAGTCAAACCAAGATCTTTCCAAGTAGGAGACCTGGTCTTGAGAAAATCCGACATCTTGAAGTCTGTGGGTAAATTAGACCCAAAATGGGAAGGCCCGTACAAAGTAATTGAGATTGTGAAGATGGGAACATATCGCCTCCAACATTCAGATGGAAGAATACTTCCCAGACCTTGGAACGTGGCCAACCTGAAGAAGTTTTATGCATAAACTGCAACTCTCGCCAATAATAGGCTAAATCTACTTTTTTTGTTACTAGCATATTTTCTTTATGTTTTGATACAACAATTTTGTTATGTAGTTTTCAACTAATATGATTATTTTGTTATACAAGCAGATCACTTTGTCGAAAGCTTATCATATCCCCTCTCCTATACTAACGCTTACTTACGATGTAAACGTCATAGACCCTAGCAATCATAAAAAAAAAATAAAAATTCCAACAATAAGAGGCTTGGACAGCCCCA
This sequence comes from Henckelia pumila, assembly GCF_033568475.1. Classification (NCBI taxonomy): domain Eukaryota; kingdom Viridiplantae; phylum Streptophyta; class Magnoliopsida; order Lamiales; family Gesneriaceae; genus Henckelia; species Henckelia pumila. The sequence goes on along the minus strand of NC_133123.1, from coordinate 16,335,815 downwards.
TGGGACATTTGAAATTATGACGCTGTAAGAGGTCAAGACGAAATAATAATATTACAAGTCCCGGGATACCTCACCAAGTACTAAGTGGGTTTAGGACTTCCCCATGAGACAAAATCTTGGGAGACTAATCCCTCCCAAGTACTCCAATATTAAAGCAATAGTATTTTATTCATCAAACAAGTATGCAATAGCAAATTCAAAATGCAAAAGAGATATGATAATCGACAAAATTGAATATATATATATATATATATATATATATATATATATATAAAGAAATTATTGTTTTTCTTTTGCTCCTCCACCAACTACTTACTTACTCAAAAAGAACAGACAAAGTCTATGACTTTGACTTTGTTACAAAAAAAATGTTGCCCAAAAGTGGCAAGAAATAATAAAGCTAAACTGCTCCACGACTCCAAAGAGTAGACTCCATGTAGCTTCGACACACACCGTCATTATTGATTGTATAAGCTAAAAATTCGAACGCAAAGCTTCGATCATCTCCTCATCACCCAGTCCTCCCAATAAATTCCCTAAGGGAGGATTCGAGTCATCCTCAACTCTTGCAGTTCTAGGCTCCGGAATTTTAGGGTGAATCATCATAATAATTTTCTCCGGAACTAGTTTAGTATCCCGTAGTTCTTGGCGACAATCCACAACAACTTCATCATGAATAACAATCGCCTGCTGAATCACTTCATCTCTAAAAGCTATGGATTCTCGATAGCCTTCAATTGTTTTTTCTCCGGTGCTTCGCAAGAGATTCTTGCCTATTGACGAACTGAGAAAAATCTCACCGGTCTCCGATTCACGGGAATATTTCCCTCTAAGTTCCTCCATCTCCTTGCACAATGCATCGTACTTTTTGGATTTTTCTTCAAGCTCCTTTTGCGAATTGAGAAAATCATCTTGAGCCTTAGTGTTTTCCTCGCCAAGTCTTTTGCACTTAAGGACGTCAGCTCGTCATCAAATTTTTTCCCGAAATTTCGAGACCTCTCTTCTCGAAATTGAAAAGTGTGAGCAAGCGATAAAATCTGTAAATACCCATAGATAAAGAAAATTATTTATTATGACAAAATCATAATAAATAACAAGCAAGTAATAATATACCTGAAAGGCGGACGAAGCAAGAGACCGAGTCAACACTTCGGTAGGTTGTGGTAGTAGATGCAACCTATCATGATCTCCAATCAGGTCCGCTCCCGTTCTCCAACCAATGTCTGAATCTTTCAAATCCCAAAAAGATCCAGCATTATTTTTATGGTTCACCCCTTTCACGAATAAGTGACGACCCTCGAGAGCTTCCAGATCAATTACTCGTTTGTCGTCACATTTTTTCTTTGGGTCTCTTGAATTTTCAACCTTTTTACTGCGTGCATCAATGCCAGGTGCAGTTGCCACATCTTTTCTTTTGCCGCCAGTCTTTCTGTCATGCACATCAGATCGTTTGGATGGTGAGCCGGAACGCTGAGCATGATTTGAAGGCCCGGGAGACTTTCTCCTCCGGGGAAGCTCTTGAGAACCAACGATAGCTCGCTCCTTTGTGAAGTCTTTTCTTAGCATTTTTGACGCATCTTTCTCATTTTTCTCTATGCACGCCCGGACCTCCGCCAAACTTATTTTTTTCCCTATTAAAAAACAAGGAGAATAATACATAAATAAATACAATAAATTCTCAAATTACACCGAGCAATGTACATTTATTTAAAGAAAAAAATACAATAGCATGCAAAAGAATGAAAAATCAAATACCAGCAAGCAAAGTATGTGGATCAACCAACTTTTTGAAAAGACCTAAGGAGCGAAATTCAAGTTGCAACTCACGATGAGTTTTGCTAAAAATAATTCTCCGGTGGCCCGGACTCCATACTATGGGAACCTTCCAACCATAATCCCAGACATAAACAAACTTTTTTCTCCAATCGCTTTTCGGAGATGGACAACGAGATAAAAACTTACAATCTCCGCGAGGTATAAAATAAGTATAGGAACCCGGCATGGAACGACGCATCGAGAAGAGTGCATAAAATAAGTCTATAGTTGGGGACATTTTAATTTCGCTCACTCTACATAGGAAGCACGTAAAAAAAAGAATCGCACTTGGTGTTAATTGACTTAAACTCACCCCAATACTATCTACAATTTCTATCAAAAGGGCATGAGGAGGAAGCGAGAAACCAAAATTAAAGTACTCCAGATATACAGTAAAATATCCCGGAGGCGGTTCTTGACATGAATCTCCATTTTTTGGAATCTTAAGAATATGTCTAGATGATAATTCAAGTTCTTGGAATGGGCTTAAAATCTTAGACTCGTCCAGAAGACGCTCGCTCACTCCTCCCAAAGACTCTTGGGAACTACTATTATCGCAAGAATTCAAATAACTCAAGGGAGATAGAAACTCGTCAATTTCACATTCATCGCGAGACCCCGGGGGCGACGAGGGATAAGTATCTTGGTTAGCAACCAACACCGAAAGTACCTTACCTCGTAAAGGATGCCCTGCAATGATTTTTAAAATAAATTTTACCAAAAAATAATAGCATGTAAATCAACTCAAGAATGTTAACAAATATTAACACAATACACTTTCTTTATAAAATAAAATTTCCACATAATATTTTTTAGAAAAAAAAACTAATAATCCAACACATTTCATAATATTTATTTATGTTAAAATTTTCGAATTTTAGCAATTTATCATTTATCTCATTCCTACGATGAGGCGATTATACATGTTACCCCCAACTCATTTAGGCCGCAAACTACTAGCAGGTAAATCACGTTGTCATCGTGTATATTCCCATTAACTCGAAGGTCCATAAAGTAGTGGAGTGATTAAGCGTTCAATTAATAGTCAAGAGTTACATTTCTTTCAGTGACATTTTTTAGATGAGTTTGTCGCAGAGCTTTTGCAGTATTATTTATCTGACTAAGGTATTTACAAACTATTATGTTAACTCGGAGTTTATCTAATGCACACAAGAAGATAACAGTAACATATTTTCGCCTCATAAAGCACACACACACACACACACATATATATATATATATATATATATATATATATATATATATATGTGCGTGTGTGTATTAGAAAAGTGTATTTACATTGCACGTAAGTAATTAACCATTGAAAAAATGCGTAATAAAATTAGATAATATATTTAAATTAATGGTTGATTAAGAAAGAAGAAGACAAGAGTTTCATGGCATAATCTCTACTACTTTATAATAGTTGACTCCCTTATAAAAATTACTTTATTTAATTTGATGTGAGGACACCAACTTTCTTTCCAGTTTTACCCTCCAATTAATTTTCAATTATGTCATTAATTCTTGGTGTCTTATTTATTAGCTCACGTTTATAATACTCTAACTTCAAGAGAGAGAAAAATAGTTTTCCTTTTATAAGAGGTTGTGGTTTTTCTTTTATTCATTCCACCATCAACTTTAATTTCATTTTTTTAATAAATACATACCTAATTTTTTTTTTTCATTTGTAAGATCAATGTATTAAATTATATATATATATATATAATTTTTTTTCTTTAATATCAATTTTTTTTTGTTACACACGCATCGCGTGTGCCCGAATGCTTAGTATGAAGAAAACGAGAGATATAAGATAAAATTCAAAAATGAAACTGCATATTTGTGTATATATATAATAAATAATATATATATATATATATATATATAATATAAGAGTTTTTTATGGTGCCCAATACTATATGTCATGGGCATAAAGTGGGCATATAGTGTTGAACACCATAATTGAAATATAATTGATCATAGATAAATGTGACAATTTTTTTTCTTTAGTTTCATTTTCTCGCACTCTTTCTCTACCATGCAGATGAATTGATGTAAATTGTTTCCCAAAATGGGCTCTGTACCACCATACTTGTTGAAAACACAAATCTTCAGATGGGGGGCGCCTGCTAAAACTCGAGTATAAACACACCCTGACACGCGCATCGTACGCATTTCTTTGATTTTCTCCCCGTATATTTGGACGTATGTATATGCATTCCTGCTAGAATTCCCCCCTTTTTTCAAGAAAACGGAAGGGTTGTGGGTAAAAATACACGTAGACACTCTGGTTCTTGCGGAAGTGGAAAGCTTGCTACTTTTTTTCTTGTATTTGGGATGAGGGGTGGTAAAAAACCAAGGAAGGAGAAGTTGATAAAGGAACTAGTTGCTGAGGACTGGTGCTTCGTGTGTAAAGACGGTGGCTCCGTTCGAATCTGCGATTACAAGTCAGTTTCTCTGTCTTTTTTTTTTGGTTCCATTGTATATATATATATATATATATATATATATATGTATATGTGTGTCGATGTGTGTATTCTTTCGCAGTTGATATTGTTGTCAAGAGAATAAAGAAACTTGTTGCTTGCCCATCTAATTTCAAGACTATTTAATGGGATAGTCAGAAATTTTAGTTAGGATTGAAACTAAAATGTTTAAAAGGCTTTGGGTATATCGTTTATGAATACAACTGTTGAAGACAAATAAGTATGATGCATCTCAATGATGTAATTTAGTAATATAATCTCTACTTGTTCATTGAAAATATTTTATCCGTGTTTTGGGTTACAGCAGCACTAATATAATCTTCAAAACTGATTCATTTAAAAATCTTGTGGTAATGTCCAATTTGAGTTGTATTATGCACTTCCTAGTCGTGCCATGTTCATAATGTACTTCTGGCCATTCACTATTTGTCCTGGTATTACACATCATATTAAGTACTTTACATGAGATATTACTCCAAAAGCTTTTGCAAGTATTCAACTAGATGGGAGAGATCAATTTTTGGTTCACGTGGAAGGCTTTGTATCATTTAAAAAGTTATCAGCTCTGCTTGCTCATGCTGTTATCTTAAATAGTTATGGTTAAAAAAAAGAGCTTCTATCTTGAATCAATTATTTTAAAATGCTTTTACTTAACATAAGATCGGTTCTTTATTTGTTATTTTACACTGCTCCAAAGTTGTATCCATTTTGTGAGAAAGGTCTACAGGATAAAAAAACGAAACTTGATATTGTGATTTAAGATATCAGATACTAGAAAAAAAAAGAGAAAAGAAAATGCTGTTTGTGACAAATTGAGGAGCCATCTTGACAATTTATAGATGAATATTTTTATTTAGTATATTTTAAAGGCTGCTGGTGTTGTGCTATGGTCTTAGATGTGTAATATGAAACTAGACCATTCATTTTTTTCCTGTTTTCTAAGTAAATGGCAAAATACTGATAAGCCTATTCCTTTGTCGGACTAAAGAGCACTGTATGCTTTATATGCTTAATCTGCAATTGTTTATAAGGCATGTCACAGTCGGTGAATTTAATCTCCATATTTGTTGGGTTCAAGTTTAGGATATGTGAACATACTACTTATTCATGAGAAATTTGGGAGAATGTTGCTGAATCCTTTTATTGTATGCTTGTACATTGTCTTCAGTGTATGTTCTTTGTGTACTCTGTTCCTATGTCTAGTGTGAGTTAAATTCAAGCTGGATGCTGTACTTTTTGTTTTGACTTCTCATCCTAATCTTATTGTCATTATCACGTATTTTATGTTTCTCTGTTACAAATCAAAATTCAGCATTTTCTTCATACAGCATTTTCAGTGAAAGCATATTTTGTTTCCAGGCAATGTCTAAAATCTTATCATCCTAGCTGCGTGGGGAAGAATGATTCGTTTTTGGATAGTGAAGACCACTGGACTTGCGGTAAATCAACCTCTGTCAACACACTCCACCTCAATGCATATGTATACATATTTCTGGGTAGTGAAATTTGAGCAGGGGCAGTCCAAGAGATAGCCACGTCGGAAGAGAGCCCCTTCCCCAAGACAAATTTTTTTTAAAAAAATTATGTGTAATTTTTCTAAAACGCGAGCTTCGCCCCCACGAAGATCGTTCAGTTTCTCCCTAACTTGCCACCTTGTTCCATGATTCCATCTCATCTACCTGCCAAATTCCTTGATCCATCACTACCTTTAACCTTAAAAAGATTTACGACAGATGTGGCACTCTTATTCACCTCATCTTATTTATCATGAGTTTTAAGGTAGCATTTACTTTGATTGATGGGATTATATTGATAAATAATGTTGTGACTATTAAAGTATTTGCATAGGATGTGGAATAAAAATCGATAAATAATAATATGTTAGATTGGATTGATTAAATTTGCGATTAGGTAGTGAATTACGGTTTTCCTCCTTGACTTTGAATTATATGGATAAATAATAATATTGTTATTATATAAATGGCAAGATTTTGAACTGAGGAATTCAGTTATCGAAACTGTGAGGTTGTCTCCTGTGGATTCTGTATCATCAATCATGCATGTGTATGACTGTGAATCTCTCATGAACTCTGACTGAAACCTTTACTCTTCCTGGTAATGAAACAATTACTCAAAACAATTAATCGTTCTCACTTCGCCTAAAATTTCTGAAAGAATCAGGTTGGATCTTCGTGATGCTCAATCTCTTCTCACATAGCATAATATAAATATAAGTTTATAATTGCCATTTTCGGATGATATTATTACTCGTGATTGAATGCAGTATCCATGCGCATAACCATAAATTTCTTTTGGTGTGGCTTGTTTAGAAGTTCTAATGAAACACTTTCCTATTGAATACGTGAATATCTAAAAATTTCAAAATGTTTTTGGGAATAAAATAACAAGTGATAGGGTGTGTTGGGTATGACGATAGTTGGTGTCTTTACCCAAACACCAATTTTCTTTTGCATGGTAAAGATTTTTATTACTTTGGGATCATATCCATAAAATTTCTTTTAAGGTGGCTCGTTGAGAGGTTTTTATACAATGTTTTCTGTTCGAATAAGTGAATATCATTCAAAATCAAAAGATTGAAAATTTTGTTCAGTGTGTGAAACAAATGAAAGGGAGTTTTTGGGTACCGCTTGAAGTTGGTGCCTTCGATGGTCCAAAAATCACGTTTCATGTGCATGGTAGAGATTTAATAGATTTCTTTTTCAGATTGGCATACTTGCTTCCTGTGCAGCAGATCTGCCTGTCTTCATTGTTACACTTGTGCAAAGGCAGTGTGCAACCACTGTCTTCCTACTGCTGGTTTTTTACAAGTAAAGGGGAAAAAGGGATTCTGCAGTCACTGCCTAAAGCTTGCTGCACTTGTTGAAGAAAACAGGGATTGTGACTCTGATGGGGTATGATTAACAATGAACTGTAAATAAGTTTGCCTAAAAGCCAATGGAAAAGGATTTGGAGATACTACGTTTCTTGAGCTGCCTTATAATTGTGGATTCACTCAGCAAGACTGTAAAGTATGCTGCGGTTGAAATTTGGCTGCATGATAATATGCTAGGTCCTTCAGAGAACCATAAGAAGATATAGTCAAGAAACCTATATTTATTTACCTTCTTTTACGAACCAACAAGCCAATTATATGTCTGAAAATGTAAATTTATTCCACAGCCTCAGCTTCAAGGACAGAGGATGTAAAAAAGATAAGGGGTTGATGAACACTTGTTGTGTCAACAAGCAAGAATATTCACGAGGGGAATTTAAAAGTTCAAAAATTTAGAGGGTGTCGAAATCATTTATCCAATTACATATAACACAGAAAAGGATATGAGTGTAGATAAATTTAAGAGGTAGAAATATACTACTCCTACCTGCTCCGCTCCCATCTGGCTCTGCCAATGATGGTATATCTGGAGTCTGTACCAAGTGCAAGGTTGTAGTTTTCTGTTAAAGAGTAAGCCATATTATCCTTTGAGGTGTTCATCACCTATATGGATCATGAATTAAACTAGAACAGGCTCTCCAAAATTCAGTACTTTCCTTCAAGGATCAAGCTAGAGATTTTCTTTAGTTCATGCCCTTTTGAAGAGTTTCACGTGCTAGGCTTTATACTGTGGGCATTGTTGAAAGAGCATCAGAGAGGTGAAATATTAAATGATTCGTATTTGTCTCAGTTGAGATGATTTTTCGACATCTATGTTCTTTAATATTTCAACCTTATGATTTGCATAATAATGTTATATCGATATTATGAAATTTCCTTCTTGCTTTCCATTATGTGAGCTTATAAACTTATTTCTTATCTTGGAATCCAGATTCATACTCGTATATATATGTGTGCACACAATCTTACACATGAAATGGCGCTGTATTGTTTCCAGGAACAGGTGGATTTTAAAATTCGAGAAACATACGAGGGTTTATTCAAGGAATATTATCTGATTATTAAAGAGAATGAAGGATTGGAACCACACCATATTTATGCTGCAAAAGATCGGGAAAAGGCTAGAAAGAACTATAAATCTGACTTTGGCTCGTTGGAACTTGATGAAGATGATGACGAAGATGAAGAAGAGATCTCCGAGTATGATGGCTCGGATCATGAGAAGACGAGAAAGAGAACACTAAAATCTGCAAAGAAAAGCCACGCAAGACTAAAATCTGCAAAGAAAAGCCACAGAAAATCCAATAAAAAGGAGTTCATCGCTTGGGGTTCGAGAACCCTAATTGAGTTTCTTGGATCAATTGGTAAAAGCATTAGTGAAGTATTAACACAGCGTGATGTGACGGACATTATAAATGGGTATATTTTAGAAAATAAACTCATCCATTCGAAGAATAGAAAAATGGTAGTGTGTGATGAACGATTACAACCTTTATTGGGGAGAAGAATGATTAGTAAGTATAGAATATACGACCTTTTGGAGGATCATTTTACAGAGAACCATGATGAATTGGAGGAGAATGATATGGTATATGACTTAGAGAACACTAAAGAAACAACTTATCCTCTATGCAAACGACAAAGAAAGTTTGACACAGAGATAGAATCGACGAAAAATGAGAGAGAAGTTAGTGTGCCTGAGAGTGTTTTTGCATCTATTAGTGTTCATAATGTGAAACTTGTTTACTTGAAGAGAAGCTTGCTATATGAGCTATTCAAGCACCCTGAGGCATTTGAACAAAAGGTGATAGGATGCTTTGTTCGAGTTAAATCAGACCCATATGATTACTGTGCAAAAAATTCACATCAGCTCATGCAAGTCAAAGGTTTGTTGAGACTCGTGAAACATGATGTTCGATTTTTCAGTTTCTCTAACTCTGATGATATATTGCTTTGTTGTTTTACATATCTTTGAAGGAACAGAGCTATTTAATTCCATTGATCAAGAATCCCGGGTAGAAAACAACTATTGTTTCATTTCTTAATAAAAATAAACAAAATAGGACAATCTATTGCTATTGTGGTTTCTTTATTATTCTGCATTGATTATAATACTGATGGGTCTTTTTGTTAAATGTACATGATTATCTTTCAGTATTTGTTCGCTAGTCTATGTTAAAAACAACACAAGCATGATTAGGAAAAACTCGAAATCATTGAATATCATTGCATACAAACTCTCCTGAAGCATGTTGGAAGCTCATCCCTCTTCCATTGTTTTTTTAAAAATTTACACTCACAAAATAGAAATTATTACCCCTCTCTGCTGCATAATTAACTTTTTGAGTTCAGAACAATTATATAAGTATATTCTTCAGTTTCAACCATAGTACTTTCAGGACTTCTTGCTTATTATTATTTTTAATTTTTGCTTTCAGGCATAAAATCAGTTTCCAATGGTGAAAGCAACACAGAGTTTGTCCTATGTTTTTCTGCTTTTCCAAACGAAGTTCATATAAGTCTGCTTTCAGATACTGATTTTTCAGAGGTGACCAAATATTTTAAAAAATTGCAAAAGGATAAAAAATAATTTGTTGATTGCTAGTGAGGTCTGTGAGCATATAGATGTCCTCAATAAGGCTCCGGCAATACAGATTTTTTTTAAATGTCCAAGTCCATGGAAACTTTTCCAACACCATGTCCAACTGAAACATGACTCTTTGTCCTTCTCAACTTCACAGGAAGAGTGTGCCGATCTGAGACAAAAAACACTTACTGGTTTGCTCATGAAGCCTACAGTGGTAAGCAATTCTATCAGAAGTCAAAAAAACATATCATTGTGACTTAAGAGTACTATATATATCTGATATGATATCATTAGTGATTTAGTCATAGACTCATAGCATATATTCCCACAGTATCTATTTCAAAATACTCTAAACCAATATAATGGGTGATTATTATTCCATCTTAACCTAGGAGTTTTATTTCCTTGGAAAATATTTGCTGGATACAACCGATCTTGTTCACGTAAATCACTTGTGCTGCATTCCCTTCACTGTATTGTTGCTAGTTTAAAATCCAGTAACTTTTATGCCTTGAAAAGATCTTCCTTTGATTCTCATGAAGGAAAAGTTTTTTAGTCCATTGATCAAATAATTTTGATTGTGATAATATCTCAGTTGACACTAGTTGTCCCAAAACCTCGACATCGTGGGAGGTGGCACAATCAATTGTTTTATACTCAATTGTTCGGACAATAGACAACAAAAATCACTCAAGATCAACTTAATAAAATATATGAGGTTTTGTGCTTCTACAGTCTTGAACCTTTAAACTTGGGCTCTGGCACAATTTTGAGACCACTCATCCCAAAAGCTTGAGCGCATGAGAGATGGCACAATCAATGGTTTAATATTTTAGTAAGATTACCAAAGTATTATTCATTCTACCTCAACCTTGAATCCCAATATTTACTTGTGGATATTTGATTCTCTAATGAATTTTTGTTTTGTAAATTATTTAGAATTCATAAATGAAAACACACGTTGATTATAAAGATAAAATGAATTAAAATGTATTATATGTTTGCTTACATGAGATAATTTAATCTACTCAACATTTCCATCGTACCTTAAAAAACCAATCTTGTTTGCATTTTCTTTTACAGGAGGAGCTTCAACAGAAGGCCAGAGTTCTTCATGAGGATTTAACAAAACATGTATTTTTTTATGTTTTTGTCGTTGCCTTGTGTATTCTGTGATAGTTCCATTGTTGGTTGCTTACTACTGAATATCAAATTTTGGTTTACAGCCAACCTAGCGTTTTTTCCCAACTTTGCGAGTACTTTAGACTTGAGATTTTAAAGTTCAACATGCCTTGAGGTGTGATTAGGATGTAATTTTGCATTTTGAAATTACCTATATATTGTGGAGCAACAATTGTCCCCGTTGTCTTACATAGATGTTTGTATGGTACAAAATTTGAAACATGACATATGAGGTGTTCTACAATTTCAATTTTTTGAATTGCAAAGTCACCATTAGTTGTAGCTTTTGATATGGTACAAATTAAACCAATTGTATAATCAGTATCAAAGTCAATATCATGTGTTCAATTTCAATTAATTGTAAATTGAAGCAATTGTTGCAAGTCGATTGTCAGGGAATAATAATTATTCTTGTTCTCTTCCTATGTGCCACAACTATCAGAACATGGAATTTAGACTCTTGTACAGTTTCAAACTTTTAAGTTTGATCACTATCAGCGATAATTTTTGGAACTATTGCAAGCACTTGGTATTAAATTGAAGGTTGTCAAACCAGAACATGGCTTCAAAAGTTAAATTTGCTTGATGTTGTCACTACTTTTGCGATTTACTAATTAGAACCGTAAATTTTTTTTAGGTCAGTAAGATTTTAGGTTATGTCTCATTACTTTGTGGCAATCTAATTTACTTGAAAATAATGCAGTGGATCAATAAAGAGCTGGCCTTGCTGCAAAAACTCATTGACCGAGCCAATGAGAAAGGACAGAGACGGGAATATCCTTTTCCGATGTACATGTGTACAGAAAACTAGCTTACAATATATTCATGAACTATTGTTATGCATCTATTTACCTTTCCCATTTAAGTTGTTTTTTTAGTAAGTTAGAAACATTAACATTTTTTTTTCAACATGCATCATAACGAAATAAAATACTTTCAATTTACATTCGAAAGAGTTAGGGTCTTGATTAAAAATTTCTGAGGTGACCTTTATGTTGTGTGGTCCTAACTCCCATAGTGTTACGCTTTTCGAATACTTGGAGAAGAGAAAGAGGCTGCAGACTCCATCAGAACAGGCTCATTTACTTGAAACTTTTCCTATAGTGAGTCCAGAAATATCTGAGCTATCACCCAATTCTGAAAATAGCGTAGATGATGTGAAAAATGATGACAACTCAATCATCCAGACTGCTTCTTCTGTTCCTAGTGATAGATGGAAAGAAAATGGAATATCAGGTATTTTGTATGATCGAGGTTCATGCTATCTGAGTCATGAGCGGTCTTAGCTTTTATGAGACAAGACCACCAAGATCATCTTGGTTAATTTATTTATTTATTTTTTACAGCGGAGAAGGGTCGTCGTGGTCATGGATATTATCCAGAGACAAAGGAATCCCTTCTTACAAAATCAGGCTCGGGAGAATCTCAATGCATTTCCATACCGGACAATGAATTTAAGCCTTTGAACCCTGCTTCTGAAGAGAAAGGGGATAGATTCGAGACATGTCATTTTGGCGAAGATTCACATATGTCCTCTGAAAAGACATGGTATGAGCAGACGGGAAGGAAAAGTCAAGATCCTTCAACATTTGAGGTTGAGTTTAGCGATGCTGAAAATGACAATTGTTGCCAGGTAAATGATCTTATTCCTGTAAGAAAAGGCCAAGAATCTACACCGGTTGGTGTGATTGAGTTGTTTAGTGATGATGAAAATGCCAATGATGATAAGGCAAACTCTGATCATGAAGATCTATCACAACATATTCCTGGCCAAAATGACAAGCTGGAAACCTATTCTATGCCTAGTATACCCTCTAAAGAGACACAATACGAACCCACAACAAGAAAAAACCAAGAGTCTACGCAAATTGAGGCTATCGAGTTACTGAGCGATGATGAAAGTGGCAATGAAAGTAAAGCCAATTCTGTTCCTGAGGATAAAAAATTCAACAACCTGGGAAGCAATACATGGCTTATCCTTGGTCCAAACGGTGAGCGAGACACGTGTTCTACCCACATGCTGAAACGTTGGAGCGAGATCAGTCCCTGTGCATTTAAATTCAAGGTTTGGAAGGAAGAGCAAAGTGAAGAGGATGCTATATGGTTAGGGGACGCGATCAAATTCGCCTTTCCGAAGCAGTAGTAGTGCTACATCGATTACTTCAAATCTTGCTACACTTTTTGTTTCGTTTATATGTAAAGAACTGACGCTGCCCTGAAGCACAGGGCAGTCAATATGAATAGAGAAAAGTGTTTTGAATGTATAGCTCCATCCATAGCCAGTAGTGGATTCATGAGTTCAACATGGGAATTGTGAAATTGAAGTCTAAAAAATTTTGGGGACCAAATTGGTTACGCATGATGCATCAAGATATACAAGTTTATGTAAAATCTTACATTACATTTAGATGGAAGGATTTGGACGCGAGAAAATAATTTGGTGGAGGATTTTAAATTACTCAGTTTTATGAAAATTTGAAATAAATTGCATGAGTTAATAAACGAGTAAAAAATATAAAGTGATGGATTAAAACTTATGGATTTCGAGAGTACTGATGAAAGATGGATGGATTTGTTATTATTGGCATGAATAACGTGATCAATCAGTTCGATATATATCTTACAATTTTAAGGATTGAGGTTAAAAAAATAATATTGTGTGGTTAAAAATATTTGTTATTGATTATTGTTGTAATGCATACCAGTATATCTTATCCATCAATTGTGTTATAACAAATTGCTCTATTATTTTTGTTACAATACAATGAGTATTTGTTTATAAAATAAGTGATTTTTCTTTAGAAATGATCTAATAATAAAAGTGAAAAGACGGAGACTTCAACCTTAGCCATTGGACTAAAAGGCCTCATCGGCAAAGGCAGTGAATTTCTTTCAATCATTAACGATAATTTTTTAACCTTTGGCTAGTCTAACCGTCAATAATTCATTTCAAAACCTGTTTAGATGCGATATATAGAACATTCGAAATTATAGATGTTGATTTAAGAGAGTGAAGCCAACAAGATTTGCTTTAAACAAAAATTTATATTTAGCCAATTAGTCTTTAAAATTTAATCGACTTCACAGATGACTCTAAAGTCGTCAATTTAAGTTGGATCCATCGGATTAGCACGTTTCGCCAAACAATTTAAGCGAGTTGGATTGAAAGTTTATCAACTTATTTAAAAACGGGTCTAAACGAGCCAACCCACGCTGGTGTCACGGGTCAAGGAAATGATAAGTTGAGAAGGGATTTTTTAAATTTTTTGTGCATTATGGTGATATATGTATTTTGTAGTGAATTTTTTTTTTTGTCTAAAATGTACTTAGTGTGAAATCAACATAAGTTAGGAATTTCATTGAGATTAATGATAGGTTAATTATAAAAAATTTCTATGCTATTTATTTATTGAGTAATGCTACATGTATAACCAAATTTGTACATCATTCATCAATTTGTACAACACAAAAAAATCAATACAAAAATTTCATTTATCAAAATCTCATGATACATTGAATTTAAAATATCGTGATATAATAGCAAAATCTCACGATATATTTGTTATAAATATCGTTGTACACTATATATGTTGTACCTCTAGCATTATTCTTATTTATTTGTATTTTTTTGGTAAACCAATCCGTCTAACCCACGATCCACGATGGCTTGGGTTGGGAATTTTCCAGGAAGGCCGGTAGCCCATGCATCGACTAATCTGACAGCTCTCATAGGAACAAATTAAAAAAAAAAACTTATTCTACCAAATCACATTTGTCGGTAGGAATTCAAAAGGATTTAGCATCTTTAATTGTTTGTGTACGTGTATATATATATATATATATATATATATATATATATATATATATAAATGCTTAGCTGTCCAACCATGTTTTTCCACTTGGTTCGCGACTACTAAAACCCGTTAGTGAGTTTTAGTGGTTTTTGTTTTGTTTTGTTTTGTTTTTTTTTTTTGCATCACTAAAACTCACTACCGGGTTTTAGGGGTCGCACCAAGTGGGGAAACATGGTTGGGCAGCTGAAAATTACTCTCTATATATATATATATATATATATATATATATATATATATATATATACACACATATATAAAACTGCAAATTTGATCATGTATGTTTGTCACTTTGCGATTTTGGTCATCTCTGTTTTCATATTTCAGATGTAGTCCTGCATGTTCCGATTTTTGGATATTTCGATCTTTTTTATTCGAAAATGCTTACGTGGCACTGTACACGTCAACTTCACATCAGCACTGAATTGGTGCCACATCAGCGCCACGTCGAAAAAAGGACTAAAATTGCCAAAAAAATAAAGATAGCGGACTAAAACTGAAATCTGAAAATATAAAGAACTGAAATAGCAAAGTGACAAACATACAAGACCAAAAAAATAATTTTTCCTATATATATAGTTTAGTTTAAACTACCTTAACGTATCTTCTTAACAGAAGATGTAACAACTCAACCCTATAATATCCCTTCTAGGTTTTTTGTCCTCTCTACGAAGAAACCCTAATTAATATCTGAGATGGACTCAGATGAGATTGCAAACAGACTCGAGGAGATCAAGTTGCTGAGCAGTAAACATGCAAGCCCGAAACTCACAATCGACAGTGATTTGATGGAGAAAGGCATCGAGAGATTGGCCCTCTGCCTCATAGCCAAAGTTTTCTCGTCTCGACTCGTTAACAGAGCCACGTTTGCACAACATATGCCCAAGATAATCCAACCCACCAAGCTCATCCAGATCCAAACACTGGGTCAGAACTTGTTTCTTTGTCGATTCACGAGTACCACTGATCGGACAAGGGCACTCGACGACGGGTCGTGGCATCTTTTCAACAATCTACTGAGTTTTAAGGAAGTCCGCGGTACCCAAAACCCCGGCGACGTGGACTTCGGATCGCTGGCGTTCTGGATCCAATGCCATAACATGCCACTGGCTTTCATGATGACGGAGATCGTGGAAAAGATCGGACATCGACTGGGACGCGTGATTGAAGTGGATAAAGGCGAAGGGGACACGATCCTCGGGCGGTTCGCTAGGGTTCGTGTTGAGATGGATATTACAAACCCTCTCCCCAGCTTTTTGCAAGTCGGCTCACACCTAGATCAGGGGAATGATCCGTTTACCGTACTGCTCACATATGAGAGGCTACCGGAGTTTTGCTATGCTTGCGGGCGTGTAGGGCATTCCCATGGCGAGTGTGAAGACGTGGTGGCGGATAAGAAAAAACTGAAATATGGGGCATGGTTGAAGGCAGCATATCATTTTGGGAATCGAAAACAGAAACCGACAGCGGTGCCGAATAGTATTGATCCGTCTGAGGAAGCACGGAATGATCCGCCGGAGGGGAACAAAGATGATTTTGAAGGAAGTCCGGTGATAAGTCCAGTCGTAGGGGAAGAGTGGTGACCTCTCCGTTACAAAACAAGGCAAGTGAGGCCTATCATGCCATGCAAGGGCTAACAGCTGGGACATCTCAGCTTCTGGAAAATTGTCGCTCCGATCAACCCTGCCGAGTCCACGCAAATGGAAACGGAGAGCAAGAGGAGAACACTCTGGTGATAGGGGATGTGCCAAATGATAATGAGCATCACACAATATAGAGCATGCATTGGAACAATTTTTTTTTAAAAAAAAATCTTGTTCTACCAATTCACATTATTGGTAGGAATTTAAAGTATTAGCATTTGTTTGAGTTTGTATAAAATGAAAATTTCATGAACCATATGATTGAGAATTCATTGATTTGCCCCTCGAATGCTAAGTTGAGTGTTTGGATCCATGAATTTCATATCAATTGATTTGAAATACATTTAAATGTATTTTTGTTGCTAAGATCTAGAAGTAAGTCCATAAACTTTAAATCCACATCTTACTGGTATTTCATGTCAATTATGATGCGTTTCAAGTTTAGCCAACAACGATGTCATTCGAAATCTATTATATTTTGTATTACTAATGTGTAAAGTGTAAAGAATTAAGGTGTGAAGTTAAGAGTTGATTTATTGTGTCATTAATCAAAATCCATGAATTTTTCACATGGAGTTTTGTCCCATAGAAGGTATATTTATATAGTATTACGTGTTTTATATTACTATCGTTATTATTATTGAGTTAATTTTTCAGTTTGTTAATTAATTTGAGAAGTAGAATTTGTATTTGATTTGTTGATGTGTAGAGGTTTCTGATTTCGTTTGTTCTGATTCCTTCAAGCGGTTCTCTCATATTCACACAATATATCATTTATCATGACACCAATATCTCGATGTGTGGGCCATGCATGCATGGATTCGACCCTGATAGGATCGGTTACGGTGTGAAGAGGGGGTGAATACACATTTTAAAAAATTTGAGCTAAAATATTTCGGTTCTTGAAATATTGAACACCGATGAATTAAATCGAGTTTGATTTTCAAACCAAGCGGAAGATACTCAAAATAATCTTCGTAGAAACCGATTAAATATTTTGTAAATCATTTGAAGAAGATGCAAGTTGAAATGATGAAAACAGTTTGGTTGAAGCATTTTATCTAACAATTTGAATGCAATATTTTGATATATGAAGAACACATAAAATGCTTCAACAATGCATCTAAAAAACAGTAGCAATAAGAAGTAAATGCAATAAAGAAGTAGACATGAATTTTTTTTATGGATGTTCGGAGCTCAATCTTCTACGTCACCCCTTCTTCCTCCTCGGAAGAATCCACTAGAAGACTTTGATTTATGCAACTCATTTGTACAAACACACTCCAGTTTAGGACTTACCCACTAAACAAGAACTCCTAGCACAATCGATTGTAGGCTGCAACTTCACAATCCGCATGATGTTTAACGTCTCTTATGTCAAGACTACAAACACAATGAATCTCACTCAACTTGTTAGTGATTTGCGATCAATCCGAACAATCAATTTGATGTATATTCCTATCAATGCCGCAACAAGAACCAATAATATGCAATGAACGGAACACAAATAAATTATGCAATGAATCAAAGTAAGAACAAGAGATTTATTGTGGTTTGGGTCACAAGATCCTACATCCACTTTGGCACTAGAGATCGAGTTCAGAGTTTCTGTGTTTTACACCATTACATCCTCTAAATGAATGAATGAATGAATACAACAGGAAAAACGAAGAAAAAATGAGAATCCACAAGATTAATATGTAATCTAATCTATTATGCACCTCAAGGAGATTGATCCCTTTACCAGCATCCTAAATGCCCCTTTATATCGAGCCTCTTCCTTCTTGCTTCCATGCATAACCGCAGATGCAACCAAGTTGGTTAGTTGTTGTATCAGTTACAACTCCATGCAATGATCACCTACATGCACCTATTCGATCCTTCCCATGCTCTCCATTGTATTCACACAACCAATACCTTATGGTGATTAGGCAATCTGTACATTGCGAAATTTGTGCCCGCAAGTGCACGGTGTCAAGTTTTAATAAAGTGATGAATAGAGTATCGTTCCCACGAGGAGTAAAATTGATAATTATTAAGTACTTGTAATTAGAATAGTCTAAACTTTATTTAGAAAATCAATATTTGAGATGCTTGCAGAAAAGTAAAATAAACAAAGAATTTCAGCCAGCGCGCACACAACTTCAACGAAATATCAATCGGAGGAAAAATGGTCTAGAGGTTTTGATTTCACCTGGTTTCGACAACAACAACTTCTAATTAAATTATTTTCATGAATTCTATTCAATTAATAGCCTAGAACACTTAATTATATTATTTTCCTCTCCCGAGCAACAAATAATATGTATCAATTAAGATTCAATTCCAATATCCCTATTAAAAATCTAGTCTTAGTGATATGTGAAAAACGATGTTCTTCCTAAGGCTCCATTAACGCTATATACTATCCCGAGCTATATAAACAATTAACGGTGTAATTTCTATTAGTCTTATTCAAAATCCCCTCTCCCGAGTGCCAGATTCCAAATAAATATAACAAATCAATTATTGATCAAGTAATTGAAAAAATAATCAATTCTAGAAAAACAATTAATCTACTAGAATTCAATCCAAAAATATAAAAAAGTTGTAGAAGTGTCTACATCAGGTTTCATCTAACCTCTAGACTCTAAAAATTTAGTTCATAATCAAAATATTGCAAAAACAATTCATGTTCATGAAACTAGACATAAAATCAAAGTTTAATGAGAAAAGATAAAGAAAACAAATCCAAAGATGCGATGCCGTGTCTGGATAACGCGATCTTCTTCCTTGTTCCAGATTTTCTCTTCAGGTTTGCGCAGATTTTTCCTTCAAGTTTCTCTCTCGATCGTGCGTGTGATTCTCCTTCGATGTGCGGCTGCTTCCCCCTCTTAAGTGCTCTTGAAAGTTCCTTTTATATGTGCTCCAAATCCAATAAATAAAAGCCCAAGAAGATCCATAAGTTTCCTTCCCGAAAAATTAAAAAAATTGAATTTTGCGATGGCGCGGGCGCGCTTGAGAAGAGGGGCGCCCGCACATATGATTTTGTCCTCCTTTTCTTCAAAATTGATCAGACGGCGTGCCCGCGCATGTAGATAGGCGCGCCCGCACACAGCTTTTGGGTCTGAAATTCTGCATCGCGCGACAATTTTTAAAAAATCATATCTCACAATCTAACCGTCGGACTGAGCTGAATTTTGACAGCAGCTTCAAAACATCCTAAAATTTATTATGAATAGTGAAGATCGGATTTGGATTTCTCAATATTTTCCAGTAATTTTCTGAAGTTGATATCCCATAATGCATCATTCCGCATCTTCTTGCTACTTTTGCGCTAATCCTTGTATCTCACAAAAACAACAACTAATACACATAATATCCACTCGATACATCACAAAAGTCAATTAAGTGCATAAATTGCACTTATCACAATCCAACTTCTCAAATCTCCACCTTGGATTTCCTACGAACCTTGGACTTCCAAACCAGCAGCTAAGGAACTCCTTGAAGTTCTCCAACACAGATCTTGTTCAAACAATGTTGGAACTTCACGCTTAGGACATGCTTTTTAAGCATATCAGCAGGGTTGTCTTCAGTGGAAATCTTCTCTATTACCACCTTTCCATGCTCCACCAAATCCCTAATGAAATGCAATCTGATGTCTATATGCTTAATCCTCTCATGATGCATGGGGTTTTGGTTCAAATGCAAAGCACTCTAGCTATCCGTATAGATCACAACTTCTGCCTTTTCTCTCAATAGCTCTGTCAAAATTCCCTTAAGCCACATCCCTTTCTCTTTGCTGCTTCTGTGATGGCAAAATATTCAGCCTCTGTTGTGGACAATGCTACTATATATGGCTTTCAGAGTTGCCTTCTAACTAATCATATATCCATTATAAATTTATAAGTGAATGTGTAACCACTTAATGACCTTCTCATATAAAGGTCACCAGCATAATCAACATCCACATATCCTACCAACCCTCTTTTGTTGTTCTGAATATTTCCATACACCAATCCAGTAGTTTTACTACCATTCAAATACCTTAAAATCCATTTTACCGCCTCGCAGTGAGCTTTACCAGGCTTTTCCTTGAATCTACTGACCAAGCTATGCAAGGTTTGGCCTAGTACAGACCATGACATACATCAAGCTTCCAGTAGCATTCGAGTAAGGTACATTTTCCATGTATGATTGTTCCTCAAGCCCCTTTGGACATTGCTCAACATATAGCTTAAAATGTGCAGCCAAAGGTGTCATGAGCCCTTTGAACTCATTCATTCCAAACTTGGCCACAACCTTATAGAGGTAATCTAATTGTGAGATGTATAATAGTCTCTTGCTTCTGTCCCTCTTTATTTGCATACCAAGTATCCTTTGTGTAGGACCAAGATCCTTCATTTCAAATTTTGCTTTGGGTTTATCTTTAATCTGCTTCACAATTTCACTCATACTCTCACATATATACCATGAGCATATCATCAAATAAAGTAGGAGATAGATGGTGCAGCAACCTGGATTAATCTTGTACTTGTAGCACACACAGCTTTCATATTCACTTCTCTTGAATGAGTTGCAAATCATGAAGCTAACAAAATGCTTGTACCACTGTCTTGAAGATTGTTTCAAACCATATATGGATTTTTATAGCAGACACACCT
Organism: Henckelia pumila; assembly: GCF_033568475.1. Taxonomy (NCBI): domain Eukaryota; kingdom Viridiplantae; phylum Streptophyta; class Magnoliopsida; order Lamiales; family Gesneriaceae; genus Henckelia; species Henckelia pumila. Next base: position 16,314,709 of record NC_133123.1, on the reverse strand, counting down.
TGGATTCATGGCCTGACATCTCAAAACCTTCAGGCTGCCTCATGAAAATAGTCTTATCCAAACTCCATGTAAGAAAGCAGTTCTTACATCCATTTGTTCCAGCTTCAGGTTCAAGTTTGCTGTCAATGCCAAAAGGATTTTAATGTACGTGTTTGACAACAGGTGAGAATACTTCATTGAAGTCTATTCACTCCTTTTGGGTGAACCCTTTTGCCACCAGTCTAGCCTTGTATCTGGTGCTTTCAACCCCTGGAATGCCTTCTTTGATCTTGAATATCCATTTGCTTCCCACTATTTTTCTGTTCTTAGAGAGCTCCACTAGTTTCCATGTATCATTTTTCTTAAGTGAACTAATTTCTTCCAACATAGCTTTTTTCCATTTCTCCCTATGCTGGCAATTCATTGCTTTTTTATAGGTGTTTGGTTCACTGTCACTAAGGCTCTCTGATATATTTAGAGCATATGCTATCAAATCCGCATAGCCATATCTATAAGGTGGCCTGTTTGATCTGTCTTCTAACCCTATCCTTGGCAATTGTGTAATCTCTCAAATCAGGCTCCTGTCCTGGATGGCAAATACATAGAGAATGAATTGGAACAAATTTTTTTTTTTAAAAAAATCTTGTTGTATCGATTGATCACATTATTGGTAGGAATTTAAAAGTATTAGCATTTGTTTGAGTAGTTTGTATAAAATGAAAATCATGAACCATATATATGATTGAGAATTCATTGATTTACCACTCGAATGCTAAGTTGATCTTCTCTTATGTTGTGTTTGGATCCATGAATTTCATATCAATTGATTTCAAATATATTTAAATGTATTTTTGTTGTTAAGAGAAGTAAGTTCCATAAACTTTAAATCCACGTCTTACAAGTATTTCATGTTAGTTATGACGGGTTTCAAGTTTAGCCAACAACAATGTCATTCGAAGTCTATTATATTTTGTATTACTAATGTGTAAATTGTAAAAAATTAAGGTGTGAGGTTAAGAGTTGATTTACTGTGTCATTAATCAAAATCCACGAGTTTCACATATATTTTTGTCCTAGAGAAGGTATATTTATACAGTATTACATGTTTTATATTACTATTATTATTATTATTATTATTATTATTATTATTATTGAGTTATTTTTTCAGTTTGTTAAATTTGAGAAGTAGAATTTTGCATTTGATTTGTTGATGTGTAGAGGTTTCTGATTTCGTTTGTTCTGATTCCTTCAAGCGGTTCTCTCATCTTCACATAATATATCATTTATCATGACACCAATTTATGTGGCCATGCGTGGGTTTGACCCGATTTCTTAAATTGCCGCAATTTTTTTAACCTAACGAGTCATTGACGTTTGGGCAATTGGTCCAACAGTAAGTCATGCCATATCAATGACAAACTTTGATGATCAAAAGAAAATTGTATGTACAAACTTTTGAAAGTGTGAGATTTCTAATTTAATTTAGAGTAAATTTTAATTTGATACACGAACTATTGAAAAATTGACAATTGATATATGAACTATTGTAAACGGCTTGATTGGTACATGATCAAATTAAAATTTTAAATTTACCTTTAAACTAATTAAATTGCTTTCAAGTCCAATTACTATTATTAAAATAAATGAGCTACACCATTTTATTTTCATGGTTATTTGTTGATTTATTTTAAAAATAATTTATATATCTATTTAAATAATAATCAACACAAATTAGACAGCAAATAGATATTTTATATTGATTAAGATATAAAAATATATATATGTCGCTGGAGCCGTTGATACTGTTTTTAAATTGTTGAAACAAATATAATCGTCATATAACTTTTCGGAATATTGTATCGATCTGATGGGAATTCAAAAAAGTATTCAACAATAAAGTTTTATATCAGACAAAATCTCGTAGAAAAAATCTCATTATTGTCCCTATTTAGATGATTCTGATGACCTAAAATTTTTGCACTTGATTTAAGAATTTCTGGTAAGTTTGTGATTTTTTTACTTGTACTTTAATTTAAATATATGATTTTGTTAAGATCAATCGCTTATCACTATGTCAAAAGCTATAGTTTTTAGCCAAGTTACAACTTTATATCTTAAACTCGTGATAGCGCAGATGAGTCGAATTGTTGAGTCCAAGGAAGTGCATGCATTTACTACTGGTGTTGTCTCATATTTGTTCGAGATGAGGCGACATTATCCCTCTTTTACGACCCACTTGCCCAACCTAATCAAATAACATCACGTCAACAGATTGACACACTAGGCCAATTCCAGATCAAATAGCACGATGTCAGCAGAGTGATACAATAGAGAACTTTCCAATATGTCACTCATCACAATATTACTTTCACTCATGCATGTTTAACCCAATAATATACACCCCCTAGAAGTATAGAAATGTGCTCCTTGGGAGACTCGAACTCATGACCTCGCTCTAATATTAGTTGTTAAGATCAAACGTTTATCATTAGGCGAAAAACTATAGCTATTAGCCAAAACACAACTTTATTTTTTATACTTGTGACATGACATATGAGTCAGATTGTTAAGCTCGTGAGTTTGGGAAGGGGCGTGCATTACTATTAGTGTTGTCTCATATCCTTTCGAGATCAGTCTTCTTACTGCTGGTTATATCACCAACAGAGACAGTATTACCCGTTAAGATCTGATGTATCTTCCTTATGGCCAACCAAATCAAATAGTAAAACCTCAGCAGTTTGATACACTAGAGGTTCTTAGCAGGTTATCCATTGCAGTACTATTTTCACTAATGCTCGTTTAATCCAATTAATAGATTTATTTATCGACTAAATTTATTACTATATAGTTATATTACTTTAACATACATAAAAATTACCTTTTCATCATGTATTTATAAATATTTTGAAGATATATGATGTATATAATTAACTAATGATTAAAATATAAATGTATTTTTTATATTTTTTATTATAAATTTTAAATAAATATAAATTAAATTTACACTTTTAATTAGTAAAATAATTTTTAAAAATATAATGTGCATTTAGTTGAATTTATTAAAAATAATTAAACTTAAAAGAAATTTTATGAAAGGGCAAAATTGACTTTTTAGGTGGATAATGTACTAATTAAACTATTTGCAATAGTTCATATAACAATTCCAATTTAACAATAGTTTGTATACCAAAATAAATTTTAGTCATTTAATTTAACTAAACTATAAACATTTGAACCCAAAATTATTTATATCGTGAGATCTCACCTTTACCATTAAGCCAAGAAATCCTTGATGAACTATAGGCATGCATGATACAACATAGATATACATGCACATGTTAGGGGGGTTTGCCCTTGTATATATTAAGGGCTCCCAGGATATTTATCCAACCGATGTTGGTACAAACTTAGCACACCAACACAGTACCCCTCGCACGTAGGGGTGGGCACGGGTCGGGTTTTGTCGGGTTCAAGTAGTTAATAGTCGAGTACCCGACATATCGTGTAGGAAAAAAATACCATATATATATATATATATATATAGATGTAGCAATTAAAAAGAACTAAAATAACCCTACAGGCTACACATTGTCTAAATGTCATCAATTTCAAACAACAAAAAATAATAATAATCAAGTACTTATGATCATAGATAAATCAATAATTGAAAAAAAATTCAAGTCTTAAACCAAAAAAATAATAAAAACCGTAATAAATCTTAATATCAAATCTGAAAAACAAAAGATAATTCAATTCTAATTAAGAATGAAAAATGTTTATAACATCCAAAACATAATACTCCCTCCGTCCCAATTATATTCTCCACGTTTTTTTTGTTTGCCCCAAATATATATGCATACACCACATTTAGTAATATTTTTTTACACTTCTTTACTAATATACCCCTATTAACTACACCTTGAAAATTGTGCAATCATTTTTTAATACATTAAATAGTGATAAAATAGGAAGTTTATATAAAATTTGCTTTCCCAATACATTTTTTTTAATATGTGTTAAAATCCAAAAAGGACAATATATATGGAACAGAGGGAGTAAATCATAGTCTTGACTCTTTAATAGTGTGAGCTTTGTTGTAGCATCAAACATCAATGATTGCCACATCGATTCCCGACTTTGTTAACTCTACAAAATATAAAGAATGATGGTTAGAAATAAGTCGATTCTAATAAATATAATTAATTTAAACAAAGAATTAAAAACAAAGATACATAAAATTTTGATACCTTTGTCAAGCATCTCAATCTCATGCAAATCTTCCTCCACACTTATTGGTTTTGAATCCGTTTGAAGCCAATATTGAGTAGAAATTAATGCTTGAACTATTTTTGAAGACAAGGAACTTCTAAAAGCATCCAAAACACGTCCACCGATGCTAAATGCTGATTCAAAAGGAACTGTGGATACTGGAACAACCAATACATCACGAGCCACTTTAGAAAGAATTGGAAATCTGAGAGAATTTACTTTTCACCATAGTAATATATCAAACTTCTCATCATCATCGTCAGTATCTTCACCTAAATATTTCTCCAACTCTGACTTTACATGCTCAGTTCTTCCTCCTGACTTGTACTTCTTAAATTGATCCTTCAGGTACATTCTTGATGATACGTTAGTTTCTGACTAAGAATTTTCAAAACCAAGTGAATATGATGGGTGACTATAATGTGTTGAACTTTCTGCCCTCTCATACCTAAATTTGTAGTCAAGAAACAATTCTGACAAGCCATTCTTTACCTTTTCTTTCATCATCTCACTTTTTGAAACATCATGATAAATTGTATCAAATGAAAAATCAATGAATTCCAATTTATGTCAAGGATCAAGGATAACTGCATAATATAAAATCATATTAATTTTATCAATCGATCCCCAATATTTATCAAACTTTTTTTTTTATTTTTTTCTTGACATCTCACTCAACTCAGAGTCTTAACCATTCAACCATTGTCTAAGAAGCATGTCAACTGCACTTATTTCATGGAATATTGTGTTAGAAATGACATATGAAGAACCAGAAACTGTCAATGTGAGCTTGTAAAAATGATTCGAAAAATTCAATAACAAACTAGCCCTCTCCCAATCACTTTCTGTCGGTGTACTATCATATGATGGTTTTGACAGATCATTTGTGTATGCAATATCTCTATCCTCATAAGCATCAAAAGCTCTCTTAAGACACGTAGAAGATTCTAACATCAAATAGGTAGAATTCCATCGAGTAGGTACATCAAGTGCCAACAATTTATTTGTCTCTAGTTTTTCACTCTCAACACATTCAATAAACCTTTTGTACCTGGCTGGAGAGTTTCGTATTTATCTTATTGCTCCTCTAATTCGAGAGATAGCAAAATGCTCATCCTTACCCTTTAAATCATCTTGTACAATAAGATTAACAATATGAGCAATACACCTCATGTGTACATATTTTCCTCCCAAAATATTTGTGCCCCATCTATCAAACTTCTTTTTTAAAATCGCAATGGCACCATCATTTGATGAAGCATTATCAACTGTGACAGTAAAAATCTTATTAATCTCCCAATCATGCAAACATTTTCCTATCCCTTTTGCCACTTCATCACTCTTATGTCCGGAGACCGGACAAAAATTCAAAAAAAAAAAAATTTGAAAATTCCAACTGTCATCAATGAAATGCACAGTTAAACACATGTAATTCACTCTTTGAATTGATGTCTATGTATCTGTAGTTATGCAGACTCTTTGAGAGTGATTTTTTATAAAAAAAAATTGAGCCTCGTCTTCTCATTCAAGTACATGTCATAGATATATTTTGCTATTGTTTTTCGTGAAGGGATTGAAAACATCGGACATGCAATAGACATAAAGTATCTAAAGCCAGCATTTTCTAGAGTTTTGAATGTTAACTCGTCAACAATTAACGAATGGCACAATGCTTCTCTAATTTTCGTTTGGTCAAACTTCCAAGGAACCATGTGAGCCTCTTTATCTTCTATTCTTGCTGGTTGAAGTGAAATTCTAATTTGATCCATTGTAATTTGAGTGGGCTTCTTTTTGCAAGACAGGAAGTGGTAATTGATAGGTTTTGTTCCATGTATTTTAGGATCAGCCTTGATAACTCTAGAGCAATACTTAAATTTAGCCTTTTGAGCCTTGTCAACATCACATAAGAATTTCTCAAAATGATCCCAAAATCGCGACTTGACCACATGTTCTTTCCGATTTCTTTTTCTAGAGTTAGGATCAACCTCAATATCCCCATCGTCACAATCATTCTCAAGTTCTCTCGTAGCATCAAGATTTTTATTTGTGTTATCACGAATAACATCACAAACCTTTTCATTTGGTTGAACTTCAACAGGATTTTCATTAGTGCCATCACATTTATCTTGCAAATTCAACATTTGTAATTTACATAAACTCATAACCATCAATTAACATAAATATTACAGTGATGTAATCATTGTTGAAAATTTATGTAAAATCATTTTCAGTTATAATAATATATAAAACTTTTAAAACCTTACGATCAAAAATAATTAATCAAGATATTAAAATATGGGTTAATTGCCAATCACTCTCTAAACCACTTTATAACTTATTTATAAATCCCTACATAAATAAAACTTACTTTCAACTCCGTGGAGAGAGAAATTTTTGTTTTTAAATACCAATTTTACCCTTATCTCTTAAAAAAAACAAAAAAAAAAAAAATGAGAAAATGGATAATAAAAACAAAACTAATCCAAATAGTATATATATATAAATTCAAATTAAAATCAAAGAATATAAACCACATCATATATATGCTTATGTTGATACAGGAGCAAGTATGTGTTTAGAAAGCAAGCATATACTTCCAAATCATTATTGGAAGAAATATGATAAAGGATTAAAAGTTCGAATAGGAGATGGATCAATAATCATGCTTAATACAGTAGCAAAAAAATTAAAAATAAAAATAAAAGAAACAAAATTTGTAATACCCATTATATATCAAATAGAATCAGGAATGGACATTAAAATAGGAAATAACTTTTTAAGAGAATATCTTCCCTTTACACAATTTGAAGATCACATAACTTTAAACAAATGATCATCAATGATTTACATTCCCAAAATACGAACAACATTTCGCGTAAGAAATGAAGGATTTACAAAGAATTTTCATAAACAAAATACAAATCCAATAGAACTAAAAATAGAAAATATTTTAACTATTAATCCTGAAAAAGAAATCATGAGGAAATTTCATGATATATGTTCTGAAAATCCTCAGGACAAAATTAAGAAAAGAAAACAATTCATTGCTTCAATAAAACTCAAAGACCCTAATATCACAATCCGTGAAGCACCAAGAAGATGTAACATGGATGATGTAAAAATATTTGAAAAAGAAGTTCAAGAATTATTAAAACTTAAGATAATCATCCCTAGTAAAAGTCCACACTCTTCACTAGCCTTTTATGTCAGTAAGAAAGATACTGATAAGAAAAGAATGGTAATTGATTATCGAAAGATGAATAAAGCAACAATTATGGATGAATATTATATCCCAAATAAAAATGATTTACTATCTTATATAGGAGAAATGAAATATTTTTCCAGTTTAGATTGTAAATCAGGATTCTGGCAAATTCAACTAGAACCACAAACACAATTACTTACAGCATTCAGTTGTCCAAAAGGACAGTATCAATGGACTGTATTACCTTTCGGACTTAAACAAGCACCAGGTATCTTTCAAAGATATATGGATGAATTTTTTAAATCATATATAGATTTTTGTTGTGTTTATATAGATGACATAATAATTTATTCAAAAACACTAGATCAACATTATAAAGATCTCATGACAGTTTTAGATATTTGTCATAAAGATGGAATTATACTTTCTGAAAAGAAAGCACAATTATTCAAAACAAAAATAAATTATTTAGGATTACAAATAGAAGATGGAAAACATTGTTTACAACCGCATATACTTAAGAAAATTCATGATTTTTCTAGTGAAATCAAGGATAAAGATCAATTAAGAAGATTTTTAGGATTATTAACTTATTCTGGAAATTACATTAAGAAACTTGCAGAAATCAGAAAACCTCTTCAGGTAAAACTTAAACAGGACTATAAGTGGAAATGGTCGAAAGAAGATACTAATTACATAGACACTATTAAAAAGAAAATAATTAGTAATCTTCCTGAATTATATTTTCCTTCAAATAAAGATATAATAATAATTGAAACATACGCTTCAGATGAATACTGGGGAGCATGTTTAAAAGCTTATACTGGAGAAAAAAATTTAGAAGAACTTACTAAAACAGCTACTAGAAATAATGAAGAATTATGCAACTATACATCAGGAACTTTTCAAGGTGCACAATTAAATTATCATTCGAATGAAAAAGAATTATTAGCTTTAATATTCACAATTAGAACTTATGAAATTTATCTTATTTCTAAACCGTTTTTAGTAAGAACAGATAATATGAATTTAACATATTTCAAAACAAGGAAAATATCAAGAAATGCAGGGAGAAATGCAGCAAGACTAATTAGATGGCAATTGGAATTGAACCATTATCAGTTCGAGATCCAACATGTCAAAGGAACGAATAATTCATTACCCGACGCATTAACCAGAGAACTTTATCCAAACTATACTATCCATAGTAACGGAATAACAAAGGAGATCCTAAGTGATCCAGAAAATGACTGTGAGTCATCCGAACATGCCTCAGAAAGCATGGGAAATATAAATTGATGAAATGAGATTTATATTCAGAAACATGAATTATTTTATGACTTTCAGTCATCCGAACATGCCTCAAAAAGCATGGGGAATATAAATTAATGAAATCATATTTATATTCAGAAACATAAATTACTCTTTGAGTAAAATAATCAATTTAAGATTGATTCAATTCTTGCAAAAGAATTTATAAATGCAATGATACGCATAATAAAACTATCCGAATTACTCACGAAAAGAGTTATTTTACTAACCATTATATATATAAATATGTTTTCTTGTGCAGAGTATAATCAAGATGGAGCAACTAAGTCAATTAAAGGAACAATTGATTGAATTGCAGGAAGAAATTCAAATTCTTTAACTAAAAGAAAGGAATTTGAGTAGAAAAATTCAAATGACAGAAGAAAAGATGATAACTTCATCATCATCATCCTCACCAAGAACACCAATCAAAATGGCAACTCCATTTGACAAAATAATGGAGATAAAAGAGAAACAGTCAGTGGTCACAGCCAACACTGACAAAGAAAAAGAAAAGAAAAAAGAACCGGTGGACACAGCCAGCACCGAGAAAAATAAAAAAAAAGAAAGGACGTTTAAAAGTGCCCTTGAAAAGAAAGAAAGAAAGATGGTCAATCTGCGACCACAAAAACCAATTTTTGAAAAAACAAATTTTTCAGAAAAACTCAAGACTGAATTCTTTGAAACACTAAACTATTTGAGAACAGCCAAACCATCTGCAGAATCTTGGCTACAAACTTGTGACACACAGAGCATATCAAGAGCAAGAACACTGCAAGGTGCTCCAGCGCATGAAGTCGCAAGATTCTTTTCAAATGAATTATTAAGTGGATTGAAAGTCAGTCCCAACAATCAAGAAATAGAACTATTTTCATATCAGTTGAGAAATAGTATCATCCAGTTCAAGAAAGCAGTCTTTAAGGACGATCCAGTATTAACATTGAGTATTCACCCAACCCTTCCAGATTGGGATGATAACAAATTCTATCAACCAATGATATATATTCAATGTGGAAAACAAAAAGACAAGTTCTTATTCGAAGGATCAAATGAAGAGAAACCAGTAATGGATATCTCAACACTTCCTGAGATAAGAATAAAGACATTGATTGATATGATCTCAAAGACAGGAAAGATTGATGGAAACTCAAAGGTTAAAATAAATTTTGCAACCAGTAAAATTTTATTAACCACTGGACACAAGGAGACAATCCAAAAGAAAGAACAAGCCATGTTAGCTCAATTCGAAGCTCAAATCTATGAAGCAAGAGTTGACATGACCCAAGAAACCCAACAAATGTTATGTCAAAGACTAAGAACAATGATTTCCACTCACAAATGTGGACATTGCCAACCCATTCAGACAGAAGAAGCAGACGTCAAAGAGGACAAACCAGCTGTCAAAGAAGACAAACCAATAAAGAAATGGTCCGAATACACCAGTGATTCAGAGAGTGGCACAATGTAAAAACAAATGAAATCGTGGACCACACCACATGTTAAAGGCATCCACTCAGATGTAAAATGAGATGTTTCCATTATGTAGTGTCGGGTGGTCCCCCTCTTTTTATTTTATTTTTAATTATGTATGCGTTTTTCCACGCATATAAAGGAGATGTTTTGTGCTGTGAAAGGGGAAGTGAAGTTTGAGTATCTCTATCTTTTTAAAGTTTCTTACAATCTGGTTCATACAAGACATATGAAAACTATCAGAAACTAAGAAACATAAAATCAGAAACAAAATAAGTCTTATGGGTAATAACTAAACAAGCAGGGCGTAAGGAGGATAAGGTTGGAAACCAATCATTGAATATTCATGGTTAAGAGTAAACCTGGAGATCCATAGAGCAAGTACCAGTTGATCAAGTGATCGTTAAGGGAAAGCAAGGATTTGGCCTCTGCTCAAAACCAAGATTCATTCAAACAAGGTAACCTTCCTAAACCTCCTGCAGCCCTTAATTCAAAGAAATAGTCAAAATACATTAATCATGTCATCATCCTTTATAAGAAATGGAAGATTAATAATAAAAAACTGGTTCGAAATAGAAGATGATCATGAATATGATACATTTCGTGAATATCGTTTAAATACTTCTGATTTAACCATATTTGAATCAATTTATCAACTAAAATTTGTATTAATAACCCATGAATGGAACCAAACTAATATGAAAACATTTATCTGTTATAAATGAATCAGATCTGTAAATCCATGAATCAGATCTGTAAATCCATGAATAAGAAAATTCATAAGAATTTGAAGAAAATTCCGCAACCTGGTATCAGAGCTTAAAACTGATTATTAATGCCTGGATTAACTTTAGATATTGAGATTAAAAATTTATTTGATAAAATAATCTTACTAAAAGATTTACGTCAAATAGATCAATTATGGAATAAAATAAAAGATCTCCAAACCTTTTATTTCAAAAATCATAAAAAAGAACATTTTTCAAGCAACTGAAAAATGATAATTCAAATTTCTGAAAACGATGAAATTGAAGACATAACAATATGTTATGAAAAAGAACAAACTTTGTTATCGAAATCCGATCAACAAAATAATAAAAAGTAACAATTTTTACTAAATGGAAAATGTATGAAAATACAAAAATGAATATCTTTAATTTATATTCTCAAAATATAAATTTTGATATAGAAAATTGTGAAAACAATTTGAAACATCTTAAAAATTGTCAATCTTCAATTGATAGTTTCGAAGATTTTCAGAATTTATTAGAACAGATAAATTCAACAAAAATACTTTTAATAGCCTTAAAAAAATTAAGAAGTTCTATCATCTGTTAAAATGACAGAAGTAACAATTTCAAATCAAAACAATCTGGTCGATGAATCTGAAGAATCTGAAGAAAACCAAGAGTATAATTTGAATATTATATTCAATCAAAGTAAGTTTGCTGAAATACAGAAAACAGAGTTTTCTAATTCAAAAACAAATCTAATAGACCAACCAGGAACACTAAGTAAGATTTCAAATTTTATTAATCCCAGAAAAAATTTAATTTATTATTCGATTCGTACAAAAGAACGATCTTGTAAAATAAATAACGAATCAAGGTCTAATACTCTGAAGTTATTAACAACTCAAGATATTAATACCATCATGGCAAAAGCCAGTGAAAAAGAACGATCTGAACTGAAATATGTTCATATCGGAGGAATTGAAATAATAATATCAGCTCACTACCGAGAAGGAATAGATACACCAATTGAAATAACAGTTCGTGACAAAAGAATACGTAATTTCGAGGATTCTATCCTTGAATAAATTGAAGGAAATTTATGTTACAAAAAGATGAAATTTTGTATTTATCCACAATATAATATATCTCTTTTTGATAAAAACATAAATGACGTTTTAACATTAGATTATTACTTTTATAGAAATAATCTTATGTTAACAGGAAACCATCCGATCAATATAAACTATGTTGTCGGTTTAGCAATAAGTAATAATTCTCAAACAGGAATAATTTCAACAAAACCAACTATTTCTGTTGAAAGAATGTTTGAAAATATTACAAGAATTGAACACCCTCGAAAAGCATTTATTGAAAAAATAAATCCCTATAAAAGATGGAGTTCAGATGACCTCCAAATCACAAAACAGTCTGTACCAAGAAGATCATTATCATTTGCTAGAAATGATGAAGATATTCTTGATAAGAATGGAACCATGAATCAAAATATTCTTAAAATTAAACAAGCTATTGTTAATGAGTCAACCTCATCGCAATGACGTCCTTAATAAAATTAGAAAAAGATCTAGGAGATTTAGAAAATAATATTAATAAGATCAATCTATCAATACAAGAATTAGAGAAGAATTTCAAAGAATATATTGATTTAGCAACGACTAGATTAATAATTGAACAAGAAATACATAGTAATGAAATATTAAACTATCTTAAGGAAGTTCTTCCAATAGATAAAGGAAAAAGAAAAATGGAAGAAGAACCACCATTCAAAATTGAATCATGGTATAGAAATCCCCTTAGTTATGGCAAACATAAGTATGAAGATGTTTAGTGAAACCGACTCATCTGATTTTGAACAAATAGGAGTAAATACAGAAGAATTATATCATTCACATCAGGACTCAGAACAATACAGAGATATGGATATTTCAGAATCAGAATCTGAAGATGATTCTAGACCACGACTAAATCTACGAACGAATGTAGAAGGTAGTGGTGGAAGTGATGATAAAGAATTTAAATATAACAGAGACCAATACTCTGGATCTTATAAAGATGTTAGAGATATTCTTAGAGAATCAAAAACATCAGGATTTGTGAAACAAAATATCTTAGATTTAGGTTGTTCAACAGCCAAAGAAAGAAAATCAAAGATAGATCATTGGACAAATGAACTATCAGTACAAATTCAATTAACACCATTATTAGACAAAAGTGAGAATATTCAAGTTTTAACTCATGGGATGATAAAAATGACACTGGTAGGAGCAGTAAGAACTTGGGCTGAAAACCTAGTAATTACTAATCTACCACAAGGAATGACAGGACATCGATATTTCGAACTATTTGTTGATGCCTTGTACCAAGAATTTTTAGGAGTTTCTAATAATGATGCTAATTTGGTAGCTAAGAATATAGAACAAAATAGAGCAATCTTTATATTAGATAATATTAAATTATGCAATTTATGTTACTTAGAAGAATTTATTTGTGATTATGAAACAAACTATTATCAATTAATAGATGCTGATAAAAAGGAACATTATAAACTAAGTATCTTTAATAAGATACCTAATATACCTATACACAGTAAAGATGAATTCTTAACTAGTCCTTATGCTAAAACTTTAGAAGGAGCTATTAAATTCATCAAATACATAATAACAAAGAAATGTCATTAAGTAACACTAAATAAAAGAATCTCTAAATTCTACAAACAAAACAATAAACTTTGTTGTGATAAAATGGAATTCACAGTAAAAGAATACGGTTGCAAAACAAACATGTCACACAAATATTTAAAACGACAGAAACAGAATAAATTTAATAAACCTTATAAAACTTTTAATAAGAAATTTATTCCCTATAAGAAAAAGAAATTTAAAAATAATTTCTTCAGAAAACCTTATAAAAGAAAATTTTATAAAAAGTTTGATAACAAAAAACCACCTTGCCCAAAGGGTAAAGGAAAGAATTGCACATGTTGGTTGTGCAATGAAGAAGGACATTATGCGAATGAATGTCCAAAACGAAACGAAAAGAAAAATAAAATTAAACTTCTTGAAGAAATATATACTATTGGATTCTATCCCGTAGAAACAATTGAATTTTTATCCGACGATGAAAATATTTATTATCTTGATGAATCAAGTGAATCAGATTTTGAATCCGATTCCACATTTGATAATTCAAAAAATAATAATGATTAAAATAACGACAAGGGCATTTTCGGAAAGATAAATATAGGGAGTAAATTGAAAGTTATGTTTGATTTAGAGAGTTATCTACAAGTTGCCCTTAAAATATATGAAAAAGTAAAATTGAATTCTTTTTAGCTTGAACAAACTAAAATTTGAGTGCTACTGCTTGTTATATTAAGATTTAAGATGGTTCACTATTATTGAAAAGCATTAACATAGACGAATAAATTAGAAAAGAGGAAAGGAAAAAGCTAATGATTGAAAGATGAAGACTATAAGAAACAATATTATCTATGTAAAACCCGATACTTGGCCCCCAAGTTATTTATCACCAATGAATAACTCACTACATGGAAACAAACATCTTACCTTCTCGTGAATGCTCGATAATATCAGAAATTTTGGACACAAATCGTGTATTGGCAGCAACCGAATCAAAGCTTATGGAAACAAAATTTTCTCTCCCTCAAGACTCGGGATTAAGGCCAAAAGTGAGCCTCCTATTTAAGTGCAAGAACAAACTCTCTTCAGCACTTTTTCTCTCGGCTATACACCTCCCGAAACCTCCCAGTCTCTCAAAAATTTTACCCGTGGCTGAAAGTTCTCGAGCCATAGTGTCTGAACAGTTTCACATCGAGACTGCTCGAAGTCGAACGCTGTAGTTGCTGGAAATTCGAACGTCATAGCTGCTGAATTTTCAAGGTTCTACCGCTGTCGAAGTTGATACACATCTGGAACAACTCGAGTCGGTAAGGTGATTCTCTTCTCTGCCCAGTTTCGAAAATGGTGGCTCAATATTTTTACTGATTCTCTCCTTGTTTTCGAAGGGTAAGACTGAGGATTTAGGAGAAGGAAACTGCTCAAGTTTTGTCCGATCTTATTTGGCCAGTCTCGATTCAAGGTGAGTCACCAAACTTTCAAAAGTTTCGAGAAGATAGTGGTTGTGTTTGGTGCAAAGATGTGGAACAATTCTTTTACCCCACTCACACGTGATTTTTGATTAGGAAATTGGGAGAATTTATTATTAAGAATTTGGTCCACTAGCCTGCCAATTCCCAAAGAAGCAAATCGGAAATTTCAAGTTTCGCTGTTGAAGTTTTTCGCCCAAAGCTTCGCATATAATACAGTATTTGATCTCGCAAATTATAACTGTAAGTGGGCTTATGCTTTAAAATTATATGTATGATTTAAAATTCGATCGCTCATGTTAATCATTGGAATTTTGCTATTTAATATTGTTCATGATAATGCTTTGCTAAAAAAAATGTTTTGACACTGTTATGAATCGAATTAGGAGTGGAAAGGGAATTTCCGAACCATGTTATGTTATGGCCCTGATACGGTGGGTATAATAACCGTTCTATGACCTCACCCCTTAGAGGGATTACATATAGGGGACTGATCAGTTAGCCACGAATAATGAGAGGAATTTCAGTTTCTTGTCAAAGATTATGTTATGTCATGTCAAATATGTTATGATGTTATTTATGCTATGCTATGTTGAGACATGATATGAAATGTTTACGCTTTGAATTATGCTATGAGTTTTTGAAATAAATATATATATGTATATATTTTGGTATGATCGATCGGTCCCCACTTGCTGAGTGTTTTCCAAAACACTCACCCCTTACTTTTCCCCTTCCAGATGATGAAGTTGATGATTTAGAAGATCGTGAACAAGATATGTTTTGGGGATGGTGATAGAAGAATATTAAGATTTAATTTCGTTACGTTTATTTTGGGATTTTTGCATTAATATTTCGTTGTTAAGTTTTTAGACGCTTCCACGGTCGTTTTGCTATTTTGGATTTTATTGAGTTGTAAAGACGTTGTTTTGGAATTTATTTATGATAATAGACAGGTTTGGTTTATACTGTACTATGAGGCTGGTTGTTTTATAATTTGTGTGAATTTGAAATAACGCCGGTGGCACGTCTCGGTCTCGGGGCGTGACAATATACCGAAAGCAACACATGATCAATCATAAATATAAAAAATTTGATACCAAACAACAAAAACTTGTTGATAAATTGCTAAAAAAATTGTTAATAAAGAATGAGAAAAATATGTACCTTGAAGAAAACTTGATGATAAAAAATGAAAAAACACCAAAATCACTCAAATTGATTATTGTTACAATAATTGTGTGTGTTAAATATAGTGGTTGGAGTTGTTGAAAAATAAATGTGTGATGATGTGTAATAATAAATGTGTATTTGGAGTGTTCTCAAATAAGATTCTATAAATAGGCATCTCAATTTGTGAAATGAGATACAATTGAAGAGAGAAGAATTATAAAGTGTGGTGTTTGATATATTTTGAGTTTTGGAGTTTTTACTTTTTACCACAAATTTTTACTTTTTCGCAACACGTCATCAGCACGATCTCTCGAAGGTTCTCTATAATTTTTAATCTCTAAATCTCAAGGAAAGGCAAAAATATTCAACAAGTAAAAATATTTATTTTACTGTTTATTTATTATTATTATATATATATATATATTAATATCTAATTATAATTAAATTATATATTTTGTTTAGACAATAGTGTGGCTCTGCCGGTTGTTCTAAATGAAATATATAGTTTAACACTAACATTTATTTTATCGCATCTAACATTTACTTCATCGCATCAAACATAGTAAATCATATATTTTATTTAGACGATAGTGTGGCTCTGTCGGTTGTTCTAAATAAAATATTATGATTTAATCATACATTTACTTAACGCAATTTTTTATGTTTATGAATTATTATTGTGTATATATTATAATATATTAATTATATTTGTATAATTTCATGTTATTATATAAACGTGATATAATTATACATTACTACTTATATATTTTATTGTGTATATATATAGCAACTATATTTGTATGATTTCACATTATTATATAAAAGTAGTCTATGACACCTCATTATAATAATGTGATGTGATATACATAATTATTTAATTATGATTATCATAAATTTTTATTTAACACATAATCAATTTTTTTTACTCCCAACGGTCACAAACGGTAATAAACAGCTAGTTTTTGCCTTATAAATATGATCACTCAAACACATTTCAATCACACCAAAATTCACTCTTTCTCTCATAATTATTTCTCCTCCAATTTTCGAAGAAGAAGAAGATGGCATTTCAAGGCTATTTTTTATAACTATTATGATCATCATATTCACAAGTCTTGTATTTATCGGTGATTATCCACCACACATTTTTTTTTTATTTTTAAACATGCTTGTACTCATCGTTCTTCCA
Organism: Henckelia pumila; assembly: GCF_033568475.1. NCBI lineage: Eukaryota > Viridiplantae > Streptophyta > Magnoliopsida > Lamiales > Gesneriaceae > Henckelia > Henckelia pumila. The sequence goes on along the minus strand of NC_133123.1, from coordinate 16,297,256 downwards.
TTAACACAATCGAAAAGAAATTTGTTGAGTTTTAATGACATATATTCTCATGGGTATGATACTGAGACAATAACTGAAAAAAAATCAGAAATATATGTGTATTACCACATATCAATCAGGAAAGCAATATGTAGTTGAAAAACTACCAATGCTCCCTACTGGATTGCATTATATGCATATAAGCCTAATTGAATCAAATATGGTGGTTAATAATTCTTCAATATTAACCAATTGACATGATCGATTGGGACATCCTCGTTCAATAATGATGCGAAGGATTATAGAAAATACACATGGTCATCCACTGAAAGACCAGAAGATATTTCAGAATAATAAGTTTCAATGTAAAACATATTCTCTTGAAAAATTTATTATAAGTCCATCACCAGCTAAAATCCAAACTGAATCATCCATGTTTCTTGAACGTATTCAGGGTGATATTTGTGGGCCAATTCATCCACCATGTGGACCATTTCGATACTTTATGGTATTGATCGATGCCTATAGCAGATGATCATATGTATGCTTATTGTCAACTCGGAATGTGGCATTTTTAAGATTAATGGCTCAAATAATAAAATTGCGGAATCAATTTCCCGATTATACAATCAAGAAAATAAGACTTGATAATGCTGGAGAATTTACTTCCCAAACTTTCAATGACTATTGTGTGTCAATGGGAATCACTGTTAAACATCATGTTGCTCATGTACATACACAAATTGGATTAGCTGAATCATTGATTAAAAGTCTACAACTGATTGCTAGACCAATGGTTATGAAAACAAAACTCCCTATTTCTATATGGGGACATGTAATTTTACATGATGCTGCATTAATTCATATCAGACCAAGTGCATATCATAAATACTCCCCATTGCAGCTTGCATTTGGTAAAGAACCAGACATTTCTCATCTGAGAATTTTTGGATGTATGATATATGTGCCAATTGCACCACCTCAACGATCAAAAATGGGTCCTCAAAGAAATATCGGTATTTATATCGGTTATGATAGCCCATCAATCATTCGATATCTTAAGCCTCAGACAGGCGATGTGCTTACAGCACGTTTTGCTGATTGTCATTTCAACGAAAAAATATTCCCAATTTTAGGGGGAGAAAAAAAACACATCGAAAAAGTAATTACATGGTATGTACCATCATTGTTACATTTGGATCCAAGAACTAAACAATGTGAGAAAGATGTACAACAAATTGTGCACTTGCAAAGAATAACAAATCAAATTTCAGATCCATTTGCAGACACAAAAGGGGTAACAAAATCATATATAACTGCTATAAATTCCCCTGCTCGAATTGAAATTCCAAAGAAACAAATTGAAGACACTAATTATGTCATAAAACGCTTGAAACGTGGAAGACCAGTAGGTTCTAAGGATAAAAAAACCTCGAAAAATAAAATGCATAGAGAAACACAATGATCACAAAATAGTGAATGGTGTTCCAGAAGAAACACATGATGATGAAAATGTTCTGTCAAAACCATAAACTGACGAAAATCGTGAAATATCTATCAATTATAATAATACTGGAAAAATATGGAACCAAAAAGATTTAGAAGAAATTGATGAGCTATTTTCTTACAATGTGGCATGTGACATCATACATGAGAATGAAGATCATGAACCAAAATCTTTTGGTGAATGTAAAACTCGACATGATTGGGTAAAATGGAAAGATGTCATCCAGGTTGAATTAGATTCACTAAATAAACGTAATGTTTTTGACTTATAGTCATTACACCTGAAGGTGTAAAACCTGTTGGATATAAATGGGTTTTTATTCGAAAGAGGAATAAGAAAAATGAAATAGTAATATATAAAGCTCGACTTGTTGTACAAGGTTTTTTTTCTCAAAGGCCTGGAATTGATTATGAAGAAACGTATTCTTTCGTTATGGATGCAATTACGTTTCGGTATTTGATTATTTTGTCAGTGTTTGAAAATTTGAAAATGCGTCTTATGGATGTTGTTATAGGTTACTTATACAGATCACTTGATAGTAATATATACATGAAAATTCCTGAAAGATTTAAGATGCCTAAAGCACGAAGTTCAAAATCCAAAGAATTTTATTCTGTGAAATTGCAAAGATCATTATATGGGTTAAAGAAATCCGATCGAATGTGGTATAATCCGCTAAGTGAACACTTGATGAAAAAGGGATATGTAAATGATCCAATATGCCCTTGTGTTTTTATCAAGAAAACAACATCCGAATGTGTAATTATTGTTGTATATGTTGATGATTTAAACATCATTGCAACGAATAAGGAAATTCAAGAAGCTATGATGTACTTGAAGGAAGAATTCGAAATAAAGGACCTCTGAAAAACCAAGTATTGTCTGGGTTTGCAAATTGAACAAAAAGAATGTGAAATTTTTGTTCACCAGTCAAATTATACACAAAAGATCCTTAAACATTTTAATATAGATAAATAAAATCATTTAAGTACTCAAATGGTTGTTAGATCATTAAACATAGAAAAATATCCATTTCGTCCATGTGAAGATGATGAAGTTATTCTTTGTCCAGAAGTACCATATCTAAGTGTCATTGGTGTCCTTATGTATCTTGAAAATTGTACTAGACCAGATATATCTTTTGCTGTAAATTTATTGGCAAGATTCAGCTCATATCCAACAAAGAGGCACTGGAACGGAATTAACATATATTCCGTTATCTATGAGGAACGACAGATTTGGGATTTTTGTACTCAAAAGATACCAATAAAAGTATAATTGGTTATGCTGATGCTGGATACTTATCTGATCCACATAAAGCACGTTCCCAAATCGGATATGTATTTACTCGTGGAGGCACTGTAGTAGCCCGGTTCCATTTTACAAGATTAGGTGATTTTAAACATGTTAGAAAATGACATATAATTTTAAAAGTGTCAAAACATGTTTAAGGAGTCCTTATTTGGTTAAAATAAGTGGAAAATCAGATTCGAAACGTCCGAAAATGGTAGGGTAGGTCCCGGGGGTTCAAAACCAGTTCGGAAGCACCCGGAAACAGTTCGGAAGAAGCGGTTCGATCGGAGCTTCCGAACCAGTTCAGAGCTTCCGATCAGTTCGGAGCTTCCGATCCCCGTTCAGAGCTTCCGATCCTTGTCCAGTTCCAAGTGTCTTCGAGGATTGAACACGTAGCTGCAGGTGGAGATCGGAGCTTCCGATCGTGGCCTATAAATAGGGGTTCCGAGGGCCACAATTTCACACCAATCTCACATCTTCTCTTTCGGTTTTAGAGTATTCTAGGTGTTTTAGGGGTGATTCTAGCCTTCCTAGGCTTGGTCCAGAGGTTGGCGAGGCGCTCCAGGGTTACGGTGGAGTAGTGCCCAAGTTCTGGGGCAATCGTCATCAGTGGGCTGACGACGGACGCAGGTATAGCTCTGGCTCCTTATAGTAAATAGGGAGTATGCTATAGCGTAGTTAAGGCTTTTAGAATAAAGTGGTAATGCATGAGTACTTTGCATTGTAGTGCGGACTGTAGGCTTGGACATAGTGCTGGTCTAGCTTGCCTAGTGTATGAGGTACGGAAGTATTATTCGAGATATCCAGATTGAGTATGCATGTATTATGTGTTTGCATGGATTATGTGATTGCATGTTTTATATGCCTTTATATATACAGCATGTCATGACTGTATGTTGCATACATGAGCATATTGATCTTTTACCTTAGAGGTATCCTGTAGTAGGGCGCTCACCCTACGAGTTTGTGGATGGTTGGATACGTAAGTCTTGTGTCAGGTCACCTTATGGTTGGACACATGTACTAGTATCAGGTCACCATTATCCACTGGGTATATGAGCCACCTCCTGATGCAACGGTGCAGCGTGCTATATACCCTGGGCCCGGTCTATGAGCTTGTTTCTTGACCTGAGAGTCTTGGTATCCAGTTCACTTGCATACATGCACACATAACACCGTATACTCATACTCTCTTACTGAGCTTATCATGCTCACGTCCCGTACTTTGTTGTATCTGGACACCCTATTCCATGGGGCAGGTCTGCGGCTGGATGATGCGGGTGGTTCCAGGAGAGCTTAGGCGATGGAGGACCAGCAGGGTTATTGTCTAGGCTTTTGTTTTAGTTGTATTTGAGTTAATACACTGGTTTATTTCGATATGGTTGTAAACAATATTTTTATTATTGTTTAAGTTTCCGCTGTTATTTCTGATATTTTATTTGATTAAGTTAAATGCATACTTAAGCTTCTGATTAGTAGGTGATCATGGTGCGGGTCACTACATTTATGGTATCAGAGCATGCATAGTAATCTTGGGAACTAGATTGTTGGAATTGGGTTTAACCTTTAATCATCATGTAGATGGCGGGTCATGGTGACGAGAGTAGTCAAGGCAGCATAGGTGGACGCTGGGGTGATCAGGACGATCGAGAGCATCGTCGGGGCCGTCATCACCATCGCCATGATGATTGCAGGCGTTTCAGCATGCATAGGTTTATGCAGATGGGTCCGAAGCGTTTAGTCGGAGGAGAGTCACCAGAGGATGCGGGGAACTGGCTACGACGTATGGAAGTTTGTTTCCGGGAGTTTCGATGTACTGAGGAGCAGCGGATGGAGACTCTTGATTTCCTGGTCGAAGGACGAGCTCGGAAGTGGTGGGATTCTACTTCTGCGCCTTTTATTGCAGCCCGAGGAGTTGCTACTTGGGATGATTTCCGCACGGCTTTTCATAAGCTGTATTTTCCTCCTGCTCTCCGACAGACGAAGACAAGTGAGTTGCTGGGTTTGCGGTAGGGATCAATGTCTATTGAGAAGTTGTTGGAAAACTGGCGTTCAGATCAATCACGATTGATACCCGGTGCAGCGGAAGTTTAAAATTTTTAGTATGGAACAATTCCATAGTGTGGGTATCAACCATACGATTAAATTATTTGTGTGTGTAAAATTAAATAACTATTATTAAATTTTACCTTCAATCTCGAAGCGAGATTATTGGACACCACACAGATTTCTCTGCGCTTCTTGTATCTCCCTGGAACTGATGAACAAGCTTTCCTTCAATCAGGTCCACGAATGGAGGTTTAATCCCTCTGATAGATTGCACTAGAAAATCTATCAGAAGTTTTCTGCGAAGAGAATAACGAATTTGATTCGCTAATCCTGTCTGCAATTAAAAATCACAGACCGGAAAATCTCTGACAGAGAGAGGGAGGGGCGGCCGAATTTCTAGAGAGAGCTAGGGTTTTTTTTTCGAAAACTGTCTCTCAAAATTATGACCAACTTTGTCTAATTTCTGTACTGCAATAACTTATTTATAATGCAGGCCACTAACACCTTAGGGCCCATTAGTCATAAGTTGAGGCCCGACAAGCAAAGCCCGCATGTTCAGAAATTAATATAAAATTCATCGTGACTCCGATTGATAAACCAATTTTACCAATGTGCACAGAAACCATTTCTGCACATTTTAAAGTCAAGATAAATTTTCCTGAATCCGAATTCAGTGGTTTCCAAAAATGTACATCCCTATGTCATTTTAGGAAATCCTACTCCCTTACTCTTATTTAAGAAGTCCAACTTCTTTATTCATTAAATTTAACTCTTTAAATTTAACTATCTCAACGGGGATTAAAACTCCATTACACTGTGTGACCCTCAATGGTTCAGGGATACAGCTAGCCGTGGGCTCACAACTCCTTGTGACTCGGAACAACGATTTCCGACTTGCCCAACGAATCATGGTAAAGCGCCTAGCAACATCGCCCCATGATTCCCTAGGTATCACTGATAGTGCCTACAAGAACCAGTAGATTTTGGTTCGCGTACAGTACGGTCCCTTCATCCATATATCCCGATCGAATCAACAACCATTGGTATATCGAGAGTCGCTCAAGATTCGATAACTATGCAATACATCTTGAAGATCAAATTAGTGACATCGCATGTGCTAGTAAGAAACCATTTCTTAAATCACATCAAGTACTCTGGCCAGAGATTCGTCACACTAATATCTCCTCAGATCGCATAGGATATCCACACTCGCAAGTATGTGGTGAATCCTTGACAACAATGCATCGACTCCTATATGTGTTGTAACTGTACCCAATCCCGACACCTGATGACCCCCATAGAGTCGGTAAACGAGTCAAAGCACAGTACTAGCATATAGAGTCTCCATGATGTTTCAAGTAGTAAGGACTAATGGTGTACAACCAAAACCGCGGACTTTATCCACTCGATAAGTGATAACCACTTGGAAAGTCCGGATAGGGTAGTTCGATTATTCATCCTATGAATATCCATTTGCATGCTTCGAACATCTCCATGTTCCCTACCAATGAAACGTGGTACTCCGCATCGCAAATGCTAGTCTCAAACTCGAGCGATCCTTATCCTTATTATCGGACGGCTCAATTGACTAGGAACAGTTTAGAATATACAGTGACTATAAGATGTATTTCATGATAGACATCCCCATGTTCTACCACATCTTACATACACTATAGTATATTCAAGGTCTTTATCAAAACAACAATAGTATATCACAATATAACAATATGAAGAAAGATAAAGTCATTGCCATTAATAAAAGTGTAAATTATATTAAACAAAAGATCGTTTGTACAAAGAGTCATCAAAGCCCATAGCCACAAGTTGGCTCACTGGGCACCCACTCTTTCAATCTCCCACTTGCCCTATAGCCAACTAGTCATACTACGTAGACCCATTGCTTCGCGATGTTTGTCAAACAATGGTCCTGGCAAGGGCTTAGTAAGCGGATCAGCGATATTGTCTGCAGAGGCCACTCGTTCGACAGTGATGTCTCCTCTTTCCACAATCTCCCGGATGATGTGGTATTTCCTCAGTACGTGTTTGGATCTTTGATGAGACCTTGGTTCCTTTGCTTGAGCAACGGCACCCGTGTTGTCACAGTACACCGGGACTGGACCAACAAATTCAGGAATGACGCCCAACTCTTGGACGAACTTCCTCATCCAAACGGCCTCTTTAGCAGCAGCTGATGCTGCAATGTATTCAGCCTCAGTGGTGGAATCCGCTGTGGTGTCCTGCTTGGAACTCTTCCAAGAGACAGCACCGCCATTGAGCATGAACACAAATCCAGAGGTTGACTTCGAGTCATCCACGTCACTTTGGAAGCTAGAGTCGGTATAGCCTTCCAATTTCAGATCTCGTCCTCCATATACCATGAACATATTCTTAGTCCTTCGTAAGTACTTAAGAATGTCCTTCACGGCTTTCCAATGCATTTGACCGGGATTAGCTTGATATCTGCTCGTGACACTCAGAGCAAATGCTACATCCGGTCTGGTAGATATCATCCCATACATGATACTACCTATAGCTGACGCATATGGTACATGTGTCATATTCTCTATCTCTTCATCAGTCTTGGGACACATAGACTTGGATAGAGAAACTCCATGACACATGGGTAGATGTCCTCTCTTGGACCCATCCATTGAAAACCGTTTCAATATGGTGTCGATGTAGGTTGATTGAGTGAGTCCTATCATTCTCTTAGATCTATCTCTATAGATCTGTATCCCAAGAATGTAGGATGCCTCACCCAAATCCTTCATCAAGAATCTACCTGATAACCATATCTTTGTTGACTGCAACATCCCTACATCATTCCCAATGAGTAGGATGTCATCAACATAAAGTACTAAGAATGTCACAGCATCCTTAACTACTTTCTTGTACACGCACGGTTCCTCCGGGTTCTTGATGAAACCAAAATCTTTTATTGTTTCATCAAATTTCTGGTTCCAACTTCTTGATGCTTGTTTTAGACCATAAATTGATCTCTGAAGCTTGCATACCTTATGCTCGCTTCCCATGGATGTGAACCCCTCTGGCTGCTTCATATAGATTTCTTCCTTAATGTCTCCATTAAGAAAAGCAGTCTTCACATCCATTTGCCATATCTCATAGTCATACCATGCAGCTATGGCAATAAGGATTCTTATGGACTTGAACATTGCAACTGGTGAAAAGGTTTCATCATAGTCAACTCCTTGTCTTTGAGTGTAACCTTTCGCCACCAATCGCGCCTTGTAGGTCAATACCTTACCATCAGGCCCAAGCTTTCTCTTGTAGATCCATTTACACCCTATTGGAACAATTCCATCAGGAGGATCTACTAAAGACCAAACTTGGTTTGTATGCATTGAATCCAATTCAGACTGCATAGCTTCAAGCCATAAATTTGAATCCGCATCAGAAATTGCTTCCTTGAAGTTTCTTGGATCACATCCAATGTCGGGTTCATCTTGATCCCCTTCAAGAAGAAGACCATATCGAACAGGAGGTCTAGAAGTCCTCTCGGATCTTCTAGGTTCAGGCGTGTCCAGTAATGGTTCCTGAGGCGTAGGATCGTTATTTTGTATTTCGGGTTCTTCTCGAACTTCTTCGAGTTCCATCATCTCGCCTTTCTTATCCAATAAGAACTCCTTCTCCAAGAAGGTGGCATTCCTAGAAACAAACACCTTTGTTTCAGCAGGATAATAGAAATAATATCCGATTGAATTCTTTGGATACCCTACAAAATAACATAAGCTGGATCGACTATCCAACTTATCTCCCACTGTCCGCTTCACGTAAGCAGGACATCCCCAAATCCTCAAGTATGAATACTTAGGAGCTTTGCCATTCCATAACTCGTATGGTGTTTTGTCCACTGCTTCAGTGTGGACGTTGTTCAACAACAATACCGCCGTTTCAAGCGCATAGCCCCAAAACGAAGGTGGAAGCTCAGTGAAGCTCATCATGGATCGAACCATGTCCAACAAAGTTCGATTACGACGCTCCGATACACCATTCAGCTGTGGTGTCATAGGAGGAGTCCACTGAGAGAGAATCCCATTCTCTTTTAGATAGTCCAAAAACTCGGTACTTAAGTATTCTCCACCTCGATCCGATCGAAGTGCTTTAATACTTTTACCTAGCTTGTTTTCTACTTCAGCCTTGAATTCTTTGAACTTTTCAAATGCTTCAGACTTATATTTCATTAAATATAAATACCCATACCTTGAATAATCGTCAGTAAAGGTAATGAAGTAGGTGTGGCCATATTGAGTCCCAACTCTAAATGGTCCACAAACATCTGTATGGATCAAATCCAACAGATTTTGACTACGCTCAGGTTTCCCCTTAAAAGGAGATTTAGTCATTTTCCCTTTTAGGCAAGATTCACAAGTAGGTAGAGAGTTAATATCAGACATATCAAACATGCCCTCTCCCACTAGCTTGTTCATCCTCCTTGAGGAAATATGACCTAGTCTAGCGTGCCAAAGGTTTGCCGGGTTTTGACTATCGATTTTCCTTTTGTTTGTTGTCGCCGGTTTATCAATATAATTTATTGGAACGTCTTTTAGTTTTAAGTTGTATAGATCGTTTTCAAGTTGTCCATTTCCAATCAAACATTCATTCTTGTAAATATTGCAAATCCCATTCACAAAATTGCAAGAATAACCATCTCTATCTAGCATAGAAACAGAAATAATGTTTTTAATTAAATCCGGAACAAATAAAACATCTCTTAAAAATAACTTAAAACCGTTCTGCAAAATTAAACAAACATCTCCAATGGCTGTAGCTTCAACTCTGGAACCATTCCCGAGCCTCAGCTGGGTCTCACCCATTCTAAGCCTGCGACTTCTTGTCATCACCTGCAAATCATTGCAAATGTGAGATCCACATCCGGTATCCAATACCCAAGAAGTAGTATTAAGTGAAATGTTTATTTCAATATAGAACATACCCTTTCAGTTCCCAACTGCTCTAGATATTCCTTGCAGTTGCGCTTCCAATGACCGGGCTTCTTACAGTAATGGCATACATCCTTGGATTTTCCATTGTTTGAAGCCTTTGTCTTGTGCTTCTTCTCGGGCTCGACTTTCTTGGGTGGGGCAGAACGTTTCTTGCCCTTCGTACTTGGCCCCTTCTTAGTAGAAGATGAGGAGCCCACCAAGAAAGCTGGCTTATCCTTCTTAAGTGTGGATTCATATGTCACAAGCATATTGACCATCTCTTCAAGGGTAGCCTCTATCTTGTTCATATTAAAATTTACCACAAATCCGTCAAACGAAGAAGAAAGAGACAGAAGCAGTAAATCCACGTTGAGTTCATGCTCCAACACCAAATCAAGGGTCGCTAACTTTTGTATGAGCCAAATCACTCGTACCCCATGATCACGGACCGAAGTCCCTTCACGCATGCGACACGTCATTAGCTCCTTAACAGTAGCGAACCTTTCAGCCCTCGATTGAGCCCCAAAAAGTTCCTTGAGTTGAGCGTGAATGTCAGCAGCATTCACGGTGTCCTCAAATCGCCTCTGGAGTTCATCAGACATCGAGGCTTGCATATAGCATTTGGTCTTGATGTCATGGTCCCACCATGCATCAAGTTTGGCCAATTCCTCCGGACTTACGTCAGCTGGTGCTTCCTTCGGAGGTGATTTCTCTAACACGTAGAGCATCTTCTCCGAAGTCAAGACAATCTTCAACTTCCGGAACCATTCCGTATAGTTTGCGCCAGTTAACTTGTTTTGTTCGAGGATCGAGAATAATGGATTACGCGAATTCATTGTATGAAATACTGAAAAGAAAAACAGACATATATCAATGATTGTTTAAGCAATTTACTAAGACATAAAATAGGCGAATTTAATTTTATGAATCTCACTCCCACTATTTTAACAATTTCACTACCCTCTAGTGAAAGCGGGAAACTTTTTTCCTTAGTGAGAACATGGAGTCCAATTGACAAACTTATGGTCCCGAATAATATCAGCCAACCATAATTCTCAAAAGGTAGAGCCCAATTGCTTCCAAAGCAACCCCCATATATTTACCTCATGTCCAATAAGGGCCCAATAATATGACGCCGTTTATAGTGACATGTCAAGATGACCCATCAATATTAAGTTGTGATGGACGGTCGCCATGTGGATCCCCCAATAATATGAGCCGATCCCATGGGAGTTCCACCCAACTTACAACATGTGTCGATCCAATGTACAGCTTTCCGACGGACGGGCCCCCCCAATAATATGAGCCGGACCGTATCCGCGGGTAGCATCACATACATTGACCGTTGATGGAAGGTAGAAACATTTAAACAAATTTAAATTTCCTTTATTTATCTTGATATCAATTTTAAATCATATTTAAAATGAGGGATTTTTAATTATGAAAATTTGTCTCATCATTTTTCAATTTATTGTATGCTTGCCGGATTCATACAATTATGTCTAAAACATGCATACAATCATAATATCATATATTATATATAGGATGATCGATTCCATTTCTAATTGACTCGTGGTTGCCAATCACGAGTCTTAGTCCAATCCTAGGTAATATGCAGTATGCAATGCAATCCTATTACATTAGCTTCCAATTTACATTTCTTCGTCTTTATTGTCTGCTGGGCCCACCATCTTCAAATCTTGATCTCCCACTAAATCTAATGTATTTACAATAAATAGCAATGACAAGTAGGGGATACATTTTAGGGGTGGGAACGGGCCATAAACCAAGCCCAATTTTATTACATATGACATTCATATTGGGCCATAAACCAGGCCCATTAATAAAACCAACAACAATAAAACAAATGTAAATTCCTAACATACACCTACAAAATTGGTCATGGCAATCGATCATCCTTATCCAATAACATTTAATTCAAAATTAATTTATTGGATATCATGCATATGGCAATTTAAATTTAAACAGGATAAAATCATATTTTATATATAAAATCATATTTTACATATAAAATCATATTTTACCTTTTATTAAATAAAATCATATTTTATCTACAGAATCTAATTTTATAGATAAAATCATATTTTACTTAATATATACATAAGATCAAATCTTATCATCAATTGTACCAAAAATAATTGATTTCAAAATTCAATTTAAGGATAAAATATTAAAATTTTCCAAAAATTCAAATTTATCCAAAAATCAATTTTAAAATTTTCGGACTCGAACAATTCGATCCGATGCCTCGTGAACCAATCAAAAACAATTTTTGACCGGACCAAAAATAAAATTTTAACACATTAAAATTAATTTAAATAAAATTAATAATTTTTCCCGCGGGCCGCCCGGGACATTCCCGGGCCGGCCCGCACCCGTGGGCGCGGGCCGGGGCAGCCCGGCTGCCCCTTTAGGGCAGCGACAATCGCTGCCCTGGCGGCGCCTGGCGCCGCCCCTGGGCGGCGCCGTGCGCTGCCCTGCGCTGCGATGCGCTGGGCGGCGCCGAGCGCTGCCCTGGCGGCGCTGAGCGCTGCCCTGGCGGCGCTGAGCGCCGCCCCTGGGCGGCGACGTGCGCCCCCTTTGGGCGGCGCCGTGCGCCCCCTTTGGGCGGCGCCGTGCGCCGCCCGGGGCAGCGACCGTCGCTGCCCGGGTTTTGCTCGAAAAAAAAAAAAAAATTTTTATTTAAAATATTTATTTTGTTTTAAAAAACCAAGACTCAAAAATTTTTGTACAATCGATTAATTTAATCGTTTGATCTGAGCAACCTGGCTCTGATACCACTGTTGGAAAACTGGCGTTCAGATCAATCACGATTGATACCCGGTGCAGCGGAAGTTTAAAAATTTTATTATGGAACAATTCCATATTGTGGGTATCAACCGTTCAACGATTAAATTATAAGTGTGTGTAAAATTTAAATAACAATTATTAAATTTTACCTTCAATCTCGAAGCGAGATTATTGGACACCACACAGATTTCTCTGCGCTTCTTGTATCTCCCTGGAACTGATGAACAAGCTTTCCTTCAATCAGGTCCACGAATGGAGGTTTAATCCCTCTGATAGATTGCACTAGAAAATCTATCAGAAGTTTTCTGCGAAGAGAATAACGAATTTGATTCGCTAATCCTGTCTGCAATTCAAAATCACAGACCGGAAAATCTCTGACAGAGAGAGGGAGGGGCGGCCGAATTTCTAGAGAGAGCTAGGGTTTTTTTTTCGAAAACTGTCTCTCAAAATTATGACCAACTGTGTCTAATTTCTGTACTGCAATAACTTATTTATAATGCAGGCCACTAACACCTTAGGGCCCATTAGTCATAAGTTGAGGCCCGACAAGCAAAGCCCGCATGTTCAGAAATTAATATAAAATTCATCGTGACTCCGATTGATAAACCGATTTTACCAATGTGCACAGAAACCATTTCTGCACATTTTAAAGTCAAGATAAATTTTCCTGAATCCGAATTCAGTGGTTTCTAAAAATGTACATCCCTATGTCATTTTAGGAAATCCTACTCCCTTACTCTTATTTAAGAAGTCCAACTTCTTTATTCATTAAATTTAACTCTTTAAATTTAACTATCTCAACGGGGATTAAAAATCCATTACACTGTGTGACCCTCAATGGTTCAGGGATACAGCTAGCCGTGGGCTCACAACTCCTTGTGACTCGGAACAACGATTTCCGACTTGCCCAACGAATCATGGTAAAGCGCCTAGCAACATCGCCCCATGATTCCCTAGGTATCACTGATAGTGCCTACAAGAACCAGTAGATTTTGGTTCGCGTACAGTACGGTCCCTTCATCCATATATCCCGATCGAATCAACAACCATTGGTATATCGAGAGTCGCTCAAGATTCGATAACTATGCAATACATCTTGAAGATCAAATTAGTGACATCGCATGTGCTAGTAAGAAACCATTTCTTAAATCACATCAAGTACTCTGGCCAGAGATTCGTCACACTAATATCTCCTCAGATCGCATAGGATATCCACACTCGCAAGTATGTGGTGAATCCTTGACAACAATGCATCGACTCCTATATGTGTTGTAACTGTACCCAATCCCGACACCTGATGACCCCCATAGAGTCGGTAAACGAGTCAAAGCACAGTACTAGCATATAGAGTCTCCATGATGTTTCAAGTAGTAAGGACTAATGGTGTACAACCAAAACCGCGGACTTTATCCACTCGATAAGTGATAACCACTTGGAAAGTCCGGATAGGGTAGTTCGATTATTCATCCTATGAATATCCATTTGCATGCTTCGAACATCTCCATGTTCCCTACCAATGAAACGTGGTACTCCGCATCGCAAATGCTAGTCTCAAACTCGAGCGATCCTTATCCTTATTATCGGACGGCTCAATTGACTAGGAACAGTTTAGAATATACAGTGACTATAAGATGTATTTCATGATAGACATCCCCATGTTCTACCACATCTTACATACACTATAGTATATTCAAGGTCTTTATCAAAACAACAATAGTATATCACAATATAACAATATGAAGAAAGATAAAGTCATTGCCATTAATAAAAGTGTAAATTATATTAAACAAAAGATCGTTTGTACAAAGAGTCATCAAAGCCCATAGCCACAAGTTGGCTCACTGGGCACCCACTCTTTCAGAAGTACCAGTTGAAGTTCTTTGAGTTGTTGCCTTATTGCCCCCAAATTTCCGATAGTTCAGAGGCGAAGTATAATCTGTTCCTCCAAGGCCTTAATCCGGAGATTCATGACCGAGTTGCTGTGGGAGATGACATGACTTACGAGGGTTTAGTGAGTCGATTTCACCAGGTAGAGGACAGCATTCAACGCAACAGGTCATTCATCTCGTTAATACCCACGAGTTCTTTGGGTCCCCGTACTCAGTCGTTTAAGAAATCCGGATCTTCTTCATCTACAGGATCTGGTAAGACTCGTCAGTCGGGCAAGAAAAATTTGCAGTGTGATCATTGTGGGAGAGATCATCCCACTGAGAATTGTAGAGCCGCTGCTGGAGCTTGTTTCATCTGTGGAAGTGTTGATCACTTCAAGAGAGATTGTCCCAAGCGTAGCGGACATAGTGGACAAGCATCTAGGATGGGATCTCAGGTGAGTAGACAGTCTGAGGCATCAGTGCAGCAGAGGACCCAGAGTAGGCATCATGGAGATGGTCAACAGTCTCGGATGCAGGGTCAGATTTATGCTTTGCAGGGATCTCAGACGCAGTCAGAAAAGAATGATGACACTCAGAATGATTTTGACGGATGATGTATTTGAGTATTCCGTTTGATAATTTTGTTTTGTGATAACAGAATGTTAATAAGTTGTATTCTGACAATCATGTGGATTTATGATTTGGGAATTTTCTAAATTTAAATTCCAAGTATTTTCTGATCAATATTCAACTGTGTTGAATTAGTTGATATTTGCATAACCAAGGATTAGAGTTGTGCTAGTTTTCAGATTATCAGTTCTAGGATTTTTCCTTTGATTCAAAAAGTCAGTGATTTGACATAGTGCCAGAGTTGACTTATTTCCTCAGATACTCAGTGTTTGAGTAATTGTTTATTGATGATGGATTTTCATCATACTTTTAGTTATGCATTATACCAGGTGCTGAGGACTGTGCTGGATTGTTCAAAGACGGGATAGGAAGCGCGACCTACGCCGGTGTTTTCTGGGAGGTTTATTCTAGATAGGCTATTGGGGGAGGCTACCTGAGTCTTGATATTTTGCATAGTTATAGCAAGGGGTATAATTACCAAAAGGAATATTCTTATGAATTTTATATTGGTACTGGATTAGTGCCAAGATAATTGAAAGTTATCGTCTGACTTTATCAGAGATACTGTTTTTAGTTTCCGTTGACAGAATGGTCTTGGAAAGGATTCTTTGACAAGAGTACATTATGGATGGAAAGTTTTCGCAGGTGGTACTGGGGGAGAACGAGGAGATTCGATCAGTATAGTCTGGCCTTAGTAGAGTTTTAGATAGTGATCGGGGGCATGATCAGCATGGTAATTTGGGTTTCTTATTAAGTGATTGTAAGACTTATTTGGGTGGTTTTCCCATGAGATTAGAGATATGATTTTGAGTTGTCAAGTGATTACAATTTTTCATCAGGACACAATGATGATTGATAATGAGAGAATAAAGAACTTGTTGTTCTTATTCAAGTCCATATCGGTACTTAAGATGTTTATTCAGTATTTTACTGCATTCAGTACTTAAGATTTTTCGAGGACGAATATCTTAAGTAGGAGGAGAATGTAGTAGCCCGGTTCCATTTTACAAGATTAGGTGATTTTAAACATGTTAGAAAATGACATATAATTTTAAAAGTATCAAAACATATTTAAGGAGTCCTTATTTGGTTAAAATAAGTGTAAAATCAGATTCGAAATGTCCGAAAATGGTAGGGTAGGTCCCGGGGGTCCAAAACCAGTTCGAAAGCACCCGAAAACAGTTCGGAAGAAGCGGTTCGATCGGAGCTTCCAAACCAGTTTGGAGCTTCCGATCCATGTCCAGTGCCAAGTGTCTTCGAGGATTGAACACGTAGCTGCAGGTGGAGATCGGAGCTTCCGATCCTACGATCGAAGCTTCCGATCGTGGCCTATAAATAGGGGTTCCGAGGGCCACAATTTCACACCAATCTCACATCTTCTCTCTCGGTTTTAGAGTATTCTAGGTGTTTTAGGGGTGATTCTAGCCTTCCTAGGCTTGGTCCGGAGGTTGGCGAGGCGCTCCAGGGTTACGGTGGAGTGGTGCCCAAGTTCTGGGGCAATCGTCATCAGTGGGCTGACGACGGACGCAGGTATAGCTCTGGCTCCTTATAGTAAATAGGGAGTATGCTATAGCGTAGTTAAGGCTTTTAGAATAAAGTGATAATGCATGAGTACTTTGCATTGTAGTGTGGACTGTAGGCTTGGACATAGTGCTGGTCTAGCTTGCCTAGTGTATGAGGTACGGAAGTATTATTCGAGATATCCAGATTGAGTATGCATGTATTATGTGTTTGCATGGATTATGTGATTGCATGTTTTATATGTCTTTATATATACAGCATGTCATGACTGTATGTTGCATACATGAGCATATTGAGCTTTTACCTTAGAGGTATCCTGTAGTAGGGCGCTCACCCTACGAGTTTGTGGATGGTTGGATACGTAAGTCTTGTGTCAGGTTACCTTATGGTTGGACACATGTACTAGTATCAGGTCACCATTATCCACTGGGTATATGAGCCACCTCCTGATGCGACGGCGTAGCGTGCTATATACCCTGGGCCCGGTCTATGAGCTTATTTCTTGACCTGAGAGTCTTGGTACCCAGTTCACTTGCATACATGCACACATAACACCGTATACTCATACTCTCATACTGAGCTTATCATGCTCACGTCCCGTACTTTGTTGTATCTGGACACCCTATTCCATAGGGCAGGTCTGCGGCTGGACGATGCGGGTGGTTCCAGGAGAGCTTAGGCGATGGAGGACCAGCAGGGTTATTATCTAGGCTTTTGTTTCAGTTGTATTTGGGTTAATACACTGGTTTATTTCGATATGGTTGTAAAGAATATTTTTATTATTGTTTAAGTTTCCGCTGTTATTTTTTATATTTTATTTGATTAAGTTAAATGCATGCTTAAGCTTCTGATTAGTAGGTGATCACGGTGCGGGTCACTACAGGCACTGCAATTTCTTATCGTTCACAGAAACAAACACTCGTAACAACTTCATCAAATCACGCCGAGATTATTGCGCTACATGAAGCAAGTCGTGAATGTGTTTGGCTAAAATCAATGACACAACATATCCAAACCTCGTGTGGATTATCAGTAGACAAGAAACCCGTGACACTATACGAAGATAATGTTGCATGTGTTGCTCAAATGAAATAAGGATACATCAAAAGCGACAGAACCAATATCCCCCCTAAGTTCTTTGCCTTCACCCAAGAGCTTGAGAAGAATAAAGATATTGATATCTCTTGCATTCAATCAAGTAAGAACTCATCAGATCTCTTCACAAAGGCACTTCCTACGAAAATATTCAGAAAATATATATATAACATTGGGATGCACAATCTACGAAATATATGAAGAATCGCTTGTGTTAACATGAGGGAGAGTTTACGTGATTGCACTCTTTTTTTCTTACTATGGTTTTTATCCCAATGAATTTGTCCTAGTAAGGTTTTTAACGAGGCAGTATAAAAACACGTAATGAAGAAAGTCATTGTATCACGGTCATCATCACAAGGGGGAGTGTTAAAATAATTGTGTGTGTTAAATATAGTGGTTGAAATTGTTGAAAAATAAAAGTGTGATTATGTGTAATAATAAATGTGTATTTGGAGTGTTCTCAAATGAGGTCCTATAAATAGGTCTCTCTATTTGTGAAATGAGATACAATTGAAGAGAGAAGAATTATAATGTGTGGTGTTTGTTATAAAATAAAGGATAAACTAACCAAAGAATATGCAAAGAAAACAAGTAAATTCAATATATCAAAAGTATTACATAAGTGACCTATTTATAGGTACAAGAAATTCTCGAGTATGGTAACTATGCAATTACAAGGAATTGATATTATCTTGATTCTTTACCATCTCTTGAAGATTTGTTCGATCACCCAAATCATTGACATCCATAATATTGTAACACTCCCCCTTGGATGTCATTCGACGGATGTGCCTCGTTAAAACCTTACTAGGAAAAATCCAATGGGATAAAAATCTAGTGAAGGAAAAAGAGTACAACATCCCTCATTATTGCTAAACTGCCTCGTTAAAAACCTTGTCATGAAAAACCACTTGGGAAAAATCATGGACTAGGGAAAAAGAGTGCAGTTTGGATTAACTCCCCCTGTTGCGAACATCACTTGAAATCTCTAAGTCGCCGCATTCCGATTTTGTACACCAATTTCTCAAAAGTTGATGTGGGCAATGATTTTGTGAAAAGATCGGCAAGGTTATCACTTGAGCGAATTTGTTGAACTTCAATATCACCTTTCTTTTGTAAATCATGGGTGAAAAATAACTTGGGGGATATATGCTTTGTCCTATCACCTTTGATATAGCCATCTTTCAGTTGAGCAATACAAGTCGCATTGTCTTCGTAGAGTATTGTAGCCAAGTTTTTAGTAGAAGACAAGCCGCATTCCTCTTTAATATGATGAATCATCAATCTCAACCAAACACATTCTCGACTGGCTTCATGGATTGCAAGTATTTCTGCATGATTTGATGAGGTAGCGACCATGGTTTGCTTCGTAGATCTCCAAGATATAGCTGTTCCACCATAAGTAAATAAGTACCCAGTTTGTGATTTTCCTTTATGTGGATCAAATAGATACCCAGCATCTGCATAACCAATCAATTGCAAATTACAAGCATTAGAGTAAAATAAACCCAAATCATGAGTGCCCTGAAGATATCTAAATAAATGTTTAACTCCATTCCAATGCCTTCGTGTAGGAGAAGAACTATATCTTGCCAACAAATTTACAGCAAATGATATGTCCGGTCTAGTACTATTAGCAAGATACATCAATGCACCAATTGCACTAAGATATGGTACTTCTGGACCAAGTAGTTCTTCTTGCTCATCACGAGGTCGAAAAATATCTTTTTCCACATCAAGGAATCGAACAACCATGGGCGAACTCAATGGATGGGCTTTATCCATATAAAATCGCTTCAACACTTTTTCTGTATATGTGGATTGATGGACTAAAATTCCATCTGCCAGATGTTCAATTTGTAAACCAAGACAAAATTTTGTTTTTGCCTAAGTCTTTCATCTCAAATTCCCTTTTCAAGACATCAACTGTCTTTTCAAGTTCTTCGGGAATTCCAATGATATTTAAATCATCGACATATATAGCAATAATGACAAACTTTGATCCATTATTTTGAATAAAAACACATGGACAAATTGGATCATTTTTGTAGCCTTCTTTCAACAAATAGTCGCTAAGTCTCTTGTACCACATGCGCCCAGATTGTTTTAGTCCATACAAGGATCTTTGTAGTTTAATGGAGCAAACGTTTGCAAAATTTGAAGCAAATGCTTCTGATATCTTAAATCCTTCAGGAATTTTCATGTAGATATCATTATCAAGTTTTCCGTACAAATATGCAGTAACAACGTCCATAAGACGCATTTCAAGTTTTTCTTGTGCGGCCATGCCAAGAAGATATCGGAATGTAATTGCATCCATCACAGGAGAGTACGTCTCTTCATAATCAATACCGGGTCTTTGAGAAAAACCTTGTGCTACTAATCGAGCTTTGTATCTAGTCACTTCGTTTTTCTCATTTCGTTTTCGTACAAAAACCTATTTACAACCCACGGGAATTACCCCTTTTGGTGTTTGGACAACAGGTCCCAAAACCTCACGTTTTGCTAGTGAGTTTAACTCTTCTTGTATTGCCATTTTCCAATTTGGCCAATCATGTCTATTACGACATTCAGTAACAGATTTAGGATCTAGATCATCATCTTCATTAACAACATCAAATGCCATGGCATATTCAAACTTATTGTCGACAATAATTTCTGCTCGATTTAATCGTTTCCCCGTTTTGACATAATTTATCGAGATCTCTTCATTGTCAAGTACTTGAACTTCATTGGGGATTTGATGATCAACTTTTTCAGAATTATCAATCAATGAATCAGATATCTCAATATGTTGATTCATATTATTTGCTCCTTTTCTTTTTCGTGGATTTTTGTCTTTGGATCCAATTGGTCTACCACGCTTGAGTCGAGTAATTGACTCATCATTTGATATTTCTTTGGGAACATCAATATGTGCTGGAGCATTAGCAGCCGGTAAGTATGACTTAGTCACCCTTTTCACATCACTAAATGCATCAGGTAATTTATTTGCAATATTTTGCAAGTGGACTATTCTTTGAACTTCAAGTTCACATTCACTTGTCCGATGATCAAATTGATATAGTGATGCATTCCAAGTTAATTCACTTGGTGATCTCATATTTTCTCCCCCTAATGTTGGAAATTTTGTTTCATCAAAATGACAATCGTCAAATCGTGCCGTGAAAATATCTCCCGTCGTGGGCTCTAAATATTTGATAATCGATGGAGAATCATATCCCACATATATTCCCAATCTCCTTTGAGGACCCATTTTAGTGCGTTGTGGTGGACTAATTGGAACATACACCGCACATCCAAAAAATTTTATATGGAAAATATTAGGCTCTTGGCCAAAAACTAATTGTAAAAGGGAGAATTCATGATAACTAGTAGGTCTGATCCGTATAAGTGTTGTTGCATGCAAAATAGCATGTCCCCAAACTAACGTGGGGAGTTTCGTTCTTATCATTAATGGTCTAGCTATTAATTGGAGACGTTTAATCAATGACTCAGCGAGACCATTTTGTGTATGAACATGAGCAACAGAATGTTCAACAATTATCCCAATTGACATGCAATAGTCATTAAAAGTTTGGGATGTGAATTCACCGGTATTATCAAGACGAATCCTCTTAATGGGATATTCTGGGAATTGTGCTCTTAATCGAATTATTTGAGCCAATAATCTAGCAAACGCTAAGTTGCGAGATGATAGTAAACATACATGTGACCATCTTGTTGATGCATCAATCAAAACCATAAAATATCTAAATGGTCCACATGATGGGTGAATTGGTCCACAAATATCACCTTGTATTCTTTCCAAAAATGTAGGTGATTCAATACCAACTTTAGTCGGTGAAGGCTAATAATTAATTTGACTTGAGAACATGCATCACATGAGAATTCTTTAAAATTTAGAACCTTCTGTTCGTTAATTTATGCCCATGTGAATTTTCTATAATTTTTCGCATCATTGTAGAACCAGGATGTCCCAAACGGTTATGCCAAGTCATAAACATATTCATATCAATGACTTTCTGGTCAACTGTGGCATTTATCTCTACTACATTTATTTTTGTGTAGTATAAGCCAGAAGTAAATGTCGGTAATTTTTCAACAATGTATTTCTTTCCCGAAATTTTTTTCGTAATAAAAAGATATTCTTTTCCTTCCTGGCTTACAGTCTCAATATGATATCCATTTCGTCGGATATCTTGAAAGATCAATAAATTCCTTTGAGACTTAGGAGAGAATAATGCATTATTGATAATAAAATTTGTCCCTCCATGTAATATAATATTTGCTCTTCCGGAGCCTTCAATAATGTTTGTACTACCACAAATTGTGTTGACATTACTTTTTCTCATTTGCAAATATGAGAAATATTTATCCTTCTTAAATATAGAATGCGTTGTCGCACTATCAACAAGACATAAATCTCCATCATTGACTTCATGTCCAAAGTTCATATTCTATTCAAAATAATAGAATTAATAAGAATAAAAAAATTCATAATAAAGACAATATGAAATAAATAACTTTTATTCATAATAAAAACAATTAAACCAACTTAATATTGTCTTAAATAAAAATAACTCAAAAACATTAAATAAATCAAAACATATAACTAAACGATAGATAAAATATTTAATAATTCTGCACGCTGCCATCTCCAATCAAATGATCAATTCTCTCATCTGGGTCTTCAAAGAAATCAGATACATCGAAAGGTGCTGAGAAGGATGGGACTTGGCTTAAATCTTCACCTTGATAAATAAAATTAGTCTCTATATCTCTTGCCTTTTCTTTTGATGCTTGGTAGAGATCAACAAGGTGTTTGGGCGTACGACAATTTTGATACCAATGCCCTTTTATTCCACATCTATAGCACTCATTTTCTGATTTCTTTGGCATATTATTTTGACCAATTTCAACTTTCTTTGCTTGGCCATTACCCCATTTTTGATAATTTGTATTCTTTTGATTGCTATGACTATAGTCACGTGGCTCTTCATGCCCACGATTATACGGATGAAAGCGTCCTCGACGGCGCTCACGGCCACGTCCACGTCCACGTCCATGACCATGACCACTACCACGACCAAATTCGGTCTTATTTTGTTTTTTTTTTTCATCATGCATCGCCACATTCACTTCAGGGAATGGGTTGGCTCCAGTGGGATGGATTTCATGATTTTTCATCAATAATTCATTATTTTGCTCAGCCACAAGTAAACATGAAATCAATTCAGAATATTTTTTGAAGTCTTTCTCTCTATACTGCTGTTGCAGGAGAACATTAGAGGCATGAAACGTGGAATATGTTTTTTCCAAAAAATCATCATCAGTTATTTTTTCTCCACACAATTTCAATTGTGAACTGATGCGAAATAATGCAGAATTATATTCACTTACAGACTTAAAATCTTGTAAGCGCAAATGCATCCAATCATAGCGTGCTTTTGGAAGAATAACCGTCTTTTGATGGTTATATCTCTCTTTCAAATTATTCCACAGATCAAGAGGATCTTTTATCGTCAAATACTCAATTTTCTAACCATCATGAAGATGGTGACGAAGGAATATCATAGCCTTTGCACGGTTTTGCGGTGATTCATTATTTTCATCTTTGATTGTATTTTCAATATCTATAGCATCTAGATGTATTTCAGCATCTAGTATCCAAGAGAGATAATTTTTACCGGAGATATCAAGAGCGGCAAATTCAAGCTTTGAGATATTCGACATGATGAAATCTAAAAAAAAAAAATTAGAATCATATTATATTCATCAATAAAAATCTCTAAACATAATTATAATATATACATGTAAACTGATGTTTTATGAAATAATAGTAGATTAAAAGGGAACAAAATATGGATGGTGCATATACTCAAGTTCACGTAATCATGCCATGATTCAAGAATAGGACAGAAGAATTATACATGATAGTATATGCCATAAATGAATTAATTAGCATACGGATAACATTCAAGAAGTAACTTAAGAATTTGAAAGTTGGTGATGGTGGGTGGCGTCAGACGTGGATAAAGAAAATGATAACCTACAAAATTATTATACATCAAATTCAATACGAGACACTCAAGGTTGGCGATGGTGGGTGACGTGAGGAAGATGTGCCGGAGAGATAATTATATGAAAACCATGAAATTGAAAAACATTAGCAAAATCGTGCTGATAACGTATTATAAAATAAAGGATAAACTAACCAAAGAATATGCAAAGAAAACAAGTAAATTCAATACATCAAAAGTATTACATAAGTGACCTATTTATAGGTACAAGAAATTCTCGAGTATGGTAACTATGCAATTACAAGGAATTGATATTATCTTGATTCTTTACCATCTCTTGAAGATTTGTTCGATCACCCAAATCTTTGACATCCATAATATTGTAACAGTGTTTGATATATTTTGAGTTTTAAAATTTTTACTTTTTATCACAAATTTTTACTTTTTCACTACAATTATCACTTTTTAATCTCGTGAAATAAAAAGAAAATAACAAAATTTTGGCAAATCATTCTCAAAAGAAAAAGAAGATTTCGCTGCATGAATGTGAGAATTCAATTTGCTGAGAAGATATTTTCCTATAATATTTATATACACAAGTGAATATTTTCCTATAATATGACCAAGTTAATAAAACGATGTGAATATTATTATATTCTCAAAAGTTATCAATATCATACAACATTGTAGTTACGTTGTTGAACTATGGTAATTTATATAATAATATTATCAAATTATTTATATTAATAATATTTAGGTGCAATACATACATATTATAAAAGGTCGGGTACCCGATCGGGTTTCGGGTAGGAAAAATCCTACCCGAACCCGACCCGCTCACAATAGAGTCGGGATTTAAAACAAAACACCTGACCCGATCAAGAATATACCCGATCGGAATTCTCACCCCTACTCGCACGTTCAAGAATGAAACGATTGGAGCATGGAAACATTAACGGGTGAATCCAATTATGAGCAGTTCCAACAGGTGGAGCATGTGCTCTGATACAGAGTTGGAAATTGATTTGAAACTAACTCAACTCAAAAACTAGCTCAAGAGGAGATTTTTGCCCTTGTCTATATTAAGGACTCTTATGTTATTTATCCAACCGATGTGGACAAACTTAACACACCAACATCACTTACCAAACGATCTCGATTCTTGAAATATATCTACGTTGTTTTAAATTTTTTAAATGAATGACGTATTCTCGATCAAATATAATTTCACCTTTACCAAAAGAAATGGTCAATGCAATTATTATTTTGATTTTAAATATTTCGCTACTCTCAAAACAATTATACGTGAAAAACAAATAAGTCAACAGTCTAGGCTTATTAATTGTGAAATTAAATAGCACACATTACGCCGACAATTATAGGATATTGATAAGAAGAATTTTTATTTCAAATTCTTGTATTTTGACTTGCGAGAAACAAGACAATTCCATTGAATAATAATAAAAAATAATATAATAAGTTCAAGAGCAGATTCTCAATTCCATTTTACCTTTTACTAAGAAAACTAATATTCTAACAGTTATGATGCCAAATTTTCATACGTATTAGCGAACGTTATACACGTATTGTATGTTTAATATAATACTAGTATTTAGGTGCATTAATCGTTGCATGCTTATATATAGTCATTTTTAACGAAAATAAAAAAATAAATTGTGAAATAAATAAAAATACAAAAACGACATTTCTATATATAAATATCCACCAAAAAATATAATATTTTCGTAATTAAAAAGCTATCAAAAGAATATGAAATTAATTTATGGCAACTTTGACATTGCGATGATTGAGTATGACACTAAAAGTTCTCAAGTTTAATAATATATTATAGATGTATATAAATTTTAATGGATAAGTTTCTTGTGACACGAGTCGACCCGATCCATATATAGAGTGAAAATTAATAATTTTGACATAAAATGTAGTAATTTTTTACGGTTAGGTTAAGTAGGAGATCCGTCCCACAAAATTAATTCATGAGACGGTCTCACAAGATTTTTTGTGAATTTTAATGTAGCATGTGAATAATATATTTTTAATTATTAATTTTAAATCTATACTATTATATAATAATTTCACCCCTTATATATACTAACCGTTTTTTTGTGTGTCAAATCACACAAAAAAATTCTTCTTATTTTACCCCTAAACTTAACACACCTCTCTTTTATGTTAGATCTTTTTTTTTTTTGACGGAATTTTATGTTAGATCTTAAACGGCTAAATTATCCCCATTTTTTCTAACATCTTTATCTCTTTTTATCTCTATCTTATTTTTCAAATTTCATCATTTATCAATTCTTATTAAATTATCTACATATTTTTTTACAAATTCTCTCTACTTTATATCAAAATTCTCATCTTTTGTCATCGTGATACTTTTTTTTACATTTTTTAAAAATAATTAAATCGTCGAGTACGTGAAAATCACGTGCGATGGTTGCTAGTATATATAATAATTGGAGTGAGCGGGGTTCCTCACCATGGAGTGAGTGAGAGATTTTTCAATTTTTAAGAAGGTATATATACGAGGAATGTCGAGGATACAATTGAAAAAATATTTTGGTGTCACTGACATACCAAAAACGATTTTTATGAGACCTTCATTTTTTATACTAGCTTCCAATGCACACATATTACGTGAACGTAATGTGATTTTTTTATTATAAATTTTAAAATATATACAATTATTTAATTTGAATTAAATAAAAATGTAGATATATAAATATTTATAACTATGTTGAGCTTAAATATTCGTATTATCTGATGAGAAATGATATTTACACTCCAAAAATTTATAAACACGTTTCACTTTTAACATTTAATGTGATTTCTTACAAAATTACTCGCACTTAATTATTCCATATTTTTTTAAGGCTGATATAACCTTCTTTGTATATATGTCTTTCCAAATGAATTGACTATATTTATGGGTTATAACTTATAAAGAGAATCTCAAGATCCTCATCAAAATTATTTTTGATAAGATTTTAAAATGCAATACATTCATAATTTACAAAGTTTGATTTGCAATCGTAAGATGTAATCAAAAATTTTGGAACACTTTATAAATAAAGTGTGGTGATTTCTTTGAAAACTTGCTTGATAAATATTTTGAGTTGTAAGTACGTCTAAAAATTAGAAAATGTGCATAACTAAAAAGAAAAAAGAAAGAAAGAAAGAGAAGACCAAAAGAATTTAACATTTCATTTGGAAAAAAAATAGTTCAAACTTTAATTAAAATATGTATAAACATTGAAATATACAAACAAAAATAATTAGAATTACAGTAATCCAATTAGCATGTGAATTTATATTTTTGTGAACTTATTGTTAGGATCGGTCGGGAATGTTTAGATGGGGATGAATGAATACTCCCAAATTTTCTTCTGATAATGGCCCGGTACTGGTATTAGCAGCAATGCGGGTGAATCTCGTACTCAAAGACAAAGCAGTAGTCTACTGAAGTTGCGAAAACAAACTACTGGGTTTGTTGAAGCTCAAAAAGTAAGTAGAATATTTACAAAAGATTTGTTTCTGAAGTTCAAAGGATAAAACCTTCTATGTCTCCCATTTTTCTGTTTCCACAAGGTATCACTAGAAGATTTGATAACTATTACACACTTGGTACAGACCCACTTCAGTAGGGCTTATCTACTGCCTACTAAAACTCCTAGAACTTATACAAAAAAACACAACTCGAAATACTTCTGAAAGAAGACTCTTCTTTCAAACTTTTACAAAACTTATACTCGGATAAGGATATTACAACAAATAGCAGTAGACACAAATATGATATGAGGATCTGATAGATCGCTTTGGGTGTGCAAGAGTATTTTCGAGTATTATTGTAGAGAGATAATTTGAAAATTGATTGATATTCGATAGCAGGTGTTTTCTCTACTTTACTCGAAGGAGTCCTTGAGCCTTTTTATAGCTTCTGTGTAACGTTAATAAACGACTCTTTTAAATCTCATTTAATGTACATGTACCAAGAGATATATTTTCCTTAGCGTGTCATATCTTTCATGTTCAATAAGAAATGTGCAATAAATGTTGTGGTATGATGCATTAAATGAGTTGTACTAGAATTCAGAACGGCTAATAAAATGAAGTGGCTACTAAAAGTAGTCTCCTTAGTCATCTCGAACTTTAACCTACTGATTTCATCTTTTGTTTTTACTCGATATTACGTCTGCTTTTGTCTACTAGTTTTATCTCGTTTGGTCTACTGATTATCATCAACAAAACTTAAATTACTTATCACTTATTATATGGACAAACAAAAACGTGGCTCATTTAACATTGAAGATTTTAGCACCCTGTTAAGTTTTTTTTTTTTTTTTTACAAATCTAAAAACTTGAAAATATCTACACAAATATTTTCATTTTCGATTTTATCATCATTAAATTTTGATTAAAAATTTCAGAAAAATCTGAACTTTAAGTTAAATTTCGATAGCGAGAAATTATTCCAAAAAGAAAAAAAAAATTACTTGAAAGATTGGATTATTATTGTTGAGAGAGTGACAACAATCTTCGTAAGAATTTTCTTTAATGTAATATTTATTGGAGATGCCACTTTTATTATTTTCTCAATATCATAAAAAAAAATATAAAGTTTTAAATAATATCATCATTATCCCATGTTAAGAAAAGTGAAATACGAACAAATAAATTAAAATTAAGTTTGAAATGATCTAAATTAAATAAATAAAATATAATATGAAATGTGAATAAGTAGTAAGATTGAATATTGATGATGAAAGGACATATTAGTCTAATAAAATATGAAATACTTAATTAAGTAGGGGTAATATTGGAAGAAAATACAATAATAATCAAAAGTGGTGTGCAATTATAAATTTTTAGAAGTTTAAATATCATTCTCCTTATTTGATTGGTTGCAGAGATAAAAATGAGAAAAATAAAAACAGTAAACTTCACCAACATACCACTAAGAAGTATAACTTTAATATTGTCAAGATCGAGATGCTACTGCTGTTGGGATAGACCAGTAGTGAGCTACTACTGTCTTGAAGCTGATTCGATAGGGGCAGTAGCTACTTGCTGTTAGTGAGTTCAGTAGTGTGAGTCACTGAACTCTCATTTCTCTTATATCTCCAAGAGTCAACCAACAAATATACTTGTGCGGAAAGAGGTCAACTAAGAAATTTGACTGCATCAGTTGGTTCTACTGGTACGCAAGAGTAGAAAGCAGTAAATAATACAGTGGTTTGTTTTTGGATGTTCGGAGACTCAACTGCTCCTACATCACCCCTTCTTCTGGTTCTGCCAGAAGGTACTACTAGAAGACTTTGAGTATTACAACTCTTGCAACACCCCACCTCAGCTAGGACTTACCCTACTGCCTACAACTGAGACTCCTAGACTCAACAAATCATTTCTCGACTGATCTTACAAGATTGTTTTGATCAGTTCACTCAACTGATTAGTTTACAGAGATTTTACAACTCAACACATAATACAAAGTGATCCTAAGAGATCTGATATGTCTAGATGTGTGTGCTAGTGTTCTTCAGTTTCTGTATATGATCTTTTATGTAAGCGTCGAACTCTTCTTGTATGTATGTAACAACTGAAAGTGTTCAGTTGCTCTTTGCTAAGTTGTAAGTGGTGTGAGTTCTTGTGAGCCGGTGTGTTCTTATGTTGGTTGTGGTCTCTATTTATAAGTGCAAGATAACGGTCATCTTTGATTCAAATGCATCCATTGATAACTAGTCGTTTTCTTGTCTTTTAGTTCACTGTAAAAAGGTACAATGTGACTGCGCAAATCTGAGTCTACTCAGTGTTCTTAGAGACCTTTAGTTAATAGCTTTAACTGGTCCAGAGAGAGCTTCTGTTGTAATGTTTCTTCTGCTTCTACTATTCTATTTTAAGCTCTTCTACTTCTGCTATTCTTTTTGATTTGTTTGTCTACTGGTTTTCTTTCTTCTTTTCTGCTGATCTTCATCTATTGTCTGTTATTTCTTGTTAAGCTCTTTTACTCATGTTTCTCATGATGTGCACAATTATTTTTTTTAAACACCGAAACTTAGATATTTTATTTCCTAACAAATATATAGTATATATATAATGTAGATAAACCTCTTAAACTACAAATTAATATATACACACACATATATTATATACAAACTTTGAGAACATAAATTTATAAACCCTCATCGGTGATCTCAATTAATACCTACATAACGTCACTATATTCATAAAAAAATTAGCAATTATTTTGTGAGACGGTCTCACGAATCAATATTCGTGAGACGAGTCGACCCGATTCATATGTGCAATGAAAAAAATATTATTTTTGACATTAAAAAGTAATGACAAAAACTCCTATATATGAGACGGTCTCAAGGGTCATTTTTTTAGACGGGTATCTTATATGGGCTATCCATTAAAAAGTATTACATTTTATGCCAAAAGTATTACTTATTATTATAAATATGGGTAGGGTTGATCCGTATCACGGATAAAACCGTCTCACATGAGTGTTACTCAAAAGTAATATATTTTTATGAGTCGGGTCGTGTCAGAGGTCTATCTCATAACACTAACTGACAATATATATCTATAATAGTTTTTTTTTTTTTTGGGATATCATTTTAGGACCCAATAAAAAAATGAGTAGTATTCATTTTTATACACGAACTATTGATAAAATATCAAATTGATACATGAAATATTGTAAATGGTTTAATTGGTACATGATCAAATTAAAAAGTCAAGTTTACATTTAATATAAATTGCTATTAATTCCAATTACTATTATTAAAATTTAATTTGGTACATAATTTTATTTTCAAGGTTATTTATTGATTAATTTTAAAAATATCATATTTATTTAAAATTATATCATGATAAATAATTGTCAACTCAAATTATACAATAAAAAATATAGTAATATATTGATAAAAATATAATAAAATAAATATATTTCAACATAACCCGTTGATCTTGTTTTTAAACTGTTGAAACAAACATAATAATCATTTTGGTTTTTCAAATATCCTTGCATTGTTATGTTGAAAATTCAAAAACATGTTCAACATTAAATATTAGATCATGAAAAACAAATCTCATAGAAAAAAAATCTAACTTATTATATCGATTTGTGTGATTATAATGACCTAAATTTTTTTCGCTTGATTTAAGAATTTGTAAGTTTATATTTTTTTATTCGTGCTTGAATTTAAATATAAATAAATAAATAGTTATATTATTAAATTTTTATTTTAGTCATGTATTTGATTTATTTAGTGAGTGTGGTTACATTAATATATAATTTTTATATCAATTTTTTTTTCAAAAAATGGATAATTATTTAAAATAGATAGAAAATTATCATTTTATTATATATTTATTAATATTTTAAAAATATATTATATCTGAATAAATAATTTACTAACAAGTAAATTTTAAATATATATTATAAAAATAGTCAGATATTTATATCTTATAATTTTTAAATTAATATAAATTTATTTTTACATTTTTAATCAATAAAAATTACTTTGAAAAATAAAATATGCACTTAGTTAAATTTACTAAAAATAATTGGACTTAATTAAAAGCAATTTTAATAAAGGATAAAATTGATTTTTTAGTTGAAACATGTACCAATTAAATCATTTTCAAAAGTTTATGTACCAATTTAATATTTTATCAATAGTTCGTTTATCAAAATAAATTTTAGTCTAACAAATGATGCACAATATTATACAAGTGTGAAACTGAATTGCCTTATTCATGTTATGTCATGACCAAGTCACTTTCATGATCTGGTCATGTTATAAATTTAATTTAATACGAGTTTTTCAAGACCACGTCTTTAATAAATTCGATTCAACTAGAGAAAAAAAATATTTTATAATTTGATAAAATATTTATTTCCCTATTTTCTATGGTCTAAGATTCCCCATCAATAATGTCATGCCCACTCAAGGAAAATAATCATGATTTTATCATATGTTAGATGGCATGTTAATTATAATAACTACTTAAGATACGAAATATATGCTATCGTAAATAACATTCAAGTAAAAATATGTAATGCGATGAATAGTGTAGATATTTGGAATTCACTCTACTAAATTACATTACATCGTAATTATTATATTTCTATGTACACGAATGTTATATATATTGTTAAATAAGATGGTGTAGAATGAGTAATTGCTATTTGGTTTCTTGGTACGATTCTCCTAATAAATTTTAAAAATTTTCCTCTTCACTCTTTATTGAAAGAATACTACAATTTAGATTCAAAATTAAATTAAAAATATTATAAAATCAAACTCTTGTGACTTTACTAAAAGTTATAAAATAATAATTATACAACTTCAATATTTTAAACTATACACCAACTCAAACATCACGTTCAATTTCTTTCTTACCCAAAGCAATTGTTACTCCTACAAATACAACATATATAGTGTATCATATTATATTATATGCACAAAATATATATGATCCAATCACCATTAATTGCTATGATTAGTACTTCATGTAGTCTACGCATCATGTGTGTGTGGTGACTGGCTGGGAAAATAATTAATTCCAATAGTTGGCACGAAACTATGATTAAATATTAATGAAAATCCACCGTCAAATGATGTTCGATTACTTAAATTTTAATCGGCTTCAATTTGTACAAAAATATGTACACACTAATAAAAAAAATTATTACATAATAATCCTTATTTTGGCAATTTTGTAACGAATTTGTCATAGTCGTAACACAAATAATTTTGGTTTTGTTATCAATGCACCGTGCAATCATATTAAACAAGATTTTCTAAAAAAAAGTAATTTTGGACATTTGTTTCTATTTTCATTGGTCAATTGATATCAATGCTATGCCCACGAAAATGGGGGAAAAAATCGGAATTTTCTCCTTCGAAAAAGCAATACAAAAACTTTTGTATATTGTATCATAACTTAATTTTGTGAGATATATTTCTTATTTAATATATATAAAAAAATATTATTTTTTATGTTAAAAATATTATTTTTTATTTTATTTGTAAATCGGATTGGCGTGTACATAGAAAACAAAAATCAGTTTATTTAAATAATAAAATCGAAAGCAATGGAAAGTGATTAATAAATTTCTCAAGATTGTCAATCAATGATACAAGGATTACACAATAAATAAATAAATAATATCACCACCGGTCCACAACGGGTGATGGGTCCCACAATGACACGTGGCGGAAACCCAGTTAACCAGGTATATCTCGCTCGCACGTCTTCGCACGACAGGCCAATGCGCCGTATAAAATTATTGGCACCTCTTCATGATGAAATCCTCGGACCGTATAAAACTATATATACACGGGCCTGTCTCTATCTGCGGGGTCCCCTGAAGTAATCTCAGAAAGGCGTCTTTTTTAGAGGCTTTGTTCCTTTTTTCCTGGGCTTTCTTTCTTTATATTCGTTGCTTTTTTGAGAAGGACTGTTGGAATTTCCTGTTACTAATTCGAAAGTTTTAAAAGCCAAGGGGGAAAAGGGCAGTTTCTTTTTGTTCTTCCGCCTCCACCTGAGTTTTTGGATTTTTATGTAGCATGAAGACGTTCAACTCTGTAATTATTTCCATTTCTCTCTCTCTGTGTATATACCTTCATTTGTGAACTGTTTGTTTGTTTGCTCAATTTTCGTGCATGTTTTTTTTTTTCGGGTGTCTTTGACTTCGTTTCTTTCGTTTGTTGTCTGCACGTATTTGGTTGAGCTTTGCGAAAATGATATTTCTTTTGATATAATTCTTTTGTTTAAATTTTTTTAAAGGGTGCTCTTTAATTCGTGGGGTGGATTGAAGAATGGAAAATAGCTTACCAGAGAGCCAAAAAAAAAAGAGAGTGAAAAAAAAAATTCTTTGGTGTTTTTTTAAATTATTATTATTATTATTTTTACTGTTATCATTCATCATTCATTATATAAATAGATAAGTCAATTTCCCAAATTGGATCATCTCTGGCCCAGCAGCCAGTCAGATGAAAACGAAGCAATAATAATATAAAAATTGAGGCGTTTTGTTATTGGTTTCAAGCCTTCGTTTTGGACTTTTGACTTTCATAAACGAACAATAATGAAGTTTGGAGGATAAGATTGTGTATGAATACCATATATTGGTAACCAGAATTCAGAATATAATCAGTGAGTTTTTTAAATTATTTTTAATTTTCTGGGATAAATATTTACTGCAGTTGGTATGTACATATGGATAAATCAACTCGGTTGTAGTTAATTAGCATTTTTGTATTGCATTCCCCTTTTAGGCGCCTTCCTGAATTTACTGGATGGAATGATGGTAAGTCTATTGCCTGGTGTCGAAAATCATGGCTGTGGTGTGGCAGCAGCTCTCGGTTTTGTTATTCGTTTCGTCGAGATTTGATGTTCCTGATACAGTTTTTCAAGTACTAATCTTGGCATATGTTTTAATATGGGTATCAATGTCTCAAAAGTTCTTGGTGGACTTTCCCTGTTCAAAACTAGTTTATGACCATTGATTCTAGTATTTTTTCAACTGGAGTTGGTCTTATGTGCGGGTTGTGTAATTTTTCGATCTACTGTCTTGGGATTATCTGTTTTCGTTTTCTCTGATCAGCAACTTGGTTTATTGTTTCAGGTTTCTCTATTATCTGATCCTAAAAGCAGATCATGTCTCTGTAGTCTTGTGGTGTCTGCTTCTTTGATTTGTGGCGTTTTCTTTGTTGGAAGTGCATGGCTGGGGACTGAAACGTTCGAGGTATTTACTTATTCAACAATCAGATAGCGACACATTAATTTATATTCTTGGACTGATTAAATATATTTCTGAGTATGCATGAAAATTTCTTTGGTTCATGTGGTTTAAATGATGTCGGTTTACTGGTTCCTGCCCAGATTATAGGAAAAGATCATTGTTATTACTTTTTTTTTAAACTGCTTTTTGGTAATTACGGGTTTTACAGCGAACATTTGCAAGTTCAAAACAAAATTGATTCTTTTACTGATATGTTCCATTGATGCAGTTATCGCCTGGATATGGACTAAGCAGGACACAGAAATATGTGGACTCTGATAACTGCAAGGTGGATTTATTTCCCTGTATGAGCATAATCGTCTTTACCAGTTTAGACTCTATCACTTCTCTATAAATTATAGATTCCATCATTGTAAATTCACTTATAATTCTCGAATCTGAATTTGTAGGAATCACCGAAACCAAACTCGATAGAAAATGTTACAAGAGAGAATACTCCGGAGAAATGCAAAGTTTGTGGTTTATACTATTATCTTCATGCTTTGCTGAACACATCTTTTTCTAGCATCTCTCCTTCGAAATAAACGCCTTTTTTTTTTCTTATTCTTCTTCTTTTTTAAAAAAAAAAATTCAGAGAGAATGCAGGCCTGTAGGTACTGATGCTTTGCCAAAAGGAATCATTTCAACAACATCAAACTTGAGAGTGAAGCCCCTAACAGGTCCCATAACGGAAAAAGTATGTAATCCATGTTAATTTTTTCCAGAGTATGATAATCTGTCATAATCATTTGTGGCATCTCTGATGATCTTTGTGCTTATTTTGAACAGTTAGTGCATGATTTCTCAAGGATTTCGTTCTTGCCTTAATTAGAGTTCTAAATAAACTAATGGTAGGGAAGGCGAGAGGAATCACCGAATCATTTTTTTAGGCTCACCTAATGTAACGTAGTTAGAACAGTTGGTTGACATGGATAAATTTATTTGATCATTTTGTGAATTTTGAATTTTTGGACTAGGAATACCCAGAACTATAGGAAAGAATAATTGACTTATCTTGAGTATGCCTGCCAACAATCAGGGTCATACTCTTTCCTAGAATGTAATGTTATTTGTAATTTTTCGAAAAAGAAAATACAAGTTTTGCCACCCAAAATTCATGAACTCGCTTTCCTCCTTCCACTCCTGGGGCTCGCCCCTGCAAGCAATGTAACCGGCCATTTATTTTCTTGACAGCAATGGATCATCCGTCTGGTTTAGTGACTATTTTATGAGTAAACACCTATGGTTCTACCCCCTTCCTGGCTGATTTGCACGAATGTTTTACTTATTGTATTGTAATACAGATCGATTTTTGGGCTGTGTAAACTAATAATAACACTATAATATGTTGATGCCGTGTAATTTGATAAACTTTCTTACATTGCAAAATGGAAAGAGTTATGAAAGAAAATGGGGACAGTGTTATTGAAGTTGATTGATAACGATGAGCATAATTTTTTGTATCACACTTTGTTTTGCTCTCATGTGACAAATTTCCTTATTCTCTGTTAGTAATAACCATTGAGTTACATTTTTTTATTATCCTTCTAGTAATTTTTTGTCCTGTTTGCGTTGTTTCGTACACTTTATTCATGATATGCAGTATTTTGTAATCAGGGTGAGACAACCCTTTCGAGGAATTTGTTGGCTGTTGCAGTTGGGATAAAGCAAAAACCATTGGTAAACAAAATTGTTAACAAGGTATTATCTGCCTTTCCTTTACATTCCTGATTATGAACAGTGAAAATCATCCAACGTACATGATTTTTCGTAGTTTTTGGCAAATGATTTTGTCGTGATGCTTTTTCACTATGATGGAATTGTCGAAAGTTGGAATGAGGAATGGGGTGACAAAGTCATTCACGTATCTGCCATAAACCAAACAAAATGGTATGTATCTTAAAGATGTTTCAAAAGAAATGAGGAAACTAAGAGATGCATTATTTTTTTCAAATGCCAATAGTCATATTGATGTGTCAAAAATCTTTATCAATGGGATAGGTGGTTTGCCAAACGGTTTCTGCATCCTGATATTGTTGCTGAATATGACTATATCTTTTTATGGGATGAAGACCTAGGAGTCGAATATTTTCATCCGGGAAGGTACAAACGTGTGACTTTGGTATTGCTCAGCAGGGAAATTTTTGAATAATCTTTTTTGTTGTTGTAATATTTCACTTCTTTTTAGATATGTATCAATTATCGAGGAAGAGGGGCTTGAAATTTCACAACCTGCTCTTGATTCTGGTAACTCCGAGGTTCATCATGAGATTACAGTTCGCAGAATAAAATCAAGGGTGCACAGGTTAGTAAAAGCCATGTATTTAGTGTTTCTCAAGTCACCTAGTCTTTGACAAAGTGGAAATTTTCTTGTTCATCATATCCAAGATTTTATGTGATAAATGGACATTTAGTTGCAATAGTGATTTTTATGTCCTATCGAATATCTTACATCCATTCTGTGAATAGGAGATACTATAAGTTTACAGGCGGTGGAAGGTGTTACAGAAACAGTACAACCCCTCCCTGCGTCGGGTAAGAATCTACGTCTATTATGTCTCTTGTATAAATTTTCAGGCGGTGGAAGGTGTTCAATGTATTTTTCTGATTCTTGTGAATAGTATTCGGATCGTACATTTAAGTTTCACTAAATTCAAAACGTGGTGCAGTTGGGTTGAGATGATGGCTCCCGTGTTTTCAAGAGCAGCTTGGCGTTGTGTGTGGTATATGATCCAGGTAAACTCAATCTTCGCGTCCTTGCAATTGTTGTCTAGGTTGTATATTTGCATTATTTTATTTTATTTGAGTTAGTGATGAATTTTCTGAACACAATTTAACCATATAATGCTTACGACATAAAAGAAATGAAATAGAAACAATATGATATGAAGAATAGGGAGTGATTATTAAACTAAACTTCCAATTAAATGAACGCAAAGCTAAAATAAGATGATCTTGTTTGGGCGGTCTCTAATTCGATACATTCTTGTATAACCACGCATCCACTTTGACATGTGTATCTCGCGCGAGTATGAATGAGAGAGGCACAATCACATAAAAATCCCCCTTCCCAAAACAAATACTAATGTCCCCTCTTACAGAATGACTTGATCCACGCTTGGGGCCTTGATAAGCAGCTCGGTTATTGTGCACAGGTAAGTTTTCATCTGAAGTAGTTCTCGTTTGATTAATGGCATTCATCGCAAAACAAAAATCATCACTTTAATTACAGGGTGATCGTACGGTTAAAGTTGGTGTGGTCGACGAGGAGTATATAATTCATTTTGGTCTCCCTACACTAGGTGGTCTTTCGAATGAAAATAAGGTATCCCAGTCTCTTATTTCATCATTAACTGATTTGTATGATCGAGGTTGGATTTAGGAATTAACGTATTTTGAATGTGAAGCCTATGAATTAACAAAAATTAGAAATTTCTTTCATTTATACCCGCTTCTTCCATTTGGCATTATTTCTATGTGTTGCAACGAAATATCTTGTTTCTCCACAATCATAGTTGTTTTTCAAATGCAGACAAGAACAGAATCATCACCCTCAAAGAACTCGGAACCACTGGTATGATTTCTTGATTCAAATTGTGTTGTTACACTATGCCACACGATTCCTGGATTAAACATATCCACTCACTACAAATTTCAGGCAACTTCAGTTAAATACAAGATTGACAACAGATCCGCGGTATGTTGTAGTTTCAAGTTCAATATAGGCCTATCTATCTTTCGACAACATATGCTGATTTACTCCTACTCGTGCAGGTTCGGCTAAGATCGTATAACGAAATGAAGATATTTAAGAACCGATGGGATAACGCGGTCAAGGAGGACGAGTGCTGGGTCGACCCGTTTGAACAACCACAATAGCAGAAGTTTAAACAGCAAAAACAAAATTTTTCGGAAAGGTCAAGGATACATGTACAGAAAGAAACATAGATATTTCAGAAGAATACTCCTACATTCTTTTCTCAGCATGCTGAGAAATACAGCACAGCTCTGAAGATTTGGATCGAACTTGGGTTCTAAATTTTTCGAAGATATATGTTTTGATGATATGTATCTATTTTTTTTTTTTGTATAGGCCAATTTGCCTTCTTTTGTGTTTTGATGTGATGTGGTACTAAATTTTTCGGCAGTATTTATGTACAAAAAAGAAGGGGGTGCATTGCTGGTGTTGAATAAGGGTGCGGAATGTTTTAATAAGCTTTTCAGAACCCTATATTTTACAAAAGTAGAGTGTTATTTATACAAATCTAAAAAATCGTGGTAACACTCCATCTTAATTTATTGTTAGACATGATTGCTCTCATAATATCTTTGTCTTATTTTTTGGTCAAATGGAGAACGTAACATTGAAAAATGTTAACGTGACATCGGAAAAAATACTGACATGTTAAGCTGTCATGTCAGCAATTGAACAAAAATAAATGAAAATCAAAAGTTAGTATATCAAAACTAAATTTTATAAAATAATGAATCAAATAAAAAAATGGTCAAGCTAGTTAACCAAAAAAAATCATTTTTCAAATATTAATTTATCTTAAATAACTCAAATATAATTTTTCTGCATCACCAAATAAATTTTAATTTTTTATAAAAATTGTTACAGTTCTTTATCATATATAAATAAAATATAAAATAACATGTGTCAGGGATTTTTTCTAGTTGACTTATAACTCTTATAATGAACAATATCTCTAAATAAAATTACAATTTTGTTTTGGTCAAAAAAAAAAATATATATATATATATATATAAAATAACAAAAAAAAAAAAAATTATTTTCATCTCAAAATATTTACATTTATTCCCAACACATTGCATATGACCCCTTCGCCACTATCAAATTTACTTCCACACTAAAGAGACCTAAATTAAAATCTCTCATCATCTACTATGAGAGCTTCGATTTGAAATCTGAACTCTATTTATGTTATTGTTTGGTAGATAAACACAATTTTTAATTGACTCCGTTACCTCTCATTTTCCGGTAAGCCACTCCCAATCGGATCCACTTTTATTATTCTATTCTATTTCGATCTCCTGAATGCAAGGTTTCTCCATTGCTCACGGCCTTATGATTGACTCTGATTATTATTTTTTTGTTTTTT
This sequence comes from Henckelia pumila, assembly GCF_033568475.1. Classification (NCBI taxonomy): domain Eukaryota; kingdom Viridiplantae; phylum Streptophyta; class Magnoliopsida; order Lamiales; family Gesneriaceae; genus Henckelia; species Henckelia pumila. Next base: position 16,257,586 of record NC_133123.1, on the reverse strand, counting down.
TGCAGGTTTATTTGCTTTAGATTTTGTATTTCTCAACTATGTGAGTGTTATCCTTGATTTTCATCTACTCGATCATTTCACTTTTTTTTGAGAAAATTTGTTGCTGATTTGATGGTAATTGGCAAAAAAAAAACCTTTTATATTATTATGATTTTTTTTTTTGCTATCAATCCAAAGGCCAATCTTTTCCCGTCACTTTAAGCTCCACGATATCTGTGTTTTATGGTGGTTGTGGTGCGATAAGGGGAAGCTGAGTTGCTGGGTTTTATAGATTTATAAAAAATTAATGTTCTGTTGAAAATCCTACTCTAGTTTTGCTTTTACTGATTCACCGAAGCATTTATTGAGCTACAGCAGAAGAATCTTGGCTACCTTACAAGAGTTGAGATTAGTGGGTGGGATTCAGATTTTTTTATGTTTGTGTGGTTTAGATGGACCTACTGTTGTATCCCGTGCAGCTTTCATAAGAAATTATTGTGTTGTATAAAAATAGATGGGCTTTTATACCTAGAAGGACATTCTTTTAGGTTTGAGCTTTTCTCTCGTTCTTATGTGCTTATCTTTTGGTGCTATCCTTGAGGTTGACATAGTCAAAGAACGACCGAGAAAATGGCTACCTTCGGTTAGTGTTGGTAATATGGGTTGTGTTCACATTACAGAGGTATATTTAGGTGCATGTACTGATGCTGTTGGTTAAGTGAAAGCTATCTAAAGTGGGCAGTCGTGAACCTTGCTTGGCCTCTTAAAGGGTTGATAATATCGAAAAATCATGAATTGACTTATAACTTTTGCGGGGATCTCCTCTAGAAAGCTAATCAAGAGTTTGGCTCTCATCTCGGACTCGGACTTCCCTATTAGTTGTTGTAGAAGATCCTAAATTGGTTTACTTTTTTCATCTCTAGTTGTTTGTGTGAAAGCTTTCCATACTTAACAGTCATGGGAGGTGCACTGGCTTTTCAACTTTATGTGCTCAAGATAATCAATTCTCCTTTATATTCTTGCCAGTATTGAACAATTCTCCTTTGGGCTATGTAATTAATTTCGCAGAGCCATCGTGTCTGTCTGTTTCAAAAAATAGAGTAGTTATCCTATACGTTCTTATCGGTTCTTGCCTTTTGTCGTTTAGGGCAGATGATGAGCCTGTAGATCCAAAGAGGGAACTTGAAGACCGGTGCATGGCACCATGTGCTAGGCCACTAAAAGAATATCAGGTGAACTTTACTGTTTCCAAGTGACGCCATATTTCTGCTTCTTTATATTTTTCCTTCCATGAGTTATTTCATGCATCTTTTTCCTCCTTTATCGAGTTCCTTCGACATACATATTAGATGTTTGATGGGATACTTTACTTGAAATTTTTCTAGTGGCATGGATTATTTGTCTGAGCTGGCATGTGATTTTTCCCACAGTTGGAAAATTCTTATTAGGCTATGCATGGTTTCATTTTTCCAGGATTTTCAAAAGGGTTGTTCTGGAAAAATTAGGTTTTTTTTTTTGAAGTACTTTGGGAAAATCATGTGAGAAAATATGTTTTGAGAACTGTATTGGAGAATGTGATGTGTCGTATATATTATATGTCATGAAAGAGTTTTTACTGTATACATGTGTTTGGTAGTATTTTAATGGAATATAACATATTTGAAAGTTTTATAATAAAGTGTATCGAGTTAAAATATGGTATAATAGTATATTTGTTTTTGATAGAAATGATAAAATGTGGGATTGAAAATAATGATAACGTTGGGAGATTTGAAATGAGTTTTTAGAAGGAAAAAATGACAATGAAATAGTTTTGTTTTTTCTAGGTTTTTAATGACGAGAACTGATTGGAAGAAAATAAATACAAGCGAAGCTAAGTCATTGGAATCTGAATTTCAGCATATGAAATGAACTGTGAATTTATGTGGGCAATCATGGAGTAAAGTTGGGATTGTTTTGGAAATGCTAGCATCTTTATTGCCACTTTCATTTGTGAAATAAATACAATTCATTCTCTTTGACTTGAGTTTTGGTGGAGTTAACAAAGTTGATACCATATATCTTTATGTGAATAGAAAGAGCGGGTAACCAATAATGACGGAGGGGAATAAGGGAGTGTTTGCAATCATTAAAAAAAGTGATTGTTAGATTTTAGCTTAAAAAATCACTTTTGTGTGTTTCTTAAATCTAAATTATGTGTTAGCTTATGCTTAACTTAATTGAAATTCAAAAACTAGTCATGTGGTGGTTATGATTTTTCAAAAGTTATTCTAATAAAAAGGTCAATGATAAAATCACTCTAATAACTTATTTATCAAACACTACTCAACTTTCATTTTTAGATTTTCACATTTGTTTTCAAACACTACCAACTTTCGATTTTTCTCTAACTTTTTTATAATCTATAAATAAATTTAATCACTTGTACAAAAACATAATCTTTTGCAAACACTCCCTAAGCACGAGCCACGTTGATTTTAAACACATTTAAAATATTTACTTTTACAATCTGGGTGTCAGCTAATGGACTCTTTCTTACAGGCATGTGCTAAAAGAATTCAAGGTGATGAATCAGGGCACAAGCACTGTACTGGACAATACTTTGATTATTGGCGTTGTGTCGATAATTGCGTAAGCCCCATCATCCAACTGATTCTCTGTTTAACCTTTCCCATATTTTTTGGAGAAAATAAATCACTTCATTCTGATTTGACTTTTGAATTTTTTCCGTTAACAGGCCGCAGCCAAGCTATTTTCGCACCTTAAATAACAGCTCAAGACCTTCATTGGTCATTGGTATGCCGCAACCAAGCTATTTTATCATCTTAATAACAGAACAAGACATCATTGCTTAGTGCTGTAGTAGTACAGATTTTTTTGTCTGGAAACGAAGAAATTCAGTTGTTTGATGTCTTCTAGCTGCATGAGATGGAATTTGTCATCATGATTGTCGTGCTAGCCTTAGTCCCAGCTAATTGGAGATGACTAGGTTCAATCAATAAAACCATAAAATCTTGTTGATTTGGATATCACAGCTAATGGCTAATATCTTTCTTATATTACTACTATCCGTATTTCATGTCTGATGATACCGATTAGTTTAGGAGATAAACCCAATGCAATGTGATCCATTAAATGATGTTTTACTCTTTCTGGAGACAGTAGCCGTTAGCCAAGGCAGCACGGCAATGGATGTTGTACCTAATAAAATACCTCGAATCGACGAACCAATTTTCTTCCATAAACCAAACTGAATTCGCACCAAAAATATTTCTGCGTATCAAAGAAAAAGAGTGAGATGACTTCGCCCGAAGGCGAAGACACTCCGACGCTCAAGTCAGAGTATTCAACAAAAAATATTGAAATTGCGAATGAAATACGTATATGAAAAGCGTACCTTAATACGGGTCAGGAGTCTTTTATTTACAAGCATAGACTGCCGATTATATCTGTCATAAATTTTCTGGCATTACAATACAGTCAAACATCGTTTATTTTAAATCAATTCTTGTAGGTTTTGAATAGCATGAGTTTATTTCCCTCCACATTTCTTCTCTCTAACATCTATGACTCCTTCCAACTATCATCGTTGCCACAACTATTGTCACTCAATGATGGTGTCGATGGGACGATTATCTCAAATCGCCTGCCTCGATCTTCCTTTACCGTGCACCAAATGTCAAGGATTCTCTGGTCTCAAGATAACCTGAGCAACATATCATATCCTAGACTGCAGTACTTTTCAAAGGAATTATAGAAGTCAATATAAAATCAATAGTATTAGTCTCTGATTGATTTAAAATAGGAACTAGTTTTTTTCTTCTTCTAACACAGAAAAGTTCTTTCATTAACTTGAAAGTAAGCCAAACTTTACAGCATTGTTCAAAAACAAGGAATGTCATATGTGCTATCAATATAAACAATGTCGAGCAAGTTGACGCGACATGTTATTTGCATTGCTTCGGCAGTGGTGAATAATGGAAGCCTCTGTTAGTTCAGTGCACAAAATATAACGAATCACTTGGCATGCTATCAAATATTCAAATTGAAAATATAGCACAAGAAAGGAGAGATGAAGAGGCCTCTCACTCTCTTGTTGGTTCTTGATAGCAAGGATTTCAAACACTTACATGAGATGAAGGCGACCCTGATGATGATCTCTTCTTGGTTCTTGATACTAATTAAATATTCACCTGAAGAAATGGCCTTCTGTACAAGGATTTCGAATACTCTGCACGAGCTGAAGGCGAAACTGATGATGATTCTGGTGCAAATAATATTTTCCATAACGAACATCGGATACAAATTGGCTACAAACGACGGCATGAATCTATCTATTCTGGTGGCTTACAGATTCATGCTCGGTGTCGTTTTCATTACTCCTGTAGCACCCTTTGTTGAAAGGTTCGGATTATATGTATGTTTCCGATTTTCAGAGTTTTGAAGTGCAGGTAATCAGGAACATTTGGAATATATAACACGAACGGAATGAAAGAATAAAAAATAAAATCAAACTCAAGAGAGAGATTAAATCACATAACATTGATGCGACAGGCATATATGTTTCAAGATACAGCCACAAACAAATCCATAAAACTCGTAAACTTGGGGATCTTTTTCCTGTAAAATCAGAACTATATATCGAATCTGGTAAAATCCAATTTTTGTAACGAAAATCTTTATAGATCAAGAGTCGACAAAATAAAATCACAGTACATAACCCAAGTTTAAGCCGAAAAGAAGCATGCATGTATCAAGATTCAAACAAAAACACCGTGATTCATAATTGATTAATCTATATCAAAAGTAAAATCGCACAAGTTCTTGACTACGTGCACGTTCGAAAATCTGAAAATCGGAAACATAAACATATAATCCAAACTTTTCAACAAAAAACGCTACAGGAGTAACAAAACAGCGCCGAACAAGAAATCTGTAAGCAACCAGAACATTATACAGACTCATGCGGTGGCTTGTTTGTATTAATTTGTATGTAATGTTTATTACGGAAAAGATAATTTGAACCAGAACCTTCAAAAGATTTATATATATATATCGTGCAAAGTATTCGAAATCCCTGACTCTACACAAGGCCGTTGATTTCGATCTTCTTCAAGAATCTTGGAAGGGAGAAACGAGAGTCTTAGAGGCAAAAGGAAGAAGACAGAAGAAAACAAACAACAAATTAAGCTAGGCCTCTCCGTTCTCGCTGTTCAACTGTTCAAAAAGAAGATATGTATATATATATATATATATGAAAAGCTCAAGAAATCACATATATATATGTTAAATATGATGCGTTAAGAGTAGAGAATTAATGAGAAAATTAATTAACCGTCTTTGTTTGGATGATAAGTACTTCAGGGATAATAGCCTCGTGTAAATTGTCTGAATGCATGTTTGGTCAAATTAAGACTTAAATTAGGATATAATGGTAAATTATGTTAATTCTACACCAATTAATTCTTTTAAAGCCCTTCTACTATAATAACATAGTAGTATATATATATATATATATATATATATATATATATATATATATATATATATATGAATCAAGAAATCATATATTTATATATGTTATATGTATAATGTTACGTATACATACACTTACATAATGCGTTACACGTCCTATTAAATTAGAAAATTATATATATCAAGATTCTTTTAACATCATTCTTTTAAAATTTCTTTCTTTTCAACCTATAATTTTTTGTCTTGCTCAAAAAATCTTTTAACGAAAATATTATTATTTTTTATTAGTTACTTATAGAATTAATTTTACCGAGTTCAACAAAAATAATTATTTTATAAAATTTTAAAATATAATTATTTACTGAGTTGAACAAAAATAATAATTGTCTATTTTTTTAATAGTAAATATATTTTAAAAATTTAACTTTTAAATTTATATCATATATAAGCGAGATTTTTTTATTATATATTTAAATTAATATATATTTTTTATTATCATGTGTAATAATTAATTATTTTGTTAAAAACCAATAAAAAATCAAATCATGTAGGTTTGGGTTGATCGGGTTAGTCGAATTCGAGTAGATCGCTATTGATTTATTCGAATTTGGTTTGAGAAATTTTTAAAAAGTTTTTGTACTTATTTATAGAATTAAGAAATATTTACTCTATTTTTATATATTGTATGTTTGGAAAAAAAAACTTATTGTAAATTGTATCATAGATTTTCAACATGTAATAATTATTTTGTAAAACATTGATTTTCAATATTTTGTGTATTAAGTATATTTTAAATTTTGTACACTTAATCTTTCAAATTTAAATTATATAGAACTATATAAGTGAGATTTTGTTATTATTTATTTAAATCAAAATATATTGATTATTATTATGTGTATTTAATTATTTGTAAAATTTTAAAAAAAATCAAATATCTTGGGTCCAATCTGAACCCTTAAACCTCCACCTTAATTTGATAATTATCTGATCAACTCGTATCGGGTTCAATTTTGACACCCCTAAAACTGCACAATAAATAATAAAATAAAAAAATAATAATATTTTTGTTAAGAGTTTTTTTTGAACAAGACAAATAATTGTAAGTTGAAAGCAAAGATATTTTAAAAGAATTTGGATATACTTTTCTAGTTTAATAGGGCGTGTAACCCTACTTATAAAACTCTATGTACACATAGCATTATCCTTTATATATATATATATATATATATATATAGAGTTTTGCTATCCTGCCCACCCACCGTGCCCACCTAATGTGCCCACCATGAGGTGGCACTCAACTATTGGACGCACAATTCATCACATCCAATAGTTGAGTGCCACATCATGGTGGGCACATTAGGTGGGCACGTTGGGTGGGCAGGATAGCAAAATTGTATATATATATATATATATATATATATATATATATATATATACATACAGTAATGATCACCTGCACCCTAGGGTGCAGGATTTCGTGTGCGACCGCTAAAACCCCGTACCGGGTTTTAGTGTTTTTTTTACACTAGCAAAGGGACGGGTTCGGACAAACCCGAGACCCGCCCCGCCTCCCCGTGGACTCGCCCCGCGAACCCGACAGGTCCAATCCGGGTTCGACCCGTTGGACCCGCCAAATTAAATATAATTTAAATTTTATTAAATAAAAAATTTAAATGAATTAAAAAATTTAACAAATCATCATTAAATTTATTTTTCAAATTTATATTAATAATATTTAGGACAAAAAAATATTCTTACAAGATAAAATATATTATGTTTTATTTAATTAATAATTAATATCAAAGAAAAATCATAATAATATATTTTCATATTAAAAATAACATAATATATTAAAATTATTCAAATCCAAAAATATTATAAACTTAGGTTGCATCCTTAAATTAGAGATATATTATTGATTATGTCATATAAATAATATAATTATATATTATTAATATATATACATATATATTTTATATTTATATTTAATATATATATTTTTGGCGGGGCGGATCCGGGGGCGGTCCAGCCAAATCGGGACCCGCTTGGCCGGGTCTAAACCCGCCCCACCGGGCCGGGTTCATTGTGTGTTAATTATTGAAACACCTACTACTAATAAATGCGGAATTTTTTTATTTTTAAAATAATCTATAAATAATACTATACATATACGCTCATACATATATGTATAAACATAAAAGAAATAATTTTACTACATAAAAATAACTTAATTAATTGCTGAAAATATCCTTATGCAAGAAATAAAAATACTAAGTTTGATAATTCAACATTCCCATAATTAAATAATAAAAAGAAGAACTTGTTTAAAAACTCAGCATAATAAAATAAATGTTTCTTAAACATCAACTAGAATCTGCGACGGTCACGGGGTCCACTACTTCGTGAGCTTATATGTCCTCACCACCGGTAGGAGCTACATAAAAGTCATCTGTCTCACCTGCACCATATAAGCGTAGTGAGTCTAGGGCTCAACATGTCTAATCCTTTGTAACAAGGTTAAAAATAATGCATCACATAATTACTACTACATATACATATACATGAGCATGCATGGAAATATTTTCATCACATAATAAAACTGCTGAATCATAAACTGAATCATAACCATAATCATAAACATATTATTTCTTTATCATATATAACATAATTGAGCAATGCTTTTGAAACTTGAAGATGGTCCTATCCATAAGTGTGACGCTCATGTGTCGACTGATCAGTCTCATAAACCAACGTACGATGGCGGTGATAAATCACCTCCTATGGTGGTAAACTACCGAATCATATGGTGGATAACCACCCCTATGGTAGTAAAACTACCGAATCATATGGTGGAAAACCACCCCTATGTCACACATACTTCAATTTCCACCAAAATATTTTATTGCTCATCATTTACATAATTATATACATAAGAAATTTCATGAATGCATGCACTGAAAATATTTCCGTAATATATATTTAATTAATTTTTTTCATAATATAATATACTTATACTTAAAATAGACTTCATGCATAAAAATAATTAAATATATATTCCGGACTTATTTATTTTTCATGGGTTGGTCCAGACTGCTGGTCTCTACTAAACCCCTTAACTGACTTAAAGTTCATTAACTAACTTAAAGCCCATAATTAATAAATAATTTTAAAAATTATAATTTTTACTAAAATAAAATACTTAAATGTTATTGGGCTTAAATAAAAATATTTAGGCCCAATAACTAATTAATTCATAAAAATTCCTGGGCTGGCCCAAAAAAATCACTGACTGGCCCAAAAATTCATATGGGCTCCCAAGCCCATAAAAATCATTGGGCTAACTTAAATAAATTATTTAAAGCCCAAAATAAAATTATTTGGAGGTCAAATAATTTTCTAACTAATTTTAAAAGCCCAAAACCAATTAATCTTTTAATTAATTTAAAATTAAAATACCCGAGCCCGGCCCACCTAACCCAGACCCGGACCACCTGATCCGACCCTAGACCTACCAGACCCGACCCAGGCCCCAAACCCGACCCGGAAACACATTAAACCCTAAACCCAATTCCCAACCCGTAGCCCCTCCTCTCCTTTCTCGGCTGGGCGAGCAGCAGCTATTTCATGGCTGCTGCCGCCCTGCTCCGGCCGCCCCTGGCTGGAGCACCACCGCCCAGACGTAGCCCACGTCTGGGCGGTCCAAACCAGACCCCAAACCCGACCCCATGCAGTCCAGGAGAAGAGAACCCGAACCCCTTCCTTGCAACCCTAGCCCTGCGCACAGCCTAACCATCGGCTGGTGTAACTTCGGCCTGGCCCTTACTTGGCTCGAACCACCAGACCAAACCGACTCTAGGGACCCTAAGGAACCCCCTCTAGGCCGTGACCAGCAGCAGTACTTCACCAGGTAAGAAAACGTGAGGTTATGATGCAACACAAACCAAGCAAACGTGAGTTGTGATATGATCAATCCAATTCTTACATAAAATCGATGCTAACAAAACAAACATGAAGAATCTGTAAAGAAATCGTGTAATATCTCATATGGTGGCCAAAGAAAGGATTTAGACATGCCTTTAAATTATTGACGATGAATATCGCGTCTACGGGTCTCCGGGACGACGAATGGACCAAAATTCTTCAAGGAATGAAGCTTGAATGATCGGCTATGGGGTTTTCTGCCAAGAAGGATGATGGAGGCGTGAAGGAGGGTGGAAGAAAAGGGAGTTGTCGGCTGAAGGAGATAGTGGTAGGGTAGGTTTAGGTTTTAAATAAATTAAATAGAATTAAAATAGGATATTAATTAATATAATATAGTTAGGTAGATAATATGACATAAAATATAAAATTTTTAAACTATTAAAATTAATAATAAATCTGATATTAAACCAAAATCCCGAAATAATAATTTTGGGAATTTTTAAATATTAATAAAAGTCAATAAAATGACTTATTTTGGCTAAAAATCAATCCTTAAATAAATATATAATTAAGTACTAAAATTTTCTTGACAAAATACCTTAAAATATTATTTTAAGGCTCATAAACTCATAAAATATTTTTGGCTAAGAATTTAGGTATCTCGTCCGTCCACGGTCCCGTCTACGCGATCAAAACCAATAATTTCCTTAAAAATCTAAAAATTCTAAAATAGCGGGTTAAATGTTAAAATAAATTAAATCATGCATATAATTCACATAATAACACATAAATGTCATTTAACCCAAATATAAATTTTAAATAATTATTTTCCTTAATTATGCATGCAAATTTACGTATTAAAATTTTCGGGTGTTACAATTCTCCCCCCCCCCCCCCTTAAATTGAATTTCGTCCTCGAAATTAAAGTGCTTACTCGAATAACTCCGGGTAGCGAGTCCTCATGTCTGCCTTGGTCTCCCAAGTGGCTTCCTCCTCGGAATGATTCTGCCACTGGATTTTGACCATCGGTATGACCCGCGTCCTCAATCTCCGCTCATCTCTGGCTAATATACGAACAGGTCTCTCCTCAAATGCTAGATCTGGTGCTAACTGCAAAGGCTCGTAATCCAACACATGCGTCGGATTAGAGATGTATCTCCGAAGCATGGATACATGGAAAACGTTGTGCACTGCTGCAAGCCCTGGTGGTAGTACTAAACGGTATGCCAAAGTGCCAACTCTCTCCAAAATCTCAAATGGCCCAATATATCTCGGATTCAACTTGCCTCTCCGACCAAATCTCATCACCCCTTTCATAGGTGATACTTTCAAAAACACATGATCACCTACTACAAACCCAAGATCTCGTCGTCGAGTATCAGCATAACTCTTCTGACGACTCTGAGCTGTCCTCATACGATCCCGTATCTGTGTCACAATATCGGCAGTCTGCTGTACAATCTCTGGACCAAGTAAAATCCTCTCGCCAACCTCATCCCAATGCACTGGCGATCTACATCTCCTCCCGTAGAGAGCTGTATAAGGAGCCATACCTATAGACGACTGAAAACTGTTGTTATAGGTAAACTCCACTAATGGCAGTCTAGTCTCCCAAGAGCCCTGAAAATCAATGACACAAGCCCTCAGTAGATCCTCAAGAATCTGGATCACCCTCTCCGACTGATCATCTGTCTGGGGATGGAACGCTGTACTGAATAATAGCCGAGTCCCCAAAGCTGTGTGCAAACTCTTCCAGAATGCAGACGTAAATCTCGGATCTCTGTCCGATACAATCGACACTGGTATGTCATGCAGTCTAACAATCTCCTTGATGTAAAGCTCTGCATACTGCGTCAATGAGTAAGTAGTCCTCACCGGCAAGAAATGAGCTGACTTGGTGAGTCTATCCACGATCACCCAAATAGCTGTACATCCTCTAGTACTCCTCGGAAGGCCAACTACAAAGTCCATCGTGATGTTCTCTCACTTCCACTCCGGAATGGGTAGAGGCTTAAGTAACCCTGCAGGTCGCTGATGCTCTGCCTTGACCTGCTGACAAGTCAAGCACTCTGATACAAATCAGCCAATATCTCTCTTCATGCCGGGCCACCAATACAATGACTGCAAATCTCTATAAATCTTCGTACTTCCGGGGTGAATGGAGTATGGAGATGTATGAGCCTCTGTCAAGATCTCAATCCTCAACTGATCAACGTTCGGTACCCACATACGACCACGGTACTGAACGATACCATCAACAACTGTATAAAGAAGCCCACCCTTGGCTTCATCTCTCTGCCTCAATCGCTGCAACTCCTCATCTGTAGGCTGTCCAACTTTGATACGATTCCGAAGATTCGGCTATACCACTAACACTGCCAAACTCGATGCCTGACCACTCGAGTACAACTCCAGCTCGAATCTCTGAATCTCCTCCTGAAGTGGCAACTGAACTGTCACACAAGATACCACTGAAGTCTTCCGACTCAACGCATCAGCCACTACATTAGCCTTACCCGGATGGTAGCTAATGTCACAGTCATAATCTTTAACTAATTCCAACCATCGGCGCTGTCTCATGTTCAACTCCTTCTGTGTGAAGAAGTACTTGAGACTCTTGTGGTCTGTGAAAATCTTGCACTTCTCACCATACAGATAGTGCCTCCAGATTTTCAAGGCAAAAACCACTGCTGCTAGCTCCAAGTCATGCGTCGGATAGTTCTGCTCATGAATCTTCAACTGTCTCGACGCATAGGCAATGACCCGGTCACTCTGCATCAATACGGCGCCCAACCCAAGCTTAGACGCGTCCGTGTAAACCACTAACTCCTCGTGTGGAACAGGCATTGCCAACACTGGCGCAGATGTGAGTGCTTCCTTAAGCCGATCGAAGCTCCTCTGACAGTCTGAACTCCATATAAACTTCGCATTTTTCTTGGTCAAGGAAGTCAAGGGTACTGCAATAGAAGAAAAACCCTTGATGAACTTTCGGTAGTAGCCTGCTAAACCCAAGAAACTGCGAATCTCTGAAGCATTCTTCGGAATTCCCCAATCCTGCACTGCCTGTACTTTCTTCTGATCTACCACTATCCCATCTTTCGAAACTATATGGCCAAGAAATGCCACCTGCTCTAGCCAAAACTCGCACTTACTGAATTTCTCATATAGTCGATGCTCCCTCAAAGTCTGCAATGCTGTCTGCAAGTGCTGCCTATGCTCCTCAGTGCTCCTCGAGTAAATCAAGATATCATCAATAAAGACTATGATAAACTGATCTAAGTACGGCTGAAATACGCGGTTCATGAGATCCATGAAGACCGCTGGAGCATTGGTCAATCCAAACGGCATTACTAAGAACTCGTAATGCCCATAGCGCGTCCGAAAAGCAGTCTTGGTCACATCTGCATCTCTGACCCTCAACTGATGATAGCCAGATCGCAGATCGATCTTGGAGAAAACCGAAGCTCCCTGCAACTGATCGAACAAATCCTCAATCCTCGGCAGTGGATACTTGTTCTTCACAGTGACCCTGTTGAGCTCTCGGTAATCGATACAAAGTCTCATGCTACCATCCTTTTTCTTCACAAACAACACTGGAGCTCCCCAAGGAGAAAAGCTAGGACGAATAAAGCCCTTCTCCAACAACTCTTGAATCTGCTCCTTCAACTCTTTCATCTCTGTAGGAGAAAGTTGATACGGTGCCTTAGAGATAGGCACAATACCTGGTATCAGATCAATACTGAACTCCACCTCTCTATCTGGTGGGACTCCCGAAACGTCCTCCGAAAAGACATCTGAAAAGTCACAAACCACCTCTATGTCTGACAATGATCTTCTAGGTGGTTCTGATGAAGTGACTACACTGGCGAGAAACCCCTGGCAACCACGTCTCAATAACTTCCTCGCACGTGTATAAGAGATAACAGGCGAGATCTCACTGCTCGGAGATGCATAGAAAACAAACTGGTCGCCTACCACTGGTTTCACTGCCACTGTCCTCTGCCGAAAATCAATCACTGCTCCGTTGACTGACAACCAATCCATACCCAAAATCAGATCGAATCCAGTCAACGATAAAACCACAAAATCTGCTCTGATAGTATGTCCCTGTAACTCCATCTCCAAATCTCTGCAGACGCTAGTGGTAGTAAGAATCTGACCAGACGGCATAGTGACATCGTAACATGTAACAGCAACCTCAGGCTTGATGCCTACCCGCCTGATATACTCTAGGGAGATGAACGAATGCGTGGCTCCTGAATCTAGCAACGCAAACGTGGAATTTCCTCCCACTAGAATTCTCCCTGCACGCAGAAAATCCCAACAATCGCATACTAAACTTACTTTTCTCCCAATACAAGTTACAAAATTATTTCTCTTAATTAAACACGAATAAAATGAACATCCTACTCTAACCAAACAAACAGATAATTCATACAATTTAAAATCATGAAGTAAATTCCCAAAAATTTCTTAAAAGAAGAAGTTTAGGAAATACCGGTGATTAAGGAGGTATCTGGGTCTGCCTCCTCAGCCTGCATGACGAACACCCGCCCAGTGGTGTTCTTCCTCTTCGGGCAGTTATATGAAACATGCCCTGGCTCCTTGCAAACATAGCATACATTCGACCCCACTAAACACTTCCCGGTGTGCGGCTTCTGACACTGTGGGCAGATCGAAACTCCTCCAGTATTAGGGGCCCCGCCCCTCTGCTGCTGCTGTAGCTGATGCCCCTGAGGCCTCTGCTGCTGTCCCTGCTGATTCGGGCCCTTAGACGGCCCAGTATACGGCTTCTTCGCAGGAGGCTGCGAAGTCGCCCTTTGATACCCTGGCTGAAACTGCCTCTTACTCTACTTCTCTCGCTGCATCTCTCGCCTCCCTTCCTCAGAACGTAATGCTCTGCTAACTGCCGCCTCATAAGTAGTGACATCCAACATGCGAACGTCATGTTTGATTTCAACCCGCAAACCATCCACAAATTGCCTCAACTTATCCGGCGCACTGTCAGCAATAAGAGGCACGAAACGACACCCTCTCTCGAATTGGGTGATGTAATCCACCACAGACTTGTCTCCCTGGCGGAGACTCATAAACTCCCGGATCATGCGACTGCGCACATCCTCGGTGAAATACTTGGCATAGAACATGCGTCTGAACTCTATCCAAGTCAATGTAGGTAGATTCACACCTCGAACCGCACCTTCCCACCAAGAGGCTGCATTACCTCTCATCATATACACTGCACACTTCACCCTGTCAGCATCAGTGATCCCCATGTAGTCAAATATGGACTCCAGTGATCGAATCCACCCCTCAGCAATGAGTAGATCAGTGGTGCCGACAAACTCCTTAGGTCCCTTCTTCTGGAACCGCTCGACAACATCCTCATCATGGGTGAGCCTAGGACGTGCCGCCTGCTGCTCCAACAGAGCAGTAATCCCAGCCATCATATTCGCATTGGCCTGCTCCAATGCTGCAAGCGGATTCTGCGAAGGTGGAGGTGGAGGTGGAGGTGGAGGTCCCCCTCGCCTATTCATCTGTCTCGGAGGCATTCTGCACCACCACATATTTCTTTACGTAAATCGCAATGCATAACTTAAGGGTTCTAAAACTTTTCTAACATGAAAATCTTAAATCATTACATATGCTCCTTATAAATCATAAGAAAACAATTTAAAACTTACAGACCGGTAGTAGGATTTCTGAGCTTCACGTGGCAGTAGGACACCCTCCAAGGACCGCGCTTTGATACCAAATGAAACACCTACTACTAATAAATGCGAATTTTTTTTTTAAAATAATCTATAAATAATACTATACATATACGCCCATACATATATGTATAAACATAAAAGAAATAATTTTACTACATAAAAATAACTTAATTAATTGCTGAAAATATCCTTATGCAAGAAATAAAAATACTAAGTTTGATCATTCAACATTCCCATAATTAAAATAATAAAAAGAAGAACTTGTTTAAAAACTCAGCATAATAAAATAAATGTTTCTTAAACATCAACTAGAATCTGCGACGGTCACGGGGTTCACTACTCCGTGAGCTCATACGTCCTCACCACCGGTAGGAGCTACATAAAAGTCATCTGTCTCACCTGCACCATATAAGCGTAGTGAGCCTAGGGCTCAACATGTCTAATCCTTTGTAACAAGGTTAAAAATAATGCATCACATAATTACTACTACATATACATGTACATGAGCATGCATGGAAATATTTTCATCACATAATAAAACTGCTGAATCATAAACTGAATCATAACCATAATCATAAACATATTATTTCTTTATCATATATAACATAATTGAGCAATGCTTTTGAAACTTGAAGATGGTCCTATCCATAAGTGTGACGCTCATGTGTCGACTGATCAGTCTCATAAACCAACGTACGATGGCGGTGATAAATCACCTCCTATGGTAGTAAACTACCGAATCATATGGTGGATAACCACCCCTATGGTAGTAAAAATACCGAATCATATGGTGGAAAACCACCCCTATGTCACACATACTTCAATTTCCACCAAAATATTTTATTGCTCATCATTTACATAATTATATACATAAGAAATTTCATGAATGCATGCACTGAAAATATGTCCGTAATATATATTTAATTAATTTTTTTCATAATATAATATACTTATACTTAAAATAGACTTCATGCATAAAAATAATTAAATATATATTCCGGACTTATTTATTTTTCATGGGTTGGTCCAGACTGCTGGTCTCTACTAAACCCCTTAACTGACTTAAAGTCCATTAACTAACTTAAAGCCCATAATTAATAAATAATTTTAAAAATTATAATTTTTACTAAAATAAAATACTTAAATGTTATTGGGCTTAAATAAAAATATTTAGGCCCAATAACTAATTAATTCATAAAAATTCCTGGGCTGGCCCAAAAAAATCACTGACTGGCCCAAAAATTCCTATGGGCTCCCAAGCCCATAAAAATCATTGGGCTAACTTAAATAAATTATTTAAAGCCCAAAATAAAATTATTTGGAGGTCAAATAATTTTTTAACTAATTTTAAAAGCCCAAAACCAATTAATCTTTTAATTAATTTAAAATTAAAATACCCAAGCCCGGCCCACCTAACCCAGACCCGGACCACCTGATCCGACCCTAGACCTACCAGACCCGACCCAGGCCCCAAACCCGACGGAAACACACTAAACCCTAAACCCAATTCCCAACCCGTAGCCCCTCCTCTCCTTTTTCGGCTGGGCGAGCAGCAGCTATTTCATGGCTGCTGCCACCCTGCTCCGGCCGCCCCTGGCCAGAGCACCACCGTCCAGACGTAGCCCACGTCTGGGCGGTCCAAACCAGACCCCAAACCCGACCCCATGCAGTCCAGGAGAAGAGAACCCGAACCCCTTCCTTGCAACCCTAGCCCTGCGCACAGCCTAACCATCGGCTGGTGTAACTTCGGCCTGGCCCTTACTTGGCTCAAACCACCAGACCAAACCGACTCTAGGGACCCTAAGGAACCCCCTCTAGGCCGTGACCAGCAGCAGTACTTCACCAGGTAAGAAAACGTGAGGTTATGATGCAACACAAACCAAGCAAACGTGAGTTGTGATATGATCAATCCAATTCTTACATAAAATCGATGCTAACAAAACAAACATGAAGAATCTGTAAAGAAATCGTGTAATAGCTCATATGGTGGCCAAAGAAAGGATTTAGACATGCCTTTAAATTATTGACGAAGAATATCGCGTCTACGGGTCTCCGGGACGACGAACGGACCAAAATTCTTCAAGGAATGAAGCTTGAATGATCGGCTATGGGGTTTTCTGCCAAGAAGGATGATGGATGCGTGAAGGAGGGTGGAAGAAAAGGGAGTTGTCGGCTGAAGGAGATTGTGGTAGGGTAGGTTTAGGTTTTAAATAAATTAAATAGAATTAAAATAGGATATTAATTAATATAATATAGTTAGGTAGATAATATGACATAAAATATAAAATTTTTAAACTATTAAAATTAATAATAAATCTGATATTAAACCAAAATCCCGAAATAATAATTTTGGGAATTTTTAAATATTAATAAAAGTCAATAAAATGAATTATTTTGGATAAAAATCAATCCTTAAATAAATATATAATTAAGTACTAAAATTTTCTTGACAAAATACCTTAAAATATTATTTTACGGCTCATAAAACTCATAAAATATTTTTGGCTAAGAATTTTGGTATCTCGTCCGTCCACGGTCCCGTCTACGCGATCAAAACCAATAATTTCCTTAAAAATCTAAAAATTCGAAAATAGCGGGTTAAATGTTAAAATAAATTAAATCATGCATATAATTCACATAATAACACATAAATGTCATTTAACCCAAATATAAATTTTAAATAATTATTTTCCTTAATTATGCATGCAAATTTACGTATTAAAATTTTCGGGTGTTACAATTATGGTTAATGAGATTCTATCATAAAGGTAATGCCCAAATCATTCATCCAAGGATCCACATATCAACACATATGAATAATATATTATATGGTTACATGACAAATCATATGTTGTTATATCTCCTATTAGGGTAATAAAACATTGTTTGGTTTGATGTATTATTAATCTATGTATAACTTATCCCAATTAATTTTGCCTTATTTTTGTCATATTATTTATCTATTTATTAATTAATAATTTTACATCAATTAAATTAAATAAATTATAATCTATCCATCAAATCAAATAATGTATTAACTATTTTTTTTATTTATTTTTAATTTACATTATATTACTTATCTATGGATTACGTATCCTATCACTCAAACCAAACGGTGCCGTAAATTGAACTATATTATCGAGGGACTAAATTGTAATATCATAGTTACGTTATAAAAATTAACGAGAGACTAAACTGTAATTTGAAATATCAAAATATAAAAAAATGAAATAAAAAAGTGTAATATCTATATCACATAAGGACAATTTTGGTATTAAAAAAATGGTGTCTAAGGGACATATTCTTTATATATAGGGGAAGATATATATATATATATATATATATATATATATATAGTAATTTTCAGCTGCTCAACCATTCCTGCTCAACTCGTCTCCGACCACTAAAACTCACTACCGGGTTTTAGTTATTTTTTTTAAAAAAATTCGTATCACTGAAACCCACTACCGGGTTTTAGTTGTCGGGGATGAGTTGGGCATCATTGGTTGGGCAACTGAAAATTTATATATATATATATATATATATATATATATAACTTGTGCTGATATATATTTCAATTTATTTTTACATTAAATATAATATTTGAATTTGTGTAATTGAATATTCCATGTAATATAATGAGTGGTCTATTGTAAGATGGACTCACGTATTTTTATTTGTAAAACGACTAAATAATGCCTATATTTACAATAAAAATTAATACTTTTGATATAAAAAAAATCATATTTTTTATGGGTAACCCAGCACATAAGTTTGTGTGATAATATATATATATATATATATGTATATATATATGACTGATTAAAATTTATCAAAAACCGACCGTACCGTTGTATCTCTTTTTTTAAAAATAACTGCGGTGAAAAAAAAAGAACCACGGTGCGGTTATAATATTGGGACAAAAACTACACCTTCCCGCACTGCTATGTGTAGTTTAATTAGCTAAATAACATTTATTGACGATCACACAGTAAAAATGTATAATGTATATACACAATAGATTTCTTACTTGTGCCGCCTCCATTCTCCCAGCTCTCCATCAAAATTTTTTCCCCTCTTTATCTCTTTTTAATCTATTTACTGTTGCTCTTTATACAAATATTAATATTCAATGGGTTTTTATTACCATGAAAGAATGAAACTCCAAGCATCCAAGAAGATGAGATTAAAATATGTCAACTCTGGTAATTTTTAGTTTATATTTAAATTCTACTTATAGTTTTTTCATTCAATTCTTGATTTTAAATTTGATTCTGGAATGAGCTTTTGTTTTCTGATTTTGTTTCTCTAAGTGAGTAGCGATCTTCTTCATCTTAAGTTAGGTTTTATTTATCTAGTTTTATTTTATTTATTATAGTTTCCATTTATTGTTTTAAATAATTTAAATGGTTCTATCTTTTTTTTTCTATTTTACGTATTGTTCAAAAACAATCATGAACCGAGCGCAATCGCTTAAAACCGCCCATAACTATGAAATCGATTTTACATGTAAAACAACTAAAAAATAAAGTATAATCAAACCGTAAATGTCAATTCGGTTTAAATTTTTTACAAAAAACTGTCAAATCGTACCGTGATCACCCCTAGATATATATGTCAAACTACTTAAATAATAATTATCTTAACTTGTTTTAATTTGTTTTTAGTTAGAAATGAGCATTTTTGGTAGAGATAAAGATGAACCAAGCCCTTCCTGACTTATTCAAAGCTTGATTTGATAAAAACTCGATTTAATTAAAAATATATCCGAAAAACATTGATTGTGCTGTATTCATTATTCGAAGGGGCAAGGCTCCCTTCAGACGGCCAGTAGTGGCACACATATAAATATACTTTGGCGCCTCTCTTTTCAAATTCATTCATAATCAAATCAAACTCGCAAAGATTAGAACCCTAGATTTGGAAAATTTTCAGGTGCGGTCAAAATTCGTTAAGATTCATAGAATGATCCTCAGAACTCGACCACCGCGGAAGCGGAGGGCGGAATCGCTGCTGTCGGAAGACCGTGCTGATATGAGCCCTAGTTCAAACAGGCAGCTGGTGATTTTCGAGGATCTGCCGGAGCCGGAACACTCTCACGACCACTCAATCCCCAATTCATCCGATCAAATGCTCTGTACTTACCAATGCCGTCAGATGGTATAAGCTTCAGTTCCTTTCCCAATTCAACAGCTCTCCTTTTTATTTTTACATGGTTATCTCTATCTGATATGTTGGTAAGATTTTATATCACGTGTTTATGAATTCAATATCTGTTGGCTTCCGCGGAAGCTTTTTTCCTCCGTTGGTTTGTTTCTGCGGGTAAATGATTTGTTACACCCATCTGGGATTGGTACTGAGTGCATGAAGGACTGGCCACATTTCTCATGCACTTTTTTGGGGGCCACCCTTTCTTTTTCTTTAATGATTTTTGCTTGAGGAACTTTGATCGACAATTTCATGGCTGTAGCAATTTGTTCTTGTAGGTTAAAACAGAATTTTTTGATGCCTTAAGCAGTGCAGAGAAGCAAGCACGTGATTACCAAACTAAATTCGAAGCATTGAATGATGATTTCAGAAAAACTGGTGAGATTGGGATTATATATTTCTGCCTCTCTATAAGATCCATGATAGCATGCGCACATGGAGAGCAAAAGTACACCATTGACATATTTTGAGTTCCTTGTCCTTTTTCTTTTTCTCCATGATCTCAGTACTTATCAATTTCCACAATTCCACTGTTGTCTCAGCTTTATGTACAGTTGTTCATTTATGGATCATGGACTAACATGATTAAAAAGTTGTCCTCTTCAGAAACTTATTAGTTCCCGTTGTTTTTGACAATTGAGAATGTAGTGATTAGAAATTATTAAGTTTTAGCTGCGTCATGAGCAGCTATACAGGGATCCAGTAGTTATATTGGTATAGATTTTCATACTAACCTAGAATTACAGCGTGGAACACTAACAGATATCACAATTGCTTATTTAGAAGGAAGATAAATATTTTTATATAGCTAACTTCTTATTTGTATGGTGATTACCTATTTGGGGTCTCTGGTTCTCATTCCTCGGGAATGGAAGAATATATCATTCGTAAATTTTGATCTTCACTTCTTTTGATGCTTTGAGTGCTTTCTCACCACCACTCTTCAATCAATTCTTTGACTCTTTTTATATTGATGTCTTTTTCCAGCTTCTTAACTAATTATGGCGAACAACAATTAAAGTGCCTGGTTTAAAATTTTTATCTTCAACGTTTAAGTTTCCCAATATTGCCATGAATTGGAATGAGGGGACTATGTATAGTTAAAGCTCTAATGGAGATAAAGTACTTACTCATATAACTGAAAAACTCATTCGTCTATCACCCATCACCCATCACCCATCACCCATGACCTCACAGTTTAAAGGAAAAAAGTTACCAGGCAAGATAATTCTAGCTAGTTCATGTACTCCAGTACAAGATAATTCTAGCTAGTCTGTATTTGGTTTATTTACTTCTTTATCTTTCATCATGCACTCCAGCAATATGCCTAATTCAATTTTTAAATGTGCCGAAAATGATATTGTGAATGAAGGTAGTGATGTTTAATTTAATTTTAGTTTTGAATTAATGTAGAAGCTGAGAGAAAGAAGTTACGAGATCAACTATGTAACACGGAGCAAGAACTGGCTGCAGCTAAAGGACGTGAGCTGATGTTGCAAGAGCAACTGAGAAAGGAGGTTGATTTTTCTCAAGAACAGCTCAGAAAACAAATACAATCTTTTAGTGAACTTGAGGTGCAACAATTCAGATTCTCAGTCAGATGCTGTATTTTTTGTGCCGTTGGATTTCTGAGCTGTGACTTAAGGCAAACTGAAGGATCATTAGATGTCATACTCTGTATTATTATCATATTATGTCTTGTTTTTTCAATTAGTCTAGCCTGTGCGAAGATGATTCCGTAATTTATGAAAAATAGCAATAAGGGCCTCATGTGCCAATGAAGGAGAAATGCAAACACAAGCCTGTCTATATTAGGGAGAAATTCTAAAAATGCATCTTTTAAAAGCAAACAAAGAAGTGTTGTCTTTTTGGATCTAAAAGTGCATTTTAGAAACAAGAACTATTCTATATTAGGGAGGAATTCTCTAACCGTTTTTTGTCCCTGAAATTATAGAAACGAGCAGTACTGAGTAGTGTTCTATTTTTTTTTTTTATTTTCTATGTATGCTTTTTTTTTTAAATAAGTAAATATAGCTTATAATACATTTGAATAAAATGGGTAAATTTGTATTCTTAATTTGTTTTAGAAGTATATAAAAGTATAATTGGAAATATATTTATCCAGAAATATATAAAAGTTTAATTGTAAAATAAACAAACAGAAATTTATAAAATGTATGTAAACACTTTTAATTACATTTAGATGATAGATCACATATGAAGAATGAATGTGGAATTAATGAAAAGGGTGAATTGGGTGAAAAATTGATAAGGGTCTAAGGGGAAAGGGTAAAAACGAGATTCTAGTTGGTAAAAACTAAGAAAACAACCCAAAAACTGGAACAGGGGGACTTGTTTCTATTAGTTGTTTCTCCAGAAATAGGTGCTTCCAAATAGAACCATGTACCTGTTCTTGGTTTGGAGAAACAGAAAACATAAATGAGCTGTTTTTGGTCTCCCAAATAGGCCTACTGAATGGTAATCTGTTGATTTGGAATGTTTATTGCATTTTATGCTTTTGATGATGAAATCCGTAGGCCGTGTAACATTGAGCTATTGCTCACGATCAGCTCATTCTTATGAGTTTGAGTCCGAGTCTCTGAGATAACCTAGTGTGTGCATTACGTTGTTTGGACGGTTTTACCAGTTTTTGGCCCTGCAAGTACTTGCGATTTTCAAATTAGTTCTATGGCTGTTCTAGTGGACCCCTAAGATCACATTTTGTGGGTCAATGCAGGTTGAGCAGTTTTGATCTGGCATTATTTGAATCACTTTCTGTGATCTGAGAGCAAGTGAGGATATAATAAGATTTTACTAATTTCTTGGGTTCTTGTTGAAGGCTAAATTGCATTTTGTTTGTGCACGAAACAGTAAAATCACAGTGAGTTGGATAACAATTATACAGTTGTATGTTTGTTGAAACATTGCATTGCCTTGAATTTGAATTACCACCTTTTCTCCTGCAACACTACTATCTTATCCTCTACTATTTGATTGAGTGTGGTGATATCTGGATTAGGCTGATCAATTGGTGCTCCTCACTATCCTTTTATTTGTTTCACTGTGTCCCAGTGACAAGTATGCTGTAAGCATACATCTCAGACTTGGTGTTTGCAATAGTCTCTCAGCAAATAATAATTTTGGATTGGTCTCCTTATTGTTAGAATTTCTTACCTACCTATGCTTTGAATCCCCTGAAATACTTGAGCATTATTTTGTTAAGAAATGCACGGCATCTATAAGTACATGCATAATTTCTGTATAATATCTAGCTTGCCATGAGCGACAATTAATATCCGAATGGTTTGCATGCAAAGAGATCTATTCATTTTCTATGTAAGATTAGTTCTGATACGACTGTGGTGAACCCATTGATTGGGGGCTCTCTTAAGAGTCTTTTTGGGTTTTTGAACCCTCGATAGATGACACCCTCTATTTCAATGCACGCCATTAACTCCAGTACCATGAGCCACTGATGATCCTCCTTTAAAGGTCTAACTACCAATTGGAGAAATCAAATTGTAATAATCTTGTTTCTTTATGCATCATCTGACTTCTGAATCTAATGTGCATTTTCCCCAAAATTTTATTTCTCAAGGTTCTTTCTTTGATATGGAATATTAATATAATTTTTTATATTACATTATTACTTCACTTTAACATTGCATAATTTATATATATGGTTTGAAAAAAAGACAAGAGAACTATATTTATAGGACTGGGAAAATACTGATGTATTTTGGATATCCACAGCACCAAAACCCGACCAAATCATTTCGAGGCCAGTTCTCAAATTTGTCCCTTAAGTGTGGACGATTTCTAGCTGACATTTGGATTACCCTACGTTAATTGCCTGCATTTTCTTAACCTTTTCAATCCAACTGTACTCTCGCATGTGTCCAGATTAAATTTGAGGTTCTACAGTTCTACTGGGTTCTCTTTAAGCACAAACATAGATTGCCATGTTTCAGATTTGTATTTCTTTTCTATAATTTGGATGAGAGCTGTTTCTAAAGTATTAGTGCTTTATTGGACATTTCAACTACTCTGGAGCTCTACGAGCTCTGAAATTTTACTGCTTTGAACTGTTGCATAAACATTCCTTTTCGCCCAGTGGAGTACTGCATTATAAAACCTATGGAGCTATTAATTTTTTTGAGATTCACCTTATGGTCATTAACAGTCTATGTCCAATTGTAGTATGATGATTTTACTTCGATTTCTACCCTTCCCTATGGGCCACTCATAATGTCTATTTATGTAATCTTACAGATTATAATTCTCTAAACTTATTATTTGTTGTCAGTGTTTCAGCTTTTCATTCAAGTTTTTTTCTACTGTGTTTATTTCACTTAAATAGTTTTTAAACACCATTTCTCCTGCTTACCATCTGGTTCTTAGCATTTTCCTGTTTGTACCTATTCTGTTCTTGGTTTTGTAGGCTAAGTTCCGGAATGAGACGGATCTTCGCAAAAAAACTGAGTTATCTGCATCCAAAGCTGATGAAAAGGCAAGCATTTTAGATGGAAAGCTCACCACTTTAACTGGAAGCGTCGACAAGGAAAAATGCCGTCTTCAAAGTGAGATTGTACAGATGAGAAATGAATCGAAGTTTTCAATGTCTAGAATAAGAGCTGAGGTTGGTATTCCAATTCTGTTTACAGGGATACTGCTATTCATGGGCATTTAGTATTTAAATTTTCGTTATTGCCTTTTCAGCTTGAGAAGATGCAGTGTAGAGCTGAAAATGCTGAAAAAGAGTCGGAACTACTGAATGAACAATTGGAAAAATTTAAGAAGCGACTTGAGGATGTAATTTTTTTCTATGTTCAACCTATGTATTTAAGTTTCCTTTTTTAATTTCTCGTCATAATATTTTTTCTATGTTCAGTCGAATTTAATGTTGAAGTATTGTTTGCTTACCATGCCATTTTGACCTCTGTGGCTTAATGTGCGTTGATGTGAAGTATATTCTCTATTTTCGGGTATCCATGAAGCATGAAAGTGGGTTCATTCTTGTCCATATTATGGATAGCAATGTATCTGACTCTCAGTGTCATGGACAATATTTAACAATCTTTTTTCCTCCGTGTACCTCATCGAATCCTATGCAATTATGTGATTATGATAGTAATGAAAGTTCTTTCTTTAACAGTGCATGCAGGATAAATTGGTGGCAGAAAAAAAGTTATCCAGCTTAACATCTCTGGAATCTCCTTCCAAGGATGCTCATTTACTTTTGAAACATTTGCAAGATGAACTAAGGAACTATGTAAGCACTAAGCAGTGTATTGTTCATTTTTAATTTCTAAATGTTTCTTAATAGGTCTGGAGGTTGTGTTTGATTCTTATGGTCATCAATTCATGGAAAAGAGTTTAGATGGAAATAGGACATAACTCATAAGTATAATGTACGTGTAATGGGGCATGTTACAGAATACCGACTATAATGTTAAATGCCTCACATTTATAGTGGTTTAAGATTTGTGCAAGTCATTCAGTCACAAGAAAAACAAGGGAGTGAGCTACTAGCAGATATCCTCTGTAATGAAGAAATATTCAGTTTATAAGTAGTCATTTACATTATTGCAGCTCCAAAAACACTTATAGCTTAGGAATCATTGTAAATTCACATCCACTTGGCAATTACATCAATGAAGTGGCATCATTAGTATTTGGTGCGTGGGGTTTATGATGATTTCAGTGGCCACATTAAATTTTCTTGGTGCTTCTTCAGTCGAGAATCAATCGGTTAAATGTCCCTACCATATATTTCTTGCATACCTTATTATTATTGACCAGAGATTTGCGTACTATATTCATCCATCATAATGTCACGATCCATTATGTTGTTGTAACTTTGTCCAATCTACCCATCAGGAGTCTGAAATACGCGAAGCAAGAAAGATCAAAGCCTCTCATGATAACATTGAGTTGTTGAAAGAGAAACTACGTGAAGAAAAGAGCCGCAGAGAGAGGACAGAGATAGACTTACTTAAATTAGCTGATCTCCAGTCGAGCATGAAGAGGTTGGAGGATGAATTGTCTACATGGAAATCAGTGATCAAGGAAATACCTGGTGTGTCATCTGCAGATGACATACCTCTCAAGTTTGCAGCTTTACAGAAGTATGATACTACGTAGCCTTTCTTTTATACTTTATTTATTTATTTGTCTTTTTTCTGTTGTTACTTGGATACCGTAAAAGTTAAAAATTATGACACTGTTTAAACATAAACCTCTCCCTCTCTCTGTCTGTTTTTTTCTGTCATGTATATGACTTATATACTGCCAGTAACTCTAATATTATGAATTTCAAGAATGGCTACCGAAACTGCTTTGCCATTTAATGACTATATATTTAAATAAATTTATATTTCTCGGATTAAAAGTAGACGATTTTGAGTACGAAATGTATTGACTGTGCCTCTTGCTGTATTAACTTTAATGTTGCCCCGTGAACTTTCATTATTGACGTCTGAGTTAATTTGGGGCGGGCCAGATTGTTCATGTTGTTGTGTATTTTCAGGTCTGAATTTTTTACTTCTTAATGTGCTATTGCAGGGAGGTGGTTGATAGCATGATCAGAGAAGGTGAGGCCCAGGCAAAATTGAAACAAATACAAGTGGCTCTTGATACTTCAATGCTTGATAAACAACAAGCCGATACTGATGCTATGATGGCAAAAGAGAAGGCAGAGTCCTTTAAAGCAGAAATCCAAAGGCTAGAGTTCATGGTTAATATTTAGTACTAACATTAAAGGAGTTCTGGTCATTGGGTGCTTTTAAATGAATTGCTATTCTTCTACGATGACCTGGATAACTGTTGAGGAATTTGAGATTATCTTAGAAAATATTTTGTACTTAATAGCGCCAACTAATTCTGCTAATTGATTTATCTACTTGGCTGTTGCAGCTTGCTTCCATTACAGAGGAAAGAGACCACATGAGAAACGCTGTCAATGGTTTGAAAGAGCACACAGATCTTCAAGGTGGAGCTGAATTAGTCTGTGGAACTATTGTTCAGGTTCTAGAGTGTCATTCTTCCTGCTTCCAACTCATCCTGTTATCCCTGTCACTCTCAGTTTCCATACTTGACAATCTATCACGTTGACAGGAGCTTGAAATGTCCCTTTCCAAGAAGGAAAACTATACCATCGAACTAGAAAAAAATTTAGTGGAACTGAGGGAGACTAATAGCCGTCAGCATGATGAGATAAAGCTGCTGAGTGAGAGGTTAACCAATGAAGCAAGAAGATTGAAGATGTTAGAGCGAGAAGGTGACCGTCTTCGATCAGAGATATCTTTGTTGGAGTCCAAGGTGTGTGCGTGTTGCAAGGAAAATGTTGATGTGTCCTACAATTTCTTGCGATTTTGGCTAACCATCATCTACTATTCTCATGCTTCTAATGTTTAACATTACGGTGATTGATGTGAAACTTCTCACATATGTCCAAAAAGTTGATAATTGTTTGACCAACGAAGAACGAATGGAATTTGATGCTATGACCAAAATGCCCAGAAACTATATTTTTTGTTGGGAGGATTAGATATTCTTTTATTCGACTGTAACAATGAGAATTGGGAACAGAGCATAGCAGAACGCTTGAATAACTTTCTATGCATGGCAAGCTCCAGTAATTACCCTGGAAGCCTTGGTATAACTGCTGAGTTCACAATTCAGCTAAATTAATCTTGTGGCTTATTACTTATACCATAACATGTTAAGATACAGTCCCCAGGAAATGATAACTAATCATGAAATTGAATTTTCATAATATGGGTGCTTTATCTAAACTGCCATGAATTGGACCAGTACAAATAGCTGCTGATAATGATTGATGCTTTCATTTATTTTTTCTTGTCTAAAACTGCAAATTATTTTGATCCGATCTTATCTACTACTACTTTTATTGCTCCTCTTTGATGATGAATCTTACCGCCTCTACAGCTGGGACATGGAGATTTTTCTTCTGCTAATACAAAAGTTCTACGGATGGTTAACACCCTTGCAGTTGACAATGAGGCAAAACAGACAATTGAGGCCCTGCAAAATGAGTTGCAAAAGACCAAGGAGAAGTTGCTGGCTGTTGAAGAACTCAAAAAGCAGTCACGTAAGAAATATTCAGTTTTATACTGTAAACCCTTGAATATTTATTTATTTCGAACAACTTGCATGATCATTATGCTCGGTAATAGCAGAGCACCGTTAGGTGGTTTATTGTTTTATTTTTCCTCTGCATTAAGTTGAAGAGTGCCCGTGCGCTAAGGGGTGTTTGTATGTTTCTTGATTGTGAACCCTTTACCTGATCAGATCTATTGTGCGACATCCAATTCACTACAGATGTATGATATTTCACTTCAAGCTTGCTATAATATTTCTGCATCGTAGGAAGAAAGAGTATGATCCATGGAAAAACAGCCCACCAAGTCACGAGTGTGTGAAAATTTATTTTTTCTATTTTTATTTTTGCCACACTGGGAAAACTAAATTACCAGTGGTTCCACTTTCACATAATTTATGTGATGTAACATAAACACATTGGGATTTGAGAGATTGGCTGAAGTTAACTCTGAGAAAATTCAGTCGCAGGAAATTATATTACAAATAATCTATATGTAAAAATAGATAGATGAAGGCAGGTGTTGTGGTGGAGCTTTTCATTATAATCTTCGCCATAAAATGGTGAAGCAAACTTACTGTGTAAGAAGATGAATATATTAGAGCTTGCTATTGCAATTTGACATGAGAACCATGGTTGAAGCTAATGCACATTTACAGCATTAAATCTGTTTTGTCATAGTCAATGGCTTTTCTACAATCAGCTCAACAACAATGCATAAGTGAAGAAAACTATGGTATATGGTTAATAAACTAATTCCATTGTTTCTTGTGGCTGTTGATATGGCTTTGTTGATTAAATTGTGCTTCGAAGCTGATGCTGGTACACTTGTTGACTCCTATGTTGCTGGGAAAATTAAGCAGTTAAAAGAGCAAATTGCAACTCTTGAAAAACGTGAGGAGAGGTGAGTGAAGAATACTCTCTCAGAATTATCTGTTCCACATACCACTCCCTTTGTTTTGGAGCTTAGGCATCTGCAATATATGATGCAACAGATACAAGACTGTTTTTGCAGACAGAATCTCCGTTTTCAGGCGTGCATGCTGTGAACTTTTTGGTTATAAGGTATCATATGCCACAATCCTAGTTTTGGTTCTCAAACTATTATTACAAATATTTCTACTCTCTTGGTAATCGAATCGATCACCTCTAGACAGTATTATATGATTTCATTGTAAAACCCACTAGTTAAGTACCGATCATCTGTTCTCTCCAGACTTGTATGCTACTTGTAATTCCTCTTCTCTTTCCAGTCTCATTTTTCCAAATCAGAAAAAGGGGATGGTAAAATTCTTGATCCACAGAAGTTTAGTAATAGAAAAGATAAAGAACCTGATTTAGAGTGGATAACAATTTATAAAATTCCCACGTCAGAACTTGATCCATTGAAGTTTAAATTCACTTAGGCCTATATTTCATCTTATATTCTTCTGCAAGAATCTCTGATGTCTTGTTAAAAAAAAACGAACCTCTGATGCCCATTTAAGAGAAACCGTGCCAATTTTAATTCTTTAATTAAAGTTGGGAATTCAAATTCAAAATTGAGGGTATGTTTCGTGGGACAAATCATTTTACGCTGCTGATGACAAATGGGCAAAGATATATGAAGCCAGTAAGTGGTTGCCAGTTTATAGGTGAGAAAGCGGCTTAAATAGCCATACTGCTGTTATGTTGGCACTTCACATCATGTGATTCTAGGCTCCTCTTTGGTATTTATTTGAAACGAATCTAACTGAAGGAAAACATTTTCGTATCCTTTCCTGTTCCATTTCCAATTAGCTAATTTCATTTTTTGACGTAGAATCGTTCCAACTTCAGTGATGATTATTTGGGTTTTGCTTCATAGATTTGATGTTCTTTTTAGTTTTTACATATAGCCATGAATGAAAATAATAGGCCAGAGGTCAACAAATTTCAGTCAATTCTATGTATTTTGCAATATGGGTATTGAAGATTCAATGGAGAAAAATAACTATACGTGATACAAGGTGAAAAAAGTTGGACTCAGAGAAATTTATTTTTGGTTTGTTTTGGTCGATTAAAATATCATTGTATTCTTTTACAATCGTGAGGCTCATACTTTATCATGCTACCTTCCCCTGGCCAAATGAATGTTCATGTTTCCTTGCTATTAGAGGTATCTTTTCATCTTCCAAAATGGCCAAGCTCTTTCCAAAAGTGCCCTTGTGAGAATCGAAGATATTACTCGGACTAACTCGCAACATCTACTTGACGTTAAAATGTTAAAAAGTTTAAATATATTTTGTTTCGTTTTTCTCTTTCAAAACCCAGATCCTATTCAGAATGGTGTACATTTGGAGGGACTATTTAAATCGGTGAGGTGACACTAAATTTCCTCCCCACCCCTTCCCGCAACCAACCCTAACCCACCCACCCCCCCAAAAAAAAAAAAAACTTCCCTTGTTTGTGCATTACTTGAACATCCATGTCTAAATAATTTTGATATAAACCTTTATTTAACCCCCAAAAAGTTTTGACCATTCAATCCTTTGAAACACTTAAAGTGATTCTTAGATCTACCAATATCTTGACTATAATATTTCCAAAATGCTTCAGATTGTAATGGATGACCACCAGCGTTCAGATGGCATACCGGTCACCCGCTTTATTCTTCATTCTATTTATGCTATGAGCGACGAGGAGAAGCTTGAATTTGAATATGAATCTGGAAACACAAACCTTTTAGTAAGTGGGTGGTGGTTGTATCTCTATTGTTGTTGAGAATGACTTGTTATAAAATCTGAACTATCTGTTTTTTCCAACTTCTCATTCAAAATACTAGGTGAATGGGTACACCATGCAGCCTGAGATATCACGGCAGGTCTGAACCAAACATCTTTTGTTGTTTTTTTGTTTCTTCATATCTATGGTTTGATTGCAACCGTTTTCAATAGTCAATACAATAAGGACTTTGAATTTGAAATTAGAAGTGGCATGATCCTGTTTGTGATGGAAGGACATTTCTAAATGGAACAGTATCTGTTGGTTCACCTTGTTTGAAATTTCGTAATCAATGAAAGTTAATTTCTTTGAACAGGATATCACGACTTATTTTTTCTTTAAGCAAATCAATAATGTACTAGCTGTTGAAATTTTTGTGCTTCTAGAAGAGTAAATTATGAGAGCACCCTGCGACCTGCCCTAATATTCAATTGCATTCCCTGGAAAAAGTTGCAGCTTGTTTGTGTTTCATTTTTAGTCTTCTTTGTCTGTAAAAAGCATTATTGTTGATGATTTATGATGAAATTTGCTTGGGTAACGACAAGGGTTATCCTAGATCGATTACTATTAAACCAATGTACCTTTTGTCATATTGTTCTTCATGCCTTCTATCCCACTACTTGGTGCTGTCATTATTTTTTCATGCTGCTTGGGTCACATCTTGGTATGGAACATCAAAATAGTAACTGCATGGAGCATTTCCTGTTTTTAAGTGAAAAATCAACTGCGCAATTTAAAATAATGCCTCGAACTGGATGTGATCACCATTTTCAAACCTCTGCTGAAGGTATCTCATTTGCATGTCTAATTTTGTGTTCGACTGATGGATTTTGCAGGTTGAAATATTTATTCGGAAGATGAATTCAATTCCTGCTTTCATTTCAAATCTGACCGTGGAGTCTTTCAATAAGCGTACTCTCTCATAAAATGTGGCACTGCATTTGCATTGGATCAAATCTCTTTCTCCATGTTGATGGATGCATCGCAATGCTGATAGTAAGATATTTGTTTATTTGTATGTCTGGGAACCCCTTTACTTATAAATGGACTTGAGAGCACTTGTGTATTGTTAGACAGAATTGTAAAACCCCCTGTTGCAACACTGCCCAATCCTGGAAATGGTTTGATTTGACCTGTGATCCACAAGGTTTTGCACTTGCTTTGTTTTTAGTTCAAGAAATGCAAATAATTTCAAAAGTACAATTTTTCCCTATTCTGCTGCATTCAGAGCATATGCATGTGTGAATTGCTTGATCCGAAATTAAACCGCCCGATAATTTAGCATTGAGCCTGGCACGGTGTGTATAGAGGATGAAATGGTCTGATGCAAACCAGCTTGGCGAGCTGGAGTGGTACCCTTTTGTCAAAAGAAATTATGCTGGGACTGCTTTATTTCTTTTGTCGGGTGACTGGTCTGGACCACTCGTTCGATGATAAGCTAAAACTAATTTAGATTTTTAAAATATTTTCTCAATGCATTTTTTACCCATAATTCTGTAACAAAAGTATACGCCTAGTTATTGTAGTTTAACCAAATCAAACACTTGTTTCAATTTTCAATCGATAAATAGAAAAAGTTGAATAACCCGCAATATATGTGTATCTAGCTAGTTTAAAAAAAACAGGAAAAAAAGAAAAAGAAAAGACTTTCGTGAAGAAAAAAGCTAAAACCCGTATTGGAACGCATCGTTGAATTATTCACAAGCTTGAACATTTCTTAACCCATACCAAATATGAAATCTCAGGCAAACTAATACATAATTTGGGCATTCCAATACTAAAACATCTGAAACTGCATGAAACCTTAACAACCTCGCCAACCAAACGGTCATCGCCTTTTACGTATAAAACAATGTGAAACAGAGCAACTGCTGTCAGGGGAAATAAGTCCAGCAATTGAGATACCTAGGGCCTTCTCAATGTTCGCACAGCTGGTAAATTGGATCACATATTGGCCGGTTCTAAATATACTTCTTACATGTGAACACGAAGGGGAAAAAAATCCGAAACCAAACTTTTGATACCTAGTCATCTGCAGTTTCCATATTTGCTCCCTTTAGATGCAGGTGTTTTTCCCTTTTCTGAAAATCAGTCAAGCCCTTCCCACTTCCTGTCACACCAACTTTACCAAACGGATCATCTGGAGATTTAAATATGCTCTCTCGCTTTCGACCGGAGAAAAATCCAACCTGAGGAATGACTCAAAAAGGAGGAAAATCAAAGAATGTCATGAACTAAGAGAAGAATGACAAATATGAAGGACATCAAGTTCTGTTTGTAAGATGTACACCAAAATACGTAAGCTTCTCATACATTAGGTCACCTAATGCTTTGAAATCTAGACATCAGAGGAAGGTTATCAACAAGTTTGGGGAAAACAAAGGAAAATGTAAATGGAAATCTGAGCAAAAAAGATGAGGTCAGAAAAATAGTCTGATTTGGAATATAAAACAAAAGTTCTTCACCATTTAGATGTATAAAAAATCAAGACATAAAAGGAATAAGACACCCTGAAAGCTTCTTCGAACTGCTACTGAAGTTTGTTAATGGAACTAATGTTAACCTTCTAATAGAATATAGATGACTAAACTTTTAAAAACATTTGATCTCCTGTGTCTACAGGTTAATTTAGAGTGTTGGGCTCTGGGTGAAAGAAGGAGCAATGCAAGTGGACTACAATATAGGGAAAATTTCATTTAGCAAGGACAGAGACTGCTAGCATGTAGCAAGTTATCAAGTCAATTTCAGACGCAGCCATGCAAATTCTATCATTCTTGCCCAAGAATTGCTGCCAAGTGTACCTTCTTGGCCCGGCCTTTAGTTGTCTGGAATTGCTGCCATGCATTCTGTCTCTTATTCTGCGTAACCTCTTTCTCTTCCAACCGCATCTTGGACTTGAAAGCGTGTATCTTTTTTCGCTTTGCCGCTTTCTGTTGATATCAAGGTTGTTAAGTAAAAACCCAGAAAGTGCAGAACGCCAGAAAAGTTGTAGCTGAAATATGGTTATTTATCACAAAAATGTTTAGTAATTCTAAGCATACCACATCTTCGGGATCATTAGGACTGATTTGAAGTTTTTCAGGCACAGTCCAGGACTGGAAGTCTTTGGCAGCGGCTTGAGCGATCTTCCGTTTAAGGGCTTCCTTTGTAGCCACAGCTACCTTTTCAGCTTCAAGCAACGGGTCCGCCGTGTCTTCTTCAATTGATCTAACATTATCAGGATCCACCTACCAATTATACAAAGTACAAACCCACTCAAATCAAAGGTTCACAGAAATATTTCAGTACAAAATAATGTGAGTGCGAACAAAAGAATGAAATCAAAGATTGACAGTTTGTTCCTTTGGCACTGATAAAAAAATGATGGGCCATCAAATTTTAAATAAAAGACTCTGTCAGTTCAACCTGTTGGAGATTGAGAAGAAGGTAAACAAAAACGGAAAATCAGCAATAAACAGAGCGAGGACCATTTAAAGAAGAGTAGGATCTGAGTACTGGCACCAAGACTCCTATGCATCACAAAGCATGACACTAGGATTTATAATCAAACAACTAGACACTAAGCGATGAGGTGGGGAGTGTGGGAGAATCCATACATATGCATAACAGCCAAAGAGTATCGAAACATCGAATTGAAAGGAAAACTAACACAATCAATGTTTTTTTAAAAAAAAATCATTTAATACATTACTAAGATAGTTAATCTTTACTGTAAACCAACACTCGAAAGCTGGTTATGAATTAAAATAAACATGTACAGGAAAAACGATCTTGCCAATGATTATCGCAATACCAAACAAAATGAGAAAAATGAGGCAACATGGGATATGGAATTTAAATACAACAAAATATCAAATTGTTTGGGAGCTAATTCCCAAGATTGTGGCAATTAAATCGTACCTCTTCCTTGTTACCCCAGCCATCATAGCAAATATAATATCCATTCACAGTATGACCTTCGATAGTTCCATCATACCTGAATATCATTACAACAATAAACCACAGAAAAGAGAAAGGACACAAACAAAATATATTCAATAGAGTAGCATATAATATATTTTGAAAATTCAGATACCACTCTCCATCTTCACTCCAAACAGCTTGAACTTTGGTGCCAACTGCAAAGTTATGGACAATTTCAGTTCTCGGACCTGATTTCTGGAGCGCAGAATGAACAAAATTAGTTTAACTAGCTGAACATAAAAAGTACAATCAGGACCAAAATTAGAGTGGGAGGGAAAAGCAAATGAAAAATAACCCAAAAAGAACAGTTGGAAACTAGCAAGACACAGCTCGGGTAAAAGTGAGATATGAAGTGGGGATACAAAATGGGAATACTGCGCCACTTAGCTGCTACAAGGTCTAAAACAAACACTAAAAGTGAAAAACAAACAATAAAAAATGGCCCAAAAGAAGATCAATTTAAGAAAATATATAGCATGTTAATACCATGAATTAAGATGCAGGCCAACAAAGCAAACAAAAACTCAAACCAATTTCAGTTTCAGCTTCCTATTGCAAATTGATCTCAGTCACCATAATCACTCCCCTGATGAAAGCTGGAAATTCATCGCCACAACCAACTGCTCCCCATCCTCCTAGCAGAAAAATAATACTTAATGGATTTGAAGTTTGTCAGATCTCTGGTTAGACATAAAGATTGTCCGGCAGTGAAAGCACCACTCGGGCAACTCCACATTGCCCTTTTTCCCCTCTCTGAGAGCATCATATTCAGTTGTTTTCTCCTTCAAATCATGGCTAATCGTGGAACGTAGGGTGACATTATATTCAATTAATTTCAACATTATTAAAAGCCATAAACACCGGTGTATACTCAAGGCACAGCGAGGCACAGAAAACATGGTGCAGGCAATGGCAAAGTGTTGTTAAGACTTGAGAGATGGGCTTTTACTTCACTCAATAAGAGGTCGAACTCACATATTAAAAAAGCATTACTTTGCCAAAATGACCGGAATCTCACTCTATTCCTTCAGCTATTACAGGAAATTCACATTCAACTCTAAATTGCAGATTAATGTCATGAATATATCCAGATGGAGTAAACCATCACATTCCAATAGAATCAACTCCAAAAGTTAAACTGAAGTAAAAAATTAATTCAACCTTGAAAAAACACAAGCAATCTCTGAAATAAGTTTAAATATAACATACCAGATCAGATGAGCTCCCAGAAAAATGCGAAGCAGAAGCTGGTTCAGTGCTGATCCCAGTGCCAAGTCCAGAATTACTATCACTTTGTTTTGCAGCTGTCAGAAGTTCCTCCGTCAATTGAATCACCTACAGCCACAAAACAAGGAAAGTCCAAATAAAAACCAACAAACAAACAATTACTTCGGGCAAAATTAACTAAAAAACAAAAACTTTGAACTTCAAATCCGAGTGAGATCTGAAAATCACGAGATGCAAGCTGGCCATCACCAAACATAGCACACCTGCAATAGAACCAAGACACAAGTGATGGGAACCTTTATAAAGTCTCTCAGACCATAAGTTTTTTTCAAATCCCACACTTCTCTACATCAGGGTTGTATGCTTCTCTTAACAAGACAAAATATCCTCACCTTAACTAACCAAAGGGTAAAAAGATCTCTTCTCAGTCAGAGGTAGTTCCTTGAAACTGCTTGTTCGAGCAATAGTAATATTTGAGAAAGAGGAAGATGTATTGATATTAAATTTCACAAAAAAGGAAGGAAATCTCATCAGAATTTTAAACATACAGTGGTAAATGATTATTGACTTCTGATTCTCACATATGTTAGTCTGAGATCAATTCTAAGAACCAAGTGTCAGAAGAAGCTGAGAGAAACCAATGTACATGCCAAAGCAAAGACAATTGGGAGTAGAAGTGGTTATTCTAATGGACATAGTAAACAATTAAAAGAAGATAACCTCCACAAGTTCCTTCTCCATATCCAAATATTCAGAGTTTTTTGGATCATCATCCAATAGTTCGCGAACCTGATTCAAATTACAGGAAACATGGTTAAAAATTCGTGTAATTTCCAGGTTCAATTAAAACTTGAAAAAATAAATAAAAAAATAAATAAAAAAATCAGAACATATGGAATTAAAAATAAGAGTAAAGAAGGGAAGATATGGAAAAGGTACACTAATATTCCTTCGCTACAAAGTTAGAATTAAAAAAAAAACCTACAATACTCTAACAAGGTGGAGTTGTACACCCATTCTGACCAACTACCAAAACATAAAAACGAAGAAAAATTACAAATAATTAAAAAAAAACCAATGCTTTTGAGATTTATTACTTGTACCCAGAATTCACTCAAAGTAACCATTAATAGATTTTTGATATACCTTTTAAAGATTTACAAGAATGAATCAAATCAGTGATCAGTAGATAGCAAAATTTTCATCGATATATCATGAGTAGTCATTGAATTAGCTCCATATAGACATGGTAAAGACCTATTTTCCTGAAATATGCATATGAAATGTGTGCATGGAACACTTTTTATGAGAGGTTCAAAGCAAAACAGAATAAGACAGCAAGTAATGGGCGCAATTCGGCAAAGACCTTACAGCAACCATGTTTAGTTACGTATCAAGTAAATAGCAACCTATGTTGGTCATTAAAGGGGAAAAAACAATCTTTCAATTCATCTATGTGAGGTTCGAATTAGCAACTCAGGTCGCTATTAAATTCTTGAAATTTACATAGAAAGACATCGTATCCTCCAACGTTTTCCTTCTCCATCCACGTCCTGAGGAATAAAGAAATCAAAACTCCTCTGCCTCATCCAAACCCTCACTAAGCCCACTCAGCCAAAAAAAATTATGCTTGCAAAGTTAAGCGCCCAAATTAAAGCTCTGCTATCAATAATTCGAGGTAGCACAACCCAACACAATGCGAATTTCACGAATTTCAACGTTTTCGCATTTAAATCAAGCGCACGTAAGCATGAAAGAGTACCTGTTGAAGCTGTTGTTCGTAAGTGGAGAGATTGGAAACAAGTTCTTGAATATTAACCTCTTCCCCTTCCATGTTTTCCATTTTCTATACAATCTCAGAGACGATAATTCGATCGGTTGCGATAAGAGCACAAACCCTAATCTGCAATTAGGAACCAATTTCGGTTTTTGTACGGTTTTCTTTATATCCTCTATTTGACTGTAGGAGCACAAGTATGAAGGGATTTTTTTTAAAAATTGAATTGAATAATAGAAGTATTCATATATATATATATATATATATATATATATAATATATCAAAATATTTATATTTATATATAAAATTGGGGGAATTTGTGATAAATCCCTAATAGCAAACTTAAATTTCTGCTCAGTCCCCATTTCAGACATTATTTGTTCCCAATCCCTGACAAAAACCTGCTCTTTGTTTGAACTCCCTATTGTGGCCAATTTACCAAAATATCCCTAAATAAAATGATTTACAAAAAAAAAAAAAAAAAAAAGAAAACATGATGGTTCTACTGTAATCGTTATTTTCCCTCTGTTTTTCTTCTTGATTCTCTTCTCCCGAACCTTTCTCTCTCAATCTTAAACGTTTACTCGGTTAATGTTGAAGATCTATGTTTACTCGGTTAATGTTGAAGATTTACATTGACGTGGGTTGAGGGATTTTCCCATCTTTGTGCTCAAACGAAAATTTTCACATATTTGCAGGTTAGTTTTTAGATTAGAAATCTTTTAAATTTTGAGCGAATAAATTATTGTCACAGCTTGATGTATGTCTTACAAATTTAAAATGTTGAATTGATGGAATTGTTTGAGCTTTTTTATGATTATAGAGGTGGTGTTGAATTTTCGGGTATCGCGTTAGTTTTACAGATTAGCTTACTAATATCAATTTTCACGCCTGTTGCTGGGAATGCAGTTCATTTCATGAGCATTTGTGATAGATTAGCTTATATTTCGTATTGTTCTCGATTATAATGTTTTAATTCTTAATTTTGGGGGTTTAGTTCTATAATCTTACATTTATACTGTGATTTAAATTATTAGAACTAAAATCTAGTATTCTGAATTGAATGCGTTATTTTGTACTGTTTATGTGTAATATATGATGAAAGAATATATTATTGCTTTGATTTACTGTATTGAAGAACATTTCCCTTTTGTAGTTTGAGAATAGAGTTTTATAGATTAGCTTACCAATATCAATTTTTACGTCTGTTGCTGGGAATGCAGTTCATTTCATGAGCATTTGTGATATATTAGCTTATATTTCGTATTAATTTCGATTATAATGTTTTAATTCTTAATTTTGGGGTTTTAGTTTCGTACTATTACATTTATACTGTGATTAAATTATTTGAATTAAAATCTAGTATTCTGAATTTGTTATTTTGTACTGTTTGTGTGTAATATATGATGAAAAAATATATTATTTCTTCGATTTATTGTTTTGAAGAGCATTCTCCTTTTGTAGTTTGAGGATGAAATCTGGAAGTGGTCCTTGCAATCTTTCGTTTTTGGGTTGCTGTAAATTCAAGAAGCAGCTGTTTGTCATCTCAATCTTCAGTGGTTGTAGCTTGATGGATGTTTTTGCTTGTCTGAGCAAAAAATGTGCAGAAATATCTCCGGAATCCACTATGCTTCAATACGTAGCTCCACTGCATAAGATGCTTGTGTCTTTGAATGATGATGATGATGTCCTTAATATGATTTATCTTCATATGTGTGTAAAGCTTACGACGATTGAATTGAGAGCAGAGAAAAGAAATGAACACTTCAACAATTTGAATGATGGGAGGTAAAATACATTTACTTATTATTAGACGTATTTTCATTCTCCTATTTTGATATGTTTAATAACATGTTTAATAAAAAAATTTAAGGTTAAATATTGTAGATTGCTTTGTATAAATTATCAATTAGCTGTTTGAAACCAAGATTAATTTTTTAAAATTTAAAATTTGTTTTTGTGGTTATTGTTCTTTTTTATCTTATTAATTGTATATTAAACTGGCAAGGGTTGATGAGGAAGACACACAGTCGAAGAGTGACAAGGAGATTGAACAGCCCCCTTGCGCCAATACTATAGATGCCTGGATTAATTGTATTCATGGTGTAGGACAAACATTCAAGGGTGCTGGTGAATTTAGGAATTATTTGAAAAACTTTTCTGTTGCCACAAGACGTTCATTTATGTATGTAAAAAATGACAACAAGAAGGTTATTCTGATTTGTAGTGAAAAGAGCTGCAGTTGGAGAATTTATGCTTCGAAACATAAAAGAGACAATCTTTTTGCCATTAGAAAATGTAAACTGCAACATAATTGTGGTGAGAATAATCTACGTAGCAAAGGGCATCCTAGAGCCGATGCCTATTGGATAGCGAATGTTGTGAAAGAAAAATTGAGAGGAGAGCCCTCTTATCATCCGTGTACAATGCAGATGGACTTGCAAAGAGATTTTGGGGTAGAGTTAGAATACCGCAAAGTGTGGAAGGGTAAAGAGTTGGCGATGCATGATATTCATGGCACAGATGAAGGATTCTATGATAGATTAAGATGGTATTGTGATGCTGTTAAAAAGACTAATCCTGGTAGTGTTGTAGAGTGCGAGATTGAACCTTTGACTAAAAAATTCAGACGGTTGTTCATTTGTTTTCATGCATGTGTCATCGGTTTTGTTAGTGGTTGTAGGCCATTGATATTTTTGGATGGTACTCATATAAAGAATAAGTATAAAGGATGCATCTTAGTTGCTATGTCGAAAGATGCGAACAATGATCTTTTCACAATTGCTAATGCGTAGTAGATGCGGAGAATGATGCGAACTGGGATTGGTTTTGTTATCATTTGAGTCGTGTGCTCCTTTACTATCAATGCATTCCATTCGACGAGTTCACATTTTTCTCGGACAGACATCCCAGTATCATCAAGGCAGTGAATCAAGTATTTGTTGGGAGTCACCATGCTTATTGTTTGAGACATTTAGTGGATAATTTCGTTAAGCAGGTAAATTCCAAATTACGAATCTCTGAGCAATTTTACTTTAAT
The DNA here is from genome assembly GCF_033568475.1 of Henckelia pumila. Lineage (NCBI taxonomy): Eukaryota > Viridiplantae > Streptophyta > Magnoliopsida > Lamiales > Gesneriaceae > Henckelia > Henckelia pumila. Next base: position 16,216,417 of record NC_133123.1, on the reverse strand, counting down.
TTTTTCATATTATCTGATCATTTTAAGCTCGATCTAAATTTTTATTAATCTTTATAGGTGTTGAGAAGTTATCCCAAACATAACAAAAAACATTGGTCTTCGGTATTCAAGAAAGCTGCGTATGCTCCGTCTTTTCAAGAGTACGAGCAACATATAAACAATATATTAGAGTCAATGTCACTTGCCAGAGGGTTTATTGTAAATTCTGATCCACAGAGTTGGGCCAATGCATTATTTGTTGGCAATAGATGGGGTGTTATAAATAACAATATAGCCGAGTGTTGGAATAGTTGGGTTAGGCCAACTCATCATCTGCCTATTGTTGCTATGGTTGATCACATACGAGTGCAGATAATGAAAATGATGCACCGACGACGTGAATCAACTCTACGCATGACCAAGGAATTAAGTCCAAGAAAAGAAAAGTCTGTTGTAAGCGCATATATGGAATCTCGAACATTAAGAGTTCAACATTCGTGTGATTGGAAGTTTGAGGTTGTTGATGGTGAAAAGTCATTTTCCGTGGATTTAGTGGATATGACTTGTTCATGTAGAGTTTGACAGATCAATAAGATTCCGTGCAAGCATGCCATTTCTGCCATTGAGGCGAAATCTATGTCTGTGTATGATTTTTGTGACAAGTATTTCAAGATCGAAGCGTATCGCGCTGCGTACAAAGGACATATTAATCCTATCCCAACCTTTGACATCAGTGAGTCATGTGTTGCTGAATCCGATATAATCCAAGCTCCTTCTGTGCGTAGTCAGCCCGGTCGCAAAAGGACGAAGAGAATATCATCTCAAGTTAATACACGTGTCTCAACATGTGGTCGTTGTCATGCAAGAGGACACAATAGACGCAGTTGTAAGGAACCGATAGAGTAGATGTAATTGTTTAAAAATATGATGCTTCAATTATTTGTTATTAGCATAACTTTTTAACAGAAATTATTCAGAAATTATTCAGAAATTAATCTTGACTGTTAAAAAAATATACAGGGGAAAGCGATTACTGGAAGCTGGTTCGAGCATGAAATTGCCCTCGAAAAGGCACACACGTTCGAGTGGAAGCATTGCTGGATTGCGCTTGGTTTGAGGCTTTTGTGGAACCATCTGCTGTCACATTTTAACTTGATCTGGGGTCGTAGTGTAGTTAAGTGTATTGTGTTGTCTTAAGTTATTCTGAAACCAACTCTGTTTGTGGTAAACAAATATGTAAAGTTCGAATTTGATAAATGATCTTTGTCATTACTGTTTCAGTGAACGATGTCTTCTCAGTTAACTAATCAAGTAAGTCATTGCTTTAAATTTTCAAATGGCAGGTACTAATTGCTATGTATATCGTACAACTTGTATTTAATTTGGAATAAAACTGAATAAATTTGGAACTTATTGTCTGATTATTACAATAAACAGAGCTAGAAGTAAAATTAGTACAAGAACAAAACATGTGCAACCAAAACAACAACATATTTCTACGATATGGTCGGGCCCTGGTGTTCTAGTAGACTGGTTGTCTAGCACATCAGAGGACGAATGCTCCTTCTTCTTGTAATTGAACTGTTCTGTTGAATCATGGATGGACGATGATGCAGATTGTTGATTCATTGAACATGCGCAGCTCTCTCTACCTTTCTTACTTGAGTCTGGTTTGAAATTTGATGATTTTTGGAGAGATTCATCGTGATAATCATCGTACAAAAAAATCGATTTTTATGTTGCAGCTCACGAGGACAAATATAATACAACTCTCCCGGGCGGGTCGAACGTGGTCCGGCTCTTCGTAAAATCATTTCTCCAAAACCACATAAACATTGTGGTGCAATCTTCATTTCCATTGTGCTCGATCTTGAAGAATGAAATTTAATTTTGAAAATCAAAACCCTAACCAAACGAGAAAGAAGAAGTGAATGGATAAAGTGTACCGACAGAGCTTAATAATGAGGGGTTGGTGGGAGTCAAAGTCTATTTTTATTATTTTTGTTTTATTGTGAGGGTCAAAAGTGTAATTATAATACATGTGACATGTCATCTTGTTCCATAAATCAAACAGATAATTCCGCATAATTCAAGGATTGTTCCATATATGTGACATTTTGAGCCGATATACCTTAGCCATCTTGGTGCATTTGCAAATGATAAATCTCAAGTTCACAATGACATGTCATCTTGTGCCTTAAATCGAACAGATTATTCTGAATATGTATTGGGTTGTTCCAAAAATATGAAAGTGTGATCCTCATGGCCCACAATGTTTGTCCTACAATTGGAATACATTGTTCTCGATTGAATAATATTTATCCCATCTATGCGTACTAGTTGTGCTCGATATCTCACTAACTTGTTCTTAAAAATGAGTGGAATTAGAGTAAATGATAGTGCTTAAAGACGAGAAAACATCATATTAAACAAGTTATGAGTTTGAATTTCGGACAATATACCCATATTATATACATTGGGTGGCAATGAACATCCACAAATGGTGCTCTCATTGGGTCATGATCAATGTCTCTCTCCTACACCTTAGACAATGTAGAGCACAATACATTACTAGACAAACACTTGGGTGATGGTTCCACCAATCTCTAAGGATTGAACACTCCTCTCCACTTGTGTCATGCAGTGTATTATATGATTTTGGTGCATGTTAACATGGGCATGCCTTATTGTTCCTCATATCGAAAAGATTATTCTTCATAATTCTAAGATTGTTCCTAATACATGACATTTTGATCCAAAGACACTTTCACTAGGAAAGTGTAATCCTCATGGCCCACAATGTTTGTCCTACAATTGGAATAGATTGTTCTCGATTGAATAATATTTATCCCATCCATGCGTACTAGTTGTGCTCGATCTCTCACTGACTTGTTCTTAAAGATGAGTGGAATTAGAGTAAATGATAGTCCTTAAAGACAAGAAAACATCATATTAAACAAGTTATGAGTTTGGATTTTCGGACAATATACCCATATTATATACATTAGGTGGCAATGGACATCCACAAATGGTGCTCTCATTGGGTCATGATCAATGTCTCTCTCATACACCTTAGACAATGTAGAGCACAATACATTACTAGACAAACACTTGGGTGATGGTTCCACCAATCTCTAAGGATTGAACACTCCTCTCCACTTGTGTCATGCAGTGTATTATATGATTTTGGTGCATGTTAACATGGGTATGTCTTATTGTTCCTCATATCGAAAAGATTATTTTTCATAATTCTAAGATTGTTCCTAATACATGACTTTTTGATCCAAAGACACTTTCACTAAAAAAGTGTAATTCTCATGGCCCACAATGTTTGTCCTACAATTGGAACACATTGTTCTCGATTGAATAATATTTATCTCATCCATGCGTACTAGTTGTGCTCGATATTTCACTGACTTGTTCTTAAAGATGAGTGAAATTAGAGTAAATGATAGTCCTTAAAGACGAGAAAACATCATATTAAACAAGTTATAAGTTTGGATTTTGGACAATATACCCATATTATATACATTGGGTGGCAATGCACATCCACAAATAGTGCTCTCATTGGGTCATGATCAATGTCTCTCTCCTACACCTTAGACAATGTAGAGCACAATACATTACTAGACAAATACTTGGGTGATGGTTCCACCAATCTCTAAGGATTGAACACTCCTTTCCACTTGTGTCATGCAGTGTATTATATGATTTTGGTGCATATTAACATGGGCATGTCTTATTGTTCCTCATATCGAAAAGATTATTCTTCATAATTCTAAGATTGTTTCCTAATACATGACATTTTGATCCAAAGACACTTTCACTAGGAAAATGTAATCCTCATGGCCCACAATGTTTGTCCTACAATTGGAACACATTGTTCTCGATTGAATAATATTTATCCCATTCATGCGTACTAGTTGTGCTCGATATTTCACTGACTTGTTCTTAAATATGAGTGGAATTAGAGTAAATGATAGTCCTTAAAGACGAGAAAACATCATATTAAACAAGTTATGAATTTGGATTTCGGACAATATACCCATATTATATACATTGGGTGGCAATGGACATCCACAAATGGTGCTCTCATTGGGTCATGATCAATGTATCTCTCCTACACCTTAGACAATATAGAGCACAATACATTACTAGACAAACACTTGGGTGATGGTTCCACCAATCTCTAAGGATTGAACACTCATCTCCACTTGTGTCATGCAGTGTATTATATGATTTTGGTGCATGTTAACATGGGCATGCCTTATTGTTTCTCATATCGAAAAGATTATTCTTCATAATTATAAGATTGTTCCTAATACATGACATTTTTCCCCACTCTTTCGAGGAGATTAAACACTTCTCTCTACGTTAGACAAAACAAAATAACATTAAAAACCATAAACGAACTCAAATGTATACTAACTCACTGATGCCACTTTTATATTTCTACTAACCTGCACCAAAGCGTCCATGCAAAATATTTCATTTCCTTTATCCACACTGTATTTTTCCATCATGCGCATTTGAACATTGATAATTTCATTGCTAACAAGCTTACCAAACAAGAAACCACAGAACACGAACCCTGACATATGGACAATTTCATCTTGCCAAACATCGACACTACAAAAATAAATGAATTTTATTGTATTAAAAATGATTCTAAAAAAAGTGATAAACAAATAGAGAGAGCTTTCAGTGAGAAAATTCATACGTGATGTCATCCCTAGAAAGATAATCTGTCAACAAATTTTTCTCTTCGGCAGTGGCTTCTTCATGTCCACAAAAATATGTTCTACCTTGATACTGACTAGTCCACTGGTTACTCAAATCATTATTTTGTTCAAGCTCAACATCAATTATTTTTCCTCCCTACGGCAGAATACACAAACATGGTCAACATCAGTAACACGAAGTAAAATATAGGACCTCAAAATCAATTAACCAAGGTTAAAGTTGGTTTCAAGCAAAGTCAAACCTTTTTCCTGCCCTTCCTCTTCGGTGTGGTACTGTGTGGAGTCACAAAGAATGATGACTTTCTTTTCTTCACCCGATCACCCCTCGTTCGGACATTATCAACAATGAAAGATGGGAAATTAGTGTTTTTCGCAACCTTCTTCGAATTATCATCACTCTCGTCGACCCCACCACTTTTTTCAGAGGTATAGTCACCAGTATCCCTTTCCAACACATTGGTTAACGCAGTTTTTGAAATATCAACCTCAGAAACATTATTTTCCTTAACGATTTTTGATACAAGATTATCCAACATTTGATCAATCTCAATCAGATCCTCAGTATAAGAATTCTGTCCATCGGCTTCGGTACTTTTCGTTCCCAATGGACCACTTTCTGCATTTTTTTCACCCTCGGGCTCAGCACCAACAACACTTTTTCCATTTCCAACACCCAATCCATCGTCACATGCATCTTCACCTATCTTCAATTCACCAATATCTGGAACATTGGTCTTATCCAATTCACCAACAACACTTTTTCCCTTCATCGAGTAATCAATACAATTCTTGACAGGCACATCAACAAAATCATATAAATTACCCCCTAGGTCATGACTCACACTCAACTCCTCTTCCTCATCGGTTTCGTTCATTCCATCAGCAGCATCATCAACACTCAGATCATTATCAACTACAATGTCCTTGCCTTTGCGATTTCGAGCAAATTCTTTCTCCAAAACCATATTTTCTTTCAAATCAACCAGCTTCCTCTTAGCGCCAACTCTCTCACGTTTCAACTGCGCACAAATTCTTTTCAACATTTTAATCTTAGCAATTTGTTTATTCACAGTTTTTTCTAGTTCACAGTTATTTCTCCTGCCTTCTTGTTCCTTTGAAACCGGCAGCAACAACTACAACAACAAATAAAATAATGAAGAATATTTCTTTTTTCTAAAACATGAAATAAAGGATGCTACTCATATTACCTTGTTCTCCAACAACATTTCCTCCTCAGAAAAGGGATGAATCGACAAAACCTGATCCAAAAACAAATATATATAATGCAAAGCTCCAGCATTCGAAATATGATTAGTAAAATAGAAGATACCTTGGTTGACGATATGACATCAAAAGCCACTTCAGCTTTCACAGCATCCAACTGGATCTTGCTTTTTCCGAAACGAAACAGGCGGGGGCAGATATGAACACCACGCGGCACAGCTAATGACGGCACTCTTTCATAAAACCAAGCCTAAACAAAAAATCATATAAGTAAACAAATTCAACAAATTAATAGCACAATAACTTAGATAATTATATACTCACCATCAATCCAGCCGTGAAACCATCCAAATACAGTTTACTCGCTTGATTGTCTAATTCTCGATATAAAAATCGATACGCAGCATCTCCCTATCCAAACTCAAAAAAAGTGCTCAGTTCATCAATATAGGGAAAGATAAAATCAGGAGTAATGTAATTACCAGTCGAGAATATTACAGAATTAAATATGAACAAAATGAACATTCTAACAAAGTCATTAATGTCAGCTTCGACATTACTACTCGCAAGTGAAACAAGCTTTTTTTTTATAACGATCATGTGAGTGTTGCTTATTTCCCCTCCGAAGTGCCGAGACAGGAAGCTTGATTCAAGCTTGAGGTCCAGATCAACTTGTTGACCTCTCTGATGCAAACCAAGCACAATTGAGAAGTTTCTTGATGTTTAAGGAATGGAAATATCACCACCAACAACGAACGAGCATGAAGGACTATCAAATCTTTTAAACAGATAGTCTACCCTGCCACTACTCACAGGTAGAACAGGCATGTCTATCCATTTACCGAATGAAGTTTCTTTTATTCTGCTCATTTGTTCATTCCCTATGACCACCTTCAACTCCTCCATTATTTTTTTACAATAGGCAGGGGAACATCGAGTAAATATAACCTTGCCACTTTTGATCGATTCAAAATCATCACATATTTCCTCTTCATCAGCCATTTCTAATATTTAAAAATCATTAAAAAAATTCATTATAAAATAACAGAATGGAATATTGCATGGAAAAGAACAAAAAATTCAAATTTGGGAACAATTGGGTATTTCTATATAGAAATTTATCAATTGTCTTCAACAATATAACATTATTGAATATATATTCAATAAATCAAAAACATCACAACAACATAACAATATAACATTCATTTACCAAGATATACTTCAAAAACAATTTCAAGAACAAAACCCTAAAAATTGGGGATAAATAATTTAAATTGAGGAACTGTCAAAATTAAATACGAAAATTATTAATAATGATGTGAATGTTTCGACAAATATATGCAAACAAGAACGGTAGCAAGACATTTAAGCCACAAAATCCTCAAAATAATGGAAGCAAAGAAATATTAAAGATTCATACAATGAGGACCAAAATTATTCCTTTAAACGAACAATTTTCTCAGTTACTCGAGACGAATCATATATAGCGGCCAATTTAAAAATTTTAAAACATGGTTCACCTATTTTTGATTTCTTCGACTTCTTCACAGTGCTAGATTTCTTTTCCTTCCGGACTCTACAAGCTCCTTCAACTGACTTATCTTTTGAATGTCTGTTCCGTCTAGTCAACGGTGTCATTTTCTGAGCTCCAAACCTTGTCGCAAAAGATCACTGCTTTCCTGCGAGAAGAATCGGTTGGGTAAGGAAGGAAAACTACCGATCATCCCTGTTCTGGTTTTTTTTTATTTGAAAATTAAAGTGAGGGATAGTGTTGGGTGTTTAAATCATTTTAGGAGCATTTTTGTAAACTGGCCCAAGTAGGGAGTTGTAACAAACAACAGGCTTATGTCAGGGATTTAGAACAAAGAATTACTGACTTGGGGACTAAGGAGGAATTCATGTTTACTATTAGGGATTTATCACAAATTTTCCGTATAAAATTACGAGTTTACTTATAAATTTTTTTTAAAAAATTTGGATAAAAATAGAAAAAAGTAGTAGTAATTAATTTCAAAAATTTTAAAACAGATGAGATGAAAATTATAGATTACAAGGCTAAATATGTAAATTTAATTTAAAGATATAATAAACATATGATACAATATTATAGATGAATTAGGCAAGTAATGAGTTAGAGGTCACAGTATAATTTGTAAGAGCATGCCCAAGGGGCGAGGAAGACGCGCGATCAAGTGTGTCTTCCTCGCCCCAGTTCATTTATCGCCCCCTTCAGAGGGCGAGGATCTCGCACCAGAAGTCTTTCGCGTGCGAGAATGTGGTGTAGTGGCGGAGCCACATATATTGCCACCCGGGCTTTAGCTCGGGCGAAACAATTTTTTTTTGAAAATTTTTATATATTAATTTTGAATAATTTTGGTTTAATTTGATATTAGTCCGGGTAGTTCGGTTCAAAAAATTAAACCATTGTAGGACTTAAAATTTTAGTCCGGGTAGATTGATATTTCTGGATGCGCCATTAATGTGGTGGGCCTCGCACGAAGAGACTCCGCGCGGTGAAGCCCACCACGATATAAAATAATTTTAATCAATCTGGCCGTTTAAAGATCAACGGTCAGATCAATCCCAGCCTGATTTTTTTAACAAATAATTATTAAAAATCGAAATAAGTATTTTAAAAAATTGATTTTTTTTAAATTTATGAACAAGTACAAACGACCATATTTTTAAAATTCAAGCATTCTTCTATAAATTAATTTGGATACATCTCATGAAATTCACAATTTCTTCCACTTGAATTCCAAAAACTCTCAATTCTCCAACTTTCATTACATTTTCAATCGAGTTTCAAAAAATGGATTCATGAAAAAAAAAATGATCTCAATACTCCTTATGAGTCCTTCACCAAATACTTCTCAATTCGTCAACGAACAAATGTTGAGTTTTATGTTCAACCAAACTCAATTCTCTCAAAATCCCATCGAAGCCTCGCCTCTTATTTTTGAAACCACGTCTACTAAATTTAGAAGGAGAGGAAAAAAATTTGTTGTTGGCGATGGTAGTGAATGCATCAAAAAGAAAACTTGGACGTATGTTGAAGATGAGCGTCTCGCAAGGCATGGTGCAACGCTTCCACCAATCCGGCACTTGGCAATGATCGAAGCAACGCGAGTTTTTGGGGCTTGGTTTGGAGTGAATATAACCATGAGTTGTCAAATGAATGAAAAGTACGCTCACCGGACAATATGTGGCAGCATTGGAATGATGTTTTAAAATGAGTGTTCGCATTCCAAAACAAAATGAGCGAACTTGAAGCACTGAACCAAAATGGATCTTCATTGGATATGAGGGTATGAATACATAAATTTTTTAAATTTAAATTTAACATATTCGAACTTGGTTTTTTTTTTTGTTTTGTTTAGTATGCTCGAACTCAGATGATGTACGAGCAAGATCATAATCATCCATGGTCCGATGAAAAAGCTTAGTTAATATTGAAGGATCAACCAAAATGGAAGATATGGTTGTTCGATAAATTCGTAGGAGGTTCAACGAATGCTATGAAAGAAGAATATTGATGGTGAATTCTCTCCATCTTCTTTCTTCACACCATCTGATACACAACTCGCCGAAGAAGGAGATGATGTGCAAGAAGTGAGCAAATCCACTAGACCAATGGGAAGGAAAGCCTTCAAAATGGCAATGAGATGAGAAGGATTGAAAGATGCAAACATGGTGGAAATTAAATGTTGAAAACAATACATGAAGTAGATTAAAAAAAGGGATGAAGAGATGACTGTTTTGACAAAAGATCATTATACAACAATGACTCAAAATATGGAAAATATGTTTGAAATGATGATGATGGAGCACGATATGAGGGTCAGAGAACAAGAAAGAATGGAGATAGAGCAAGAAAATCGAATCATGAAAAAAATGTTAACGATCCAAGGCATACTGATATTCATCGTCGGTATTACACGAAGATGCAAGAACAAATTCTTCGAAAAAGATTCAATTAATAATTTATTTCAGTGGGTTGCGACAAACGCTAGCCTGTTTTGAGTCTTTTGACATATCTAGTTACCAACATTACCACATCAACTTCTTCACATAGTTGAACATACTCTAATAAACCAAATGTAACCTTAATCAATTTTTTATTTATCTATAACTGTTATATCTAATAAAAATTCTTTTATCTGTAACTTTATTTTTGAATTTTTAGATGATTATATCTCATTTAATATTAAAAAATTTTGTAAATAATATTTTTATTTTGATATAATCTAATTTCATAAAAAAATATAATAGGAGTATGTGACGAGTACCTTTTTTAAAAGTTCTAATTTATTTCTTAAATTTTTCATAGTGTTTTTAGTGTTTGTAATTTTTTAACCACATATATTTTTTTTGTTAAAATTTGAGCGAATTATCTTATATATTGTTGGGAATAGTTCTAATTTCTTTCTTAAATATCTCGTAATATTTCTCAGTGTTTCATTATAAATTAATGCAAAGCTTGCATGATTACTGCAATTTAAGCAATCTGTATCTGAGGAGTGGATCGGAATAAACGGAGATAATCATGACCTTAATTTACTGGGGATTACGAGCCAAACATGTATCGTTGGTTCTTCACAATCATCTTCCGGTGCATCTATCAAAATTATAAGATGGTTACTCTTTTTTAATTATATGGATACTTGTTTTGTAGAATATGTATATTATTTGGAAAATTTCATGTTAATGAGGTTGGGTGACTGAGATTATTGTCCCGTGCATGATTTTACAGACATATGTGAATATATTATTTCACGGAGTTCTTTTAGCAACAAACTAAAATCATATATTTCGTATGAGATATTAACGTTGAATTAAGGTATAACAGCTTTACTATTATCTCTAGAACTTTTTTATTTTTATTTTAAAAATATACTTTCAATATATACTAAGAGCATAAGTCTAGTTTTACAAGATCAGCAAGCCAATATGGTATCCAACCATTAAGCCATTCAAAAGGAAAAGAAGAACTAAGAACTCTTTGAGCCAAAAGATGGGCAACTCGGTTTGCCAACGACACATGTGCTTGATAGAAACAAACTCAGAGGAAGTAAGCAATGATCGGATTTCCATAGCTATCGTACCCTTCAGACCAAGATTCACTGATTGTTGATTCACAGCTCGAATCGCGAGTTCGAAAAAATGCACACATTGGTAAAAACCTTGATTCAAGCAAAAGTCCATCCCAAAGCGAATAGCTTCCAATTCTGCGCTAAAAACAGAGCTTTGATGGCGAATAATTCTGGCTTTTGATCCCCAAAAAAACCCGTCAATATCTCTCACCACGGCCCCAAGCCCCCAACGCTGGAATAATTTTCCATATTATTAAAGCTCGCATCCACATCTAGTCATAACTGACCTAGATATGGAGGTATCCAGCTGTTTTTGTAGGACCGAGCGCTTGTCGTTTTACCAAAATCTATAGCTGGTGATAATGGTACAACCCAAATCTTTTAAACCACACATCAGCTCAAGCGTCATGGTTCGATCGCCAGCAGGGACAATTATTGCATCTCAACAATCTCCCTCTCAATAATTGCACTCCTTGCAATCACTGAGAATCGAACTCATGATCTTGGCTCTGATATCAATTGTAGGACCGAGCGCTTGCTGCTTTAACAAAAACTATAACTGGTGGTAATGGTGCAACTCAAATCTTTTAAACCGCACAACAGCCCAAGTGTCATGGTTCGACTGCTCTACAGCAGGGATAATTATTGCACCTCAACAATCTCCCTCCCAATAATTTCATTCATTGCAATCACTGAGAATCAAAACCATGACCTTGGCTTTGATACCAATTGTAGGATCGATCGCTTGCCGCTGTACCAAAAGCTATAGCTGGTGGTAATGTGGCAACTCAAATATTTTAAACCGCATGGCAGCCCAAACGTCATGGTTCGATCGCTCTACGACTCTATCAGCAGAGACAATTATTGCACCTCAACAATTATTATTAATGAAATTAAGGTTTATATAATCTCTACTAAACCGAATAACCGATTAAACCAATCGAACCGAGTTTATATTTGTATTTGAAAATTAGCTTGATTTTATTTATTTATTTTTTTTAAAAAAAATTGGTTCATTTATTGAATTGATTTGGATTATGTTTTTTTAAAAAAATATTCAAACCAAATACATTGATTTTTTCAATAGAATTTTATTTTTATTAAATTCAGTTTTATATTAGATTTTTATGATAAAATTTCTAAGTTTTAGTTTTTTTGACAATTCGGTTATTTTGGATACTGAAACGATCGATTTTAATTTGTAAGGTTGGTAATTTGGTTTGGTTTTATTTATTTATTTAAAAAATTTTAAAGATAATAACCAATTCATTATTCCACAATATTCGTAAAATGAAATTTCTTGAAGCGAAGAAGGGAAACCAGACAAGACATTCCAAGTAAAAGAATTAATACAAGTAGTCGCAAATTCACCTAGGGTTGCGGAGTTACCTTGATGCTTCATGTGTTGTAAGACCTAAAACTCATCCTCCAATAATAGTTTATGAATCTGTGCAATCCACGAACATTCTGCCATAAAAAAATCAGCTGGCGCACTCAACGCTTGAACCGCGACCATAAAATCAGAAAATACCCACACTTTTTTAATGTCATGTCATTTAGTTGACCCGGATCTAAAAATTATAGTTAGGGTGAATTTGAACAGCTTATTGTATAAATAAATTATATAATATTATTACAAAAATATATAAATTACATATGTGTAGCAGTGTAGGTGCATATATATATATATATATATGAGTTTTACTATGCTGCCCACCCATCATGCCCACCAATGATATGACACTATTTTATTGGACTTTCAATTTATCACATCCAATAGAATAGTGTCACATCATTGGTGGACATGGTGGTGGGCAAGATATGTGGGAAGCATAGTAAAATTATATATATATATATATATATATATATATATATATATATATATATATATATATATGAGTTTTGATCACATGAGCAACCACCATGGACAACTATGTGAGCAACATCTGATGTGGAACCTTGTACGTCCAATAAGTGAATGACACGTCAGCTGTTGCTAACGTAGTTGCCCATGATAGTTGCTCATGTTGATCAAAACTATATATATATATATATATATATATATATATATAATATATATATATATATATATATATATACAGAGTTTCTTTCAAGTGCCCACCTATCATGCCCCACTACAATGCCCACCAATGACGTGACACTATTCTATTGGACCTACAATTTATCACATCTTTATCACATCCAATAGAATAATGTCACGTCATTGGTGGACATAGTAGTGGGCATGATAGGTGGACACTTGAAAGAAAGTCTATATATATATATATAGGAATTTTCAGCTGCATAATCATGTTTTTTTATTTGGTCCGCAACCACTAAAACCTGGTAGTGGGTTTTAGTGATGCGAAAAAAAACAAAAACCACTATTATTTCAAAAGAATCATGTGGTAGTGGCGGTAAAAACATGTGACATGAAAACAAGATTAATCAATGATTGAATTTTTTCACTATGAAACAATTTTTTTCGCGCACATTTCTATAATTATAAATATTATAATTATATATTTAAATCCAAAACTTTGTTTCGACGATGAAATATGAATAAAATTGTTTGTTTCAAAACAAAAAAAAAAAAAAAACCCAAAACTTTGTGACACTTGAAAAACAAGAAAAAAAACTTGAAATCCTAATAAATAATGATAGACTCACTTGATGGAAACAATAAATATTTATTGTATAAAACGGACCAAACATTAGTATAATACATATATAAGTAAAAAAAAAAAATGCATTGTCGACATGTTGATGGCCGATGGACTTTGTCCCAAATAAAATATTAATATTAAATATAACATCCACTTTTCTTTTCTTTTTTTAAAATCCTGTCTTCCTAGCTCCTTTTAAAGCTATATGCAATTGTTAATGTTAAAGGACTGGGCTTCGGTGTGAAGCCTAAACGGATGGTTTTACTGGGCTAATGAACTTACATGGTTAACTAAAAACTAAAAAGTGGGTGGGTTAGAGTTCAGGACAGTTCGGCTGAAGATCCGTTTCTGATTGACCCACATTTTTTTTAGTATACCTCACATATGAGATGTAAATATCTATTTTTATACCTACATATACGTATCGTCGTGAAGGTTCCTATCGGCTATCGTTATGATATTTGCATGAATTTTTCTCAATAACATAAGAAATATTACCAAATTTATCCAGATTTGTAGAGTGATGGGCACTATTAGTAGTAGACCTGCGCAGGGCATCTTCTACCGAACCATGCACAATAACGCTGTGGCTAGTGGTATCGGATTCGGCCCGACGGATGCATGCTAGGAATGGTGAGGTAGTTTTTGTCATCTTCATCCACGCGAATTAAAAAAAAACTGTTTTAATTAAAAAACGCGAAGTGTGTCAAAGCATGGAGGTACGTACTCAAGCTTCAAGCTTCATGTTTTTTAAGTTTAAAAAAGATTAATACGAGCTTAAGCGTAAAAAAATATTTTTAATTTTTATTATAATCTTAATTATTGAAGGCAAAAATTAAACAAAACTAAAAAATTACATAAAAATAAGATTTAATAGATATTTCAAATTCTAAACAATAAATATATCGGAATCGAAAGTCTATTGGAAATGAACGAGTAGTGAGCTGCTACTGTTCTAGTACTGATTGCTGAATCAGTCTCCTACTGGTTCTGTAGTGAGTTCAGTAGTGTGAGCCATTGAACTCTCCTTTCTCTGTTTCTCCTAAGCAGTATACCAACAAACATAAGAATGTGCGGAACAAGATCAACTGAGAGATTGAACTTGCATCAAAGCGACTCTATTGGATGTGTGTGTGTTCAACAGAAAATAACCAACACATGAATTTGTTTCTAGATGTTCGGAGACTCATCTGCTCCTACCAGAGACGGATGATTATAGTGGGCTATAGCCCATCCCAAGAAATTTTTTTTAGTACCTATATAAAATATAAATAATATACCATAGCCCACTCCAAAAGCCCACCATTTTGAGCAACCCACCTTCACGGCTTCACCTCTTTTTTTTATTTAAAAAAACTTGTAATTGTTTATGGATACAAAATTAACTAACCAAGAAGGAAATTCTTCGTTCACCTCTTTTAAATCGTATCCAAGTGTAATATTTGAAAGCTATAAATTTATCTATTTTCGTGAGCAAAAAAGCATGTGCACCATGTAATTCACCCATTTACTAATTAATCTAGATGCCTACAGCCTCCAACCCACGAATTGTTTATTCCATGCAAAAAAAAAAAACATCAACTTTAAATCAACAATATGACACACCTTAACCTCAAGGAAAAAAAAATATGACACTCCTTGCACAATCCAAGTACGGTGTTCTTTTCATTTTTTTTATCATTCAATTTTCATTCTATTTGTTTTATACAAACTTATAATCACTTATGTTTATAATAACTAATATTTAATTGATAAATGTTTTGTTAAATTCGGAGAAATGGAAAACCAAAATATTCGTATAACTTTTGTCTTGTTTTATTATATTCGTTTTTTATTTTATTTTAGAGACGAAATTTAAAGTTATTTATTGTATTTTATATTTGATGTCTTTGAATTTGGAGTGTAAGTATGTAAACTCAGTTTTAGTGGTATATAGAATCTCATAGTGTAAGTGTGTTATATGTAACACTCAATTTTATGTTTTAAAATCTCGTAGAAACAAATTCGTTGAACTATATAATATAATGACGTTATATGTATATATATAAGTACTTTGTTACATTTTTTTGTTAATATTATTTAATTTATTATATTAAGTTCAAGCCCACCCCAACTCTCGATCCTGGATCCGTCCCTGGCTCCTACGTCACCAATTCTTTTGTTTTCAGAAGGTATCACTAGAAGACTTTGACTAAACAACTCACCTCAGCTAGGACTTACCCCACTGCCTACAACTGAGATTCCTAGTACTCTACTGATTCAGACCTCGGCTGAATTCAAGTTACAGAGGTTTGCAGTACCTCAAGTGTATGAATACAATGTTTGTGACTCAACACTTAACACAATGTGATCCTAAAAGATCTGATATACTTGATGAGTGTGTTCAGTGTTCTTCTACTCTTTAAATATCCTCTGCAATGCAAGGAACTCCTCTACTACTTTTATATGAACAACTGAAAGTGTTCGGTTGTTCTTTGGCATGATGTGAGTGATTGTAAGTTCTTGTGAGCCGAATGGTTCTCTTACTGACTTGTGGTCTCTATTTATAGACGCAAGAAAACGGTCATCTTGATTCAAATATATCTGTTATATTGTAGTCGTTTTCTTGTCTTTTAGCTTACTGTGAGAAGGTACACTTTTGCTGCTGCGCAGTTCTGAGTCCATCGGTGTACGAGAGACTTTGTCCAGAGGTTAATATCTTTGACTGATTACCGAAGAACATCTGTTATTCTTCCATTCTTCTTCTGCTGACTATTTCTGCTTTCTCTTCTACTGGTTGCTCTGCTGATATGCTCTTATTATTTGCTCCTGTTTATCGATCAGCTACTGTTATTCCAGAGTTCTGCTTCTTAGTTTTGTGATTTTGTCAAACACCAAAACTTAGATATTTGATGTTCTAACAAAATATGTATATTTATAAAATATTTTCATTCAAAACAATAAATGAAATCTTGTATATATATTCTAAAAAGTGGTTGCTTAATCACATTTAAACACATCAAAGCTTAAGCTTCTTTTAATTTAAGCAAACCTTTTAAAACACTGAAAAAAAATGATCGGTCATATCCGCATGCATGTACTGAATGAAATGTCAGATATTCATGTCTTGATATATATTATTAGAAATGATTTAGTTAAGATGCAATTATATATAGGGTAACTTGGAAATAGGTACCCAAGCCAAACAAAAGTTTGAGTTTAGTACCCAGAGTTGCATTTTCCAAAAAATGCCCTTGTCGTTATTTTAATCATTTTTATTTCTTGAATTATCAAATGTGGAATCAGATTCAAAATCTGAATCACTTGATTCATCAAGATAATAAATATTTTCATCGTCGGATGAAAATTCAATTGTTTCTACTGGATAGAATCCAATAGTATATATTTCTTCAAGAAGTTTAACTTTATTTTTTTTCGTTTCGTTTTGGACATTCATTCGCATAATGTCCTTCTTTGTTGCACAACCAACATGTGCAATTCTTTTTTTTTACTCTTTGGGCAAGGTGGTTTTTTGTTATCAAATTTTTTATAAAATTTTCTTTTATAAGGTTTTCTGAAGAAATTCCTTTTAAATTTCTTTTTCTTATAGGGAATAAATCTTCTATTAAAAGATTTATAAGGTTTATTAAATTTATTCTGTTTCTGTCGTTTTAAATGTTTGTATGACATGTTTGTTTTGCAACCGTATTCCTTTACTGTGAATTTCATTTTGTCACAACAAAGTTTATTTTTTTGTTTGTAAGATCTGAATATTCTTTTATTTAATGTTACTTCATGACATTTCTTTGTTATAACATCTTTAATGAATTTAATAGCTCCTCCTAGTGTTTTGGCATAAGCGCTAGTTAAGAATTTACTATTTATTGGTATATTAGGTATTTTATTAAAAATACTTAATTTATAATGTTCTTTTTTATCAGCATCTATTAACTGATAATAGTTTGTTTCATAATCACATATAAATTCTTATAGATAACATAAATTGCATAGTTTAATATTATCTAGAATAAAAATTGCTCTATTTTGTTCTATGTTCTTAGCTACCAGATTAGCATCATTATTAGAAACTCCTAAAAATTCTTGGTACAAGGCATCAACAAACAGTTCGAAATATCGATGTCCTGTCATTCCTTGTGGTAGATTAGTAATTACTAGGTTTTCAGCCCAAGTTCTTACTGCTCCTACCAATGTCATTTTTATCATCCCATGAGTTAAAACTTGAATATTCTCACTTTTGTCTAATAATGGTGTTAATTGAATTTGTACTGATAGTTCATTTGCCCAATGATCTATCTTTGATTTTCTTTCTTTAGTTGTTGAACAACCTAAATCTAAAATATTTTGTTTCACAAATCCTGATGTTTTTGATTCTCTAAGAATGTCTCTAACATCTTTATAAGATCCAGAGTATTGGTCTCTGTTGTATTTAAATTCTTCATCATCTCTTCCACCACTACCTTCTACATTTGTTCGTAGATTTAATTGTGGTCTAGAATCATCTTCAGACTCTGATTCTGAAATATCCATATATCTGTATTGTTCTGATTCCTGATGTGAATGATATAATTCTTCTGTATTTACTCCTATTTGTTCAGATTCAGATGAGTCTGTTTCACTAAACATCTCCATACTTATGTTTGCCATAACTAAGGGGATTTTTATACCATGATCCAATTTTGAATGGTGGTTCTTCTTCCATTTTCCTTTTTCCTTTATCTATTGGAAGAACTTCCTTAAGATAGTTTAATATTTCATTACTATGTCTTTCTTGTTCAATTATTAATCTAGTTGTTGCTAAATCAATATATTCTTTGAAATTCTTCTCTAATTCTTGTATTGATAGATTGATCTTATTGATATTATTTTTTAAATCTCCTAGATCTTTTTCTAATTTTATTAAGAACGTCATTGCGATGAAGTTGATTCATTAACAATAGCTTGTTTAATTTTAAGAATATTTTGATTCATGGTTCCAATCTTTTCAAGAATATCTTCATCATTTCTAGCAAATGATAATGATCTTTTTGGTACAGACTGTTTTGTGATTTGGAGGTCATCTGAACTCCATCTTTTATAGGGATTTATTTCTTCAATAAATGCTTTTCGAGGGTGTTCAATTCTTGTAATATTTTCAAACATTTTTTCAACAGAAATAAATAGTTGGTTTTGTTGAAATTATTCCTGTTTGAGAATTATTACTTATTGCTAAACCGAAAACATAGTTTATATTGATCGGATGGTTTCCTGTTAACATAAGATTATTTCTATAAAAGTAATAATCTAAAGTTAAAACGTCATTTATGTTTTTATCAAAAAAAGATATATTGTATTGTAGATAAATACAAAATTTCATCTTTTTGTAACATAAGTTTCCTTCAATTTTTCCAAGGATAGAATCCTCAAAATTACGTATCCTTTTGTCACGAACTGTGATTTCAATTGGTGTATTTATTCTTTCTCGGTAGTGAGCTGATACTATTATTTCGATTCCTCCAATGTGAACATATTTCAGTTCAGATCGTTCTTTTTCACTGGCTTTTGCCATGATGATATCAATATCTTGAGTTGTTAATAACTTCAGAGTATTAGACCTTGATTCGTTATTTATTTTACAAGATCGTTATTTTGTACGAATCGAATAATAAATTAAATTTTTTCTGGGATTAATAAAATTTGAAATCTTGCTTAATATTCCTGGTTGGTCTTGTTTTTGAATTAGAAAACCCTATTTTTTGTATCTCAGCAAACTTATTCTGATTAAATATAATATTCAAATTATACTCTTGGTTCTCTTCAGATTCATCAATCTGACTATTATGATTTGGAATTGTTACTTCTGTCATTTTAACAGATGATAGAACTTCTTAATTTTCTTAAGGCTATTAAAAGCTTTTTTGTTGAATCTATCTGTTCTAATAAATTCTGAAAATCTTCGAAACTATTAATTGAAGATTGACAATTTTTAAGATGTTTCAAATTGTTTTCACAATTTTCTATATCAAAATTTATATTTTGAAAATATAAATTAAAGATATTCATTTTCGTATTTTCATACATTTTTCATTTAGTAAAAATTGTTACTTTTATTATTTTGTTTTTGTTGATCGGATTTCGATAACAAAGTTTGTTCTTATTCATAATATATTGTTATGTCTTCAATTTCATCATTTTCAAAAATTTGAATTATCATTTTCCAGTTGCTTGAAAAATGTTCTTTTTTTATGATTTTTGAAATAAAAGGTTTGAAGATCTTTTATTTTATTCCATAATTGATCTATTTGACGTAAATCTTTTAGTAAGATTATTTTATCAAATAAATTTTTAATCTCAATATCTAAAGTTAATCCAGGCATTAATAATCTGCTTTAATTAACCGCTCTGATACCAGGTTGCGAAATTCTTCGAATTCTTATGAATTTTCTCATTCATGGCTTTACAGATCTGATTCATTTATAACAGATAAATGTTTTCAGATTAGTTTGGTTCCATTCATGGGTTATAATTACAACTTTTAGTTGATAAATTGATTCGAACATGGTTAAATCAGAATTATTTAAACGATATTCATGAAATGTATCATATTCATGATCATCTTCTATTTCAAACCAGTTTTTTATTATCAATCTTTCATTTCTTATGAAGGATGATGACATGATTAACGTATTTTGAATATTTCTTTGAATTAAGGGCTGCAGGAGATTTAGGAAGGTTACCTTGTTTGAATGAATCTTGGTTTTGAGCAGAGGCCAAATCCTTGCCTTCCCTTAACAATCACTTGATCAAATGGTACTTGCTCTTTGGATCTCCAGGTTTACTCTAACCATGAATCTTCAATGGTTGGTTTCCAACCTTATCTTCCTTACGCCCTGCTTGTTTAGTTATTAGCCATAAGACTTATTTTTGTTTTTGATTTTATGTTTCTTAGTTTCTGATAGTTTTCATACGTCTTGTATGAACCAGATAGTAAGAAACTTAAGAAGAGAGAGATACTCAAACTTCGCTTTTTTTTTTTTACAGCACAAAACATCTCCTTTTATAGACGTGGAGAAACGCATACATAATAAAAGAAAAGGGGGGGGGGGGACCACTCGACACTACATAATGGAAAACAGCTCATTTTACATCTGAGTGGATGCCTTTAACATGTGGTGTGGTCCACGATTTCATTTGTTTTTACATTGTGTCACTTTCTGAATCACTAGTACATTCGGACCATTTCTTTATTGGTTTGTCTTCTTTGACAGCTGCTTCTTCTGTCTGAATGGTTTGGCAATGTCCACATTTGTGAGTGAAAATCATTGTTCTTAGTCTTTGACATAGCATTTGTTGGGTTTCTCGGGTCATGTCAACTCTTGCTTCATAGATTGGAGCTTCGAATTGAGCTAACATGGCTTGTTCTTTCTTTTGGATTGTCTCCTTGTGTCCAGTGGTTAATAAAATTTTACTGGTTGCAAAATTTATTTTAACCTTTGAGTTTCCATCAATCTTTCCTGTCTTTGAGATCATGTCAATCAATGTTTTTATTCTTATCTCAGGAAGTGTTGAGATATCCATTACTGGTTTCTCTTCATTTGATCCTTCGAATAAAAACTTGTTTTTTTGTTTTCGACATTGAATATATACCATTGGTTGATAGAATTTGTTATCATCCCAATTTGAAAGGGTTGAGTGAATACTCAATGTTAATACTGGATCGTTCTTAAAGACTGCTTTCTTGAACTGGATGATACTATTTCTCAACTGATATGGAAATAGTTCTATTTCTTGATTTTTGGGACTGACTTTCAATCCACTTAATAATCCATTTGAAAAGAATCTTGCGACTTCATGCACTGGAGCACCTTGCAGTGTTCTTGCTCTTGATATGCTCTGTGTGTCACATGTTTGTAGCTAAGATTCTGCAGATGGTTTGGCTATTCTTAAATAGTTTAGTGTTTCAAAGAATTCAGTAATTTGTTTTTTCAAAAATTGGTTTTTGTGGTCGCAGATTGACCATCTTTCTTTCTCTTGCTTCAAGGGCACTTTTAAACGTCCTTTTTTTTTTCGGTGTTGGCTGTGACCACCGGTTCTTTTTTATTTTCTTTTTCTTGGTTATCAGTGTTGGCTGTAACCACTGACTATTTTTCATTCATCTCCATTATTTTGTTAAATGGAGTTGCTAACTTGATTGGAGTTTTTGGTGAGGATGATGATGATGATGATGTTGTCATCTTTTCTTTAATCCTCTGAATTTTTTCTTTTATATTCTTTTTTCTTTGTTGAAGAATCTGAATTTCTTCATCTATGTCAATCAATTGTTCTTCTAATTGATTTAATTGTTCCATCCTGCACAATAAAACATATATATATATATATATATATATATATATATATATAAATGGTTAGAAATTTAACTCTTTTTCGTGAGTAACTCAGATAGTTTTATTATGCGTATCATTGCATTTATGAAATTCTTTTGCGAGAATTGAATCAATCTTCATAAATGAGATTGATTGTCTTTACTCATAGAGTAATTCATGTTTCTGAATATAAATCTCATTTTCATCAATTTATATTTCCCATGCTTTCTGAGGCATGTTCGGATGACTGAAAGTCATAAAATAATTCATATCTCTGAATATAAATCTCATTTCATCAATTTATATTCCCCATGCTTTCTAAGGCATGTTTGGATGACTCGTGGTCATTTTCTGGATCACTTAGGATCTCTTTTGTTATTCCGTTACTACGGATAATATAATTTGGATGAAGTTCTCTGGTTAATGCGTCGGGTAATGAATTATCTGTTCCTTTGACATGTTGGATCTCGAACTGATAATGGTTCAATTCCAATTGCCATCTAATTAGCCTTGCTGCATTTCTCCCTGCATTTTTTGATATTTTCCTTGTCTTGAAATATGTTAAATTCATATTATTTATTCTTACTAAAAATGGTTTAGGAATAAGATAAATTTCATAAGTCCTAATTGTGAATATTAAAGCTAATAATTCTTTTTCATTTGAATGATAATTTAATTGTGCACCTTGAAAAGTTCCTGATGTATAATTGTATAATTCTTCATTATTTCTAGTAGCTGTTTTAGTAAGTTCTTCTAAATTTCTTTCTCCTGTATAAGCTTTTAAACATGCTCCCCAGTATTCATCTGAAGCGTCTGTTTCAATTATTATTATATCTTTATTGGAAGGAAAATATAACTCAGGAAGATCGATTACTAATTATTTTTTTTTAATAGTATCTATATAATTAGTATCTTCTTTAGATCATTTCCACTTGTAGTCTTGTTTAAGTTTTACCTGAAGAGGTTTTCTGATTTCTGCAAGTTTCTTAATGTAATTTCCAGAATAAGTTAATAATCATAAAAATCTTCTTAATTGATCTTTATCCTTGATTTCACTAGGAAAATCGTGAATTTTCTTAAGTATATGCTGTTGTAAACAATGTTTTTTATCTTCTATTTGTAATCCTAAATAATTTATTTTTGTTTTAAACAATTGTGCTTTCTTTTCAGAAAGTATAATTCCATCTTTATGACAAATATCTAATACTGTCATGAGGTCTTTATAATGTTGATCTAGTATTTTTGAATAAATTAATATGTCATCTATATAAACACAAAAAAAATCTACATATGATTTAAAAGATTCATCCATATATCTTTGAAAGATACCTGGTGCTTTTTTAAGTCCGAAAGGTAATACAGTCCATTGATACTGTTCTTTTGGACAACTGAATGATGTAAGTAATTGTGTTTGTGGTTCTAGCTGAATTTGCCAGAATCCTGATTTACAATCTAAACTGAAGAAATATTTCATTCCTCCTATATAAGATAGTAAATCATTCTTGTTTGGGATGTAATATCCATCCATAATTTTTGCATTATTCATTTTTCGATAATCAATTACCATTCTTTTCTTATCAGTGTCTTTCTTACTGACATAAAAGACTGGTGAAGAGTGTGGACTCTTGCTTGGGATGATTATCTTAAGTTTTAGTAATTTTTGAACCTCTTTTTCGAATATTTTTACATCATCCATGTTGCATCTTCTTGGTGCTTCACGGATTGTGATATTAGGGTCTTTAATTTTTATTGAAGCAATGAACTGTTTTTTTTTCTTAATTTTGTCCCGAGGATTTTCAGAACAAATATCATGAAATTTATTCATGATTTCTTTTTCATGATTAATTTAAAATATTTTCTATTTTTAGTTCTATTGGATTTGTATTTCGTTTATGAAAATTCTTTGTAAATCCTTCATTTCCTAAACGAAATGCTGTTCGTATTTTAGGAATATAAATAATTGATGATCTTTTGTTTAAAGTTATGTAATTTTCAAATTGTGTAAAGGAAAGATATTCTTTTAAAAATTTATTTCCTATTATAATGTCCATTCCTGATTCTATTTGATATATAATGAGTATTACAAATTTTGTTCTTTTATTTCTATTTTTAATTTTTCTGCTACTGTATTAAGCATGATTATTGATCTATCTCCTATTCGAACTTTTAATCCTTTGTCGTGTTTCTTCCAATAATGAGTTGGGAGTATGTGTTTACTTGCTAGACACATACTTGATCATGTATCAACATAAGCATGTATATGATATGGTTTATGTTCTTTGATTTTAATTTGAATTTTTATATAAATACTATTTGGATTTATTTTGTTTTTAGTATCCATTATCTCACCTTTTTTTTTTAGTGATTTATTAGGATTTTTAATAGATAAGGGTAGAATTGGTATTTTTAAACAAAATTTTCTCTCTCCAGGGAGTAGAAAATAAGTTTTAATGGGTTAGGTATTAAAATGTAAGATGAAAATAGGTTTGTGTATGAATTTATAATTTACCCATATATATATATATATATATATATATATATATATATATATATATATATATATATATATATATATATATATAGAGTTAATTTGATTATAATGTTCGTGATCACTTTTACATATTATATTAAATTAAATAAATATATTTGATAAAATTAGATAGATATGAAAATTTTGATGTATATAATATCAGATTTTATAAAATTCCAAAAGATAAATTACTCCGAATTAACTCTACTTGTACTCAGTGTTCTAAAAGACACCGCCTATGTCTAGGCGTTTAGGCGCTAGACGGTTGTCCACCGACTCGATTTTTAGATAGTTGAAGTTTTTGGGTGTTATTACATTAATTGACCTTCTAGCTAGATCGCTCAAAATCCGCCTAAGCGATCGTCTAGATTAATATATATATATATAATATATATAATTAAAATAAATTATTTGACTTATTTTAATTCCTATCAATTTGTATCGGATAAAGACGAAGAATATGCCATGTATTTTGAATTTGAATTCGATAAATAGGAATTAGTGGATAAATATTAAGCAAGAATAATTATATATTTAGACTAAAAAAAGTCGTCTAAGAAGGTGAATTCGATAAAGATAAAATATTGGAAAAATATTAAAATATACAAGGTATAATAAATATTTAGACTAAAAAGAAAAAAAATCGTTTATGTCCCGCTTAAGTATCGCCTAAGTCTCTAGATGCTAGATGGTGAGTGACCGTCCAACTACTATCTTCAGTTTTTCAGCACATTGCTTGCACTGCTTTTGACGTGGGTATCAATGAAAATGACTTTATATACAGGGCTTTATTGCACATGAATGCTGAAACAAAACTTAGTCATGCGCAGAGTTAATAGACCTAAAACTTGCAAATGCAATCATGAAGATAACTACTTTTTCGAACACGTTAAAGATGGACAATAATGTACGTCTCTTTCTCTTTCATAAAACCTTAATATCCTTGGTAAAAAAAAAAACCCCTTAATATCCATCTGCATTTAATTAGGTATATAACTAGATTCACTAGGGAGCATACCTCGCTTAGGCATGACAATTATTTTTCAATCAGAAAAAATCCTAACCATATAGTTGCTTGGAGATAATAATAATAATAATAATAATAATAATAATAATAATAATAATAATAATAATAATAATGATAATAACTTTTCTTAATAACTTTTCATAAACCCTTAAGGAGGTGTCCAAGTTGGTGGAGTAGGTGAACTCTTGGCCAGAGTTCAGGATTTCGATTTCTCCTATCAACACTTTCTTGGACTAGCCCGTCACACAGAGCTTGCTTAGTGTGGTTTACCTGACTAATGTAATTTGCAGGCTATTGCGTTAGTCCGGGGGTTTACCCAGTGCGCACCGAAGGTAGCGGCTGCGGGTTCTCACATCACAAAAAAAATAATAAATAACTTTTCATAGCCCCTAAGTGGTTGTCCAAGTTAGTGGAGTAGGTGAACTCTTGGTCATAGGCCAAAAGTTCGATTCCTCCTGCCAACACCTTCTTGGACTAACCTGTTACACATGGCTTGCCTAGTGCGATTTATAACCTGACTAACGTAGTTTGCAGACTATTGCGTTAGTTCGGGGGTTTACCCAGAGCGCACCGAAAGGTAGCGGCTGCGGGTTCCCACGTCACAAAAAAATAATAATAATTACTTTTCATAACAATTAACAAATCATAAATTAAAAGAAAATCCAAATATGTACGTAACTCTTAAATCACGTTAACGATCTGACTTGTCGCTCTCATGATAATGTTGTGGTGCCAATATATTTTTGTTTATAAACCATTACTTATTAGTCTTTGTATTGTTTAAGCTAAGTAATATTAATATTTATACATACAATTGGATTCTTGTATTAATATTGTTTAAATAAATTTGATGACATTCTGACAACTCAACAGGAATTTAAAACTCTGGGGATGAAGATTTAATGCTCTCGGGGTCGAGAATACGAAGATGGGGATGACAAACCTACCTCACCATTCCTAGACTATTTGAAGATCGAGGGGATGGAGATTTTATCTCGTGGAATCCGGCCGAATGAAGATTCCCCAAGGGATTGAG
The DNA here is from genome assembly GCF_033568475.1 of Henckelia pumila. Taxonomy (NCBI): domain Eukaryota; kingdom Viridiplantae; phylum Streptophyta; class Magnoliopsida; order Lamiales; family Gesneriaceae; genus Henckelia; species Henckelia pumila. Next base: position 16,189,781 of record NC_133123.1, on the reverse strand, counting down.
GCTTAGTTCCCGCAAGGACTGAGACCAGAATCTCTGATTAGAAAAATTAAAGGGGATGAGAATGGCTTTTAAATTCGAGGACGAGGATTTCATTTTCATCTTTGGCCTCGTCCAATTTAACAAAAAATGTTAAAAAAAAAAATTATTAAGCAAATATATAAAATTAAATAAAATATTTAACATGCAACTATTTTCACATGCAATATCTATTTTGGTTTTTACAGCTTGTATATTTTAAGGTCTTTTGCACTGATTTCACAGTATTCCAAAAGGCATTAATATACTACTCCAAATATATATATAAACAAATTCCAAAAGCAACATTTAGAAAACGTAAGCTTAATTTACCCACTTCAAAAAGCCAAGTACTTTCAAACAAAATCTCAACCAAATATATTAATGAAAAAGAACAAGACAAGCACAAATTAGAAGAAACTCGTTCTGAACTATCTAGCATGCATGGATCTTCAAATCAAGTAAGAGATATATATATAACTCAAGCTATATATATATATATATATATAGATCGATTGAGTGCGTATGCTGCAATCTTACGCAGATTTACCTCGTACTGCATATATTCGCAGTTTACCCAACGCACACCCAAAAAAGACAATAACTAGTGCTTAATATTCATAAAAAAAAAAATTAAATATAGATCGAAATAATAATTCTGATAACCATATATACTAATTATTAATTGGTATCCGAATTAAGTAGGTTTTGATCATTGGGTTGATTGATCTTCTTGGCAACATTAATATTATGCTTATTGTTGTGCATCCAAACCCTTAACACTCTTCTCTTCACCCCAACTTGTTGGCAGAAGCTTTGAACCACTGATTCATCCACCTTGTGTATTTTCCACCCTACTTTCTCAGCAAAATCATGCATTTTCTCCTTCTGTTCTTGTGTAAACTTTGTTCTGAACCTCTTCTTCACTACCCCGCTGCAGCCGCCATGCTCCTCCTCCTGCTCATCTGACTCAGAACGGCCGGCCATTCGTACCAAATTTCTCGAGGGAATTATCTGCAGCACTGTTCCTTCATGAGCTGCAGCATGATGCTCCAAGAATTCTTGATTCTGATCATGATGATGCCCCAAGAAGAGCACTTTTTTCCTCCCAATTCTTGGATTGAAATTATATTCATTGTAACGGATATTATTTTCCGAAGCAATTTCTTTTCTGTGGAAGTTTCTGTGACAGTGGCAAGCTGAACAAGAGAGAGCTTGGATGGTGCCTTCTTCTCCATCGGCCAAGAACTCTCCACATCCATCAGTCGCATTTCCTCCCACGGCTATCGCCTGGTTTTTCATGCATTCTTTGTACTTGATCATATTCCCCCTTTTCTCCTGCAAGTTGTGATGATCATGAAGAGCAGATATTGGCATTATGATTTTGCCATCTGCTGCTGCTGCTGCTGCTGCTGGGATTACTATATTCATGTGATTATGGGACGATATTGTAGGTGTCATGCAAGAGTTAAGTGGAATTGGCATTTCATCTTCTCCATCCATTTTCGATCTTCTTCTTTAATTTGCTCTTTCTATGTATTATATATATTGTGATCTGTGTTTCTTGGTGGGAGAACAATTAAAATACAAGGAAGGAATATAATAGAAAAAAGCTAAGGATGGAAATTTATAATATAAATTTATTAGGTCTATGTTTATATTGCATATATATAGATTTGAGAAAACAAATTAAGAAACACTTGTTTGATAAATGAAGCATTAATATGGGATTTGTGCGAAAAGATATAAATTAAAGCGTGGAATATTGATGAAGAAGGGTAGACAGACAAAGGGATATATCATATATATATATATATATATGGTTTTGCTGGTTGGTTTGTGTAGGGGATGAAACATTTTGAATGCCTAAAAAATGGGAATCGGTTCTTATTTGGAACTGGAATTGAAATTGGATTTAGATTTTGAATCCGTGCAATTGGTTTTATTTTGATATTTGTTAAAAATTTAAAATGTGATTTGGAATTTGATTTGATAATTAAATTATAATATTTATATAAAAAAATTTGTATTTATTAATGACATTTATATAATAATATTCAAAGAACAAAGATTTTTTTTAAACAAATAAAAACATTTTTATTTAAAGTTACCAAATTTTGATAAAGTAAGTTTTTAGTATTAAAAATATGAAGCTTTTTTAAGAGAAGAATAAATAATTATAGAATTTTTTTTAAATATAAAAATATTTTATTTTATTTTTTCAATATATAGATATATTATATAATGATGTGGATTGAAAATATTGATTTTGGATGAAAAGTATTTTTAAAAAAATTAAAATAAGACTTAAAATTTATTGTAAGTTATATAAATTTGTTAGTAAAATAATAATATAGTCTGTATATGCTTAAATTTGTCGTCTTTAACCCTTGCCACATTCTGTTGGGGTCTTAATTTTGTTGCGCTTCTATTTTCTTTTTATCAAGGTTTTAAAAAGAGCGAAGCACGTCGAAGCGTGGAGGTCAAACTTCAAGCTTTTTAAGCTTAAGCGAGTTTAGAACGATCTTAAGCGTGAAAAAACGTTTTCAATTTTTACTATAATTTTAATTATTTTAAGACAAACATTAAATAAAATGTTAGATTAACCATAAATATATGATTTAATAGATAATTCAAGTTCTAAACTATAAATATACATATTTATAAAAATATTTTTATTTTAAAAAATAAATGAAATCTTCCGTTTTAAAAAGCGGTCGCTTAATCGAGCTTAAACGTGTTAAAACTTAAGAGAAATTAAGCGTCGCTTAAACGAGATTTTTAAAACATTGCTTTTTATTCATGGTTATTTATGTTTATGGTTCTTTAATTTTCTTCTGTTTCAACGGTATACGGAATTATTTTTGTTTCGAAATCGAATAATAAATTTGGCACCAATTATGATCTGCAAGATATATATCAAGACCGAATTGCCATAAATTTCTCACGACAAGAAAATAAATTAAATTAGTTATCTGAGATAAATATTTAATACACGAAATTATTACCCTTTATAATCAATATATATATATATATATATATATATATATATATAGTTTCTTTCAAGTGCCCACCTATCATGCCCACCACCATGCCCATCAATGATGTGGCACTATTCTATTGGACCTACAATTTATCACATCTTTATCACATCCAATAGAATAATGCCACATCATTGGTGGGCATGGTGGTGGGTATGATAGGTGGGCACTTGAAAGAAACTCTATCTATATATATATATATATATATATATATATATATATATATATATATATATATATATATAAAGTAATTTTTTTTAGATTTTGTTCGATAAACAAATAATATTTTGCACAAGCACGAATTCAGGTTTTATTAAAGTAAACCAAATTGATTTTTTTTTTTTGAAACTCACGTAAACCAAATTGATAATTAATTAGAAATGCTACATCAGGAACATTTACATATCTGATTATATATAGCTCAAGCCTCAAAATATGAATTTTGAAAGTTAGCTGGATTTTTTTTTGTAATTATGATCATATTTAATTAATCACACTACATATTTATTTTTAATTTTTTTAATGTAAAAAACACTCATAGTTATTCCTTTAATCTTAAAATGGTAATGATGTCTCAAATCTTCGATAACAATTCTTGATTCTATATTTTATCTACAAAAAATGTTAATAAATTTTGAGATTTGTTCAAAAGCTATTAAATATTTTCAATTATAGCGAAACATTAACACTACTTTTAAATGGAGATTGTAAGTTTTATTTGTTAAAAGGATAATTGAGTGATATTTTTTTTTTTTGAAGGCTGGGTGATATTTTTCTAATTGATAGAAGTTGGTAATTGATTTTAGTTATAGTTATCGTATATGCTATTAGTAAATAAGGGGTACTTTTGGCAACTTGCAGAGTAAAAACTGATAATGAACAGTGGAATGTAAATAATACAACTCCGTTTCATGTTTTATAAATACTAGTACTCGGACGCACGCGTTCGTGTTGTTTATTTTTCTTAACTGAAAATAAAAATAAAAATAATAAACAGTGAAAATAAAAAATGACATTATAAAAAATGACATTATTGTAAATAAATATTCATAAAAGAACAAAAAAATATAGTGAAAGTGACATTTTCGTAAATAATTAGTTATAAATGGACAAAATAAAATGACATTTTGATAATTAAATATATACTAACGAACAAACAAATAAATTGGATGGTCATACTAACGTACCAACTTCTCAACTTTAATAGAATAGTATAGAAGTATAGATATGTCATATAATTAGGGTGAGCAAAAGTTCGGTGAAACCGAATTAACCAACCGAACCGAGTCAATTCGGAAATTTGATTCGATTATTTTGGAAATTCGGTTTTAATTATCAAAAAAATCGGTCATTTCGATTATTTCGGTTTCGATTTTGGTTTGCAAAATTTTAATATCGGTTAACCGAATTAACCGATATTTTAAATAATATTATTATTCTTATATATTTTAATATTTGTAATAAATGATTTAAAATGAATTTCAACCCTGACCAAAACACATCAGCCGCGACAACAAACCTTTTCGTTTTTTAACTTGGGTTGACCCTGAAGGGGACTTCATTGAGTAGAGATTTATTGGCTCATGCGGTGTTAAATCGATGTGCACGAAGAGCAGGAACATGATAACTTGCTTCTTTCATCTCCTCTCTGATGGTGGACGTACGGCTCAGTATCAGTGTTTAATGCTCTGCACTAGAGATATGGTTTGGTAAAGAATTGTTTTTCTTTTACCCATTTTTCCTTACTTCCGCTGGCAAGTTTCAGAGGAAGAAGACGATGTCTATTTTTATTCCAAAAAATTGTTCAAAAAAAATCGATTAATCGATTTTAATACGGTTAATTTGTGATCGTTATTAAAACTTAATCGGTTGGTTCGGTTACCAAAATAAAATTCGGTTCGGTTATGTTATTCACAATTCGGTTCGTTCGAGGCGACCCCTGCGTATAATAATTTCGATTGCGTAATAATTTATATATATATTTCATTCCACTGTGACGATGCATGGTCTTAATTTGGTCGCTATTCGACCAACTATTCCATCATAAATAGAGTCATGGACACAAAATTATTATATGACCCTTTACGTACTTGTTTTTGGCTATAACAAATCTATGGATATTTGAATGTTTTGCTAGACAGTCGATCGAATTCGACGTCGTGGAAATATGTCGATATATCGATCTCGCATTCTCGTATCTTGGCCTTGAATAGTTGGATTTTTTGTGCAAGATGAGGTTTTTCAATTAAATTTCCGGACATTTTAGTTGTGCCCACTTAAATTCATAATAAATAAATTGTAATAAAAGCAAATATTTATTTGAATTTAATTACCTAGCCCTGCTCTGGTCAAGGATACATGTGTATTGGTTGTTTGTTGAGTAAATGTTAATAGCACAAGTTATTTCAAAAAAAAAAAAATTGTTAATAGCACAAGTTGATGGAAATGGCATAGTATGTAATATTGGACGCAATTTAATTTAATTTAATTTATTTAAAGTAAAGTGAACTGTATTCGTACAATATCTTTGTCAAATATCATTATTTCCCATTATAATTGCATCAACATCGTGCTGTTTCATATTTATGGGCTAGCTCCTCAGATCATGTATATACATACTTATACACATGCATATATTAATTAATTATTTCTCTTCGAACGTGATAAGTGAGATTAAGCTCTAGCTTTGTTGTTTTATAAAAAATTTACAAGTATAACGTTGTAACTTTTATCCAAATTATATTACTGCAGTCTAAACATCACGCTTCAATCGTTCTTAACATGAATAATAATTGTTTTACTACACAATATGCAAATATACACATCATATATATTTAATTTAATATAAACATAATTTAAAATAATTTAAATTAGTGTATAAAGTGTAATTGTATTGATATAATTTTTTAAAAATTGTTTTTGAATTTCGTTCTTATTATAATTTATTTTTAGGCAAATTGAACAAACAATTTACTTTTATCATCATCAGAAAGTAGAATAAGAAACCCAAAATTAGTGAATATGAATGTGCATATAGATTTGAGTATGATGAATCTAAAAAGTACTTATTTAATTCTCAAAAGAAAAGTCAAGAAAAAAAACATTGACAAGGGTTACTCAAAACAATAATAATAAATAAATAAATAATGAATAAATAAATAAATAATGAAAGGGCCGGGGTGACTTAGGTAGTAATTGAAATCTCTAAATATAATTGATTATGTTTTTTTTTTACTAATTTGGTAAGAGAAAAAATTCATATATAATTACTTATTTTTAGATGTTACAAACACTATCTTATTATGCTTGGGTACAACACAACATGAGAGCCAGTCGAATTGTCTCATTAATTTGTAATTAGTCTAAATTAAGTTAATGAAAACTTTGTTGAGACAGTTTCATAGAGTAATTTTTATGAGATGAGTTTTTAATCCGACTTGATTAATGAAAAAAGTATAGTGAATTATTATTTTCAGTGTAGATATGAATCAAATATATCCGTATCACGGATGTACGACCTGATTAATGGAAAAGTGATAAAGGATCGATCCGCGAGATATATTGATCCGATCCATATCCATATCATCTCGTCTCATGTATATCTGTGTGACCGTGCGTAAGATACCACTCTTAGAGTTTCGAGAACATTTAATTGCGTTTTAGACTTAAGTATTTTATTTTCCATCATTTTTATATGTATTAAACGGTGGATATATAATAGAATTTATTACACTATCTAATTTTATTTATTCTCACACCAAGGTAATGTATATGGATTCTTAATTATATTTTTGTGCCTTTTACTCAATATATATGGTGCTTCTCACGCAAATGCGAGTACAATAATTAACAAGCCTGTTAAATAGTGTTAACGTGTGACGTAGGACGTATATATGAGAGTATTTTGTGTAATCAAGTGAATGCGATGCATCTTTGTGTGGTTAATATGTAATGACTACCTATTTCATTATTAGCTAATGTACGAAAGTAATTTGGAACTATATATATTGCTCTGATTATCCAAAGAAAAGGGTTAATGAGGTATTATCTTTAGACTATGATTATATATATATATATATATATAAATCTTTTGACCATCAAGGGCGGAGGGAGGTGTTTAGAAGCCTGGGTGGCCCAATTTTTAAAATTTTTTTTGTATGTAGTTTAATTATTTTTTAAAACAAATTGAGTAGTATTTTTGGGCTAATGTTATATTAGCCCAAGTGACCCAATTAAAAAAATCAAATAGCCCACATTTTACTTTTCAAAACCATTCCAAAAACAAAACAAAAAAAAAACAAAAAATGATGGAGTTTGTATTTACATTGATAAATATTTAATTCTTTGTGGTTAATTTTGACGACAATTTTTTTGGGGGTTTTTTTTTTAGCAATTTCTAAAGTTTTTTTCTGCAAAAATCTGAGTTTTAGCTTCTATAGTTTTTGAGTTTCTGGCAAAAAAATTCTAGCCCGGGCGAAGCCAAAATCCTGGCTCCGCCATTGTTGACCATGATTGACATGTAGGAATATTAGAATTACACAACAATAGATTTAACTTTGTAATGAAATGAATGTGAGTGCAAGGAATCATATGAGAATATCTATTACATTTGGATTTCATTTCTAGGCATGAGAACGGGGGTGGGTGCGGCCAAATCCACTACTCGCCTCATAAATCCAGAAGTTCAATCCGAGTTGAACCTGTTGGACTCGTCAAAATTTATAAAATTTTAAATTTATTCAATACAACATCTAAAATTTATAAAAATTAACAAAATATTAAATTTACTTAAAAATAATATTATCCAAGTTAAATTGGTCAACTTGTATTCAATTAATAAATAATAGCAAAAAAAATTAAAATGATATATTTTTATATTAAACATATCATAATAATACAAAAAATCATTTCAATCCAAAAAAATTATAAACTCGAATTATGGATAATGTATCGAGTATTTAATTACGAAAAAATATAATCATATATTAAAAATATATATACATATATATTTTATATTTATATAAAATATATATGTACATTTTGGTGGGTTCCGACCAAACCCCGGACCCAGCTTGGACCCTCTTATAGACCAGCTTCATCGGGACGGATTTAATATGAGGCCAAATTTAAACCCGACTCATTACTATTCCTATTCATTTCCTCTTAACAAGCTAGATACCAAGCATAAGATTGAGGTTGTGTCTAATGATGTATTTGAATGTGGATATTAATTCTCTTGCTAGGTTTTATCATACATATGTATTTTTTTAAGTGGACTTCACACATTTAGCCAAATGTCCTAAAGGTAGCATAAATTTTTTCCCAAAATAAAGACCATATAATTGGTGCATTAAAGTGATGATAATTTGGTTATTTAATACTAACTCATAAGACTTAAATTCTCGAAACAAAAAACGAAAAACCATCCATTTATTAGCATTTACAAAACTAACTAAATTTGTATTGCAATTGGATGCAATTGTTAGACATTTCCGAAAATTGATTAAGTTTAATGCTTAAACATAACAAAACAAAATAATTTCAATGGAACGAGTCCTCAATCTGTGGACAATTCAACAACTATAAAACGAAACAAAATAAGCATGCATGTCAGTGAAAGAGACGTAAATAATTGACAAAATTTGATATTTTAGTCATGTAAGTTGGTTTATGTTAGATTTTAATCTTGTAACTTATTATTGTTTGGTTTTCATCCAATAATTTGATTCTTTTTGGGTCATTTTTTTTTGTGAAAACCAATAAACTAATCGAATATTACTTATTGACATTGATTTACTCTTATGTGGCTTATATGATGCAAATAAAGTTTACGTTACATACATTGAAATATACCTAATTAAAAAAACAAAAGATTTACCAGGAAGACATTCAATATTTCAAAATTGGAGGGAAAAAAAAGTTTAATTTTTTCTTAGGTAGATTTTAGAATATGTAATACAGTTATTTTTTTTAAAAAAATATTTATCATTATATGAGTAACATTGGTGTCAAATACACAATATTCGTTGGAATTAGTGACTCCGACAAACAAAGACCAAAAAAAAAAATCCAAGTTACTATATGAAAGCTAAATTTTGAAAAATTTAACAACTAAAACCTAAAACAAGCCAATTTACAAGACCAAAAGACTAAGGTGGGTGTATTCAAATTAGACTTTTAAAGACTTTTATGGACTTTTTCAAAGTCATGGACTTTTACGGAGTTTATGGATTTTTAATGACTTTTATAGACTCTTGTTGACTTTTTAAAAGAATTTTGTCATAAATTTTTGTGGAGTTCATGGATTTTTAATGACTTTTATAGACTATTGTTGACTTTTTTCTGTACAGTTTTGTAAACTTTATTCATAAATTCTTCTTGATTTTTTTAGCCTAACATTGTCATATAAAATTTTTATCGTAAATTTTTATGTTTATAAATTCTTTTTATTGTTTTTCAAAAACAATTAATCAACCACTTATTTAAATTCATTATTTTTTTTGTCATGTCAATTCCAAATATTATTTTGACCAACAATAAGTAAAAACATTGCAAGCATTTCTTCAAAATAGATATATCGTGTGTCTTGTAAGTGTGTTTTCTCCCTAAGAATGTTGCACAACTTTAAAAAAACATCGGAGTACATCCTATATATTTCTCTAAAGTTTGTTGGATCTTCTTTTAATACTCTATGAATATAATCGTATCCACTTGCAGTTATTGGTCTTCTAGTTAATGGTTGTTGGATACGTTCGTGACACATGCTAGTCCTATAATCATTTAACACAGAAAATATTTTGAAAATGTGCGTTAACAAACACTCAATGGATTCATGTAGTTCTTCTTCTGATTTGTCTTCTTTCATCTCTTTATTTGCGTCATGTGTATTGATATTTGACATTTAAATAAACTTCCTGGCATAAAACAAATGATTAAATAAAAAAAGCTCCATGAATTCATGAAAAAAAATCCACATGCATATCAAATAAAATTTGTTCGATAAACAATCCAAAATTATATAAACAAGTCAAAATATCAAAATCATGATCTACTAGATCAATAACTAAGAAAACAATCCAAACCATTTTGAGAAAAAAAAATTCAAACTCGGTAGTGTTTATTATTAAATTATGCTCCCCCCTCCCCCAAAAGCATTCGATCACTCCAATTTATACTTTTTCCACTCCAAACATTCTTCAATTGTCATTTTCAAGAAAGCAATCTTCTTTCCTCTGTTATTAAGCAAATCAAGTACTATGAATCGAGTGCGATTATCCAAATCTGGGACTTCCTTAATTGCATCCCAACAATTATCATCTACAGCACAAATTGATTCAATCTTAGAAGCAGCCTTTTCAAGGTTGCAAGAAAGCTTCTGCATAACATCAGGATCAATATTCTTTGACGTTCTAGATTTTAATTCAAAATCAGTTCTGTCTCGTTTTTTGCTTGCTGGAGGAACCTCTGAGCTCATTGGTTGAGAAGGCAATGACGAAGTAACGTCCTCAACAAATGTAGGCTGATATGAAGATTCTCGTCCATCGTTTAGGATGAATGCACCATTATCACTATCAAACACGAGATCATCTAATAAACTAGTGCCTCTGTGTTGTTCTGTCTCAAATGTTGTCGCATCAGTATCATCTCCTACAACACTTGAAAATTTTCCAATAGCAGTTCCATTTCCAACTGCAATTCTCAAATCTTCATAATCTTCAAATGTATTGGACCGATAATACTCATGTCTAGGGTGAGACTGAAAAAACAAAAATTAACGAGTGTTAAAAAATAGTTCTAATTATAATATCAAATGAAAATTTATTATTTAACTAGAAATACTCACCTTAAAATAATCATCCCATACTTCATCGCTAGCCGTGAATTTCTTTGTCACAGGATCCCATCCAAATCCAGAATTGTGACGAATAAGCTTAGAATAGTTACTGTATCATTGTTTGAACCACTTCAAACGGCTTTGATACTGTGCAAAAGTTTTTTCACACCCTATTTTTCCTTAAGAGCAGGAAGTATATTTTTTTTCCACTGTTCGTTTGTTCAACATCCCGTTCTTATCACGCCACCCTCGCATAGCAACATCAACCATGATTTTAAGCAAATCATTACTCTCTTCAGTCGTCCACAAATTATACTTGGCTTGTGAATCTCCCATTTTCTACGATAGAAAATATCTCGATCTAAAAAATATTCAAAGAACCCAATAAAATATAGTTGTGGGAATCATGCAAATTCCAAAATCTTCAAGAAGAGAAACACAAAGAGCAGCACAAGCAATGCGTAGAGCAGTGGGAATGCTTCCAAAATGTTAAGAATTAAAGAATAATTAAACGAAAATTAATTCTTGATACGAAACAAATGCCAACCAAGAACAAAGTATGTCTACAACTGTAGGAGTTATATTCATAAAAATAACCCAATAAAATATAGTTGTGAAATTTTAAAACATTCAAACATTATTAAAATATTAATTATTCTATACAGTGGTATATTGCATGAATCAACACACATTCCATAAAAATAATCAAACATGTTTATTGGATGCACTTGTTAATTAAATGAAACATGTTTTTTGGAATGAGGACACTAATTACTGTAGGGGTTATATTCATAAAAATAACCCGATAAAATATAGTTTTGAAATTTTAAAAAATTAATTTCAAAAATTAACTTGGATGCACTTGTTAATTAAACGAAACATGTTTTCGTTTGATTTTACTTGGATGCACTGAAAATTAAATAATATCACAAACAACGATTTACAAAAAGTAACGAACATTTAAAAAAAAAAAAAAGTAACGACGGAGAGAAGAAGATTGACGATGAGTGTTTAAAGGAGAATTCAATTCATGAACAAGTCAGATGCATAGAATGCACAGTAGATGGGTTTGTACGAACTGACATGGTAAAATTATAAGAAGACACTTTCAAACCCTTACTTATTTGAAATCCATGGATCCCATGATATTGCAAATTTGTTCCCTTCTTGCACAAAAATAAAAATAAATGTCCAGAAATTTGTTCCCTTCTTGCACAAAAATAAAAATTAACCATGGATCCCGTGATATTGCAATGAATGTCTAGAAAACTGAATATCTAACAATTTAACAAGTCATGAAAGTTCATGCATAACTTCAAATAATGCAGTGTTGGCATCGATTGAAATACTCAAAATCTATCACACAATAGTATATAATATTTCATCGAAGGAAAAACTTAACATAAGCTTTGCTTGAACAAACACAACCCCACCCATCTACCTAACTGGTGGGGGAGCGCCGAACGGGGGTGACGGAGGTGTCTGGAATTGAACACTACTTTGACGATGAGTGTTTAAAGGAGAAAGAATTTGTTCATACCTTTGGATGGAAGAAGACAGGAACGACGGAGAGAAGAAGATGGCAAGAAGAGAACCCTATAGAACCCTAAACGTTTTTTGAAAAATCGATCAAAATCTTTGGTGTGATGAGTAGAAAATTCTAGACTTTTTTTAATGGTACCTAGTGCTTGAATATTTGTACATTTTGATTTTGGTAAAAGTCATTGAAAATCTATATAACTTTTCAATATCACTTGACTTTCATAGAGTTTTAAAAAGTCAAGATTGAATACCACTTGACTTTTTAAAACTCTATGAAAATTTATGTTGAATACCAATCTACTTTTATGGAGTATACAAAAGTAGAGATTGAATACCACTAGACTTTTAAAGTCCATAAAAATCTTTAAAAGTCTAGTTTGAATACACTTCCTCTACCAATTGTAATGGATAACTCTCGTCACAGAGAAGTCGGCCAAGACCTAATGAGATTTGAAACAAAAACAAATAAATAATGAGTGACATTGCATCGCAAAAGAACTATCATAATTCATAAATTGTAATTATTATTATTATTATTATTTTTAAAAAAAAGGTTATATTCCAACTTCTTTCACTTGCACACACTACAGCACAAATACCACTCAAGCTGTAAGGTGCTAAAACATTTTAAACCGCGTCAAACATCACATTTCGGATCTCATTTCCAAATTTTGTTTCATTTCATACTAATGGAAGCAATAGACCAATATTTGACAGTAAAAAGTATATATAATTCACTTGTGTACATGATTACATATTCACGCCATTCACCTGTATAAAAGAAAAATATTCACCATTCGTGTAGGTATTATAACATAGAACACAAGACTGTAAGCTTTCTCATAGCTAGTTCCATCAAGTACAAGCGCCGCAAGTCAAAAAACTAATATTTACCATCCCCGCCAGTTCATCAAAGGAAAGATGGCTTCCTCAGAAGAGTTTTATGGCATCTGAAATGAGTGCGACTCCAAGAAAGAGGAAATGGTGCAACAAAAACTACATTATTTTGGTTTCCTCCATGAAACAACCATCTGATTCCACTGGTCGAGCAGTAATTAAGAGAACACTTAATTAGTACCACAATTCGAGACCTGATTAGGACCACTGCTGCTGCATGAACAAAAGGTATCAGAAAATCTCAAAGACTCACAGCCACAGCTAATACTGATATGTGTTATTAGAAGTTAAATGAAACTGACATAAGATGCATTCTTCTTAGTTCTTACACCGTGGTTATGTAAGATGGATTGACAAAACAAGGATCAGGAGAGAGTGAAATTAAAGTTTTAGAAGAACAGATTCACCAGAGGACCGCCTGTAATTGATCCACGAGTATATATGAACAGAAAATGAAGGCATGTCAGAGTGCAAACTGCAAACACTGCAGGATAACTAAAAACGAGCTCAAAATCAATACAAATTGAACTGTTGTGAAGCAGGACTGTGCCATTATATAAAAAACAGAAATGTAAATGATGCAAGATAACTTCAAAAGAACAATGCTTCTAACATATAGCTAGAAAACTCCTGTAACCCCATGTGACCAGTACCAAGATGGCAGATCTGCAGTAGATATGATATAATAAGATAAAAATCAAATACATCAGAGGTAGAGGACAAGTGCAATATCTAAAATGAAAAAAGGAAAAATCAGGACATTGTGCCAAATAATATTTAATAATATATTGCAATCCCGAAGTTCTAATGAACCTTGGTTACACAGTACAATGTTCATCTCTTCCTACCACCACGTTCTCTAAGAGATAGAGATAGCGAGTCTCCAGGACCGATATTGTAATAAGCAAGTGTTAAATTGTCCTTCAGGAAACCAGTCTTCCCACTCAGCTTTTGTTTGTTTGCAGGAAGTTGGATGTCCCCTGCAATTTTCTCTTTCAAACTGCCAACTGTATCTGATAAGGATTGCACCGTAATCTCCAGCACTTGCCCCTTGAGATTTGCTTCATCGACGTTTGGAACAGAGATACTGATATGAGCAGGACCCTGCAGTCACCCATGCAATACAATTTATCAAAGGACAATGATACAGTGCATCATATACACACACAGAAAGATATATGTAACATCTTCAACAGAGAGATGAGAAGAGGCTCAGTACCGGATGTTTAACTAAAAATTGGTCTTCAGGAACAAGCATAGAATCATCAAGTCTTTGCCTCTTGGGTTCTGGTTCATCAGGCAGTGGTGGGGGAGCTTCCTCGGGCGGAGGTGGTGGAGGCATCCCTGGGAGCATAGGTGGCGGAGGAACCATAGGCATACCTGGTTGGGGCATAGGGATATGAACTAAAGGCCTGGGACCACCCAACGGCGTAAACTGGGACCCAGGGGGAGGTGGAACTGGAATATTATGTGAAGTCATGGGCATAGATGGAAGCAACGATGGCTGATTTGCCATAAGAGGTTGCCCAGGAAGCATAGAAATAGGAGGCGGTGGTCGAACAGGAGGAAGAATATTGACTACTGGAGGCCTAGGTGGTGGTGGGGCAATTACCCCAGTACCACTTGGCATTGGGTAAGGGGTTGAGGTAGGAGGCCTTGGAATATTCAAGACAAGGCCTGGAGGTGGAAGCAGTGGCCGAACTGAAGGCATACCAGGCATGGGAGGAGGAGGTGCTGGACCTGGAAGACTCCAACCATCATTGTTCCCAGTCTCATTTAGGTCCTCCCCACCAGTAATATGAGACATCACTTGGGTAGTTGTGCGACCAATACTTCCCGTGTGTCCATCCCATATGACCTGTTTTGGTTGCTCATCATTTTTATTTTCAATCTCAGCCTTGACGGCATTAGAAACTTCTTCTTCCGTTGTACCAAAAATATCAGGACGTGTTCTTGCTAGTCCCACAATGTTCCTAGAAATTTCATCATCTGCTGCGAGAGTTGTCTCTCTAATTTTAGCAAACATCCTGTCCTTCTGCTCCTTATACTTGGGATCAATGAGAGAAATTCTCATGTGCTCAGACATTTCATTAATGAGAACGAGCTCTCCAGTTATTGGTGAGACAACGTATTTAGTTGGATCTTTTTCAATTCGGATCCTATCTTCAGGCCGCTTCCAATTTCTCACAATTCTCAAGGGTGGTTCAGGTTCTTCCGGAGTTGTCATGGTCTCTCAATTCTTCAAACCACCATTCTCTTCAAGACTAGCAGCCCTCATGCCATCCTCAACCAGTTGGACCTCTTCTTCATCCATATCCATTTCCACCTCCTTGCCAAGCTCAATAATATCCACTTCTTCCATGGTGGTCATCTTGCTTCTCCTTATCACTTCTTCAAGTGTCATAGGAGGAGGTAAATCCTCATCCTCATCATCAGCAAAGTCAATTGTCTCAACCACAACAAAATCATGCCAATCAATCATAGCCATCTGCAGTCGCTCCTGCTCTATCTCATCTTCAGCTTTCTGCCTGGCCTGTTCTTGTGACCGTTCCCATTCAAGACGACGCAAACAGCGCTCGAGGACAGTCGTCATATCCACAACACCCCTTCAGAGCTTATCTGTCAACCCTTTGAAAGGCATCAGTACCTTTGAATATGCATCAGCCAGTGATGTAAAGAACATGAACATACTGTGTGTTGGTCGCAGGAAATGGAATTGGGGATTAGAGCTCTCCCGACTAGTCAAACCAGTCAAAAATGACTTCCCGTTTCGGGCCACAAACTGAGCAGTGAGTTTAATTATATCTAGTTCCTCTCCTGTAATTCCTTCGGGAAGCCGAACAGTATACTGCTCTGCTTCTGGTGGCTCAAGTACCTTGCGGATAGGACTAAATTGGGCTGCAGGGTCAGGCTTTGTCAAAGCATAACATGCATCGGCAGCTGGATCGGTGGCACCTGGTTCTGGAGCATCCTGGGAAGGCTGCTGCTGGGCAGAAACTTGATTCTGGGCCCGAGCTTCTGATAGGCGATGCAGATAGTAAGCATGGTAAGGATCAGAGGCATGTAGAAAGTTGAATTTTGCATTCCCTTCATTGTTTGCTATGATTCTTTTCTCAAATTTTAGTCCGTTTTTTGCCACAAACTGGGAAGTTTTATCTACAATGTTTCTGATGTCATGGGGTGGATATATAATTCCTATAGTCCTAGTGTGAGTAGCAACTGAAGGAGGAGCTGAACTGGATTTATCGTTAGCGTTTGTTTGGTCTTCAGTAGGCCCATTTCTCTCATCTTCAGATTCCTGGATCACTTGAGCAAGTGGAGTCGGACCAAGATTACCATCACCTGGCGGTGCTGGAAGGCGCAGTATCAGCAAGGAACCTAGCATTTTTCAATCTGCATATGGCAATCCATATGAAGCATTGCTCTCTCAAATTGTGATCTTACAAATGGCTACGACCAGGTATAAAAAAAGTGTCTAAATTCAGGAAGAAATTTATCAGTATAAATACAAGGTATCACAATTCGCAAAAAAATAAAAAAAATGATAAACACTAAGAAAATTGGACCACGGGAAAATTCAACTGGCACGGACAAGAATAAACAAATCAACAATGTAAAATGATAACATCCAAATGTTACTGAAGCAGACAATTAGAACGTTACGCCATAAGCTCAAGAGAAAAATCCAATCCCAAAGGACTATCCTTGATGGGGGAATACGTTGAACAGCTCCCAGACTTTGACCTAATGCTGTCCATTTTCAAAAGCTTAAACGGTGAAATGCTTAGCATGAGCGCCTCTAAATGTACAGCATGAGTCCAGCATTGGATTTTCACCAAAGAATCGTAAAAAACTTACAAACAAATTCATACTTTCCGATGTTAAGAGTCCGCATTTGAAATGGGAGAAGAATTGCAGGAAAAATAAAAACGTATAGAAGACGCACCACCAGTAGAGAAGAACACAGAGGGCAATAGGGACTGAATAGCGGCAAGTGGAGGCGGCGACTCGGTGGCGGGGAGAAATGGCGGACGGCCTGTGTGGTCTGGTCGGGCCGATGTTTATTTTGAATTTGTTATTTTAAATAAATAAAATTATCATAAAATCTATTTTGTAATTTATGGCTCATTTATAACTTTATTTATTTATTATTTATACTAGCCACTTATACACACATTGCGTGTGTGTTTATTAATATAAGTATTATTAAACTATAGAAGATAAAATATATGAAATAGTTGCTATTATTATTATTATTTATTTTAAAAAATATTTTCAAACAGTTAAACACATAGTGATAGTTACTTTTCAAAATCTGAAAATCAACAGATTTGATTTTTTAATTAAAATTTACTTTATTAGGTGGAAGATAATTTTAAAAATTCACTTAAAAATATCAAAACAGTTACTGAAACGACCCTAACTCTCTAATAAATAAATATGCGGAATTTTTTTTTTTTTTTTTTATACTACTAAATAAATATATGTACATATATGCCCATACATATATGCACAGAATAAAATATTTAAAATAAATACATGATTAAATAAATAAACAATTAAATACTTAAGAAAAATGCATTCTTTGAAATAATTAAACATCTGAGTCAACCCTAGAATTAAAAATATACTGCATAAATAAAATAAATAAAAATGTGCATGCACTAAAAATATTTAATAAAATATTCCAACACCTCAACCCTTAAAAATATAAAAATGTTTCATAAGACATCAGTACGGTGACTCAGAAGCTGTCACGGTCACGGGGCTACTGCAGCACGGCTCATACATCCTCACCACCGGTAGGAGTAACCTGTTCCTCTACGTACTCACCTGCACCATATCAGTGTAGTGAGCCTAGAGGCCCAACATGCATACTAACAAGGGTTTAAAATAATTTAAATCAATTTAATACTAATACATACATATACATGAATGAGCATGCTTAAAAATTACATAACGTAAATTACATAAATAAACATACATAACATACATAATATCATACATACATAAGTTGTTGAGCATTTATTTTCTGAACATCGAGTGGTCCTATCCGTAAGTGTGACCCATAGTGCGACTGATCAGTCTAAGAAACCATCGTACGAGGCTGGTGGCGAACCACCCATACATAAATGGCAGAAAACTGCCCATACATAAATGGCAGAAACTGCCCATACATAAATGGCCACACTACTTCAATTTCCACCTAAAATATTTTATTTGCTCAACCATAAAAATTAAATCATAGCATAAAAATTGATTTCATGAATGCATGTACTTAAATAAATTGTGTGTCCTTCATATATATTTAATTTAATTTTCTTACTAACATATAAATATTAAAATAACTTAAATGCATAAAAATAATTAAATATATAATCAGGACACATGCAATTTTCTCATGGATGGTTCTGGACTGCTGGCCCTACACTCAAGCCCATTAACTTAAAACTTGGCCCATTAACACTAGCTTAGGCCCAATAACACTATCCCTGGCCCAATGGGCCCAAAAGCCCAATAACTTTCATGGGCTCCCAAGCCCATAAAAATTTCTGGCCAACTTAAAAATTTAAATAAAAATTATTGAAAGCCCAAAAATAGATAAAATAACCCAAAATAATTTAATGGACTCCAAATAAATTAAATGGTACTAATTAAATTTTTGGGAATTTAATTAGCCCATTTAATTCCTAATTAACTTAAAACTTAAAAATAAAAAATACCCGAGCCCAACTAAAATAACCCGGACCCGGACCCACTTAACTTAACCCATATTATTTTAGACCCGACCCGGACCCAAGACCCGACCCGGACCCATCAGAAACCCTAGACCCGAACCCTAGCTTTCCTACTCCTTCGGCCGCCGAAGCTTGAGCAGCAGGCCTTCCCGGCCTGCTGCAGCCCAGCTCCGGCCGCCGTGGCCGGAGCCCCGCCGGCAGGACCTCCCCAGGGTCCTGCCGGTTCGAACCACCCCCTGGTCCGAACCCCATGCTGCCCCCACGTTGAACCCGATGCCTCCAAACCTAGAACCCTAAACTGCTACTCGGCCGAACCCATTGCTGAACAAGGTGACCACCTGGGCTCGTTTGGCTCGAACCACTCGAGCCACTCGAGCCCAGACCACGTTCCCACACCCCCGGAAGCCTAGCCATCAGCCGAACCATGCATGGATAGAAAAAAAAACGTGAACATGCCATGAAATTCGAAGGTAATGCACCAACAACAAACTTCAAACGATTTTCTGAAAAGTCCTTAAAAGATTCGGATGTCTACTGTAATATACATGATATATATACTGATATAGCAAAAAAAATAAGAAAAGAACATGCCTTCCACCGAAGATAAGGATTTAACACACGTAGGACGGACTTCGGGACGCCGGGACGACGATGGCTTGCTTGGAACCTTCGAAAATGGCTATGGATTCTCCTTGAAGGTTGGTTCAGTGAGGAAGAAGATGGAGGTGACGGCTGATGCTAGTGGGAAGAAGAAAACAATCGGCTAAGGTAGGGTTTTTGGTAGAATAAGTTTAATTTTAGGGTTAATTAAAATATAGGTTAACTATTTAAATAAAAAGGTTTTAAAATAATTAAAATACAACTTAACTCTTAAATAAACATTTTAAAAAAAATCTGATCACCTAAATAAAATCTCGAAATAATAATTTAGGGGAATTTTAAAAATACTAAAAAGTCAATATTTTGACTAATTTTGGATAAAAATGACCCCTAAAATTAAATAAAATTAAATACTTAAAATTTTGAGATAATAAAACTCAAAATAATATTTTAAGGCTCCAAAAAGGCTCATAAAATAATTTGGCTAGAAAGTTGTCATCTCGTCCGTCCACGGTCCCGTCTACGCGATTAACTAATAAAAATACTAAAAATCATAAAAACCACTAATTATGGGTTAAATGCTAAAAAAATAAATTAAATCATGCATAAATAATTCACATAATTATTTAACCCATAAATCATAAATTTAAATAATTAAATATCCTAATTATGCAGGCGGATTTATGTAATTAAAAATACCGGGTGTTACAATTCTCCCCCCCTTAAATTGAATTTCGTCCTCGAAATTAAAGTACTTACCCGAACAACTCCGGGTAGCGAGTCCTCATATCCTCCTCGGTCTCCCAAGTAGCTTCCTCCTCCGAGTGATTCAGCCACTGGACTCTGACCATCGGTATGACCCGCGTCCTAAGCCTCCGCTCCTCTCTAGCCAAGATCCGCACTGGTCTCTCCTCGTATACAAGATCTGGTGGCAACTGTAAGGGCTCGAAATCCAACACATGCGACGGGTTGGAGACATATCTCCGAAGCATGGATACATGGAAAACATTGTGCACTGCCGCTAGCCCTGGAGGTAGAGCTAAACGATAGGCCAACGTGCCAACTCGCTCCAAGATCTCGAATGGCCCTATATATCTCGGATTAAGCTTGCCCCTCCGTCCAAAACGCGCTACTCCCTTCATAGGTGACACCTTCAAGAATACGTGATCACCTACCGCGAACTCCAAATCGCGCCGTCTGGCATCCGCATAACTCTTCTGCCGACTCTGCGCAGTCTTCATCCTCTCTCGAATCTGCGTCATGATGTCAGCTGTCTGCTGCACAATCTCTGGACCCAACAAAATCCTCTCACCAACCTCATCCCAATGCACCGGAGATCTGCATCTCCTCCCATAAAGTGCTGCATAAGGAGCCATACCTATAGACGACTGAAAGCTGTTGTTATAGGTAAACTCCACTAATGGCAGTCTAGTCTCCCAAGATCCTCGGAAGTCGATGACACAAGCTCTCAGAAGATCCTCGAGAACCTGGATCACCCTCTCAGACTGACCATCTGTCTGGGGATGAAACGCTGTACTGAACAAAAGCCTAGTCCCCAAAGCTGTGTGCAGACTCTTCCAAAATGCTGAGGTGAATCTCGGATCCCTGTCTGACACGATAGACACTGGTATGCCATGCAGTCTAACAATCTCTCTGATGTACAGCTCTGCATACTGTGTCAAAGTGTAAGTAGTCCTTACCGGCAAGAAATGAGCTGACTTGGTGAGTCTATCCACAATCACCCAAATCGCTGTACACCCTCTAGTACTCCTCGGTAAGCCAACCACAAAGTCCATCGTAATATTCTCCCACTTCCATTCCAGAATAGGGAGAGGTCTAAGAAGTCCTGCTGGACGCTGATGCTCTGCTTTGACTTGCTGACAAGTCAAGCACTCTGACACCACTCTCCCGATGTCACTCTTCATCCCGGGCCACCAATATGATAACTGTAAGTCTCGGTACATCTTCGTACTTCCGGGGTGAATGGAGTACGGGGATGCATGAGCCTCTGCTAGAATCTTGGCTCTCAACTGATCAACGTTCGGTACCCACATCCTCCCACGGTACTGAACGATGCCATCCTCCACTGTATACAAGAGACTACCTCTGGCATCATCTCTCTGTCTCCATCGCTGTAGCTCCTCATCAGTGGACTGTCCCTCTCTAATCCGATCTCTCAAAACTGGCTGCACCGTCAACACTGACAAGCTCGGTGCATGGCCGCTCGGATAGCACTCCAAACCAAATCTCTGAATCTCGGTCTGTAGTGGTAACTGCACAGTCAAACATGATACCACTGACGACTTCCGACTCAAAGCATCTGCCACTACATTAGCCTTACCCGGATGGTAGCTAATGTCACAATCATAATCCTTAACAAGCTCAAGCCATCTGCGCTGCCTCATGTTCAACTCCTTCTGGGTGAAGAAGTACTTGAGGCTCTTGTGGTCGGTGAAAATCTTGCACTTCTCGCCGTAAAGATAGTGCCTCCAGATTTTCAACGCAAATACCACTGCTGCAAGCTCCAAATCATGCGTCGGATAGTTCTGCTCATGAATCTTCAACTGTCGCAACGCATATGCGATAACTCTGCCACTCTGCATAAGTACTGCGCCCAAACCAAGCTTGGACGCATCGGTGTACACCACTAACTCCTCATGTGGCACTGTCATAGCTAACACAGGTGCTGAAGTAAGTGCATCCTTCAGCTGATCAAAACTCCTCTGACAATCTGGACTCCAACTATACTTCGCGTTCTTCTTGGTCAAGGAAGTCAAGGGTACTGCAATAGAGGAAAAACCCTTGATGAACTTCCTATAGTATCCTGCTACACCCAAGAAGCTACGAATCTCCGAAGCATTCTTTGGAATCCCCCAATCCCTCACTGCCTGCACCTTGGACTGATCCACTGCAATCCCATCTCTAGAAATAATGTGGCCTAGAAACGCCACCTGCTCCAACCAAAACTCACACTTACTGAACTTTGCAAACAGTCGATGCTCCCTCAAAGTCTGCAAGGCTGTATGCAAATGCTGTGTATGCTCCTCAATGCTCCTCGAGTAGATCAATATGTCATCAATAAATACAATGACAAACTGATCTAGATACGGCTGGAAGACACGATGCATGAGATCCATAAAAACTGCTGGAGCATTGGTCAACCCAAAGTGCATCACCAAAAACTCATAGTGTCCATACCGTGTCCTAAAGGCAGTCTTAGACACGTCTGAATCTCTGACTCTCAGCTGATGGTAACCAGATCGCAGATCGATCTTGGAGAATACCGAAGCTCCCTGCAACTGATCGAATAAATCCTCTATCCTCGGTAGTGGATACTTATTCTTCACTGTGACTCTGTTGAGCTCTCGGTAGTCAATGCACAATCTCATGCTGCCGTCCTTCTTCTTCACAAACAACACTGGAGCTCCCCATGGAGAAAAGCTAGGACGAACAAAGCCCTTCTCCAACAACTCCTGAATCTGCTCCTTCAACTCTCTCATCTCTGTAGGAGCAAGTCGATACGGTGCCTTAGAGATAGGCACAGTATCCGGCAACAACTCAATACTGAACTCCACCTCCCTCACTGGTGGAACTCCTGCAACATCGTCAGGAAAAACATCTGGATAGTCACGTACCACCTCTATATCTGATAACGATCTGCTAGAAACATCTGAGGTAGTGACCACACTAGCCAGAAAACCCTGACATCCACTGCGCAACAGTTTCCTCGCACGAACAAGTGATATCATCTGAGGAATACTGCTAGACTGAGATGCAAAGAAAGTAAACATCTCACCTCCTGCTGGCTTCACTGATACTGTCCTACGTCGGAAATCAATCAAAGCTCCATTAACTGATAGCCAGTCCATACCCAAAATCAAGTCAAACCCAGTCAATGGAAGAACCACTAGATCTGCTCGAATGGAGTGTCCCTGCAGCTCCAATGCCAGATCCCTGATGACACTAGTGGTAGTGATAATATGTCCGGATGGCATGGTAACATCGTAACCACTGTCTACAACCTCTGGTGTAATGCCTATCCGTCTGATAAAATCCCGGGAGATAAACGAATGCGTGGCTCCTGAATCTAGCAACGCAAACGTGGAGTTGCCTCCAACTAGAATTCTCCCTGCACGCAGAAGATTCCCAACAATTCATACCACTATGCTCCCAAGGTTAAAACACTAAAATCCCTAATTCTAATCACAAAGAAACCAAAATTCTTATTCTAGAATGCTGATAATTAAACTCATGCAACAGGCATTCAGATATAATCATAATAAACAAAAGCAAAGTATTGAAAAAGTTCTAGGGGTTAGGTATACCGGTGATCAAGGAGGTATCTGGGTCTGCCTCCTCTGCCTGCATCACATACACTCGCCCACTGACGTTCTGCCTCTGCGGGCAGTTGGCAATCTGATGCCCTGGCTCCTTGCAACGATAGCAGACTCCTGCTCCCAAAAGACACTGCCCGGAATGCATCTTCTGGCACTTCGGACACACTGGATATCTCCCTGGAGTAGGGGCCCCGCCCCTAGTCTGCTGCTGTGGCTTCCCCTGAGGCCTCTGCTGATTCGGGCCCTTAGATGGCCCTGTAGACTGCTTCTTCGCAGGTGGCTGCGAAGATGGTCGCTGATACCCTGTCTGCATAAACTGCCTCTTACCCTGCTGCTCTCTCTGTATCTCTCTCCGTCTCTCCTCGGAACGCAAGGCCCTGCTGACTGCAGACTCATATGTAAAGACGTCTGCCATACGCACGTCATGCCTGATCTCAGCCTTCAGGCCCTCCACAAACTGACGCAGCTTCTCCTGCGGGCTCTCAGCAATCATGGGCACAAAGCGACAGCCCCTCTCAAACTGGCTCACATACTCCACCACAGACCTGTCCCCCTGACGGAGACTCATGAACTCACGGATCATGCGGCTGCGCACGTCCTCAGTGAAATACTTGGCGTAGAAGATACGCCTGAACTCAGCCCACGTCAGTGTAGGTAGATGGACTCCTCTGACTGCACCCTCCCACCAAAGGGCTGCATCGCCTCGCATCATATACGTAGCACAGCTCACCCTGTCGGCGTCTGTGATCCCCATATAGTCGAAGATGGACTCAAGAGAGCGAATCCACCCCTCAGCCACCACATATTTATTTACGTAAATCGCCATGCATAACTAAGTGTTTAAAATTAAGGCTAACTTAAATTTTTAGAAATTAAATCATACTATAAACATTTAAAACTTACAGACCGGTAGCGTGGATTTCTGAGCTCGCGAAGCAGTAGTGACCCCTCCAAGGACCGTGCTCTGATACCAACTGAAACGACCCTAACTCTCTAATAAATAAATATGCGGAAAATTTTTTTTTTTTTTTTTATACTACTAAATAAATATATGTACATATATGCCCATACATATATGCACAGAATAAAATATTTAAAATAAATACATGATTAAATAAATAAACAATTAAATACTTAAGAAAAATGCATTCTTTGAAATAATTAAACATCTGAGTCAACCCTAGAATTAAAAATATACTGCATAAATAAAATAAATAAAAATGTGCATGCACTAAAAATATTTAATAAAATATTCCAACACCTCAACCCTTAAAAATATAAAAATGTTTCATAAGACATCAGTACGGTGACTCAGAAGCTGTCACGGTCACGGGGCTACTGCAGCACGGCTCATACATCCTCACCACCGGTAGGAGTAACCTGTTCCTCTACGTATTCACCTGCACCATATCAGTGTAGTGAGCCTAGAGGCCCAACATGCATACTAACAAGGGTTTAAAATAATTTAAATCAATTTAATACTAATACATACATATACATGAATGAGCATGCTTAAAAATTACATAACGTAAATTACATAAATAAACATACATAACATACATAATATCATACATACATAAGTTGTTGAGCATTTATTTTCTGAACATCGAGTGGTCCTATCCGTAAGTGTGACCCATAGTGCGACTGATCAGTCTAAGAAACCATCGTACGAGGCTGGTGGCGAACCACCCATACATAAATGGCAGAAACTGCCCATACATAAATGGCAGAAACTGCCCATACATAAATGACCACACTACTTCAATTTCCACCTAAAATATGAGTGTGAATCTTTTTTAGCCAAGAGCTTGACCGGGAAATTAAATCATAGCATAAAAATTGATTTCATGAATGCATGTACTTAAATAAATTGTGTGTCCTTCATATATATTTAATTTAATTTTCTTACTAACATGTAAATATTAAAATAACTTAAATGCATAAAAATAATTAAATATATAATCAGGACACATGCAATTTTCTCATGGATGGTTCTGGACTGCTGGCCCTACACTCAAGCCCATTAACTTAAAACTTGGCCCATTAACACTAGCTTAGGCCCAATAACACTATCCCTGGCCCAATGGGCCCAAAAGCCCAATAACTTTCATGGGCTCCCAAGCCCATAAAAATTTCTGGCCAACTTAAAAATTTAAATAAAAATTATTGAAAGCCCAAAAATAGATAAAATAACCCAAAATAATTTAATGGACTCCAAATAAATTAAATGGTACTAATTAAATTTTTGGGAATTTAATTAGCCCATTTAATTCCTAATTAACTTAAAACTTAAAAATAAAAAATACCCGAGCCCAACTAAAATAACCCGGACCCGGACCCACTTAACTTAACCCATATTATTTTAGACCCGACCCGGACCCAAGACCCGACCCGGACCCATCAGAAACCCTAGACCCGAACCCTAGCTTTCCTACTCCTTCGGCCGCCGAAGCTTGAGCAGCAGGCCTTCCCGGCCTGCTGCAGCCCAGCTCCGGCCGCCGTGGCCGGAGCCCCGCCGGCAGGACCTCCCCAGGGTCCTGCCGGTTCGAACCACCCCCTGGTCCGAACCCCATGCTGCCCCCACGTTGAACCCGATGCCTCCAAACCTAGAACCCTAAACTGCTACTCGGCCGAACCCATTGCTGAACAAGGTGACCACCTGGGCTCGTTTGGCTCGAACCACTCGAGCCACTCGAGCCCAGACCACGTTCCCACACCCCCGGAAGCCTAGCCATCAGCCGAACCATGCATGGATAGAAAAAAAAACGTGAACATGCCATGAAATTCGAAGGTAATGCACCAACAACAAACTTCAAACGATTTTCTGAAAAGTCCTTAAAAGATTCGGGTGTCTACTGTAATATACATGATATATATACTAATATAGCAAAAAAAATAAGAAAAGAACATGCCTTCCACCGAAGATAAGGATTTAACACACGTAGGACGGACTTCGGGACGCCGGGACGACGATGGCTTGCTTGGAACCTTCGAAAATGGCTATGGAGTCTCCTTGAAGGTTGGTTCAGTGAGGAAGAAGATGGAGGTGACGGCTGATGCTAGTGGGAAGAAGAAAACAATCGGCTAAGGTAGGGTTTTTGGTAGAATAAGTTTAATTTTAGGGTTAATTAAAATATAGGTTAACTATTTAAATAAAAAGGTTTTAAAATAATTAAAATACAACTTAACTCTTAAATAAACATTTTAAAAAAAAATCTGATCACCTAAATAAAATCTCGAAATAATAATTTAGGGGAATTTTAAAAATACTAAAAAGTCAATATTTTGACTAATTTTGGATAAAAATGACCCCTAAAATTAAATAAAATTAAATACTTAAAATTTTGAGATAATAAAACTCAAAATAATATTTTAAGGCTCCAAAAAGGCTCATAAAATAATTTGGCTAGAAAGTTGTCATCTCGTCCGTCCACGGTCCCGTCTACGCGATTAAATAATAAAAATACTAAAAATCATAAAAACCACTAATTATGGGTTAAATGCTAAAAAAATAAATTAAATCATGCATAAATAATTCACATAATTATTTAACCCATAAATCATAAATTTAAATAATTAAATATCCTAATTATGCAGGCGGATTTATGTAATTAAAAATACCGGGTGTTACAGTTACTATAACCTCTTCTTACTTTATTAAATAGTAATAGATATATCTTATTGTAATATTATGTGGGATAATAATTATTATGTCCTTGTAATTTTTCGTTCTTCTCACTTACGTTCCTATTCCCATTTATATCCCTCATTTGTTAGTTTGGTTCCAAAAAATATCACTGTCGTCAATTGCTCTGTATATGTCAAACGAAACTTACACGTGATGTGCACGTGCGTCTGAAAATGCTCAAATTATAGTCATTCTTGGGATAATAAATTATTATGTCCTTATAATTTTTCATTTTTTTTTTCCAATTATGTCCCTCAAATCAATTGCGTTCTCATTTATATCCCTAATCTGTTAGCTTGGTTCTAGAAAATGTCCCTACGGTCAATTGCACCGTGAATGCCAAACGATACTCAAACGTTATGTGTACGTGAGTCCGAAAATGCCCAAATTATAGACCAATTCTCATTTTTCAGCATAAATAGGCCCCTAAATCGATTCTTCCTCTTCATCCCAATTCTACTCGTGCCGTCGATTTCTCTTCGAGATCAGGTGGCGACGGTAAGGAGAGAACCAATCGAAGCTCGATTATAAACTATATGTCCAATCCTTATTAATTTCAACTTAATTTATTGATGTTCACGAAGTCACATTTTTCCCCATTTTTTGGAACTTCTTTGTATTTTAATTGATTATTTTTCACAAAAAATTCTTATCTTAATTTGATTATATGATAAAAATCACTAATTTGATTTTGTTTCTTAAATTAATAAGAATTTGGCTAAATTAATTCCCATCGGATTATATTAATGATATTTAATGTCGAATAATTTTTATTGGGACGGGTTGTTAATGTAGCTTGACATGGCAAGGAATTTGATTTCATTTCAGTTCGCAGAACAAATTTTGCAAGTTATGTTATAAATTTAGGATAATGTTTAAATGGTTTGTTGTAATATAGTTAATCAATATTTTTATAACCGAACCAGTAATCGAACCGATATATTCTTAAAAAACTATTTAACCAGTCGAACCGGAAGATTGTCATATTGTATAAAAAAATAATATAATATAGTAATTGATATATTTTAAAAACCTTAAATATATGTATATGTATATGTATAATTATATATTTACCAAAGTTTAAAATCTAAAAAACAACATACATATATAATCAAAATATCAAATATAATTATTTATATATTTATAAAAAAATAAATCAAAACAAGCTCAAATACTACTAAAATAAAATTTTTAAAAAATTTGAAACCAACTAATCACGTATATGTAACCAAAAATAAAATTTTTAAATTTTAAATATAGGAAATAAATTTTTTAAGGGAAATAATAAATAATTACATTTTAAAAAAAATAAATTATTTTTTAAAAAAATTGATGAACCAGTCGAACTGAGTTGGATCGAACAAACAGTTTTTGAGATTACTCTGGACTAGATCCGTGACCAGTTCATGGTTGAACCGACCGAAACTTTTAAAAACATTGGAATTGATCAGTCCAAATTTAAATTTTTTTTGTTGCGATGTATGGTGGGGGCAAATGATAGTATGAATATTTTTGGAACCAAACTAACGAATAACAAATATAAATGAGAACACAAACATTTGAGGGACGTAACTAGAAAAAAATGCAAAACTATATGGATATAATAATGTATTATCCCGATAATAAAGATATAATATGGGCATTTTCACTGTAGTAGCCCGTACCCAGTTTTAGTGAGTAATTGCTAATTAATCCAATAAACATGATTAATGGAATGTCAATTGGATTAACGGAGTCCGGGATTGGACCCAGAATGATCAGAAATGGTCCGGGGGGTCAGGCAGAACGGAAGCAACGTCCAGAGAACGAAAGCAACGTTTTGTAGCCGATGTCATCCGTGACGTCAAACAATATTA
The DNA here is from genome assembly GCF_033568475.1 of Henckelia pumila. NCBI lineage: Eukaryota > Viridiplantae > Streptophyta > Magnoliopsida > Lamiales > Gesneriaceae > Henckelia > Henckelia pumila. The sequence continues at coordinate 16,160,233 of NC_133123.1, read as the reverse complement.
CGTCATTGCTTACGCACTTGATGGACATCGAAAGCAACGATGGGTATCGAAAGCAACGTTCGTCAGGCAGAACGAAAGCAACGATGAGGAACGGACGTTCCGTTCGTGGTCTATAAATAGGGGTGCCGAGTCTCACACTTGAGCACACCATTCACCTCTTCTCTCTCGTTTCTTCAGCCTTCTAACTCAGATCTAGGGAATTCTAGACGTCCCGTCGGGAATCCGGAAGTGGCGTAGCGATCCAGGCGTCGCAGCGGAGCTGTGGTATAGTTTTTAGGCAACGACAGCAAAGGGCTGACGACGGACAAAGGTATAGCTTTTGCTTCTTAAATATATTTAAGAGTATGCAATAGCTTAGTTAAGGCTTTTAGAGCACTATAATGATGTTAGTATCATTTGGCATTGTAGTGCGGATTATAGGCGTAGACCTAGAGCTGGTAGAGCGCGCCTAGCATTTGAGGTACGAAAGTATTGTTCGAGATATCCTGACTGAGTATGCATGTATTATGTGACTGCATGATTTATATGCCATGATTTTATGCTGCATACATTTGCATCTTGAGCTATCTCTTTTGAGATGTCTGTTAGTAGGGTTTTACTCTATCCTGTTAGTGGATGGACTTCCATCGATTTGGGTCCCGCGTATCCACTGGTATTTCGGTATGTGAGCCACCTCCTGAAGCGACGGCACAACGTGGTACATACCAGGGCCCGGTCTGTCTCTGTTATCTGATCCTTGACCTCGAGTCTATAGGGAGTTCACTTTGCATGCATATATACTCATACTCTCGTGCTGAGCGTTTTATGCTCACGTCTCGTACTCTGTGTTTCTGGACACCCTATTCCATGGGGCAGGTTTGCGATTGGACGAGGTGGGTGGATCCAAGAGGGGTTAGGCAGTGGTTGGTCAGCTGGAGCTTCGTCTAGGTTTATTCTTCTGTATTGGGTTGATACAGCTGTTCGATTTGGTTGTATTTTATTTGGGTATTTACAGATTCTTTTCCTTGGGATTGTATAATATTTATTGCTTCCGCAATTTATTTCTGATTCCTATCTAATTAAGTTAAATGTATGCCTAAGTTCTGTTTAGTAGGTGATCTCGATAAGGGTCACTACATTTATGGTATCAATGCATGCATAGTATTCTTGGGATTTAGATTCTGCATAAGGTAACCGTGAGGTAATTTTGTAGATGGCGAACTATGATGACCAGAGTAGCCATGGTAGTGGAGGTGGACACTGGGGAGATGGTGATCGTGAGCGTCGTCGGGAACGTCATCATCGTCGTCGTGATGAGGATCGTTTTAGTGTGCGCCGATTCTTGCAGATGGGTCCTAAGCCCTTGGTCGGAGGCAAGTCTTCGGAGAATGCGGAGATCTGGTTAGACCGCATAGAGATGACTTTTCAGACGTTCCATTGTACTGAGGAGCAGAATATGGAGACGCTTGGTTATCTTCTGGACGGGCGAGCCCTAAGTGGTGGAGATTCACTTCTGCACCATTCGTCACGGCGAGAGGGGTTGCCACCTGGGCCGAGTTCCGTACAGCTTTTCAGAAGCTGTATTTTCCTCATGCACTCCGTCAGGCGAAGGCGGGTGAATTACTGAGTCTGCGACAGGGAGCCATGTCTATTGACGAGTACCAGCAGAAGTTCTTTGATCTGTTATCCTACTGCCTCGAGATTGGTGACAGCTCAGAGATGAAGTACAATCTGTTCCTTCAGGGCCTTAACCCTGAGATTCATGACCGTGTGGCGGTTGGTGATGATATGACCTACGAGAGTTTGGTGAGCCGTTGTCACCAGGCGGAGGATAGAATTCGGCGGACAGGTCTTTTTCTCAGTCTAGGCCTGCGAGTTCTTTGGGTCCCCGTGCTCAGACTTTCAAGAATTCCGGATCTACTTCTTCTTCCTCTGGTTCCGCTGGTGTTGTTCGTTTTGGGAAGAAGAAGAAGTGCGACCATTGCGGGAAGAACCATCCGTCAGACAAGTGCCGTAGAGCTTCTGGAGCTTTTTTCCGTTGTGGAGAGGTGGGTCATCTCCGGAGGGATTGCCCACTATCTGGGGGGAGGCGGTTCTGGTTCAAGATCTGGTTCTCAGGCTATCATTCAGCAGAGGTCGCAGGGACAGCCTGCTGGGATTTCTCACTTGAAGCCGCGGGGTTCTGGCCAAGTGTTTTCCTTGAGGCATGATCAGGCAGTGGAGGAGAACGAGAAGGTCATCGCAGGTACATTTCTGTTATATGGTATACCTGCTCTTGTACTTATTGACACTGGTGCATCTCATTCCTTCATTTCTGCACATTTTGTTAAGAGGCATAAGTTACCATGCATTGTACTAGACGTAGTAGTTTCATTTTCTACTCCGACTGGTCAGTCTGCTTTGGCTAAGCGTCTAGTGATGGGCTGCCCTTTAGAGTTCGAAGGGAATATTTTGATAGAGAATCTCATGGTTCTTGCGATGGACGATTTCGATTGCATTCTCTTCTCAAATCGTGGTATCTTCTCTTCTCAACACATCAATTTTGCCCTAACCGTATAGAATCACCAAAGGTAAGCGTTCTTCTTTTTCATTTCAAACGCATGATGGAGAGTTAAATGGTAGGGTATGTAGTGTACTTCACCCAGATGGTGCATTTATTTTATTCGCTTTATGTTTTCTTGCTGCAAATATTTTCATTAAATTAAGGAAAATGTTTTGTCAACATGAATGTGGTTCTTTTCTTTGTTTCTTTTGCATTGCTAAGTCTCAGCTCCGGTGATTGTCTGATTGACTCTCCTTCTACACACACACATGTGTCAATGTATGTGTGTGTGTGTGGGGATTATGTAAACGAGCTTCAAACAACCTATCATAGAAAAGTCCATTACATAAACACATAAAAATGATACTAACAAATAATAGTTAAATTATCATTTGTAACTTACTTTGTAAATGGTTTGATCTCATCACAATTAAGTAGTATGTATATATAATATATGTCCTGACATCAATGTACTCTTTATCATTCTAGAGCCTTAAATCATATTTGATCATGCCGAAATAGGACAATTCTAAAGCACAAGGATACATTTTAATATAATATCATGGAATTATAGACAACATAATCCCAGATAAGAAACAACAATTCTACGAAGGAAACAGAAAATTGCACATAGAAAACTCATCTTATAACGAGAAATAATTTTTGGATTTGGCTCGTTTATAATCGAACTGATCTCGAGCTTTATTTAACAAATATTTTCATGGCTCACGAACTTATGCGAGATCTTATCGAGCCTAAACAAACTTAATATTTATTAATTATTATAAATTTAAATATTCATTAAATTAATTTATAGTATTCTTATTAAAATTTGTAATTGTATTCTAATTATAAGGTTCTGATAAATAGATTTTTATATATTCTCATAAGTAAATATGTAAAATCTATAAATAAAATATTAAAATTATTATTTTTCATCTAAGAGTTGAATCGCGAGATTACTAATTAACGAACTTATCCACGAACTAACGAGCCAACTATCGTAAAGCTCGAGTTTTTTTCGTTTATCTTAACGAGCATCGTTAAACGAACTCAAACGAGATTTTATCACATTGAGCTTCAAATAGCTCACGAGAGGCTTGGCTCATTTGCATCTCTACCGAAAATACTTATTTCTAACTAAAAATAATTTAAAACAAGTGAAGATAACAATTATTTAAGTAATTTGACATATATATCTAGGGGTGATCATGGTACGGTTTGACGATTTTTTGTAACCGAATTGACATTTGCGGTTCAGTTATACTTTATTTTTTCTAGTTGATGTTTTACATGTAAAATCGGTTTCACGGTTTTGGACGGTTTTAAGTGATTGCGATCGGTTTACGATTTTTTTTGAATGATAAATTAAATGTGAAAAAAATAGAACTATTCAAATTATTTTAAACAATGAAGGTAAACTATAATAAACAAAATAAAACTAGATTTAAAAAAAATCTAACTTAAAAGGAAATAAATCAAAGATGAGGAAGATCGCTACTCACTTAGAGAAACAAAAAACAAAAGCTCATACCAGAATCAAATTTAAAATCAAGAATTGAATGAAATAACTAGAAGTAGAAATATAAACTAAAAATTACCAAATTTGACGTATTCTCATATTCTAGGATGCTTGAACTGTCATTCTTTCTAATGGTTATAAAACCACGTTGAAGACTATAATAGATTAACAATAGAGAAAGAGGGGGACAAATTTTGAAGGAGAGCTAGGAGAATGGAGGTGACACAAGTAGGAAATATATTGTGTGTATATATACATTATACCGTGTGCTCATCAATAAATATAATCCTAGCTAAATAAAACTATACATGACGGTGTGAGCCAAAGCAGTTTTGGCCAATATTAAAACTATATATGCATGTGTGCAATTAATGTTCTATTTGGCCTGTTAGAGAAAAAATTATTTTCCAGCAAAACTTATTTCTACTTAATAATGTACGATAAAGAATAGTACTGAGATAACCAACTTTCTTCTAATTAGGAATTTGAATACAAATATTTATGATACTATTTCATTTTATTTTACTATGCAGATGTAAAGTTCTATTTTGTGTAGGCTCAAGAAATGCTTCTTACTAACTACTTACGGATGATCTAAAGATTGTGTAGAAAAATTTTCTCCTGAAAGAAAATTTCTATTCAATTTTTTACAACACTCATTCATTTTTTTACTTTTTATGTCAGTATTTACTTATTTCTAACAATTTTTATTTCGGCAAAACAAATGAAAATCAAATATTAAAAGCAAATATTACGATAAAAGATGAATGAATGAGTATGGAAATATAACATATCGATGGACTAGCAGCATCGAGAGCTCTGAAAAAAGTTTACCTTTGAGTTTTGAATTGTAGTGATGTTGGAGTTCACAAGACGCTACAACTTAATTCTTGAATATGAGTATATTAGTAGATCAACTTTGGTCTTCGCCCTGTTGTGTTCCTTTCTATAATGATGATGCATGGTCAATTTATAAATATTTTTGGTTAACACAGAAAGTTATAGGAATTTTTTTTGTTTTTTGTTTTTTTGGATTGTGGTGCATAAAAATTCTTTAGTTACTGGGTATGATATAATATTGGTTGATGATTGATTAACCTTAATATTTTACAGAGTGTTGGACGTGACTGACATTTATACGAAAATAAATTTAATAACATATGATAATTATCAAATTAATTTTATTTTTCCTAAATTTTTTTTTATTTTGAAGAAGTAATTTTCTAATTATTTATATGTACTTTTTTACTTAAATAAGACATAAACATAAGCTTGACATGTACTCTTTTACTTAATTTTTGCTGGGAGCTATTTATTTCAATCACCATTTTGCTTCTTTTGAAAATATCACAATTTCAAATTTCTTTGGTGTTGAATCCTAAATTTTGGTGATAACAAAATAATATATCATTTTTATAGTTTGGCCGCCATTTATATGTATAACAGGAAAAACGTCTATCAGAAGATATCAACCGATCATATCATATCAGCCGACCGACTGAAAGATAATGAGTGCTTACAGACATCAGCTGAACTCATGTATATCAACCGATCTTATCATATCAGCCGACTCCACTATGTATATCAGCTGATCCTCAGACGTCAACCGAATTCAGCTATCAGAATAAATGTCAACTGTAATACATATCTCAAGGATATCTATCGATATCATTAAGTTAAAACTATCTAGTAACGGATCCTTGATAAGACAACTTAAATGCGAAAGGACAAAGCATTTAAGAAGCCGTCTGACAAAGCTCGAAATTCCATTAATGGCATTTATTATGAAGACATATTGAATGGACATTAAAAGAAATTCAAGTAAGATATTTTGAAGATGAAAAGATCCTACTCCACAAAACGAGAAATATTATCTGGCATACATATGTTCAAAAAGAAGTTTCTTACCGTTGACACAAAGGGATAAAGACGTTGAAGACTTTGATATAAATATTAGAGCCAAAAGAGAAAGAAGTAGAGAAGAGACTATTATTAAACCATCAAAGCATTCGAGCAACCAAAGTTGTTTTCAATACACTACTACTCATTTAACCCTTCGCTCAAACAAAAGAATATTTGATCTTCCTAAAGATCTATTTAAGGGTTACTCAAATCCAAGCCATTATTTTGAAGAACATCGATTACTTCAAGGATTTGAGACTCTAAGATTTCAAAGCTTAGACATCCATTCATCATCATCAACTGAAGAAGTTTGATAAGAACTTAGAATCTTATCAGTGTAAATCTAGGAGTTGCTTTTTAGGCAGTGATAAGTCCTAAATTGGATCGAGTGTATTACAAGACATTGTAATAACCAAAGTGTAACACGCCGTTTTTATCTTAATTGACTTTATTTGAGATAATAAGTGATTTCAGAATTTGAAAACCGACTTTTTATTGATCAGGGACCTTTTTGCAATTTTTGAAAATTTCAGGGACTTAAACGCAAAATTGAGCTTTATTATATCCTTAGACTTTTTGGCTAAGTCTCTCATTGCTTCTCTTTCTCCTCCAAGTCGCCTATCTCCATTGAAGGCGAGAGAAAAGCTTCCAAGCTTTTGTGATTTTGATTCTAGCTCGATCCGTCCGTTGGAATTTGATCTGAAGTAGATATCTGCGATCAGAGCATCGAGTGCTCCGTTTGGAAGTAAGTTTCTCTTAATTCTACGAGGTTTGAGTTTTTGGATGTCTTTAGAATTGATTGATATTCGGAGAGGATGTTCTTGAGGTTGCTGTGATAGTATATCTAAGACGGTTCGAAGATTTATCGACGATCGGATTTGATATGATTTTTCTTATGATTTTCGAAACTTAGATTTTTGAGATGTGTTGGGTTTGACTTGGAAATGATATTAGATGATTGTTATGAGTAGATTGGATTGATATTCTGCTGTTTGCAATTTAGGTTTGATCATTTTATAGTCGTTATGCTGCCAGTTTGAGTTTCGGGATATCGTTTCTATTGATTTGATTATACCGAGTTTGACGGGGTTTTGCTATCGATATTGATCTTGTGACTTTTTCTGTTAGATTGATTTGAATTCCTTGGAGTTGCGAGATTGCAGCTTCGATCAGTTTGGAAGATTGAGCCGGTATAGTATCGACTTCTTACTTTCGATCGTAAAACTTGAATGGATATTGAATTGAGATTTGTTGTTTCACAGATTGAAGATTGTGAACGACAAGAAGGTATAAGACGACTTTGGAATGAAATATGACGATTAAATTGAATCCGGATTGATTCGAGTGTCCTAGAAGAAATCACATATTGCATGTTTATATGCTTATTTGAACTTATGATTGAATTGATAATTGAATGCATGAGATTTCATATGCATTCATTTTGAGCCGATTGATTATTCATTTTGAATTAGACGATCTGGAGATTATAGTTGAGTGGCCTTGGTAGGCGATTTACTACAAGTGTCGATTAACTCACTATAATGCCCTAGAGTCTAGAGGATTAAAATATACCTCATCCACCTCGAAAGGGGAGTTCGGTGTGATTGTTGGATATTTTAACCTCGGAATCCCAAACCGAAGAAAGAAAGAATAATTCCTTTTGATTATCTGAGTTTGATAATCCAGAAGTTTTAAAGTCATGCATATCATTTTAATTCCGCAATTGAATGAATTACTTGAGGTATATGTGGAATTTGATTATATATCATGTTTTGATATATTATGTGATATTGTATGCTAGTCTCTTTTACTGGGAATATTATTCTCACCGGATTATCCGGCTGTTGTCTTTGTTTGTATGTGTACTTGGCAACAGGTGGGGCAGGATCAAGTCAGAGACCTCATGGCTTGATCGGGAATGAGATGATAGAAGTGAGGCTTAGATGTTAGGAGTCATTTATGTATTTTTTGAACTCCTGTTGTTTTGTATAAGTCGAACTAGTTGGAACTTATGCATGATTTTTGTTGAAGATTGTATGCATCTAGAATCGAATACTTTTATCTTGTTGCATGAGATTATGATGTTTGGAATGTATTTGTTAGAGTTGGAGTTGAATTTTTGAGGATAAACCAGTTTTATTTCTGGTACAGAGCATCTCGCTCGATCGGTAGAAGTTCACCGATCGAGCGAGCACCCCTGTACCAAAACAGAGAGTGGGACATTTTTGTGTCCGCTCGATCGGTAAGATTTTACCGATCGAGCGGGCGTCCTGATTTCTGGGCAGTGACTTCGGAATCCTTGGCCGCTCGATCGGTAAGAATTTACAGATCGAGCGAGCACTATTCATTTCAAAAAAAAAATAAAAATATTTCGATGTCTTAATCCTTATTGTTTATTGTGTTGATCTATTGCTTTACTCTAAGTATATGATTAGAATTGAGTCCACATTAAGTGGTATCAGAGCAATAAGATCTTGGACTGAATTTAGAAGAGAGCGGGGTAGATCGAGTCTGCTTGTATTGGCTTCTCGCATGTGTTTGAGTTATTTAATTGATTTATTAAATACGATGCGAGCATGCTTTATTGATTGAGAATTATTTGAATTACATGATTATGTGATTTAATGTATAAAGCATGAATTGATTGAGATATGAACTATAATCATTCATTGGATCCGAGTTCCATATTTTGAATTGTGTAAGAAGATCAGAGGTTATGGGACACTGGAATTTTGAGATTGAGATATCTGTGTCCTAATCCCTTGTTTTTAGATGGGTACTCGAAGAATATTGAACTTGAATACTCCGCCAATTTTTGCTACGACTGAAACTCCACCTGTAATGACTCCTCAGAATGACCAGGGAGATACGGTTGAGAATCAGATGGATGCCACGGCTACCCCTATGGAAACCTTACTGAAGAGGTTTCAGTCTTTCAGACCACTGATCTTGAAAGGTACGGAGAATCCCGTGGATTGCGAGGGCTGGTTGGATGATATAGATCGGCTTTTTGATTCTCTCGACTATTCAGATGACCGGCGAATTAGATTGGTTATTCAATAGCTGCACGGAGTGGCTAAGAAATGGTGGACCTCGACTAAGAAAGCCATGGAGAACAGAGGTACGCTTATCAACTGGATTCTGTTCAAGACTGAGTTTTATAAACGATTCTTCCCAGTGTTGTACCGTAAGGATAAGAATGCCGAGTTCGCAAATTTGAAGCTAGGAAATTTGAGTATCGAAGATTATGTTACCAAATTTGAAAGTCTATTGAGGTTTGCTCCACACATTTCTGACAATGAGGAAGCGAAAGCTGACCACTTTATTAACGGTCTGAACCCTGATATCTTTGTTCTGGTGAATACCGAAAGGCCGAATAACTTTTTTGATGCAATGGATCATGCCAAGGGTGCGGAAGCTGGACTGATAAGGCAGAGAGGGAATCAGTTTGTCCCTCAGCAACAACAGAGGCAGTTTCAGGCCCAACCGTCCCAATACCAGAATCAACCACCGAGGACTGAAGGTGGTAGCAGCAGAGGTAATAAGAAGAATTACTTTCGTCCCAAAGGAAAACAGTTTAAGAACTCGGGAAGCAGTTCTTCAAGTTCTGGTGGCTCGAAACAGAACAATTACAGCCAAGGTTCAGATTCCTATGGTACTTCTTGTAGCAAGTGTGGAGGTTGTCACTCCAGCGACCAGTGTAGAGGGATATTTGGGAATTGTTATATTTGTCAGCAGATGGGGCATTATGCTAGACTTTGTCCTCAGCAGGGCTCTGAGCAAGCACAGAGTGGAAATGCTTCTCGACAGTCATCTCAGCCTCAGAGACAATTGAATGCAGTTCACTCTTTCCAACCTCAACAACAGAATCGTCAAGGAGGCAACAAGAATTTGAACCAACCTCCTAGACAGCAGGCGAGAGTGTATGCTCTGAATGAGGATCAGGCTCAGGCTGCACCTGATGATGTGATTGCAGGTAATTGTATGATCTTTGATTATCCTGCTAATATTTTGATAGATACAGGTGCTTCTCACTCTTTCATATCTGAGAAATTTGTGTTGATGCATGCCTTGCCTTTTGAGCCATTACCTGCTGTAGTTTCTGTTACTTCACCTTTGGGTGGAGGAATTGTTTCGAGGAATTTTGTTAGGAATTGTGGATTGAGTTTTGAAGGAAATTTGATCGAGTTCGACTGTATTGTACTTGGTTTGTCTGACTTTGACTGCATAGTTGGCATAGATGTTTTGACTAAGTACAGGGCTACAGTAGATTGTTTTCAGAAGATAGTCCGTTTCAGACCAGAGATGTCAAACGAGTGGAGATTCTTTGGTAAGGGTTCTCGTTCTAGAATTCCTTTGATTTCTGTATTGTCTATGACTAGATTGTTGCAGAAAGGAGCCGAGGGATTTTTTATTTATGCGGTCGATGTTTTGAAGTCTAGCCCTGAGTTGAATGACATACCAGTAGTTAGAGAGTTTCCTGATGTGTTCTCGGATGAGATTCCGGGATTACCGCCTATTCGTGAGATTGAATTTGGCATCGAATTGACGTCAGGTACTCAGCCGATTTCTAAAGCTCCGTATAGAATGGCTCCGATTGAATTGAAGGAATTGAAGGAGCAGTTGGAAGAATTGATTGCCAATGGATACATTCGACCTAGTGTATCGCCTTGGGGTGCTCCTGTGCTGTTTGTTAGAAAGAAAGATGGCTCTATGCGTCTCTGCATTGACTACCGCCAATTGAACCATGCGACGGTTAAGAACAGGTATCCTTTACCTCGTATAGATGATCTTTTTGACCAATTGCAGGGTTCGTGTATCTATTCGAAGATAGATTTGAGGTCTGGGTATCATCAACTGAGAGTTCGTGAAGAGGATGTTCCTAAGACTGCGTTTCGAACGAGGTATGGCTACTTTGAATTTCTTATCATGCTGTTTGGTTTGACTAACGCCCCAACAGTCTTTATGGGGTTGATGAACCGAATCTTTTAGCGTTTTCTAGATGAGTTTGTAATTATTTTCATTGACGATATCCTGATCTATTCGAATAGCCGTGCTGATCATGCAGAGCATCTGAGGATTGTTTTGCAGATTTTGAGAACCGAACAGTTGTTTGCCAAACTGTCAAAGTGCGAGTTTTGGTTGGACCGACTCGTTTTTCTTTGTCACATTATCTCGAAAGATGAGATTTCTGTTGATCCCAGCAAGATCGAGGCAGTTATGAACTGGCGTAGGCCGACTTCTGTGCCTGAGATTCGAAGTTTTATGGGTTTAGCTGGTTACTATCGCCGATTTATCCAGGGTTTCTCTTCTATTGCGAAGCCGATTACCCAGCTGACTTAGAAAAACGCGCCTTTTGTCTGGACTGAAGAGTGTGAGAACAGTTTCATTGAGTTGAAGAAGAGATTGACTAGTTCTTCGATACTTTCTATTCCATCAGGTTCTGGAGGTTTTACGGTGTATTGCGATGCTTCTCATTCTGGGCTTTGATGTATTCTTATGCAGAGGAAGCATGTGATAGCGTATGCGTCGAGGCAGTTGAAACCGCATGAGACTCGCTATCCAGTTCACGGTCTTGAACTCGCTGCTATTGTTTTTGCCTTGAAGATCTGGCGTCACTATTTGTACGGTGAGTTTTTTGAGAACTTTTCGGATCATAAGAGTCTTAAATACTTGTTTTCACAGTCTGAGTTGAATATGAGACAGAGGAGATGGCTAGATTTATTGAAGGACTTTGACTGCAAGATTAAGTATTACCCGGGGAAGTCGAATGCAGCTGCCGATGCTTTGAGTCGCAAGCTTTGTTCTTTATCTCTTTCAACCATCGGTGTGTCTCATTTTATTGACGACTGTTGCATTTCTGGATTGGAATTTGAATCAGATAGGAGTCCTATTAGAGTTTGTGCTATCCAGGCCGAGCCAGAGTTGTTTGTGTCGATCATAGAAGAACAGAGATCCGATGAGAGTATTCAGAATTCGATAGAGAAAGTGAGATCTGAACACCAGTCTAAGTTTCAGGTCAGGGATGATGTTTTATTTGTGAATAATTGTATTGTCGTGCTTGATATTGTTGAGATGAGACAGAGTATTCTGCGAGAGGCACATTGCAGTCGGTTCAGTGTTCATCCAGGAGGCCAAAAGATGTATAACGACCTGAAGAGTCAGTTTTGGTGGAAAAAAATGAAGAGTGACGTTGCGAGGTTTGTATCCCGTTATTTGAACTGTCAGCAGGTGAAAGCCGAGAGAAAGAGGCCGGGTGGTCTTCTGCACAGTTTATCTGTTCCGGAATGGAAGTGGGATCATATCTCGATGGATTTCGTCACGAAACTACCCCGATCTGTTCGAGGATGCGATGCCATTTGGGTAGTGATTGATCGTTTGACGAAGTCTGCTTGTTTTATTCCGTATCGGATGACATATCGTCACGATCAGATGGCCGAGTTGTATGTTAGAGAGATTTTCAGATTGCACGGTGTGCTGAGATCGATTGTTTCAGACCGAGATCCTCGGTTTACTTCTTATTTCTGGCACAGTCTACAGGAGGCTCTTGGTACTCGTTTGCACTTGAGTACAGCTTACTATCCTCAGACCGATGGTCAATCAGAACGGACGATTCAGACTCTGGAGGATATGTTACGAGCAGTGGTGCTTGACTTTGGCACTACTTGGCAAGATTCATTGCCTCTCATTGAGTTTTCGTACAACAACAACTTCCAGACGAGTGTAGGAATGACACCATTTCGAAGCGTTGTACGGAAATAAGTGCAGATCTCCTCTGTACTGGGATGAGATGTCTGAGTCCCCAGGCTTGGGACCAGATATGATTCATGATATGGCTGAGCAGGTGAAGATTATTTGATTGAGAATGAAGACTGCTCAGGATCGACAAGTGAAGTATGCGAATATCCGTCGCAGACCTCTATCTTTCGATCAGGGAGACCGAGTATTCTTGAAGATTTCTCCGTTTAGAGGTACTGTTAGATTTGGGAAGAGAGGAAAGTTGTCACCGAGATTCATCGGTCCGTATGAGATTTTGCAGAAGATAGGCGATCTAGCCTACAGATTAGCACTTCCTCCTTCTTTATCTGGAATTCACGACGTATTTCACGTCTCGATGTTGAGGAAATATCACCCCGATCCTTCTCATGTTCTTCAACCTTACAAAGCCGAACTTGATGAAACTCTGAGTTATTTCGAGAGACTGAATCAGATCCTTGACAGAAAGGAGAAACAGCTCAGAACCAAATCGATCCCTTTGGTGAAAGTTCAGTGGAGTCGTCACGAAGTCGAAGAAGCGATTTGGGAGACAGAATCTGATATAAGGCAGAGATTTCCGGATTTGTTTATCTGATGTGAGTCCTTAATTCTGTTCTTGAATTCTTTATTCTTTCTTATGAGTTGATATCTTTGGTTTCGAGGACGAAATCTATTCTTAGAGGGGGAAAATTGTAACGCCCCATTTTTATCTTAATTGACTTTATTTAAGATAATTAGTGATTTTAGAATTCAAAAACAGACTTTTTATTGATCAGGGACCTTTTTGCAATTTTCGGAAATTTCAGGGACTTAAACGCAAAATTGAACTTTATTATATCCTTAGACTTGTTGGCTAAGTCTCTCATTGCTTCTCTTTCTCCTCCAAGTTGCCTATCTCCATTGAAGGCGAGAGAAAAGCTTACAAACTTTTGTGATTTCGATTCTAGCTCGATCCATCCGTTGGAATTTGATCTGAAGTAGATATCTGCGATCACAGCATCGAGTGCTCCATTTGGAAGTAAGTTTCTCTTAATTCTACGAGGTTTGAATTTTTGGATGTCTTTAGAATTGATTGATATTTGGAGAGGATGTTCTTGAGGTTGTTGTGATAGTATATCTAAGACGGTTCGGAGATTTATCGACGATCGGATTTGATATGATTTTTCTTATGATTTTCAAAACTTAGATTTTTGAGATGTGTTGGGTTTGACTTGGAAATGATATTAGATGATTGTTATGAGTAGATTAGATTGATATTCTGCTGTCTGCAATTTCGGTTTGATCAGTTTATAGCCATTATGCCGTCAGTTTGAGTTTCGGGATATCGTTTCTATTGATTTGATTATACCGAGTTTGACGGGGTTTTGCTATCGATATTGATCTTGTGACTTCTTCTGTTAGATTGATTCGAAGTCCTTGGAGTTGCGAGATTGCAGCTTCGATCAGTTTGGAAGATTGAGCCGGTATAGTATCGACTTCTTGCTTTCGATCGTAGAACTTATGGATATTGAATTGAGATTTATTGTTTTACAGATTGAAAATTGTGAACGACAAGAAGGTATAAGACGACTTTGGAATGAAATAGGACGATTAACTTGAATCCGGATTGATTCGAGTGTCCTAGAAGAAATCACATATTGCATGTTTATATGCTTATTTGAACTTATGATTGAAGTGATGATTGCATGAGATTTCATATGCATTTATTTTGAGCCGATTGATTATTCATTTTGAATTAGACGATCTGGATATTATAGTTGAGTGGCCTTGGTAGGCGATTTACTACAAGTGTCGATTAACTCACTATAATGCCCTAGAGTCTAGAGGATTAAAATATACCTCATCCACCTCGAAAGGGGAGTTCGGTGTGATTTTTGGATATTTTAACCTCGGGATCCCAAACCGAAGAAAGAAAGAAGAATTCCTTTTGATTATCTGAGTCTGATAATCCAGAAGTTTTAAAGTCATGCATATCATTTTAATTCCGCAATTGAATGAATTACTTGAGGTATATGTGGAATTTGATTATATATCATGTTTTGATATATTATGTGATATTGTATGCTAGTCTCTTTTACTGGGAATATTATTCTCACCGGATTATCCGGCTGTTGTCTTTGTTTGTATGTATACTTGGCAACAGGTGGGGCAGGATCAAGTCAGAGACCTCATGGCTAGATCGGGAATGAGATGATAGAAGTGAGGCTTAGATGTTAGGAGTCATTTATGTATTTTTTGAACTCCTGTTGTTTTGTATAAGTCGAACTAGTTGGAACTTATGCATGATTTTTGTTGAAGATTGTATGCATCTAGAATCGAATACTTTTATATCTTGTTGCATGGGATTATGATGTTTGGAATGTATTTGTTAAAGTTGGAGTTGAATTTTTGAGGATAAACCAGTTTTATTTCTGGTACAGAGCATCTCGCTCGATCGATAGAAGTTCACCGATCGAGCGAGCACCCCTGTACCAAAACAGCGAGTGGGACATTTTTGTGTCCGCTCGATCGGTAAGATTTTACCGATCGAGCGAGCGTCCTGATTTTTGGGCAGTGACTTCGGAATCCTTGGCCGCTCGATCGGTAAGAATTTACAGATCGAGCGGGCACTATTCATTTCAAAAAAAAAAAAATTTTGATGTCTTAATCCTTATTGTTTATTGTGTTGATCTATTGCTTTACTCTAAGTATATGATTAGGATCAAGGCCTCACACAAAGTCTTCTAGTGTATTCTTCCCGTGAGGAATAAGGGGTGACGTAGGAGATTGAGCTCCGAAAATCCATAAACAACTATGTGCATATTTACATTACTGTATCACATCATATTTTCACTATTGTCACCTAGTTTAGTGAGAGCCATCTTCCGCACTACTTTAGTAGCTCTTATTCATCTAGGAAGTTAAGAAATAGTGGTTAAGTAAACTAACAGTTTCTTAATCTTATAATTTTAAAGAGTAAAATTATTAGTGCGTGTATTCGCCCCCCTTTACACACACTATCGATCCCCAACAGTTGGTATCAGAGAAGGATCTTTCTTAGCTGTTGACATTTTCTCATCATGACTTCTCTAAACAAAATTCCTATGTTCTCTAAGGAGGATTATGATGATTGTATGCAGGCACATCTTTCTGCTCAAGATGATGATATGTGGTATGTCATCACTGATGGCCCAATGAAGATTCTCAAAGTCAATATGGTTGTATCTATTTCAGGAAGTGAACCATAGATGGTTGAAAAACCCAGAGCAGAATGGAGCACCGAGGATAAGAAGAAAGAAAATCTTGACAATGTAGCCAAAGATATTCTATACAAAACTTTGGACAAAAATATGTTCAGCAAGATCAAGACATGCTCTACTGCCAAAGAAATGTAGGAGAAACTTACTCAATTGTTCTAAGGCAATGACCAAACCAAGGAAAACAAACTCACAGTAACCATTCAAAAGTTTGACAATGCCAAAATGAAATCTGGAGAAACTATGGCTGAGTTTGACGAAAGATTTAGTAACATTATATGTGAAATTATTTCTCTTGGTAAAATATATACTAATCGTGAAATTGCTTTGAAGGTTATGCGAGCACTACCCAGAGAGTGGGATGTCAAGATTATTTCCATGAGGGAATCAAAAGATTTGAGCAAACTAGAGCTTCATGATTTGTTTGCTGATCTCAAAGCTTATGAGTTTGAACTCGGAATGCGAACTGAAGAAGAACCATCTGCTTCTAATCCTACCAAAGCACTAACTTCAACTGTCGTACCTCAATCGACTGAGGAAACATTAGCAAAGAAGACAGCTGAACAAATGAGCAATGAAGAAATGTCTCTTTTCATTAAGAAATTTGGCCACTTTATTGCAGATTGCACTAAGCCTAAGAACAACGAAAAGAAACAGAATTATGAGAAGAAGAAAGGAAAAGAAGGAAGAAGAACGTTCAAAAAAAAGAAAGAACAAAGAGTACTAGTTGTCGACGAAGGAAAAAGCAAGTGGGCAGAAACTGAGTCTGAGTCATCGGATTCAGACAGCTCGTCCAAAGAAGTGAGGAAGAACAAGTCCAGTGTCTGATGACAAACTCTCAAAATGGAGATGATGATACTAAGGTATTTGACTTTAAATCTTCTGAATTTACACGTGAGGATCTTGTTCAAGCACTCAATGACATGATAAATGAGTACCAAAAGCTCTCTATATCATTCAAGGAAGTGAAGGTAGAAAAGGCAAGTTTCATTGATAAGTCAAGAGAATCTAGTTGTTCACAGCGAAATGAACTTGATAGTCTAAATACAAAGATAAATCTGCTAGCAACTGATAATGATGACATGAGAAGAGTATTCCAAGCTACTTTGAATGAAAATCAAAAATTGCTTAAAAAGATCAACTCTTGGAATAATGCTTCTACCTCATTGGGTAAGATACATGAGAACCAAAAACACGCAGGTGATAAAACCGGCCTTGAATATGGTTCAAATGATTTCACTATTACCGAGGAAAGTACTAAATCGTATCCTAGTAAGAACAATCCTAATGCCATAATATTTGTTCGATCTAGTACGATATATATATGAACATAATGAACCCAACAATATATATATATATATGAACATTGAAAGAGTGGGTGCCCGGTGAGCCAACTTGTGGCTAAGGGCTTTGATGACTCTTTGTATAAACAATCTTTTGTTTAATATAATTTACACTTTTATTAATGGCAATGACTCTATCTTTCTTCATATTGTTATATTGTGATATACTATTGTTGTTTTGATAAAGACCTTGAATATACTATAGTGTATGTAAGATGTGGTAGAACATGGGGATGTCTATCATGAAACACATCTTATAGTCACTGTATATTCTAAACTGTTCCTAGTCGATTGAGCCGTCCGATAATAAGGATAAGGATCGCTCGAGCTTGAGACTAGCATTTGCGATGCAGAGTACCACGTTTCATTGGTAAGGAACATAGAGATGTTCGAAGCATGCAAATGGATATTCATACGATGAATGATCGAACTACCCTATCCGGACTTTCCAAGTGGTTATCACTTATCGAGTGGATAAAGTCCGTGGTTTTGGTTGTACACCATTAGTCCTTACTACTTGAAACATCATTGAGACTCTATATGCTAGTACTGTGCTTTGACTCGTTTACCGACTCTATTGGGGTCATCAGGTGTCGGGATTGGGTACAGTTACAACACATATAGGAGTCGATGCTTTGTTGTCAAGGATTCACCACATACTTGCGAGTGTGGATATCCTATGCGATCTGAGGAGATATTAGTGTGACGAATCTCTGGCCAGAGTACATGATGTGTTTTAAGAAATGGTTTCTTAGTAACACATGCGATGTCACTATTTGATCTTCAAGATGTATTGCATAGTTATCGAATCTCGAACGACTCTCGATTTACCAATGGTTGTTGATTCGATCGGGATATATGGATGAAGGGACCGTACTGTACGCTAACCAAAATCTATTGGTTCTTGCAGGCACTATCAGTGATACCTAGGGAATCATGGGGCGATGTTGCTAGGCGCTCTTACCATGATTCGATGGGCAAGTCGGAAATCGTTGTTCCGAGTCACAAGGAGTTGTGAGCCCACGGCTAGCTGTATCCCTGAACCATTGAGGGTCACACAGAGTAATGGATTATTAATCCCCGTTGAGATAGTTAAATTTAAAGAGTTAAATTTAATGAACAAAGAAGTTGGACTTCTTATTTAAGAGTAGAGGAGTAAGATTTCCTAAAATGACATAGGGATGGGCATGTTTGGAAATCACTGAATTCGGATTCAGAAAAATTTATCTTGACTTTAAAAGGTGCAGAAATGGTTTCTGTGCACATTGGTGAAATCGGTTTATCAATCGGAGTCATGATGAATTTTATATTAATTTCTGAACATGCGGGCTTTGCTTGTCGGGCTTGAACTTATGACTAATGGGCCCTAAGCTGTTAGCGGCCTACATTATAAATAAGTTACTGCAGTACAGAAATTAGACACAACAGGTCACAAAATAATTTTCGAAAAACCCTAATTTTATTAAGTGTGGCCGCCGCCCCCCTCCCCTCTGCTCGGAAAATCCAATCTGTGAATTTTGAATTACAGTCTGGTTTAACGGATCAAATTCGTTAATTCTCTTCGTAGAAACTTCTGATAGATTTTCTAGTGCAATCTATCAGAGGGATTCATTATCCGTTCGTGGACCTGATTGAAGAACAGTTCGTCCATCAGTTCCAGGGATATACAACAAGAGCAGAGCAATCTGTTGGTGTCCATAATCTCGCTTCGAGATTGGAGGTAAAAATTTATAATTGTTATTTAATTTTTACACACACAATTTAATCGTTAAGTTTTGATACCCATTATGGAATCGTTCCATATAAAAATTTTAAATTTTCGCTGCACCGGGTATCAATTCTGATTGATCTGATCGCCGCGTTCTTCAACAGTGGTATCAAAGCCAGGTTGCTCAGATCAAGCGATTAAATTAATCGATTGTACAAAAATTTTTAAGCCTCGGTTTTTGAAACAAAATAAATATTTTAAAAATAAAAAAAATTTTCGGGCAAAACCCGGGCAGCGATTGGATCGATGCCCGGGGGGGGGGGGCAGCGATGGTCGCTGCCCTAGGGGCAGCCGGGCTGCCCGGCCCGAGCCCCTTTGGGGCGCAGGCAGCCCGGGAGTGTCCCGGGCGGCCCGCGAAAAATTATTTTTAATTTTTAAATTAAAATTTTAACATGTTAAAATTCTATTTTTGGTCCGATCAAAAATTGTTTTTGATTGGTCCACGAGGCATCGGATCGAATTGTTCGAGTCCGAAAATTTTAAAATTGATTTTTGGATAAATTTGAATTTTTGGAAAATTTAAATATTTTATCCGTTAAATTGAATTTTGAAATTAATTATTTTTGGTACAATTGATGATAAGATATGATCTTATGGATATATTGAGTAAAATATGATTTTATGTATAAAATTGGATTTTATAGATAAAATATGATTTTATTTGATAAAAAGATAAAATATGATTTTGTATGTAAAATAAGATTTTATATATGGAATATGATTTTATCCTTTTAAATTTAAATTGCCATTGCATGTTATCCAATAAATTAATTTTGAATTAAATGTTATTGGATAAGGATGATCGATTGCCATGACCAATTTTGTAGGTGTATGT
The DNA here is from genome assembly GCF_033568475.1 of Henckelia pumila. NCBI lineage: Eukaryota > Viridiplantae > Streptophyta > Magnoliopsida > Lamiales > Gesneriaceae > Henckelia > Henckelia pumila. The sequence goes on along the minus strand of NC_133123.1, from coordinate 16,140,350 downwards.
TAGGAATTTACATTTGTTTTTATTGTTGTTGGATTTATTAATGGGCCTGGTTTATGGCCCAATATGAATTGTCATATGTAATAAAAGTGGTCTTGGTTTATGGCCCGTTCCCACCCCTTAAAAATGTATCCCCTACTTGTCATTGTTATTTATTGTAAATACATTAGATTTAGTGGGAGATGAAGATTTGAAGACGGAGGTGGGCCCAGCAGACAATAAAGACAGAAGAAATGTAAATTGGAAGCACAATATAATAGGATTGCATTGCATACTGCATATTACCTAGGATTGGACTAAGACTCGTGATTGGCAACCACGGGTCGATTAGAAATGGAATCGATCATCCTATATAATATGTGATATTATTGTTGTATGCATGTTTTAGACAAAATTGTGTGAATCCGGCAAGCATACAAAATTTTAAAAATGATGAGACAAATTTTCAAAATTAAAATCCCTCATTTTAAATATGATTTAAAATTGATATCAAGATATATAAAGGAAATTTAAATTTGTTTAAATGTTCCTACCTTCCATCAACGATCAATGTATGAGATGCTACCCGCGGATACGGTCCGGCTCATATTATTGGGGGGCCCGTTCGTCGAAAAGCTGTACATTGGATCGACACATGTTGTAAGTTGGGTGGAACTCCCATGGGATCGGCTCATATTATTGGGGGATCCACATGGCGACCGTCCATCACAACTTAATTGTAACGCCCCGTTTTTATCTTAAATGAGTTTATTTGAGTTAATCGGAGATTGCAGAGTTCGCGAGCCGACTTTATTTTGATCAGGGTTCTTTTTGCAAATTTTGGAAATTTCAGGGACTAAAACGCAAATATTGGATTGTTATATTATCTACTCATTTGTTTGACTTTGAAAGCACTCCTCCTTCTCCTCACAACCGAGCTCCACCATTGAAGACGCCTCCAACACTTTCCAAGCTTTGTGATTTTGATTTTCGGTCGATCCAGCCGTTGGAAATTATTTCTAAAGGCAGATTATCGATCACAGCAGTGAGAGCTCTGTTATATTGTAAGTTCTTCTACGATCGGACGCATTCTAGTTTTTGGATGTTGTTAGAATCGAGTTAGATTCGAGTATGTTGTTCTCTACAGAGTTCTGATCGTTTATTATCTGTCAGTTTTGAAATAGAGCGACGTTCGGAATTGTTATGATTTTTGGAAGTATTATTCGAAAATCTAGCTTTTGAGATTTGTTGGGTTTGTCTTGTTGTTGTTGTATTAGCTTTGAATCGAGTTGATATCGGTATTGAACTGCTGTCTGCGTTGCCGGTTTGTTCAGTTTATAGCCGTTATGCCGTCGGTTTGAGTTTTGGGTTTTCGAATCGTTTTTGTATTGATTGAAGTCTTGGTGTGTGAGTGATCGTGGTTGTTGATCAACTCTTGAATTCTTACAGATTCGTTGGAGTTTGTCGAGCCCTGTGTTAGCAGCATTGTTCGTCGAGAGTTGGACGAAGAACGGTATAAAGAGTTTTCCTTGAACCGTTGCCTTGTTGTTGTTAGATTGTGTAGTTGTTTATACAATCTCTTTTGTAGCTTATCCAGAGTTGGAGCTACTGCATTGAAAGGTAAAAGCAGTCATCGTAGTGGGATAGCATACTCGGGACTGTTGGTTCTCGAGTTTCCCTTTTTAAATCACATATTGCATTGATACTTGTTCTAGCACGTGGAACTTGTAATTGTTGATTGATTGAGTTTTTGTTATGTGGCTTATGTTATGTTTCTGTTATGCATTCATCTTGAGCCTACTTTGATTTCAGCGGGCAGAACCGCCTTTTTTGTTAGACGTTTGGGAACTATGATTGAGTGGCCTAGGTTGTAGTATTTCGCCTAATGCTAGCATACTCATTATGGTTGCTCAAAGTCTAGAGGAGTGGGTTACGTTGCACCACCTCGATTGGGAGAGTCGGTGAGTCGTTACGTGATCTCATCCTCGGGATCCCAAAAGCAGAGCAATACTCCCGTGTTTATCAGAATCGATATCCTGGTTTTAAAGACATGCATATCATTAACTTCGACTTGAATATGTGGTTTGATAGCATGTTGTATATTCATTACTTGATATGTTACTTTTACTGGGATTATCATTCTCACCGGTTATCCGGCTGTTGTTTTGTTTTGTATGTGTACTTGGCAACAGGTGGGGCAGGAACAAGTCAGAAGAGGCATGGTTAGCTTCGAGGGCAAGTAGTAGAAGTGAGACTCGGTTTAGAAGTCGAATTAGCATGTTTATCTAGTTTAAGATTGAAGCATGTTAGAACTCGAACTTGATATGTTTTGTTATTCGAATTAGTTTGTATTCGGATTGAAATCTGAAATCGAAGTATGTTGTTGTTGTATCGATTTAGACTTCTGGTTGTTTTTAGGCCTTCTGAAAGCATGACTTGTTATGGCATGTTTCCCTACACCCTGTTATTGCATTTGTATTTGAAGGCATGTCGGACCAAGCGCGGAATCCTTTCTTTTTTTTTCTGCAGCCTGAGCTTTTTCTGCCCAGGCCTTCCGCGCGCGGGCGAGGCGTTCCTCGCGCGCGCGCGAGGCCTCCGTTGGGCCTCGGGATCGTTTGCCCGCGCGCGCGCGAGCTTGTTTCCTCGCGCGGGCGCGCGGCGTTTTTTTTTTTTTTTTTTTAAAAAAAAAAAACAAACTTTGACTTGTTTTACTCTTGGATTCTTGTTCGCTTAATTGTTGTTTAATCCAAGATTAGTGGTTTAGAATCGAGGTCTCACATTAATATTGATGGGTCATCTTGACATGTCACAATAAACGGCGTCATATTATTGGGCCCTTATTGGACATGAGGTAAAAACGTGGAGGTTGCTTTGGAAGCAATTGGGCTCTACCTTTTGAAAATTATGGTTGGCTGATATTATTCGGGACCATAGTTTGTCAATTGGACTCCATGTTCTCACTAAGGAAAACAGTTTCCCGTTTTCACTAGAGGGTAGTGAAATCGTTAAAATATTGGGAGTGAGATTCATAAAATAAATTTCGCCTATTTTATGTCTTAGTAAATTACTTAAACAATCACTGATATTTGTCTGTTTCTTTTCAGTATTTCATAAAGATGAATTCGCGTAATCCACTTTTCTCGATCCTCGAACAAAATAAATTGACTGGCGCAAACTATACGGAATGGTTCCGTAAGTTGAAGATTGTCTTGACTTCGGAGAAGATGCTCTACGTGTTAGAAAAATCTCCTCCGAAGGAAGCACCAGCTGACATAAGTCCAGAAGAGTTAGCCAAACTTGATACATGGTGGGACCATGATATCAAGGCCAAATGCTATATGCAAGCCTCGATGTCTGATGAACTCCAGAGGCGATTTGAGGACACCGTGAATGCTGCTGACATTCACATACAACTCAAGGAACTTTTTGGGGCTCAATCGAAGGCTGAAAGGTTCGCTACTGTAAAGGAGCTAATGACGTGTCGCATGCGTGAAGGGACTTCGGTCCGTGATCATGGGGTACGAGTGATTTGGCTCATACAGAAGTTGGTAACCCTTGATTTGGTGTTGGAGCATGAACTCAACGTGGACTTACTACTTCTTTCTCTTCCTTCTTCGTTTGACGAATTTGTGGTGAATTTCAATATGAACAAGATAGAGGCCTCCCTTGAAGAGATGGTCAATATGCTTGTGACATATGAATCCACTTTAAAGAAGGATAAACCGGCTTTCTTGGTGGGCTCCTCTTCTTCTGCTAAGAAGGGGCCAAGTACAAAGGGTAAGAAACGTTCTGCCCCACCCAAGAAAATCGAACCCGAGAAGAAGTACAAGACAAAGGCTTCAAACATGGAAAAGTACAAGGATGTTTGCCATTACTGCAAGAAGCCCGGTCATTGGAAGCGTAACTGCAAGGAATATCTAGAGCAGTTGCGAACTGCGAAGGGTATGTTCTATATTGAAATAAATGTTTCACTTAATACTACTTCTTGGGTATTGGATACCGGATGTGGATCTCACATTTGCAATGATTTGCAGGTGATGACAAGAAGTCGCAGGCTTAGAATGGGTGAGACCCAGCTGAGGCTCGGAAATGGTTCCAGAGTTGAAGCTAAAGCTGTGGGAGATATTTATTTAATTTTGCAGAACGGTTTTAAGTTACTTTTGAGAGATGTTTTATTTTTTCCGGATTTGATTAAAAACATTATTTCTGTTTCTATGCTTGATAGAGATGGTTATTCTTGCAATTTTGTGAATGGGATTTGCAATATTTACAAGAATGAATGTTTGATTGGAAATGGACAACTTGAAAATGATCTATATAACTTAAAACTAAAAGACGTTCCAATAAATTATGTTGATAAACCGGCAACAACAAACAAAAGGAAAATCGATAGCCAAAACCTGGCAAACCTTTGGCACGCTAGGCTAGGTCATATTTCCTCAAGGAGGATGAACAAGCTAGTGGGAGAGGGCATGTTTGATATGTCTGATATTAACTCTCTACCTACTTGTGAATCCTGCCTAAAAGGAAAAATGACTAAATCTCCTTTTAAGGGGAAACCTGAGCGTAGTCAAAATCTGTTGGATTTGATCCATACAGATGTTTTTGGTCCATTTAGAGTTGGTACTCAATATGACCACACCTACTTCATTACCTTTACTGATGATTATTCTAGGTATGGGTATTTATATTTAATGAAATATAAGTCTGAAGCATTTGAAAAGTTCAAAGAATTCAAGGCTGAAGTAGAAAACAAGCTAGGTAAAAGTATTAAAGCACTTCGATCGGATCGAGGTGGAGAATACTTGAGTATCGAGTTTTTGAACTATCTGAAAGAGAATGGGATTCTCTCTCAGTGGACTCCTCTTATGACACCACAGCTGAATGGTGTATCGGAGCGTCGTAATCGAACTTTGTTGGACATGGTTCGATCCATGATGAGCTTCACTGAGCTTCCACCTTCGTTTTGGGGCTATGCGCTTGAAACGGCGGTATTGTTGTTGAACAACATCCACACTAAAGCAGTGGACAAAACACCATACGAGTTATGGAATGGCAAAGCTCCTAAGTATTCGTACTTGAGGATTTGGGGATGTCCTGCTTACGTGAAGCAGAAAGTGGGAGATAAGTTGGATAGTCGATTCACCTTATGTTATTTTGTAGGGTATCCGAAGAATTCAATCGGATATTATTTCTATTATCCTGCTGAAACAAAGGTGTTTGTTTCAAGGAATGCCACCTTCTTGGAGAAGGAGTTCTTATTGGATAAGAAAGGCGAGATGATGGAACTCGAAGAAATTCGAGAAGAACCCGAAATACAAAATAACGATCCTACACCTCAGGAACCATTGATAGACACGCCTGTACCTAGAAGATCCGAGAGGACTTCTAGACCTCCTATTCGATATGGTCTTCTTCTTGAAGGGGATCAAGATGAACCCGATGTTGGATGTGATCCAAGAAACTTCAAGGAAGCAATTTCTGATGCGGATTCAAATTTATGGCTTGAAGCTATGCAGTCGGAAATAGATTTGATGCATACAAACCAAGTTTGGTCTTTAGTAGATCCTCCCGATGGAATTGTTCCAATAGGGTGTAAATGGATCTACAAGAGAAAGCTTGGGCCTGATGGTAAGGTATTGACCTACAAGGCGCGATTGGTGGCGAAAGGTTATACTCAAAGACAAGGAGTTGACTATGATGAAACCTTTTCACCAGTTGCAATGTTCAAGTCCATAAGAATCCTTATTGCCATAGCTGCTTGGTATGACTATGAGATATGGCAAATGGATGTGAAGACTGCTTTTCTTAATGGAGACATTAAGGAAGAAATCTATATGAAGCAGCCTGAGGGGTACACATCCATGGGAAGCGAGCATAAGGTATGCAAGCTTCAGAAATCAATTTATGGTCTAAAACAAGCATCAAGAAGTTGGAACTAGAAATTTGATGAAACAATAAAGGATTTTGGTTTCATCAAGAACCCGGAGGAACCATGCGTGTACAAGAAAGTAGTTAAGGATGCTGTGACATTCTTAGTACTTTATGTTGATGACATCCTACTCATTGGGAATGACGTAGGGATGTTGCAGTCAACAAAGATATGGTTATCAGGTAGATTCTCGATGAAGGATTTGGGTGAGGCATCCTATATTCTAGGGATACAGATCTATAGAGATAGATCTAAGAGAATGATAGGACTCACTCAATCAACCTACAACGACACCATATTGAAACGGTTTTCAATGGATGGGTCCAAGAGAGGACATCTACCCATGTGTCATGGGGTTTCTCTATCCAAGTCTATGTGTCCCAAGACTGATGAAGAGATAGAGAAAATGACACATGTACCATATGCGTCAGCCATAGGTAGTATCATGTATGGGATGATATCTACCAGACCGGATGTAGCATTTGCTCTGAGTGTCACGAGCAGATATCAAGCTAATCCCGGTCAAATGCATTGGAAAGCCGTGAAGGACATTCTTAAGTACTTACGAAGGACTAAGAATATGTTCATTGTATATGGAGGAAGAGAACTAAAATTGGAAGGCTATACCGACTCTAGCTTCCAAAGTGATGTGGATGACTCGAAGTCAACCTCTGGATTTGTGTTCATGCTCAATGGCGGTGCTGTCTCTTGAAAGAGTTCCAAGCAGGACACCACAGCGGATTCCACCACTGAGGCAGAATACATTGCAGCATCAGCTGCTGCTAAAGAGGCCGTTTGGATGAGGAATTTCGTCCAAGAGTTGGGCGTCATTCCTGAAGTTGTTGGTCCAGTCCCGGTGTACTGTGACAACACGGGTGCCGTTGCTCAGGCAAAGGAACCAAGGTCTCATCAAAGATCCAAACACGTACTGAGAAAATACCACATCATCCGGGAGATTGTGGAAAGAGGAGACATCACTGTCGAAAGAGTGGCCTCTGCAGACAATATCGCTGATCCACAAACTAAGCCCTTGCCAGGACCATTATTTGACAAACATCGCGAAGCAATGGGTCTACGTAGTATGACTAGTTGGGTTTAGGGCAAGTGGGAGATTGAAAGAGTGGGTGCCCGGTGAGCCAACTTGTGGCTAAGGGCTTTGATGACTCTTTGTATAAACAATCTTTTGTTTAATATAATTTACACTTTTATTAATGGCAATGACTTTATCTTTCTTCATATTGTTATATTGTGATATACTATTATTGTTTTGATAAAGACCTTGAATATACTATAGTGTATGTAAGATGTGGTAGAACATGGAGATGTCTATCATGAAACACATCTTATAGTCACTGTATATTCTAAATTGTTCCTAGTCGATTGAGCCGTCCGATAATAAGGATAAGGATCGCTCGAGCTTGAGACTAGCATTTGCGATGCAGAGTACCACGTTTCATTGGTAAGGAACATAGAGATGTTCGAAGCATGCAAATGGATATTCATACGATGAATGATCGAACTACCCTATCCGGACTTTCCAAGTGGTTATCACTTATCGAGTGGATAAAGTCCGTGGTTTTGGTTATACACCATTAGTCCTTACTACTTGAAACATCATTGAGACTCTATATTCTAGTACTGTGCTTTGACTCGTTTACCGACTCTATTGGGGTCATCAGGTGTCGGGATTGGGTACAGTTACAACACATATAGGAGTCGATGCTTTGTTGTCAAGGATTCACCACATACTTGCGAGTGTGGATATCCTATGCGATCTGAGGAGATATTAGTGTGACGAATCTCTGGCCAGAGTACATGATGTGTTTTAAGAAATGGTTTCTTAGTAACACATGCGATGTCACTATTTGATCTTCAAGATGTATTGCATAGTTATCGAATCTCGAACGACTCTCGATTTACCAATGGTTGTTGATTCGATCGGGATATATGGATGAAGGGACCGTACTGTACGCTAACCAAAATCTATTGGTTCTTGCAGGCACTATCAGTGATACCTAGGGAATCATGGGGCGATGTTGCTAGGCGCTCTTACCATGATTCGATGGGCAAGTCGGAAATCGTTGTTCCGAGTCACAAGGAGTTGTGAGCCCACGGCTAGCTGTATCCCTGAACCATTGAGGGTCACACAGAGTAATGGATTTTTAATCCCCGTTGAGATAGTTAAATTTAAAGAGTTAAATTTAATGAACAAAGAAGTTGGACTTCTTATTTAAGAGTAGAGGAGTAAGATTTCCTAAAATGACATAGGGATGAGCATTTTTGGAAATCACTGAATTCGGATTCAGAAAAATTTATCTTGACTTTAAAAGGTGCAGAAATGGTTTCTGTGCACATTGGTGAAATCTTTTTATCAATCGGAGTCATGATGAATTTTATATTAATTTCTGAACATGCGGGCTTTGCTTGTCGGGCTTAAACTTATGACTAATGGGCCCTAAGCTGTTAGCGGCCTACATTATAAATAAGTTATTGCAGTACAGAAATTAGACACAACAGGTCACAAAATAATTTTCGAAAAACCCTAATTTTATTAAGTGTGGCCGCCGCCGCCCCCTCCCTTCTGCTCGGAAAATCCAGTCTGTGAATTTTGAATTACAGTCTGGTTTAACGGATCAAATTCGTTAATTCTCTTCGTAGAAACTTCTGATAGATTTTCTAGTGCAATCTATCAGAGGGATTAATTATCCGTTCGTGGACCTGATTGAAGAACAGTTCGTCCATCAGTTCCAGGGATATACAACAAGAGCAGAGCAATCTGTTGGTGTCCATAATCTCGCTTCGAGATTGGAGGTAAAAATTTATAATTGTTATTTAATTTTTACACACACAATTTAATCGTTAAGTTTTGATACCCATTATGGAATCGTTCCATATAAAAATTTTAAACTTCCGCTGCATCGGGTATCAATTCTGATTGATCTGACCGCCGCGTTCTCCAACAAACATAATGAACCCAAGATCAATGATGGACAACCAATACGCTATGAGAACAAGGCCAAACATAAAGGGCTGGGATATGTGGAACCTCGGAATCCTGGAAAAGGAGAAACATGGGTCAAACCTAAACTGAATGAACAAATAAAGGGAAACCAATCTGAGTTTAAACAGTCAAAGTTTGAACCAATTCAATCTAAGTACAGGATTACTCAAGTGAAACAGAACCGGTACTTCAATTGCATGCCTGTTCAAAAGTGATACAGACTGAACAACAAATATCAAAAGATCAAACAACACATTGTAGTTTCCATACCACACACAAGTACACGTTAGGTCCCTCGACCGATTCACTTTTTGGATGCACACACGGGTAAACCCATCAGGATAATTCAGGTGTGGGTCCCAAAAGGACTAATCCAATTCGGACCCAAATAGATAAGGGTACCATAGTCATATTTCCTTCTTGCAGGTACTATCAGTAGAATCAGTAGGGAGAAACAAAATAGTAGAAAAAATGACCTGGTATCTCGACAGTGGATGCTCTAGGCACATGACTAGAAATAAAGAATTATTATCTGAAATAGTATACTACAAAGGACCTAGAATCATTTTTGGTGATAACTCAAAGGGTAAGACCGTGGGTAAGGGTAAGATTAACCATGACAACATTATTATTAATGATGTATTACTTGTTGATAATCTATGATACAATTTGATCGGTATTAGTCAACTATGTGATAATGACCATACTGTTGAATTTCACAAACACTCATGCACAATCAAATCTAGTGAAGGTGAAGTTATGTTAACCGGATTAAGAGAACAAAACACGTATAAGATAAATTGGCAATATAATCAACCATCGGCTCCCACATGTTTTGTTGCTCAAAATGATAAGCACTGACTATGGCATAAACGTTTGAATCACTTAAATTTTAAGTCCATTAAAAATTTGAGCAAACATGAATTGGTTCTTGGTTTGCCCAAAGGGAACGCGCCCCTGCAATCAACCTAAAACGCTAACACCCTATCTATATATAGTAAGGGGCCTTTTCAATAAGTCTCGCGTACGCTATGCTTCCCTTCCCAGTCACCATTCCGACAGGTAGATCTAAGAAGCTTGAAACTAGGTAGAAAAATAAGGAAGAGTGGCTTACCATGCTCCAAAAACCGGTGCCTTACTACTTAGTTTAATTCTCCCACCTTATCATAGAATAAGTAACTAAGGGGTGCTTTCACTCCTTCTGGAGGTTGCGATTAGGATGCTCCTTGGACCTTATGTTGAGTCTATCTCCATGGCATCACCTCACTCAGAGGATCCGCGGTCTACCTAAAGTTCAGATATCCATGCTGTGCTGTGGCATTGCTTTCATTAAGTTATTCTAAAAGCTCTCCTATCGCATAGTGATTTTATAAAGAATAAAGTCTGTTCAGCCTGTCAGCAAGGCATACAAGTGAGATCAACTTTCAAAACCAAAGGGTGTATGTCTTCTTCCAAATGTTTAGATTTATTGCACATGGATCTATTCGGTCCTATACCGGACAGAAGCCTAGGGTGAATGAGATATTCTCTAGTTATTGTGGACGATTACTCCCGATTTACTTGGGTGATATTTTTGTCCTCAAAAGACCAAACAACTACTCACCTGATAAAAATTTTAAAACGTTTTCAAAATGAGAAACGTACTGGGATAGATCGGATCAGGAGTGACAGAGGCATTGAATTTCTAAACAAAACCCTCGGATCCTATCTAGATGACCAAGGAATCAAGCATGAGTTATATGCTGCTCGGACCCCACAACAAAATGGTATTGCTGAGAGAAGAAATCGTACTCTCAAAGAAACAGCTAGAACTATGATTGCTGATTCTAACATCTCTCAAAGACTTTGGGCAGAAGCAATTAACATAACATGTTATACTCAAAACAGATATATGATTAACAAGAGACATAACATGACACCTTATGAGATATGGAATGACACAAAACCCGCTGTTTCATATTTTAAAGTATTTGGATGCAAATGCTTCATCCATGATAATGGTAAAAATCACCTGACAGCTTTCAATGCAAAGGCAGATGAAGGCATATTCATTGGTTACTCATCAGTCAGTCGAGCTTACATAGTATTCAATAATAAGTCACTGATAGTGGAGGAAACTATTCATGTTATTTTTGACAAAACTATCGTATGTGCAGATCAATCTCAAATGAATATTAAGGATCTAGCAAATAGACTTGAAACAACAGTCTTAAATGATGAAAGTGATAGTGATGAGCCTCCCTTCAGAAGAATTGAGCCAGAGCCACTGAATACTCAACCCACCGAAGAACAGGTCGGTCAAGATTATAAAGAACCAAGGAATGAAGAAGAAATTGTTACACTTGATAACATTGTCAGAATTGAGGATGATGTTCCAAGAAATCAGGATACAAATCCTCTTGGACCATGTCTCTGGTGGAACAAAGATCATCCACCTGGGCTGGTCATCGGTAATCCTATTGCTCCATTGCGTACTAGAAATCAAATCATTAATGAATTATTGCATGCAACATTCATCTCACAGCTAGAGCCTAAGCAAATTGATGAAGCCTTACAAGATGCTAGCTGGATTGAAGCAATGCAGGAAGAACTAAACCAGTTTACAATAAAAAAAAGTTTGGAACCTTGTTCCTCGACCGAGTAATCAAAATATTATAGGTACCAGATGGTTATTTCGTAATAAATTGGATGAGCATGGTACAGTGATTAGAAACAAAGCAAGATTGGTTGCTCAAGATTTTAGACAAGAAGAGGGCATTGATTTCGATGAATCATTCGCTCCAGTAGCAAGACTTGAAGCCATCAGAATATTTCTTGCATATGCTGCTTACAAGAACTTCAAAATTTATCAAATGAATGTGAAGTCAGCCTTTCTTAATGGACTACTTCAAGAAGAAGTTTATGTAGAAAAACCACCAGGTTTTGTCAATCCATCAACTCCTAATCACGTTTTTAAACTTGACAAAGCACTTTATGGCTTGAAACAAGAAACAAGAGCTTGGTATGACACATTATCACAATTCCTGTTAAAGCATGATTTTGTTATTGGAACTGTTGATAAGAATCTATTCAAATTCACTAAAGGAGATCACATTTTACTTGTTCAAATTTATGTAGATGATATTATTTTTGGTTCAACTAATCCTAGGTTGTGCGAGAAATTTTCTAAACTTATGCAGGAATAATTTGAAACGAGCATGATGGTAAATTTCTTTCTTGGATTACAATTTACAAGTGAAGCAACTTGAGAATGACATCTTTATCAATCAAGCCAAATATACCAATGAACTTATCAAAAAGTTTGGCATGGAAAGCTGTTCAACAATATCTAATCCTATGAGTGCTTCTATAAAACTTGACAAAGATAAAGCAGGAGCACCGGCAGAGGTAACAATGTATCGAGGACTTATCGGCTCTCTATTATATCTAACTGCAAGCAGACCCGATATTATGTTTGCAGTATGCTTATGTGCAAGATTTCAAGCATCACCTAAACAATCTCATTATATTGTTGCCAAAAGAATAATTAAGTATCTTAAGGGTACTCCAAACGTGGGTCTTTGGTACTCCAAAGACTCGGAATTTAACTTAGTTGGTTATTCAGATGCAGATTATGCAGGATGCAAAATTGATCGAAAAAGCACTAGCGGATCCTGTCAATGTTTGGGAGATAGACTCATTTCATGTTTCAGCAAGAATCAAACCTCCATTGCTTCCTCAACCGCCGAAGCTGAGTACTTAGCAGTTGGAAGCTGCTATGCACAAATATTGTGGATACAACAACAGCTTCGAGACTATGAAATTCAATCAAATGAGGCTACCATATTTTGTGATAATACAAGCACAATAGCAATCACCCAAAATCCTATGATGCACTCAAGAACGAAGCATATTGATGTACGACATCATTTCATAAGGGAACATGTGCTGAAGAAAGAGATTCAAATGATCTATATGTCTACTGATCAGCAGGCAGCTGACATCTTCACCAAACCATTACCAGACGCTAAGTTTTCTTACTTTCGTAATATACTTGGTTCGATAGATTTAAGTTAAGATACACATGAATTTAGGGGGAACAATGCATGCTTTCATACATATAAAAACATTGAACTCATAACACGATTACATAAGATGATTACATATTTCTTAAGACTGATGATATGCTGCACGAGCTGCAACTATTCTTCTCATCATTTCATGACTCCACTCAATCATCCAAAGAGTGAGTGAGCCTTGACCATTGCATACATCATCTTCAAAACAAATATTTTGCATCTCATCTCTCTCTGCTAGAAGCATCAAAAGCCTAACTGCTGCAGACTTTAACACATCATGAGTATTCCGTGTCTGTAAAAGACGTTTGCATCGACGCAAACCCTCTGCATAATGAGGCTCCATAACAGCAGAACCCCGAGGAATGTTGCGGCAAATTGTCTCCAGGAAAAACCATATTCTCATTCCTCTTGCTATTACTCTGTCTCTATATCTATTTTTTCCTTATCTCATACTCAATTTCATTCAAATTAATGTTTGAATCTGAAATTATGCTTGAACTAATTTCTTTTGTGGTAAGATGATTTATTTATAGGTGAAAAACGAAGAAGGTGAAAGGCCACTCAGTCCAACAGTCACTCATACATCGAATCAATACCAACTTATCTAAAAAGATCTGAATACAGAAAATATAATGAGTTTATTTCTTTTGATATTCGTGCTTCATGCATTTAATAAAATACTGCAAAAATGTACTTTTGAACAGTACATTTCTGAATAGTACTATAATATATTAAAAGTAACCTATTTGCTTTTGTCTCATAATACTACTTACACCTGACATATTTCAATCTCGGAGCCACAAGATAGTTGTCTTCTCTATTTCACTGTCTACAGATTCACCCCATTCAAGCATCCAATTTGTTACATTAAAAGGATTGGTTTTATCATGTTGATCATCAAAGAAATATAGTTGTTCCAAGCTCATCTTCTCAACATATAGAATCAATAGTAGGCAACCCGGTGGCTTAAGAACATCTCGATTGGACTGAGTTCCCAACATTTTCCTAAACCGACGAGCTCTAGCAGAAAACCTTAAGGCCTCGTATACAGAGCATGAAGAAGGACTCGTTGACATATGTGTAGCGCAAAATTCTTTATTTCTTAAAATTAAGAAATAAAAAATGGATACAAAGTGAATTTGAGAAATTAAATAAAGATTAGTGGATGCAATCTAAATTATCCCTTGATTCTCCTCTTCAATGAAAATTTCTTGTTGGATTTGAATTTCCTGAGTATTTGATATTCTTTGAAGATGATTTGATGTCTTGAGATTTGATTTGATGTCTTGATAAAGTTAATTAGATGGGTTAACACCTTGATATCGAATTAAACTTCAAAATTTGGGAAGAATGCAATGAACTCCTTGAATCGCGCCTTGAAATTTGTTATCTTGAATTTGATCAAGAACACGATATTCTTGAATTTGATTTATTTGACAAAGAGCACAAAATTATTGAATTTGATTTATTTGATGAAGAACACGAACTTCTTGAATTTGATTTATTTGTTGAAGAACATGAACTTCTTGAATTTGATGAAGAACACAATCTTCTTGAATTTGATTTATTTGATGAAGAATGCGAGCTTCTTGAATTTGGTGAAGAGCACAATCTTCTTGAATTTGATTTATTTGTTGAAGAAGAACTTCTTGAATTTGATGAAGAACACGATCTTCTTGAATTTGATTTGTTTGATGAAGAACACGATCTTCTTGAATTTGAATGAATTTAAGTATATTTGAAGAAGAACACAATTAATCCCTTGAATCACGCCTAAATCTTCTCGAATTTGATGATTTTGAAGAAAAATGTCTTGAATTGCGCCTTGAACTTCTTGAATATGACTTGAGAAAAAAACTCTTGAATTCTTCTACTCCTCTGCTTCAGTCTTTTGTGTTGTGTTTTTTGTTGGTCATCTGCCTCCTATTTATAGCTGAAGGATGCAGATTCCTACCATTTTAATTTTATGAGATGTCGCAATTTGATTGACTCACCGTGATTCATTTGGTGATTATCTTCCATTAATCACAAGATTTGATTTTAAATACTAAAAATATTAGTATTTTCTTCTATTTGATGCAAGATTTGATCTCAAATACTAAAAATATTAGTATTCTCTTCCAATTTGTGCAAGATGCAATCTTGATTTAAAAATATTGATTTGATCACAAAATATATTAAAATATCAATTAATTAACTATTTATTTTTTTAGGAATTTAATCTTTCCAAAAATATCTAATTATTTTATTGATATTTAATTGTTTCATACTTGCAATATTTGAAGGTTGACAAATTTAATTGTCTACAATATGGTCACCATGTAGGAAAAAAACTGGCGGTCAGATCAATCACGATTGATACCCGGTGCAGCGGAAGTTTAAAATTTTAATTTTTATCATGGAACAATTCCATGGTGTGGGTATCAACCATTCAACGATTAAATTATTGTGTGTGTAAAATTCAAATAACAATTATTAAATTTTACCTTCAATCTCGCAACGAGATTACTGGACACCAACAGATTTTATCTGCTCTTGTTGTCTCTCCCTGGAACCGATGAACTCCTTCAATCAGGTCCACGAACAGAGGTTTAATCCCTCTGATAGATTGCACTAGAAAATCTATCAGAAGTTTTCTGCGAAGAGAATAAACGAATCTGATTCGTTATTCCTTACTGCGATTCAAAATCACAGACCGGAAAATCTCGGGCAGAGTATGGGGAGGGTTCGGCCGAAACAATCTTTGAGAGGAACTAGGGTTTTCGATTTTTGCTCTCAAAAATTATGACCTGTTGTGTGTAATTTCTGTACTGAAATAACTTATTTATAATGCAGGCCACTAACACCTTAGGGCCCATTAATCATAAGCTGGGGCCTGACAAGCAAAGCCCGCTCGTTCAGAAATTAATATAAAATTCATCGTGACTCCGATTGATGAAACGATTTCACCAATGTGCACAGAAACCATTTCTGCACGTTTTAAAGTCAAAATAAATTTTCCTGAATCCGAATTCAGTGGTTTCCTAAAATGTCCATCCCTATGTCATTTTAGGAAATCCTACTCCCTTACTCTTATTTAAGAAGTCCAACTCCTTAGTTCATTAAATTTAACTCTTTAAATTTAACTATCTCAACGGGGATTAAAACTCCATTACACTGTGTGACCCTCAATGGTTCAGGGATACAGCTAGCCGTGGGCTCACAACTCCTTGTGACTCGGAACAACACTTTCCGACTTGCCCAACGAATCATGGTAAAGCGCCTAGCAACATCGCCCCATGATTCCCTAGGTATCACTGATAGTGCCTACAAGAACCAGTAGATTTTGGTTAGCGTACAGTACGGTCCCTTCATCCATATATCCCGATCGAATCAACAACCATTGGTATATCGAGAGTCGCTCAAGATTCGATAACTATGCAATACATCTTGAAGATCAAATTAGTGACATCGCATGTGCTACTAAGAAACCATTTCTTAAATCACATCAAGTACTCTGGCCAGAGATTTGTCACACTAATATCTCCTCAGATCGCATAGGATATCCATACTCGCAAGTATGTGGTGAATCCTTGACAACAATGCATTGACTCCTATATGTGTCGTAACTGTACCCAATCTCGACACCTGATGACCCCCATAGAGTCGGTAAACGAGTCAAAGCACAGCACTAGCATATAGAGTCTCCATGATGTTTCAAGTCGTAAGGACTAATGGTGTACAACCAAAACCGCGGACTTTATCCACTCGATAAGTGATAACCACTTGGAAAGTCCGGATAGGGTAGTTCGATTATTCATCCTATGAATATCCATTTGCATGCTTCGAACATCTCCATGTTCCCTACCAATGAAACGTGGTACTCCGCATCGCAAATGCTAGTCTCAAACTCGAGCGATCCTTATCCTTATTATCGGACGGCTCAATCGACTAGGAACGGTTTTTAGAATATACAGTGACTATAAGATGTATTTCATGATAGACATCTCCATGTTCTACCACATCTTACATACACTATAGTATATTCAAGGTCTTTATCAAAACAACAATAGTATATCACAATATAAGAATATGAAGTAATATAAAGTCATTGCCATAAAAGTGTAAATAATATTAAACAAAAGATTGTTTATACAAAGAGTCATCAAAGCCCATAGCCACACAGTTGGCTCACTGGGCACCCACTCTTACAATCTCCCACTTGCCCTATAGCCAACTAGTCATACTACGTAGACCCATTGCTTCGCGATGTTTGTCAAACAATGGTCCTGGCAAAGGCTTAGTAAGCGGATCAGCGATATTGTCTGCAGAGGCCACTCGTTCGACAATGATGTCTCCTCTTTCCACAATCTCCCGGATTATGTGGTATTTCCTCAGTACGTGTTTGGATCTTTGATGAGACCTTGGTTCCTTTGCTTGAGCAACGGCACCCGTGTTGTCACAGTACACCGGGACTGGACCAACAAATTCAGGAATGACGCCCAACTCTTGGACGAACTTCCTCATCCAAACGGCCTCTTTAGCAGCAGCTGATGCTGCAATGTATTCAGCCTCAGTGGTGGAATCCGCTGTGGTGTCCTGCTTGGAACTCTTCCAAGAGACAGCACCGCCATTGAGCATGAACACAAATCCAGAGGTTGACTTCGAGTCATCCACATCACTTTGGAAGCTAGAGTCGGTATAGCCTTCCAATTTGAGTTCTCGTCCTCCATAAACCATGAACATATTCTTAGTCCTTCGCAATTACTTAAGAATGTCCTTCACGGCTTTCCAATGCATTTGACCAGGATTAGACTGATATCTGCTCGTGACACTCAGAGCAAATGCTACATCCGGTCTGGTAGATATCATCCCATACATGATACTACCTATAGCTGACGCATATGGTACATGTGTCATATTCTCTATCTCTTCATCAGTCTTGGGACACATAGACTTGGATAGAGAAACTCCATGACACATGGGTAGATGTCCTCTTTTGGACCCATCCATTGAAAACCGTTTCAATATGGTATCGATGTAGGTTGATTGAGTGAGTCCTATCATTCTCTTAGACCTATCTCTATAGATCTGTATCCCAAGAATGTAGGATGCCTCTCCCAAATCCTTCATCGAAAATCTACCTGATAACCATATCTTTGTTGACTGCAACATCCCTACATCATTCCCAATGAGTAGGATGTCATCAACATAAAGTACTAAGAATGTCACCGCATCCTTAACTACTTTCTTGTACACGCAAGGTTCCTCCGGGTTCTTGATGAAACCAAAATCTTTTATTGTTTCATCAAATTTCTGGTTCCAACTTCTTGATGCTTGTTTTAGACCATAAATTGATCTCTGAAGCTTGCATACCTTATGCTCGCTTCCCATGGATGTGTACCCCTCAGGCTGCTTCATATAGATTTCCTCCTTAATGTCTCCATTAAGAAAAGCAGTCTTCACATCCATTTGCCATATCTCATAGTCATACCATGCAGCTATGGCAATTAGGATTCTTATGGACTTGAACATTGCAACTGGTGAAAAGGTTTCGTCATAGTCAACTCCTTGCCTTTGAGTATAACCTTTAGCCACCAATCGCGCCTTGTAGGTCAATACCTTACCATCAGGCCCAAGCTTTCTTTTGTAGATCCATTTACACCCTATCGGAACAATTCCATCGGGAGGATCTACTAAAGACCAAACTTGGTTTGTATGCATCGAATCCAATTCTGACTGCATAGCTTCAAGCCATAAATTCGAATCCGCATCAGAAATTGCTTCCTTGAAGTTTCTTGGATCACATCCAATGTCGGGTTCATCTTGATCCCCTTCAAGAAGAAGACCATATCGAACTGGAGGTCTAGAAGTCCTTTCGGATCTTCTAGGTGCAGGCGTGTCCAGCAATGGTTCCTGAGGTGTAGGATCGTTATTTTGTATTTCGGGTTCTTCTCGAACTTCTTCGAGTTCCATCATCTCGCCTTTCTTATCCAATAAGAATTCCTTCTCCAAGAAGGTGGCATTCCTAGAAACAAACACCTTTGTTTCAGCAGGATAATAGAAATAATATCCGATTGAATTCTTCGGATACCCTACAAAATAACATAAGCTGGATCGACTATCCATCTTATCTCCCACTGTCCGCTTCACGTAAGCAGGACATCCCCAAATCCTCAAGTACGAATACTTAGGAGCTTTGCCATTCCATAACTCGTATGGTGTTTTGTCCACTGCTTTAGTGTGGACGTTGTTCAACAACAATACCGCCGTTTCAAGCGCATAGCCCCAAAACGAAGGTGGAAGCTCAGTGAAGCTCATCATAGATCGAACCATGTCCAACAAAGTTCGATTACGACGCTCCGATACACCATTAAGCTGTGGTGTCATAGGAGGAGTCCACTGAGAGAGAATCCCATTCTCTTTCAGATAGTCCAAAAACTCGGTACTCAAATATTCTCCACCTCGATCCGATCGAAGTGCTTTAATACTTTTACCTAGCTTGTTTTCTACTTCAGCCTTGAATTCTTTGAACTTTTCAAATGCTTCAGACTTATATTTCATTAAATATAAATACCCATACCTTGAATAATCATCAGTAAAGGTAATGAAGTAGGTGTGGCCATGTTGAGTCCCTACTCTAAATGGACCACAAACATCTGTGTGGATCAAATCCAACAGATTCTGACTACGCTCAGGTTTCCCCTTAAAAGGAGATTTAGTCATTTTTCCTTTTAGGCAGGATTCACAAGTAGGTAGAGAATTAATATCAGACATATCAAACATGCCCACTCCCACTAGCTTGTTCATCCTCCTTGAGGAAATATGACCTAGCCTAGCATGCCAAAGGTTTGCCGGGTTTTGACTATCGATTTTCCTTTTGTTTGTTGTCGCCGGTTTATCAACATAATTCACTGGAACGTCTTTTAGTTTTAAGTTGTATAGATCGTTTTCAAGTTGTCCATTTCCAATTAAACATTCATTCTTGTAAATATTGCAAATCCCATTCACAAAATTGCAAGAATAACCATCTCTATCAAGCATAGAAATAGAAATAATGTTTTTAATTAAATCTGGCACAAATAAAACATCTCTTAACAATAATTTAAAACCGTTCTGCAAAGTCAAACAAACATCTCCAATGGCCGTAGCTTCAACTCTGGAACCATTCCCGAGCCTCAGCTGGGTCTCACCCATTCTAAGCCTGCGACTTCTTGTCATCACCTGCAAATCATTGCAAATGTGAGATCCACATCCGGTATCCAATACCCAAGAAGTTGTATTAAGTGACATGTTTATTTCAATATAGAACATACCCTTTGCAGTTCCCAACTGCTCAAGATATTCCTTACAGTTGCGCTTCCAATGACCCGGCTTCTTGCAGTAATGGCAAACATCCTTGGATTTTCCATTGTTTGAAGCCTTTGTCTTTTGCTTCTTCTCGGGCTCGACTTTCTTGGGTGGGGTAGAACGTTTCTTGCCCTTCATACTTGGCCCCTTCTTCGCAGAAGATGAGGAGCCCACCAAGAAAGCTGGCTTATCCTTCTTAAGTGTGGATTCATATGTAACGAGCATATTGACCATCTCTTCAAGGGTGGCCTCTATCTTGTTCATATTAAAATTTATCACAAATCCATCAAATGAAGAAGGAAGAGACAGAAGCAATAAATCCACATTGAGTTCATGCTCCAACACCAAATCTAGGGTCGCCAACTTTTGTATGAGCCAAATCACTCGTACCCCATGATCACGGACCGAAGTCCCTTCACGCATGCGGCACGTCATCAGCTCCTTAACAGTAGCGAACCTTTCAGCCCTCGACTGAGCCCCAAAAAGTTCCTTGAGTTGCGTGTGAATGTCAGCAGCATTCACCGTGTCCTCAAATCGCCTCTGGAGTTCATCAGACATCGAGGCTTGCATATAGCATTTGGTCTTGATGTCATGGTCACACCATGCATCAAGTTTGGCCAATTCCTCCGGACTTATGTCAGCTGGTGCTTCCTTCGGAGGTGCTTTCTCTAACACGTAGAGCATTTTCTCCGAAGTTAAGACAATCTTCAACTTCCGGAACCATTCCGTATAGTTGGCGCCAGTCAACTTGTTTTGTTCGAGGATCGAGAATAAAGGATTTCGCGAATTCATTGTATGAAATACTGAAAAGGAAAACAGACATATATCAATGATTGTTTAACAATTTACTAAGACATAAAATAGGCGAATTTAATTTTATGAATCTCACTCCCACTATTTTAACGATTTCACCACCCTCTAGTGAAAACGGGAAACTTTTTCCTTAGTGAGAACATGGAGTCCAATTGACAAACTTATGGTCCCGAATAATATCAGCCAACCATAATTCTCAAAAGGTAGAGCCCAATTGCTTCCAAAGCAACCCCATGTATTTACCTCATGTCCAATAAGGGCCCAATAATATGACGCCGTTTAAAGTGACATGTCAAGATGACCCATCAATATTAAGTTGTGATGGACGGTCGCCATGTGGATCCCCCAATAATATGAGCCGATCCCATGGGAGTTCCACCCAACTTACAACATTTGTCGATCCAATGTACAGCTTTCCGACGGACGGGCCCCCCCAATAATATGAGCCGGACCGTATCCGCGGGTAGCATCACATACATTGACCGTTGATGGAAGGTAGGAACATTTAAACAATATTTAAATTTCCTTTATTTATCTTGATATAAATTTTAAATCATATTTAAAATGAGGGATTTTATTTATAAAAATATTTGTCTCATCATATTTAATTTATTGCATGCATTGCCGGATTCACGCAATTTATGTCTAAACATGCATACAATCATAATATCACATATTATTTAGGATGATCGATTCCATTTCTAATTGACCCGTGGTTGCCAATCACGGGTCTTAGTCCAATCCTAGGTAATATGCAGTATGCAAATGCAATCCTATTACATATGCTTCCAATTTACATTTCTTCAGTCTTCATTGTCTGCTGGGCCCACCATCTTCAAATCTTGATCTCCCACTAAATCTAATGTATTTACAATAAATAACAATGACAAGTAGGGGATACATTTTTAGGGGGTGGGAACGGGCTATAAACCAAGCCCACTTTTATTACATATGACATTCATATCGGGCCATAAACCAGGCCCATTAATAAAACAAACAATAATAAAGACAAAATGTAAATTCCTAACATACACCTACAAAATTGGTCATGGCAATCGATCATCCTTATCCAATAACATTTAATTCAAAATTAATTTATTGGATAACATGCTGTGGCAATTCAAATTTAAACAAGATAAAATCATATTTTATATATAAAATCTCATTTCACATATAAAATCATATTTTATCTCTATATCAAATAAAATCATATTTTATCTATAAAATCCAATTTTACAAATAAAATCATATTTTACTTAATATATCATAAGATCATATCTTATCATCAATTGTACCAAAATAATTGATTTCAAAATTCAATTTACGGATAAAATATTAAATTTTCCAAAAATTCAAATTTATCCAAAATCAATTTTAAAATTTACGGACTCGAACAATTCGATCCGAAATCTCGTGAACCAATCAAAAACAATTTTTGACCGGACCAAAAATAAAATTTTAAATATTAAAATTAATTTTTAAATAAAAATATAATTTTTCCCGCGGGCCGCCCGGGACACTCCCGGGCTGGCCCGCACCCGGGGCGCGGGCCAGGGGCAGCCCAGCTGCCCCCTTAGGGCAGCAACAATTGCTGCCCTGGCGGCGCCTGGCGCCGCCGCTGGGCGGCGCCGTGCGTCGCCCTGGGCGGCGCCGAGCGCCGCCCTGGGCAGCGCCGAGCGCTGCCCTGCGCAGCGCCCAGTGCTGCGCTGGGCAGCGCACAGCGCTGCCCTGGGCGGCGCCGTGCGCCGCCCTGGGCGGCGACGGTCGCCGTCCTGGGCGTCGCCGTGCGCCCCCTTTGGGCGGCGCCGTGCGCCGCCCGGGGCAGCAACAATTGCTGCCCCACCGGGCAGCGATCCAATCGCTGCCCGGGTTTTGCCCCGAAAAAAAAAAAATTTTTTTTATTTAAAAATATTTATTTTGTTTTCCAAAAACCGAGATTCAAAAATTTTGTACAATCGATTAATTTAATCGTTTGATCTGAGCAACCTGGCTCTGATACCACTGTAGGAAAAAAACTGGCGGTCAGATCAATCACGATTGATACCCGGTGCAGCGGAAGTTTAAAATTTTTATCATGGAACAATTCCATGGTGTGGGTATCAACCATTCAACGATTAAATTATTGTGTGTGTAAAATTCAAATAACAATTATTAAATTTTACCTTCAATCTCGCAACGAGATTACTGGACACCAACAGATTTTATCTGCTCTTGTTGTCTCTCCCTGGAACCAATGAACTCCTTCAATCAGGTCCACGAACAGAGGTTTAATCCCTCTGATAGATTGCACTAGAAAATCTATCAGAAGTTTTCTGCGAAGAGAATAAACGAATCTGATTCGTTATTCCTTACTGCGATTCAAAATCACAGACCGGAAAATCTCGGGCAGAGTATGGGGAGGGTTCGGCCGAAACAATCTTTGAGAGGAACTAGGGTTTTCGATTTTTGCTCTCAAAAATTATGACCTGTTGTGTGTAATTTCTGTACTGAAATAACTTATTTATAATGCAGGCCACTAACACCTTAGGGCCCATTAATCATAAGCTGGGGCCTGACAAGCAAAGCCCGCTCGTTCAGAAATTAATATAAAATTCATCGTGACTCCGATTGATGAAACGATTTCACCAATGTGCACAGAAACCATTTCTGCACGTTTTAAAGTCAAAATAAATTTTCCTGAATCCGAATTCAGTGGTTTCCTAAAATGTCCATCCCTATGTCATTTTAGGAAATCCTACTCCCTTACTCTTATTTAAGAAGTCCAACTCCTTAGTTCATTAAATTTAACTCTTTAAATTTAACTATCTCAACGGGGATTAAAACTCCATTACACTGTGTGACCCTCAATGGTTCAGGGATACAGCTAGCCGTGGGCTCACAACTCCTTGTGACTCGGAACAACACTTTCCGACTTGCCCAACGAATCATGGTAAAGCGCCTAGCAACATCGCCCCATGATTCCCTAGGTATCACTGATAGTGCCTACAAGAACCAGTAGATTTTGGTTAGCGTACAGTACGGTCCCTTCATCCATATATCCCGATCGAATCAACAACCATTGGTATATCGAGAGTCGCTCAAGATTCGATAACTATGCAATACATCTTGAAGATCAAATTAGTGACATCGCATGTGCTACTAAGAAACCATTTCTTAAATCACATCAAGTACTCTGGCCAGAGATTTGTCACACTAATATCTCCTCAGATCGCATAGGATATCCATACTCGCAAGTATGTGGTGAATCCTTGACAACAATGCATTGACTCCTATATGTGTCGTAACTGTACCCAATCTCGACACCTGATGACCCCCATAGAGTCGGTAAACGAGTCAAAGCACAGCACTAGCATATAGAGTCTCCATGATGTTTCAAGTCGTAAGGACTAATGGTGTACAACCAAAACCGCGGACTTTATCCACTCGATAAGTGATAACCACTTGGAAAGTCCGGATAGGGTAGTTCGATTATTCATCCTATGAATATCCATTTGCATGCTTCGAACGTCTCCATGTTCCCTACCAATGAAACGTGGTACTCCGCATCGCAAATGCTAGTCTCAAACTCGAGCGATCCTTATCCTTATTATCGGACGGCTCAATCGACTAGGAACGGTTTTTAGAATATACAGTGACTATAAGATGTATTTCATGATAGACATCTCCATGTTCTACCACATCTTACATACACTATAGTATATTCAAGGTCTTTATCAAAACAACAATAGTATATCACAATATAACAATATGAAGTAATATAAAGTCATTGCCATAAAAGTGTAAATAATATTAAACAAAAGATTGTTTATACAAAGAGTCATCAAAGCCCATAGCCACACAGTTGGCTCACTGGGCACCCACTCTTACACACCAAGCGCATGCACCTGATCATACACTTTCATCATCCGAGAAAGTACTTGATTTTGATAGGATTTATTTTGAAACTCAAATACTTGAGCCTCCATCTGATTGTGTTTATTTGATACGATTTTACACTAACCATTCTATGATATTTATAAGGCAGATAAACAACTAAGAAAATAAAGTCATAAAATTCAAGGGTCTCATCATGTCCAATCAATAAATGACATTCATTTAATACGGCACAATGTTTGAGAACTACGAATTCATTACATATATGAAAGCTCATAAGTGTCATTCTCTCATGTGATGTCACATCACTCTTATTTATATTTATTTTCTTCTATTCCATGGAAATGTGTGCATTGTTCATATTTCTCAAGAAAATGAAAGGACACTAGAAACAAGATCGAAAATCAAATCAACATCTTTTGACATGATTTTCTTATCATACATTTTGATTATGCAAAATGTCAAAAGTTTCTAGTTTTATCATTCACATTAACTATTGTATTTTTATGAACAACTAAACATCACCTTATCAACAGCAATATTTAAAAGAATAAACATCTTTTTATTTTCAAAGAGCACTGACATCATTATTACTTGAAAACTCAAGCAGTATCCTTTACAACAAAGCATCAAAGGCCAGTTCCGTCGCTCGAATCTCCTCAACCACTGCATCTCTCCATGAACGCACGAAAGTAGCAAGCTCCACAGTAGGATATCGTGTGAAACCCACATCATTTTTCCAGATTTGTTTCAGCTCATAACGCTCTGTGTAAAGCAATAATAAAAAGGTTCCTTCAGCACTGAAGATTTCCCTGGTTCGAGTTGTCCACAACAAGTTCTTGTACTGAAGATTTAAGGATGTGAAGTGACACACTTCATGTGAGACCTCGGTTCTAAACATCAAACTAAACTCGGATTGAACAATAAAATAAGCAAACAAGATCCAAGATTTAAAAGTAATGATTTTTTTTTAAGATCCTCGCTCGAGCGGCAAGACACGCCCGCTCGAGCGAGCAATGTTCTGCCCGCCTGCCAAGAGAACTCTCGCTCGAGCGGGGAAGCACCCTCGCTCGAGCGAGCAGGGTTCTGTCTCGCACACAGAAAAACGCTCGCTCGAGCGAGCACCAACTGCCGCTCGAGCGAGCACCAACTGCCGCTCGAGCGAGACCAAAACTGAGTAAAGAAAACATAAATTAGCTCAACCAATCCAATATAAAACCGATCCATTCTCAACATGCATACATGACCAAACCGACATTCAAACATAACATGGTTCATAATACATGTAACGACAACCTTCAGTCCACGATACTCGCAGGATCGATACAACAGAAACGACGAGTTCAAATCTAAACATGGTATGAAACATAAACTAGATTGGCATGCTGATTCGACTTCTAAACCGAGTCTCACTTCTACTTCTTGCCCTCGAAGCTAACCATGCCTCTTCTGACTTGATTCTACCCCACCTGTTTCCAAGTACACACACAAAACAAAGCAACAACCGGATTACTCCGGTGAGAAAGATATTCCCAGTAAAAACAACATAACAAGTAATACATGTAATAAGTCAACCACATGCTTTCAAGACAACATAACACAAAACAAAAGATATGCATGTCTTTAAAACAGGTATATCAACTCTGATAAACAAGGGGTTGCTGCTCTGCTTTGGGATCCCGAGGACGAGATCACGTAAACAACCCACCGACCCTCCCAATCGAGGTGGTGCCACGTATCCCACTCCTCTAGACTTTGAGCAACTATAATGAGTATGCTAGAACTAGGCGCAACGACTACGTCCTAGGCCACTCGACTATAGCTCCCAAACGTCTAACAAAAGGGTTGTTCTGCCCGTTGAAACGATAGTGTTGGCTCAATATGAATGCATATGAAAACATAAGGCATTTAGCCATAAAAATACAATCAAATAATCAACAAAATACAAGTTCCACATGCTATAACAAATATCGATGCAATATGTGATTTTAAGGGAAACTCGAGAACCAACTGTGCCGAGTATGCTATCCCGCTAACGATGACTGCTTTTACCTTTCAATGCAAGTAGTTCCAACTCTGGATAAGCTACAATAAAAAGGTTATATCAGAAACTATACAACCTAACAACAATATCGGCTCAAGGTAATCTCTTTACCGATTCTTCGTCAAACTCTAGACGATCGACTGCTGCTTCTCTGTCTCGACAACTCCAAACGAATCTGTACAGAGACAAAAGATGATCAACAACAACGAACAAACCCAATGCCCAAAGTTCTACAACTCAAACACGGTTCAAAATCCTCAAAACTCAAACCGGCGGCATAACGACTATAAATGATCAAACCGAAAATGCAGACAATAGTTCAATATCGATAATAACTCGAATCAATGCTAATACAACAATAACAAGGGAATTCCAACAAATCTCAAAACCTCTTTACGAAAATGGCTACCAAAAATCATAACAATTCCGAACATCGCTCTATTTCAAAACCGATAGATAATAAACGATCAGAACTATGTCAAGAACAACATACTCGAATCTCAATCGATTCTAACAACATCCGAAAAACAAAACGTATCTGATCGGAGAAATACTTACGGTATAACGTAGCTCTCGTTGCAGTGATCGCTAAACTGCCTTAAAAAATAAATTCCAACGGCCGGATCGAGCTCGGACAGAAATCTGAAAGCTTGGAATGAGAAGGGGGCGGCTCTAATGGAGGATAATGAGTTGGGGAAGGTGATGGTGAGAGTGTACTAAGTCTACAAGTGTAGATAATATAACAATTTCAATATTTGCATTTTAGTCTCTGAAATTTCCATAATTTTCAAAATAAACCCTGATCAAAATCAAGTCGGCTCGTGAACTATGCAATCTCCGATTAACTCAAATAAACTCATTTAAGATAAAAACGGGGCGTTACAATTTTCCCCCACTAAGAAGAGATTTCGTCCTCGAAATCAATAAGAATCATAACTTATAAGATACAATAAAGAACTAAAGACAGTAAGAAGAACTCACGTCATCCAAATAACTCAGGAAAACGCTGTCTCATGTCGGATTCTGTCTCCCAAGTCGCTTCCTTGACACCGTGACGGCTCCACTGCACTTTCACCAACGGAATCAACTTGGTTCTGAGTTGCTTCTCCTTCCGATCAAGGATCTGAATCGGTCGCTCGAAATAACTCAGAGTCTCGTCTAACTCGGCTTCGTTAGGCTGAAGAATATGAGAAGGATCTGGATGATACTTTCGCAGCATAGAGACGTGAAAAACGTCATGAATACCAGATAAAGATGGAGGAAGTGCAAGTCTGTAGGCAAGGTCGCCTATCTTCTCGAGAATCTCGTACGGCCCGATGAATCTCGGAGATAAATTTCCTCTCTTACCAAATCTGACCGTACGTCTGAAAGGAGAAATCTTAAGAAATACACGGTCTCCCTGCTCAAAACTCAGAGGTTTACGTCTGACATTCGCATACTTCGCCTGTCTATCTTGAGCTGACTTCATTCTCAATTGAATGATATTAACTTGCTCTGCCATATCTCTAAGCATATCCGGTCCCAAATCAGGTGACTCAGACAAATCATCCCAAAACAAAGGAGATCGGCACTTTTTGCCGTACAAAGCCTCAAAAGGCGCCATACCGATACTCGCTTGGAAGCTGTTGTTGTAAGAAAACTCGACAAGAGGCAAATAATCTTGCCAACTAGTGCCAAAGTCTAGCACTACCGCTCGAAGCATATCCTCTAACGTCTGGATAGTCCGTTCTGACTGTCCATCAGTCTGAGGATGATAAGCTGTACTCAGATGCAATCGAGTGCCAAGTGCCTCCTGAAGACTGTGCCAAAAGTGCGACGTGAACCTAGGGTCTCTTTCTGAAACGATCGACTTCGGCACCCCATGCAATCTCACAACATTGCTAACATACAACTCAGCCATCTGATCATGACGATACGTCATCCTGTACGGAATAAAACAAGCAGACTTCGTCAATCGGTCGATCACTACCCAAACAACATCGCATCCCCGAACAGATCGCTGTAGCTTCGTGACGAAATCCATAGAAATGTGATCTCATTTCCATTCAGGAACAGATAGACTGTGCAACAGACCACCGGGTCGCCTCCGTTCTGCTTTCACTTGCTGGCAGTTCAAACATCGAGATACAAACCTCGTAACATCGCTCTTCATTCTCTTCCACCAGAACTGATTCTTCAGATCGTTATACATCTTACGGCCTCCAGGATGAACACTGAACCGACTGCAATGAACCTCTCGAAGAATACGCTGCCTCCACTCCGAAATATCAGGAACAACAATACGGTTATTCACAAACAAAACATCATCTCTAACCTGGAATTTCGACTGATGCCCAGATCTGACTTTCTCCACTGAAACCTGAATGCCCGGATCAGACTTCTGTGCTTCTTTGATCGCCATAAACAACTCCAGCTCGGCTTGAATAGCAAACACTCTGAAAGTTTTCCTATCTGTTTCAAACCCCAAACCAGAAGTGCAACAAGCGTCGATCAACTGAGAAACACCGGTAGAAGAAAGATAAAGAACAAAGTTTTTGGCTCAAGACATCTGCAACTGCATTGGACTTTCCCGGATAATACTTGATTTCGCAGTCAAAATATTTCAACAGATCTAACCATCTTCTCTGTCTCATATTCAGCTCTGCCTGTGAAAACAAGTACTTAAGACTCTTATGGTCAGAAAAAATCTCGAAAAACTCACCATAAAGATAGTGACGCCAGATCTTCATAGCAAAGATGATCGCAGCTAGTTCAAGATCATGAACCGGATAACGAGTCTCGTGCGGTTTCAGCTGCCTTGATGCATAGGCTATCACATGCTTATGCTGCATAAGAACACATCCCAAGCCACGGTTAGAAGCATCACAATAGACTGTGAAACCTCTAGTACCTTTCGGAATAGAAAGAATCGGAGAACTGGTCAGTCTCCTCTTTAGATCAATAAAGCTAGCCTCACAATATGCAGTCCAGATAAAAGATGCATTCTTCTGAGTCAGCTGGGTAATAGGCTTGGCAATAGACGAGAAACCTTCGATGAATCGGCGATAATAACCAGCTAAACCCATGAAGCTTCGGATCTTAGGTACTGATGTCGGTCTAGGCCAATTCATAACCGCTTCAATCTTGTTGGGATCGACAGAAATCCCATCTCCTGAAATAATATGACCGAGAAAGACAACTCGATCCAACCAGAATTCACATTTAGATAGTTTGGCAAACAACTTCTCAACTCGCAAAATCTGCAAGACGATTCTCAAGTGTTCTGCATGGTCAGTACGGTTCTTCGAATAGATAAGAATATCATCGATGAAGATAATGACGAACTCATCTAAATAGCGCTGAAATATACGATTCATTAAACCCATAAAAACCGCTGGAGTGTTAGTCAAACCGAACGGCATGACTATAAACTCGAAATGACCATACCTTGTTCTGAATGCGGTCTTAGGAACATCTTCCTCTCGCACTCTCAGCTGGTGATAACCTGATCTCATATCAATCTTTGAATAGACAGAAGAACCCTGCAGCTGATAAAAAGGTCATCTATTCGGGGTAAAGGATACCTGTTCTTGATTGTAGCCTGATTCAGCTGACGATAGTCAATACAGAGCCGCATAGAACCATCCTTCTTTGAACAAAAAGAACAGGAGCACCCCAAGGCGATACACTAGGTCTGATGTATCCCTTGGCAATCAAGTCCTCAAGCTTCTCCTTCAACTTTCTCAGTTCAATAGGTGCCATACGATAAGGAGCTTTGGAAATAGGTTGAGTACCTGGCACTAAGTCAATGCTGAATTCGATCTCTCGAATAGGCGGAAATCCAGGAACATCTTCCAGGAACACATCAGCAAAATCTCTAACCACTGGTATATCAACCAATTCAGGGCTAGATTTCAGTACATCAACTGCATACACCAAAAATCCTTCTGCACCTCTCTGCAACAAATGAGTCATAGATAACACTGAAATCAAAGGAATTTTAGATCGATAACCCTTACCAAATAATTTCCACTCGTCTGCCATTTCAGGTCTGAACCTGACAACTTTCAGAAAACAATCGACTGTTGCCCTGTACTTGGTTAAAGCATATATACCGACTATACAATCAAAATCTGACAGTCCAAGCACAATACAGTCAAACTCTAACATATTTCCCTCAAAACAGAGTTCACAGTTCCTGACTATTCTGACAGAAACAATTCCTCCACCCAAAGGTGAAGTAACAGCTACTACAGTAGGTAACAACTCAGTAGGCAAAGCATGCAATAACACAAATTTCTCAGAGATAAAGGAATGAGAAGCACCTGTATCTATCAAAACATGAGCAGAATAACCAAAAATCGAACAGTTACCTGCTATAACATCATCTGGTGCTGCCTGAGCCTGATCCTCTGTCAAAGCAAAGACTCGTGCTTGCTGTCTCGGAGGCTAGTTCGCACTAGAGTTACCTCCCTATCGGTTCTGATGCTGAGGCTGGAAAGAGTACACTGCAGAAGATTGCCTCTCAGGCTGAGCTATAGGTCGAAATGAATTTCCACTCTGAGCTCGATCTCTGTTACGCTGAGGGAACACCTTAGAAAAGTGTTCCGATTGCTGACAGGTGTTGCAGTTACCAAAGACTCCCACACACTGATCTGTTGAGTGCCTACCTCCACACTTGCTACAATACAAAGATGATGATCCAGAACTCTTTCCTGAACCGAACTACTTGGAACCACTGGAACTAGAAGAACTGTTCCCTTGCCTCTTGAACTGTTTCCCTCTTGCTTTGTACTGATCCCTTATGTTTCCCCCACTGTTTACACCTTCATACCTCTGTTGTTGGTTCTGAAACTGAGGTGGCTGATTCTGATGTTGAGATGGTTGGTTCTGAAACTGCCTCTGCTGCTGAGACACCATCTGATTACCTCTCTGCCTCCACAAGCCTTCTTTCGCTCCCTTTGCATGATTCATGGCATCCGCAAAGTTATCTGGCCTAGCAGTGTTCACCAACGTGAAGATGTCGAGATTCAAGTCGTTGATAAACTGATCGGCTTTGGCTTCTTCACTGTCGGCAATGTGCGGGGCAAAACGCAACAAGCTGTCAAACTTGGCTACGTACTCCTCGATGTTCAGATTCCCTTGCCTCAGATTGGCAAACTCTGCTCCCTTGTACTTCCGGTACGAAACAAGGAGAAACCGCTTATAAAACTCAGTTTTGAAAAGAGACCAATTGACAACTGTACCTCTGTTCTCCATGGATCTCTTGGTCGTGATCCACCAGTTTTTGGCAACACCACGGAGCTGATGAATGACTAACCTAGTTTGGCGGTCATCTGTGTAATCAATGGAATCGAACAACTGATCAATTTCATCCAACCAACTCTCACAGTCAACTGGATTTTCTGTACCCAACAACAAGGGCGGATTAAACGACTGAAACCTCTTCAGCAAGGTTTCCATCGGCGTCGCTATAGCATCCAACTGATCAACTTCAGTGCTAGCTTGCTCAGTCGCAGGAATAACTGGCGGTGTGTTTCTGTTTATCACTCGACGAGGAACCATTTGATAATCAAAGGTTAGGACACAAGATACATCAATCGCTACAATACGGTGCCCTTACAACCGCTTGGAATACCGGATACCCGCCGATAACAAAAAACAGTTATATCTCAAGTAGTTCATGCTTTATAATTTAAATCACACAATCATGTAATTAAATTAATTCTTAATTAATAAAGCATGATCGCATGGTATTAATTAAACAATTAAAGAAAAATATCAAACACATGCGAGGAGCCAATACATGCGGACTCGAACTACCATGCCCGCTCACTCTAGTTCAACCAAGAATCTTAATTCTATGATACCACTTAATGTGAGAACTCGGTTCTAAACATCAAATAAAATAAGCAAACAAGATCCAAGATTTAAAAGTAATGAATATTTTTTTTTAAGATCCTCGCTCGAGTGGCAAGACACGCCCGCTCGAGCGAGCAATGTTCTGCCCGCCTACCAAGAGAACTCTCGCTTGAGCGGGGAAGCACCCTCGCTCGAGCGAGTAGGGTTCTGTCTCGCACACAGAAAAACGCTCGCTTGAGCGAGACCAAAACTGAGTAAAGAAAACAGCAATTAGCTCAACCAATCCAATATAAAACCGATCCATTCTCAACATGCATACATGACCAAAACGACATTCAAACATAACATGGTTCATAATACATGTAATGACAACCTTCAGTCCACGATACTCGCAGGATCGATACAACAGAAACGACGAGTTCGAATCTAAACATGCTATGAAACATAAACTAGATTGGCATGCTGATTCGACTTCTAAAACGAGTCTCACTTCTACTTCTTGCCCTCGAAGCTAGCCATGCCTCTTCTAACTTGATCTTGCCCCACCTGTTGCCAAGTACATACACAAAACAAAGCAACAATCGGATAACTCCGGTGAGAAAGATATTCCTAGTAAAAACAACATAACAAGTAATACATGTAATAAGTCAACCACATGCTTTCAAGACAACATAATCAACACAAAACAAAAGATATGCATGTCTTTAAAACAGGTATATCAACTCTGATAAACAAGGGGTTGTTGCTCTGCTTTGGGATCCCGAGGACGAGATCACGTAAACAACCCACCGACCCTCCCAATCGAGGTGGTGCCACGTATCCCACTCCTCTAGACTTTGAGCAACTATAATGAGTATGCTAGCACTAGGCGCAACGACTACGCCCTAGGCCACTCGACTATAGCTCCCAAACGTCTAACAAAAGGGATGTTCTGCCCGTTGAAATGATAGTGCTGGCTCAATATGAATGCATATGAAAACATAAGGCATTTAGCCATAAAAATACAATCAAATAATCAGCAAAATACAAGTTCCACATGCTAGAACAAGTATCGATGCAATATGTGATTTTAAGGAAAACTCGAGAACCAACTGTGCCGAGTATGCTATCCCGCTAACGATGACTGCTTTTACCTTTCAATGCAAGTAGTTCCAACTCTGGATAAGCTACAATAAAAAGGTTATATCAGAAACTATACAACCTAACAACAATATCGGCTCAAGGTAATCTCTTTACCGATTCTTCGTCGAACTCTAGACGATCGACTGCTGCTTTTATGTCTCGACAACTCCAAACGAATCTGTGCGGAGACAAAAGATGATCAACAACAACGAACAAACCCAATGCCCAAAGTTCTACAACTCAAACACGGTTCAAAATCCTCAAAACTCAAACCGGCGGCATAACAGATATAAATGATCAAACCGGAAATGCAGACAACAGTTCAATATCGATAATAACTCGAATCAATGCTAATACAACAATAACAAGGCAATTCCAACAAATCTCAAAACCTCTTTACGAAAATAGCTACCAAAAATCATAACAATTCCGAACGTTGCTCTATTTCAAAACCGACAGATAATAAACGATCAGAGCTCTGTCAAGAACAACATACTCGAATCTCAATCGATTCTAATAACATCCGAAAAACAAAACGTATCTGATCGGAGAAATACTTACGGTATAACGGAGTTCTCGTTGCAGTGATCGCTAAACTGCCTTCAGAAATAAATTCCAACGGCCGAATCGAGCTCGGACAGAAATCTGGAAGCTTGGAATGAGAAGGGGGCAGCTATAATGGAGGATAACGAGTTGGGGAAGGTGATGGTGAGAGTGGACTAAGTCTACAAGTGTAGATAATATAACAATTTCAATATTTGCGTTTTAGTCCCTGAAATTTCCAAAATTTTCAAAATAGACCTTGATCAAAATCAAGTCGGCTCGTGAACTCTGCAATCTCCGATTAACTCAAATAAACTCATTTAAGATAAAAACGGGGCGTTACACTTCAACTGCAGTAGTTGGTGGTACATCATCGGAAAGTTGTCGACGCAACCGTTCAACAGTTTCCCATTTTGCAAAAACCTTTGCAGCAACCCTATCTTCAAAATCTCTCTTTCGAGATTGAGTTATTGAAGCATTAAATTCCTTCAGCATATCCTCTCCTGAACTAGTCATTTATTTTGTTAAACTTATACACGAGTGTTTGAATATTCTAACTACGTTTGATCATATATTTATAGGGACAATCAAGAAGATAAAGGATCAGCCGAGTTGCATCTCAACCGTTCGATATCTACCGGTCAAAAGTTGCAACTCATTATTATGGGACTTGATGACTTATCTCAAACGCCTCTATCTCACTGATAGCAGTCTCGAACAGACAATGAAAAGAGTGTCAATCGTCATTTAAAATATTCATAATATATATTATATTTCGACCGCTTATCTTCAATATTCAATGCGCGCAAATTTCAAATTCAAAAGTTTAAGCGTATTCCCTGTATTTAACACGAACATATATATATATATATATATATATATATATATATATATATAAATATATATATATATATATATATCTGATAAACACTAAAACATCCTTATTACTATTCGAGTTATCTCTATTGATCTTGAATAATGTTAGAGGTACAACATATATCGTGTACAACGATATTTACAACAAAAATATCTTGAGATTTTGCTATTATATCGCGATATTTTACATTCAATTTATCATGAGATTTTGATAAATGAAATTTTTGTATAGAATTTTTTGTGTTGTACAAATTGATGTACAAATTTGATTATACATGTAGCATTGCTCATTGATCTTATTCTCAAAGTATTTTCTCATTTCAGTCAAACAGAAGGATGTCAATCCAAAAGACGTGCTTGGGCATTAACTTCGAAGAAGTCTACTCCATTGAAAACCGGGAGATTTCTGAAATATTTTGCATGTTTGAAGCTTCAGGACTTCGAAAGTTTCTTGGATCTTGCTATACAGTTAACTACACTCTGGTCAAGAAATTCTTCGACTCTGCACAACTCAATCATGGGAGTAGCACTTGTACTATCCAGGACCGACGCATTGAGTTTAATCAGCCATTCTTTGGAGAAACGTTCGAGTTGCCTACCAAGGGTTTGACAAAATGCGTGGATCTGCCTGACGACAATGCTGACTTTTGGGCATCCAAGTTCACCCTGGATGGTGCTCCCATCAAAGTAAATGGACTCAAGCAAAGTCTCAAACCAGCTTACCACCTCTTAGCTAACATAGTAGCTAAATCACTCCTCGCCAAAGCAGTTTCTTATGACAAAATCACTCTTGAAAAACTTTAGTACATGGCATCTATTGCTTCTCAGCTGAATTTTAATTGGTCATATATTCTCTACTCCACATTATTTGAAATGATTCGGGGCAAAAACCAATCCGAAGGGTTCGCTTTACAAATATGTCACATACTTGAAGTGTTTGGTGTTGACTCATCAGAGTTTGAGCCACTACATGTCTCAAAATGGTTGAATGCAGTCACCATACCTGTGTTCTTAAAAAATAAAAAAGTTACAGCTGATCAATTGCGACTCATTAAGCAGGAAATTGGAGCTGATCAACAAATGGCTACTGCTAGTGCACTACCTCTTCACAAGAAACGATCCAGAACCAGTAGACGCATCGTTCATATTGATTCTGATGAAGTTGAAAATGCTATTGACAATGCTCTATTGGTACAAGTATTTGGTAGTCCTTCCCAATCTCCAAAGAAGAAGGAAACTTCTAAAGTACTTCAATCGAAGCCCAAGAAGTTAAAGCTCTTGTCCATCGTCAAAACTCCAACCTCGCAGATCACAGCTTCATCCATAGAAGTCTCAGAACCGTCAGCTGTGATAATCTCCTCTTCAGTTGATGCATCTATTTCGTTAAGTGATCTATCGATATCGTTAGTTGCTCAGGTCATATCACCTTTACGATCGGTACTCATTCCAATAGACAGCACTATCGTTTCTATTGCACCCGTCTCATCACGTCAAACCAAAGGACTTACAATTATCGAGTCATTTGCTCAAAGTATGGGTATCAAACCTATCATAGATCCTCTGGACAAAGGCAAAGGAGTTTTTATATCTCCACCCCCTAAATCTTCTATTGCTAAAATGGAAACATTTATTGTTCTCTCTGGCATTCTCAAAGCAGTCCGATTTAGATTACGAGAGTTCAATGAGTGGTTCACCTACCGAACACAAATCTCATTCTCTAAAATCCTTCAAAAGAACAATTTGGAACATCTAGCCAGATTGGAGGACAAAATGTTTGTTCTTACAGCTACTTCTCATCTTGAAACAGCTCTTACCAGGTTCAAATTTGTTGATGTTCAACTTCGTGATAGCCTGGCTTGGTCTGTTATTTTTCAAAGGGAACAAAACTTTGACCCAATGAGCAAAACAGCTAAAGATGATTGTGAAGTCATTCTACGCCTTCAACAATCGGTTGATGTCACGGGCACCTTCTTACATGAATATAGATTCAAACATCACATTCATCCACCATCCGACGAGTACATTAATATGTATCTTGCCAAGACTAAGGCCATGTTACTCACCATGGAATCTCATGATGAAACTGATGAAAATGGACTCATATTCACAAAATAATAACAAGAGTTTATGGCCGCACAAGATGAATCCCCGCTATCATACTTTACATTTGCAACCACATCAAAAAATTCGAAAATCGCATGTTATCTTGTAACTTCCGATTTCAGAACAACAGATATGGATACAAGTGCCCCTGATGAACCATTACCTGAAATTCCACTCACTTCTGTCTCCGAAGTTTTGCAATCGTTATTGGATTTTGAAGTGGCTCAACACACATCCACTTTTACCAAGACAACGTCTGCTGAATCATCTCCAGAAACAATTTTTGAAAAAACTTGTCCTACCAATCCTCAATTCACCACTGACCAGCTCACCAACATGATTGATCGTCCATCACAAGACCAGGAACTCTTAACAGAACCTGATGGTGATGTAACCACTGTTCAAGCAAAAATTGATGGTCTAGCGATAACCATTTCTATTTCCGATACTCACCACTTCGACATAGCAACCAAGACTACTTCAACATCTCTAGTTTCCATGGAATCTCCTGATTATGACCTCGAAAGTATCATTGAGAATCTTCGTACTTCTATGAAAAGTATCAGCAATCGAAATCAAGGACAAGATGCTGGCATTGCTGATTCCCGCTCTGCTATCATGTCTCGACTGAACGAATTTTCATCTGAAATCACTAAGTATGTCACTTAATTGAAAAACTACAAAGAACGAAATTTCCGAGCCATGGAGACTGTTGCAACTCAAGTGACTCAAACTGTCTGTTGCACAAATGAGCATACCACTGCGAAGATTTCAGTTCTTCAAGTTGACCTGACCGCACATGTTGACTCCCGCATTGACTCCTTTCAAGCCACTGTAGGTGCTCAACTTGGAGAAATCATTTCTCATCTCACCCGTGGTGATGTCAAAAAGGGGGAAGAGCCTAGAAAATCAGGTGATACAAACCAACAAAAACGTGAAGTCTCACAGACAAAATGGCAGCAGAAGAGGTAACAATTAGTATAACAAAGCCTAGTATGTGTAATAGGATTTTATTGCACTTTTCCCAATGATTGCATGTAACAGTCATATGTGTCAATGCAATTCATTTTCGCAATGAATTCATTATCTTATTTCTTACTATGATTTTTGGGGCATAAGTTTTGTCATCACCAAAAAGGGGAAAATTGTTGAATCCTAATTTTTGGTGATAACAAAACAATATATCATTGTTATAGTTTGGCCGTCATTTATATGTATAACAGGAAAAAAGTCTATCAAAAGATATCAACCGATTCTATCATATCAGCCGACCGACTGAAAGATATCGACTGCTTACAGACATCAGC
Organism: Henckelia pumila; assembly: GCF_033568475.1. Classification (NCBI taxonomy): domain Eukaryota; kingdom Viridiplantae; phylum Streptophyta; class Magnoliopsida; order Lamiales; family Gesneriaceae; genus Henckelia; species Henckelia pumila. The sequence goes on along the minus strand of NC_133123.1, from coordinate 16,101,532 downwards.
TGGACTCATGGATATCAGCCGACTCCACTATGTATATCAGCTGATCCTCAGACGTCAACCGAATTCAGTTATCAGAATAAATGTCAACTGGAATACATGTCTTAAGGATATCTACCGATATCATTAAGTTGCGAATACCTAGTAACGGATTCTTGACAAGACAACTTAAATGCGAAAGGACAAAGCATTTAAGAAGCCATCTAACAAAGATCGAAAGTCCATTAATAGCATTTATTATGAGGGCATATTGAATGAACATTAAAAGAACTTCAAGTATAGATATTTTGAAGATGGACAGATCCTACTCCACAAAAAAAGAAATATTATCTGGCATACATCTGTTCAAAAAGAGGTTTCTTACCGTTGACACAAAGGGATAAATATGTTGAAGACTTTGATATAAATACTAGAGCCAAACAAAAAAGAAGTAGAGAAGAGACGATCATTAAACTATCAAAGCATTCGAGCACCCAAAGTTGTTTTCAATACACTATTGCTCATTTAACCCTTCGCTCAAACAGAAGAATATTTGATCTTCCTAGAGATCTATTCAAGGGTTACTCAAATCCAAGCCATTGTTTTGAAGAACATCGATTACTCCAAGGATTTGAGACTCTAAGCTTTCAAATCTTAGACATCCATTCATCATCATCAACTGAATAAGTTTGATAAGAACTTAAAATCTTATCAGTGTAAATCTAAGAGTTCCTTTTTAGGCAGTGATAAGTCCAAAATTAATCGGGTGTATTACAAGACATTGTAATAACCAAAGTTTTCTAGTGTATCCTTCCCTTGAGAAAGAAGGGGTGACGTAGGAGATTGAGCTCCGAACATCCATAAACAACTTTGTGCATATTTACATTACTGCATCACATTATATTTTCACTATTGACACCTAGTTTAGTGAGAGTCATCTTTCACACTACTTTAGTAGCTCTTATTCATCTAGGAAGTTAAGAAAAAGTGGTTAAGTAAACTAACAATTGTTTAATCTTATTATTTTAAAGAGTAAAGTTATTAGTGTGTGTATTCACCACCCCCCTCTATACACACTACCGATCCCCAACATCTGGTTTCAATAAATTAATTTTCATTGTTATATATAAAGAAAAATTTCAATAAATGACTCCTTTATTTAGAACTATCGATGAACTAGACTCTTTTACATTGCACTGGACACTAAAACTACGATTAATTCGTTGTTACGATTTATCTTCATATGAAAACAAGAGGTTCCCACGTTGAAATGCATATTTCATGATGTTGAGGTGTGTAATTTTTTTTTATTGATATCTATCTGTAAATATATGAGTATATTTTATATTTTTTTCTATTTTTTATGGTTCATGCATACATGCAACAATCAAAGATGACTTTAATAAAGTGAAACCACTTCTAAAATAAGATCATCATTTTGCTATTAAAAACGTAATTGTTGCATAAAATAGAGAAAATAATAATGAATGTGAAAATTATGTACGGAGAAAGTATTATATATACATCCAACATTAGTATAATATTTATTTCGCTTCATTCCTCTTCTTTTGATTATTTTCTTCCCTTTGAAGGTCTGTCTACTTGTTTTGCTTTGTCTTTGCTTGAGGGGTACTTGAATTTGATGGGAGAATGACTTGATTGGAAGTCATAAAGAAATTTAGCAATATTCACATGTTTTTGGTATGGTTTCTTTATCATGTTTTCATAATTCCCATACATACGTTTGTATTGGATGACCAATAACCACTATTTAGGGGGTATTCGATTGAACTTTTAACTCAACTCAAAAGTTATGGAAATTGGTTTTGGTAGTGTTTTTTAAAAAAATGTTGTCCGCGGGACGACTATCAGGATTCGCCCACCTCGATCCATCTTCCTCACCAATTACTGTCACACACAAGAATATTTAGTAATGGAAACATGCAAACTAGTCATAATCATTATTAATATTCTTCACCCCGATGTCGGTCTTTTGTCGTGAACGCCAATCTTGTGAAGTATTATGATCGAAAGTCGAAACCGGAAAATTTTTGAAAATCTCTGTTGTTTCCACCTTGAAGAAATGAGAGGTGAAGAAAAAGGGAAGCAAGAAGGCGAAAAAAATACAACACGACGAAAGGTGTCCTTGAAATATATTGTTGTGAAAATCTATATTATTATTATTATTATTATTATTACTATTATTTATTTTATTTTTATTTTTATTTTTATTTTTATACCAATAAATATATGAGTTTAATTGTGTTTTTATCTTTTCACTCGTTATTTTTCACACCTCAATGAGTACTTAATTTCTTTTGTTATTTCCCACACATCAATTAGTACTTAATTTCCTTCAGCTTGAATTCCATATTTACATTGGGTTTAATTTAATTACTAATTAATTTCCCACACCTCAATGAATACTTAGTTTCCTTTAATTTGTTATTTCCCACACATCAATGAGTTTCATGGTAGAATATTGATTGTTAATACTTAATTTATGTCCTAAAATGTCCTAAAGTAAAAAAAGTTATTAATTGAAAGTTATCTTAATTAATTTTTTTAATAAATCTAAAAAGTTTATTAATTTTGTGGAATTATTTTCAATTTTATCGTCATAGCTATGTTTTTATATATGAGTTTAATTGTATTTTTACCTTTTCATCCCTTGTTATTTTCCACACCTCAATGAGTACTTAATTTTCTTTGTTATTTCCCACACATCAATCAGTACTTAATTTTCTTCAGCTTGAATTCCATATTTGCATTGGGTTTAATTTAATTATTAATTAATTTCTCACACCTCAATGAACACTTAGTTTCATTTATTATTTCCTACACATCAATGAGTTTCATGGTAGAATATTGATTGCTAATACTTAATTCATGTCCTAAAGCAAAAAAGTTATTAATTGAAAGTTATCTTAATTTTTTAAATAAATCTAAAAATATTATTAATTTTGTAGAATTATTTTCAATTTTATCGTTATAGCTATGTTTTTAGTCTAATATCTCGTTCAAGCCAATTTAAATCATATCATAAGTCATTTCACTTCTATTGGGAATGTATTCTTCTAATTTATTCAACCCTTCATTTATTTTTTGGGATTTGATACTAGCTAGACTTGCCCGTAAAAAGTATAATACTTGATTTTAAAAAAGCTAAACATTCAAAATTTGATAGCTTTGGTCTCGACCAAATAACATTGTTGTCACATGCAGCGCACGTGCACTTTTCTAGTATATACATATATATAACAATTTCCCATACGAAATAAATGAAGATCAACCGAAAAATAATTAAGAGAACAAATCAGAGCGTAGAGACGGAGCGCTTACCTTTTGCGTTAAGAGTAGAGAATTAATGAGAAAAATGTTGTGGAGAAAATTAATTAATTAACGGTATTTGTTTGGATGATAATTAAGTTTAGGGATAATTAACCGTGTTTCAATGATATTTTTAAAAAAATTCTCTACTCTTAACGCATCATATTTAACAAATATATATGTGATTTCTTGAGGGAATCCTACTTTTATATATATATATATATAGAGTTCTTTTATGGTGCCCAACTCATATGCCCAACTCCATGCCCACCATGTACAATATGTGAGTTGACCAACACAATTGATGAGTTGACTTATCACATATTGTACATGGTGGGCATGGAGTTGGGCATATAGAGTTGGGCACAATAAAAGAACTCTATATATATATATATATATCTTCTTCTTGAACAGTTGAACAACAAGAACGGAGAAGCCTAGCTTTGTTGTTTGTTTTCTTCTGTCTTCTTCCTTTTGCCTCTAAGACTCTCGTTTCTCCCTTCCAAGATTCTTGAAGAAGATCGAAATCAACGGCCTTGTGTAGAGTCAGGGATTTCGAATACTTTGCACGATATATATATATAAATCTTTTGAAGGTTCTGGTTCAAATAATCTTTTTCGTAATAAACATTACATACAAATTAATACAAACAAGCCACCGCATGAGTCTGTATAATGTTCTGGTTGCTTACAGATTTCTTGTTCGGCGCTGTTTTGTTACTCCTGTAGCGTTTTTTGTTGAAAAGTTTGGATTATATGTTTATGTTTCCGAGTTTCAGATTTTTGAACGTGCACGTAGTCAAGAACTTGTGCGATTTTACTTTTGATATAGATTAATCAATTATGATCACGGTGTTTTTGTTTGAATCTTGATACATGCATGCTTCTTTTCGGCTTAAACTTGGATTATGTACTGTGATTTTATTTTGTCTGACTCTTGATCTGTAAAGAGTTTCGTTACGAAAATTGGATTTTACCGGATTCGATATATAGTTCTGATTTTACAGGAAAAAGATCCCCAAGTTGACGAGTTTTATGGATTTGTTTGTGGTGAGAATCGTGTCTTTTGCATCTTAATTAATCCATATATTTTTGAAGATAACAAGATGCCTCTGCATAAGAAATCCGTATATTTTGAAGATAACAAGATATATGCCTCTGCATACTATATCATGATTCATGAGTGGCTGTATCTTGAAACATATATGCCTGTCTCATCAATGTTATGTGATTTAATCTCTCTCTTGAGTTTGATTTTATTCTTCTTTATTCTTTCATTCCGTTCGTGTTATATATTCCAAATGTTCCTGATTACCTGCACTTCAAAACTCTGAAAATCGGAAACATACATATAATACGAACCTTTCAACAAAGGGTGCTACAGGAGTAATGAAAACGACACCGAGCATGAATCTGTAAGCCACCAGAATAGATAGATTCATGCCGTCGTTTGTAGCCAATTTGTATCCGATGTTCGTTATGGAAAACATTATTTGCACCAGAATCATCATCAGTTTCGCCTTCAGCTCGTGCAGAGTATTCGAAATCCTTGTACAGAAGGCCATTTCTTCATGTGAATATTTAATTAGTATCAAGAACCAAGAAGAGATCATCATCAGGGTCGCCTTCATCTCATGTAAGTGTTTGAAATCCTTGCACAGAACGCCATTTCTTCTAGTAAATTAATCATTCATTGTTATCAAGAACCAACAAGAGAGTGAGATGCCTCTTCATCTCTCCTTTCTTGTGCTATGTTTTCAATTTGAATATTTGATAGCATGCCAAGTGATTCGTTATATTTTGTGCAAGGCTTCCATTATTCACCACTGCCGAAGCAATGCAAATAACATGTCGCGTCAACTTGCTCGACATTGTTTACAAGGCAATCGTAATATCGATAGCATATATGCCATACCTTGGTTTTGAACAATGCTGTAAAGTTTTGCTTAGTTTCAAGTTAATGGAAGAACTTTTCTGTGTTAGAAAAAAAAAAAAAACTAGTTCCTATTTTAAATCAATCAGAGACTAATACTATTGATTTTATATTGACTTCTATAATTCCTTTGAAAAGTACTGCTGTCTGGGATATGATATGTTGCTCAGGTTATCTTGAGACCAGATAATCCTTGACATTTGGTGCACGGTAAAGGAAGATCGAGGCAGGCGATTTGAGATAATCGTCCCATCGACACCATCATGGAGTGACAATAGTTGTGGCAACGATGATAGTTAGAAGGAGTCATAGATGTTAGAGAGAAGAAATGTGGAGGGAAAGAAACTCATGCTATTCAAAACCTACAAGAATTGATTTAAAATAAACGATGTTTGACTGTACTGTAATGTCGGAAAATTTATGACAGATATACTCGGCAGTCTATGCTTGTAAATAAAAGACTCCTGACCCGTATTAAGGTACACTTTTCATATACGTATTTCATTCGCAATTTCAATACTTTTTGTTGAATACTATACTGACTTGAGCGTCGGAGTGTCTTCGCCTTCGGGCGGAGTCATCTCACTCTTTTTCTTTGATACGCAGAAATATTTTGGTGCGAATTCAGTTCGGTTTATGGAAGAAAATTGGTTCGTCGATTACTGATTCGAGGTATTTTATGAGGTACAAGATCCATTGCCGTGCTGCCTTGGCTTACGGCTACTGTCTCCAGAAAGAGCAAAACATCATTTAATGGATCACATTGTACTGGGTTTATCTCCTAAACTATCAGTATCATCAGACATGAAATACGGATAGTAGTAATATAAGAAAGATATTAGCCATTAGCTGTGATATCCAAATCAACAAGATTTTTTGGTTTTATTGATTGAACCTAGTCATCTCCAATTAGCTGGGACTAAGAAGGCTAGCACGACAATCATGATGACAAATTCCATCTCATGCAGCTAGAAGACATCAAACAACTGAATTTCTTCGTTTCCAGACAAAAATCTGTACTACTACAGCACTAAGCAATGATATCTTGTTCTGTTATTTAAGATGAGAAAATAGCTTGGTTGCGGCATACCAATGACCAATGAAGGTCTTGAGCTGTTATCTAAGGTGCGAAAATAGCTTGGTTGCGGCGTAAAAAATTCAAAAGTCAAATCAGAATGAAGTGATTTATTTTCTCCAAAAAATATAGGAAAGCTTAAACAGAGAATGGGTTGGATGATGGGCCTTACGCAATTATCGACACAGCGCCAATAATCAAAGTATTGTCCAGTACAGTGCTTGTGCCCTGATTCATCACCTTGAATTCTTTTAGCACATGCCTGTAAGAAAGAGTCCATTAGCTGACACCCAGATTGTGAAAGTACGTATTTTAAATGTGTTTAAAATCAGTGTGGCTCGTGCTTATTCCCCTCCGTCATTATTGGTTATCCGCTCCATCTATTCACATAAAGAATATATGGTATCAACTTTTTACTCTACCAAAACTCAAGTCAAAGAGAATGAATTGCATTTATTTCACAAATGAAAGTAGCAATAAAGATGCTAGCATTTCCAAAACAATCCCAACTTTGCTCCATGATTCCCCGCATAAATTCACAGTTCATTTCATATGTTGAAATTGATATTCCAATGACTTAGCTTCCCTTGTATTCATTTTCTTCCAATCAGTTCTCGTCATTAAAAACCTAGAAAAACAACACTATCTCATTGTCATTTTTCCCTCCTAAAAACTCATTTCAAATCTCCCAACGTTATCATTATTTTCAATCCCACATTTTATCATTTCATTCTATTATAACATATTTTAACTCGATACACTTTATTATAAAACTTTCAAATATGTTATATTCCATTAAAATACTACCAAACACATGTATACAGTAAAAACTCTTTCATGACATATAATATATACGACATATCACATTCTCCAATACAGTTCTCAAAACATATTTTCTCACATGATTTTCCCAAAATACTTCAAAAAAAAAAACCTAATTTTTCCAGAACCACCGTTTTGAAAATCCAGGAAAAATGAAACCATGCATAGCCTAATAAGAATTTTCCAACTGTGGGAAAAATCACATGCCAGCTCAGACAAATATTCCATGCCACTAGAAAAATTTCAAGTAAAGTATCCCATCAAACATCTAATATGTATGTCGAAGGAACTCGATAAAGGAGGAAAAAGATGCATGAAATAACTGATGGAAGGAAAAATATAAAGAAGCAGAAATATGGCGTCACTTGGAAACAGTAAAGTTCACCTGATATTCTTTTAGTGGCCTAGCACAAGGTGCCATGCACCGGTTTTCAAGTACCCTCTTTGGATCTACAGGCTCATCATCTGCCCTAAACGACGAAAGGCAAGAACCGATAAGAACGTATAGGATATCTACTCTATTTTTTGAAACAGAGAGACACGATGGCTCCGCAAAATTAATTACATAGCCCAAAGCAGAATTGTTCAATACTGGCAAGAATACAAAGGAGAATTGATTATCTTGAGCGCATAAAGTTGAAAAGCCAGTGCACCTCTCATGACAGTTAAGTATCACACAAACAACTAGAGATGAAAAAGGAAAACCAATTTAGGATCTTCTACAACAAATAATAGGGAGGTCCGAGATGAGAGCCAAACTTTTGATTAGCTTTCTAGAGGGGATCCCCGCAAAAGTTATAAGTCAATTCATGATTTTTCGATATTATCAACCCTTTAAGAGGCCAAGGTTCACGACTGCCCACTTTAGATAGCTTTCACTTAACCAACAGCATCAGCACATGCACCTAAATATACCTCTGTAATGTGAACACAAACCATATTGCCAACACTAACCGAAGGTAGCCATTTTCTCGATCGTTCTTTCACTATGTCAACCTCAAGGATAGCACCAAACGATAAGCAAATAAGAACGAGAGAAAAGCTCAAACCTAAAAGAATGTCCTTCTAGGTAAAAAAAGCAGCACAGGATCACAACACTCAATAATTTCTTATGAAAGCAGCACAGGATCACAACAGTAGGTACATCTAAACCACAAAAACATAAAAAAAAAAAAAAAAAAAAATCTGAATCCCACCCCACTAATCTCAACTCTTGTAAGGTAGCCAAGATTCTTCTGCTCTAGCTCAATAAATGCTTCGGTGAATCAGTAAAAGCAAAACTAGAGTCGGATTTCCAACAGAATATTAATTTTTAACAAATCTATAAAACCCAGCAACTCAGCTTCCCCTTAGCGCACCACAGCAACCATAAAACACAGATATCGTGGAGCTTAAAGTGACGGGAAAGGATTGGCCTTTGGATTGATAGCAAGAAAAATATCATAATAATAATTTTTTTTTTTTACCAATTACCATCAAATAGCAACAAATTTTCTCAAAAAAAAAAAGAGTGAAATGATCAAGTATAAACGCTCACATAGTTGAGAAATGCAAATCTAAAGCAAATAAACCTGCAAAAAAACAAAAAAATAATAATCAGAGTCAATCATAAGGCCGTGAGCAATGGAGAAACCTTTGCATTCAGAAGATCGAAATAGAATAGAATAATAAAAGTGGATCCGAATGGGAGTGGCTTTCCGGAAAATGAGAGGTAGCGGAGTCAATTAAAAATTGTGTTTATCTACCAAACAATAACGGCTAATTGCATTTTGACCCATGTGAAACATCCAAAAAGCTTTACACCCCTTGTGATAATTTAATAAGCTAAATACACCATCTGTTTTTAAATTAGTGACTCACGTGCCCCATCTTGATTTTTCAGATTCTATAATTATATTTAATTTGGTAAAGACTTTTTTGCCCTTGAAATATTAAATCCCAATAAACTACTATTTTCAATTATTCTTTGACCCATTTCTTGCAGGTACCGATTGCTTGAGACCAAATTCCACCACTTCCTTCATTACCCAATCCAACATCCACTTCGTCCAATCACAAACACTGGTAGGCATAAAATGCAAACACCATGTTTCAAAGCAAAGTAACCCAGTGAATCCAACACACAACATAAGAATCAACACGAGAGAGGAACACACAGATAACAAGTACTTCACCTACAATTCTGCACAATTTCCCAAAAACCCACCAAATCAATGGCCTTGTCTGCGAAAGGGTTTTGAATGTTTTTCATTTTCTATCGACAAAATCTCTGGTATTGTCAATGAAGAGAAATTAGAGGGAAATAATGCTGGTGGGAAAGAGGATGAATCTGGGTTGAAGAGGAGCAGGGATAGGGTTTTGGAAGAAGCAAAGGTGAGCGGCAATCAGTCGTCAAGCTAATGCCAATCAGACGGAGGGAGGTTGTCGACGAAGAACCGGCAAATGCCCAACAGCAAATGAACGAGAATAACAAAGGGAAAAGAACTATGAAAAAGATTAAGGCAAAGCTTGCAAACCTTTGAAACAAAGAACAAATGAAAGAGAAATATAAAAGGGCAATTAAGTCATATAATGTGTGAACAGTACCAAATTTAAAAAAAAATTGCAGCTACAACGCGTGTACTAACAACACTAATTTCAAGGGTGACTTGTGCCAAAGTTTTAAAAACAGAGGGTGTATTTAGCCTATTAAATTATCACAAGGGGTGTTACGCTTTTTCGGTGTTTCATAAGGGGTTAAAATGCAATTATCCCAACAATAACATAAATAGATGATGAGTGATTTAGGTCTTTTTTATTGTGGAAGTAAATTTGACAGTCGGAAAGGGGTAATTTTGTCATATGAAATGTGTTGGGAATAAATGTTAATATTTTAAGATGAAAATAAATTTTTTTAACCAATAGTTCGTATACCAAATTAAATTTTACTCTTTATTTATATATGATAAAGTACTCTAACAATTTTTTTAAAAAAAAACTAAAATATAAAGTTTGGTTTTGATGCACTAACTTTTGATTTTCGGTTATTTTGGTCCAATTGCTGACGAGACAGTTTGACATGTCAGTTTTTCCGATGTCACGTTAATATTTTCCGATGTCACGTTATTCGATTGACCAAAATAGCAGAAAATCAAAAGTTAGTGTATCAAATCAAAAATAAAATTTGAAAAATTAATGGACTAAAATAAAAAAATGTGCAAGTCAATAAAAAAAAACTATTCTCCCTTAATGTTTTATCATATAAGACAAGATATTATGAGAGCAATCATGTCTAACAATAAATTAAATAAGATGGAGTGTTACCACTATTTTTTAGATTGTAAATTACACTGATTTCAAAAAAAAAATTGTGAATAATACTCTTCTTTTGTAAAAGATAGGGTTCTAAAAAGCGGTTGATGAGATCTACACTAAGGATAATATCCAAATCATGCATCCAATAGTTCGTATTTTTACACATAAACTTAATTAATAATATATTATTGACGTGACAAATCATGAGATATTAAATCTATCATAAAAAGCTTCTAAAAACCTCTTCTTTCTTAAAAGATAGGTATGCTAATGACTGAGATTCATCACATGACACCTATTTCTATTTGTAATATTTATATATTCTAAACGAAGTGTTATTCAAACTCCATCATCAATTTTTATATCATTTATTGACAATATTGTCCTTCAATTAATTGTTATTTATTTTTTATTAAATTCATTAGTAACCTCAAATTCATAAAATAAGTTATCCTTAAAAAAAATCTTAAAATAATTTATCTTAAACTTTAATCTATATATATATAATAACTGAGTTTTTGCTAAATATAGTAAAATCCCGTCAAAAACTTTTAGCTAAAACAGGAAACAAACTTTATTTAATTCTATTTATATGTTTAATGCACCAAAATTCATTTTAAATATTACTTATTTAGAAATAGTTTTCATTTTAATATATATCTATATATATAATGCACAAATATAATTGATTCAAATTAACTTACTTTATAATAATTTAATTTGCCAAAAACTTACGATTAAATTGGTAGATATTAATTAATACTATAAATATAATAATAAATCAATTTTCAATTTAAAATTTGCTTAATCACTTTATACAAATATAATTAATTATTTGAGTTCATATATATTTCAAAATCTCTTACAATACTATAAATAATAATGTACAAATGTATTATATAACAATTTCTTTCATTTAGTATTTCGAATTTGCTTCATAAAAAATTTTATACGGAATTAAATTTGTCTGAATACATGCTCCCAACGCCAACAAACAAACTTTTCAAAAAATTATCATATATATGTGAAATCTTCAATAAATGCTATAATAATAATAATAATAATAATAATAATAATAATAATAATAATAATAATAATAATAATAATAATAATAATAATAATAATACAACAAAATTTTGAAGATTTCCCAATTATATATAAAATTTTCAATAAATGAAATTTTTTTTTGTAATTTATAATTAAAATTTATATGGGTCAACATTCGTCTGAAAATTTGCTTCAAATCAAATTTTGAAACAAAGTACCACATATATGAGAAATTTTAATAAATGCTATATTTCAATAATAATACAACGAATTTAAAATGTTTCTCAATTATATATAAAATGTTCCATAAATAATACAATTTAACTATTTTAGAATTAAAATTTAGAAAGTTTACAGAATTAAGGAGGTTAAATTTTCTTTAAAAAAATACATAAGATAATATTATTTTCAAAAAAAAATTGATTCGTTTTAAAATATTTACCATATTTATAAGAAATACTTATATCATTTGAGATAATCTTTAAATGGGCATACCAATTTTATGTGATTACATTAAATTCTTTATCTTGGTTGAGATAACTCTTACTAATAAAAAGAATATATAAAGAAATTATAAAAAATCATATATTATTTTTCTATCAGAATTTTTTAAAAATAAATATTTTTCAAAAAATTAAAATTTTTGTCGATTAATAAATTTGATTAAAAATGTTAATTATTTTTTAAAATATGTTAAGTAAATTTATATCAAGGTTCTAATTAAGATACATAATATAGATTTATGGAAAGTCAATACACCAAATATTCTAGACGACGCTCTTTTAAAAAGTTTGAAAATGTAATCTATATATATATATATATATATATATATATATATATATAATAACTTAGTTTTTGCCAAATATAGTAAAATCCAGCCAAAAATAATTAGCTAAAAAAGGAAAACTAAGACAACTTATTTCTGTTTATGTTCTAAATGCTACGAACGGTTCAATTATTTTCATACATTATATATATATATATATATATATATATATACATATAATTTATAAAGATAAGTCAAATTGCATAGTTTATAACGTTTTCATTTGCTAAAATTTACACTTTAAATGTAGAAAAATAAATAATACAAATATAATAATAAATAAATTATAATTTTAAAATTTGCTCAATTAATCTATACAAATTCAATAATTTTAGTAATATGTATATATTAAATAAATGCTTTAATATATAAAATTTTAAATTATTAATATATTTCTTTAATAATATAACCAATTTAGAAGATTTAATAATTACATATAAAATGTACCGTAAATAAAATAATCACTTGATTTATTTTAAATTTTAAACATTATAAAAAGTCTTGGTTCAATTAATGCCTTCAAATAATTAAATTAATAAAATACAAATAGATAAAATAGTGTAAACGGTGAGCATTAATTATTAATAAAGAATGTCTAACTTTAAATATAAAACCTAATAATTAAATAAACGATTCAAAATATCTATAAATAAAACTGAATATTTAAATAATCACTTAATTTATTTTAAATTTTAAACATTTAAAAAAGTCTTGGTTAAATTAATACCTTCAAATAATTAAATTAATAAAATACAAATAGATAAAATAGTGTAAACGGTGAGCATTAATTATTAATAAAAAATGTCTAACTTTAAATATAAAACCTATTAATTAAATAAACGATTCAAATCTATAAATAAAACTGAATATTTAATTTAATTTAAATCTCTACATAAATACATATTTTAGTTTCAATCAAATACATGCAAATATAATACCTCCCATAATAGATTAAAAAACATATTAAAAAATCAATGCAATAATTACAACAAAATACGATCAATATTATCACCTAACAAAATTTTTGAACATATTTACTTTTTTTATACACAGTATCGACTAACAAATCAAAACATTCATCATTATGATTCTTTAATTTAATTTAAAATTCAACAATAAAAATTCATTGTCAAAGAAAATATTTAAAGTGTGAGATATTCCATATTAGATTTTAAAAATGCAAGTTAAAAATTGATACAAATATTGTAATAATTTTTTTACCGGCCAATCAACTTAGCAATTAAAATAGGAAAATAGGACTCAATCCCTAACCGTAAACATACAGATAAATTTTATGACTTTAAATAACTTAATAATGCATAAAAAAATTTAAACACTCGACACTAAACAATGAATATTATGAAAAATGGTAAATATTTATAACACGGTAGCTTAGGAATAATATTTACTAATTATGGTTGTAAACAAAGTAATAATGTTGAAAAACAAACAATTATGTCAATCAATACCATAATATTTGTCTTAGTTTTCTAAATATAGAACTACCAATCAAAATTTTAAAAAATCAATCAAAATTATTTCTTATTTTAATTATTATATATTCAACACAAATACACATTTTATTTTCTATTTTTCGGACAAATAAGGCACATTCCACAAAAGATTAAAAAAAAACTTAAAATTGGAAAATTCCATGTAAAATTATAAGAAACTGTGACCAATTATTTCACAAAATATTAAAAAAACCTGAAATTTGGAAATTAAATGTAAAATTATAAGACATTGTGATCAATAAAAAAATAAGCAATATTTTCTTTCTTAATAAAGTATATCATTTAAATATTTTTCAAATCAATAAAAATAATTCGTAACTTAAATCTAACTAAATGCCAGATTTAATTTCAATCAAATAACAGCAACTAGGATATATTCCAAATTTAGATTAAAAAAATTTAAGTTTAAAAATTTATAATAAAATTGTAATATATTTAAATCAAAATAAATTTTTTTAAAAAAATAAAACATAGGTTATCAGTTATTGAGTCAATCCCATAAGTCATGATTCTCAAATATAGAGCATATATAGTTAAATCACTCCTCTCACATTATTCTTGAAAACATTTACCATCGAATCACAATTTCGAGAAATTCAAAACACAAGATCAAATTCAAACTCACATATTTTCATAAGCAATTATCACATAATCATAAAAAAAAAATTCAAGATCGGCTATAAGGTTCCCACAATGATATAGCGAAGAACATTCAATCATATGAAAGGCTGCTGAATTTTGAAGAATCAAAATTACTATGGAGCGACTGACAAAATCTACGGATAGGCAACAAGAGACGGAAAACTAACAATCAAGCAAAAGATAATTAAGTATACTTTTAATTTACTTTTTGGGATTGAATTTTTGAGTTATTCATACCGTATATTTAATGTTTGAAATACAAGTTGAAAAAATTATCCTTACGCATCATTTTTCAATCGAACTCCTTCTGCTTATATGCATCTGAAATTGATATATATATGGATAAACATCAACTTAAAATGATATCTAGATGTTTATCAATAAATTTCTAATAAAAATGCATTATCTACCATAGACTTAACTTTCTTGATAAGATATAAGTAGTCCTTCTAAATTGATAACCTGCAAATAAACAAAACATTGTTGAATTAATATTATACTTGTGCAGATGATTATATTAACTAATCTAAGATTCTAAGCTAACAATCACTTTAAATCATTTTCAATATATGCATATATCGAATCCTTCTAAGAGAACATCTATAAAATAATTACCTAAAATCGTTTATAATTAAAAGCAACATCTCAAAGTGTTGATAAATCAAGATGTAACATACATAACATGATGCAAATAATCAATATAAAGAATTAACATATAATAAAACTGTTTTCAGCCAACATAAATTAAGATGGTATTGACAACATCAAAATATCCATTAAGTGAGATCACAAATGGTATGATATTTTTTTCATGCGTTATTTTTTTGTTATTTGTCTACTCAAATTATTATATTTGTTTTTTTTAACATCGGTATACGTGCAGCTACTTCATCGAGCTTAGTTGATATAGATTCTTCTTCTTAAATGTCTAGCAGCTCAACTAAAAATAAATCAGATATGATTGATCTAACGATTGATGATGATTTCTCTCTCTGCTGTTAATACTGGCGACAAACTGTCGTTTGTTTATCAATATAATTTTTTAATAACTACACGTGTTTTTTTTCCTAATTTTAAGATATTATATTTAAGATATAAGTATAATCATCAATTAATAACATTTTTTTTTGCAGTTGAATTTGATTCAATTCAAATAATTAAGTTAACATATTGGACATTCAACATAGTCATGACAATCTTGACAAAAATATCTCAAAATCATCCATTGGTAAAATTATATTATATTGGTTTTATGTTGTTTTAGTTTAAAACAAGTTTATGTTTTATTCAAATTTATAAAAGAATTTTTTTTATTTTTCAGTTATAACATATTTAATTTTTTTATGTTACGTATTTTTCATTTTTTTTTTTGGAATATGTGTGTGTTAACAACGTCCTTTTTTATATAGATTACTGGGATATAGGAAATCCAATATACAGATGTGATTTTTGTGGTGCGATATTCTGGTATGAAGAAAGGTTATGCAAGGGAAAATACAACTTCCTCCTTTAAAAAATCTCAAAATCCTAAATACTCCATGTGTTGTATGCAAGGAAAAATACAACTTCCTCCTTAAAAAAAACATCATGAAGTATTGCATGATTTTTTAAATGAAGTGAATGATAAAAGCAAACATTTTCTTGAGAATATCATATCGTACATTAGTATGTTTTATTTCACGTCGATGGGAGGGAAGATAGATTCAAGTTTAAATCAAGGTGGCTCCGCTTCAGTGTTTAAACTTCATGGTCAAAATTATCATTTAATTGGAAGCATACTTCCATGTGAAGGTGCATCTCCGAAGTTTGCGCAGTTATATATTTACGACACAGAAAATGAAATTACTAATCAAATTTCTACTGTCAGAAATGCCTTAAAATATGTCTTATTTTTTATTTATCGTATTTGTCAATTTATTAGAAAATATTCATTTATATCGAATAAACATATTTTTCAGAAAAAACAGCGACACAAATAATCTGCATCTGGAGATAGTCTCTGATTTGAAGATCATGTTAGATGAAAATAATGTTTTGGTCAAGTCTTTTCGGATGATCAAAGAAAGAATGATGGTAGAAGTACAATCCGATATTAAATTACAGCTGATTGGGAGAATAGATAAGGATGGAAAACGATATAATCTTCCTTCTATTTCCGAGGTTGCTGCATTAATCGTGGGATATTTTAATGAGGCTTTGGGAGACAGAGATATTTTAGTAGAAATACAAATTGGTCAACTAAAACATATCAATGAGTTGAATCCTGCATATATCTCTCCAGTATCCTATACTTTTCTCCCTATGGTGAGGATGGTTATCGAGAAGATATTCCATTCTCAGAATCCAAGTCAAGTGTTGGAGGTAGAAAAAAAGTGAGTATAAGAGAATTTTTGCCTATCGACTGCATGATAGGGACATCGAATTTTCAAGTATTTTGTCTTCGAGAAAACTTTTTCAACAATTTATTGTTGATGCATACACAATGGTTGAATATGGAAGGTTGACATATGTTCGGATGCATAAAAAACAATTGAGATGTGAAATGCACAAAGGTCTTCATGATGCGCTTTTGCGTGGTGAAACAAATGCATCTACACAAAGAAAACGTATTATCTTGCCTTCTTCTTTTACTGGGAGTGCAAATAATTAATTTTTTAAATTTGTTTATATTTTACTTTTATATTCGAAATATAAATTTAATCCAATTTAATTATATTATACACAAGATATAATCCGTGCATTGCACGGGTGAATTACTAGTTAATCAAAAAGTAAGAGTTAAATATGTTAATCCTTAAATTTTTTAAAATTTACAAAATAAATACTAAAAACCTTTCCTTTCAACTTATCACTAATCTTTGATTTTATTTTAATTTACTCCAAAAATTTTGAATCAAAATTTTCAACGCTTTAATATTTTAATGTTATATTCCATATCATCATATTTTTGTTGTGGATTAAAAAATTAATTAATATAATTTATAACCATGTCTTATAAAATAAACATCAATCTTAATAATTTTTTGTTTTAAAATAAAATATTGTCTGTAAAATTTGTAGTTAATTTATATATAAATTGTTTCAAAATATAATTCAAAGCATATACATGTAATTTTAAATTTTAGTGCGTGTATGTTTAAATCATGATTATTATAGTTCAAAATAATATTTTTATGTTAATATTTTTTAGATAATTCAGTAAAAATAATGATACGAAATAACAAGATCCTTTAACATTTTGCACTTTATCTAAAAAAATTAAGAAAATATTGGTAAATTAAAAGTTTGTACATCTCATTTTTTTAATATGTCCTTAATTAATTGACATATATTTTATACTAGTAATAAATTTTGAGTTACCGTCAAAAAAAATTTGAGTTAAAATATGAACTATTAAAATTTAAGAATAATATATAATATTTGGAAAAAAAAATCTATACCATAAAAAGATATAATGGGTATGATGCGATTACAGATAGCTCGCATGTTGATCACATGGTTAAAGATCCGTTGGAGATGCCTCGAGGACCAATTACGAGAGGTCGAGCTAAGAAGTTCAAGGAAGCACTTCAATCGTTGATGATGAATTGTCAAGAAAGCATTGGAATGTCTGAAGAATACTTTGGAGAATGTTACAATCTTATTGAAGTCCAAAGAAGTCAAGAGAGTGGAGAAAATATCAAAGAAAACACAAAAATAGGTGACAGGACCGGAGAGGCATGCGCACCCGCGCCACTTCCATCGCTCGCCCGCGCGCATCTGTGTGAGTTTTGAAGAGGATGGACAGAAGCCCATGTGCGCCCGTGCCTTCTTGACGTGCGCCCGCGCCTGACGGACAGAGAGCTATGCGCGCCCGCGCGTCATCCTTGCGCACCCGCGCCTCATGTTTTTACACATAGTTCGGCTTGTTTGTGTGTGTGCGAGACTTTTGATATTTTTGGCATTATTTTTCTTATTTTGAGTCTTTTATTCCTACTAGGAAACTTTTAGGAAGATATTATCATATCTTTAGATATATTTTTGAGTTATTTCACGATATTTTTTTATTATTTGTAGTTGTATTATAAATACAATAAAAACATTCATTATTGATATAGAATTCAGATTTTTGATATTGATCAATTAAAATTCTCTCTAGAATTTTTATTAAGCTTTTTGCTTGCTCAAAAAAATCAAACTTATCAAAGTTTTCAACTTTGTGGCATTTGTCGATTGATTATCCTCGTGGGTTGTCAGAAACAGGTTTTCTGAAGGTCCCGTTGTGATCAATTGTTTTCTCTTCGTGATTGTTTGTTGCTAGTTTCAAGTAAACTAGAGGTGAATAATCCAAAACCTTTACTTGTTTTCAAGATTGGGCAATTTCTTGATTTCTTTTGTTATTGGATTGAGGGTACGATTTTAATATAGTCGTGTTTGTCTTCCATACATTAAGAATTCATATCATTTGGTATCAAAGTTAAGGTTTTGAATCAAATAAGTATCTTATCTTCATCTGTTCTTCGTGTTCTTCGTGCTCTTCGTTTTCGTCATTCGTCATCCTTCGTTCTTCGTTCTTCATCTATCTTATATCAAATTTATGTGTCTTTACTTTCAAACTTGTTATCCAAGTCTCGTGTCTTGTGCTACAAGTTATAATTTCAAAAAAAAAGGAAGCGAAAATTCGAAATAAAAAAAAAAAAAGTGGTTTGAAATCGGTCACAAAAAAAAAATAGAGACTGAAATTGTCAAAAAAAAAAAAGGGAAGCAAAATAACTTGTGGTCATAATTTCTTGTGTCTTGTGAGTCTTGGGTGTCAAGTCTATTTCAATCTTCATACAGTCAATTTCTTGTTTTTTGTGCAATCTACGTGAGTCGATTGACAAGTGTTTACAAGTTTTGAACTTGTGAGTTTGATATTTAAAATCACAAAGCATAAGCTATTCCATATATTTGAGTGAAAAAAAAAGAGTGATTGAGTGAATTCGTTTGGAGGGATTTGTGACAACTTGTGTGAGGAATTTTATTACTAACTTTTCTTGCAGGTACGATGAGTTCTAATAGTCAAAATTTTTCAAAGGAAGATTTGAGTACGATGATAAGGGAAGCGATGAGAGCTGTGTTGGAAACGATGCATGAAAGAATAAGTAAACTTGAAGTTAGTGAGGATGATGAGAGTTTTGGTGAGAATTCGCGTAGGAATAGGCGAGGTCAGGAGGATGGAAGAAATAGAAGATAAGCAATGCGAGGGAGATATACTGAATGGGGTAGAGAAGATGGGAATATTAGTGAAATTAAGATGAAAATTCCATCGTTTCAAGGGAAATCTGATCTAGAGGCTTTTTTGGAGTGGGAGATGAGAGTGGAGTCGGTGTTTAATTGCCACAACTACAGCGATTCAAAAAAAATAAAGTTAGCGGTTTTTGAATTTGTGGATTATGCTCTAATTTGGTGGGATCAGCTTGTTACAACTAGGAGGAGAAATCGTGAGAGGCCTGTTGAAACATGGGAAGATATGAAGCAAATAATGAAGAAAAGGTTTGTTCCTAATTACTATTATCGTGATATGTTTAAGCGATTGCAGAATTTGAAGCAAGGCTCGAGGAGTGTAGAGGACTACTCCAAGGAGTTGGAGATTACTATGATTCGGGCTAACATTGAGGAGGATAGTGAGGCAACCATGACTCGATTTCTGTGTGGTTTGAATAGAGATATTCAAGACCAAGTGAAGCTACGACATTGTGTGGATCTTGAGAAGATGGTACAATTAGCTATGAAAGTGGAGCTACAGCTTAAAAGGAGAGTCATTGGTCGAGTGTCCTCGTGTGGAGGAACTACTATACCTTGGCGTCCAAATGTTGGCAAACGAGAGGATGTCAAGACGGTGTCCAAACCAAAAGTTGACACCAAGCAAAAAACGCCAAAGGAGTGCAAGGTAAATCTGAAACTCCCAATAATCGTTCTGACCTTGACATCTAAAGCAAGAAGTGCAAGGTAAATCTGAAACTCCCAATAATCGTTCTAGGGACATTAAATTCTTTAGATGTCAAGGTCTTTTTCATATTGCTAGTCAGTGTCCTAATAAAAAAATAATGATTGTGAATGATGGTGGTGAGATTGAATCGGAGAGTGAGGAGGAGAATTATGATGATATGTCTGTGTTGGAGGATCCCGATGACGAGGGATGTAATGCAGTTGTTGGTGAGTTGTTGGTGACTAGGAGAGTGTTGAATGTGCAACAAAAGGAGGAGGGCGAAAATCAAAGGAAAAATTTGTTTCATACTAGATGCTTTGTGAAAAACAAAGTGTGTAGTGTCATCATTGATGGGGGTAGCTGTACCAACGTCGCGAGTAGTGAGCTTGTTGAAAAATTGAGTTTGCCTACTTTAAAGCATCCTCAACCATATAAATTGCAGTGGTTTAATGATAGTTCTGAAGTGAGAGTGACTAGGCGAGTTGTGGTGTCTTTCTCAATTGGTAAATATGAGGATGAAGTGTTGTGTGATGTTGTTCCTATGCAAGCCTGTCATATCTTGTTGGGTATACCGTGGCAATTTGATAGGAAGGTGACACATGATGGTTTTAAGAATCGTTATTCTTTTACTATGAAAAAAGAGTCTGTTGTGTTGTTGCCAATGACTCCAAAACAAGTATTGGAGGATCATTTGAAAAAGAAAAAGAGAGAAGAGGCCGAAAAAAAGAGTGAACAAAAAAGTGAGATGACCTTAGAAAAAAAAAATGAAAGAAAAAAAGATGAAGACAAAAATGAGAGGAAAGAGGCCGATAAAAAAATATATATGGCCCAAAAGAGTGAGTTGCGAGAGATTTTACATGTGCATACTCCACTTGTATTGATTTTCTATAAGGAGATTCTCCTTAACACAAGTGATATAGCCGGAAATCTTCCGAGCAGTCTTGTTTCTCTCTTGCAGGAATTTGAAGAACTATTTCAGGAGGATTTACCTCAAGGATTACCACCTTTGAGGGGAATTGAGCATCAAATTGATATTGTGCCCGGAAGTGCATTGCCGAATCGTCCAGCTTATAGGAGTAACCCGGAGGAAACAAAAAAGCTACAACGGCAGGTAAGTGAACTTCTTGACAAGGGATTTGTGCGTGAGTCTATGTCTCCTTGTGCTGTACCTGTTTTGTTAGTGCCTAAGAAAGACGGTTCATGGAGAATGTGTGTTGATTGTAGAGCCATTAACAATATTACCATCAAGTATAGACATCCTATTCCTAGACTAGATGATATGTTGGATAAATTGTATGGTTCTAGCATCTTTAGTAAAATTGATCTTAAGAGTGGTTACCATCAAATTCGGATGAGAGAAGGTGATGAATAAAAAACTGCTTTTAAAACTAAGTACGGATTGTATGAGTGGTTGATTATGTCATTTGGGTTAACTAATGCACCTAGCACTTTTATGAGGTTGATGAATCATGTTTTGCGTGCTTATATTGGAAAATTTGTTGTGGTGTATTTTGATGATATTTTGGTGAATAGTAAGAACTTGAATGAGCATGTTTAACACTTGAAAATTGTGCTAATCACACTAAAAGCTGAACATTTTTATGCTAATTTGAAAAAGTGTGTTTTGTACAAAAGAACTTGTGTTTCTTGATTTTGTTGTGAGTGCTCAAAGTGTTAAAATTGATGAGAACAAGGTAAGTGCAATTCGAGATTGGCCAACGCCTACTTCTATTGGTCAAGTTCGGAGTTTCATGGTCTTGCAAGTTTCTATAGGAGATTTGTAAAAGATTTCAGCACTTTGGCGGCTCCTATGACTGCGGTGATCAAGAAGAACGTTCTATTCCATTGGGGCGAGGAGCAAGAGAAGTCTTTTGATATTATTAAACAAAAATTAATTAATGCTCCTTTACTTGTATTACCTGATTTTTCTAATACTTTTGAAATTGAATGTGATGCGTCAGGTGTAGGAATTGGTGGTGTCTTGATGCAAGATGGACGACCAATTGCATACTTCAGTGAAAAGCTAAGTGGAGCAGCGTTGAATTATCCTACCTACGACAAGGAGTTCTATGTCTTGGTTCGTGTGCTTGAGACATGGCAGCATTATTTTATTGCAACTAATGATTTTATTCTTTTCCAGTTTTTTTATGTACTTTCTAAAATATTTTATAGTTGCCTTACAAACAAAATTTTGTTCTTATTATCTTCATTATTGTGTCGTACTAATTACATTCATCATTGTGACATGTAGGACGTGATAATGCCTTGATCAAACGCTCGAAACAATCAAAACAACATGACAAGACGTCAAATGCATGCTACACAGGAACGCGAGAGACGACATTCTATGTCACAAGAACAACGACAATCTTACCTTGCTCAACGTCGTTTGAATTACCAAAGAAGACGACATCTTTCTCCTACCTCAAATGTTCCAGATTCCCATGCATTGAACGCCAATAATTCGGTTGCACCAATTACGCCGACTATAGAATCAAACACTAACAATGACGAAAATCATAAGTGTCGTTTAAAACGTTCAATTGGTTGATTTCAGATTGTAGATTATTTTCATATGAAATTTAATTTAGAGACTTCCAAATTAATATATTTATTATTAATTTTAGGCAATGTTGTAGTGGCGATGCGACATACAAGTCGCATTAATCCAATCCCTTATTACACTCTTACATCAAATTTTGAGGTTGGAAGTTCCAGTACCCATCAACAAGCAACTCATTATGACCATCCAGGTAACATATTAGTTGCTAAACTATTAGTTCTAACTCAAATAAATGATTTAATATTCTATTTGTTATCATTAACATTTAAATTACTTCTTAAGTAGATTAAAAATAATAATAACTAACGCATCTGCTTACGAACGATAATTAATATGTTTTATACATTTTAATATTTTATCAAGTATATTGCATTTAATGATAAAACCCATTATGACCATCCAGGTAACATATTAGTTGGTAAACTATTAGTTCTAATTCAAATAAATGATTTAATATTCTATTTGTTATCATTAACATTTAAATTACTTCTTAAGTAGATTAAAAATAATAATAACCAACGCATCTGCTTAAGAACGATAATTAATATGTTTTATAGTACATTTTAATATTTTATCAAGTATATTGCATTTAATGATAAATACTAAAATTAGTTTATATTAATAATGCTTTTTAATTTTCTGAAATGCTAATACAAAAATATATTACCTATAAATCGGATAAATAAACAATTTAACTAAAAAAATAAAAATTTATTACTTTAGTTCAATATCCGAATACAAGAACATAAGAATCGTAAGAACATAAAAATCATTAAGAGATAGCATTATTAATTTTTCAAAAATTATTTCTAAATTTTAAGCAACTAAATAAATTTTGAGCTCAATATCCAAAACTGAACTGAAAAAGAAAGAGTGTCTCACATATGAATTTGAAAGTTGTTTTTTCATGGCATTGAAGATCCATGTTTGATGAAAATTATGGCATTGAAAAAAAATAAATTTTACAAAAATATTTGGATAGGAAAAATGAATGACCTTGATTCTCATAAAACAATAGTATACAACTGAACTGAAAAAGAAAGAGTGTCTCAAATATGAATTTGAAAGTTGTTTTTTCATGGCATTGAAGATCCATGTTTGATGAAAATTAAGGCATTGAAAAAAAATAAATTTTACAAAAATATTTGGATAGGCAAAATGAATGACCTTGATTCTCATAAAACAATAGTATACATTGTGAAAAAAAAAAAAAGAAAAAAAAGTGCAATCAAAGAATAGTAGCGATAATGCACATGTAATACATGTATTTGAAACAATATATTCCTTTAAAGTAAATTCTTTGTAAAATTAATTTTTTTAAAATAATTTTATAACAAAATATATCCGAATGTAATAAATATTATACCCAAATCATGCATGAATGTCAACATATTACAGTATAATCCAATGTGGAATTACTTTTAATATTTATTATTTAATTTAATTTTTTTTCAGAGGTTATTTAATTTAATTTTTATTCTATATTGATGGGATTTTTTTATCCAATTCACCTGGACATAATAAATTAGATATTTAGTATTCTTCACTACAACTATAATGCTATATGAAGTATCCTATTCCGTACATATATGATTTGCATTTATTCAATAAATATAAAAACACTACCTGCACGAAAACTATATACTATATATGATTTGCATTTATTCAATAAATATAAAAACATAATAAATTCACATCCTTAACCTTATTATTCTCAAAAACTTTTCTCTTCCTCAATACATAACTATATGCAAATATAGGCGGTCATCGTGTTCCAAATAAGAATGAAAACGCATTGCGTCGACGTCCACGGCGATATCATAATCTAGCTAGGAATTTTGAAGAGATTCAAACACATGATCGATTCCTATTGCCCAATCCAACTATTTGTCTGTACTGTCAAGTTTTATTATTTCATGGTGAAACATCCCAACACTGTTGTAGAAATGGACGTATAAAACTCGATCTAATACCATCACCAATTGAACTACAACATTTGTTTGAATTGAAAAACGAAGAAGGCAGACACTTCAGGCAATACATACGGTCCTACAATCATGTTTTCTCCTTCACATCAATGGGAGTTACCATAGATGAGGCTCTAGCAAGTGGTTCAAATGGGATTTATGTGTTTCGAGCCCAAGGTACAATATATCATTCGATTGGAAGTCTTTTGCCTAATGTAAATAGCAGGCCAAGATATCTGCAGATGTGGATTGTCGACACAGATCATGAAATAGACAACCGACTTCTAGAAAACCAAGAACTTAGACGAGAGTTGTTGGTAAAGATACAAAGTATTCTTGATCGGTACAATCCATTTGTTCATGTATTTCGACAAATTGGCCAACGTCATGACATACCTTCATGCAGACTAATCATCAAGCAACAAAATTCAAACCAACGACAATATTGTCTTCTAACAGCATCTGAAGTTGCAGCCGTTATTACAGATAATGAAGGTTTAGAAAATTTGAATGGTAGGGATATTGTAGTTCAAGGTGTCAATGGATGTCTTACAAACATTCAAGACATTGCTGGCTATTATGATCCTTTACAATATCCTCTTCTCTTGCCATATGGTACATATGGATGGGATATAAATAGTCGCAATGTCGATGGAACTCGATTGACATGCTTAGACTATTATGCCTTCATATTACAGGTTAGAAATAAAAACCTTACACTAAATTTATATGAATATTGCAATCATAAATTATATTTTAAACATATTACTAATCTCATTGTTCAAATAAACATCTATATCAGATACGGACAAATTCTGCATCATTATTGCTTCGTGGAGTTCGCTTACTACAACAATATGTGGTTGATAACTATGTGAAGATTGAGACACAAAGACTAAGGTGGATACGAACAAATCAACATAATATTAGATCTGAGCTTTATCAAGGACTGCAAGATTGTCTAGATGTTGGTGAAAATAATGCAGGTAAATGACATCAATTATGAAAATGTCATGTTTGACATTATAATAGTTTGAAATTTGGCACAATCATAAACATGAATTATCACTGCATATGTATAACGACCATATATAATGCAGGAAATATTGGTCATCGGATTGTACTTCCTTCATCCTTCATCGGAAGTCCACGTGACATGTATCAAAGATATCAAGATGTCATGACTTTGGTCCAAACTTATGGAAAGCCAGATTTAATGCTGACAATGACATGCCATCCACATTGGAATGAAATAAAAGAGCAATTACTACCTGGACAACAACCTCAAGACCGTCCTGATTTGATAACAAGGGTTTTCAGATCAAAGTTTGAGGAATTTAAAAAAAGATATTGTCGAGAAAGGGGTTTTAGGAAAGGTTATCTCATATTCATATGTCATCGAGTTTCAAAAGAGAGGATTGCCTCATGTTCACATGTTGGTTATATTTGAAAACTTTGACAAGCTGCGTACTCCAGATGAATTCGATTCAGTTGTTCGTGCTGAAATACCATCAAGAACTGAGGAACCCCATCTTTTTGAAGCAGTTACCAACCACATGATACATGGACCATGTGGATTATTCAATCCTAATAGTCCATGCATGTCAGATGGTATTTGTAAAAAGAAATTTCCCAAACCATTTGCACCATACACTACCCGAGGAAATGATTCATACCCTGTATATCAGAGACGTGAAGGACCTCCGGTGATGAGAACCGCTAATGATCAAGTAATGATTGATAATGGTTGGGTTGTTCCATATAATCCGTGGCTCTTGATGAAGTACGATTGCCATATCAATGTTGAAGTATGTGGTGGGATAAAATGTGTGAAATATATATATAAATATATTCATAAAGGACCTGATAGAGTCGCACTGGAATTACGTAAGGTTCAGAACTCTGATGAAATACAACAATATGTAGATGGAAGATGGATTTGTGCACCCGAGGCATTATGGAGACTTTATTCCTATGATCTTAGTAGGATGTATCCATCAGTAATCAGAATG
Source organism: Henckelia pumila (assembly GCF_033568475.1). Classification (NCBI taxonomy): domain Eukaryota; kingdom Viridiplantae; phylum Streptophyta; class Magnoliopsida; order Lamiales; family Gesneriaceae; genus Henckelia; species Henckelia pumila. The sequence goes on along the minus strand of NC_133123.1, from coordinate 16,074,581 downwards.
CAAATACATTTACCAAATCAGCAGCTAATTAGTTTCAATTCACAAGAGCATGTAAGTGATATACTTGCAAATGGTGGTAACTCAATGACTATGCTGACAGAGTTCTTCAAAATGAATTGTTCTCCATTACTGAGAGGGAAGTATTTGTATCATGAATTCCCACAACATTATAGGTGGATACAAAATCAAAGAAAATGGGTTGAACGAACTGGAAATAATAAGGTTGTAGGAAGGATATATGTCGTGTCACCATCTCAAGGTGAAATGTTCTATCTGCGTATTCTTTTAAACCATATCAGAGGTCCTACATCTTTTGAAGAATTAATGACCATCAATGAAAACATGTGTCCAACATTCAAAGAGGCAGCTGAACGTAGAGGACTACTACAACATGATGATTATGTTCGTCAATGTATGCAAGAAGCATGTTCTATAAAAATGCCATCATCATTACGAAGATTATTTGTCTCCATATTGGTCTTCTGTCAGCCGACACGAGTTCGAGAGCTTTGGAATGAATTTCACCCATACATGTCTCAGGATTATGGTCGATCGACTTCATCAAATGATTATTTCATTACAAATAAATTGTTGCTTGAAATACGCAGATTATTACATCACTACAATAAGAAGTTTGAAGATTTTGACTTGCCACCAATAAGTGTAGAGTTTTTCGATGACTTGCCACTTCCTAGGATAATTGAAGATGAGCTTTCTATTCAAATCTCAGATGAAGATTTAAGATCTATCCAATTTCTCAATTCTGAACAAAGGATGGCCTTTGACTCTATTGTTGGATGTATTATGTGCAATCACTCAAAACTTTTTTTCATAGACGGTCCAGGAGGAACTGAGAAAACGTTTTTATATCGTTCTATATTAGCTCATCTAAGAAAGAATGGTAAGATTGTAATAGCTGTTGCAACTTCTGGAATAGCTGCAACGTTGTTACCAGGTGGAAGAACAGCTCATTCACGTCTTAAAATTCCGCTTAGACCAACGGCTGAAAACCTTTGCACAATTGAGAAGCAGAAAGATCTTGCTGATCTTATAAGACGTTCATCAGCTATAGTATGGGATGAGGCTCCAATGGCCAATTGTTATGCTTTTGAATCTGTGAACAAAACTTTTCAAGATATCATGGAAAACATATTGCCATTTGGAGGAAAACCCATGGTTTTTGGTGGAGACTTCCGTCAAGTGTTACCGGTTGTCAAGAGAGGCACAATACGGGAGCAAATTGCTGCAAGCATTTCAAAATCAACATTTTGGAATGCAGTAAATATTATACACCTTCAGCAAAATATGAGATCTGCACAAGATATTGAGTTCTCACAATTACTGTTGCCCATAGGTGATGGCTTGCAACATTCTGTGTGCGGTGATTTTATAAAAATACCGGATTCCATGATCATACCTTGGGAAGGTGAACAATCGATGAATCAGCTGATTGATTCTATTTTCCCAAATATGGTACAACATGTGCATGATGCAAACTATATGGTTGATAGAGCCATTATCACTCCCAAAAATGTTGATGTGGATAAAATTAATGAGATCCTCATTTCAAAGTTTCCTGGAGAAGAAATAGAATACACATCTTGGGACAATGTTGAGGAAGATAAATACAATCTTTTCCAAGAAGAGTTTTTAAACTCTCTTAATCCAAGTGGTTTGCCACCGCATAAAATAGTACTGAAAGTTGGTTGTCCTATTATGCTTTTGAGAAATGTGGCACCCGAACTTGGACTGTGTAACGGGATGAGGTTAATATGTCGCAATCTAGGGAGAAACCTCATCGATGCAGAGACTATAACAGGACCTCATAAGGGTACAAGATATTTTTTGCATCGAATGCCTTTAAAAAGTGAAGATAATTCCGGATTACCGTTTGAGCTGACTCGCAAACAGTTCCCTGTAAGATTGAGTTTTGCTCTCACAATAAACAAAGCTCAGGGTCAAACAATTCCAACTGTCGGTGTTTTTCTACGTAATCATGTCTTCAGCCATGGTCAATTATATGTTGCACTTTCGAGAGGAGTTTCGCAAGATCGCACAAAACTATTGATAAAAGATGGGAAATTAGAGCGACGTGGTGGTGTATATACTAAAAATGTTGTTTACAAGGAAGTACTATTACCAAATAATCAATAAAAAATTGTGAGGCATTGCTATTTTCTATTTAATTCTACAAATATTTCGTTTTTATATTTCTACGATGCTCATATACATTATCTTGATGTGCAGGTAGACACCTCAACAATTACACAAATTTCAATGTTGATGCAACAAGTATCAATACATTAGAAGATCCCAGAAGTGGATTGTATTTGAATTCTCCGATACAAAGAGTAAATTTCACACATTCTATTTCACTTCGTATTCATAAATTGAATTATAATTTATTTATAATTTTAAATTTGGTTAAATTTAACATGTACTTATCAAATTTAAAGCCTCGAAGAATGCAAATAATTTGTTTGGGATGGAAAGTCACTCTTCAAATAAGTGCTTATGACTTCGGTAGATGGATTCTAAGATTTGTTCGAAAACAAAAGAGACATATGTAAGTTCATATAATGCCACATAACTTTCAACTTCAATAGCAAAAGCTTATGCTAATTGTTATATGTTTATCTTTTAATAGCGCAAAAAGAATTGCTTGGATTGAAGGTTGGGATCTAATAGAGGTATTATCTAATTATTTTATTTGATATTTTACTTGCATTTCACTACATCTATCATGATTTAGTTGAAAATTTATTTTTGCATATCATGTAGAAAGGCATATCAGCGAGAAAACAGATCGAAGAAAGTGCACTATTTAGGTATGACATTATTATATACTAGGAATATCTAATTATTGTACTGTTCAAAACAATCTAACTCATTACGTCATGTTATACATTCATTGACTGATCATTATTCATGCATGTAGAAAAAAGACAAGAGCTGCCAATGATGATGATATAGAAGTGGTATGGAATAAAAAAAACACATTTTGTTAAATACATTCGATGCAGTAAATAATATTTTTTTGATTATATAAAATACCATACTTTCAGTTCTATAGAGAATACGAGTCAAGAAAGACCAAATAACAATGTAAGCTTGGAATATAGTAGGTAATATTCTATACATTTTAGATAACAAAATTATTGTTAACAAAATTTATGTCTAATCCCATTTTATTTTATGCAAAAATTATTGTTGATACTTCTTTCCTCAATCCATGTTCTTGAAATTTTACTTGATATCTCAAAAGTTAGCTCAAGATGTATGTGTTGTATATTGTTCATCTTCATTTGGTTTTAGGCCCTTTTAATGGTGTATATAACATGCAATTATATATGTCTCAGGTTTTTTAATTTTGTGTTACTTTATTGACATTTATTTTCATTTCTTTCCATTTATTCTTCAAATTTCTTATTAATAACAACCTGGTATGTTTTGGAATTGGATTTGAGACTATGTTACTGGTTTCGGTCATGGATACAATATAATTCGGATTGAATATATCATAATGCATAAAGTTTGTCATCTTAATTTATAAGAAGCGCTTGACATGAAACATCTCTTACTATCTGTTATAACGACATAAAATCATTATATTGTGAGTCAATCGCTTCATCTATGATATCTATATTAGCAACAACTATGTTATTAAATCACATGTTATTCTTAAAATTAATGCACGAACGTCGCACATGCATCGCGTGTGCCTCGGTTGCTAGTATTTTATAAAAATCAGTCATAGAAACCGGCTTTGTAAGTATGGTATGGTTGGGAAGTTTGGTAGGACCAAAATACACCGGAAAAAATCATAACCATCACGTTGTTTCCAGAGATCGTGGGTATCATGGATAAACCCAACCATTACCACCGATTGGTTTTTTCCTCCATTAAACACAACCAGTTTTCTACCCTACGAATCTTAATTTTCCTCCATTCAACACAACCAGTTTCCTGCCCTACGAATCTTAATTGCAGTTGCAGACCTCACTGTTTCCTCATTCGTGTCAATATTTTTACCCCAAAGGAATTGGAAGTTCGAAGACCTCTGATTCGAGGGATTCATTTTTTACTCGAGAATTGAAGATATCGACATGTAGATAACAGAGTCGTCAATTCTAAGGTACCCAAACCATTTATTTGATTAATTTTAGTTATTTTAATTACATGTCTCGTGTTCTTTGGGTGGGCTTTGAGAGAAATCTATGTACTTTTTTCCATGCTAATTTGCTATTACCATTAGATCAACAGCAAACTGTTCGATAAAATGTGTGAAAGAGGAAGAATTTTTTTTTACTCTAACAGATAGAGTTTTTGTTTCTCATAATAACTACTCTCGTGATCCATGCCCCATGGAATTCTGCAGCACACTCAAGTTCCATCTACTTCAGCAAATATAAATGTATTACTCTGACAAAAAACAAAGAAATTGACAACTTCACTGACTGTATAATAGGTGTAGATTTAGGAAGCATAATGTTGCAATGCAGCGTGTACACATTCATGAGTTTTGAATTATTTAACTTTTGGATATTATATACAAATACTATTTATATCCGAGTAGTTCGTGAGTTTTCTTTTCTGATTTCATTCGGTGCGCTTCTAAATGTAATTTATCGTCCATTTTGTTGCAAAAACTTTTATACCATAATATAGGAATAAAAAACTCCAACCCTATCTAGATTTCGAGCCGAAGATTAATTAATTTTGAATATTAAAAGATAAGAGGAAACATGTTAAATATCTATTTTTTTAAGAGTTGCATATCTACTATTTGTAGTGTTTGGTTATACTTAATTTTTACGACATTGACTTTGATTCTACTGTCTATGGATTGGGTTTCAATCAAAGATAAATTCCTTCCTTCCTTCCTTCCTTCTTGCACTTCTTTTCTTTTCTGAAACTGAATTTCTACGTTAACTCACAATTTCACCCCATATATAACCTACTAGCTAACGAGCATCTTCAATTAACTTAATCAAAATATTTATGCCTGCGTATTTCTCCATATAGGATGGCTTAAAGAGGAGAGGCTTTAAGGAGACCAATCTCCTAAATGAAGGAGATGCTTTAAGGAGACCAATGTCTATTAAAACTGGTAAACTCGCAGTGTCATATTTCACATACTATTTGTTGCATTTTGAACTTTATTTCTGAATTTTGTGGGTGATCATATCACAATTATTTTTCATTGCAAACTCGGTAAACATATTTTTTCAATTTTAAATTTTCACTCCCTTGGTTTGTACACGTTATTTTTTTTTATTTCCCAATTACAAAATTGCTTATGCTTGACTACTGTTCAAAATCTCCTTGCTGCACAATATTACATGATCAGTTTGTTTGTTTGTTTGTTTTTATATATATATATAGAAAATTCAAATCAAACTGCATGAGTTTTTTTTTCCCCAGATTTCGTTCGATGTGCTTTCAAATGCAACTCAATACAATTTTTTACAAGAACTTTTATACCAAAATATTAGGAATCAAATTTCAAATGAAGGGATGAAACCACTTTGCTGAAAAAATCTGCATTCCTTCTAAAGCTTTGTTTTGGTTGTAGACCTTCAAAACGTGGAGAACTGAAGACAGGGATCAAACTTTATAAGGTACACAAAATCATATCGTATTCAAGCTTTCTAAAGCAATGCATGGAATGGTTTTTGTGAATATACCAATCAACTTGACTTTGATTCTGCATGGATTGGGGTTCAATCAAAGATAAATTCTATCATGCTCTTTGTTGCTTTTCTGAAACTGGCGTCGTGTATTGACTCACCACTTCATCCCAAAAATAAGCTACTGTATAACCATCACCTTCATTTCACTACATGGACCGAGATCTTTTCTCAAAGATTCAAGAGAACTTTTCTTAAAAAGTGTGTGTAATATATTTTGTGAACATGAATACACATAATATGATTTTATTTTAAAAATCTTTGGTTTATTTATTATATTATAAAATTCATGAGACAAAATGAAGTAAATTTATCTTTTAAAGATATTAAATTAATATGTTTATATCTTAATTACATCTTATAAGAATGAATTTGTTTTTATCTCTTTCTATTTTATTAATTGTGAGAACCTCTTAGAAAATAAATTGTTGCGTCTGTATGTGGCATCAAACCAACGAAACTGACAGCATGTAGTACGATCATTTTCATATAGTGTTATCAAAGGTATCTTATGATACATTTCCCTTTTATTTCTCTGTTTGATAGCTCCGAATGATGGGTGTTGAGTTGTTTTTATGTTTGAATGAAATTTCAGGCTGAGTTTCATGTAGTTTTATGCTTGATATTTTGTTTCTGATAGGAACTTTTCTTTTGGGGGAAGATGATTTTCTGGTCCTGGTCTCATCCCACCAGTCAAGAACAGGAGACATGCGTAAACAAGTAAAAAGATTATATCTTTTTTGAAAATTTGCACATTTTTTTCTCCGCAGTACAGTATCTCTGTCCTAAATTTTATGTATCATGCCTTTGTATCTGGTCTAGAATAAAAAAAATGATCATTTTCATATACTGTTATCAACATACGATTTTTTTTTTTGCTTCATGTGCAGTATCTTGCTGGAATTGAGAATGATTATCAGCCATTTTTTATTTTTATGTTTTGGTTGACCTGGTTTTCTCCCATTATGTGCTTTTCCAATTTCCTTCTTATCATTTTATTGGGTATGTTTTTTTTCTTAAAGACAAACCTTCTTTTGTCTCATCCACACACCCAGTTTTATGTTTTTTTATATACTCTTTAGTTCTATTCTTCTTATTTCTTTTTCTATGAGAGTTCTTTCTTTAAATTTTTTGAAATATTGTCAAAAAAAAGTTTGTTTAAAGTTGGATATTTCTTTTGGAAATTTACGAGGAACAGTAACAAAAAAATTTGCAATCAAAGCGATATATATATATATATATATATAAAACTATGTATATCTTTAAATTTCTTGACTGATTACCCAAAGTTGAATCTTGATTTCATAATTGATAAATACTTTAAATGTTATTTAGTTCATAATGAAATTATAATTACTTTGTCATTTGCCACGATTTTACTTTATTTACACATTTCAATGTTTTTTCTCTATTTTCTTTTTGTAGGTGTTTTAATTCCAAGTTTTCAAAAACTTTTGACTACGTGATTTAATATTGTCTTCTTCATAGTAGCATAAAATTTTATGTTTTCAAGTTTTTTTTTTTAATTAGTGAGAATTATATTTCATGAACATTTTTCTTGCAATTTTAATGCTGGTGCATGAGTATGTTAATCGTTTTCATCAATTATTTTCCCACAAATTTCAACATCATGACATTGGATTTTATGCAGTAGCCAGCAACGACACTTCGATCTCTATGATTACAACAAGTCCGCAAAAATAATAAATCTAAGATGGAGTCGAGGGAAGTTTAAGTTCAGAAATTGAAATGCAGGAATCTCTCGAAAGTGCAACTAAATAGATTGCTTATTTGAAAATGTATTTATTAGAATTGTATTTTAATTTTTTTTAGTTCAACACCTTTCTAAAAAGTACATGATGTGTATATATATATTTTAAATATTTTAGTTATCTTATTTGGCTACATTAAATTTATTTTGGGAACATGTATTAAGTTACAACTGAACGTGTTTGTCACATTTTTTTGTTGCACACGCGAAGCTTTTTGCTTGCTCAAAAAAATCAAACTTATCAAAGTTTTCAACTTTGTGGCGTTTGTCGATTGATTATCCTCGTGGGTTGTCAGAAACAGGTTTTTTGAAGGTCCCGTTGTGATCAATTGTTTTTTCTTCGTGATTATTTGTTGCTAGTTTCAAGTAAACTAGAGGTGAATAATCCAAAACCTTTACTTGTTTTCAAGATTGGGCAATTTTTTGATTTCTTTTGTTATTGGTTTGAGGGTACGATTTTAATATAGTCGTGTTTACCTTCCATACATTAAGAATTCATATCAGGGTAACACAAAAATATAATGTGTATTTAGGTCAAATCAAAATCTTGTAATATAAGGTAATAAATAAATAAGGGTAAATTTGTCAAGTAAGACCATTTATAATTAAGTTGGAGTGTTATTAATACTTTTTGGAATGTAAATAACACTCTCCATATCCTAATCCTAATATATATTAAGGCGGTTTCTTTTTCTTTTTTTTCTTTTTGGGAAACTAGGCGGTTTCCTTTCCTATATATTCACATACAAATATATCTATTATATCAGTTTTGATTCCACGCACCCTAGGGTGCGGGGATACACGTGCACACGTGTCCAAAACAACTCTGATTGCATTGAAATTTTTATGGTAGGGTTGTCTCGAAAATACAAATCCAACGATATATCATATGATACAAATTTCAATATCGGTGGTCGGAAATATGAAGATGACCGAAAATTAGATGAAATATGCAATATCCGGCCATCTTCACATTTCCGACCACCGATATTGAAATTTGTACCATATGATATATCGTTGGATTTGTATTTTCGAGACGATCCTACCGTAAAAAATTCAAGGCAATCGAAGTTGTTTTGAGCACAGGTATACGTGGATCCCCGCACCCTAGAGTGCGTGCGATCAAAACTGTCTATTATATTATAATTATAATTATCAACCATGGTGACATTTCTATATATAAAGAATCCACGTATCTGATCAAATCATCATTACTTTCAAATTTCAGTTGTCTCATGTTAAATTACATAGCACACGTACCATACTAATATCACATGATTTAGTTATAATCTGGATTAATAATTTTAAATTAGCACTTTAAGGTTCTGTTTGATTTGGATGATAGGATAAATAATATATAGATAAGTAATGTAATGTAATAAAAAATAAATAATAAATGATAGTGAATATAATAATTGATTTGATTGATAGATTGTAGTTTATTTGATTTGATTGGTTGAATTTTATATAAAAATACAAAATTATCATTTTGTCTTTTTAATAATAAATAAAAGATGAATAATATTATTTATAAGAGGTAATATAGTAATTTAAATTCGAGGATTTGATTGATGTAAGATAAATAATTAATGATTTGATTGATGTAAAATAAATAATTAATAGAAGGATAAATAATATGGCGAGAGAAACATATGATTAGATAAGATAAACTATACATTGATTAATAATAATCCTACCAAACGGAGCCTAAAATAACTCTTTACTATATCATTTAGGAAATTAGCATCGCGTTTTTACAATTTTGTTTGTTTCAATAATTTAAAAACAGTGTTATCGAGTTCCAGTAATATATATTTATTTTTATCATATTTTCATCAATATATTATAATTTCAATATATTATAATTTGAGTTGATAATCATTTATCATATTATAATTTTAAATAAATATAATATTTTTGAAATTAATCAATAAATAACATTGAAAATAAAATTTTGTACCTAATTGATTTTAATAATAGTAGTTGGACTTAAAAACAATTTAGGTTAATGATAAACTTGACTTTTTTAATTTGATCATGTACCAATTGAAGTTTTTTTTAATAATTCATGTATCAATTTGCCAATTTATCAATAGATATGTACTAAACTGAATTGTAGTCATACTCTTATAAAATTAAATTAAATAAGACTTAACCAAATTGATTGTTAATTAGTTAGTGAAGGAAGATGGTCAACTTTAATATATTTGATGGCTAAATAGATAGTCGATAGATTATACCTTTTGTATATTCCTTTTGTTTATTAAAATTTCGATGAGATGGTCTCATTGGTCAATTTTATGAGAATCTGATTCAATTTAACCCAAAAAAATATTATTTTTTCTTGAATAGATCTCTTGTACAAGGGTCTTACATATATATATATATTCGCGACTCGGCCTATACCTACGGACTACAGTTAAAATTAATATTTTTGACATAGTTCACTCAAGTCGGTATATATTACACAATATTTTTTCTTTACATAACCAACAAAAAATGATATTTTTATTTTTGAAAAATAACATTTTAAACACAAAAAATAATACTTTTCAGATATAGAATATTCTTCAATCAAATCAACGTATATTACACTATTCTATATTACTAATATATGTATAAGTCATCTCATCCTATCCTACGTTCTTTTCATCATATTATTTATACATATATTAACTATTTATTTTACATCAATCAAATCATTAATTATTTAACTCATATCAATCAAATCATTGAATTCAAATTACTATATTACCCCTTATAAATAATATAATTTTTATTTTATTTATTGTTAAAAGGACAAAATAATCATTTAACATTTTTATATAAATATTAATCAATCAAATCAAATAAACTATAATCTATCAATCAAATTCAATACTATTTTAACTATCATTTTTTATTTATTTTTTATTACATTATATTACTTATCTATATATTACTTATATCATACCTCAAACCAAATAGTGTCTTACAGTAAAAAATAAACAACACTTCGAATATAAAAAATTAAAACTTTCATGAGCCGAGTATCACTTAATTGACCCGTAAATAATCTAATGAGAGTTTTTGGTGTTTATCAATAGGGCTTGCAACGATGATAATTTTGAATCAAGAGCTGAGCGTGTTTAACTACAGTCTAGTTCGATTTTACAATTTGGTTCGGTTTCTACTTGCATGAAACAGAAATATTAATACACAAAGGAAAAAGAGTTGGTGAAAAAATTATCACAAAATGTGGCAAACTGTAAATAACATTCAGTTCTCCTCCTCAAATGCGTACTTTATTTCTCAACACATTTTGTTGTGCATACACAATCAATGACAACATCTTTCACAACAATCAAGTTGTGAAAAAACACAAATGATTTCTGAGGTGCGTAAGAATTTAACTTTCAGAATAGTTCAGTTACTTACTAAGCTTTTGAATTTAGTGATACAATCTAATGCACGCTGGAAATCACTGTCTGTCAAGCCGAATGTGAAGCGACAGTAACCAGGGATTCCAGTCCACGAAGCACTATTGATGCACAAACCACAGCTCTTGAGCATGACTTCCCTAATATTTGAGTCATCGAGCTTGGTTTCCTGAGTACTGGAAGAGTTGTTATTTTTTATAGTCTTGCCAAGATAGGCAGATGGATTTGCTACAATGGAGACACCACCTTGAGCTTCGAGAACATCCCAACCACAACTTTCGAGTGTCTGTCATGCCACAAATTACAAAATATGCATAAGAAAGTGTTGAGTATGCAGGTGAATGAAACTACACGTGGTGCAATTGCTTCGTGCTGAAAAGATATTCATGTGTGTGTTTTGATGGGATAAAAAGACGGTATATTCAGAGATAAACCAAATTTTGATTACAATTTTGAATTAGGGGTATAATATAATACCAAACACCAACCATCAAGTTATGGCTGATAGAAATAATATTTTAAATCCTAAAATAGCTCAAACATTTGTGCTTCGACTGTATGCCAAATATGTGACCTCAACTCTATCATCAGTTATGTGTGTGTATAAATGTATATATTTTCTGCAAGTATGATATGTAAATATGAAGATACTTCGAAAACTATTATCCCTACTTGATCATGTCTTCCAAAAGTCACACCAAGTGATAAGTATTGATATCGACAATATATTATACCTGCTTCAATTGTTTATATCTACTTCCCAGAATTTCAGTCTGCTCTGCAATGGCATTCAGCAGATCACCCGTCTTCTGTTCCTGAAGATCCAACAATTTCTTCACTGTATATTTGATGGTGCCGTGAGGTTTGCTTAATCCTGCAAAGCTATGGAATGTATCCACAACAGATTGCTGATTTATAAGAAGAAATCCAAACTTAAGCCCACTACTAAGCATCTTAAAAAATAATCCTCCAAGTAGTGATACACAAAATGTTGGATTGGTAGAGGAAAGTTTCTCCAGAGTAACTCTCAGATTCCAGCCATCTACACCCTTGGAGTTAAATTCAACCCCTGAGAATGAAGTATCTAGTATAACCCTTGCTCCAAACTTAGCACAAATGGTTAACAGAATATTTATCTCTTTGTTACTGTAAACCGATCCGGTGGGATTGACTATTGGACCAGAAATGTAGATCCATGGTTTATTTACAGTCTTCAAAACGTCCGTAAGAGTCTTTTCTGTCATTTTGAAACCTACTTCTGAATTTGTAGGAATATTTACAATTTCAGCATTCAAAAATTTAGCCGCAGATACATAATTTCCATTAGTACCAGCAGGGAAGCACAGTGAACCGCCCTCATGAACACAGCAGAGCACCCACTTACAGAAAAGTGCCACTGGGCTGTCTGCATATATAAATTCTGTGTTGCTATTGGATGGGAAGCCATAATTACTGCTAATTAATTCTCTTAAGCCACGAGCAACATCAATTTCGGGTTCTGTTATGTTCTGTCTGGCGAAACTCTCGAAGATGGCAGCCTTTACAGGTGTTATTATGGGCAAAAAACTTTGATCGATATCCATGTGGACCAGGATAGAATTTTCAAGTTCATCTACTGCCAACTCGGCCTGATCAAGTACTGAGATAGTGGAACTGGAAAAGTCATTGACCTTAGAAGCTGTAGTCTGGTTGGCATTTCGCTGCATCAGAGTAAAGAATCAAGCAAACAGTTATAAAGCAGATTTTTATAATGAATTCGACCTGAATATCTATGGAAATAACTTTCTCATCAGCAATTAAAATGCTTGATCACATCATAGAAACTGAAATTGGGACCCAAATTTTTGAACGTCTCAAAAATATCTCAGTCGGGAACAAAGAAGTACGAAGAAGAGTTGAATTTCTCTGGGTGTACAACAGAAAACCTTGGGAGTGTTGGATTATGAAGTCATGATCTCTAGGAAGGCATGAACCATAAAACCATAAAGATATTTGTTTGAAGTTGTAAAGCATTACAGATCTAGAATCTAGATAAAATGCAGAGAGGAAATTGAATATAAAATCATATTTTTGGTCTTCAATTTAGCTTCAAATAGTAATGTTTGACAATTTCATGAGCGTTAAATGGTTTGAAAGGATCTTAATCATCACTTGAGATACAATAGCAGATAAGTTTGATAATAAACAAGACTGCTCATGACCTCTCGATGGCATAATAGACGAATAAGTTGACCGCCTAACCTGAGCAGGTGGGTGTCGATCAGCAAGTTGAAAAGACAGAAGCTCATGGAAAAGACAACCATAGTAGTACTGACTGACTATGGCTGTACTTCCTTGTAAAAGTTCCACAGTCTTGCATAGTGCTTTAAACATTGTCTCTTCTTCTGTTATCACAAAGGCCACCTCCAAATCTGAATAAACCTAGCAAGAAGAGCAAAATGTTAGGGAGCTTAAAATTCGGGTTAGAATAAAAGAGATTTAGAAATCATTCCAAAGAGCTTAGTGTAATGCATAACTAGAGAGGGCTTTCATGGAAAAATATTGTTCTCCCCACAACAAAAGAAGCCCCTTTTTTAAAAAAAAAAAATTGTTTGGAAGGGCTTAACTTTTACAAAAATGCTTAAAGCGATTAAAATTCAATAGCCAAAATGTGATATAAAGGCCTGTGCATCAACTTATGTTTTCATGATAATAAACAAATTGCTATTCTATTACGTTTTAACAGAGAATTACTTTTATCCTTTTCAAGAAAACACTAAGTTAATACTTTTACATCTAGACTAGACTATCTGATGTTACAAAATTAAATACACACCTTATTTTTCAGTAAGCCGCAGACAATTGCTGCATGTGATGGAAGAGGAGTTCCAGCGAGATATTTCAGTACTCCATTGGAAGTGGGAAGACTAGATAACTCAAAATGCTCTGACATATCTAAAAACAAACGACATCCAATTTCTTTGGTGATATCTAAAAGAAGCTCAAATGCAGAAGTCGTAACTGACTCAAATTGAGCTATCCCAGTGATGACCACCTCTGGCTTCAATTTTTTTATCATCTCTACCATCAAATCTGACTGGCGAGGTGCTTCAATGACTGTGATTTCTTCCTCGACATTTCTTCCAGTTTTTGTCCTCTACAAAAAAGTATAAAATATCAGAGTATAGTACCTTCTTTCACTAGGCAACACATGAAATGCTCACATATGTGCTTAAAACATCCTGAACAACATCTAGAATGAGTTCATGAAATCGCCAATCATGCTGTCTGTTTAAGCATCCCCAGGTATTTTTCTATCTATATTTAAATATATATACCAGAAGAGAAAAATTCTGTCTCACAATTCAACATATTGGAATTGTCTCAAAGCAGTATAAACAAAATATGCAATAGTGGTCCACAAGAAATCAAAACAACCTTTTAACAAAGAGAGATGGTGAATAAACTGGTTCAGAACTTAAATTTAGACACAGCACTACTCTGACCATAACTAAATGTATATCGAAGTAGCATCTATATCTTGGCGAATGGCGAGTAGCATGAGAAAGTATGATCAGGTGCCCATATAATAAAATTAAAAATATCTAAGTCATGTGTGGAGAAATTTAATATTAAAGCATAAAATGACAAGATACACAGCAAAAATAAATTGTTAAGAACACAATATGAGAGCCGCCGATGACAAAATTAGGTGGTCAACATTTTTAAATGAGAAAATATTCTGCACAGGAAATAAAACAAATGAGTGTGTCATTCAGTAGACATGGTCATGCATATCAGCAATACATGCCTAGAAAATCTTCACAAACCTTTATTCTTCATGAATATGAGACAGCAATCAGGAACCACTTCTCTTCAAGGGCTAGTATGTACTATTTTCCTAACTCCCTTAACTGATGCATTAACATACTTCAAAGGACCAATCATACATGGCCCCCCTCTCAGAATGAAACAATGCTGACTTATATATTGTGTTTATTGCTAATTGCACACCATAATCAGAACTAACATAATTGCACGAATGACTTCAGAATAACCATACCTCAATATTTAGGGATGCTAACCACTGCCTGGGTAAATGTCGCGATAATTGTTCGTCAACAATGGCTAGGCGGGGGGACAACAATCGAAGAGCACTTTCAATTGCCACAATCCTCGATGGAAATACAACAACATTCTAGTCCAAAAAAAAAAGCAGGCAAAGAATGCCACGTCAGATATTTATATTGTTTTGTGATAAACCACCTCAATTTTCATAAGAACATCCAAGTAGAAATGCCATTCAGAAGATAGTATATCAATGTCAAAAGACTTTTTATCCATAAAGACCTTAAAGCCATATATGCAGAAGAGTTGTGTAAGAAACCTAAAATTGAGGTAAGAGCATTTAAAGCTATGTTTGGTGTAATCAGTCCAAGGGCTTAAATTTTTTACAGAAGATTATACGACACATTGAGAAACTACACAAAAAGGCATGAATTAGAGTACCCCCATTTACAAAGAGATATGATCTTTGACCACTTCAAATAAGGTACAGGTGCTTGTTCTGTTTGACAACAAATATCGCATTTTCCGTTCATAAGTAATGAGCGGTAATGTGGAATTGACTATACAAGTAAAAGGAAGTTTGGTAAGAACTTTTTTCACACAAGGCTTACAGAAAAAATAGGTAAATAGCCGTAAAGATGGTGATTGAATTTAGGTTATTTCAATCACAGTCAATAAGAACATCAATTGTAATTGACAGTCACTTACATCTGCAGTAAGTGGTACGTGATGGTATGTTCTCATGAATCCAGCAATAAGACTACGAAATCGTCTGCTTCCAGCTGGTGATTCATAAGGAAAAAAAGAAATCTCTTTGAGAACATTAGCAAGATGAGCTAGGAATGGTATCTTCTCATCTGCAACAGAATCATCTTCAAAGGACAAATCCAAAGAGCTGCTGATATCTTTGAATCCATTTCTCAGAAACTCGAAAATTTTTTTTACCTGTCAGAGAAACAGAATGGCTGTCCTTCACTTTCTTAGTATCTTTACCAAATTGCACCATATGTGCACCATATGACTGTGGTGAGTTTCAAGATGTATCTAAACATATAAATTTTCATACCTGATTAGGTTGTCGGAGTTGACAACTATATACAGATAAAGCATGAGATATACGACCCCCAGCTTTGGCATAGGCCCATGCAGTGCGGGCACAAATAGGTTGGTCTCCACCAAGCCCCATGAAGAACTCAAATCGGTGTGGACTATTCTTTTCAATTTCAACTAGTGCTGAAATATCTGTATCAGCAGCCTGCAACACTAGATCTTCAAAATGTGTTTATTTCATGGATATAGGTATTGGATTAAAGTTATTTTATCACCTGAATAACTTTAGTTTGCCAAGGCTTGTTAACACAAAGGCCACGACGCTCAAACAAACGCTTACATACAGCTTGTCCTGGTCGACCTCCCATATTAAATATCATAATCCCAAGAGGTTTTATAACAGATATTCCTTCTTCAACAGCTCTTGCAATAAGCCCTAAGCCAAACTGGTCCTCCACAAAGCCCTGAAGACAACAAAGAATAGCTCAAGAAACCAGTGAGGTATTTGACATTGAGCACAGTGGATTGAGCATATTTTGAATGGAATGAACAGCTCTGCGAATGTGAGGAACCGGATCTAGAATGAAATGATGGCATATGAGACTACACGTAGTTCCAACATTAAAAGCAAACTGAAATATAAGACAGATAAGCATTGCAAAGATGTAGGTCAAGCGACCACAAATAATTTTAAACTGCAAATAAAATAACCTGACTGAGCTGATCTAGTTGAGAATTGGATTTGTGAATGTTTTCAAAAGGCAATTAAGAAAAAGTTCGACATATTTCAAGGGGCGAAAAAATCCCATGTTTTTGAATGAGTACTCAACATTGACAGAGTTCAGAACTTCAGATACATTACTTAAGCTGTGTTAATGACACATTCATGTATAAACAAAACAATCACAATCGCAATACAACAACATACTCCATCACGAAGCATTAAGATTCTAGTTAGTGAAACAAACCCAAGTATACTGTGCAATAAGAATGAAAAAGTTTGCACAGGACACCAACCTGGAGGGCACAATAGTTGCTCAGGGAATGTAAGAATTCTTCGCTTGCATTTTCTGTAATCATCTTGGACATGGCATCAGGATTAGGGTTAAGAATCTGCATGGTAAACAATTTTGGAAGAATCCTTCAATCACCAGAATAAAATCGAAAAAAGCATAAATTTGTCAATACTTTGCAGACATGGAAAGCTTATCAATTTCCCAAAAGTTGCATGAAGGATTTCATTCATAAATCTATGAGAATACCTGAGGTATGCATCCAATGATTCGCTCTAGTTCTATGTGATTCTCTCTGCAGTAAGATAGCAGATCAGATTCATAAAATTCGACCCGGTCAAGCAAAGTTTTTTTCTCCGCGTCATAAATGGGTAGACCATTGTCATCCAAAGCATTCAAATACAGATTTATCCAAGAGATTTTAACTGCTCTTGGATTTATATCAAGTCCATACACCTGCAAAATGAAATTCGAGTCCATTAAGAAACCTCAGTAGACATTTATAAAGTCTCCAGTAAAATGAGTGGAACACAATAAAAGGTATATCATCTCTGGAGATGGGATGCATGAAAACTTTAACAAAATTAAATGAAATGCACAACCACAAAACTATAAGGATTAAATAATTCCAGACCTTTACAGGCAACCATTTCTCAGCAACTGCAATGGATATCCATCCATTTCCACAACCAAGCTCAGCTAATGTCTTGTCCTTAAAAGTTGATTCCGGATGCCTGTTCAGTCCCTCGTAGAAAGTGAAGGACCAATCCTCAGGAACAAAAATGCTTGGTATAACCATCATCTTAAGTTTCTTTCTCTTATGAAAACCTGTAATAAAGTATACGCAAATGTAAATGCAACTAGAGGTTCTGCAAATAGTAAAAACTGTCACAAAAACATATCAATCTGCTATAAAATGAACTTTGACAACATAAAAGGAAACCTATAAAGGTCAGATACATATGGACAGAGCAATAAAAGTTGGCAATTGAACTCGTTCGAATCAATCCAAGATGTTGATTGATTGTCGCATACACATACTAAGGCTACTGATAAATCACCTAATAGTGAAACTAAACCATAAATCCACTTGTAGCTGCATTCTCTGAATCCATTACTCGAAGTAAGCCTAAGCCGAACTCAATCAACTTATGTACTCCTTGTAAGGCTTCAACACTCTCTTCTTTCATTTGTTCAAACAAATATAAAAAGAACAAATGATCGCTCAAAACGTAATTGTAGGGATAATTTTTTTTTTCTTTTCATTTTTTGCCTGAAATAATTTTTGTTTAGTTAAATTCTATCCCTAAAAATAATATTTTAAAACTTTCAATAACTTTATTATCCAATAATTTCTTACTCAAAAATTTTATTTCTTAGCCAAAAAAAACACCAATCATTCATTTTATTCCACGAAAATATTGCAAAAAACATCATAAAGTCTTTCCCAGAAACTCCAAAACGAAACCAAATAGCGGAAAAGCATTTCGTCAGAAGATCACTTGATCACCGACGTTTTATACACTGTCCTACTGTTTATAATAAAAATCCAAAATAAAACTATGAATCAGAAGACAAATCAAAGGTCAACGTCGTGAAATTTTACAAAAAAAAAAAAAAAATCATACATTCTGCTCGCTTTTTTCCTAAAGTATGCACTTTCTACTGTCTTCGTTATTAGACATAAAACCCAAAAACAAATACCGTAAAACCATCCAAAATTCTGTGAAACAAATATTTTCATCGAATCACCGTAAACAAACAGAATCATCCAATAAGCAATTGAAATGCGGGAAAAGGTGGTTGACCTTCATAGTGATCGAGGTAGATGTCTTGAATTTGGAAATGGTAAGTTTGAAGGCAACTGTGAGAGGCTCCGTCGGATGCGAACCGTTTCTGAAGATCCGACAGGAAGATCCGAGCATTGGTTCGGGTGATGGGGTCCTCCAGTCTGTCCAAGAGTGATCGTAGTGCACTGTATGCGGAGTCACCGGACCGTTGGCACTGCTTCAGAAACTCTTCCACGGATTCACACACACCGGCACCAGCCATTTTCGTCTTTTGTGAGTCAGAGAATTGAAGACGAAGAAGGAGGTGTATATATAATGTGAGCAGAGAACAAAAGAGGATATAATATAATACATGTGATGGAAATTTTCATAAAACCGGCACTAAAACACAGTTGAGTCTCAGTGTGGGAGCCAGAGGGACCTCATATTTTCTAAACCAGTAACCATTACATTACAAAATAAAAAGTTTCATTCCATGAGCATGATATTATAAATAACATGACTTTTATTAGATATAAAATATAGATAAAATATCTTTCTTAAAATAATACTCCCTCCTCCGTCCCATATATAATATTTTGTTTTTCTTTATCATATGTCCCAAATATATAGGCATATACTATATTTAGCAAGCTTTTATTACTCTATTTTACTATTATACCCTTATTTAATTTGAGCTTTTTGCTATTAACTAGTTTTTGGAAAATACATAAACATGTTATTAATTGTATTCTTTATATCTTGGAAAATGTGTAAAAAAAATAGACATTCATCTTCCGCTCAACAAATCTGGTATACATTTAACCATCCGCATCTCCTACATCCTAATTCATCTTGTGAACAATCGGCCATGAGTGAAGATTTTGGAAAAAACTCAAACTCCATCGGTTTTGCAAAAAGTGAATGCGCAAGTAATATAGACAATCTTGGCTCAACAAAAGGTGCGAGACAATTGCTTGATTTGAATGTCCCACCAAGATACGATGGCTATATTTCCACTTCTCAAGAGTATGAACGTACGATATCTCGGATGTTAAATATTTATTTGCCAAAATGTCATGAGAGCAAAGGTTCTGCAATGGCTTCTCGGAAAAAAATGGAGTAAGCAGATTCTTAGATGATTGGTTTTTGGATTGTATTAGCATTTTTGTATTTAAAATTGCAATATGTACATATGATTATGGAAATATCGAGATCTGTGGCCATGGTTTTTTTTATTTTTTTGTGTATTTTATAATATTCCAATGAATAACATATTCATATTAAATTGAGTCACAGATGATTTTATAATCAATTAAGATATGTCTTTGCCATTTCTAAGATTTCATATTCAAACTCAATACATTTTGGCAGTTCTCCCATCCTAATCAGTTTCTGTTTGTTCATATGTGGAATCTTGTACTGATTACCACCCAAATTCTTCATCACCTCAACCATACATGATTGCAACGACAAAAATACATTATTCAAATCTTTGGGAGGAAATGTATTGAAAGCACTCTCCACTGCTATAATAAATTCTTCGACGGTTGACGGAGCTTCTTGATGTTGAAGCGAGTCAATGGCTCTAAAGAAATCGAGATCCAAAACATTCAAATCAGGACTATTCGGAGGTTGACAACGTAAACGAATATCGAATCCATCTTTTTTTGTCTCCTCTACAAACTCGACATAATTAACATCCAAATGTGGCTTTGCATTGTCTTGTTGAATAAAGATGGTCCTAGAACTTGAGCGTGGCCATTTTTCCTTGATTGAAAGCAACAACTTATGAAGGATATATGATTGAATGACATCTTTAGTTATCGATGCGATCGGCTTCGTCTCCAAAATCCCTGCTGCACAGTTTTTACTTCTCCTCTTGGCAGGTTCATGAGACACAAATGGCCATATTCCAATTTTCCCATTGAATTCGTCGCCTGTAGTCTCATCAAATGGAGGACGAGCAACATCAGCTAAAAACATTATATTTGTAATAAAACTTTTACTTTTGCATGTGCGGAAGGGCTCGATCTCATCTGCGTGGAGATAATACTTTTCACATGTTTTCGTCAAATAAAACCACTTTTCATCAATATGAATGTGATCGTGCATGTTAATAAAAATAGGTCTACTAGTAATTGTACTTTCCTGATCAACCATTGACAAGCAGAACTCCAACCTTGCCCTTCTGTTGTCATCTGACAAACATGGTTTAACTGGATTTGAATGTGGCCGAATATTTCCGTCTTTTATTCTCCTATGCACGGTCGTTTTTGACAAATTCAAAGCTTTTGATAAGGATCTTATATTTGTCCGACGACGAAACGGGATGTTCTTCATTTGTTCAAAATCAATCTCAATTCTCTTCCGATGTCTTCTGTTCAAGAGCTTATTAGGGAAAAGTGGCACACCTCTGTTCATAGTAGATTTTCCTTCCCGCCAAATTCTAGAAACTGATCTAATAGATATAGAGAAGGCATTGGCAACTTTCGAGAGTACTCCTCGTGGTAGCTTCCCATTGTTTGGATGTTGAATGAGAAGCATTTCAAAAATTGCAACTTTCTCGGCGTTGCTAAAATTTTTCTTCTTTTTTCGAGGTTGATTCAAAAGGTTGGACTCTACGTTGCCATTGAAAAGAATGTCATCTTCTTCTGGTAATTGATTCAAATCAATCGGAATATTTTGTGAAGAATGAACATGGTTATTTTCAGATGAGGTAACCTCTTCTATCGAGGCATTCAAATCATTGGAAGGAAATTGTGGTTCAATGTTCATTTTTTTTGTTGAACTTGTGATTATCAAACTAGTATTTCAATTTATATTGTCCATTAAAAATTCAAAAACAGTTTTGGCGAGAAAATAAGGCGCATATCTAATTAAGTTGAAAATTTTAAGAATTCGAATGATCATTCAAATTTGGCAGATTTAAAAATTCATGCATGAAATCAAATTTAATGGCTAATGCAATTGAAATTTTTAAGAATCCGAAAGAGTAAGTTAGTTAATTTGGAATTAATTCAAATGGTTTTGGAACTAATGAGAGTGGAAAATAGAGAACTTTAATTTTATATTGTTATCATTAAATAGGGGTAAATCTGAAAACTTATGTGTATATTTGATATTTTCAAAGTTTTTCTTAATATGTGTGAAAATCCAAAGATGACAATGTATATGGGACGGAGGGAGTATGTCATAAGTAAATATTAGTATAGTGGAGACTATCTAAACAAAATATGGCATTCATGTTTGGCATCAGTGGATACTCACTTGGTGCTTTTCAATATTTGAAAGTGAAAATATTGCTTTGGTTTGCATAATCAATTTTTTTAACAAATTTTTCTTGATCGATATATAGTCAATTCATTTAGTCTTTTTTTTTTTGTTAACATAATTTATCGGATATTAGTTTCGAGCAATTTCAACTTAAAGAAACTCCTTTCGACAGATACAACTTTTGATGGATCAAAAAAATTATGCAATTGGGTGTCGAAAAAATCGTCTGAAAGGGAAATAGACAGAAAAATATAGCGATATCGAGCTTGATCGTCATATAATAGTGAAGGGTTTGTTTTTTTGGCGGAATCGATTCTTGTTGAAAGTTTATGTGTGAGATTAAAAAAAATATGACGGACGGTGGCACTCAAGCTTTTGTCATACGTCAGTGGCCACTACCTATTAATTATTATTTATGAGATGAACTCATGTATTAAGTATGTTATACTACCACTTAACTCATATTTTATACTACATGTTTAAATCTGGTGGGAGTGGGTTGGGTTTTGTCAGGTTAAGATAGTTTTGTTAGGTATCCGACATATTGAGCAGGGGAAAATCATACCCGATTTTTACCCGACAAGAACGGGTACCTGATTACTTTTTTTAATGAAATTATAGTGGTTTTACCCGAATCACTTACTAATTTAATCTCTTAGACATGAAATTAATAAAACTTAATCAGAGCAATAAAGCGACAAAAACAAAAATCGAGTATACAACGCAAACCGACAGAATAAAACCGGCACTAAAACACAAACAAAAGTTATACAACCAAATCGAAAAACTCACTGTATTTGAACTCAACAGAAAACAGAACAAAACCTCCAAGTAGTCACTGGCCCTGTACCTAACCCTGTTTCGATCCTTCTGCCTCGTCCAACCTACGATATGCCCTGTCAAATGGAGTGTCCAAGAATAAAACCAAGGACGTGTATGAGTATATAAATTGATATGATGCATGCAAAATAATGTGATTGGATAACTAATCAACTATCAGATCTTGCTCAGACTAGGTGCCAATGAGTGCGTAGCACCATCTGGAAATCCGACCGCAGGGTAGCTCACACACTCGTCTAGATCATCGTAGCCTCGATCTCCGTCATCACGGTAGTTCCCAATGTCAAACCATATACAAAAGTGTATGGCTAAGCGACCTATTCAAAAGGATATCTCGAAGGAGATACGGCTCAACATGAATATGAACATGCAGAATATATATATATATATATATATATATATATATATATATATATATATATATATATATATAAAGCAGTAAAACATGTATCATGTCACATAATATACAACATATAAGCATGCATACTCACTGAAATCTTAGTACTAACGTACCTCTATCCAATAGGTCGAGTACTATTAGGATTTAGGATCCAAGCCAATAGTCAAGTGATTACTGTATTACTATTAATGATCTAAAAGTCATAATTAAGCTAATAGATATTTTTATTATCTAATAGGGATCTCTAACTATACATGAGTCCGCAATAGGCCCTTTGATGTCGAAGGCTCCCACTCTTGGGCACGAGTCTGCTGCATGCTATCTCGAAAACATCTCGCTATCGCATGGTTCTCGAAAGAACGGCTAAATCTCTCAATATATACTAAAAGGAAGACGGAACACTCAAATGTGCAGCTCAAAAGTGAGCTTCTAATGACCTATTTATAAGCGGAGTTCCGAAACTTCGATCCCCAATTCAGATGTTCCAAACCTTGCATGGATGTCAAATGCTGACTTGGGAAGCTCCTATCTCACTCTTCGGATGTTCCAATCGCATGCATGCAATGATGTGTCAAAAGAGTCTTGACACCTAAGTGGACTGCTAAGTTCAGACCTTCCGAACCATAGATCAGTGCTTCCAATCTTCCATGTGTTTGTGCAATGTTGACACCTCACAATTTGCATGGCTTAACTATTGATCGGACCTTCTGATCTATGTTCAGATCTTTCAAACTCGTCATCTGCATACGAACTTCCTACTGCTCAGTTCGGTGCTTCCAAAAAACACTTCGGACCTTCTGAACTCCTCGACGGATCCGAAGCTTATATTCCCAGTTCTGAACTTGATTAAACACCCGATTTTCTTACACAACAATCCCTTATTCATGTTTAAATTTTTATTGATTTAAAATGGTGTCCGGGTTAATAAAATATTAATATTTTTTTATCAAATATTGTTATAATTTACAATTAACTATTTTTAAATTTAAATTTTTTATTGAGATATGAAATTTAGATTTCGTCTGGACAAATATTGTAGTGACCCGAGTACCATTTTAAGTCAATTAAATATTAAACATGATTAAGAGGTTACTATTTAAGAAAATCAAGTATTTAATCAAGTTCAGAATATGAGTATAAGCTTCAAAATCAACCGAAGAGTTCGAAAGATCTGAAGTACAGTTCGGAAGTACCGAACTGATTAGTGTGTAGTTCGAAAGCAGAGGGTGAGTTCGAAACATCAGAACTGAGATCGGTCCTTCTGAAGTGAGTTAGGCCATGCACACAATGAGGTGTCAAAAGTGCAGTGACACGTGGAAGATTGGAGCTTCTGAAGGTGGGATCGGAGCCTTTGAAGACAACTGTTCTTAGGTGTCAAGACACAGATAACACGTCACTGCATGTGATCGGAACGCCCGAAGTACTGATCAGAGCTTCCAAAGTCTGTCGTTCGGAAACATGTCAAGACAACTTCCAAAGTCAAGACAGCTCATTTCACAACTCCTCTCTCTCTCTCTCTCTCTCTCTCTCTCTCTCTCTCTCTCTCTCTCTCTCTCTCTCTCTCTCTCTCTCTCTCTCTCGCGTTCCTAATGCATTCTATAGTGTTTTAGCCATTTTATCGAGGGTCGGAGAATAGCGTCTCTCTCTTGTTCCTAATGCATTCTATAGTGTTTTAGCCATTTTATCGAGGGTCGGAGAATAGCAAGACGCTTTCAAGGTAGTAGCAAAACTGTACCAATGATTTGGGGGCCTTTGACAATAGCAGACGATGAACGCATATATAATTCTAGACTCTTTTTAGTTTTGGGAGTAGCTATTAGTCCAATTAAGACTTTTAGTAAAGTATTAGTGATATGGTATTCATTTGCCTATAGGCTTGGACTCTCGACCTAGTGCGTCTAGGTTCTTTTTAGAGGTACGAAAGTACTATCCGAGATATCTTGGTTGAATATGTATGTTCGATGTGTTGCATTTTATATGACATGTTTTTATGTACATATCTTAAGTTACGATTACTATATATGCTGCATATATATCGTGTTGAGCTTACCTTCTTGAGATATCCCATAGTGGGGTCGCTCAGCCCCTTGTTTTCTTTGAGTGGATGGTTGAACCTGTTAGTAGTGAGTCAAGTCATCGTTATTCGTCAATTTTATGGTATGGAAGCCACCTTCTTGTGCGACGGTACATAGTGCTATATTCCATGACTCCACTTGACTGAGCAGAGTTCTTGATCTTGATCTTTGGTACCTTTTACACTTGCATTCACTCATAACACTTGTATACTCATACTTTTGTATTGAACATTTTCATATCTCATGTTCTAAGTTTTTTTCTTAGACACCCCATCCACGGGACATACCTTAGGTTTGATGCACCCGGCGGGAGCGGCTTATTGAAATGGCACAATCGAGCAGCACTATCAGGAGTGACGAGAGTGGTTTCTCTTGGGTTTTTAGTAATTGCTTTGATATGATTGTGTAATATTTGGTATTTACAGGTTTATTTTGATTGAATTGTACTAAGTATGTTTTAGTTAATGCTATTTAACAAGTTTTGTTTTATTGAGTTAATTTCATGCTATTAAGAATTGTTTATTAAGTGATTCGGGACGGGTTACTACAAATATTTATAAAACGTTTTTATAAAAATATTTTTAAAATTTTTTTATAAAATATTTTAAAAATTGTTTTTAGAATGAATATGTGTATTGACAACTAATAATATAAAAAAAAGCGTTTTTACAATTGAAATGTAATGTTTTGTTTTCCATAATTACTTTCAATTTTAAAAACATCAAAAAACACATCACATGATTTGTTCTTTAAAAACTATACTTAAAACATTTTTTAAAAATATTTTAAAAACCTTTTTGAAAAAATCTTATACAAGCGAATTCTAATGTACGTATCAAAATTGCAAAATATAGAATATAAATACAGAAAATAAATAACTAAATTTCCCAATACGAGAATGATGGACGTTCCAATTTATCAAATTGGCCACAGGAGTAAATATTATGAAAGCAAAATTCCGTCGGCTTGGGAACAAACCGGAATTAACCAGCTTCGCACTACAAAAAAAATTTGGCTTTAACCACGGCAAAAACCGTGGTTAAAAACGTGGTGAAGTAGAATTAGCAACGGTTTTAACCACGGTTTGTGAAACCGTGGTTAAACTCGCCGTTGTTAACGCTACCAATAGATTTAAACCGTAGCTAAAATATTATCACGGTTTTTATAAAATCGTGGTTATATTTACCATGGTTTTATTAAAAACCGTGGTTATATTTACCACGGTTTTATTAAAAACAGTGGTAAAAATAACAACGGTTTAATTAAAAATCGTGGTAAAACTAACCACGGTTTTTAGTTAAACCGTGGTAAAACTAACCACGGTTTTTAATAAAACCGTGGTAAATATAATTATGGTTTTTAATAAAACCGTGGTTATTTAACCACGGTTTTATTAAAAACCGTAATTATATTTACCACGGTTTTTAATTAAACCGTTATAAATTTTACCACGGTTTTATTAAAAACCGTGGTTATTTTTACCACGGTTTTTAATAAAACCGTGGTAAATTTAACAACATTTTTTTTAAAACCGTTGTTAAACTTTACAACGGCTTCATAAAAACAGTGGTAAAATTAATACGGTTTTTTAAAATCGTGGTTAAATTGGCTACGGTTTTATTATTATTATTTTATAATAAAACTGTAGCCAATTTAACCACGTTTTAATTTAAGCTTATTATTTGCGTTCTACGTATTTATACTTGAAATGTTCCAAACATACAACTACTCGATCAATACTTTAATATATATACACAAATTTTAATGTTCCAAACATACAACTACTCGAGCAATACTTTAATATATACACAAATGTAGTTAACGTGGTAACTATAATATTCAAGTCAAAATACAACCACGAACACATATATAATACATGCCAAAAGAAGATGTCTAAACTTCATCATGAAGTAACAACCACGATAATACATGCCAAAATAAGATGTCTAAACTTCATCAAGTAACAACCACGAACACATATATAATACATGCCAAAATGAGATGTCTAAACTTCATCAAGTAATACATACCGGTTACTAACCTACGCATCATGGCTGAGTCTCATATATAGATAGGACGAAGTTACTAACCTACGCATCATGGCTGAGTCTCATCATCGTCATCATCTTCTGAAGCAAGGAGCGCGTTAATTTGAAAATATGAAGTAAGTCTTTGGGATGAAATTCGATGTATGGAACCCCTTCCTGTTGGTGTACCTATTCCTCTCCCTGCTGAGAGGCTGGCTACTGGTGAACCTCGACTCCCATCTCTGCTCCCCTGTGACGACCTACCGGTATGTACTGAGAGTCCAAGTTGAATTGGTCCTCGACCCTTAGCGGAATTGCTGCTTCCTGAAGATGCGCGATCAACATATAGGCGAAACGACTCCTCCAATGACGACAAATGTTGCCTCAAACCTTCACACTCTCTCGATGCATCGATAGCTCTCTGGTCTGCTTCGTTTGCCCTTTGCGTTGCTATTAGTGCCCTCTTGTCTGCCTTGGATGCCCTTTGCGTAGCAGCACGTGCCTCTTCATGGAAAGATGCAATATTCTGGCCCGCATTGGCTAAGCCTCGCTGACGTGGAGCCATGGCTGCTGGATACATCGTCGTTGCCACGGTCGACAAGCCATACATCCTACCCTTTTTCGCTCCACCGTTGACGATCTGAAACTGTTGATTAATGTCAATGTTTTTCGGCTCAGAAGGTAGAGTCCCATCCTCCAACGGAGTCATGGCTTCCAACATATATTCTTCCATTTTTTCCTGTAAAAAATATAGTTCTGATGTGTTAGTATACTATTGATTACATATATATATATATAAAATTAATAGATCTTGCTTGACTATGAGTATATGACGCATACATGAAGCAGTCTAGAACGCTCGTCAACGAATTTTCCATCACTTGTCCTATGCGTGTGCAGAAATAACTCCCACGCGTTCGGCTCTTGCTTGTTCTTCTTGCGCTGTAATAAATACATAAACATATATATATATATGCCTATTAGTTGTAAATGAAATAAAATTGACTACAACATTTATAATTACATAGTCCATATTAAATGCAATAGATAGTGAAATAATTACCAGATATGTTCTTGATGTTGCCGTACGTGATACACTTAAATGAAGGTTGTCTTTGATTTTTTTCTAAATAATTTATATTATTTAGAACCATTAGTTTACATATGTTTTAGAGTAGCCATATTATGTATTGAAGTAAAAATTGAATTATAAGGTGTAGTAATGACCAATAATTACTTACCATGTCAACGACATGCATCGCATAAGACTTGGATCCACCCCTATGTTTGGTTTGGCCTGTCCCAGGACCAGCAGGCTCGGACCGCTTGTTCGTCTTGTATTTCATAGCCGCTTCCTTCCAAGCTTCAGTAGACCACACCTCCTTCCATTTGCCCCATGTCTCTTCCGTAATCGTATCAAGATGTCTCTCCTTCGAACGCCATTTGTGGATAGTTTGTCGGTACAATTCTTTCGTGTTAATATACCATATCCTCTTGATATCATCGTCAATAGCTTCTTCCCATCTGTATTTCTTCTGTTCAATGTATCATAACAAAGTAACAATTAATTGTTTAAATATATTAATAAGGCATACTCTACTGTCATGTAATATATTATGTTCTTACCACGAACTCATCCCAGTACCATTCTCTTTGCGCACGTGTCACAAATTTCCAAGAGTATCCCTCCACGCATGTTTGTGTGTGGAATAAAGAAGTTATGTAAGAGGAGACTTTGTGATTATCTGGACCGAACCTTAAAAATAAATTTATCAAATTGAATAAGTTTATTTCAATTATATAGACGAAATAATGATCTTCAACCGTTATCATAAACATGTAAAACTTACTTATCATATTCCAACCATATGAACTCTCGTGGATCTTGTTCATTATCTTCTTCGTGGTAAGATTCTACCATGTCCTAATACCACCAATATGCTACAACCAAATATGAATACCAAAATATTTGCGCATATAATATTACACATTGGGACGGTTTATTATTATTATGATAACATTAACCATTCGAATATGCACAACAATATTCGATAGCCTGCATATAACCAAAATCCGACTAAATATTTTTTTGTATATTTATAAATAAGTTCCAAAAATGGTCTTAGCGATGAAGATATAGGTTCATATATAAAGCTATGAACATGAATAAAATAGAAAATAAAAATTAAACAGGATACTAATTAAAAATATAAAGTTTGTCCAAAAAAATACATGAAAATTGTAAATATCTTCAATACGTGTGATTGTATAGTAACTGCAACCAATACATATTGAAATATTAATCATTGGAATGTAAAATAAAATATATCCCCAAAATATGAAACCCTAGGATTTAATTATACCTAAAATAATTCATATTCATGCTCCAATTCGCTTAATACAACTGGATAATACAAGGGTCGGCCCGATTTAACATGTATTTGGTGATGAAAGAAAAATTTACAAAAGCAATACCTGTAGGTAGATCGAATGTAATTGATGTCCTCACTTATTTGTAAAAAACGACCAAGAATGAAGGATTTGTAACATTTTTTGGTGATCGTGTTTAATGAAGATTTGAAGATGAAGGCGATGAAAAAAAACCAGAAGGCCAAGATCAAAGAAAAGGAGGGAAGAATGGAGCGCGGCTGGGGAGTGAGAGGCTAGGGCAGGAATCGGTGGAAATAATAATATATTATGTTCGTGTAAAAAGAAAATTTGAAATTAAAATAATATTAATATCATACGGACGCGCGCGCGCGTTGGATACTGCGCGCGCGCACGTATTCATGTATTTCTCTGGAAATGTTCTCTGCGCGCGTGCGGGACATGAGCTCGCCCGCGCGCGCTTTGCCTTTTATCCACTGCTTTTTCCTTCTGCGCACGCGCGATGCACGATCTCGCCCGCGCGCGCTTCTTATCGCCGCCTCTGTTTTTATTTTCTGCGCGCGTGCGAGCTATGGTTTCGCGCGCGCGCGATTTATACCTTGAGAATTCCAATTCAAGTAGTTGTCTATATCGGGTCGGGTGGATCGGGTTTCGGATTAACCCGTGAATTTTTTTTTCAATTTTTAAACCATTATCCATTCAGAACCCGAAGCAACCTGAAAACCCCGAACACGAACACGAACTCGTCTAACCCAAAATTTATTTATTTTTAATCAAAAATTAATGAAATTAATTCGAAAAATAAAAAATAATGATAATATTTTAATTTGAAGACATAATTACAAAATCTCCAATTTAAATTTGAAAGTTTAATTGTAAAAATTTAAAAGTATATTTACTAAAGTAAATGAACAATTTTTTAAAAATTAAAAATTTACAAAATAAATATTAAATCATAAAAATTTATCATATAAATATACAAAAATTTTTGTTCAAACATATAATATATACAAATATATTATATATTTTAAAAATACAAAAAATTTTGGTTAACCAACGGGTCGTGTTGCATTTTAACACACCTACATGTAAGCTTAATTTCCTACAAAATTCAACCATGAAAGTCTAATGCAAACACATAACATAAAACAATACTAAAACTCAATAAAATAAAATAAATGCATGCAATCTAAATATAAAATTATATAACTCTGTGCATACTAAACACGCTTATCAACATGCTTTTACTTAAATCTTGATCGCCCTCGAGCAAGACTAAACAAACAAGCAACAAGAATCAAGAAAAATAGTAGGTGCGTGTTTGAATTAAAAATACATATTCGTCAATAGTGTTTATGAAGAATCCATATGCTAAATTCTCTTCAACCCCTGGTGACTAATCATCCTCGTCGTGTGGAATAGAGGGATCCTGCGGTGCATCAGGAGCATACATGGGTGGGACGGTAGACTGGAATGGAAATGGAGGTGGATAATGCGGAGCTGCTCGAAAGGCCAAAGTGTCAAGCCCTAACTGCGTCGCCATGCTGCGCATCATGTCTTCCACATTATGAAGATGAGTGGAAGTCGCCTGAAAGTAATCCATGGCATAGTGGTCGAAAGCGGAGCTCTCAACGGCCATGTCGTGATCGGTGCGTCGAGCAGGAGAGGGCTGAGGCGGTGGTCGACTGCTAGAGGAGCTACCTACATGGTGCTGACCGCTACAGAATTCCAAATTGCGCTTCGCTTGCTTTTTAACCGCAAGCTGCTCATCGACGGTCTTGAAAGGCGGAAGGAACTCCTCATCTGGATTAATCTGCACGCCCGCCTGGCGACATAAGGCTGTGATGGTGTGTGGAAAGTAGAGGCCCACCGTCGGAGTCCGCATTGAATATAAAATGGAGTCGTGGACAAGAGTGCCCACATTAACTGGCCAACTCCTCGTGATAGCATAAACAAAAATAGCCCTATCGGCTTGCACGTCAACGGTGTGGAGCACGGGTGAAAGTCGTCGGGCAATGAAAGCATACCACAACGCCGGCTCAAGCTTCAGAAATCTCTCCGGAAAATGAATGAACCGGAGAGGATCGTGCCAATGAACTCCCCCATAACACATATCTCTCAACATCAAAGAATAGTCCGGATTAGCCTTAAAAATCCTAAGTTGACTATCATCCACAACAGGAGTATCAAACAACTTATTCAATGTGTTGGCATCAAACGATATAAGTTTTCCTCGGACAAAAGCTTTCGAATCCTTTCGGAAAGGGGCATTGGCATAAAATTCCCGAACCACCGGAATAATAGCAGGTTCGAGCACTTTGCAAAACACTGTCCATTTCCTCTTAATAATTCCTAACCCAACCAATTCATTACAATCTGTAGTTATGCCTCGCTCAGCAATAGGATTTCTAGTAAGGCGAGCATGTTCGTACCTTTCCTGGGCTTCCCGAGAGACGAACTTGTTAGAGATTTCTTCGGAGAATGAGGAGCTAGGCACGATAGGGCCGGACGAACGGAAGCGCTTGGCTGGCATGGTGGTGGTCGGCCGGAATATAGGCGGTGCTCGGCGGTGATTGACGGTGGTTTGTGGTGGAGATGCGGTGAGGAACCAAGCTTCGACTTTTTCCTACAGAAATTGACGGACCCGAAGTTGAAGCGCGAAGAAATACTCCACAAATCTGCAATTTAAAAAAAATTAAGTCAAGATTGAATGGAGAAATTGGAGGGAAAATATTTGGGGATTTAGGATTTAAGGCAAGAATGAGAAGAGAAAGGGAAGAGAATGGGAGAAAATAAGGGAAATGCTCGATTTATGCATTGAATCTGCGCTCCTCGCGCGCGCGCGAGGAGTTAATCAACACCCTCTGGAATATTGTATTGTGCGCGCGCGACAAAGTTTCTCGCGCGCGCGCGTTTCTCGGCGTAAGTCCCTCTGGACTTACCTTCTAAGCGCGCGCGAGGCATGATCTCTCCCGCGCGCGCGTGGTCTTGGCCGCCACTGAATTTTTCTTGGGCGCACGCGCGAGCTACATGCTCGCGCGCGCGCCTATTCCCTCAACGGATTATTACCTCACTCATGTATTCTCATTATTTTGGTGATGAATGTTTTACGTACGTGGGTTTATAAATTAATAGATCTTTATATTGTTTTTCTTTAATTGCAAACAATGTTAACAATGTGTCACGTAAGTAAATACTTATGTATTCAATGAATACGTCAACATATATGAGATGTTGAATACATAAATAATTAGATACAAGCCTTCAACGGATTTATACTATAATGACTCATTCACTATTTGCCTGATTGAGGTCGTCGCTACTTTCATGCAGATCTTCGCTCTCATCTGTGCTTCTGGTGTCAATATCATCGTCAAACTCAACGGTGACGTCGACTAGGTTATCCATATTCAAAAGAAATTGTGTTTCAACTTCATGGACTTCACTTTCTTGAATTTGAAAAGCACTCGATGCGTCGTTCTGTACATTATCTCCATTTGTGAGTTCTGCAACATATGCTCTCTGTCTCAAACCGCTCACATATAACCAAGCAGACGGGGTCCTCCTTGATGTTGGATAGGGCAGGAAAACAACCTGTGAAGCTTGTGTAGCTAATACAAAGGGTTCGTTGGTCGGAAGATGTCGTGTTCGGTTTACCTCAACTATTTTGTACTTATCATGAATGCGCGTACCTAGCCTAGGATGTGGATTGTACCAACAACATTTAAAAATTATTGTTTGCTTTAGAGGAAGGCCCGGATATTCCAACTCGATAATCTCTTCAATGAAGCCATAATATTCAGTTTCAACACCAACACTAGAATGACCACGAACTTGAACGCCTGAATTATCTGTTGCTTTGTACGTTGTGTCATGAATAGTGTAGAATTTAAAACTATTGATACAATAACCTCTGTATGTATTCACTTTTCGCATTGGTCCCTGCGCCACTTGTTTAATAAGTTGTGATACAATCTCTTCTTGTTCTTCGATAGCCTGCGATAACAATACAATATATTCAATAAAACCTCAATGGTGGTAGTAGCGAGTTTTAAATTGGATATGTTAAAATACAGTTTAATCTTACGTACATGTATGTAAGATTTAAACCAACCGAATACGTGTGACTGAACGTTGGAGTCTAAATCTTGATGAATTATCCCAGGAATCGATGCACGCATATGGTCCTCGTAAATGCTTATTTAATACCAAACAAAGGAACTAAAAATTTTTAGAGAAAATAAATGTATACTTTCTTAGATGATGTTAATTGCAAGCATGACATTAATACATACCTCACGTAGGGCTTCAGTTCGGGACAATTCAACAAAACATATGTCGCTACAACATCATAATCCTCGTTTGTCAACCATCTGGGTCTTTTACTACCGATATTCTTACCACGAACCTTGAATATGGAAAAAATCTCTAATCCATTTTCGTTGAACAAGTTATCATGTTGCAGTATTGGATTCCGCTGTCTTGTTCGTATCGAGTCACCAAAGTAATGTTCACAAAATATAGATGCTTCTCTAACCAAATAGGCATTGCATATGGATCCCTCAACACGTGCCTTATTACGTACCGTCTTCTTCAAACTTCGCAAATATCTTTCGAAAGGATACATCCACCTAAATTGTACTGGACCAGCAATGCGAGCTTCGTGTGGTATATGGACGCATAGATGTTCCATATAGTCGAAAAAACTTGGTGGAAATATCTTCTCCAACTTACATAGAATTAATGGTATTTGCTCGTTCAAGCGCATCATGTTACTATTTTTAATGTTACGCGCAGTTAGGTCTGAGAAAAAAAGGCTTAACTCGGTCAATGCTTCCCAAACTTCCTTGGGTAACAACTCCTTGAATTCAACAGGTATGAGTCGTTGCATGAATACGTGACAGTCGTGACTCTTCATACCGAACATCCGCAATTTGTTCATGTCCACGCACCTAGACATGTTCGACGCATAACCGTCCGAAAAACGGACATCCTTAAGCCATCTACAAAGTACCTCCTTTCCACCACGATCCAGAGTGTATCCGGCCTTAGGATGTCTACTTGTAGTCGCATCAGGATGTAACTCAGGTCTAATACGCATTTCAACGAGATCAGCCCTTGACTTTGCATTGTCTTTCGTACGCCCAGGAACATTCATATCTGTGTTGAAAACATTGTCAAAAACATTCTTCTCGACATGCATCACATCCAAATTGTGTCTTATCATATTTGTATGCCAGTACGGTAACTCCCATAGAATACTACGCCTTCTCCAACCACATTTTGCGAACTTACATATATCTCTATTTCTATTCTCTGCGTCAACATCGTAGGACGGTAGAAAACCATAATTATCTAACTCGTTAATCAATTCGGTACCTGTCCTAATGGAAGGAGCTGGATGGTGAACACTTCTTCCACGTATGAACATGTTTTTCTTGCGCCGTAGTGGGTGATCAGAAGGCAAAAACTTCCTGTGGTTGTCGAACCATGAATTCTTTCCACTGTGAACCAATGTAAATGCTTCCGAATCAGACATGCAGTGAGGACATGCTTGTTTCCCAGCTGTGCTCCATCCTGAAAGCATCGCGTACGCTGGAAAATCACTTACGGTCCACATCAAAGCTGCTTTCATAGTAAAGTTAGACTGCGAGTGTATGTCGTATGTGGCAGCACCATCGTACCAAAGTTTTTGAAGCTCGGCGATCAATGGTTGCAAGAAAACATCAAGCTTATCCGTTGGGTTACTCGGTCCAGGTGCGATGACATAAAGAAACATTACCTCGTCTTTCATACACATCCAGGGTGGCAGATTATATGGGGTGACAATGACAGGCCACGTTGAGTATTGTTGTCCGGTTTGACCAAATGGTTGGAACCCATCTGTTGAAATTCCTAACCTGACATTCCGGATTTCATCCGCAAACCCCGGGTGGTTTTCATCAAAATGACGTCATGCCGGAGAATCTGATGGGTGTGTCATTGTGTCCCCATCGAAATAGTGATCGTGATGCCATCGCATATGTGAAGCAGTCGCGGTAGATGCATATAACCGTTGGAGACGAGGAGTGATAGGAAAATAGTACATCCTCTTGTATGGAGTTTGTTTACTACGATTATGGTTTCCCCGCCGACGATCAGGTTTGTAACGAGGATGTTCACATATCTTACATTCAGTTAAATCGGAATCTGTACCCCAGTAAATCATGCAATTATTTTTACATGAATCAATTTTCTCGACGGGAAGACCTAGATCTTTGATAAATTTCTTCGTCGAATTGAAACTGGAAGGCATGTGGTTTTCCGCAGGACATAACTCTGACATTAGTTTGCACATGTCGTCGAAGTTTCGTTCGGACATATTGTGCTCTTGCTTCATCTTTAATAACCTTGCAAGTACAGACAACAAAGAGTGGCCGTGCGGATTTCCTTCCCAGATTGCTTTCTCCGATGATTTTATGAGGTCATATAGACCTTTGATGTAGGTGTTCGGTATTTCTACATGCGCGCTATTGGGGTCTACATATTGCGAACCTTCTCCATGATAATGTAATGGTATTTCAAAACCTAGATCATTGGGAGTATTGAAGAAATTTGCTTCATCGTAAATATTAAAACTGTTAGTCAAATGTATGTGCTCAGTCCCCGTACTCCGGTTAGGAGCCCTCGAAGAAGATGGAACATCTTGATTTGTATTTGGAAAATTTGGACGAATATAAACTTCTCCGTGTAGATGCCAATTGTGATAGTTCGGTACAAAACCATTTCGGCCTAAGTGAACTTTCACTGTGACCGGATCTAAGAACACCTTGTTCTGGCACTTTTTGTCGTTACAAGGACACCGTATTTTACCCGATGATAAACATTCAGCATGTGTAAGAGCAAAGACTATGAAATCTTCTACACCATTAATATAATCATCATTAACATATCCGTTATCAAATCTACGATACATCCACTGTCTGTTAGTGTTATCCATGTTCTGCTACAAAAAAAAAATAAAGAAGAATTTAAATACTTAAAGGATTATTTATATTTAATATTTTGCATATATATGCTCTATATAAATATGTATAGAAAAATATTTTCATAATTGGTAGCAATATATACACGGTTAAAGCAATTATCATTTAGAATATTTATATATGACATATTTCAGATAGATATAATTTAATATATCATTACAATCCATATACACAAAGGATAAGTTAGAAACAAAGAAATCACCAAAATGGGGAAAATCAAATATATCAATAATTAAATGAACAACAAGATCCAACTTTATACTTACTTACAGGGTTCAGTAATTTGCAATAAGCTTAATGCATAAATCTTCGATGGACAACGCGCTGCTGCCGCGAGATTATAATGGGTTCCACCTTACAAAATTAAAATTTAAACGGCTTGTACTAGTACAATGCTTAAAACGAACACGGTTTCAGAACTCTTCTCCGATGTAAATTACGAAATCCGACGAAGAAGAAATTGCCGGTCAAAGGTTAACAAGTTTGAGAGAAGATTTTGGAAGAGGGAGGTAGAATTAAAGATAGCTGAACACGGGATGGGAGAATTGTAGTGGAGCCGGGGAATATAAAATATCTCAAATAACCACGGTTTTAAAAAAACCGTGGTTAATTGAGCAACCCTTCTACAATAGCATGGCTAAATTAGCCACGATTTCAACCGTGGTTATTTACCCACGGTTTTTAAAAAACCGTGGCTAATTTAGCCACGGTTTAAAAAAACTGTGGAAAATTTTCACACGATTTTTATAAAACCGAAAAACCGTGGTTATTCAATCACGGTTTTATAAAAAAACGTGGTAAAAATTACCACGGTTTTGAAAAAACCGTAGCTAAACAGCTTGTTTTTTTGTAGTGTTCACAGATGCAAAAATTAAAATTAATAATAAATTACAAAACGCCAATTAATTAATCAAACCATATTTGTTACCAGCACCAACCCTCAAATTGGAGATTAATCACGGAGAACTTTAACTTGTTACTAGAAAAAATAATAATAATAATAGTAATTAATAGAACTTCGGTGCGAATATTCTTTTTCCCAACTACGAATAGAATCTCATAAGATTATCATTATAATTAAAACAAATGAATTATTAACTTTTTTTAAAAAAAATCCCACCAAATCATATAAAAAAAGTTAACTTACATTTCAACAACGATAGAAATAAATAAAGTAAAGGCGAAGGTCTGTGGGTGTGATGACACAAAACTAACACGTGAAGAATATGTTATTCACTTGCAATTATTATAGCACTCCAAATTAATTCTATGTTTGGAATCCGAAAGGGGGAAATAATATAGCTAAAGGTGGCAACCCAAATTAACGAGACGTTTTATGGTCGTATTTTATTTAGGTCATCTTTTTTAAAACATAAATAAATATCAGTGGTACTTTTAAATTTTTTTAGTGAAATCATATATTAAATACAACCTTTTTCGGAAGCTATATATTTTTTTATGTATAATTTATACTTATGAACTATATTATAAACATCAATGAGACATCTAAACTGTACTGGATTATTATTAATATAGTTTCCATAGATATATCAAAATTTCTATCTCCATTATACCAACACGTGTATTAAAAAAATGAAACTTGTATTTCTTTCTCCATTATACAAACCACTTCCATTTTAAAAAAACGACACTTGGATAAACCGTGAGCAAACTTTCGATACGCACTCAAACACATGAAAAAACTGTCCCAAAAAAAAAAAAACAATAAAAGACATAAATTAATTTGTATTATTTATTTGATAGACAATGATTTATTTATATATATAAATAATAAATTAAAGATAGCTTATTCTATAATTTGGATGCCATCCACTTACGGTAGCATTAAAGCGAAGTAATTATTATCCGCACCATCACAAACAAAATGAGACCACCACCACTATTTATTAAAAGCCTATTGGTGCAAGTGCAATTATATTATACACCACTTCACTTTTCTTCATTTACAAACTTTTGTACTTCTTCACCCAAAATATATGGGCTATATCTCCTCTTTTAATTATTCATTTATTCTAAATATATAGTTTATTCTATTTTATTAATATAATTTTATTAAAAAATAAACTATTTCCAACAATTTTTATGATGAATGATTAAGAGCCCCTTGGTTGGAGAAGCTAGGAGGATAAAATTATTTTTTTTTTAAAAAAACACTTTGTTAAAAATTGTTGTGTTTGGTTATAAAAGTTAATTTTAAAAAAACACTTAAAAGTACTTTTTTAAAAGTTAGAATTTTTCGGTTTTTTGGGTTTTTGCTTCTAATTATATTTAGAATTTTAAATAAAAACATGTTTTCAACATTTATTTAAACGCCAAAATTTCTTCTATTTTTTTAAAAAAACACTTGAAAAAACTAAACTTATGTAAACGATTTTTTAAGTTATAACTTTTATATTCAAACTGACTTTAAGGTTTAACAATTAATATTATTAATGCAAACGAAAAAAAAACAAAAAACCAAACCAAAACAATAACAATATATTTGGTTGTTACTTTTTATTATACACCTTTTTAACGACAGTTCTGTGGATGACATTTAACTGTCAAGGACATGCACTTTTTTTCAGCATTCGTGCTTTAACACATAATTTCAAGACAGTTCCAAAACGTCAATAATCTTAAATTTTTTAAAAATAAATTGAAGCGAAAACCAACATTTACCCCAAATTTTTTAGATCTATCAGTATTTATTGCAGGGGAATCACGATGTGTGCATAAACATTACTATTTTTGTTTTTTTTATAAATTTTGTTTAAATATATATATATATATATATATATATATATATATATATATATTTGATATTGTGAGCACCCATGATGTGCACTTATGTGTGCACCGCTGACGTGACATCATCTACATTCAATAGGTGAACGCCACATCAGCAGGTGCACACATAAGTGCATATGATAGGTGCTCACAATATCAAAACTATATATATATCAAAATTATATATATATATATATATATATATATATATATATATTATTTATCAAAACATGATCCTGATTAAATATGATTTTATTGATATAATTTTAACTTTGAGGTATCGTAGAAAAAAGATGGAGAAAACATCGGAAAAATATTAAGAGGTACAAAATTATAACTAATAAGGCGCGTATCAACAAAGCTAGATAACAACATTATGAAGGATAAAAATATTGAAAATATATCTTTATAAATCTTGTGTATATCTTTTGTATATTTTTATTTATTTGCTTCCTTATTTTTATCTCGTGAGATTGTATATAAATATACATTGTATCTTTATTTTGAGATATATGAAAAATATATTTCTCAAACGTTTCTACATGGTATCAAGAGCTTCCGACCTAAGCCACTAAACCCTATCCCTACCACGCCGCCGCCCCCCCCTCTTCCAATATTTTTTTTTTTCGGCGACTCACATGGCTACTGCACCCGGTCTAGCTATCACGCTCCGGATCTCCTTCAATGTTGCTGCTCATGCGCCTTTGAAGCTGACATCCACAAACTATCTTTCCTGGTTTCTCCAGTTTATGACCCTCCTCACTGGTCATGATCTCTTTGGGTTTATTGATGAATCTTTACCTTGTCCACCTCGGACTATCCTCATCGCCGCCACGCCTGCCACGGCTGTCGCCGTTCCTGCCGCTTCCTCTTTGAATCATGCGTATACCGCTTGGATTCGTCAGGACCAGTTGATTCTGAACATCATCATTGGATCCCTCTCTCCTTCCTTGATTTCGTTTATTTCTACTGCCACCACGGTCGCTGACGCCTAGACCACTCTTGCCAATACCTATGGCAAGCCCTCTCGTGATCGCATCACTCAACTCAAGACAAAAATTCGGAATCCGGTCAAGGGATCCCAAACCATCACTGAATTCATGCAGTTCATCAAATCAAAGGCTGATGAACTAGACCTCATGAATGCTGCGCTCGACATCGAAGATCTTACAATCAAAGTTCTGCATGACCTTGATGATCATTACAAGGAACTTGCTCACGCCATTCAGGCCCGTGACACTGCCATCTCGTTTGAGGAGCTCCATGAAAAGCTTCTCAATCATGAGGCTCATCTTGTGGCTCGATGAGGCTCTCTTTCTGCTCTTCCGGCAACATCCCACTCAACCCAACGCTCCAAACATCAAGTTCGTTGCCCGCCACCTTTTCATGTTGTCGGTGCCTCCACCACCCAGCCTCGTCACGGTGATGCCTGGACACCACGGCCTGCGTTCCACCAGCCCGCCCAGGAACAGGGCCAGCGCTTCTCGCGCCCGTATCTGGGGCGCTGTCAGCACTACAGCTGCCAAGGTCACTCTGCTCGTCGCTGTCTCGACTTTCAGTTCACGCCAGCTCCGTCTTCTACTCCCCATGCTGGTCACCCACGTGCTGCCCCGGGCTCGCCCTCTTCCTCGACTGTCGCATATACCGTTGCCTCGCCTGCATCGTCTGACTGACTCCTAGACTCTGGAGCCACACATCATGTCACCGTCGATCTCTCAAACCTATCTCTCCACACTCCCTATGCTGGCTCTGATGGTTTTATTGTTGGTGATGGTCGTGGTCTCCCCATCACTCACATAGGTTGTCTCCTACCACCCTCTATTTCGTCTACGCTTTTGTTTCCAAACGCCCTATGTGTTCCTTCCATTAACAAAAATTTGTTATATGTGTCTTAAATTTGGAAAACTAATGATGTCATTGTTGTTTTTTCTTCCACTGATTTTCAGGTAAAGGATCCTCACACGGGGGCTATTCTCCATCAGGGTCCACTTAAAGGCGGTATCTACTCCTGGTCTGCGTCTCCGTCCTCTCCGCCACTAGCACTCTCTGCTTCTGTCGTGTCTCTTCCTACCTGGTATGGTCGTTTAGATCATCCGTCTGCTCGAGTTTTATGTTATTTACTTGTGTCTAAGTTCATGTCCTGTTCGTCTTCCATTTGTCACTTTCATTGTAATTCGTATTTATGCAATAAAAGTCACAAACTTCTGTTTCATGACTCTTCACTTACTTCGTCATTACCTCTTGATCTAATATTTTCTGATGTCTGGACCTCTCCGGTTATCTCAAATGATGGGTAAAAATAAAATGTTATCTTTTTTGATCACTATAGCAAATATATTTGGTTGTATCCCCTGAAACATAAATCGGATGTCTTATCTGTCTTTAAATGTTTCAAATCTTTGGTTGAGAAGCGCTTTAATCGTCCCATCCTCACTCTATATACTAACAATGGTGGGGAATTTCTGCCCTCAAAGACATGCTTAGTGTGCATGAAATTTCTCATCTAACCACTCCTCCTCATACTCTTGAACATAATGGCTACTCTAAACGCCGTCATCGTCATATTGTGAAAATCGGGCTTGCCCTTCTTCAGCATGCGTCCGTCCCTACTCATTTTTGGCCTTTTGCCTTTGCCACTGCCACCTATCTCGTAAATCGCCTACCAAAACGCAACCTCTCATATAAATCCTCCTTTGAGTGTCTCTTTGCCATGACACCTAACCTGTCCAAGCTTATAATGTTTGGATGTCTCTGTTATCCTTGGCTTCGTCCCTACTCTCCTCATAAGATTACACACCGGTCATCCCCCTATGTCTTCCTTGGCTATTCTCTTACGCAGAGTGCTTATCTCTGCTATGAGCCATGTTCTGGTCGAGTCTTTGTTTCTCGTCATGTTTTCTTTGTTGAGTCTGCATTTTCCTTTACCAGTGGTGGTTCTGACAATGGACGTTGCTCTGGTACGCCTCCTGGATCACCTGTGGAGGACCCATGTGTCGTTGATTCTTTATTTGCTGAAACTTTTGCCCCATGACCAGCTCCACCTTTCCCTCGCCCTGTGTCCACTGTCGTCCAGCCCGACCCCGAACCAACCACCGAGCCACTCCCCACCCACGCCATCATCAAGCCACTCCTTACTCACGCAACCCCTCCTGCCGACCCGTCGCCTACCCCCTGATTCCAACACTCATTCCATGGTCACCCGTTCCAAAAACAATATTTTTCGGACCAATCCCCGCTTCGGTATCACTGCTATCACTGATACTTCCCGTCTGAGTTTACATCGCATACTCTTGCTCTCAAGGATCCTCGCCGGCGTGCTGCCATGTCCGAGGAGTTCGATGTGCTTCTTCGTAACGGTACATGGGATCTTGTTCCATCGAATATGTCACAAAATGTTGTTGGTTGCAAGTGGGTCTTTCGGCTTAAGTGGAATTTTGATGGTTCTATTGATCACTACAAGGCTGGTCTGGTTGCCAAGGGGTTTCATCAACGTCCGGGTCTTGAATTCATTGACGCCTTTAGTCCTGTGGCAAAACCCACCACTGTTCGAATTCTCTTGTCCTTGGATGTTTCCAGTGGTTGGTCTCTTCGTCAAATGGATGTAAACAATACTTTCCTCCAGGGTCAGTTGGACGAATGTGTTTATATGGCTCAGCCACTTGGATTTGTTAACTCTAATTTTTTGGGGCATGTCTGCAAGTTAAACAAAGCGATTTATGGTCTTAAACAGGCACCCAGGGCCTGGTACACGTCCCTGCATCGGTTTCTGATCAATATTGGTTTTGTTGCCTCTCTGGCTGATACATTCTTATTTATTTTTTGTCCTGGTAATGTCATCATGTATCTCCTAGTATATGTCGATGATTTAATTCTTACAGGAAATGATGCTACTGCACTTCAGACTTTCATTGATCAGTTAGGTGCTCGGTTCTCCATCAAAAATTTGGGTTCTCTTTCTTGTTTTTTTGGGTGTTGAAGTTATTACTACTTCAGGGGGCCTTTGCTTATCTCAACGAAAGTATCTCCTTGACATTCTCACCAAGACAAACATGGCTGATTCGAAGCCTGTCTCCACGCCACTTGCCACGACTGGTCCTCTTGGATGGATCGCCTCCTGCTGATGCTACCCTATATCGTCAGATCATTGGTAGTTTGCAGTATCTCTCCTTCACTCGTTCGGATATTGGCTTTGCAGTTAATGAGCTATCTTAATTCATGCATGCTCCAACTTCTCTACATTGGGGGGTGACCAAGCGTTTCCTCCGTTATCTTAATGGCACTCACAACTCGCCATCTTTTCACGCATTTTGTGATGCTGACTGGGCGGGTGATGTTGATGATCGCACCTCTACTGGTGCGTATATTATTTTTCTGGGTCCCAATCCCGTCTCCTGGTGCTCACGCAAGCAAGGCTCTGTTGCTCGTTCTTCTACTGAGGCTGAATATCATGCCATTGCTTCCACTGCTGCGGAATAACAATGGCATGATATTCAGCCTCATTAGAATGCTTGATGAATGATTGAACTCGATCGGTTTAGTGACTGAATTCTAAGATTATCTTGATGTTTAATATAATTTGACAAACAAGAGTATGTGCGGAAATATTCCAAATTACAGATTTGAACACTGAGTAGGTACCAGTTTAGGTTAGGTGATGATGGTGGGTGAACTGAAATAACACAAGCAAATGTTTATGGATGTTCGGAGATTTCAAATACTCCTACGTCATAC
This sequence comes from Henckelia pumila, assembly GCF_033568475.1. Taxonomy (NCBI): domain Eukaryota; kingdom Viridiplantae; phylum Streptophyta; class Magnoliopsida; order Lamiales; family Gesneriaceae; genus Henckelia; species Henckelia pumila. The sequence continues at coordinate 16,030,270 of NC_133123.1, read as the reverse complement.
CTTATTCCAACTTTGAAGTATATCACTAGAAGAATTTGAATTTTACAAGCAATTTGCAAAACCCCGATCCAGTTTAGGACTTATACACTGCCTAAACAAGAACTCCTAGTACAACAAATCAGTTTCAGCCCTAGACTGATAATTGAACAAAGATGAATACAACTCAAAATATTTAGCACAAGATTGATTCTTCAATGATTTGAATAATACTTAGACGTTTGTGCTTCGAGTTCCTTGATCGATTCTCAAGTGTATATGACTTTGAATGTTCTCGTAGTGAGCAATGTATGCAGAAACTTCAGCGTTCGAGAGAGGTTCTTAGAGCGATCAAGATCTCTATTTATACCCTTGGATTGTTAACGATCATAAATTCAAATTGAATCTTCAGATAGGGTTTTGAATTATTCCCATTGGATTTGTCACTTTCAACAACAAATTCTCGAGCCGACATTTGCCCTTTGCATCGCGGCACTACCTTCTGCACGAAGTGCCAGAGTACGGAAGAACATATCCAAAAATGGTAAGGTAGTAAACTGGTGAGGATAAACTGATGAAATCAGTTTAGCGTCTTCGGCCAGTTGAGCGAGGCAGTTTAGCGCAAAGCATTTAGCTCCATAACTTAGTTTAGTGCTTCTTAGTTGCTCGATTAGTTTAGCCTTATTTTAAGCTTTGTAATTGTAAACACCAAAACTTAATTTCCCAACAATTTCCCCATTTTGGTGTTTATCAAAACTTTGGAATATTAAGTGGTAAACTGATATTCAATATAAACTGATTTTTGTCAAAGATATCCAATTTAAATTTCTTCCAAAACCAGTTAGCAAGCTTGATGGAGCATTGAGTATGCTTCACATGATTAAGTAAGTTGAAATCTGTTTGATGGGATTTTCTTTGAATTTGCTATGGACATCTAATTTCAGTCAAAGGTGGAGATTTGTGAAGACTATAGTTGACTTAAATTAGTGGTCATTTGGATGGCTAGGATTCATTGTCTCGGTTAATCCTAATCCAATGGCTAAGATCTAATTTGAGTTGGTTATTTAATCTGTTAAGTTGGTTAGCATCTTAAATAGGGGAGTCGGAAACAGATCAGTTGACTTTTGGCAGATGAGATTAATTGAAGAGCAAAAAGGAGTATCGAATCCTCTGAAAGAAGTCGAGATCTACACCATTGGAGTCAAGCTCATTTCTTCAATTCTCGGATCAGAGACAAGAAGATAGGATCAAGGAGCTGCTATCTGATTCCAGATTTATTGGCTAAGTTTTACGTTTACTGTTATTAGTCAAGTATTATTGGATCTCGATTGAGGGTGTATCGATTGAAACTCTTGATTCATAGTGAATTCATTTGGGAATAATCCCAGAACCTTGGATGTAGGATTGATCTCAATCCAAATCAAGTAATTGTGGTGTTCTTGCGTTTTTTGTTTACGTTCGTATTGTGCTTCGAGATTGTCTGCTTGTTTGTGTGTTTGTAGACAATTTATTTCTTGAATTGGATTCTTTGCTTAAAATCACAACATTGTAGAATGAAATCTTCATTTCTTTACATCTTGATTGATCAGTGTCTAACGAGTTTTATGTTTATCATACTAAGCTGATGCGTCATTTGTTTAACAGATCACCTGAAAGAGAGACAGTTGTACCCTGCTTCAGGTATATGTTCTATGAATTGAATTGCTTCTTAAAGTGATTTATTTACACAGTAACAAGTATTGATGGACCAGAGTTATATATTAAATTGCACGAATGATTACTAGAAAGAATGTGAAGTATAGCAGGGGACGATGAATTTGGTCGTGTAATATTAAATTTTCAAAGTTATAATAAGATTACATGTACTGTTTAAATTTCTTTTGATTGTGGATAAACAATCATCATTTTCATCACACCTCAAGCGGTCTGCCACTAAATAGTTTGAGTTAAGAGAAGACATATAGTTAGGCTTTTCAGCGTTGCTCTTAATATTAATAAACTAATTGGTACGAGTTGCATGTACATAAACATTTTTACCCAAGCATTCAGACTGAATACCTTTTTTTTGCGTGATTACACACAAATTATTAGATCTTATCTAAAGTTTTTTTCCTTATAGCCACCAATTTTATCTAAGACAATCAAAAGATTGAAGATCAGTCAACGAGTTTCAGGATATGGGTTTGTTGTTTGTTTGTTAGTTGAAAATATTTAGTATCTCAAGCCATAATGAGGGACAAGGCAAAATGAGGAATGGAACCCTAGATGCTTTATGAGAGAAATATTCTTGCTTTATCAATAACTAATTATTTTTACCATGTTTATTTTATTTCAGCATAAAAAAATAATTTATTTCATAAAAGATAAAAATACTGGTAAAATATGTTCTTTATTTAAATTTTTGTTAGTGGATATGAGTTAAAATAAGATTAACAGAAATGAGTAAAATTGCAATTTCATTGTCACACCAACCTAACAATTCAATTACTATCATATTCTCATGTTTAATAAAATAGAAGATATAGATGTATTAATACAGTAAGAGCTTCAAATATTATAGTTAGCTTAACTTAATAATAGTATAAATTTATTATATTGCGTGTGCTCCGATTGCTAGAATTTTTATCATGACTTTAACTGCAATTAGTGGGTCAAACGGTGCCTTTCATTTCTTATCTCTTGGTTCATGTAAAACGGCGCCCCATAACATTTGCACAATTAATTACTACCGTGTTCCCACAATTAACATTTACACGATTAATATTGTATATATGTCCATTATTACATTAATTAATGTTGCAAATTAACTTCTTTTTGTCTATCCGTCAAACAATTTTGGCTTTCTAACTTGAAGATGGAATGCATTAGAGCAAAAAATTAAGTTCAGAAAGAACTCATCGTGAGATATGATATGATCTATAGAGACCAAGTCAATATATCCAAAATAAATCAATTCAAATGATTAATAAAGATACCGACTCTTTCAGGTTTGCCATTAATTTCGCGACCATGGTTTCTTTGTCCCTTTAATAATCCACTAAATAAAATGATAAATCGAATGCTTCCGAAGTCCGTCAACACAAATTTTACAACCGAGAAGGAAAATGTTTGTGAATTTACCAACAAAACAATTATTAACCAACAACTATGTTTCGTTTTCCGGAACAGTGGAGAATATACTTTGGACTTGTGTTGATTTTAATATTTTTTTATGAGACAGATCTTTTATTTGGGTTATAATAAAAAAGTATGTTAAAGATAGCAAAAGCTAGATTGTTGAGATAGTTGTTAGCAAATAGTTAGTTGTTAAAAAGTAGTTAAAACTTCTCATTACCTATATATATACAAAAATGTATTTTCAAACATAAATTAGAGTTCATCAATCAATACAATACATTTTTTTCTCTCAATTAGAATATCTTCTTAAGCTTTGATCATCTCTATCAATGGTAGATCTGTGATGAATTACAGATTTAACATGGTATCAGAGAAATTGCCTTCCGCATTTAAAATCACAGCTCACGTCAATCCAACTTCCATAGCAAATCATTCGACGACGATCGGATTCAATGATCCCTTGTATTTGCACCCATCGGATTCCCCAGGGGTTTCGCTTGTTCAAGATCCCCTTATTGGAACTGAAAATTATGGGGTATGGAGCCGTGCAATGCTACTAGCATTGCAAGCCAAGAACAAACTCAGCTTCATCAATGGCGCCTGCATCCGTCCAGCCAATACCTGTTCTTCTCAACAACAATGGGACAGATGCAACGCTATTGTTCTATCTTGGATCATGAGCTCTGTTTCAAAAGACATCTTCAACGGAATCACCTACTGCAATACTGCTTCCAAAGTCTGGGCATATTTAAAGGAGAGATTCGATAAAATTTCTGGATCTCGAATTTTTGCCTTGCAACGAGATATTGTTCATCTATCACAGGGATCTTCTTCTATCTCTGTATATTTTTCAACAATGAAACGATTATGGGATGAATATCAATCTTTAATAACTCTTCCATCATGTCAATGTGCAAGTGCAACAGCATACCTGGAACATGAGGATCACCAACGACTTATTCAATTTCTTATGGGATTGAATGATACTTATAGTCACATAAGGAGTCAAGTTCTGATGATAGATCCATTACCATCAGTAAATCAAGCATACTCCATTGTTATTCATGAGGAATCCACTCGACATGTCTTGTCTTCTTCACCGATTGCTGGCATTCCCGCAGCGGCATTCTACTCATCATCCACAAAAAGGATTGGTTCAGTGATATGTGACAATTGTCACAAACCAGGACACACAAAATATCAATGTTATCGGCTAGTTGGCTATGACTCAGTGACATGTGATCATTGTCACAAGCCAGGACACCTCAAAGAACACTGCTATCGGCTAGTTGGATACCCTCCGAATCACAAGCTGTACATGAAATTTTCCCAACCCCAGCCATCAAAGAATTTCAAGATTTCTGCCCATCATAGCTACAATAGATCTGCTGAGCAGTCCTCACGTGATGACTCAAGCTCACACTCAATGGCTCACACATTCACTGATGCTCAGTATCAACAAATTATCAAGCTCCTTGGTGATTCTTCTCCACAAAATGAAGTGACTGCAAACCTTGCTGGTAATTTTACAAGCCTCATGTCAATTTCTGATGCTAATGAATGGATATTGGATACTGGTGCAAATGCTCATATTACAGGTACTTCAAGTTACTTGCAAGACTCACATCCTAGCACCGACGCCATTGGATCAGTTAGGCTTCCAAATGGTAACACCACTTCCATTCTTTCTACTGGTTCAATTCGTATATCCCCATCTTGTGTTCTTAACCGTGTGCTCCATGTCCCTGATTTTAATTTCAATCATTTGTCCATATCCCAATTCACAAAAGATCATCACTGTCTTGTTGCGTTCTATCCTCAATTCTGCTTATTTCAGGACCTTTCGACTGGGAAGATCATGGCGATTGGTAGACAAAAGCATGGTCTTTACTATCTTACAAAGGTTTCACCATGTCAAGATCCTCATATATCTAGACAAAATAATAATAGCAATAAGTCTAGTGGTTTGTCTCATCCTATGAACTCTTGTACTTTCTCTGTTTGTAAAGACATTAGTATTGATATATGGCATCAAAGATTTGGTTTGTCCATGTCTCGGTTACAAATCTTACCATTTATCATACATAAATCACTATCACATCATTGTCTGGTGTGCCCTATCTCCAAACAAACCAGAAATTCATTTCCCTCTGCTACAAAATCTTCATCACCCTATGCATTTCATTTATTACATATTGACATATGGGGTCCTTATCGACATCCAACACATAATGGAGCTAAATATTTTCTCACTGTGGTTGATGACTTCTGGAGATGCACATGGGTTTTACTCATGCATTTCAAATCTGATACATTACAGATTTTGAAGCAATTCTTTGCTTATATTTCAAACCATTTCCTCACAAATGTTGAGACCATTCGCACTGATAATGCTACTGATTTTTTTAATCATGAGTGTGGCTCATATTTTTCATCCATGGGCATTATCCATCAAAGCTCATGCACCTACACCCCTCAACAAAACGGAATATTTGAACGAAAGCATCGACACATCCTTAATATTGCTCGAGCTCTAAAATTTCAAGCGTCTATTCCTGATCCATATTGGGGTGAGTGTGTTCTTCATGCTGCATATTTGATCAATAGAACTCCCACTCCTCTACTGTCCAACAAAACTCCTTTTGAAATACTCTTCAACAAATCTCCATCATATACCCATTTAAAAGTTTTTGGATGTTTGTGCTATGCCACTAACCTTAAACCACTGCACAAATTTGATGTAAGAGCTAAACCTTACGTGTTTTTTTGGATATCCAATAAATCAAAAGGGGTTCAAGTAACTTGATTTATCCACCAAAACTTTTCATGTATCTCGAGATGTCATATTCCATGAGGATATATTTCCATTTTCCTCATCAGTCAAGGATCACTCTATATTTACACCACCAGTACCTCAAGTCCTGGAAGAATATCCATCTCAATCCATAATCGAAAACCCGGTACAATCCAGTTCCTTAAATCACCCTTGCAATACCATCCAACCTTCCTCACTCAGAAAGTCTTCCAGATTCACTAGACCTCCAGCTTGGAGCAAAGATTATATATGCTCTCATTCCACCATGGCTAATTCGTCTTCCAAGCAATATGATATATTCCAGTCTCTTTCCTATACTAAATGCTCGCCCGAATACCAATCCTTCTTAGCATCCATCTCTGCCGTTTCAGAACCAAAATCATTTAAGGATGCTGCTTCTGATCCTAAGTGGCGTGAGGCCATGGATGCTGAAATTGCAGCTTTGGAGGCCAATAAAACATGGGTTATTGTTCCACTTCCTCCGAGAAAAAAATCCATCGGTTGCAAGTGGGTATACAAGTTAAAATACAGAGCTGATGGAAGTATAGATCGGTATAAAGCCCACCTTGTTGCCAAAGGATATACACAAAAATATGGCATTGACTATCATGACACATTCTCACCTGTTGCTAAGATTGTTACTGTGAGATGCCTCTTAGCCATTGCCGCAGCCATGAATTGGCCCTTACATCAAATGGATGTCACCAATGCTTTTCTACAAGGTGATTTACATGAAGAAATCTATATGTCTATTCCCCAAGGATTTGCCAAACAACATTCTAATCATGCTTGTAAGCTTCTTAAATCCTTGTACGGACTAAAGCAGGCATCACGATAGTGGAATTCTAAATTCTGTCAAATCATGCACCAAGATGGTTTTATACAGTCACCTCATGATCACTCCTTATTCACAAAACAGCAGGGCACTTCTATCACTATGCTCCTATTATACGTTGATGATATTGTCATCACAGGGAATGATTTGAATGCCATCACAGAATTGAAATTTTTTCTTCATCAGAATCTGGCCATTAAAGATCTTGGCCCTCTCAAATATTTTTTAGGCATTGAAGTGGCTCGATCTAGCATTGGCATATGCCTAAATCAACAAAAGTATACCTTGGAATTATTATCTGATGTTGGGATGACTGGTTGTAAACCTTATGACACTCCAATGGAACAACATTTACAGCTTACCACCATAGAGTATGATCTGAGTAATCCATATTCAAATATTCATTCTACTTCGAACACTTTTTGATCCTTCCAGTTATCAACACCTTATTGGTAGACTCATTTATCTCACCATTACGCGTCCGGATATTTGCTTTGCGGTGCAAACTTTAAGCCAATACATGCAAGCACCTAAACAGTCCCACATGAATGCAGCATTTCGAGTTCTTGGTTACCTCAAGAAAACTCCTGCTTTGGGTATTTTCTTACCATCAAATAATGATCTCAAGCTTTCTGCCTATTGCGATTCAGATTGGGGATCATGTTTAATGAGTCAAAAATCTGTTACTGGATTTGTTGTTAAACTTGGCTCAGCCTCTGTATCTTGGAAAACCAAGAAACAACATACCGTGTCTCGATCATCGACCGAAGCAGAGTACAGATCAATGGCCACTACAACATGTGAAATTACTTGGTTACGTGGGCTACTTACAGACATGGGATTGACATTCTCCAGTCCAACTCCACTTCATTGTGATAATCAGGCAGCTCTTCACATTGCTTCAAATCCGCTTTATCATGAACGCACTAAACACATAGAAATCGACTGTCACTTCATTCAAGAAAGATTCGGGGCAATATCATCAGCACCTCTCATATCTCTACACATCACCAACCAGCTGATCTCTTTACAAAAGCGTTGGGTTCAGATCAGCATCATTATCTCTTACGCAAGCTTGCATTACTCAACATACTACAAGCTTGAAGGGAGATGTTAAAGATAGCAAGAACTAGATTGTTGAGATAGTTGTTAGCAAATAGTTTGAAACATCCTAAAACCCAAATGAAACATCCTAAAACTACTACTGATTTTTTTTTTTAAAACTCTCTGATAATAAAATAATGAATATAAATATATATATATGCCCATACATATATATATCATACTTAAAAATAACTTTACTTAATTTAAAATACATAAACACAATAAATAAAATAAAAGTACACACATTCAATTAAATACTAAAAATTAATTACTAAATAATATTTCATAAAAATTTCATAATAAAATTCCTAATTAATACTTCCTACACAAAAATTCATGCAAACTAAAAATAAATAAATAATTAAATCTAAAATCCAAGCATACTCTCAAAAATCTAAAAATAATGAAACGTGTGCGGAAATACATATTTTAAATCTCAACATAAGTATCATAATTGAGCGATGGTCACAGGTTCTAGCCGCCTGGAAACTCATACGCCCTCGCCGCCAGTCGCGAACACATTATCCTTATTGACATTTTGCTCACCTGCACCATTTAAATCTAGTGAGCCTAGAGGCTTAGCACGTTCTATCCTTACATAACAAAATGAAACCACACACAAGCACACATCATATAAAATACATGAATAATAATTATACGTGCATGATCTTAAAATTATATGCATATAAACTTGAAATAAAATAATTATACTGATTTATCATAATGCTAAACATATATCATCATACTTAATAAATCTCATAAAATAACTTATCATGATTTCTTAGTTCTCAATAGGTCGTATCCATGTCGGTGACATCATACTAAGCGATTGATCAATCTATAAACCAACGTACGCGGCGGTGGGGTTTCCACCTCTGTGCTGCCACTTCACCAGCCCTCTCAGCTGGATCCATAAGCTCATCATACTTATACATCATTAGAAAGGTCACCGGGCCCAAGTATCTCGGCCTCCAACCACATCACTTTCCACCTTCACTTCAACTTCCATAAAAAAATATATTTTTCTTAACATACATTTAAACTTATCATAAAAATTCTTACATGATGCATGAACTTAAAAAAATCTCATTTATTTCTTTATTTCATGAAAATTTGTCCGTAAATATATATTTAATTTATTTTCTTAAAAATCATACTTATATATCTAATAAAAATGCGTGCATGAATTAAATATATATTTACGGACATTTATTTTTTTCCAAGGACTTGTTCGAGCTGCTGACCCCTTGACTTAAACCCAAAAATTCCTAAACTGATCAAAAACCCAAAAGCCCAACCTGACCTGGCCCATTAAGTTTCATGGACCCCAGGCCCATGGAAACTAATGGGCCCACTTAAAACATAAATTAGGCCCATTAACTAATTAACTTAAAATTAATCCAATAAATTATTAACTAGTTCATTATCCTAGGGATTAGACCGTTAAAATTACTAAACCTGACACAACTTGCCCAATAATTCTCATGGATCACGCGGCCCATGACAAATTCGTGGGCTCACTTTCATAATTATTAAATCCCATTAAATTAGTCCAATTAATTAATTAATCAAGTTCAACCCATTAATTAATTACTTAAACTTTTAATTAATTAAAATAAAATACCCAAGCCCAAAAACATAAAAATCTAGACTCGGACTAAAATTATTTGACCCATGATTTTAGACCCGAACCGGACCCGGATCCAAGGACCCAAGCCCGGCCCAAGAACACCCCAAACCCACGGCCCACTTACCCAATACCCAACGTGACCTGCACAAAAATTGTGCAGGTCACGGCCGTGTAGCAGCAGGCTTTGAGGCCTGCTGCCGGCCAGCTCCGGCCGCCGAATGGCCGGAGCCCCACCGCCCAGACGTAGCCCACGTCTGGGCGGTTCCAAAGAACCAAGCCTCGCCTTGAACCGATCCCTACACCGCCCTAGCGACACACGATTCGGGAATCCCGAAACTGCCGATCCTACACTAATCCCCAACCCCATGCGACAGCTCCTCACTTTAGCCTTAGACCGCCCTGCTCCGGTCGCCCCTGGCCGGAGCCCCGCCCACAAGACCACCCCATGGTCCTGTGGGTCCTTCTTGGTCCATCCATGGTTCGAACCATGAAGTGCATGGCTCGGCCATGGCTGGTTTTTCCCCCCTTCCAACCTGCGCAACCCTCCCCCATGAGCAGCCCCTGAACTCATGCACTTTTCGACCAGCTACGGCCACCAATGGATGGAGCTCCGACACCTGAACCACCCCAGGGTCCCAATACAACCATAGGACCCGGCTTGGCTCAGCCATAAACTCCCTGATGCTGCACCCGATCCCATCTTACTCAAACAATGTGCAGCACGTCACCCATGCAACAGCAGGGGTTCTAGCCACGACCAGCCACTCCTAGGACCTAACCATCATCCCAAAACGACCCTAAGGGACCCTCCTAGAACCAAGAATTGATTGGCAGCAGACTCGAACAAGCCATGAACAGAAATCACATCAAACTTGGGGTATCTAACTCAAAATCGTGAAACATGCATGCACAATGAAAAATCTCCTTAAAATCTGAAAAAACGCATGCATAAACAGATCAATCATGCTTAAAAACAGTTTATATGATTTAAATGGTGGCCAAGAATGGATTCAAAACGTGCCTCGATGATTATTTGCAAGAAATAACGTTTATGTCGCGTCGTACGGCTCTACGGGACGAACGGATCTCCAAACCAATATAAAACCTTTAAAGCTCAGCTATGGGGCTGTGAAAACTCTTGCTGGAACGATGAAGATGATGGAGAAAGGATGAGGGAGGCGGCTAGGGAGTTTACGTGAGGTTAGGGAGGAATTAGGGTAGAATATTTTTGGATAAATACATTAATTATTTATTTAAAAAGATAATATACCATAATAAAAATAGAATTTAACACTCATAATAACATATTAATCTGATAATAGCATAAAAATCCCGAAATATATAATTAAGGGATTTTTAAAGGTTAATAAAAGTCATAAAAATAACTTATTTTGGGTAAAAACGGACATATAAATATACATATATATAAATACCATAATTTTCTTAAAATATTACCTTAAAATAATATTTTAAGGCTCCTAAAAATCTTATAAAATATTTTGGATGAAAACTAACATCTCGTCCGTCCACTGTCCCGCCTACGCGATCATAAAATAATTTTTCTCAAATAAATTCATAAATCATATCATATAAATTTAAATGCCGAAACAATATTTAAAGCATGCAAATAAATCACATAATTCACATACTAACTCATAAAAACAATTCAACACATTTTCACATTATTTTAAAATTATTAAATCTCCTAGTTATGCATGCGGATTTACGTGACGAATTTTCGGGCGTTACATAGTTAGTTGTTAAAAAGCAGTTAAAACTTCTCATTACCTGTATATATACAAAAATGTATTCTCAAACAGAAATTAGAGTTTCTCAATCAATACAATACATCTTTTTCTCTCAATTATATATCTTCTTAAGCTTTGATCATCTCAATCAATGGCAGATCTGTGATGAATTACAGATTTAACAAAGTATTATATTTTATGTCAAAATATTATTTTTTATTGTAATTATGAACATGATTGACATGTCTCACAAATAAAATCCGTGATACCATCTGACAAAATACCTACTCGGGTAGATTAACTACGTGAATAATTTATATTTATCTCATCTATATTTTTGTATTTAATATTTATCTTTTTGTCAAGTGTAATTATAACATATAATGGAAACAAGTATCAAATTCATTAAATACAAGAGAAGTGAATCTTTTAAAAAACCTGATTACATTTCTAGAAATTTTTGGATTAGTCCACAGAAAAATCAATATCTAACAAAAAATAGCGACTCATTATAAACTAGTTATATACATAATCAATATCTTGGTCGCTAACATTTAGCTAGAGACAGAGTTTGGCTGGGAGCTATCAGCTAAGGCCAATAGATGTGACTCTTCTTCATCCGGCCGTTGAAAATAAATTCTGAAATTGAAATGCAAATTCTCTTATACACAACTGATGTCAAATCTCGATATTGTTAAAAATTTTCAGTGAAAAAAAAATCTATTAATTCTCTGTGTTTTCAAATCTTGAGCACGTATTCTTCATGTTTTCAAATTTTGAGCATTCACCTCTTGTTTATATGTATTTTCAGGGGTGTTTGTGCTCAAAATTTGAAAAAAACATGAAGTTAACGGTTATAGAGAGTTTAACAATATCGTGATTTTACAGGGATAATATATGCAATTAGCACTTTATAAGCTTGTTGATTGGATCACCTAATGAGTCTATTGGGCTTCTCTTTCTTGTTGTTTAACTCCGGCAACAATGTCATAACATAGGGAAAAAAATCATATGAGCATTTCATGGACACCACTTAAAATCATTCTTGAGCTCAAGAACATCCATATAAAAGTTGAAGGAGTAGATCACACAATCTTGCTTCTGAGTTCTGAGTTCACTACCAAAATCATACGAGCATTTCATGGACACTATGCTACATGAAAAAAAAATCTTAAAAAATCACAGAGGTGAAATCTGCAATAACTCGAAGGAGTTCGAGCGAAAAATATGAATTGTCGAGAAAGAAGTGAACAAAGAAGGATTAGTGGCAAGAGAAAAAAACAATGAAGAGAGATTACAAAAATCATTGAGGCAGAGATCTCGTTCAAAGTCAACAAGAAGATTTAGATGTTTTTTTTGCCACAAAAAAGGCTACTTCAAGAACGATTGTCACGATAGACAAAGGAAATTCCAAGAAAAAGAACAAGGAAAATGGGGATGCATCCATCTGTAGCCACCGATGGATATCAGTCTGTTGACTTGATGTCTTGCTCCCATCCATCACAAATCAAGATAATGGCTGGGTCATGGATTCAGGCTATTCTTTTCATGCAAGTCCAAACTATGAATAGTGTCATGCTTTTGTAGAAACAGAGACTGGAAGTGTTCTTCAAGAACAAACAGAAATGGGTTCTACATTCTTGAAGGAAAAAACCATTGTTGGTTCAACTGATCCAACCGATGAGAAAACGAATAAAAACATGTGTATGACACTTAAGATTAGGCAATGACATTGGGTAGGGACTAGCGGAATTAAGCAAACAAAATTTACTATGAAGAGACAAGACAAGAGAGTTTGAATTGTGTGAAGACTGTGTTCTTGGGAAGAGCTGTAAGTTAATTAGATTTAAGGCTTCAAACAACAAAACCAAGGGCATCTTGTACAACATCCATTCAGATTCATGGGGTCCTTCCACTGCAGTGATGTACACAAAATTTTCGATCAGAAGGGGCGAATTCAATATATTTTAAAAAATATACAATAAATATCATATATTAACTTTATATGGTTTTTTACAATAACATTCTCCCAATTTTCATGCTTTGAAAATACTACATACGGTACCAAACAATTATTTAATCATTTTTCAAGCGATTACGAAGTGATGTTTTAATAATTTTAATTACGCAATAAAACTCTCTACTGCAGTTACAACGGATATATAACAATGCTAATATCTTAAGTAAATATATCAAATGAAATATTGATGTTTTTTTTTCTATTAGACGATCCTTTTAGCAATCTCGCTAATTTCTGCAACATCAGAAAATTGATTGTTATTTCATATCTCAAATAAAGGTATGATGTTGGCGGTGCTCAAGATGCGCTAACTCTATTAAAGTGAAATCAGATGATAAAACTGAGCAAATTAAAGTAATTTTTCTTATCATAAGTAAAAAATTAATGAATTTGATGGATCAAAACATACTATACATAACAACAAATTTATGTACACCCAGTTAAAGCGATTGTTTAAATCTTTGAAAATATGTCACTTCCATTCCTTTCTAGCAATTCTGATGTGCCATCATTTTTTAATACATATTTTGAAGAAGAGACTCCTGATTCCATTAGTGTACCTTCTGACAAGCGAACAAGATACTATAATATGGAGAAAGGAGAATTATTTGTAAACATATTTTTTAAGGATAAGAAAGATTTGATTGCATCTGTGAAGAATTATTCAGTCAGAGTTTCTAGGCGTGAGTATCGTGTCGTTGAGAGCACACGCATTCTGTGGAAAATACAATGCAAAAATGATTCTTCTACAGTCAGATGTCGTTGGGGTCTTTGAGCTTCTTTCAAGGAGAAAACAAGTTATTGGAAAATAACTAAATATGATGGGCCTCACACATGTATATCTACCAACGTTGGCATAGGCCATCATAACTTGAATAGCGATATGGTTGCAAATACGTTATTGAGTATTGTACGATGTGATTCTTCGTACGAGATTAAATATATAATATAGTCAATCAAAGATAAGTATGGATATCAAATCTTGTATACGAAGGCGTGGCGGAGTTCGAAACGTGCAGTGGAAATTGTTTATGGTACCTAGGAGAGCTCTGTGTAACATCTTCCGAAATATATGCGGCTCTGTGCAAATATAATCCTGTAACAATTGTCGATTGGAAGCATCTCAGAAACAGTGAACAAATAAAAAACATTGAACTATGTTTTCTGGGCATTCAAGCCGTGTACAGATGAGTTTCGACATTGTCAAAAAATCATTAGTGTCAACGGTACACATCTGTACACAAAATACAAGCATAAAATGTTGATAGTTTTCACTCTGGACGCAAACAATCAGGTTCTACCGCTGGCATTCACCATCATTGATGAAGAAACATCTGATTTGTGGAAATGGTTCTTGGAGAATTTTGGTCGGCATGTTGTTTGCGGTAAAATGGTGTGCCTAATTTCTGATAGACAAAAGGGAATTGTGAGAGCATTTGAAGATCTACCATATTTTAAACCTCCACATGGTGTGCATCGTTTTTGTTTGAGACACATTTGCTCAAATTTTAATGTCAGATTCAAAGATGTGCATTTGAAAGATTTATGCTGGGAAGCAGGGAAACAACATCAGATTTGTAAGTTTGACGCAACAATGGAGGAAATCAACAACAAAAACATTTTGGCACACGGATATTTGGCTGGAATTTCGAAGGAAAAATGGAGTATGGCCCATGACGGAGGTTGGTGTCGTGGAGTTATGACGACCAACATGTCTGAGTGCTTAAACAGTGTGTTAAAAGGAGTTCGTAGACTGCCTATATCTGCAATAGTACATTTGTCCCTTCTGAGATGTGTCCAGTACATGTACTTCATTGAACGTATTACAAAAGGTCAACGGATGGTTCAGGAAAATCAACTATGATCGGATTATGCATGTAGAAAATATGAGGAATGAGCAAGAAAATCTAGCAAACATCGTGTTGTCAAATATGATATACTGTCGCAAACTGCTCAGGTTGCAACCGGAGGAAGGCCAAGTCACGGCCAACACATGCAAGTGGTGAAATTATCAACTACTGATTGTTCATGTGATAAATGGACAATTTTCGGCATCTCATGTTTTCATGCTATTTGCACCGCTAAATGGCACTCGTTAGATCCCACAACACTTGTACAGTCATGTTACAACATATCCGAGTACCTCACAGTGTATGAAGGAAGATTTGAATATCTTGAAGATGAACGATATTGGGATCAACCTAACTTTGAGTTGCAACACAACTCGATTAGACGTGAACGAAGAATAGTTGGTAGGGATACAACGACTCAATTGAGAAACGAGATGGATAGGCCGGTAGCGAGAGAGAGACAACAACGAAGAACAAACAGGTAGAAATTATAATTTGTCGCTTTCATATTTTCTTATTAAATATATTTTACATTAAAAAAATTATTCTGCATATTTTGTATTTCAAGAACATCAGATGAACATGGTATGCGGATGAAGACAAAAATTCTGCAACAAAAAAATGTTTCTAAATAATATATGAGTTTTCTATTGTTAGTAAAATTCTGTTGATGTGCGTTTTTTAAATTATATATGTAATTTGTAATTTTGGTTAAATAATGTATGTATTTGAATAAAACATATGTATTTGGTATTGTTGGTATGAATGCGTTAATATATTTTATAATTATTATTATTAGTCATTTATATAGAATAATATATAACTTAGATGAAAAAATATAATTGATAAAATATATATTATTTTAACAATACTTATTTTGTTGTCTATTAATTTACTTTTGTTTTGATTTATTTTTAAATGTCAATACAATGCAAATATATTAACTCTAAGATGAAAAATAAATATTTTGATCAAATTACAAAACAACAATATATATATCACGATTGCTCATGGAAATTATAATTATACAAATAACCACCGGTTCCACAAGAGGGTGGTCTACGTCTACGTTGTCCTCTACGCAATACAGAAACATCGACAATTTCTTCACTGCTCTCATGTTGCTCATCTGAATAACCTGGAAAAATTACAGGTGAAACCACGTTTTTCTCGGGCGTCAGTGTATTACGTCGACCAGGTTGCTGCAAGTTAACATTAAGAATATCTGTAAAACTTTGGATATTTTCCCAAAATGGAGTCTAATAACCGTTGTCAACATATGGACCATATGTCCACGTATTACCAAATCCACCAGCAGTATACAACCCACCGGATGACCCCACATTTTCAAATTCACCGGAAGGCCCCGTATTGTACAAC
The DNA here is from genome assembly GCF_033568475.1 of Henckelia pumila. Classification (NCBI taxonomy): domain Eukaryota; kingdom Viridiplantae; phylum Streptophyta; class Magnoliopsida; order Lamiales; family Gesneriaceae; genus Henckelia; species Henckelia pumila. The sequence goes on along the minus strand of NC_133123.1, from coordinate 16,013,795 downwards.
CCAACAGATGGCCCTGCATTTTCAAATCCACCGGAAGGCCCCGTATTGTACAACCCACCAGATGGCCCCGCATTTTCAAATCCATCAGATGGCTCCGCAGTGTCATAACAACCAGATGATCGAGGAGGAACACAATCCAATGATGACTGATGTGAATCAGGAGATGGCGTACTAAAATTTTGTGGAATATTATTTTGTTCGCAAACATCTAAATTGTACGGATATGACCAGAAACCAAGCCCAGTCACTGTAGGCGATATAATGCGTACAGTAATGCGCTCATACCATGAAAAATAATCATCATCAGTCTGCCTAGATCTGCCATGTCGTTCACCTCGGGAAACAAAATTCAATTTTCTATTCCAAAAAATTATAGCATTTTTATGATATTATCCCCAATCTATGTTACGATGACCGATTCTACTGATGTTGTTATCGTCATCGTTGTCAACTGAAGGCCTTGGAATAGATTGACGCATTTTGAATTGCCTTAACACCCGGTTTGGATGATGAATCTCCACAATTTCAAAGAAAATCAGAGGACAAACGCATCGCCAGATTATATTATCGTATGAATCAATGATTCTGGATCGTCTTTGTTGTAAACTATCCAGTTAAACTACAAAATAAAAATAAAAATCAATGTTAATAAATATATAAAAATTAATTTCATTATTGTAGAGTTTCAGAATCCAATAACACACCTTGTCATCATTAGTCATACGATCAAAACAATCTCTTATAATTCTAACAACATGTGTCGGTGAATGAGTGTAATTAAACATATTTATCCACCTGCAATAAAAAATATTATTAAAAATAAGAGAAAATGTAGTTCTAATTTATATTATGATAATAATTTTTAAATATTACCGTGTACCATAAGGAGCAAATGAAATATTTCATCGGTTGAATTTTGAGGCACGATAAGAGATAAGTCATTCAAGTCAAAGTTAACAAATTTAATCCTACTCCATGCACATATCTGTCATCAATAATAAATAAAATTAAAAATATGTAAATGTGATATTAGATAATCAAAATATTTCATACTGCAGGATATATAGAGACCCAGTTATTATAGATTTTTCTATACGAGTGGCATTGCATAACTCACGATATAAGAATGCCAAAACTGCACCTCCCCAACTGTAAGATTTGATGCGATCGATATCCCGGAGTAGTTGAAAAAAAAAAAGTCTAACATATCCTCCTTGATAATCTGGAAACATAATTCCTCCGATAATCATTATTGCTACACACCGGATATATTTTACGATATCAATCTCTGGACTATTATCATAAATAGGTGCAGCCATGCAATATTCGTTAAAGCGATCATCGACAAGTGACCGCCTTTAAAATGCGATGCCAGTGGCGTAAATCCCAACAAATTGAAACATATATGTTGTCACTCTTCAACTTTGTATGAAACATATATACCAGTTACTGGCTCACCATCAATAGGCTGACCTTAAATAATTGAAATATCCTGTAAAGTGATGGTTGCTTCACCACATCTAAAATGGAACGTGTTTGTTGTTTCACGTCGCCATCATTCAATCAGAGCATTAATCAAATGATTATCATAAATTCGAGACCCACACTTCAAAACTCCATAAAACCCCATATAATTTAAATATGACATCACACGACTGTGCAAACCATTGTCAATATATAATTTCCAAATGAGATTATCTGATCATTTGGCTCGAAGTATCTCATCAACACTTCTGTAGAAACTGTTGATGAAATATGTGTTGCTTGCAAATATAACACACTGGGATCTTCTGACCCTCGATTTGTTGCCATCCTGACAAAATTAATGACAATAGTTGATCAAAGCATATACTAATAATATGAAATCACGTAGTCTAATAAAATAAATTTTCTAAAAAAAGACTATCTAGTTTACATATACACTAGAACTGTGAATGCGCTACCAACTAAGCTAGATCCCTAATTGTTAAATTTCTTAACTAATTTATTAACTAATATATATTTTTGATTTCATCAGAAAATTCAAGGAATATCCTCTTTGTCACTTATTTAATTCGCAACAAAGGTATTTGTATTACCAGTAAGTCATCCAAATAAACAACGAGTGTCCATCAATCTTCATTACTTAGTCTCACTCCAAAAAATGGTGTCAAAATATAGTACGAATAATTCTTAAATCTAAATTTAGTTTTTTTTCCTTAAAAAATTCGTTCAGATTATGCTACCAAAAGAAATATCGTAAAAAATTTAATAATAATAAATAGCTTACCTAGCTACTTTATTTTCCAAATATTATAATTTTAAAACACACTTAGTTAAAGTTTTGCATAATTTGCAGCAAATATTTTCCAACACGACTCCATAATTGAAGGACCCCTTTTTTGTATTTTATTCATTCAAACACATTCATATCTTATGGCCAATTCCTAATGAGATATTACCTACTGCTTCAACGAATGCTTCTTATTTCTGAGAGCAAAAACTTAATTTTGAAATGTAAAGGTAATTGAAATTAACAAAACAACGTCTTTCAAAAAAATGAACAAAACAACGCACTTACTTCTGAACTGAATTTGCATACCACACACACTCGAGAAAACAAAACCAACCTTTGAAAGATTCCTAATGAAATAACCCACTGCTTCAGTGAATGCTTGAGGAATGAAATATTCGAAAATAAAATATGTGAAGAAATCTTGTATCAGAAAGGTTGTGAGTAATGAAAGCTTAGTATGCTTCTCGTATTTAACATTATTGTTTCAGGACTTGTCCATCAGAATCACGGATGCAAAACATGTGCCCATACGACGGTTGCCACAAATGCACATATTTCATCACAACTATATGACATTTTTATGTTATGTTATGTTCAGTTAAGTTTAATTTTATGTCATTTACTACATGATGTTTATGTTCAAATGTTGTACATTCAAATCTTGACGATTTATTTTAAATGCGTAGTAGCTATGTACTGTATGTTTTTTGCTAAGTCTTTAGACACAAGATTGGTGCAGTTAGATTTGAGATGTTTAAAAGCTTTGGTGGAAAGGCTAAAGAGTCCAATGGGCGATGACATTGCATGTCACGACAATTTTGAAGCTCTGACATTTTTCTTTTAGCAAGAAGTTTTGATTACGTTTACTCACGTTTTGTTGTTACATTATTTTTATGCACGACCTTTGAAATTCAGTTTTAAAGAAGTTAGATTTAAGTATTTTCATTGACGGCGGTCTCGTGTTGATGAGTTCCAATGATTTTAAGTTGTAACCTTTTTAGTTGATTATTTCATTTTATAGTTTATGTTTGGTTTTCACGAATGTTTTATAAATTATTTTTCGCCTGCACTAAGTTTATTTTATTGACACTCGCTTTTCGACTACCTTTTTAAGATTTAAAGTTATCTGTTCAGGTTTGCTATTATAGTAGTAGTTTGGCGTGCCCGTTTGAGAGCCGGCCATTGTCTGTAGGGTTGCATATTTTGTTTCAAATCTTTTATGCACGTTAGAGTCATGCGAAAATTTAGTTGTCATTTATATATTTTGAATTTGAAAAATTTTCCTTCAATTTATTTTAGTTCATGTAAATGTTTAAAAATACGGGACGTCACGGACTCACAAGTTGTGCTAACCTTCTCATAGATAAGAGTTTGTAAGATTGTTTTAAAAAATACCTACTCGACCTATGACATAAAAAGATTACTTTGTATTAGACCATTGCCATCAAATATTTTTTTCATTCTAATTTAGTATCTTAAAATACACAACTCAAAATTCGTAAATCCGACCTTGTTGAGCTAAGATTTCTTATCAAACAGAAGTGGCACAGTACTTATATTATTTAATGCAATTACAACATTATGTCGACAACATAATTCGTTTGCTTCACAAGCTTCCCAAATTCAACCGAGACGGATAGATAACACTAACAATTGTTCTCACGAGTGAAACATGACAGCCAACCAACTACTCCACAACTAGAAGCAAATTCAATCAATGTCTTCACAATTGGAAAATTTTGGCCTTATCAACTTAAATTCTCATGCAGTTTCCAAGAACACTTGCTGCACTTTCTACTAACTCCACAGATAAAAGCATAATTAAATTTGATTCTATAGCATGGGGTGTGCTGGATCCAAGCAAACTAAAGGTAAGGATGTTGAGATTCCTTCAATTTAAACACATTTCTCTTTAAGTTTCAGTTGCTTGCTTGCTATAACAACCAGAACTTTAGATTCAAAATATAACAAATATAACAATTTGTGACTTTACTACAGGAAGAGTTGGAAATATTAGAAAGCCGAAACCTTGGAAGCATCCACAAAAACTTACAAAGAGTCAGCTTATACAGCTTCAAGAAGAGTTTTGGCACACTGCTCCTCACAATGGTGGTACCAAAGGTAAATTTAGCCATGAATTCACAAAATGTTGAACTCTTATCCCATTTTTAAAATCTTATCATTATCATTTGCATTTGACAGAAATTTGGGATGCACTCAGAGAAGCTGCAGAAGCTGATCCAACTGTTGCTCGGGCAATCTTAGACAATGCAGGGATCATAGCTCATAATCCTGATATGACAGTTTGCTTTGATGGAGAAGGCACGAGATACGAGCTGCCAAAGTATGTTTTGAGTGACCCAACAAACTTGATACGAGATAGTTGAAATAGAAAGCAGATTTGTATTCAAGATGTAGAGAAATTTTGTGTACATTATCAGGGTACAATCTGCATTCATCTAACTACTCAAGCTTTACTGATCACTTTAGATGTTTCAGCACAATATGCATTGTTTTTCTAACATGCATGTGTAACATATAATCAGTTTGTATTTGACAACGCAATCTAGATTCTGGAAGATATTTTTATTTCAGCAAGTATAACTTTATAAGGACCAAATTAGAAAAAGTAAATAGATTTATACAGAAGGGCTCAAAAGACAGCAAGTTGTTCGATTCTATAATCAAGCATATACTACATGATACTTCTTCATAATATATGATTAAAATAATTGGTATTTTTTCAGAGAAAAATAATATTTTATACATAAAAAATATTTTTCATGATTTGGGTCAGATCGAAGATACGTCTCACAAAATTGATCTGTGATATGATCTCATGCTAATTTTTGTGAACATCATTAAGATTTTATTGTTCATTTTGTTTTACCAAAAAATAAGCTAATTAATAAATAAATAGTGTTCTCTCGTCTCAAAATATATTACACCATAAATTCTCATTTTATCAGTTTACCTACCGAGACTAAGTGCTCAGTTGCTGAAATTCTCATTTTATCTCTCTGCAACTAGACTGCCATCATCACTAAACTGAAGTTCACAACCAGATCATTAAATACCCAGAGAATATTAATCAGAATGACACTCGGTTTACCTCAGCGGATAGAGTTATACCTACACGGACATTTGAAACGATCGCCGCCTTATCAGAGCGTACTTTTGGCAGAGAATGTTGACAAGACATATACAAACAGTGCAACGGGAAAAATTTGAGGATTTCAATGTATATTTAAATTTATAACCATTGGCATGCACCCAAGCCTATAAATAGACACTTCGATCAGTTGAAAAAAGTTCTCTTCAACCCTCGTGCTATCACATTCTCTAAGAAGCTTTCAAAATCTTTCAAGCTAAACTGATCAAGAAATTCGAAGTACACACTCTCATATTCCATTCGGTCATTGAAGGATCAATTTGTGTAATTGTAATCGAGTTGTAATCTCTGTGTATTACATTCAGTTGAGGACTGTATTTTGTATTGGGTTGACTAGGAGTTCTAGTTGAGATATGCATCTGTGTATAAGTCTTAGTATTGGAGTGAGGTTTTGTAAGCTATTGTAAAATTCAAAGTCTTCTAATGCTATCCTTCCGAGAAGAAAAAAGAGGTGACGTAGAAGTTTTAAAATATCCGAACATCCATAAACATTTGACTTTGTTTTTCTTTTAGTTTACTTTATTTCGTTTATTGTCGCATCTACTTTCATATTCATTTTTCAGAATATACACCTTGATATCCTTCCGCACATATACTTTTTTGTCAATCTGCATCGAGTTCAATAAAGCAAAGAATTTAGTTGCTAACCCGATTGAGTTCTATCACCATCGGTTGAGATAATTTTTGTTAAGTGTATTCACCCCCCACCCCTACAGTCAACCAATCCTAACATGTGGTATCATAGCGATGATCTTTCTTGTATTTGAACACTTTTTTTATCAAAATGTCTTCCTTCAACAAAATTCCAATGTTCTCCAAAGAGGATTTTGATGACTGGAAAATAAGGATGCAAGCACATCTTTATGCTTTGGATGATGAATGTGGTATGTCATTATTGATGGTCTCATTACCATCACCAAAGCCAACACTGCTATTGCAATCACAGGTGGAGCTCCACAATTTATTGAAAAACCAAAGAATGAGTGGACCACAGAAGACAAGAAGAAATCCAACCTGGACAATGTGCCTAAAGATATCCTGTACAAAACCCTTGCCAAAAACACATTTAGCAAGATCAAAATGTGTAAAACATGAAAAGAAATATGGGAAAAACTCATTTGGTTATGTGAGGGAAACGAGCAGACCAAGGAGAACAAACTGTCTGTGGAAACACAGAAGTTTGATAACATCAGGATGAAGTCTAGTGAATTAATTTCTGAGTTCGATGAACGAGTTAGCAATATTATTATTGAACTCAATACTCTAAGAAAAACATACCCAAACCAAGAAGTGATTATAAAAGTGATTAGAGGACTTCCCAAAGAATGGGATGTCAAAACCATGGCGATGAGAGAATCAAAAGATTTGAACAATCTTGAGCTTCACATTCTGTTTGCTGACCTAAAGGCATACAGATTTGAATTAAAAGCAAGAGAAGAAGATAAACCTATTCCTCAGGTGACCAAAGCTCTAGCCGTTGTTAAGATAGAAACATCAATATCTACAGAGAAGACAACATAGAAATTGAGCAGTGACTTCATGTCACTGTTCTTGAGGAAGTTTGGGAAATTCATGAGGAATAATCAAGGAGGGTCCTACAGAAGAAATTATCAGAAAAAAGGACTTAGTTGAGGAACCTAGAACATTATTCAATTGTGGAAAAACATGACACTTCATAGCTGACTGTCCAAAACCAAATAAAGATGAACGGAGATCAATTGAGAAAGGGAAGAAAACCTACGAAAAGAGAAGAAGCCCTAGAGATGACAAACGGCCATCCAAGGAGAAGCATGAAGCCCTAGTTGCTGAAGAAAGCAAAGCCAAATGAGCAGACACTGATAGTGATTCATACGAGTCCAACTGCTCTTCGAGCTCAAGCGATGATGGAGGAAGTCACTTGTACAATGGCCAATGATCACGAGATAGCATCTACCAGTGAACAAGTATTTGAATTTAACTCTGAAGAATTTACACGAGATTATTTAATTCTTGCACTTTACGAAATGACAGTTGAGTACCAGAAACTATCCATATCTTTCGAGAAATTCAAAACAAGGCAAAATGATCTGCAAGATACCTCGACTGAGCCCAACTAGGAACAGTCAGTCGAGAAAATAAGTCTTGAAACAGATATTGCTAAACTCAAGACTGAGAATGAGCAGATAAAGACAAACTAGTTGAAACATACAACAGAAAATCAAATATTAACTAATTTGGTAAGTTCATGGAGTAAGTCTTCAAGCATGCTGGCAGAAGTGCAAGATTTACAGAAACCCTCAGGAGACAAGATTGGTCTAGGATTTGGTAAAACTGATTGGATTGGTGAGTCTAGTACTCTCCCAAAACTGAGCATGTGCAAAGGTAAGTACATACACTTTGTAAGAGCCAGTATGGGAAATTAACATTGGAAAGCTATGAAAAGCAATCCTTAAAGTTGGAAGGCAAGTCGAACAAACGAACAAGAATAAGTTTGGAATTGGGTTCATTCCCGAGGATATTAAAGTTGATCCAAACAAGATCCCTAATCATATCAGTAGGGATCAAATAAATCCAATGAAAGGAAATCGAAACCAGTACTATAACAGATGACCTGTTCAGAAGAATACATGCAGTTCAATGATGTGGGAAAGGGTAAACAACACTTCGTATCAACTGCTTGTCACACACCACGACCTCGAGCACATATGCACAAACTTTTAGGAATACAGAAACTAGTAAGTTATTGAAACTAGTCCAGATCTAGGTATCTAAATTATTAATCCTTCGTGGACCCAAATAGATATGGGTACCAAAATCATTCAACTCTGTGTATGTAGGTAACAGGATTTGATGACTCGCATAATGCAATTTGGTACCTGGATAGCGGTTGCTCGAGACATATGAACGGAAATGCTCAACTTCTATCCGAACTAACCAAGCGTACTGGACCTAAGATCACCTTTGATGACAACTCACAGGGAAGAACAATGGGTAAGGGTAAGATTATCCATGGTAACATCATTGTTAAGGATGTATTGTTAGTTGAGAATTTGAAATATAATTTGATACATATCAGTCAATTGTGTGACTATGAGAATTTAGTTGATTTTAAGAAAAACTCATGCCTTTTCAAAGATATTTCTGTTAATATAATTTTGACAGGAAACAGGTGTGAACACTTACAAAGTCTGCTGGAATGCTCAGTTTACCAAACCAGTTTGCCTCATAGCTTCCAATCTCAATCGCAATTGGTTGTGGCACAAGAGACTGAACCACCTAAATTTTAAAGCTATTGTCAGTCTGAGTAAGTTTGAATTAGTAACAAGTCTGCCTAAAATCGAATTTCCTAAAAATAAATTATGCTCAGCTTGTTAGTTTGGGAAACAAGTTAGGTTATCATTTAAAAACAAAAGGTGTAATTCATCAACCCGATGATTGGAAATTTTGCATATGGACTTGTTTGGTCCTATCCCAGTAATAAGTTTAAGGGGAATGAAGTATACTCTTGTGATTGTTGATGAATACTCTCGATTTACCTGGGTCACTTTTCTAAAATCTAAAGACCAAACTACTCCCCAACTGATCAAGATTTTCAAAAAAATTTTCAATGAAAAATAAAACAAGATTGACAAAATCATGAGTAACAAGGGAACTGAATTCGTCGATCAAAATTTGTCTTCATTTTTAGAACATCATGGAATCGGACACGAGTCCTCAGCATCTAGAACACCACAACAAAATGGTGTTGCAGAAAAGATAAATCGAACTCTGAAAGAAGCTTCTAGAACAATGCTGGCTGATTCTGGGGTGTCTAAGTGGTTTTGGGCAGAAGGTGTAAACACAGCTTGCTATACTCAGAACAGATAAATGATATATAAGAAGCATATGAAAACGCCATATGGATGTGTAATGACAAGCATAGTACTATCTCTTACTTTAAGGTGTTTGGTTGCAAGTGCTATATTCACAACAACTGTAAAAATCATCTGACTACATTTGATGCAAAGCCAGATGAGGGTATATTTCTTGGTTATTCTTCCATTAGCAAGGCTTATCGAGTTTTTAATAAAAGAACATTAAATGTTGAAGAAACCATGCATGTTGCCTTTGATGAAACAGTTCTCTCAGAAAAGCCTACTGATATTACTCAACTGACCAACCGCTTTCAAGAAATCAATCTGGAAGATGATAGTGAGGATGTCATGTCAATGTTAAGAACACTTCAATCTCAAGAACCATATTTATTAGATCCACCAGTTGAGGGTAATGATCCAGTTGACCATGAAATTGAGGATCACCCAACTGAACCAGTTGAATTTTGAGGAATTTCATCAACCAGAGACACAAGAAGAACATCGACATGACACTGAGATTGTACCTAATTAAGAACAATCAAAGGTTCAAACTCAGTCAGTGCAACTGAATCTAGCAGATCCATTTGGAACAAGATTTTTACATGCCACTTTTATATCTCAAATAGAACCAAATAAAATTGATGGTGCACTAACCGATAGTAGGTGGATTGAAGACATTCCAGATTAGCTCAATCAGTTTCCTAGAAACTCAGTCTAGAACTTAGTTCCAAGGCCCTCTCATCAAACTGTCATAGGTACTCGATGGGTGTACATGAATAAGCTTAGTGAAAATGGAACCGTGATAAGAAACAAAGCAAGATTAGTTGCTTAAGATTATAGGAAAGAAGAAGGAATTGATTATGACGAAACTTATGCTCCAGTAGCTAGACTGGAAGCCATTAGTATGTTCATTTCCTATGCATCCTTCAAAGACTTCAAGGTGTATCAAATGGATGTTAAGAGTGTCTTCCTCAATGGAAATCTTCAAAAAGAATTCTTCGTTGAGCAACCTCCTGGCTTTGTAAATCATCGGTTTCTTGACCATGTCTATCATCTAAATAAAGCTCTATATGGACTGAAACAGGCTCCGAGAGCTTGGAATTACACTCTAACCAAACTTTTACTTGAACACGATTTTACCATAGGCACAGTAAATAAAACTTTGTTTAAATTCACAAAGGATGATCATACCCTTCTATTCAGATTTATGTTGACGATATTATATTTGGGTCAACTAATCCCAAACTATGTAAGAAGTTTTCTAAGTTAATGCAGGACATATTTGAGATGAGCATGATAGTTGAACTGACATTCTTTCTCAGTCTGCAAGTCAAACAGTTGGAGAATTGGACATTCATCAGTCAAACCAAATACACTAAAGAACTTCTCAAGAAGTTTGATATGGAAAATTTCTTAGCTGCTACTACGCCGATGAGTTCATCAATTAAACTTGACAAAGATGAAGGGGAAAATTCAGTTGAGGTAACCATATATCGAGGTCTAATAGGGTCATTTCTCTATCTAACTGCTAGTAGACCTGATATTGTATTTGAAGTTTGCCTTTGTGCTAGGTTTTAGTCTGACCCAAAACTATCTCATTACTTAGCTGCCAACCAAATCTTGAAATATCTTAAAGAACTCTAAATGTTGGATTATGGTATGCTAAAGATAACCTTTTCAACTTAGTTTTCTATTCAGATACAGACTGTACGGGGTGTAAATTGGACAGAAAGAGCATAAGTCGATCATGTTAGTTTCTGAGAGACCCTCTGATCTCTTGGTTTAGCAAGAAACAAATGTTCATTGCCACCTCCACCACTGAAGCAGATTATCTTACCGCAGACAGTTGGTGTGATCAACTGCTCTGGATGCAACAACAGTTCAGAGATTATGGGATTGAGGCTAAAGAGTCACCAATCTTCTGTGACAACACCAGCACAATCGCATTTACATATAATCCTATTCTTCACTCAAGAACGAAGTACATCGATGTCAGGCATCACTTCATTCTTGATCATGCATTAAAGAAAGACATTCACTTGGAATACATTTCGACGGACAACAAGCAGCGGATATCTTCACAAAACAACTTTCAGAGACTAAGTTTTTTTACTTTAGATATTTTCTAAGATTTATTGATTTATCCTGAGCATTAAATCAGGGGGGAATCCTTAGTTGTTAAAAGATTAACTGATAAGCCAACCGTCAGTTGCTCTCAAACTTAGAAGACTCAATTGATGTTTCGACACTAGACTGATCAACTAACTCAGTCTAGTTATTGAACTAAAGTTGATCAACTGAAATTTTTGGGCAAACTGATCTTATCATTTACGTTGATAATTTAACAACTCAGTTAGTCCACATCAAATTAGATGAACCCTTTATTCTTTATCCACTTACTTTATCCTGCTTAAAATTACTTTACGCTTTCTAAAAATTTTCATCTCCTATTAATGAAATCCACGTGTAATGTCAGGGAACTTGAGGGGATTCATCGTACATTTGTATCAATACCTTAATATATTCAGTTTTCTCAATTTATTTGAATTATTCTACTCTTGTTCATGTAGTAACCCATAACCAAATGAAGTAATTAAGGAATAATTAACGAAAAGTAAGCAAATTAAGCCAGGACAGATCAGAAGGCCCGAGAAGGGGACCGGAGGATCCAAAACCGTTCGGACGATCCGAAGTGAGGATTGGACGCTCCGAACATGATCGGACGGTCCGTCGGCAGGAGCGGATGGTCCGATCAGTGCCAGGGCTTTCATCATCGTCTACGTCAGCAAGGTGACATCATTGCTTACGTGCGGATGGGACTTTGGACGCCCCGATGTCGGGATCCGACGCTCCAATCGTGTCAGAGCCTCCGAACGGGGTTCGGACGGTCCGAACTCCGTCTATAAATAGAGGGTCCGAACTTCATTTCACTCGCACCTCTCCTCTTTTTTCTCTCGATTCCTTAGACTTCTAACTTAGATCTAGGAAATTCTAGGCGTCCTTGGGAATCCGGAAGTGGCATAGCGATCCAGGCGTCGTAGCGGAGCTGTGGCCTAGTTTTGAGTCAAGCGGCAGCAAAGGGTTGACGACGGACGTAGTTATAGCTTTGGCTTCCTAAAACTATTTAGGAGTATGAAATAGCTTAGTTAAAGCTTTTAGAGCTTATTTAATGATGCATGGGTGTTTGCATTGTAGTCGCAGTAGAGTGGGCTTGTAGGCTTGGAGTCTAGGCCAGTGGAGCTATGTAGTGACCCTTACCGAGATCACCTACAAAACAGAACTTAGGCATGCAATTAACTTAATCAAACAGTAAATCAGAATTAAACTACGGAAACCATAAACAATTATACAATCCCAAGAAAAGGAATCTGTAAATATCCGAATAGTTTATACAACCAAATCGAAAGTTGTATCCACCCAATACAACGGAATAAAAACCTAGACGAAGCTCCAGCTGGCCAACCACTGTCTATCCCCTCTTGGATCCACCTGCCTCGTCCAATCGCAAACCTGCCCCATGGAATAGGGTGTCCAGAAATACAGAGTACGAGACGTGAGAATAAAACGCTCAGCACGAGAGTATGAGTTTACATGCATGCAAGTGAACTCCCTAAAACTCGAGGTCAAGGATCAGATAACAAAGACAGACCGGGCTCTGTTATGTAGCAAGCTGTGCCGTCGCTTCAGGAGGTGGCTCACATACCGAAATACCAGTGGATACGCGGGACCCAAATCGATGGAAGTCCATCCACTAACAGGATAGGGTAAACCCTACTAACAGACATCTCAATAGAGATAGCTCAAGATATAAATGTATGCAGCATAAAATCATGGCATATAAATCATGCAGTCACATAATACATGCATACTCAGTCAAGATATCTCGAACAGTACTTTCGTACCTCAAATACTAGGCGCGTTATACCAGCTCTAGGTCTACGCCTATAATCCGCACTACACTGCCAAATGATACTGATATCATTAAAGTTCTCTAAAAGCCTTAACTAGGCTATTGCATACTCCTAAATATTTTTAGGAAGCAAAAGCTATACCTTCGTCCGTCATTAACCATTTGTTGTCGATTGCCTCAAAACTAGGCCACAACTCTGCTATGACGCCTGGATCGCTATGCCACTTCCGGATTCCTAATGGGACGTCTAGAATTCCCTAGATTTGAGTTAGAAGGCTAAGGAATCGAGAGATAAGAGGTGAATTGTGTGCTTTGAAATGAATCTCGTCACCTCTATTTATAGACCACAAACATTGCATCTGTTCCTCCATCGTTGTGTCCGTTCTGCCTGACGAACGTTGCATCCGTTCACCATCATTACTTCCGATGGTGCCAATGTCACATCAAGTACGTAAGCAGTGACGCATTTCTGATGGCACGAACGTTGCATCCATTCCTAGAACGTTGCTTCATTTCTGCCTGACCCTCCGGACCATTTCTGATCATTCTGGGTCTAATCCCGGGCTCCGATAATCCATTAGAAGTCTTCTTAATCCAGTTTATCGGTTTAATTAGCAATTACTTACTAAAACTGGGTACGGGCTACTACATTCTCCCCCACTTAAGATATTTCGTCCTCGAAATCAGATCTTAAGTACCGAATATAAAATAAGGTGCAGAAACATTCTCTTATTCAAATTGCAAAATTTACAGAGTTTACAACTGAATACAATTCAAAAATGAAATCAAAATAATCAGGATGTTTTGTGTGCATCCTGCTTTCGAGCTCCCAAGTGGATTCTTCAGTGCCTCGGCGCTGCCACTGAACTAATACCAGGGGAATGACTTTATTTCGCAAGACCTTATCCTTATGATCCTGGATACGAATAGGTTTCTCAACATAGGTCAAATACTTATCCACCTGAACCTCAGACCGCTGTAGGATATGAGACGGATCTGCCACATACCGTCGTAACAGAGATATGTGGAACACGTTGTGAATACTAGACAGATACGGTGTCAAGGCTAGCCGATAAGCCAAATCGCCAATGCTCTCCAAGATCTCAAACGGACCGATAAATCTGGGAGACAACTTTCCCTTAAGGCCAAATCTGAGAATCCTGCGGAAAGGTGACACTCTCAGAAACACTTTCTCCCCAACATCAAACTGCAGAAGCCTACGCTTAGTGTTAGCATAGCTGGCATGACGATCCTGTGCAGTCTTAATCCATTTCTTGATCTGATCAACAACATCTACTGCCTGCTGGATAAACTCCGGTCCCTCAGCCTGCCTCTCCCCCACTTCTTCCCAGAAGAGTGGAGTACGACAACGTCGCCCGTACAATGCCTCAAAAGGTGCCATTCCAATGCTAGTATGATAGCTGTTGTTGTACGCGAACTCAATCAATGGAAAATGATCCTGCCAGGCTGTACCAAAGTCCATAGTGCAAGCTCGAAGCATATCCTCCAAAGTACGGATAGTGCGTTCTGACTGACCATCTGTCTCAGATGATAGGCAGTACTCAAGCTGAGAGTAGTGCCCATCGCACGCTGAACACTCCCCCAGGACCTAGAAGTGAACCTGGGGTCACGATCGCTGACAATGCTCACAGGCACTCCATGAAGTCGAACGATCTCCTGAACATACAAACGGGCCATATGATCCACGGTGTACTCTCGGTTATAGGCAATGAAATGTGCTGACTTGGTGAGTCGGTCCACCACAACCCAGATAGCATCACAATTTCTCGAGGACATCGGCAAATGGGTCACAAAATCCATCGTGATAAACTCCCATTTCCACTCCGGAATAGGCATACTGTGAAGCAAACCTCCAGGTCGTCGGTGCTCTGCCTTGACCTGCTTAGACACCAAACATCTCGAAACATACTGATACACGCTGCGTTTGATCCCCTTCCACCAAAACCGAGTACGTAGATCCTTTTACATCTTGTTGCTCCTCCCCGGATGAATACTTAACTTGGTGCGATGTGCCTGAGACAAGATCTCCTCTCGCAACTCTTCATCCCGCGGAATCACAAGTCTACCAAACAAACACAAAAAACCATCTGACCGATAGTGAAATCCAGACGTACTACCATCGTTGGCTAGATGAGCCAAACGCTGGGTCTTTGAATCCGATATTTGAGCATCTTGAATTCGCGAATACAAAGCTGTCTCGGATAATATCGCAAACATCTGGATACTCTGCATACCTTTCTTGTGCTTGAAGGTATAACCTGAAGAACAACAATCACTGATCGCACTAGACATCGAACAAGTCTGAAGTGTGGACAGTCGCACCTTGCAAATCAAGGCATCAGCAAGGAGATTAGCAGCTCCCGGATGGTACTTAATCTCGCAATCATAGTCCTTAAGCAAGTCCATCCAACGTCTCTGCCTCATGTTCAACTCCGCCTGAGTGAACAAATACTTGAGACTCTTGTGGTCGGTAAAGATCTCAAATTTCTCTCCATACAGATAATGACACCAGATCTTCAAAGCAAACACAATAGCTGCCAACTCCAAATCTTGAACTGGATAGTTGTCCTCGTGCAACTTCAACTGTCTAGAAGCGTATGCTATCACATGCCCATTCTGAGTCAGAACACAACCTAACCCCTGAAGAGAAGCATCTGTGTAAACCACATACCCTCCAGATCCTGACGGTAATGCCAATACTGACGCAGAAGACAACCGTCGTCGAAGCTCACAAAAATTCTCCTCGCACTCGGAGGACCACTCGAAATCAACACCCTTGCGGGTAATCTGCGTCAACGGTCGAGCTAGCTGAGAGAAGTTTAGAATGAAACGACGATAATAACCTTCTAGACCCAGAAAACTACGGATCTTAGCGGCCGTCGTTGGACGAGACCAATTAAGCACAGCTTCAATCTTGCTCGGATCAACAGAAATCCCATCCCTGGATATGATATGGCCAAGAAACACCACTCGATCCATCCAGAACTCACACTTGCTCAGTTTGCCATACAACTGCTCATCCCGAAGAGTCTGCAGTACCACTCGCAAGTGAGAAACATGCTCTTCCGCATTACGCGAATACACCAAGATGTCGTCAATGAAAACCACAACAAACTTGTCTAAATACTCCCTGAAGACACGGTTCATCAGATCCATAAATATAGCCGGCGCATTAGTCAATTCAAATGGCATCACTAGAAACTTGTAATGCCCATAGCAAGTACGGAATGCAGTCTTGGCTATATCCTGATCTCGGACTCTCAATTGATGATACCCAAATCTCAAGTCAATCTTGGAGTAAACCGAAGTGCCCTGCAGCTGATCAAACAAGTCATCAATACGAGGCAAAGGATACTTGTTCTTCACAGTAACTCGGTTCAGCTGCCGATAGTCAATGCACAACCGCATAGACTCATCCTTCTTCTTCAAAAAAAGAACAGGAGCTCCCCAAGGAGATACACTAGGACGAATGTACCCCTTGTCCAACAGATCCTGTAACTGATTCTTCAACTCGCGCATCTCTAACGGAGCCAGACGATACGATGCTCGAGAAATAGGAGAAGTACCAGGCATCAACTTTATGTCAAACTCAACTTCCCTAACAGGAGGAAAACCCGAAATCTCATCTGGAAATACATCTGGGAATTCATACACAACAGGAATGCTCTCTATCCCAATGCTCTCAGTGGACAAATCAACTTCATAGATAAGGTAGCCTTCCCCGCCAGACTCTAGAGCTCGACAGGCTCAAAAAGCTGATACTAAAGACATCGGGGGTCGCGCTCCCTCACCATAGAAAAACCATCTATCACTCCTATCCGGATGAAAGCATACTAATCTCTGATAGCAGACCATTGAAGCTCGATAGGTAGTCAGCATGTCTATCTCCAGAATACAATCGAAGTCATCCATCGCAAGAACCATGAGATTCGCTAACAGAATATTCCCTTCGAACTCTAAAGGGAAACCCATCACTAGATGCTTAGCCAAAGCAGATTAACCCGTCGGAGTAGAAACAGAAACTACTACGTCTAGTGCAATGCATGGTAACTTATGCCTCTTAACAAAACGTGCAAAAATAAAGGAATGAGATGTACCAGTGTCAATAAGTACGATAGCAGGTATACCATAAAGTAGAAATGTACCTGCGATGACCTTCTCATTCTCCTCCACAGCCTGATCATGCCTCAAGGCGAACACCTGGCCAGAAGCCCGCGGTCTCAAATGAGAACTCCCAGCAGGCTGTCCCTGCAACCTCTGCTGAACGGTAGCTTGAGAACCAGATCCTGAACCAAAACCGCCTCCCCGAGACTGTGGACAATCCCTCTGGATATGACCAACCTCTCGACATCGAAAACAAGCTCCAGAAGCTTTGTGGCATCGGTCGGTCGGATGGTTCTTCCCACAATGATCACACTTGTCCTTCTTCCCAAAACGGACAATACCAGCAGAACCAGAGGAAGAAGAAGTAGATCCGGACTTCTTGAAAGTCTGAGCACGGGGACCCAAAGAACTCGCAGGCCTAGACTGAGAGAAAGACCTGTTCCGCCGAATGCTATCCTTCGCCTGGTGACAACGGCTCACCAAACCCTCGTAGGTCATGTCATCACCAACCGCCACACGGTCATGAATCTCAGGGTTAAGGCCCTGAAGAAACAGATTATACTTCATCTCAGAGATATCGGCAATCTCAGGGCAATAAGACAACAAATCAAAGAAATTTTGCTGATACTCTTTAATAGACATGGCTCCCTGTCGCAGACTCAGTAGCTCTCCCGCCTTCGACTGACGGAGTGCAGGAGGAAAATACAGCTTCTGAAAAGCTGTGCGGAACTCGGCCCAGGTGGCCACTCCTCTCGCCGTAACAAATGGTGCAAAAGTAAACCTCCACCACCTACGGGCTCGCCCATCCAGAGGGTAACCCAGTGTCTCCATCTTTTGCTCCTCAGTGCAGTGGAAAGTCTGGAAAGTCATCTCCATGCGGTCTAACCAGTTCTTCGCATCCTCTGGAGACTCGCCTCCAACCAAGGGCTTAGGACCCATCTGCAAGAACCGACGCACACTAAAACGATCCTCAGCACGTCGACTATGATGACGCTCCCGACGACGCTCACGGTCATCGTCTCCCCAGCGTCCACCTCCACTACCATAGCTACTCTGATCATCATAGTTCGCCATCTACAAACGTACCTCACGATTATCTTATGCAGAATCTAAATTCCCAAGAATACTATGCATGCTCTGATACCAAAAATGTAGTGACCCTTACCGAGATCACCTACTAAACAGAACTTAGGCATGCAATTAACTTAATCAAACAGTAAATCAGAATTAAATTGCGGAAACCATAAACAATTATACAATCCCAAGAACATGAATCTGTAAATATCCGAATAGTTTATACAACCAAATCAAAAGTTGTATCCACCCAATACAATGGATTAAAAACCTAGACGAAGCTCCAGCTGGCCAACCACTGCCTAGCCCCTCTTGGATCCACCTGCCTCGTCCAATCGCAAACCTACCCCATGAAATAGGGTGTCCAGAAACACTGTCCAGAAACACAGAGTACGAGATGTGAGCATAAAACGCTCAACACGAAAGTATGAGTATACATGCATGCAAGTGAACTCCCTAAAACTCGAGGTCAAGGATCAGATAACAAAGACAGACCGGGCCCTGGTATGTAGCACGTTGTGCCGTCGCTTCAGGAGGTGGCTCACATACCAAAATACCAGTGGATACGCGGACCCAAATCAATGGAAGTCCATCCACTAACAGGATAGGGTAAACCCTACTAACAGACATCTCAATAGAGATAGCTCAAGATGTAAATGTATGCAGCATAAAATCATGGCATATAAATCATGCAGTCACATAATACATGCATACTCAGTCAGGATATCTCGAACAGTACTTTCGTACCTCAAATACTAGGCGCGCTCTACCAGCTCTAGGTCTACGCCTATAATCCGCACTACACTGCCAAATGATACTAATATCATTAAAGTGCTCTAAAAGCCTTAACTAGGCTATTGCATACTCCTAAATATTTTTAGGAAGCAAAAGCTATACCTTCGTCCGTCGTTAACCCTTTGTTGTCGATTGCCTCAAAACTAGGCCACAGCTCTGCTATGACGCCTGGATCGCTATGCCACTTCCAGATTCCTAATGGGACGCCTAGAATTCCCTAGATTTGAGTTAGAAGGCTAAGGAATCGAGAGAGAAGAGGTGAATGGTGTGCTTTGAAATGAATCTCGTCACCTCTATTTATAGACCACAAACGTTGCATCCGTTCCTCCATCGTTGTGTCTGTTCTGCCTGACGAACGTTGCATCCGTTAACCATCATTACTTCCGATGGTGCCAATGTCATATCAAGTACGTAAGCAGTGACGCATTTCTGATGGCACGAACGTTGCATCCGTTCCTAGAACGTTGCTTCCGTTCTGCCTGACCCTCCGGACCATTTCTGATCATTCTGGGTCTAATCCCGGGCTCCGATAATCCATTAAAAGTCTTCTTAATCCATTTTATCGGTTTAATTAGCAATTACTTACTAAAACTGGGTACGGGCTACTACAAGCTAGACTTTGACCAGCAGTGTTAGAGGTACGTAAGTACTGACTGAGATAGCCGGAATAATATATATGTTTATATGTTGCATGAGTATGTGCTATATGTTTTCCATGATTTACTGCTTTAGCACATGCATGTTTTATACTGGACTACATCTTGTGAGATATGAGTCATTGACAGTTTCCAAAGGGAGCTTGTAACTCATCATGGACTCGAGTCAGGTATTTTCAGTTTCCATGTGAGCCTTGTGTCCTGTTATGGATTCATGTCAGGTTTTGGGGAGGCTCAGCCCCTGGTTTTGGCTATCACTAGGAGAGACCACTACGGTTGAGTAGACGCTATAGTTGATAGGGTGAATATACGAGTACCCCCGCGGAGTCGCTCTCTGGCAAAGTGATGTATATTCGGTGGAGCCCTGAGCAGACTGTTTTACCCAGGATTTTAAAGTCATTTATGTGATGCATATTAGTCTATATATCATTGCTTTTGTATTGAGCGTTGTCGCTCACGCCCCTGTATTTGGTATTTTTGGGTACCTTGTGGCGGGGAAGGTTTGAGGCTAGACAGTCCAGGAGGCTCGCACCAGGAGTGAGGCCAGTGCCGGAGGAAGCGAGAGTTAGCGGTAGGGTTATGACCCTATGAACCTTCGATTTGGTTGTATAAGTATTATCGTCGGTTGTATTCTGTCGATCAGATTTGTTGTATTTTGTGTAATCCGTTATTCACGCTTTTAATATTATTGCATGCGCTTTATTAACTCTGATTAGGTAGTGGATCCGGGTAGGATCGCTACATTTATTGGTATAAGAGCGCATTGCAACTGGGAATTAATCAAAGCGGATTAATACCTTATCTATTATTATTGAACAGATGGCAGATTACAATGAGAGTCACGGCAGTGGAAGCGGTCACTGGGAGGATCGTCATGACCGTAGACGGGATCGTCCTAGACATCGTGAGGAGCGAAGGAGTTTCAACATGAACCGATTCCTTCAGATGGGTCCGAAGCCTTTGGTGGGTGGCGAGGAACCTGGATTCACCGAGGATTGTATTGAGCGCTTAGAGAACTGCTTTCGACGGTATCAGTGTACCGAGGAGCAGAAGATGGAGACGTTGGGTTTCCTACTGGAAGGAAATGCCAGAAAGTGGTGGAGAACCGTATCTACATTGATCATAGTAGCCAGAGGAGTTGCTACTTGGACAGAGTTCCAAGCGGCTTTTGAGAAGTTGTATTTTCCTCCAGACCTACTGCAGTCGAAGGCCAACGAGTTGTTGAGCTTGCGGCAAGGGACGATGACTATCGACGAGTACCCTCAGAAGTTCATCAAGCTTCTCCCTTATTGCTCATAGTTTGCCGGTAGTTATACGGCTCAGTATACTTGTTGCGTGTTTTTCGCTCGCAAGCGCATGATGTCAAGTTATAATATAGGAATTAAGTCCAAGTCGATCCCACGGAGAATTAATAAATGATATTATATAAAATAATAAAATCCTAATCCTATTTAGAGCTACGAAATTGATCTGATTTTATAAAACTAAAATTTTCAAGAAACAAAACTAAATAACCACGAGTTCACGAGAGAAAAAATCAATAAGCAATGAATGCTAGAGGTTCGACTTCACTTGACTGTACACCACAATTTATTTCTAATGATTGTTCAATTATAAAATCTTCTAGTTTATTATCCAATAATTTCTATTATTTTCTACTACCTCTCTCGAGTGTCAAGCAGAAATTCGTATTTAATAACAAACTCAATATCTCTATCAAGGTTCAACTATTAAATCTAATGACTTCAATGGAGTTATACGCCTCTCGAACAATTAAACACCAAAGATGTATTTTCCTATGTCGTATTCAAAATCTCATCTCTCGAGTGATAAATTCTAAATAAAATATCATTCAATCTATGGCCAGTAAATTGAAAGCATTAAGATCAGGGAAACACAAATAAACTGTGCGAAGAATTCAAATATGTAAATCATAATATCTCAATCATGGTTTTCAGTCAAGATCCGTCTACCTCTAGACTAAGAAATTAGTTCATAATAAATTCAAAGATCAAACAAAACATGTTCTTCAAATAATCCATCAAACTAGAAAAATAGAGTTCAAAAGAAAACTAGAACGAAGTAAAATTAAGCTTTTTCGTCGTCGGATGCCGCCGTCTTCCGTCTTCGTATCAAATTCTCGAGCTCTTGTGCACTTCAAAACTCTCAATAGCCGTCTCTATGCTCTGAATCCTCTCTAAACCCTCGTCTTCTCTCAAAATAAGCCATAAAATCCTTTTTAAACTCGATTAGAGACTTTTCATATTTTTGGAGACTACGCAGCGCTGGAGTGCTGGCTTTTGGCGCTGGGGCGCACAAGTTTCGTATTTTATTTTTCAATGAAAGACGTATGGAGCTGGAGCACTCAAAAGGAGGCGCTGGGCACTAGGAATATGAATTTCCGACGCTGGAGAGCTAGGAATATGGCGTTGAGGCGCTACATGTTCTTCCATTTCACCATCTGCGCAGCATTTTTGTAAAAATCATAACTCAAGTTCTAGCCGTCGGATCGAGCTGAAATTTTGATAGCAACTTTAAAACATCCTAATCTTTAATTTGAATGGTTAAGATTGGATTTGATGTCTGTAACATTCCCAGTAGTTTTGTAAACTTTGCTATCTATAATTCGTCTTTCCGCTTCTTCTTGCTACTTTTCTTCAAATCCTTGCAACTCACAAAAACAACAACAAATACGCATAATATCCACTCGATATATCAAAAAATCCAAGTCAAATCATATATAAATTAAGTGCATAAAATGCACTTATAAAATCCCCCCAAACTTAGACTTTTGCTAGTCCCGAGCAAAACGATAATGAGCAATATAGTCGACCACCGAATTTATACATTCCAAGATTCAATACACATGTCGGCTAATTTTCTCAAGAGTTCTCGTGTGTGTGATTTGTCAATCTCCTCTACCCACATAACTTTCGGTAAAATCATGCAATTTGTAAGCTTCATAAAATCATTAACTCCGCCCTCAAGTTTCAAAATACTCTCAACCAAGTTCAACTTTTACTCACACAGATCAACAGGACTTTTTCGGTTAATATTAGTCTTAAGTATAATCGGCAGGAGATAAGAATCCATATGTATATCAATGTAAACAAGGACTCAGAATTCAAAGCAAAGGGAATTGAATATTTTCAATTTGTGCAGGATTATGAGTAGCTAAATTTTTTTTATTTGCATTGCCAGACATTAGTCTTGGCTTTCTTCTACTCCATACATCTTCATTTTTATGCCTTGTATTTGGACTAGAATTTCAATCCGTTTTTTTTTTCAAGGCCTCCCCCGACCTTACTTTCTCCGACATTACTTTTCTTTTAAATTTTTAGCTACTCAATTTGTTTTGGATTTTTCATGAATATAGAATGGCTAAAAAAAATCTCAATAGATTCGAAAAAAAAAAACGCCTAAATCACTTCTGCGTTCATAAAAATCTATCTCAGTTTCAAGCAAAAATCACAAGAGTTAAGAATCAATTCCTCTAATCCACATCACAAATCCACATAATTTTTCTCTAATTGCTAGGAGTATCGAAAATCATGGAATTCGTGCACAAATGTGAGAACTCAAGATTAAATATAGCTAACATGAACTTTTTCAGCGAAAAAAAATTTATTTTCATCATAGGCCAACACAATTACAACATCATGCCTTCAACTCCAACTAACTCATAAAAAATTTCAAATTTTCACAATTTTTAAACATCCCCCCAAACTTAAATTGTGCATTGTCCTCAATGTACAATATTCATTAAAAACAAGGGACACATACCTTAGGCACCAAGCGTCAGTACTTGGCACCATCTTAATCACTCAAAAATCTTCATCAGGGGTGGCTCCTAAACTCTTTCAGCTCCATACTTTTTCACCTACACAATTCAAAATCATTATTAATGTATATTTTCCTCATGATAAAAAAACAACTAAAATAAAATAAAAAACGCATAAAAACTAGCTTGAGTTGCCTCCCAAGAAGCGCTTAGTTTATAGTCCATAGCCCGACTGTATTCCAATTCTAGCCCGGTTCCGCTTTGTTGAGGGTCTTCCCTTTCGCTTTCACCCTCCAAATATATTCAACAAACTTTTTAAACTTTGATTTCTTCTTCATTTTCTTCTTCTTCTTTGGCACCTTTGGATCATTGTTCTTTGCATCTACCTCATGAACAAGTTTGGGATAGCCATCCAGCTTCACAACTCGCTCAATCATGCATAATTCCTCGATAGATGGATTATTTGATTTCTTGAATATGTTAAAAATAACTCTTTCGCCGTCCACACCCATCGACAACTCACCATTCTTCACCTCAATCTTGGCATCAAAAGTGGCCAAGAAAGGTCTCCCCAATATCAGTGGCATATTTGCATCCTCCTCCATATCTAGCACAACAAAATCCGCCGGAAAAATAAATTTATCTATTTTTACCAAAACATCTTCAATGATTCCAAGCGGATATGTGATAGATCTATCAGCTAGCTGCAATGCGATCATTGTGGGCTTCACCTCACCAAGTCCTAAGCTCCTGAAAATAGACAAAGTCATCAGATTAATTCTAGCTCCTAGATCGCAAAGTGCATTATTAAAATAAGAAGAACCAATAGTGCAAGGAATAGTAAAACTCCCTGGATCCTTCAGATTTTGTGGCATCTTCTTTTGGAGCACAGCACTAAATTTTTCAGTTAAGCTCACCACCTCATTCTCTTGCAGCCTCCTTTTCTTGGACATCACCTCTTTAATAAACTTCGCATAATTCGGCATTTGTGCCAAAGCATCAGCAAAAGGGATGTTGATATGTATCTTCTTGAAAATCTCCAAAAATTTTGAGAACTGCTCGTTCACTGCCTACTTCTTGAACCTTTGGGGGTATGGAAGAGGAGGTTTGTACATCGGTTTCTGCTCAGGTTCGGACTCTTTCTCCTCGACCTTTTTCTCGTAAACTGCAACTTTTTCAAATGTCTTGCTCTCAGATTTTCCCTCTTCATTATCCACCTGTTTCCCACTCCTCAACGTGATATCATTACACTGCTCCTTGGGATTCACCTCAGTATTACTTCGGAATTGGCCTCTGTTATTATCTTTCAGTGCGTTCGCCAACTGCCCAATGCTAGTCTCCATGGATTGCAATACAGCACCCATGTTGGCCACATGCGTCTCTAAGCTGTCAAGGCGAGTCTCAGTTCTCGCCATCCTCTTGCTCGATTCCTGCACAAAAGCATTAACAACATCCTCCAAAGGAGGCTTACCCTCACCCTTATTTGTATTGTATCCCGGAGGAGGATTCAACACATTATTATTATTTGCATATGAAAAATTCTCATGATTACGCAAACTAGGATGATATTGATTGGGTACAGGATTACCTCGATAGTTGTTGTAATTTATGTTGTTCACATATTGAGCTTGCTCCACACTCTCAAATCCATCAGCAGAATTTACGGCAGTTGCCAGCGATGCTGTCTTAATAGAAACTTGATTGCCTTTGGTCAGTGCAGCCAACTATGTAGAAATAGTAGTCATCTGAGCAGTCAAAGTAGTGAACGCATCAACCTCATGAATTCCAGCAGGCTTCCTTATCGCAGATCTCTCACTCGGCCACTGATAACTGTTAACAGTCATTTGCTCAAGCATATCATAAGCATGTTCAGGAAATTTGGAAAATATTAAACCTCCCGCTGCAGCATCCACAGAAATACGAGTTGGTCCATTCAAACCATTGTAGAATAATTCGATCTGTTCCCAGTCCGGAAAATTGTGGTTCGGGCATTTCCTAAGCAATTCCTTGTACCGCTCCCAAGCTTCATACAGTAACTCATAATCTTGTTGTTTGAAAGTAGTGATCTCAATTTTCAGCTGGGAAGACTTGGCAGGAGGAAAGTACTTAGCCAGAAATTCGGATGCCATGTCTTCCCATGTAGTGATACTTCCAAGAGGTAGTGACTGCAACCAACTACGAGCATTGTCCCTAAGAGAGAACGAGAACAATCGTAGTCTGATGGTGTCCTCAGTAACACCATGAATTTTCACTGTGTCAGCAATCTCCAGAAAAGTGCGCATATGCAAGTTCGGATCTTCAGTAGCTGCACCCTTGAACTGATTCTGTTGCACCATATTAATCAAAGCTGGCTTCAACTCAAAATTATTTGTTGTGATATTCTGCCGAGCTATCCCAGAATAATGAGTATTGATCACTGGTCGAAAGTGATCTCTGATCGGCACCGAAGCATTATTGACAGCTCTTTCCCTTTCTTCAGTCATTTGTTGCAACTCTTCTCTTCTAGATTTTCTCAAAGCTTTAGCAGTTTTCTCGATTTCCGGATCAAAGAGCAGTGAGTCGTAACTTTGACTTTTTCGCATAAACTGCATAGACATGAAAAAAATTTAAATTAGAACCAACAAAATAAAATAAAATGCTCTAAATCAAAATTAAGACTAATTAGCACAATTTAATATAAATCAAATAAAATTCAATCCCCGGCAATGGCGCCAAAAACTTGTTGCGTGTTTTTTGCTTGCAAGCGCACGATGTCAAGTTATAATATAGGAATTAAGTTCAAGTCGATTCCACGGAGAATTAATAAATGATATTATATAAAATATTTGTAACTAATAAAATCCTAATCCTATTTAGAGCTACGAAATTGATCTGATTTTATGAAACTAAAATTTTCAAGAAACAAAACTAAATAACCACGAGTTCATGAGAGAAAAAATCAATAAGCAATGAATGCTAGAGGTTCGACTTCACTTGACTGTACACCACAATTTATTTCTAATGATTGTTCAATTATAAAATCTTCTAGTTTATTATCCAAGAATTTCTATTATTTTCTACTACCTCTCTCGAGTGTCAAGCAAAAATTCGTATTCAATAACAAACTCAATATCTCTATCAAAGTTCAACTATTAAATCAGGTAAATGGCACGAGAATTCTTCTAATGACTTCAATGGAGTTATACGTCTCTCGAACAATATAAACACCAAAGATGTATTTCTCTATGTCGTATTCAAAATCTCCTCTCTCGAGTGATAGATTTTAAATAAAATATCATTCAATCTATGGCCAGTAAATTGAAAGCATTAAGATCAGGAAAACACAAATAAACTGTGCGAAGAATTCAAATATGTAAATCAAAATATCTCAATCATGGTTTTCAGTCAAGATCCGTCTACCTCTAGACTAAGAAATTAGTTCATAATAAATTCAAAGATCAAACAAAACATGTTTTTCAAATAATCGATCAAACTAGAAAAATAGAGTTAAAAAAAAAACTAGAACGAAGTAAAATTAAGTTTTTTTGTCGCCTGATGTCGCCGTCTTCCGTCTTCGTATCAAATTCTTGAGCTCTTGTGCACTTCAAAACTCTCAATAGCCCTCTCTATGCTCTGAATCCTCTCTAAACCCTCGTCTCCTCTCAAAATAAGCCATAAACTCGATTAGAGACTTTTCATATTTTTGAAGACTACGAAGCGCTGGAGCGCTGGCTTTTGGCGCTGGGGCGCTCAAGTTTCGTATTTTATTTTTCAATGAAAGACATCTGGCACTGGAGTGCTCAAAAGGAGGCGCTGGGGTGCTAGGAATATGAATTTACGTGCGCTGGAGCGCTAGGAATATGGCGCTAGGGAGCTACACGTTCTTCCATTTCACCATCTGCGAAGCATTTTTGTAAAAATCATACTCAAGTTCTAGCCGTCGGATCAAGCTGAAATTTTGACAGAAACTTTAAAACATCCTAATATTTAATTTGAACGGTGGAGATCGGATCTGGATGTCTATAACATTCCAGTAGTTTTGTAAACTTTGATATCTATAATTCATCTATCCGCTTCTTCTTGCTACTTTTTTTCAAATCCTTGCAACTCACAAAAATAACAACAAATACGCATAATATCCACTCGATACATCACAAAATCCCAGTCAAATCATATATAAATTAAGTGAATAAAATGCACTTATAAATACTCTCTTCCTTCAGGGTCTTAACCCTGAGATTCACCTGATGGTCGCTATGGGAGATGATCTGACTTGTGAGGACTTGGTGAGCCGTTTTCACCAGGCAGAGGACAGCATTCGGAGGAACAGGGCCATGAGTTCTTCTTCTTCTAGACCGACTAGCTCTTTGGGGCCGAAAGGCTAGTCTTTTAAGAAACAGGGAGGCACTTCTTCTTCTTCCTCTGGATCCGGCGGAATGCACTGATTTAGTGGTCAGAAGTGGAACCATTGTTAGCAGTGCAGACGGAGGCATCCTGCAGGTTAGTGTCCTCGAGTGACCAGCGCATGATTTCAGTGCGGACAGGAGGGACATATGAAGAGGGATTGTCCTACTCTGATAGGAGCAGCGAGTGGATCTATAGGAACTCAGGCATCTGTGCACCAGCAGCAGCACTCTCAGCAGCAGCGTCAGCAGTCGCAGCCATCGCCGCGATAGACTTTTTCTCGAGGTCATTCTTCCTTACGGCCACATGTTTAGGGGCAAGTCTTTGCACTGAACCAGGAGCCAGAAGAGGCAGACAGTGACCGTATGATTTCAGGTACCTGTATTTTATGTGGTTTTTCTGCGTATGTTTTGATTGATACGGGTGTGTCACACTCATTTATCTCAGCACGTTTTGCTAAGAGGTATAGATTGTATTTTGTTCCTTTAGACGTTTTGTTAATGGTTTCTACTCCGATGGGTAGCGAGGTTTTAGCTAAGCATCTAGTGGTTGGTTTCTCTTTGGATTTTGAGGGGCATCAGCTTAGTGCTAACCTGATGGTTCTACCTATGGAGGATTTCGACTGCATTATTGGGATTGATCTCTTGACTACCTACAGAGCGATTGTGGATTGCTATAAGAGGTTTGTTCAGTTTTGTCCTGAGGATGGTGAGGCGTGGTATTTCTATGGTGAGGGAGCGCGACCTCCGATGCCAGTGGTTTCTGCTCTGAAAGCCCGGCGTGCTTTGGAGTCTGGCGGGGAAGGCTACCTTATCTACGCCATCGATGCATCCTTGGAGGGACCAGACATCCAGGAGATACCTGTAGTCCGTGAGCTTCCCGATGTGTTTTCGGAGGAGATTCCAGGCTTACCACCAGTGAGGGAGATCGAGTTTGGCATTGAGTTAATGCCAAGGACAGCACCAATTTCCAGAGCTCCGTATCGTTTAGCACCTACTGAGATGAGAGAGATTCAGAAGCAACTTTAAGATCTTCTTGATAAGAGCTACATTCGGCTGAGTGTTTTGCTTTGGGGAGCCCCAGTCCTTATTGTTAAGAAGAAAGATGGGTCGATGTGTCTTTGCATAGACTATCAATAGCTTAACCAAGCAACGATGAAGAATAAGTATCCTCTTCCGCAGATAAATGATCTATTTGATCAATTGTAGGGTACTTCTGTTTACTCGAAGATTGATCTACGGTCGGGATATCACCAGTTGAGGGTTAGAGAGGAGGATATCTCCAAGACAGCATTTCGTATGCGGTATGGTCACTACGAGTTCTTAATGATGCCGTTTGGTTTGACGAATGCTCCAGTAGTCTTCATGGATTTGATGAACAGAGTATTTCGTGACTTTCTGCATAAGTTCATGGTAGTGTTCATCGATGATATCCTAGTGTATTCTCGCAGTGTTGACGAGCATGTTTTCCATCTCCGTATTGTATTGCAGATACTGAGAGAGAGACAGTTGTATGCTAAGCTGAGTAAGTGTGATTTCTGGATTGAACGAGTTGTTTTCCTTGGTCATGTGATTTCACGAGACGGTGTTTTTGTTGATCCTAGTAAGACGGAAACCATTTTGAATTGGTTGCGTCCGACAACAGTTTAAGAGATTCGTAGTTTCCTTGGGATGACAGGCTACTACCGAAGATTCGTGAAGAACTTTTCTCAGATTGCTAAGCCTTTGACGCAGCTGGCGAGTAAGGATGTGCCTTTCGTTTGGACGTCAGAGTGCGAGGAGCGTTTTCACGAGTTGCGACCCCGTATGACTACAGCTCCAGTTTTGGCGCTTCCGTCTGGATCAGGAGGCTTTGTAGTTCACACCGATGATTCTCTCCAGGGTTTGGGACGTGTGTTATCGCAAAGAGGTCATGTGATTGCCTATGCCTCTAGGAAATTGAAGACTCATGAGGAAAACTATCCCGTACATAATTTGGAACTTGCGGCCATTGTCTTTGCTCTTAAGATATGGCGTCATTATTTGTACGGTGAGAAGTTTGAGATCTTCACTGACCATAAGAGTTTGAAGTACTTGTTCACTCAGGCTGAGTTGAACACGAGGCAACTTCGTTGGATGGATTTAATGAAGGACTACAATTGTGAAATCAAGTACCATCCAGGTTCTTCTAATCCAGTTGCGGATGCTCTTAGACGCAAAGTGTATGCGAGTTTGCTTCGTACCAGCTTAGTTGCGCGAGTGGTAGAGGAGTGTTGTTCCTTGGGTTTCATTTTTTGACATAAGAAGGAACAGCAGGGAATTCGAGTTTCATCTGTACTTGCTGAACCAGCGTTGCATGCGCATATACGTGAGTCGCAGGCCGTTGATCCGAAGACGCAAAAGCTAGCCCGATTGGCTTAGGATGGGAATACTTCTGGTTTTCATTTGCAGGATGATGGTCTGTTGTGTCTCTCTGGACGTGTGGTAGTTCCTAATGATTCCACACTACGAGAAGAAATTTTGTCTCATGCTCACCGTGGTAGATTTTCTGTGCATCCAGGTAGCATGAAAATGTACAAGGATCTACGTACGAGGTTCTGGTGGAAAGGAATGTAGCGCAGCGTTTATCAGTTCGTGTCTCGATGCCTTGTGTGTCAGCAAGTCAAGGCAGAATTTTGAATACCCGGTGGATTGCTCCAAAGTTTAGAGATTCCTGAGTGGAAGTGGGAGCATATGACGATGGATTTTGTCACCCACTTGCCGATGTATTCCAGGAATTGTGATGCTATTTAGGTTGTTGTTGATCGATTGTCGAAGTCCGCGCATTTCTTGCCTTATAATCGGGACTTTACTTTCAACAGGATGGCACGTCTGTACGTGCAAGAGGTTGTTCGTCTGCACGGGATTCCGTTGAGTATTGTCAGCGATAGAGATCCAAGGTTTACCTCTAGGTTTTGGGGTAGTTTCCAGCGAGCTATTGGCACTACTCTGAGTTTGAGTACAGCTTACCACCCGAAGACCGACGGGCAGAGTGAAAGGACTATTCGTACTCTCGAGGATATGCTTCGAGCGACAGTGATGGATTTTGGACCAGCGTGGCATGAACATTTGGCGTTGGTAGAGTTTGCTTATAACAATAGTGTTGGGTTTTGGAACACAAGCAATCCTGATTTTGATGATAACAAAACTTTTTATTGTGTTTCTAATATATTTACTCTAAGTGTGAAGTTGATAACTCAAGTTGGAAGCCAATACTCAAAGTTAATAAAACTTAATTTCTGGCAAGCTCTACTGTTTGGATGATATCTCATAGATTAGAGATTAAAATGATTATCCGATAATATGAATGCAAAGAAAACTCAATTTGGAACATATTGTATTTCACGTCAGTTGAGCAAAAACGGATGTTATCTATACCAAACGGATGTCGCAATACCAAACGGAATCCGATCAGTTTAGCAGAAATGCCGAAGCAGTTTACATAAAGCAGTTCTGGTATATTGTCCATATGTTGTAGCTCAATTATCCAAATGGAACGATTCATCATGCTTTAGAAATATAATAGAATGATCTACAAATCATATTCACAAGTCAAAGACTGAATCGGATCCTAGGAGATGCTAAACTGAGTTGACGTTACTGGTTTGGAAAAGAAATTCTGCAGAGCATAATTTTTGGCACAGTCTGGTGTATTAAGCATAACTTTTGCATATAAACTCCAAATTGAGTGATTCTTGATTTTTGAAACGCTAAGAAAAATGGCTACAACTTTCATGTTTATCATTTTGCCCAGAAATCAACGAAGCAAGAGATATAGCACTAAACTTCTCATATGCATTCAACTGATTCTGTGCTAAACCGATTTTGAGCAGCTCTGTTATTTTGAGCACAACTTTTGCATATGAACTCTGAATTGATTTATTCTGGTGGCGTTGGAAATCTAGGATCAAGGGCTACAACTTTTGTATTCATCACTTTGCCCAGATATCAACGGATCAAGAAAACCGGAATCCAGTTTAGCAACTCAGTTCTGCTTTCTAAACCACTACCTAAACTGAAGTTGGCCAAGAGTAGTTTACCCACCCAAACTGAAGATCGCTCAACTGCTACAGTGCCGAAACTGATACAGTACCAGTTTTGCACCAAATTCATTTTACCAAGATCAGTTTAGTGAAATTCAGTTTAGCTCCAGAAAAGGTACAGAAACAGTACAAAAGTATTTTAACGACTCTATTTCTGTGTCTAACGGCTATATCACTCTTGGAGCCTATAAATACAACATCTTGGAGATCAAACACAAGCTTTTGAAGGAGATTCAAATCATGGGGCAGCCTACTTGAAGAAATCGGCTAGTTGAGAGAAAAAACCCAAGGTGTGAAGAACACATTAGAATTCTTGAGCGTAAAAAGTCAAGTTCTTCACACCCAACTCACTCACATATAAAAGAGAGATGTATTTCATAGATTAGTTGAGTGAGAGTCTTTACACAAAGACGTTAAATATTGTGTTTGTAGTCTTGGCATAAAGACGTAAAACATTATGCTGATTTTGAGGTTGCGGCCTACAATCGAGTGATGGCTAGGAGTTCTTGTTTAGGCAGTGGGTAAGTCCTAAACCGGATTGGGTTTGTACAAATTGCTTGTATAAATCAAAGTCTTCTAGTGGATCCTTCCGAGGTGGAAGAAGGGGTGACGTAGGAGTTGTTGAAATCTCTAAACATTCATAAACAAATCCTTGTCTTTTTATTTCTTGCATTTATTCATTGCTACTGTTTTAGATTACATTGTTGAAGCATTTTATGTGTTTGATAAAATACATAAATGTTGCATTCAAAGTGTTTGATAAAGTGCTTCAACAAAACCGTTTTCATTACTTCAACTTGCATTCTTTTAAAATGATTTACAAAATATTAATTTAGTTTCTAAGAAGGATTACTTTGAGTGTATTCCGCTTGGTTTGAAAACCAAACTCGATTTAATTCATCGGTGCTAAATATTTCAAGAACCGAGCTATTGTAGCTCAAGAAATATTTTAAAAGTGTGTATTCACCCCCTCTATTCACCCCCTCTACACACCGTGCCCGATCCTAACAATTGGTATCAGAGAGGATCGTTCTTGAAATAGCATTTGAAACTGATTTTGATATTTAAAAATCGTTTTTTTCATGATTTTTCTAACATATATATGCATAGTTGAGTTTTCTGACATCTTGTAGCGACTTTGGGAAACATTGCATAACTCTCTGCTCAAGTGTCCAAACGACAAACCGCTTTTTGCATTGAAAACTAGACACATAGAGGATCGCAGAGGTATAAAATTTGCAGCCTGGTGATGCCCGATCAAAAGCAGTTTATTCTATAAAGTTGAACCAGTGTGCTACCACAGAAAACAGAGCATTGGACATGAGTTGGTGTTTTTTGTCCAGAAGCTCAAGGATGTTGCACTCATCAATTTAAGGGACTTATTACCTTGAATCACAGCCATACATGGTCAAGGAAACTCGGTACACTCATTTTTAAAATTATCTTTGAGAATAGCACTTGAGTTGACTGCCAATATGATGTTCTACTTGTGCTAGCATGTTGTTAATATCAAGCATGTCTAGTCAATTCCCTTACATAAATAGTTGTGCTTAAATATATAAAAGGGACGCTTAAATGATTTATGAATATTTCAGTTGGTATGTCAATCTTGACTTTGTGTTGCTTGGCGGTTCGAGTTAATTTTGTCAATTTTTTATGAATCTTGCTAATTGCTCAACTTGATTATTTGTGTTAGATATTTTTATGCATTTCATATTTTTGAAAATTCAAAATTTATGCAATGTCATATGCTACAACACTTTTTGTTTGCTCTTTAAAATTCTTTTATGATCATATTATAAAGATAGGGAGAGTAATGATTTTTGACTTACAATTGTATCTTCCATATATTTGCGCTTTATAATTTCAAATATCAAATCCGTTTATTTGAAAAATGATTTGAGTTCTAATGTATTTTCTCTACTTGCATAAGTAATCACTTGTGTTTGTGGAAAAGAGGAGAAGTAATATCATTGTGAGATCATTATTTTTCTATGTGAATACCCTTTATACGCTTAAATCTTTTTAGAATCATTCATTGAAGGGACACATCATAAGCTTACTTGTTTTGGGATCACAATAATATTTTACAACATCTTGATCTATTTATACTTGTTGACTATATATGGTGGCAAAAGTAGAGAAATGTGGAAGATGGTTTCGGCATTGTTGTCTCGAAATGCGATCTCTTTTACCAAAATAATCAAGTGAGGATGAAATTTTTTTTTTTTGCATACATATTTCATTGAAGTTGTTTTCATAAGTTAGTCACCCCTCTACCTTTATAAAATATATGGGGAGAGCTAATTATAATTTTAAGGGGGGGAATTTTTTTTAATCTTTTTTATTCACACAAAAAGGGGGAGAAATATGTTAGATAAAAATATGACTTTTGCATTACTTGAGTTTAAATATTCATATTTTTATCCAAGTTTTGTGATCATCAAAAAGGGGGAGATTATTGGGTTTTGGAACACAAGCAATCCTGATTTTGATGATAACAAAACTTGTTATTGTATTTCTAACATATTTACTCTAAGTGTGAAGTTGATAACTCAAGTTGGAAGTCAAAACTCAAACTTAGCAAAACTGAATTTCTGGCGAGCTCTACTTTTTGGATGATATCTCATTGATTAGATATGAAAATGATTATCCGCTAACATTAATGCAAAGAAAACTCAATTTGAAACATATTGCATTTCACGTCAATTGAGCAAAAACGGATGTTATCTATACCAAACGGACGCAATACCAAACTAAATCCGATCAATTTAGCAGAAATGCAGAAGTAGTTTACATCCAGCAGTTCTGGTATATTGTCCATATGTTGCAGCTCGATTATCCGAATGGAACAATTCACCATGCGTTGGAAATATAATAGAATGATCTAAAAATAATATTCACAAGTCAAAGACTGAATCGGATCCTAAGGAGATGCTAAACTGAGTTGACGTTACTGGTTTGGAAAATAAATTCTGCAGAGCAGAATTTTTTGCACAGTCTGGTATATTAAGCATACCTTTCGCATTTGAACTTCAAATTGAGTGATTCTTAATTTCGTGGAAAGCTAAGAGAAAGGGCTACAACTTTCATGTTTATCACTTTGCCCCAAAATCAACGAATCAAGAGATATAGCACTAAACTACTCATATGCACTCAACTGATTCTGTGCTAAATCGATTTTGAGCAACTCTGGTATTTCGAGCACAACTTTTGCATATGAACTATGAAT
Source organism: Henckelia pumila (assembly GCF_033568475.1). Lineage (NCBI taxonomy): Eukaryota > Viridiplantae > Streptophyta > Magnoliopsida > Lamiales > Gesneriaceae > Henckelia > Henckelia pumila. Next base: position 15,978,499 of record NC_133123.1, on the reverse strand, counting down.
TGATTGATTTTGGTGTTTTTGGAAATCTAAGATCAAGGGCTACAACTTTTTTATTCATCACTTTGCCCTAGATATCAACGGATCATGCAAAACGGCATCCAGTTTAGCAACTCAATTCTGCTTGCTAAACCACTACCTAAACTGAAGTTGGCCAAGAGTAGTTTACCCACCCAAACTGAAGATCGCTCAACTGCTACAGTGCCGAAAGTGATACAGTACCAGTTTTGCACCAAATTCATTTTATCAAGATCAGTTTAGTGAAATTCAGTTTAGCTCCAGAAAAGGTACAGAAACAGTACAAAAATATTTTAACGGCTCTATTTCTGTGTCTAGCGGCTATATCACTCTTGGAGCCTATAAATACAATATCTTGGAGATCAAACACAAGCTTTTGAAGGAGATTCAAATCATGGGCAGCCTACTTGAAGAAATCAGCTAGTTGAGAGAAAAAGCCCAAGGTGTGAAGAACACATTAGAATTCTTGAGCGTGAAAAGTCAAGTTCTTCACACCCAACTCACTCACATATAAAAGAGAGATGTATTTCATAGATTAGTTGAGTGAGAGTTTTTACACAAAGACGTTAAAGATTGTGTTTGTAGTCTTGGCATAAAAACGTAAAACATTAACGGATTGTGAGGTTGCGGCCTACAATCGAGTGGTGGCTAGGAGTTCTTGTTTAGGCAGTGGGTAAGTCTTAAACTGGATTGGTTTTGTACAAATTGCTTGTATAAATCAAAGTCTTCTAGTGGATCCTTCCGAGGTGGAAGAAGAGGTGACGTAGGAGTTATTGAAATCTCCGAACATCCATAAACAAATCCTTGTCTCTTTATTTCTTGCATTTATTCATTGCTAATGTTTTAGATTACATTGTTGAAGCATTTTATGTGTTTGATAAAATACCTAAATGTTGCATTCAAAGTGTTTGATAAAATGCTTCAACCAAACCGTTTTCATTATTTCAACTTGCATTCTTTTAAAATGATTTACAAAATGTTAAATTAGTTTCTAAGAAGGATTACTTCGAATGTATTCTGCTTGGTTTGAAAACCAAACTTGATTTAATTCATCGGTGCTAAATATTTCAAGAACCGAGCTATTGTAGCTCGAGAAATGTTTTAAAAATGTGTATTCAACCCCCTCTACACACCGTGCCCGATCCTAACAAATAGTTACCACAACAGCATTGGCATGGCACCATTCTAGGCTTTATGCGGACGCCGTTGTCGTACGTCTTTGTTTTGGGACGAAGTTTGTGAACGTCAAGTCGAAGGTCCACATATGATTCAGCAGATGACCGATGCAGTGGAGATGATCCGTAAGAGGATTGAGGCAGCCCAAGATCGACAGGATAGCTACGCTAACACTCATCGCAGACCGCTACATTTTGAGGTAGGGGAACATGTGTTCCTGCGAGTGTCCCCTTTTCAGAAGGTGATGAGATTTGGACTCAAGGGCAAGTTGTCGTCGAGATTTATTGGTCCGTTTGAGATTCTTGAGAAGGTTGGAGATGTGGCTTATCGTCTAGCTTTGCCTCCGTATCTTTCCAGCATCCATGATGTGTTTTACGTGTCTATGCTGAGACAGTACGTGGCGGATGAGTCGCACATCTTGCATCCGACTGAGGTGAAATTGGATCAGGATTTGTCCTATGTGGAGAGACCTCTCAGAATTCTTGACAGGAAGGATAAGGTGCTTCGCAACAAACGCATACCTCTAGTGATGGTGCAGTGGCAGCATAGGGGAACTGAAGAAGCAACTTGGGAGCTGGAGAGCCGGATGCGAGCCGAGCATCCAGAGTTGTTTTGATGTTTTGTACTTTTCTTTGTAAGAAAGATTTGTACTTTGTAATGTTCAGTTGTAATAAAGAACATTGTTTGACTTTACGTGTTTTCCTCTAAACTTAAATTTTGAGAACGAAATTTCTTAATTGGGGGAGAATGTAGTAACCCGTAACCAAATAAAGTAATTAAGAAATAATTAACGAAAAGTAAGCAAATTAAGCCAGGACAGATCGGAAGGCCCGAGAAGGGGACCGGAGGATCCGAAGCCATTCGGACGATCCGAAGTAAGGATCGGACGCTCCGAACATGATCGGACAGTCCGTCGGCAGGAGCGGATGATCCGATCAGTGCTAAGGCTTACATAGGGATGGCAATAAACCCGCCCTGGATGGGGCGGGTTCAAACTCGGTCAAACGAGTTTCGGGGCGGGACGGGTCTAGGTCAACGGGTCCGGGTAGGTCCCGGGTTTGAGTGGACCCTCCCCGTATATATTTATATATATATATATATATATATATATATATTTATATTTTATATATATCATATAAAATAATATATAACATATATAATATATTATATATAGTATATATTAATATATACAATATCTCTATATAATATATTATATTATATATAGTATATATATTTTAGATATACAATATATTATATACAGTAATATACCGTAGATTATATATATGTATAATTTCTTTTTGTACAGTATATATCATATAAATATATATATACATATTGTATATATATATTTCATATAAATAAGTAGATATTTATCTATAAATATATTTATAATATTATAAATAATAATATATTTAATTTTTATTAAAAAAATAAATGTTAACGGGTTCGCGGGTCCAAACTCGGGTTGGACCCACCGGGTTTTGAGGTGGGGCAGGGCGGGTTCGGGTTCGAGTCTAATATTTTTTGGCGGGGCGGATCTCAGGTTTGGCAAAACCCGCCTCGTTGCCATCCCTAGGCTTACGTCATCTTCTACGTCAGCAAGGTGACGTCATTGCTTACGTGCGGATGGCACTTCGGACGCTCCGATCGTGTTCGGAGGCTTCAAACGGGGTTCGGACGGTCCGAACTCCGTCTATAAATAGAGGGTCTGAACTTCATTTCACTCGCACCTCTCCTCTTTTCTCTCTCGATTCCTTAGTCTTCTAACTTAGATCTAGGGAATTCTAGACGTCCTATTGGGAATCCGGAAGTGGCATAGCGATCCAGACGTCGTAGCGGAGTTGTGGCCTAGTTTTGAGGCAAGTGGCAGGAAAGGGTTGACGACGGACGCAAGTATAGCTTTGGCTTCCTAAAAATATTTAGGAGTATAAAATAGCTTAGTTAAGGCTTTTAGAGCTTATTTAATGATGCATGGGTGTTTGCATTGTAGTCGCAGTAGAGTGGGCTTGTAGGCTTGGAGTCTAGGCCAGTGGAGCTAGGATTTGACCAGCATTGTTAGAGGTACGTAAGTACTGATCGAGATAGTTGGCATGATATATATATGCTTATATGTTGCATGAGTATGTGATATATGTTTTCCATTATTTACTGCTTTAGCACATGCACGTTTTATACTGGACTACATCTTGTGAGATGTGAGTCATTGGCAGTTTCCATAGGGAGCTTGTAACTCATCATGGACTCGAGTCGGGTATTGTCAGTTTCCATGTGAGCCTTGTGTACTGTTTTGGATTCGTGTCAGGTTTTGGGGTGGCTCAGCCCCTGGTTTTGGCTATCACTAGGAGCGACCACGATAGTGGAGTAGACGCTATAGTTGATAAGGTGAATATACGAGTACCCCCTGAAAGAGTGGGTGCCCAGTGAGCCAACTTGTGGCTATGGGCTTTGATGACTCTTTGTACAAACGATCTTTTGTTTAATGTAATTTACACTTTTATTAATGGCAATGACTTTATCTTTCTTCATATTGTTATATTGTGATATACTATTGTTGTTTTGATAAAGACCTTGAATATAATATAGTGTATGTAAGATGTGGTAGAACATGGGGATGTCTATCATGAAATACATCTTATAGTCACTGTATATTCTAAACTGTTCCTAGTCGATTGAGCCGTCCGATAATAAGGATAAGGATCGCTCGAGTTTGAGACTAGCTTTGCGATGCGGAGTACCACGTTTCATTGGTAGGGAACGTGGAGATGTTCGAAGCATGCAAATGGATATTCATAGGATGAATAATCGAACTACCCTATCCGGACTTTCCAAGTGGTTATCACTTTAACGAGTGGATAAAGTCCGCGGTTTTGGTTGTACACCATTAGTCCTTACTACTTGAAACATCATGGAGACTCTATATGCTAGTACTGTGCTTTGACTCGTTTACCGACTCTATGGGGGTCATCAGGTGTCGGGATTGGGTACAGTTACAACACATATAGGAGTCGATGCATTGTTGTCAAGGATTCACCACATACTTGCGAGTGTGGATATCCTATGCGATCTGAGGAGATATTAGTGTGACGAATCTCTGGCCAGAGTACTTGATGTGATTTAAGAAATGGTTTCTTAGTAGCACATGCGATGTCACTAATTTGATCTTCAAGATGTATTGCATAGTTATCGAATCTTGAGCGACTCTCGATATACCAATGGTTGTTGATTCGATCGGGATATATGGATGAAGGGACCGTACTGTACGCTAACCAAAATCTACTGGTTCTTGTAGGCACTATCAGTGATACCTAGGGAATCATGGGGCGATGTTGCTAGGCGCTTTACCATGATTCGTTGGGCAAGTCGGAAATCGTTGTTCCGAGTCACAAGGAGTTGTGAGCCCACGGCTAGCTGTATCCCTGAACCATTGAGGGTCACACAGTGTAATGGAGTTTTAATCCCCGTTGAGATAGTTAAATTTAAAGAGTTAAATTTAATGAATAAAGAAGTTGGACTTCTTAAATAAGAGTAAGGGAGTAGGATTTCCTAAAATGACATAGGGATGTACATTTTTGGAAACCACTGAATTCGGATTCAGAAAAATTTATCTTGACTTTAAAATGTGCAGAAATGGTTTCTGTGCACATTGGTAAAATCGGTTTATCAATCAGAGTCACGATGAATTTTATATTAATTTCTGAACATGCGGACTTTGCTTGTCGGGCCTCAACTTATGACTAATGGGCCCTAAGGTGTTAGTGGCCTGCATTATAAATAATTTATTGCAGTACAGAAATTACACACAGTTGGTCATAATTTTGAGAGACAGTTTTCGAAAAAAACCCCTAGCTCTCTCTAGAAATTCGGCCGCCCCTCCCTCTCTCTGTCATAGATTTTCCGGTCTGTGATTTTGAATTGCAGACAGGATTAGCTAATCAAATTCGTTATTCTCTTCGCAGAAAACTTCTGATAGATTTTCTAGTGCAATCTATCAGAGGGATTAAACCTCCATTCGTGGACCTGATTGAAGGAAAGCTTGTTCATCAGTTCCAGGGAGATACAAGAAGCGCAGAGAAATCTGTGTGGTGTCCAATAATCTCGCTTCGAGATTGAAGGTAAAATTTAATAATAGTTATTTAATTTTACACACACAAATAATTTAATCGTATGGTTGATACCCACACTATGGAATTGTTCCATACTAAAAATTTTAAACTTCCGCTGCACCGGGTATCAATCGTGATTGATCTGAACGCCAGTTACCCGACAGTGGTATCAAAGCCAGGTTGCTCAGATCAAACGATTAAATTAATCGATTGTACAAAAATTTTTGAGTCTTGGTTTTTTTTTTTAAAACAAAATAAATATTTTAAATAAAAAAAAAAAATTTTCGGGCAAAACCCGGGCAGCGATTGGATCGCTGCCAGGTGGGGCAGCGACGGTCGCTGCCCCGGGCGGCGCACGGCGCCGCCCAAAGGGTGGGCACAGCGCCGCCCAGGGGCAGCGCTGAGCAGCGCTCGGCGCTGCCCAGCGCAGCGCTCGGCGCTGCCCAGGGGCGGCGCACGGCGCCGCCAGGGCAGCGATTGTCGCTGCCCCGGCCCGCGCCCACGGGTGCGGGCCGGCCCGGAAGTGTCCCGGGCGGCCCGCGGGAAAAATTATTTTTTTTATTTAAATTAATTTTAATGTGTTAAAATTTTATTTTTGGTCCGGTCAAAAATTGTTTTTGATTGGTTCACGAGGCATCGGATCGAATTGTTCGAGTCCGAAAATTTTAAAATTGATTTTTGGATAAATTTGAATTTTTGGAAAATTTTAATATTTTATCCTTAAATTGAATTTTGAAATCAATTATTTTTGGTACAATTGATGATAAGATTTGATCTTATGTATATATTAAGTAAAATATGATTTTATCTATAAAATTAGATTCTGTAGATAAAATATGATTTTATTTAATAAAAGGTAAAATATGATTTTATATGTAAAATATGATTTTATATATAAAATATGATTTTATCCTGTTTAAATTTAAATTGTCATATGCATGATATCCAATAAATTAATTTTGAATTAAATGTTATTGGATAAGGATGATCGATTGCCATGACCAATTTTGTAGGTGTATGTTAGGAATTTACATTTGTTTTATTGTTGTTGGTTTTATTAATGGGCCTGGTTTATGGCCCAATATGAATGTCATATGTAATAAAAGTGGGCTTGGTTTATGGCCCGTTCCCACCCCTAAAATGTATCCCCTACTTGTCATTGCTATTTATTGTAAATACATTAGATTTAGTGGGAGATCAAGATTTGAAGATGGTGGGCCCAGCAGACAATAAAGACGAAGAAATGTAAATTGGAAGCTAATGTAATAGGATTGCATTGCATACTGCATATTACCTAGGATTGGACTAAGACTCGTGATTGGCAACCACAAGTCAATTAGAAATGGAATCGATCATCCTATATATAATATATGATATTATGATTGTATGCATGTTTTAGACATAATTGTATGAATCCGGCAAGCATACAATAAATTGAAAAATGATGAGACAAATTTTCATAATTAAAAATCCCTCATTTTAAATATGATTTAAAATTGATATCAAGATAAATAAAGGAAATTTAAATTTGTTTAAATGTTCCTACCTTCCATCAACGGTCAATGTATGTGATGCTACCCGCGGATACGGTCCGGCTCATATTATTGGGGGGGCCCGTCCGTCGGAAAGCTGTACATTGGATCGACACATGTTGTAAGTTGGGTGGAACTCCCATGGGATCGGCTCATATTATTGGGGGATCCACATGGCGACCGTCCATCACAACTTAATATTGATGGGTCATCTTGACATGTCACTATAAACGGCGTCATATTATTGGGCCCTTATTGGACATGAGGTAAATACATGGGGGTTGCTTTGGAAGCAATTGGGCTCTACCTTTTGAGAATTATGGTTGGCTGATATTATTCGGGACCATAAGTTTGTCAATTGGACTCCATGTTCTCACTAAGGAAAAAGTTTCCCGTTTTCACTAGAGAGTAGTGAAATCGTTAAAATAGTGGGAGTGAGATTCATAAAATTAAATTCGCCTATTTTATGTCTTAGTAAATTGCTTAAAACAATCATTGATATATGTCTGTTTTTCTTTTCAGTATTTCATACAATGAATTCGCGTAATCCATTATTCTCGATCCTCGAACAAAACAAGTTGACTGGCGCAAACTATACGGAATGGTTCCGGAAGTTGAAGATTGTCTTGACTTCGGAGAAGATGCTCTACGTGTTAGAGAAATCACCTCCGAAGGAAGCACCAGCTGACGTAAGTCCGGAGGAATTGGCCAAACTTGATGCATGGTGGGACCATGACATCAAGACCAAATGCTATATGCAAGCCTCGATGTCTGATGAACTCCAGAGGCGATTTGAGGACACCGTGAATGCTGCTGACATTCACGCTCAACTCAAGGAACTTTTTGGGGCTCAATCGAGGGCTGAAAGGTTCGCTACTGTTAAGGAGCTAATGACGTGTCGCATGCGTGAAGGGACTTCGGTCCGTGATCATGGGGTACGAGTGATTTGGCTCATACAGAAGTTAGCAACTCTTGATTTGGTGTTGGAGCATGAACTCAACGTGGATTTACTGCTTCTGTCTCTTCCTTCTTCGTTTGACGGATTTGTGGTAAATTTTAATATGAACAAGATAGAGGCCACCCTTGAAGAGATGGTCAATATGCTTGTGACATATGAATCCACACTAAAGAAGGATAAACCAGCTTTCTTGGTGGGCTCCTCATCTTCTGCTAAGAAGGGGCCAAGTACGAAGGGTAAGAAACGTTCTGCCCCACCCAAGAAAGTCGAACCCGAGAAGAAGCACAAGACAAAGGCTTCAAACAATGGAAAATCCAAGGATGTTTGCCATTACTGCAAGAAGCCCGGTCATTGGAAGCGCAACTGCAAGGAATATCTAGAGCAGTTGGGAACTGCAAAGGGTATGTTCTATATTGAAATAAACATTTCACTTAATACTACTTCTTGGGTATTGGATACCGGATGTGGATCTCACATTTGCAATGATTTGCAGGTGATGACAAGAAGTCGCAGGCTTAGAATGGGTGAGACCCAGCTGAGGCTCGGGAATGGTTCCAGAGTTGAAGCTATAGCCATTGGAGATGTTTGTTTAATTTTGCAGAACGGTTTTAAGTTATTTTTAAGAGATGTTTTATTTGTTCCGGATTTAATTAAAAACATTATTTCTGTTTCTATGCTAGATAGAGATGGTTATTCTTGCAATTTTGTGAATGGGATTTGCAATATTTACAAGAATGAATGTTTGATTGGAAATGGACAACTTGAAAACGATCTATACAACTTAAAACTAAAAGACGTTCCAATAAATTATGTTGATAAACCGGCGACAACAAACAAAAGGAAAATCGATAGTCAAAACCCGGCAAACCTTTGGCACGCTAGACTAGGTCATATTTCCTCAAGGAGGATGAACAAGCTAGTGGGAGAGGGCATGTTTGATATGTCTGATATTAACTCTCTACCTACTTGTGAATCCTGCCTAAAAGGGAAAATGACTAAATCTCCTTTTAAGGGGAAACCTGAGCGTAGTCAAAATTTGTTGGATTTGATCCATACAGATGTTTGTGGTCCATTTAGAGTTGGGACTCAACATGGCCACACCTACTTCATTACCTTTACTGATGATTATTCAAGGTATGGGTATTTATATTTAATGAAATATAAGTATGAAGCATTTGAAAAGTTCAAAGAATTCAAGGCTGAAGTAGAAAATAAGCTAGGTAAAAGTATTAAAGCACTTCGATCGGATCGAGGTGGAGAATACTTAAGTACCGATTTTTTGGACTATCTAAAAGAGAATGGGATTCTCTCTCAGTGGACTCCTCCTATGACACCACAGCTTAATGGTGTATCGGAGCGTCGTAATCGAACTTTGTTGGACATGGTTCGATCCATGATGAGCTTCACTGAGCTTCCACCTTCGTTTTGGGGCTATGCGCTTGAAACGGCGGTATTGTTGTTGAACAACGTCCACACTAAAGCAGTGGACAAAACACCATACGAGTTATGGAATGGCAAAGCTCCTAAGTATTCGTACTTAAGGATTTGGGGATGTCCTGCTTACGTGAAGCAGACAGTGGGAGATAAGTTGGATAGTCGATCCAGCTTATGTTATTTTGTAGGGTATCCGAAGAATTCAATCGGATATTATTTCTATTATCCTGCTGAAACAAAGGTGTTTGTTTCTAGGAATGCCACCTTCTTGGAGAAGGAGTTCTTATTGGATAAGAAAGGCGAGATGATGGAACTCGAAGAAGTTCGAGAAGAACCCGAAATACAAAATAACGATCCTACGCCTCAGGAACCATTATTGGACACGCCTGAACCTAGAAGATCCGAGAGGACTTCTAGACCTCCTGTTCGATATGGTCTTCTTCTTGAAGGGGATCAAGATGAACCCGACATTGGATGTGATCCAAGAAACTTCAAGGAAGCAATTTCTGATGCGGATTCAAATTTATGGCTTGAAGCTATGCAGTCTGAATTGGATTCAATGCATACAAACCAAGTTTGGTCTTTAGTAGATCCTCCTGATGGAATTGTTCCAATAGGGTGTAAATGGATCTACAAGAGAAAGCTTGGGCCTGATGGTAAGGTATTGACCTACAAGGCGCGATTGGTGGCGAAAGGTTACACTCAAAGACAAGGAGTTGACTATGATGAAACCTTTTCACCAGTTGCAATGTTCAAGTCCATAAGAATCCTTATTGCCATAGCTGCATGGTATGACTATGAGATATGGCAAATGGATGTGAAGACTGCTTTTCTTAATGGAGACATTAAGGAAGAAATCTATATGAAGCAGCCAGAGGGGTTCACATCCATGGGAAGCGAGCATAAGGTATGCAAGCTTCAGAGATCAATTTATGGTCTAAAACAAGCATCAAGAAGTTGGAACCAGAAATTTGACGAAACAATAAAAGATTTTGGTTTCATCAAGAACCCGGAGGAACCGTGCGTGTACAAGAAAGTAGTTAAGGATGCTGTGACATTCTTAGTACTTTATGTTGATGACATCCTACTCATTGGGAATGATGTAGGGATGTTGCAGTCAACAAAGATATGGTTATCAGGTAGATTCTCGATGAAGGATTTGGGTGAGGCATCCTACATTCTTGGGATACAGATCTATAGAGATAGATCTAAGAGAATTATAGGACTCACTCAATCAACCTACATCGACACCATATTGAAACGGTTTTCAATGGATGGGTCCAAGAGAGGACATCTACCCATGTGTCATGGAGTTTCTTTATCCAAGTCTATGTGTCCCAAGACTGATGCAGAGATAGAGAATATGACACATGTACCATATGCGTCAGCTATAGGTAGTATCATGTATGGGATGATATCTACCAGACCGGATGTAGCATTTGCTCTGAGTGTCACGAGCAGATATCAGGCTAATCCTGGTCAAATGCATTGGAAAGCCGTGAAGGACATTCTTAAGTACTTACGAAGGACTAAGAATATGTTCATGGTATATGGAGGACGAGATCTGAAATTGGAAGGCTATACCGACTCTAGCTTCCAAAGTGACGTGGATGACTCGAAGTCAACCTCTGGATTTGTGTTCATGCTCAATGGCGGTGCTGTCTCTTGGAAGAGTTCCAAGCAGGACACCACAGCGGATTCCACCACTGAGGCTGAATACATTGCAGCATCAGCTGCTGCTAAAGAGGCCGTTTGGATGAGGAAGTTCGTCCAAGAGTTGGGCGTCATTCCTGAATTTGTTGGTCCAGTCCCGGTGTACTGTGACAACACGGGTGCCGTTGCTCAAGCAAAGGAACCAAGGTCTCATCAAAGATCCAAACACGTACTGAGGAAATACCACATCATCCGGGAGATAGTGGAAAGAGGAGACATCACTGTCGAACGAGTAGCCTCTGCAGACAATATCGCTGATCCGCTTACTAAGCCCTTGCCAGGACCATTGTTTGAAAAACATCGCGAAGCAATGGGTCTACGTAGTATGACTAGTTGGCTATAGGGCAAGTGGAAGATTGAAAGAGTGGGTGCCCAGTGAGCCAACTTGTGGCTATGGGCTTTGATGACTCTTTGTACAAACGATCTTTTGTTTAATGTAATTTACACTTTTATTAATGGCAATGACTTTATCTTTCTTCATATTGTTATATTGTGATATACTATTGTTGTTTTGATAAAGACCTTGAATATACTATAGTGTATGTAAGATGTGGTAGAACATGGGGATGTCTATCATGAAATACATCTTATAGTCACTGTATATTCTAAACTGTTCCTAGTCGATTGAGCCGTCCGATAATAAGGATAAGGATCGCTCGAGTTTGAGACTAGCTTTGCGATGCGGAGTACCACGTTTCATTGGTAGGGAACGTGGAGATGTTCGAAGCATGCAAATGGATATTCATAGGATGAATAATCGAACTACCCTATCCGGACTTTCCAAGTGGTTATCACTTATCGAGTGGATAAAGTCCGCAGTTTTGGTTGTACACCATTAGTCCTTACTACTTGAAACATCATGGAGACTCTATATGCTAGTACTGTGCTTTGACTCGTTTACCGACTCTATGGGGGTCATCAGGTGTCGGGATTGGGTACAGTTACAACACATATAGGAGTCGATGCATTGTTGTCAAGGATTCACCACATACTTGCGAGTGTGGATATCCTATGCGATCTGAGGAGATATTAGTGTGACGAATCTCTGGCCAGAGTACTTGATGTGATTTAAGAAATGGTTTCTTAGTAGCACATGCGATGTCACTAATTTGATCTTCAAGATGTATTGCATAGTTATTGAATCTTGAGCGACTCTCGATATACCAATGGTTGTTGATTCGATCGGGATATATGGATGAAGGGACCGTACTGTACGCTAACCAAAATCTACTGGTTCTTGTAGGCACTATCAGTGATACCTAGGGAATCATGGGGCGATGTTGCTAGGCGCTTTACCATGATTCGTTGGGCAAGTCGGAAATCGTTGTTCCGAGTCACAAGGAGTTGTGAGCCCACGGCTAGCTGTATCCCTGAACCATTGAGGGTCACACAGTGTAATGGAGTTTTAATCCCCGTTGAGATAGTTAAATTTAAAGAGTTAAATTTAATGAATAAAGAAGTTGGACTTCTTAAATAAGAGTAAGGGAGTAGGATTTCCTAAAATGACATAGGGATGTACATTTTTGGAAACCACTGAATTTGGATTCAGGAAAATTTATCTTGACTTTAAAATGTGCAGAAATGGTTTCTGTGCACATTGGTAAAATCGGTTTATCAATCAGAGTCACGATGAATTTTATATTAATTTCTGAACATGCGGACTTTGCTTGTCGGGCCTCAACTTATGACTAATGGGCCCTAAGGTGTTAGTGGCCTGCATTATAAATAAGTTATTGCAGTACAGAAATTACACACAGTTGGTCATAATTTTGAGAGACAGTTTTCGAAAAAAACCCTAGCTCTCTCTAGAAATTCGGCCGCCCCTCCCTCTCTCTGTCATAGATTTTCCGGTCTGTGATTTTGAATTGCAGACAGGATTAGCGAATCAAATTCGTTATTCTCTTCGCGGAAAACTTCTGATAGATTTTCTAGTGCAATCTATCAGAGGGATTAAACCTCCATTCGTGGACCTGATTGAAGGAAAGCTTGTTCATCAGTTCCAGGGAGATACAAGAAGCGCAGAGAAATCTGTGTGGTGTCCAATAATCTCGCTTCGAGATTGAAGGTAAAATTTAATAATAGTTATTTAATTTTACACACACAAATAATTTAATCGTATGGTTGATACCCACACTATGGAATTGTTCCATACTAAAAATTTTAAACTTCCGCTGCACCGGGTATCAATCGTGATTGATCTGAACGCCAGTTACCCGACACCCCCGTGGAGTCACTCTCTGGCAAGGTGATGTATATTCAGTGGCACCCTGAGCAAACTGTTTTACCAAGGATTTTAAAGTCATTTATGTGTTGCATATTAGTCTATGTATCATTGCTTTCGTATTGAGCGTTGTCGTTCACTCCCCTGTATTTGGTATTTTTGGGAACCTTGTGGCGGGGAAGGTTTGAGGCTAGACAGTCCAGGAGACTCGCACCAGGAGTGAGGCCGATGCCGGAGGCAGCGAGAGTTAGCAGTCGGGTTATGACCCTATGAACCTTCGATTTGTTATCGTCGGTTGTATTCTGCCAATCAGATTTGTTGTATTTTGTGTAATCCGCTATTCACGCTTTTAATATTATTGCATGCGCTTTATTAACTCTGATTAGGTAGTGAATCCGGGTAGGGTCGCTACAGTTCATCTCTCTCAGCGAAATCTCAAAAACCCTAAACCCTAGCAAAATTTGCAGGCTCATATATTTCCATGGCGAATTCATCACCAACTTATATTCTTAATGCAATGACGTGGACTTTGAGTCACTGTACGAAATGAATGATGAGGGAATCTCCTCATTTTTTTCAGAAGATTGAACACTCGGGATTACTAATTTTTCTATCAGTGTAATCGCTCGACATATACAAAAAGGACCTTATCTCTCTTTACCAGAATTTCACTACTACAGACGATGGAGCTATGCAGTTATCAGTTGCAGGGCATCTAATCAGGGTTGATGAAGCATATTTTGCCCAAACTTTCAGTTTACCAACTGAGGGTACTATTGATTTCAATACCATCTCTGCTCCTGACTTGACGGAGATGCAAACAACTTTCTCAAACTATGACAGACCAGTCAGTCTTTCTGCCGTCAAAAGAGACATAAAGCTGGAATTTCAACTAATGGCAGATGTAGTTGCTAAAGGAATTCTTGCTAAGGCTGGATCATTGGCTCGACTGACCAATGAAAATTTTTGGGTCATGACAAATATCTTCAAGGAGATCAAAGTAAATTGGGCATCAGTTCTCTTAAAGATCTTCTACAATATGATATGATATAAACAAAACAATCTTCAAGATATGCAATCCAGATAAGTAGACTTCTTGACCACATGGGTGTAAATCTGCAAGAAACCACTATTTTGCATAAGTACAGAGTCTTTAAATATATATAAAAAAATTTCAAGCTAAAGAAATGAATAAGAAGCCTTTGGGGTCTGAATCTGTCAAAAAGCCTAGAGTATCGAAGACTGTTGTCAAAAAGGTTTCTAAAGCAAAAAAAGTAAGCTGATAATTTATAACTGTGATGATGAAGATGATGATGACACTCAAAAGAAAGACCTTACTGTCAAACCACTGATGAAGAAGGCTAAGACTTCCAAAACCAGGCCTATCATCTCTCCCACCAAACTAAATATTATTTAGCTCCAAAGGCTATAGTCACCACGACTCAAACTGGTCCAAGTTCATCTGAAGAATCATTTCAGGAACATCGCACCAAATCTAAGAGTGATTCAAAAGGGATATCACTAGTAATAGTTGAGCCAATTCAATCAGTCGTAGTCACTCATCAGGAGGAATCCAACGCAGAAGAAGAAGATGTTGTCAAAAGCAGTCGAGCACCGTTTCAAACTGTTTTTGTTCCTACCATCTTGCCACCTGCTAAACCTATTGGAGATCTCTTTCCTGAACAAATAATTGAGTATAATTACTCCAGTCTTGATCTGATTACCGAAGAAGGCAAATCAATCTTGGCATCCTCCTCCAACACTGATCGATCAAACAATGCAGTGAAAACTCAAATGTAACAATGGATAAGTATTGTAATACGCTGAGAACACCACTAAAGCTGTATTTGACGAATGGTGCAAATACAGAACATCCACTTTATCCAAACAGATGTTATATTTCTGGAAGAAACTATGTTAAAGAATGTCAAAACTGTTAATATTACAGTGGCACTGGATAGGAGGAAGTATTTCTTTGAACTGATGAGAAATAAGAAGCTTACACAAATTCATGCTGAGTTGAAAAACAACTACGATCCAACTTCAAGAACTGCTTATGAAGACAGGTCTGTCTTCACTCGGTTGGATTCAAATTTTTCATCTCTTCAAAGGAGAATTAGGCACTGGGAAGAGAATAAGGAGCTTGTGATTCTTGAGCCTTACAATCCTTCCAGTCGTAAGTCCAAATCTAAATCATCATCTAAGACAGTTCAACAAGAGATTGTTGAATCTTCTGAACACACAATCAATCAAGTCTTTCAATAAATTGACAGAGAAACTACCTCAAAACATGAACAATCATCAGTTGAACACACCAAAAAGATGCTAAGTCCAGTTTATGACATTCAAGAAAGTTATTCTTATTTACTTGAGATCACTTTTCTAAACATGGATGAAGCTGTACAGCAGGTGATATCTCTTATCGACACATATTAATCTTTGGAACAATCAGTTGACCAAAGGATGGAATACTTTGTTGCACCCACTCCGAACATACCAAGTCCAGTCGATGAAAGACTTGAACAAGAATATGTTGAGGAACACAGTCTGGCTTTGGTTGTCTATCAACACTCAGTCACTCATCCAGAAACTGTTTACATTCCTCCATCGCTTTTTACAACCGTTGACTATTAGTTTGAAAGTGTTTCTTCACTAGCCAAGCCACACATTCCAACTGACAGTACAAAAATCAATGAATCATTTGAAGTAGGAGAAGTGACCAGTTGTTTGACACTCTCACCAGCCCCTATCATATCCCAACAATCTAAATAAGAAATTTTATCTGAAGTAAAAAAGTGAAAGTTAAAAGTCTTGAACGAAGCATTAGTTGATGAAGCGAAGGATTCTGATATGTTCTTAGTTGAGGAAGAAGAGGATGAAGACTTCTTGACCAAAGCTCAGTTTATCTTCTTCAGCAAACTTTGTCAAGAAGGACCCTCAATGACCGATGATGAGATTATTGAGCCAATTCAGGAACCTGAAGAATAGGAAGTTGATTAATTGAATCTTGCCCTTGATAACATTGAGTTATCACTGGTCTCTCACTCCGCAGATATTCAAGCCATCAAGAATGATCAAATAAAATCTGGATATCATATTTTACTGCTTCGAAATTCAATTACCAAAGAAGTAGCTATGCTGCAGAAGCAATTCTCGTTGCTCTTCAAAATTCTGCACAAGCTCAATCTTGCAGACTCTTCTCTAAATCAACAGCAGCAATCACATGTTTCTCTTGAGACCAAAGTGGACTCTCTTTCCACTTAAGTTCACTCATAAAGAAGCGTTGACTACGAAATTTCAGAGGATGTTGAATCATATAGAGTCACTTTCTCCGCTCACTCGCCAAATTTTGTATCATCAAACCAATCCTCCATAGAATCAGTTGAGAGATGGAAATCCGGGCCAATCTAGCCAATATCCATCTGTCAGTCGTCCTTACATCACTTCTCGTCATTACCAATGATAGATTTTATGCCTTGATTAGTTTATCTACACTTGTTTGCTGAACCATAATTATTTAATGCAACTGCATTCTTGGACAACTTCTCTCCTCTATTTATTGTGTTTTTCAAATAGAGGAAATAATAACAGTTCCTTCACGGTTCAGTTCATCAATTTACCACAGCTAAAAGACAAAAAAAAACTGGAGATTAAGTTTTGAGGAACCTAAGTTTTGTCAAACACCGAAAAGGGGAAAATTGTTGGAGATTTTAAGTTTCGGTGTTTTCAATCTTCATCTATATTAAACTGATAACAACACTGAACTGATCTTTAGTAATCGATCAAAATTTTCCAAACTGATCTCATCGCTAAACTGAACCTGGCTCCAGTAATTGCTCGAAAAATACTAAAATACTCGCATCTCTGGGATGGAGTGGCTATATAAACTGATCGCTCGCTCAACTTCTAAGATATAACAGTTTACCTACCAAGACTAAGTGTTAAATTGCTGAAATTCTCCGTTTATCTCTCTGCAACAAGACTGCCATCATCACTAAACTGCAGTTCACAACCAGATCATTCAATACTTAGAGAATATTCAGAATGACACTCAGTTTACCTCAGCGGATAGAGTTATCCATACACTGACATTCCTGAAATGATCGCCGCCTTATCAAAGCGTAATTTTGGCAGAGAATGTTGACATGGCATATACAAACAGTGCAACAAGAAAAATTTGAATATTTCAGTGTATATTTAAATTTATAACCGCTGGCACTCAAGTCTATAAATTGGCACTTCGACCAGTTAATGAGGAAAGTTCTCTTGAACCCTCGCGCTATCACATTCTCTAAGAAGCTTTCAAAGTCTTTCAAGCTAAACTGATCAAGAAACTCAAAGCACACACTATCATATTCCATTCGATCATTGAAGGATCAATTTGTGCAATTGTAATCGAGTGGTAATCTTTGTGTATTACATTCAGTCGAGGGCTGTATTTTGTATTATGTTTACTAGGATTTCTAAGATAGGCACGTGTGTATAAGTCCTAGTTTTGGAATGGGGTTTTGCAAGGTGTTGTAAAATTTAAAGTCTTCTAGTGTTATCCTTCCGAGGAGGAAGAAAGGGTGACGTAGAAGTTTTGAAATCTTCGAACATTAATAAACATTTGACGGTGTCATTCTTTTACTTCACCTTATTTTGTTTATTCTCGATTCCTCTTTCATATTCATTGTTCAGTATCTGCATCTTGACATCCTTCCGCACACATACTTGTTTGCCAATCTACGTCGACTTCAAGAAAGCAAAGAATTCAGTTGCTAACCCGATTGAGTTCTATCACTTATCAATCAAGATAATTTTTGTTTAAGTGTATTCACCCCCCTCCACACTCAACCGATCCTATCAATTCTCACTAATATGTTTTCATCCACCTAATCTATAGTATAGACGCAAAAAATTTTAAACATAAACTTTTTAAAAAATTAAAGTATAATTTGAGACGAGTCTAATTTAAATGGGGAGTGTTATTTGAACTCCAAATTTTATTAATCACACTTCAATCTACCTTTTGAATTCATTAAGAGACCAATACACCCCTTATTACTCTTATTAATTTTTGTAGCATATGCACTCGATAAAACCTCTATTAAATATTCTTCTATTAATTAGGGTGATCACAGTGCGATTTTTTCGAAGAAATTCAAATCGAATTTATACTTGCGGTTCAGTTATACTTTATTTTTTTTAATTGCGGTTTTGCATGTAAAATCGATTTTGCGGTTTTAAGCAGTGGCGGTCAGTTCGCGGTATTTTTTTTGGTGATAAGTAAAATGAAAAAAATAGAACTATTCAAATTATTTAGAATGATAAATGAAAACTATAATAAACAAAATAAAACTATATAAAATAACAATCAAGGGACAAAATAACAAGAGAGAAAGTGGGAAAAAATTGAAAGAGAGTTGAGAGAGTGGAGGTGGAAAAAGTAGAAAATCTATTGTATATATAAGTTATTAACTACACCCTAGCTAAATAAAATTGTACATGGCGGTGCGGAACGGTGCAGTTTTGGCTAAATATTATAACCGCACCGTGGGGGCTGGACGGTTTCTTTTTTCTTTTTCCTTAACTGCGGTTATTTTAAAAAAAATGAAATGCAACGGTGTGGTGCGGTGCGGTCGGTTTTTGAAAAAATTTATGAGCCCCATTCTATTTTATTCATAAATTTCATAACATGATTTTTTTTCATTTACCTTTTTCCAAATTTAATATAATTAAAAATATTTTCTACAACATGTTATTTTCATATAATACGTATAATTATTAAAGGCTAATACATTCAATATTTATTCTAGAAAAATATTTTTAAAAATGAACGAATGTTATTTATATTTTAATTTTAATTTAAATATTTTTTTATATTGTTATTAATTTTTGTGCCATAATTTCTCTAGTTTGTAATATAATTAAATAGAATAATAGCTTTAAAGTTATAAAAGTTAAATTCAATTCATGAATAATAAAAATTTCAAATAAATTCTAAATTTTATTAAGATGGATTTTTTAGAATAATTATATATAAATGTATATAACTTCAATTCAATATTTTTTCTTTTAAATTAAAAAATTTTGGACTCAATAAAAATTAATTTAATTAATTGAAAACACTTTTGAAAATATTATTTGGTTTACATTAAAATTTTGAAAAGTTATGACGAGTTAATAAGAAAAAAAATTAAGTTTTAAATAAATTGTGGGACACAAATGACAAGTTAGGGATAGCGTGGGGGGGGGGGGGGTGAATACACACTTTAAAATATTTTGCTTGAAAAGCTAAGAGTTGAGTTAATGTAAGTCCACTCAACCGTTTTTCTCAACTTCCTGAGTTGTGTGAGCAACTAGAAAATAAGTTCAGAAAGAGCCCACAAACTTAGGTGATATCGATCAGATGTAAAGTGCAGTGCTGTAAAATAAATAACACAGAGAATTTATGGAAGTTTGAAGGCAATATCCTTCTATGTCTCCCTTTCTTCCACACATGAAGGAATTCACTAGAAGACTTTGGTAACTACAATGTCTTGTAATTAACCGACTTCAATATCAGGACTTAAACATTGCCCAATATGGAACTCCTAGATTTCACAAAGATAAGATTCTAAGTTCTTATCAAACTTCTTTCGACTCTTGTGATAAAGACTGAGTTCTTCAAACTCAGATTCTCAAATCCTTTGAATCGGCTTGTATTCTTTAATCAATGACCGGATTTGAGTAACCCTGAAAATATCTTTGAAAGATCATATATGTTGTCTGGTAAGCGAGGGTTGTAAAGAGCAAGTAATATATGGATGATTAAAGTGCTCAAGAAGATAGCTCAGAGATGCTTTGATAATGCTTCGTTGGTTTTCTTCGAGCTTTCTCTCTTATTTATAGTTCAAGATTACAACGTTTTTATTTCTTCAATCAATGATGTTGTTTGGAGCAAATGACTTATGATGTCCCAATCATCTTAAATGTGTTGGTACTATATATGTTTCTCTCTCACTTAAAGTATTGTCTGCAATAAATGTTATTTATTTCTCTTTCCACATATGATGGGTAACGGCTGCAGTTAGACTCTAAGATAGGATGTCTCGGTGATCATTTAGAGTAACTTTCTATCATTCTTTGTTATATGCTCATAAATGCTTCAGACAGCTCCATTAAATGCTCATGACTTCTGCATTAAAGATGTCTTATCAGATAGTCATTGAGTAGAGTGACAAACGGTTGATAAACCTTCAAATAGTTGATATTTATCAAGATCAATGGACATATCATATGAGCAGTAGATATCTTATGTGACCGATAGAGTCATGTGAGCGGTAGACATCTTATGTGATCGGTAGAGCATATGAGCGGTAGATATAGATCATCGTGCTTGTCTGGTCGAGACAATTAATAAGCTTTGAGCAGTCGTTGTCTAGTCTTCAAATGTAAGCGGTTGATATCTGTTATACAATATAAAAAGGAGAAAATTTTTATAACAATGATATATTGTTTTGTTATCACCAAAACATAGAATTCAACATACAGTATTTTATATTAAAAACTAAAGTAAATATTGAATACATTATCATGTAATATAATAATTACACATGTTATACGCAAATCTAAAATTTTGAAAAACTTGTAAGTAAAATGAGAAAAAAAAAAAAAAAAAAAGTAACTCAAATAGAAACGAAAATTCATATTATGAAATTGTAATTGATAAAATGGAAAGTATTTACTACCATTTTTATTGACTTTATTTATGTCAAAAACTTAATTAGAGTGATAAAAGGGTATTATAGTCACCTTATGAATTAAAATTTCAAGTTGAAATGTGATTAACAAAATTTAGAGTATAAATAATATTCTCCAATTTTATTGAGAGACAATAATTTCTCCTATTATTAGTTGTATCAACACATGACATTTTATGTTGGTGTACGATTTAAAAAATTAGAATTACTCTACTATCACTTGATATATTTTTTGATAAATCCGAGAAAACTCTATCATTCAATATTACTAGTTTTTCACCCGTGCGATGCACGGTGTGTTATTTTATATATTTAACGATTAAATATATAGGTAATAAGTATAATCGTTTGAATATCTTTAAAAATATTGATAAAATATAATGAATATATTTAAAATTTAATAATATCATATATTTATAACTTTTAAAAAATATAAAGTTTTTTTGTATAAAGTTGAATATATATACCGATCAATACGTATCGAAATCTCTGTATATCGTAAACTTTTGGTATAATCGTTATGATAATTATATGTATCAAAATTTTTGGTACACCGATTTCGGTATATATCAAAATTTTTGGTGCGGTATCGGTATCAAAAATTTTTATTCAATATTTTTTGATATGACATATATTTTTGGTACGATACTCTTTGTTGTCCTTAAGTATATATAGATCATTTTTGCGACCAAATTATGGTATCTTCAATATAATTTCGGATTTTCTATTTCTCTCTAGTATTATTATATACTACAACTCTTTAGGATTTTAAAACGTAATGTCCCACAAAATCTTATAATTCTAAAAAATATTGTTTCATACTTTAATTAACCCATTTTTAACAATGTATAAAAGGAAACTATTTAAATTTATTTTTTAATAGACCAAAATAACAATATACAAATCATATTAAAATTTTTTTATTATTTTAATTTAATATAGTGGGTAAAATTTTCATATAGATAAATTTATTTAATTTGGTAAGATTATAAAAATTGTTAAGTGTATATACACAAAAACCAAATATAAAAGTTTTTTAACAATAACCTTTTTGAAAAAAATAAAAAAAAATTACAATTTGTTCGGAGTTTAAAAATTATAAATGGTTTAAAATTATAAATTTTAACTAATAAGATAGAATTTTATACTTTTCTTCAAATTTAAAGACCAAAAATATGTTCATTAATAAATTATCTTTGTTTAATCTATCATATTTTTCTTTTATATGTGTTTTTAATTGCAAATATTTTTTATTATATTTGTTTTTAGTTTTCTTAAAGAGCGAAATTAGATAATTGATAGGGAAAAATTTTATAATGAATATTAAAATTAAAAAAAATAATTATCTTGTTAAAAAAATCTATGGTAAAAAATTATGGACTATATTTTATTATTGTTTTTTTTAGTGTTTTGTGTAGTTATCTTTCAAAAGTATATACTTTCATAAAACCAGATAAATATTATTTCTATTATAATAAAAAATAATGTAAATTTATTTTTAAGTTTTCTTCTTCTATTATTTTTATTTTCAATGCAGACAAAATTAAAAATATTTTCTTTTACCATAAAAAAACTAATAAGAAAACAAATGTATTTTATGTGTGTTATATAAATATTTTTAATTTAATAAATTATTTGATGAAATATTTTTTAAAAGCTAAATTACAACATGCGACTTCTCTTGTTGAAAAAAGCTAAATTACAATATATGATCTACATCGTATATTTTTATGTGTATATAAATATTTTTAAATTTATGTGATTGATCACCAATTATTTTCAATACAAGATCATCACCAATTGTAATAAAAAATATCATCATTTTATCAATGAAATTTCCCCACAAAGTGCATGCTAACTTGTGGTGCCTAAAAAATTATAAATATATATGGAATATATAAGAATTCAAATTCATAATCACCATAAAAATAAGATATTAAAATAACAATATTTACCCCAATCACATCTAGAAAAATAAAGTGATAAATTGACACAAATTAAAATATAATAATAAATGCATGCCAAGATCATTTAATTACACGACACTTCAAGATTAAACATGACAAAAAATTTTGATTCGTCGATGAATTCTGCGTTCGTCAAATGTTTAAATTTCTTGAATTCAAATATATTTGACGGAAAATTATGATTTTTTTTATTTCGAAAACATTTGTTTTATAAAATATTACATTTTCAGAATTTTTAAAAGAGCGTCGTCTATAATATTGGGTATATTGACTTTCCATAAATCTATATTACGTATCTTAATTAGAACCTTGATATAAATTTACTTAACATATTCTAAAAAATAATTATCATTTTTAATCAAATTTATTAATCGACAAAAAATTTGAATTTTTTGAAAAATATTTATTTTTAAAAATTCTGATTGAAAAATAATATATGATTTTTTATAATATATTTTTATATTCTTTTTATTAATAAGAGTTATATCAACCAAGATAAAGAATTTAATGTAATCACACAAAATTGGTATGTCCATTTAAAGATTATCTCAAATGATATAAGTATTTCTCATAAATATGGTAAATATTTTAAAACGAATCAAATTTTTCTGCGAATAATATTCTAACATAAACTTTTTTTTAAAGAAAAATGAACCTCCTTAATTCTGTAAAATTTCTAAATTTTAATTCTAAATTAGGTAAATTGTATTATTTATGAAACATTTTATATGTAATTGAGAAATATTCTAAATTCGTTGTATTATTATAGAAATTTAGAATTTATTAAAATTTCACATATATGCGGTAATTTGTTTCAAAATTTGATTTGGTAATTTGTTTCAAAATTTGATTTGAAGCAAATTTTCAGACGAATTTTGACCCATATAAATTTTAATTCTAAATTACAAAAATTTTATCATTTATTGAAAATTTTATATATAATTGGGAAGTCTGCAAAATTTTGTTGTATTATTATTATTATTATTATTATTATTATTATTATTATTATTATTATTATTATTATTATTATTATTATTATTATTATTATTATTATTATTATTATTGTTGTTGTTGTTGTTGTTGTTGTTATTGTTATTATTATATAATATATATATAGCATTTATTGAAGATTTCACATATATATGATAATTGTTTGAAAAGTTTGTTCGTTGGCATTGGAAGCATGTTTTCAGATGAATTTAGTTCCGTATAAAATTGTTTATGAAGCAAATTCGAAATACTAAATGAAATAAATTGTTATATAATACATTTGTACATTATTATTTATAGTATTGTAAGATATTTTGAAATATATATGGACTCAAATAATTAATTATTTTTTTATAAAGTGATTAAGCAAATTTTAAATTAAAGTAAGTTTTTGGCAAATAAAATTATTATAAAGTAAGTTAATTTGAATCAATTATATTTGTGCATTATATATATAGATATATATGAAAATGACAACTATTTCTAAGTAATATTTAAAATAAATTTCGGTACATAAAACATATAAATAGAATTAAATAAAGTTTGTTTCCTATTTTAGCTTAAAGTTTTTGGCGGGATTTTACTATATTTGGCAAAAACTCAGTTATTATATATATATAGATATACTAGTCGCGCATGCATATGCATTGCGTGTGTGATTAAAAATATGAATATTATTTATTGTATACAATATTCTATGTTTGTATCAAATCAAATTTAATTTGAAAATAAAATTAGTTGTGTGTGTAATTAAAATTTGAATATTACTTATTGTATATATGTATTAATTTATGTTTCAAATCAATTTAAATTTGAAAATAAAATAAAAGCACAAAAATGGAGATTATAATGGACAAATAAAGTTTAGAATAGAGATAATGATTTAAATTTTAAAATAATATGAAAGCAAAAAAATGGAGATCATTATAATTGATAAGTGAAATTTAAAATAGAGATAGAGATTTTGTTCTTTTTTAAGAGTATTTTAGATATTTTGTTTTTGGTTTCACCAAATTAATTTTAATTCGGTTATTAAGTGGTGCTCTTCTTTAATATTACTACTAGTATTCCGCTGCACGCGTTGCGTGCTCGTACATTTTGTTTTTTAAAAAAATATAATAAATAATAAATTGTAAAATTAAAAAATAATAAAACAATAAATAATAAATTGTAAAATTAAAAATTAAAAAATAATAAAAATATAACGTTTTTCTAAACAAATATTCACAAAAAATATATATCTTATAAAGTGAATGTCATATTTGTAAATAAAATAATATCAAAGGGCACAAAGTGAGCTTTTAATGACTAGAAAAGAGAAAATTGCATAAAATGACTATTTTGCCCAATAATTTTGGTTTTATTGAAAATTAAGTTAGGAGATAATGGTAATTTCAAATCAAGTTTCACCAATTAATTGAAAGTTTGTTAATTAAAGGGTCTCTACTTCAATAATATACTAGTATTTCGCTACACGCGTTGCGTGCTCGTACATTTTGTTTTTTTAACAAAAAAAAAATAAATTTAAAAATTTAAAAATAATAAAAATATAACATTTTCCTAAACAAATATTCACAAAAAATATATATCTTATAAAGTGAGTGTCGTTTTTGTAAATAAAATAATATCAAAGAGCACAAAGTGAGCTTTTAATGACTAAAAAAGAGGAAACCATATAAAATGACGTTTTTCCCCATTAATTTTGATTTTATTGAAAATTAAGTGAGAAAATAATGATAATTTCAAATCAAGCTTCACCAATTAATTAAAATTTTGTTAATTAGAGTGTCTCTACTTTAATAAGATAGTAAGATATTAGAGGGTCTCTACTTTAATAATATACTAGTATTTCGCTACATTTCGTTTTTTTAACAAAAAAAATAAATAATAAATTGTAAAATTAAAAAAAAATAATAATATAACGTTGTCCTAAACAAATATTCACAAAAAAATATATCTTATAAAGTGAGTGTCATTTTTGTAAATAAAATAATATGAAATGGCACAAGGTGAGCTTTTAATGGCTAGAAAAGAGGAAACCGTATAAAATGACTATTTTGCCCAATAATTTTGGTTTTATTGAAAATTATGTTAGGAGATCATGGTAATTTCAAATCAAGCTTCACCAATTAATTGAAAGTTTGTTAATTAGAGGGTCTCTACTTTAATGATATAGTAAGATATATAATATATAATATATAATAATTAAGATATATATATATATATATATATATATAATTTAAATAAAAATAGAGGTAATACGATAATAAAAAAATAGTTAATCGTGACATGATAATTTCATACCACAAAACAACTGTGCTTCAACTTTATAATATATATATATATAATATATATATATATATATATATATATTATAAAGTTGAAGCACAGTTGTTCTGTGGTATGAAATTATCATGTCACGATTAACTATTTTTTTATTATCGTATTACCTCTATTTTTATTTAAATCCCAAAACTATTTCCATTCTATAACCTAATTACAAAAATTGATTAAAAAAATCAAATTAGAAACAAATCACAATTATACAAGATCGTAAGTACTGAAAAGCGTAAGGGGTAGCCCAAAAATTAACAAGTTAATTAAACGCTCTCGCTAACTTTGAATATATTTTCGTTCTTGCATAATTAAATTATTATTATCTTTATAAATTAAATTAAATTAAATTATTTATATCTGGTTCTCAGTTCTCATGACTTATCATTTCAATTAGATTGAGCCAGCTAAATTTCTATTCTTTTCTCTTATTTTCTTTATCTCGTGGATTTTTTTATGTGTCCACTTCTGCGCACCAATGCCCTCTTGCACAAATAATTAATAATTATATTAGTGGCTTCGGGCTCCATGATTCAATCATATATTGTTCACATGATAATATATAGTATTAAAAATAACACTTATTTCATAGAAGCATATGTCTTTGCGGTAGGTTTTTCATTTTGTTTTTCGAAAATGTCCTTGAAAAATATAATATATAAATTTTCTTATATATATATATGAACGTCTGAAGGAATGGTGGTGTATAAGTGCTTACATGGTCTAACTGGTAATAGTTTTTTGTTATCGACTTTAAATAATGTTATCTCTTTAGGTTGAATTCTACCCTTTTGGGATAGGATCTCATTAATAAGCGTAATTAATGATACATTGTTGAAGTTGAAAATCATAATACATTAAATCTATTATTGCCTATATGCTAAGTTGAAGTTAACTCCGTTTTTTCACATTGCAAATTGTTACTAATTAATGTTTATTAAAGATGATATCACAAAGTCAAACTACTAACGGACAAGGGAGGCATACAAATAGATGATAATAAATGAATGTGTTGCATGCATACACTAGCCACAAAAATGAATATATCTTTATCCTCTCAAATTATTGATCGAAATCATTTATATGTATAATTTAAATTTTACTTATGTATAAAAACATGATACTGAAATATATTTGTATATATATATATATATATATATATACAAATATATTTCAGTATTATATATATATATATATATATATATATATGTTGGGTGCAATAAAATGTTTTT
Organism: Henckelia pumila; assembly: GCF_033568475.1. Classification (NCBI taxonomy): domain Eukaryota; kingdom Viridiplantae; phylum Streptophyta; class Magnoliopsida; order Lamiales; family Gesneriaceae; genus Henckelia; species Henckelia pumila. Next base: position 15,951,100 of record NC_133123.1, on the reverse strand, counting down.
GCTGGATAGAAAAATCGAAATATGACGTTTGAGTTGTTGTCTGTTGTACAGTTTAAAAGATTTGCATGTGTTGCTATCAATTATAAATTTTGATAAAGTGACAAACACTTGATTTTAAATAATAAAAATACATATCATTTAACAATATCTAAAATTAAATATAATATTTTTTTTACAAGATAAAATATATTATTATTGGTCCTATATGAATACGGAACATTATTATTTATTTGCAAAGTAATTGAAATGACAGACATGACCATTAATATTTGGCCTTGAACTTTCACGAATCATGATGTACATATTCCCAAATTTTGCGTAAATTGTGGCTAAGAATCCATATAATAATTTGAATGTCAAATCATTTTTGAAAAAGTATGTCCCTCTAGCAAAATAAATAGATGCTAGCTAGCTAGCTAGCTCAAATGATACATAGGACAGGACTTGCATAATTGAACTAATCAGTTTAATTAGTAACGTCAAATGAAATGGTCGCTCTCGACTTCGGGTGGGGCAATCTATATATGCATGATCGATCATTCCATTCTCCCGTCGCGATCTAGATACTTTGATCAATTCTCCATTCCCGGGCCCGTGAGTGGGCTGGCATATCAAACCTTAAATATCAAATTTTTGGGATATCGTATCGAAATTTTTTCGATATATAAATATTTTTTTCGGTATACGAAATTTTTTTTGAATATCTATATGGTATCAATATGAATTTTTTCTATACCAAAATTTCAAAATTTCAGTATCGATAGCGATATGAATTTTTATCATATCGATATTTTTGATATGCTATACGGAAAACTCACCCCTACCCACAAGTGACCAAGGTCTTAATGATGGGGTTTGGAAGACCTTTGGATCGGTGTGATTCGGTTCAAAAATTTTAAATATTTAAAGAAATCATAATATTTATGGGGAGAAAGAAAATTTGAAATGATGTGTGGCAGTGGCGGACCCATTAAGGGTCGAGAGGGGGCATTGGCCCTTCTCCCTTTTTATTTTTTATTTTTTATTTTTAATATGGAATTAATATACTTCTATTGTTTATTAATGAAATAAATTGCATTCAATTCTTTTCTTCAACACGGCACACATAAAAAAATTGGAATCTAGATCATAAAACTTAGCATATATATTATTTCACAAGCTTTAAACATTGACTTTGATTTTGCTGGCAACTGTCACAGTAGAAAGAGCATTTGCAGTTTTGAAGATTGTGAAAAATTAATTTCGTAACATAATGATATATCAATGATTAAATGACTTTGTGAGATATATGTAAAAAATATATATTTATTAAGTTATTAAATTGTATGATGAATTATTATCAAAATATGAATATATGGTAAAGATCAATGAGAAGTCACATTTGAATTGATAATAATGTTTTAACTATTCTGATTATTTTTAGTTGATGTAATACGTATTTTATTTTATATCAAATAAATTGTGTCTTTTCTGAAAGAACTTTGTTAGGAATTCAAGTATCTACGTTTTGGTGCTTGACAAACTACTTTGAATATCAACTAAACTGAAGGAAGAGCAGATTAGTTAGCATATCAATTGGAGATCAGATCAATTAAAGAAGCAGACCGATTGGAGAGCAGAGCAGTTAGCAGAGCAGACCAAGTTGAAAGAGCAGACTAATTGAAGAGCAGACCAAAAGCACAAGCAGACCAGTTAGAGAACAGATCAAAAGAGCTTATCAATAATCAGTTGAAGCTAACAATCTTTGGATAAGATTTCTCGTACATCAAATGTGAAAATAGAGATCCCAAGAATTAGATCGTTTATTTCTTTCTGATGTTCAATATATAGATACAGTACAAAGAAGAGAGAATACATCAAAATAGGAACATAAAATTTGTTACAACAAATAAATCTAATCTAGTTGATAAGATCTAAACTAAAAAAAATATGAATACTAACAAACAAATCATATTGATTTGATATCGTCCAACACCCTCCCTCAAGTTGGAGTTGGTACTGAAATATCAAGGACCCCCAACTTGAAAAGTATCCGTCGATGCACATCACCACCTAGGGGTTTTGTAAAAAGGTCCGCCAATTGGTCGCTGGAACGAATATAGGCTGGAGTAATAAGACCAGCTTGAATTTTTTCTCGTACAAAATGACAATCAATTTCAATATATTTGGTGCGTTCATGAAAGACGGGTTCTCAGCAATGTGAATAGCAGCTTGACTATTACAATGAACTTGAATTGGTTTCGGGTGAGAGAAACCAAGATCAGAAAGGAGATATCTTAACCATTGTAATTCAGAAGTGAGTGCAGCGAGAGAACGATATTCTGCTTCTGCAGAAGATCGAGAAACTGTAGGTTGTTTCTTGGTTTTCCAAGAAATAGGACTAGAACCCAACATGGTGAAATAGCCCATGGTGGATCGACGGGTAGTGGGACAACTAGCCCAATCAGAATCAGCATATCCGGCCAAAGTAAGAGAACTAAATGCAGAAAGAAATAAACCTTTACTGATTGTTCCTTTAAGATAACGAAGAACCCGATTTGCAGCATCAAGATGACTAGAATGAGGGCATTGCATGAATTGACTAAGTGTGTTGACAACAAATTGAATATCAGGTCGAGTCACTGTGAGGTATAAAAGTCGTCCCACGAGTCGACGATAAAGTGATGGATCGGGAAAAGGAGTACCATCGTTTGGTCGCAAACGAAGATGTTGTTCCATAGGAAAATCAGATGGTCGAGATCTGGCCATACCAAAATCAGATAAAATATCAGGAGTGTATTTTCTTTGACACAGAAAAATCTCTTGTTTGGAACGAGATACTTCAATACCTAAAAAATACTTCAGATTACCGAGGTCTTTGATAGGGAAAGACTGAGCGATAAATTTTTTGATATCGGAGATGGCATCGTCATTGTTTCCAGTGATGATAATATCATCTACATAGACCAAAATAAAAATTGAAATTTGGCCGTATATGTAGGTAAAAAGACTATAATCTGAAATATACTGACGAAAAACACGATCAATAAGGGTGCTTGAGAATTTAGAAAACCATTGACGAGAAATCTGTTTAAGACCATATATGGATTTGTGTAATTTGCACACATGGGTCTCACCCTTACGAGAGAATCCAGGAGGAAGTTTCATATAGACCTCTTCATTGAGATCACCTTGAAGAAACGCATTATTGACATCTAATTGATGCAATGACCAATTTCTTATTGCAAGCAATTGAAAGGAGCTAGAAGTCGAACAGTTACTAGCTAGTTTGGCCACAGGTGCGAAAGTATCATGATAATCGATACCTTATATTTGAGTATACCCTTTGAAAACTAGACGAGCTTTATATCTTTCAACAGATCCATCTGATCGATATTTAATTTTGTAAACCCATTTACAACCAATGGGTGATTTACCTTTTGGAAGTGAACATAAAGACCAAGTATTGTTTGATTCTAAAGCCTGAATTTCTTTGGCCATGGCATCACGCCATTCCGAATATTTCATGGCTTGAGAGGGGGTGAGCAGTGGTCACATTGGTTCTTGACTGTTAATGAGGCGAGCTAGAAATGAGCGATGAGAATGACTTAGGTGAATAAAAAAAAATAATTTGCTAGCGGAAAATCAGTTGAGAATGAAATGTTATTACAAATATAATCTTTGAGATGCGCATGTGGACGCCTGATACGTTGGATATGATTATTATTGATGAGAGGATTAGATTCCACGGAAGGGTTGATTGAGCTATCAAGTTGAGAAGATGTGGGAATCGTCACTGAATGATCGTTGGAGTGATCAATTGGATTATGAGATATTGAATCACTAGGAAAAGCTTCAGGAGGTAAATTTATTGATTGTATGTTATAATCAAAAGTTTCATCATCATCGATTGGGGTAATGGAAATTGAATTCTTTGATGATGAAGATGAGAGATTGTGATATGGAAAAATTGACTCATGGAATATGACATCACGAGAAACATATATTTTTTGAGATTTAAAATCGTATATTCGATATCCAGTTTGACCATGTGGATAACCAACAAAGATACCGGGCTTGGCTCGCTCATCGAATTTGTGTCGAATATTCATATTTTTAGCAAAACATAAACATCCGAAAACACGAAGAGATGAATATGATGGAACAGTTCCAAGTAAGACGTGATGAGGTGATTTATATTGAAGAATCGGAGTAGGAATTTTGTTGATAATAAAAGCCGCGGTGAGAATACATTCACCCTAAAATGAAATAGGCAAATTCGCTTGATATCTTAAAGCGCGAGCGACCTCAAGTAAATGTCGATGCTTGCGTTCGACAACACCATTTTGTTGGGGGTTCCAACACAACTGCGTTGGCGAGTGATTCCATTATCATGAAACCAAGTTTGCATTTCTTTAGAAAGAAATTCAGAACCATTATCTGATCGAATGGTTTGAAGTTGAGGAAGAAAAATTCCTCCGTTGCCAGATCTTATATGAGAAATTTTCGTATTTAATTGACGACTGATTTGATTAAAGAAATGAATTAACATGTTGAAATTTTCAGATTTATGTTTCAATAAATAAATCCAAGTGCACCTTGAATAATCATCAACAATAGTGAGAAAAAAACGAGATCCATTTTTAGAAGGTACGAAAAAAGGACCCCAAATATCAACATGAATTAATTCAAAACAATGAGTAGAACAAGATTTACTTCTAGAAAAAAGAAGACGTGACTATTTAGCACGGGGGCAAACATCGCACATGAATTCTTTATTTGCAATAACACTTGGAGAATTCTTGACAATAAAATCAAAACGAGACCTAGATGGATGACCTAGACGAGAATGTCATAGGTCAAATTTATTACATTGCTTGAAAGAAAAAGCAGAATTTAAAATTAAATCTGTATCTAAATAAAAGAGACCATTTCGAGCACTACCCCGACCAATTTTCTTCGTCGTTATGCGGTCCTGAAATATACACTCAGAAGATGAAAAAATGGCATCACAATTTGTTGACTTTGTTAATTGTGAAATAGATAGAAAATTGAATTTGAAGGATGGAATGTGGAAAACATTCGTGAGAGTAAGTAATGATGAACAATTAACCGTGCCTATGTGTGTCACAGGCGCTTGAGAACCATCCGGTAATTGAACTGATATATTTTTATGTACTTTATAATACGAAGAAAAAAAATAGAGAGATGTACATATATGATTAGAAAGCACCTGAATCAATAATCCAACAAGAAGGAAAACAAGTAAGAGTCGTACCTGCCAAGTGGGCTGAAGATCCGCCAGATTCTTCTTTGGCGAGGAGTGCAAGGAGTTTATTATACTGTTCAGATGTGAAATGACTAGCGAAGTTAGCGGAAGGTGACTCTGTTTTCTTTACATATTTATCTTGTTTATCTGGAAAACCATGAATCTGATAGCATGTAGCGAGAGTATGACCATGCTTGTTGCAATGCTCACAGAAAGGGCGTTGGCGTTTTCCTGTGGCTCGAAACGGTGGCTTATACGTTTGAAGTGCTGCTGAATCAATAGTAGGAGTAGTTCGAATATTAATTTCTTTTTTTTTTCTTATTGACGTACCAAATTATAGATACGTTGAATGGAAGGAAATGGCTCCATCAAGAGAATTTGACTGCGGATAGCCGAAAAAGCGATCATGTAGCCCTTGAAGAAACTCCATGGCATGATCTTGATTTTGTTGATCAATAATGCTTTTAGCATTGCCGCAAATACAGCGAGTGATAGTGGTAATGGAACTGAGTTCGTCTCACAAAGACTTGAGTTGTGTGAAATATAGAGAAACAGATATACCATCTTGGTTGAGAGTAGATATTGATTGCTTCAACTGATAGATCTTAGGAGCATTTGATTGAGAAAACCGATCTTTTAGATCTGTCCAGATTTGTGCTGCAGTTTCAGCATATAAAATACTTGGACGGATTTCTGGTGAAACACAATTAAGGATCCAACTTCCAACTAGATCATTGCAATGCTCCCAGTTGGAAATATCATCCTTTTCCTTTGGAATTGTGAGAGACCCATCGACAAAGCCAAATCTATTTTTGGCATGGAGTGCCATTGTCACTGCACGACTCCATGAACCATAATTGTCACCTGTCAATAAAGGGGTAACAAGGATGGCGGAAGGGCTATCAGAGTGATGAATGGCATAGAGGTCAGTTTTGATTGAAGGTGTGGAACTCATGTTTGCATCAGCCATGTGAAGGAATAAGAGAAAGAAATGATACGTGATATTTCAACCTGATACTGATATCATGTGAAAATAGAGATCCCAAGAATTAGATCGTTTATTTCTTTCTGATGTTCAATATATAGATATAGTACAAAAAAGAGAGAATACATCAAAATAGGAACAGAAAATTTGTTACAACAAATAAATCTAATCTAGTTGATAAGATCTAAACTAAAACAAATATGAATACTAACGAACAAATCATATTGATTTGATATCGTCCAACATCAAACAAGAGCAGAATGTGCAGCGCACTACTAGTGTACTATTTTTCAAGAATGATGACGTGGAGAAGGACAAAAGAAATAGATCTCTTATTTAGACGCACATGGGATTTGAATATTATGACCATTGCAATCCCGAGCTATAAATAGTTGATTCAGATTAATTGAGAGAGACATCGAGAGAGAGAGAGAGATATCGAGAAATAACGCTCACACACACGATTTACATAACTCTCGAATATAAAAGCTTTCAAGTTATCAATCAAGCGAGTTAAGAGCTTCAAGAGCAGTTGAAGCAAACTAATAAAGCACATGCTCAGATTCATATAAGATCAAGTGTAGGATCATTTGTGCTAAGTCTATCGAGTTGCAAACTCATTATATCAGATCAGTTGAATGTTCTGTAAAACACTATTATTGTAACAAGAAGCAGTCGAGGATTGAGATTCTTGAGCTGAGTCTAGGAGTTCTGAGATAGACAGTGGTGTAAGTCCTAGTCTTGGATCAGGCTGTTGCAAATTACGTGTAATGGTCAAAGTCTTTTAGAGTGAATCCTTCCGAGATGGAAGAAGGGGTGACGTAAGAGATTTAACTCCGAACATCCAGAAACAAATTTGCTGTGTTATTTTCTATCTGTCAAACACATTCACTCATCTCACCATTAATTCAACCAGTCCATTTGATATGCTTCATTCTGTTAGTTAACCTATTCCCACAATTATCCAAGTTGGTTGATTAATATTGACACACAAGAAAAACAATAGTCCAGTTCCTAATCTATCTGAACTCAAAACAGTAGAAAGTGCAGTAGATTGTTGTCATCCATATTGAAGTTCCATCTGACCAAATAGTCTATGCCTCCAGACCGATCCTATCCCCCAACAAAATTTATGGGTCTGCCCCTTATGACTGATGTGGGAATTTATTTTACATTAAGATGATATTGTTTACTACAAAATCCCTTTAAATTTGGATTGAAGAATTTAGGAGATAGTTGAAAATATCATATATTATGTAGGTTTTGAATGATTATTGACTTAAACTTATTTTTTCATTTTCTTGTATTAATGCAGTTGAAAAATACACTAGTCAGAATAATTTATATTAACAAATTTTGTGTGAAAGAATCGTTCGAAATAAACAGTGATAGAAGAAATCGAAGCTATGTGATAATTTATATCCTACTCTATCATCAGCATTTTTTTTCGAACGATTTTTTTTGTTGTCATTTCTACATGATCCAAGTTTGATTGGATATCTTATTTATCTGCCGATGTAAAATGTAAAATCTTTTTGTCATATTATTATCTCAAATATATCTGATCACTATAAATATTTNATAATAATTTGCTTAAGAATATCTTGAAGTCTACTCATCAAATGGTTCAAATCAAATCAAATCAAAGCTCAACTTGAATGGGAATAGCCAGATAGGTCCTCGTCAAAGCACGACACATGCGCTCACGTGAAAAAGAAGAGAATCCCAATCCATTATTCTTATATTTTATTAATATAGCCAAAATTGTTTTAAAAAAATTAATGATCTAAAAACTTACTATTAATTAATAATTAATGATTCCTGAAACAAATTAAGGAACTATTATAAAGAAAAACGCATATTAAGAGTCTAACAAACCGATCTCTATTTCATAACAGGGATCGATTGATGGATTTTTTCGATAATAAAATGTTGGGCACTAATTTTTAGAGACCGATATAACTCGTCTGTCTCTAAATTAAAATAGAAGCCGAACCAAATAAATTTTGATTTTAACATTTATATTCGAATTTCAAATTTCGATTTTCGGTTCGGTTTGGTGTTTGGTTTTTCCAGTTTGGATTTTCGGTTTTTTTTCGGTTTTTATCCGAAGTTTGAACACCCCTAAATTTAGGGATAAATTGAATACAATCGGTCTCTAAGTATTAATTCTTTTTTTTTTTTTTAAAAAGGTATTTAATTCTTTTTCCTTTTTATCATTCGTATGTAATTTGCCAAAGAACGTGATTCATATTTGGGGAAAAAAATAAAATAAAGAGGATTTCAAAACATGAGAGTGAATTTGGTGGTGAAACTTTTTTTTAAAAAATTTCCAAAGTACCCTCTAATTAACAAATTATATTTACCACATTTTTTCTTTACCTTTACTATTTTCTCTTATCGTTTTCAATTTAAGAAATTAATAATTTTTATTGTAAAATATTTTCAGAAAACCTAATTGATTAATTAACATTTTTTTGGAACAGACACATCAAATGTGCTAATTGCTATGATCCACTAGTTATTATCATCTTACAGAAACCTCTTAAAAAATTACAAGAGTAAAATTAATAATAAAATATTCATCTTTTTCGCTCACTCTTAAATTATTTATTATTAGAATAATTAAGAGGAATTTCGATATTGGCCGTTGCATGGATTAGCTGCTAAATTCTTGTTTAATAATTCGGAAATGCCTCATATAATTGTCAAGTTAGCATTAAATGTACCTATTTCAAAATTTTAAGTTTCAAATTAATTATGTGATCTTTATTTTAGGTTAATGACGAGATTCAATATCTTTTATATCATCGTGTGTTTGACTCATCGAGGTTTAAAAACTATGTGATATGCATTTTCAATTTATCATTCAATTTTAAGCGATGTGTAATGAGAGAATAATTAATTTACCTTAAGTTTTGCATATTATTAGCGGAAGGTTCCTATCTCATGGCTATTATCTCATGGGGTAGGTGGAAGCATGTGATTGTTGCAAATTATGTGGATACACATAATATGTGGGATGCACATGATTTGCACCAATCACAAAAGTCCACATTACCCATGGGATATCCCATTACCCCATGGGTAGGACTGAATTTTTCATTATTAGCTTAGTACATGATAGAATACCAGCTTTCAAGACGTCGAATTCGTATTTTGAAGGGAATAATAACGTAATCAGATTTTTTATCAATTAGTTTTCGATTAATTTTTAAATAGAAATTAGTTAATTATATAATTTTTTCTTTTATAGATGGATCTACCCTAAAACATATATATGATATTATTAACGCATACACCTTACCTTATCTGTGTATCGGACATTTATTGTGAGTAATATTTAACATAATTAATGGCCATTGGTCTCCAATGAATTTAAAATCTCACCTGGCATTTTTTTCATATATGTTTAATGACCTTTTTATAATTTTTTTTAAAAATGTCACAATACAAAAATTTCACCGTCACATTCTTTCATTTCTTGGTATGAATGAATTAACTTTGCAGGGTATATCCCAGCCAAAAATTAATAATAACAACAATGACAAAAAATACTCGGTAGGGTATCTATAATTGGGAAAAATATACATATCCAATTATATATATTCAAAATAATTTCATTAAAAAATTAAGCCTGTATTATATTTAAGAAAAAATTTGAGGTTTGCTGGACTGAATTTCCAAAATTGATAGCATTAAACTATCAATTATAAATTGACGGTTTAAATCCAACAAAAGGTGAAATCCATAGAACACAAAATCTATACTTTTAATGAGACATTAATATAAAATGATTATATTTTGGAAGTTGTAATATTTATAATAGTATCAGAAATAAAAATTATAAAATATTAAGTTTTAGTATCCAAAAATGTTAGAAAAATTCACTCGACACATAAAGAGACGATATTTTAAGTTCGAGAAATTCTAATAAACTTTGCCGAATTTTTTTTTACTCTTTTTCGTTCTAATTTCTAAACACAAAAACTCATATGATATATTCTCACGTGTCAATTTTTGTAAAATAGATATCTTATTTGACCCAACTTATGAAAAATATCATTTTTTTGCTAAATAAATATGAATTAGACTGACTAATCTAACGGATAAAATCTATAATTTTCTCAAATGGTCTCGCGAGAGGGATCATTCATTTCTTCGTTGTATTGCATCTAATAATAATAATAATAATAATAATAATAATGGAGTCGAGATCTAATAATTTTTCTTTTTTGAAATCGTCCTTGGTCCCATCTAATAGATAAATTATCGGATTACTATTGAATGAATACTTTGAAATATAATTTTCTCGAAACTGGGATGTGATATAAGCTAAAATATAGCACTGTTCTGTTCACCATATTATTAATATATATATAATTCATCTTATCTCATCGCATGTTTTTCTCATCATATTATTTATCCATATATTAACTATTTATTTTACATCAATCGAATCATTAATTATTTATAATACATCAATCAAATCATTGAATTTAAATTACTATATTATCTCTTATAAATAATATAATTTTTATTTTATTTATTGTTAAAAAAACAAAATAATCATTTAACATTTTTATATAAAATTTAATCAATCAAATCAAATCAACTATAATCTATCAATCAAATTCAATACTATTTTAAACAATCATTTTTTATTACATTATATTACTTATGTATGTATTACTTATACCACGACTCAAACCAAACGATGCCTACTAATAAAATTTTTAAAGTCCCAGTACATTTTGAACAATCATTGGATTTTTGAAATGGAATCTTGAAAAGACTTGTTTGTTCAAAAAAAATAATAATAAAAAAATCATCAGTGGATGATCACTAAAATATGAGCAGAAACTTGTGAGAAAATGGAAACTGAAACAAATCAAGAACTAAATCTCAGACAAAATCAAGATTAAAAGCGAAAATCCCCACTTATTACAAGAAGAATTTTTGGAGCCCCAAAACTCAATTCATTCTTGGGCGGGCCACTTCCCCTTCAGAGAGAGGGAAAACCTGTTACCATTTTTACTCCTTTTTCTTCCGAACCGAAAAAAGATTCAATCTTTCACACAGAACACGGAAAAAATCATTCATCCCTTCATTCTGGCAGCTGTTATGGAGTGATTCATTCCCTTTCCGTACTGAGCCTACACTATTTTTCCTCCACAGAAACGCTACTTGGCTAGTTTCCACACTACTGGCTGTGTAGGCTTGATTTCTGCCCCATCCCTTATTATGGCTGTCTGTTGGAAAAAGTTCCATTATTGAAAGGGAAATTAAATTCTGTCGGATCTGTACTTCCCTCCTCTTAGTGCAAAACCAATAATTTTCTTTTGATTCCTCACTCACATATATGGCCAGAATGTGGGATTAAGGTAGCGTTTATGTTATTCTGCTGTATTTGTTGCTGCGGCTTTCTGGTGGAGTAGTGGCAGTAGTTTGTTCGATGGCATCTGTGGAAATGCGCGGTGGAAGTGTTGGCAGAGGTGGGATTGATCCTAGTAACCTTCATTTGAAGAAAGAGCTGACGCAAATCCGGAAGGCCGCAAGAAACTTAAGGGATCCCGGAACTTCCTCTTCGTGGCGGTCCCCGCTGAATTCTGCCCCAGCCCTCACCAAGCATCATTATGTGCATCATCAAAAGAATGGTCTGCTTGATTTCGTTGATGGTAAAGCCATTTCTTCTTTATCTGAGCAGTGTTTGCAACGGTCATTGAACGTAGAAAGCAATGGTAATAGTGGTAATGTTAATGTTACCAATGATAAGGGCAATGTGAATGTGAAAGAGAAACAGAAGATGGTGTTTTTGTATAATTGGAAGAGCCAGAAATCTGAGGGTGAAGTAAATCGGCAGATGGGTGTGGATGATATAGAGAACAGCAAGAATGTAGAGCTATATTTGAATCAAGAAAGTGTTGATATCGATAACATGAGTGATGGGAGGGATGATGGTGGGAATGATTCTAAGAGTGATGCTTATTCGAGTGATAGGTATGCTTCTGCTATCTTTAAGTGTAAAGATACGAGATTTTCTCCATCTATTAGGCGAACTATTAGGAAGAAGTCGAAGAGGAGCAATTATTCTAGTGCCAGCTTGTGGAATCATAATGAAAAATTGCGAAAACAGATGCCACTCACGAGAGGCACCAAAAATGTCGTGGAAGGTTCACCTAGTTTAGGAATGGGGAGGTATGATCTGGCGAGTTTGGTTGATCAGTCAGATGATACTGAAGATTACTGTAACTCCGAGGACTTGAGGAGGGTGTCAGCAATTTCTCCATTGCTAGCTAAGCTTAAAAGTAAAGGTTGGGCTCATTCACCGAAAACGTTTGTTGAGGAGTCACAGGAAAGAGGATGACTCCATTTCATACAGTAACACCTGCATTGTCGACGAGTTCTTATAATAAACATGGAATTACGAATCCTAGTATCATTGAGTCCTGGGATGCCACTACGGGATCCATTAACGATGCAGATGATGAAGTGGATGATCAATTGGATTTTCCTGGGAAACAAGGATGTGGAATTCCTTGTTATTGGTCAAGAAGGTCCACACCAAAGTCTAGAATTGGATGTGGGAGTTGCTCTCCGTCTCTTTCGGATACGTTAAGGAGGAAAGGGAGTAGCATCTTATGTGGAACCCGGACAATGTATCATAAAAGACATCATCGGTCAACCATGGGATCCATCAAGAGGAGAACAACTAGGACTGGTGCTGAAAGTGTTGCCTCCCTTCTTGCCAACAGTGGCAATGGACAAGGAGGATCATCTATGGGAAGTGGAAGTGGGAACAGCGATGACGAAATTTCCACAAATTTTGGGGAGCTTGATTTGGAGGCCTTGAGCAGGTTAATGGAAGGAGGTGGTCATCGAGTTGTAGGAGTCAAGAAGGGTTAGAGTTAGAAGCTTTCAAGGGGGAAATGCACGAGGAAAGTTCTCCTGAAAATGTCCGTAGCCTGTGTCACAGGTATAGGCCAATGTTTTTTTGACGAATTGGTTGGTCAAAATATAGTTGTCCAATCCCTCACTAGTGCAATTAATAGAGCAAGGATCGCTCCCGTTTATCTTTTCCAAGGTCCTCGTGGAACTGGAAAAACTTCAGCTGCAAGGATTTTTGCCACGGCTTTGAATTGCCTTGCCACTGATGAGGCTAAACCCTGCGGAGTCTGCAGGGAATGCTCAGATTCCATATCTGGCAAGAATAGGTATCTTAAAGAAGTTGATGGCTCTAATAAAAAGGGAATCAACAACATTAGAACTCTTTTGAAAAATCTCTCGGTGGTTTCATTTATCAGCCTCGTCTCAATACAAGATTTTTATTATTGATGAATGTCACTTATTGCCCTCAAAGACATGGCTGACTTTTCTTCGACTCCTTGAGAAACTTCAGCCACGGGTAGTTTTCATCCTCATAACGACGGATATTGACAACATACCACGGACTATATTGTCACGTTGTCAGAAGCACCTTTTCAGCAAAATTAGCAATGGAGACATTATCACTCGGCTGAGGAAGATTGCCACTGATGAGAATTTGGATGTTGAATTGGAGGCACTAGATTTGATTGCTTCGAATGCAGATGGGTCGCTAAGAGATGCTGAAACCATGTTAGACCAGTTGAGTTTGTTTGGAAAAAGAATCTCTATTTCCTTGGTGAATGAGCTGGTAAGTTTGAGTGAACTTCTGTTCCTTATAGTTTCTCTCTGTTTATAATTTTTCTGTTACTATACAATTTTAGAATGCCCATTGAAACAAGTGTTAAAAAAAAATTTACCGAGTTGCATGTTTATAGGAAAGTTCATACAATTCTCGAGTTAACAACTTAAACAATGAAATGTAGCAATTTTTTTTCTTGTTCTCATGGTTTAAATTAAGCAAAGTACCTTATGTAAATGTGCTTCCCCCGCGCCCTGTAGATTGGGGTCGTTTCTGATGAGAAACTGCTGGAGCTTTTGGAGTTAGCTATGTCATCAAACGCTACAGAAACAGTGATTAGAGCCAGAGAATTGATGGATTCAGGCGTTGATCCGATAGTATTAATGTCACAAATGGCAACTCTTATTGTTGATATCATTGCTGGAACCTACCCTACCGTTGATGCCAGGCACAATGATTCTTTCATTGGTGAGAGAAATTTTAAGAGCCTCTACTCTTCCATTTTTTCCACTTTTTATTTTGCATTATGTGTTGATTTACCAAATTTAATTGCAATTGATGGTTCATTTAGCTTCATAAGAATAGAGTAATACTTTTAAGGTGGATGATATACTAACATTATGAGATGAGTGTCATATCGGTGCTTCTTCAAGCAAAAAAGGTAAAGGACAGTAAAAAATTGAATCTTTTGTAGAGCTCAAACTGTTTGCGAGGTTAATGCCAAAAATTTTCCCCAGCTCAGAATGAAAACATGTTTATTCTCTGAGTACCATGTAAGAAATTGATTACATATTTCTTTATTGGAGCAAAATAAATGTGTTAGCAACATGTTACCAAGATAAAAGGCTGTCTACATTTTGCGTTTTTGTCTGGATGTATTCTTGTTGGAGAGCAGCTGCCACTAATATTTTATATGGCTACCTAAGTGTTACATCCATCGAGATGTAATATGTATATGTCTTTGTGCTGTTCCTACATGCTATATCCTTTGGCATCTCTACTATTCACCTATGCTCTTGAGTACGTGGAGTGTGCCGTATACAAATCGTGTTTAAGCTGGATAATTATTTCGTGATCAAAGATCATGATCTCAACTTTTGTTTATATTATAATGTGTTGCAAGTAATGTCTGATTGATTTTTTTCAGTGTCTGAAAGAGAAGTGGACAGATTAAAGCGTGCACTGACTCTCCTCTCTGAAGCAGAAAAGCATCTAAGACTGTCAAGTGAAAGATCAACTTGGTTCACCGCTACTCTGTTACAGTTAGGTTCTTTGCCTTCTCCTGATCAAAGTCAGTCAGGAAGTAGTCGACGACAAAGCTCCAAGGCAACTGAAGAAGACCGAATGAGCATCCTTAAAGAAGCTGCTGCCCAGAAGCAGAGAACCGATGGCCAGTTTCTACCAAAATTGGCTTCTCCCTCATCCTTTGTGATAACTGCTACTAACCGCAATTCAACTAACAAGGAGAATCCCATTTCACTAACATGTGCTGCCAGTTTCGATTCCAATACCAATCAAAACCAGTTTTTGAGTGGCGAAGGATTGAGATACTCGCATGATGACTTTAGAAGTGCGAAATCTAGTTCAAGAAGCATGGACTCAAAAATGTTGATTGATATATGGCTCCAATGCATTGAGAAGTGTCACTCCAAGACATTGAGACAACTCCTCCATTCTCATGGGAAGCTCGTATCAATATCCGAATTTAAAGGTAAAAGTGTGACCGTTGCAAATAACTTGCCATAATATTCAAAACCAATGTTATTTTGTCTCATTTTGCTTTTCACCTGCTAGAGGATAACGATTGCCTTTGTTCTCCTGAGTCACTGCATATGTAGCACAGTAATTCAGAACGTGGTATTTGGGTTTTATGGTTTAAAAGCTTTTGTATTATTATCCCTAGTTATAGCATTTGGTACAAGGCGGTGCTCGGTTCGACAATTTGTTTATGAGTAAACCTTTTAAAGGGAGCACTAGTATAATGTGTATACACATCTGCATGCATTCGATCTACACACTGCACTTGATTTAATCTTAAGACAATGCTGTGAACTTTATGACAATGTTTCAGTTTTTATTGGTGGATATTAATATATAAAAGTGAACATTTTCTTCAATCGTCCCCAACCTTAAAACTACTATGTGCAGGTGGTTTTGTTGCTCACATTGCATTTGGAGATAGTAATATCAAAACCAGAGCAGAAGGTTTTCTTAGCAGCATCACGAACTCTTTTGAAATTGTTTTACGCCACAATGTGGAGGTTAAAATTATCCTGGTACCAGATTCTTCAAGTGAAAAGCAGATGGGACAAAAACATAGCAATAAACCTGGAAAACAAATCCACACGCTCAAATATAACAGGAGGAAATTCCGATCTTGATTTACGCCATGTCCCATTGAAGGTATCAAGAGGAAACTTTAATGTGTCTGAAGGTCATCAAATAGAAACTTCCGAAAACACTAGCGCCTCAAAGGAGAGAAAGAAGGATATTCCTGGTCGGAGAATCGAATCCATTATTCACGAGCAGGGACTGGAAACTGCTTGGTTGCAAGCAATGGAGAAAGGAACCCTGGATCAATGAGTTGTTTGAAACCTGAAAGGAATCAAATTTTGCCACAGGATGGAATGTATAATCCGAATGACATGGAGCTGATGAATTCTCGGGATGTGGTGCCAATGAAGCACTGGGAAGATGAGTTAAATCACGAAATCAAAGCTCTAAAAAAGGATGAAATGCAACAACAAAAGGAACATGTTGTCAAGGGGATCAGTCATTGCCCCATCTCTCCAAGCTTGTTGCATAATAGCAGTTTTGCCAGAGATTTCAACAAAGATAACATGTGAGTTACCAGCTTAATGATTCCATGTTTTATTTATGTTTATAATCATTTGTGTTTTTAGCTTGTTATCTCTGATGATTTTTATGCTTTGACATGCAAAATAGTGCCACTTGAAATCTTGAAATTTGGTTCTCTGTATATAAATTCAAATTTGGAGCATGGACTTGGTCGGTTATCAATAATTCAATATAGGCATAAGAAAAGTTCAAATCTGGTTTGATTGAAGGATGTAGTTTTTTTAGCAGCCGAAGATTATGAATAACTCTGCTTTTTATAACAAACTAACAGTGGACTTTGCTTTGTTTTTATGTTATGCGTCAAAGTTCTACCATAATTTAGAATAATATTTTAAGCAATGCCAAATAAACTAAACTCTGCTTCCATCCAATTTTTCTTCACTCATTGCTACTTGTAGTCTATTATAATCCTTGGACTATTTTTTGAATAATGTGAAATCTGTCAAGTTAATCACATCAAAGCCAATATTATGTTATTGCTATGAATATTTTATTGTGACGAGTGTTTATCTTTATAATATTTTCCAACCTTTACAAATGGATGGTAAATAACCAATAATTCTAAAGTAAAAAAAGATGGGGGTCAATCAGAGGTTTTGTTTCTTAGGCATTTGGCCATGGATGGACTGAACAACGTAGTTTTGAGTTACTTTTGTGAAGAAAAATCGATAACGAAACTCCAACATAATCTCACGAGGCT
Organism: Henckelia pumila; assembly: GCF_033568475.1. Lineage (NCBI taxonomy): Eukaryota > Viridiplantae > Streptophyta > Magnoliopsida > Lamiales > Gesneriaceae > Henckelia > Henckelia pumila. The sequence continues at coordinate 15,933,642 of NC_133123.1, read as the reverse complement.
GCCCATGAATAAATAAACAAAATAGAACCAGTTTTTTTGTACCGGCTATATGGTTTTTCAAACAAGATGTTAAAAAGGAGAGCTAGTCAGATTGTCTCTTTTGTGCCAAACACTATAGCTAGAAGTTTCAACTTAAAATCTTTAAAACGTTTCATGACTTCGCCAGATTGTAGTTTCAATTCTTGCTTTCAGATAATATTTATTTGTTTATGGTGGAGAATTTCTCCCGCAATATTGTTTGGTTCTTGAGTAATTAAAAGTGATCATATATAGTGACGATGATTCTGTGACAAACACTAGTACGGAATAAATCTGTTCTTAGTTTCAATTTTCTCTAGAGATGTTTCATTTAGATTCCTTCTTCCTGGTTGTTTTTCCCCGAACATTGGCTTCTTGATCTAAAATTTTAGTATGCAACATGCCACAATGGGTTTAAAAATTCCCGAGTCAACTCTTGTTTCTTGCATCCGTTTTAGGGGATATGAATCAGGATCAGGAGCAGGTGGTTGCACTGCTTTGTTTTGTTGGAAACAACACCAGAACTCATAGAAGGGGAAAGGTAAGTTGTCGCTTTTTCTTTCCATTTTTTGATGCCAAAATCAAATCTTTACCACCCTTTTTGTGTTCCAAAATCAGGGTCCAAAGGGTACACCTATTAATGCACGCCAAAATGGACGTTTTTCGTGGTTTGGAGTTTGTGCAAAATCAAGAAGGACTTCGGATAACAGATACGGTAGATGATACAGAAGGGCCCCACCTCAAGTTTCGACTTCATTAATTTGCCATAAGCCGCTCAAGTTAGCTTATCCTGGTTTTACTTTTTTTATTTGATTATTACAACGTTGAAGGAAATGTGATTTACATTTGGACCTCTGCATATTTGCAAGTCCTGAGCCAATTTTAAATGGGAAGACTTTTTCTTTGAGCTATATTAGTTAATTTGCACACTAGTTTGGGCATGTTGGAGGGAGGCATGGAGCTAATGAAAAGGTCGTTATAGATTTTATATTTTTTAAAAATATAATGGATTTTAATTCGAACCTTTGTGTCTGTCCAAGTTATTCATATGATTTCTTGAAGACATTTAAAATTCTTCGAGCTTGCGTAATATCGAGGAAAATTTAATTTGGTTGCATTCAGTAATTTGTTAAAAATTAAATTAAAACCTGTAAAAGTGTGAAATAAACTAATTAATACTTTTAATTTGGTTCTGTCAAAAAAAAAATACTTTTAATTTGGTGGATAAATATTCCAAAAACTAAAATAATTACAATGAGTGGATAATTAAAACCCGTGTAAAAAATATCATGGCATGAAATGAATTGAATTATGTAAAATTAAATAATTTAGTCGTAATTAAAAATAATTATATACAAAGATGCAGATATATCTTAGATAATTTAATTAATGTTTATAATTAATTCAATGAGAACAGATAAAAACTGAAGGGATATAAAGAAATTCTACTTAAAACTACTTCCATTAAATCGCTATTTACAAGGTACAATTATAGCTTACAAATCTGTCAAGGATCCACTGGCTTCGTGACAAAAAGTGAGGTTTAGCGGTGTATACAAATTGAATCGAACCGAATATTAGTAATAATTTTCGGCTCGAATTAAGTATATTTAAGTTTGAGCTTAATTCAAAACTCAAAAATTTTAGATTTTATGGCTCGAATTCGGCTTGAAAATGTTCGAACACATTCACGATCTATTTGAACTATGCTTAAATATTACATTCGATAATGAAGCATCGGATGCTCTAAATATCCGAAAAAGCTCAAAATGCATATATATGAAATATATAATTATATTATATTAATTAAACTCGCGATCGGCTATCACACAAAATAATTTTTGCTCAACTCCGACTCGAAAAAGTTTGAACATATTCGAGTTATGCTTGAGTTCGATGACTTCGAATACGAATCAAATGTTTATCAAGTTAATTTGTAAAGTTCAGAAATCAACTCGATTCGTTTACAACCCCATTGAAGTTCCAAGACATGTATCTTGGGTTCAAATCCTACCATGTGGGTAGTTAGATTAAGAACGTTGTTGTTACAATCTATTTTATGTTATCCACTTTTCTTTTAAATCCCATCATGCAAACACTCCATTTCGTAAAATTTACATTTCATTTAAATCCCACCATGTAAAAATAGAGCGTAAATAACAACTCTTTTAAATTAGATACCGAGAATCTATGTTGATAAGGAGATTAATATTTAGTATTTACATCCAAAAATATTATTAACACTCTACATTACCTATTTAATTATCTACTCGACAACTTTTTAATTATTTTCATTATATACTATAACATTTTTCTTTACCTTAAATAACTTAAATATTATTTTTGTTTATTCCAATAAATAATTGTAATATTTTAAAAATGTATCATAATTTTTGTCATATACAGAAAATTATAAAATAACAAGAAAAAATATTAATTTTAATAGTTTATTTATGTCAACATAGAATTAATGTAGTTCAAATGGTATTTTTATGTTATAAAAATTGTATTATTATTAACGAATGTATTATATAGAATGAAGAAAAATAATAAAAACTAACGAATAATCTTACTTTTAATTTTAACATTTTGTATATTTTAAATGTTATTCCAAAATTTAATAAGAATTTTATAATTCAAAAATTTTTACACCTCGATATTTTAATATATTTTGTAACAAAAAAAAATTTAACCAATACTTTGTAAACTCCTATTAAAACCAGGGATAATGTTGCATGGTTTTCAATCACAAGTGTACAATGTCAAATTTTAATATATGATGAGTACATTATCGTTCTCACGAAGATTGGAAATTTATATTCACACTAATATCAACTTATTTAGAAAATCGAGGCGTGAGATTTTCAATAAATTAAAGTACATTAAATACTGCGGAATTTCAAAGACGACTTTGGGTTTACGATTTGAGATGAGTTCTAGATACAAGATTTCATCAATTTTCATCCATGTAAATCATATCAATTGACAAATTTAGAGGCCAAGAACCCTTAGTTGTTAAAATCGTGAGCGTGTGTAGCCGGGGGNGGGGGGTATGGGGGGATGTATACACACTTCAATTAATTTTGATAACTTGAGCTGATTTAACAACCCGATTTGAAAATATTTTGCTTAAACACAATTTTTGCAATAAGTAAATATAAGGAACAAGAGATTTTTTATGGAAGTACGAAGCTAAAACTTCTACATCTCCACTTCTTCTGTTTCCAGAAGGATTTTACTAGAAGAGTTTGATTTATACAATAACTTGTATAAATCCGATCCGATCAACCCTCGAAAGGAACTCCTAGTATCAACTTCTCAATTCAGATCACTATATGACTGAGTTACAATTTGAATTCAAAGAGAGATATGTTTCAACAAGCAGATCTAATTATCACAAAGTAATCTCAATCAATTGATCTGATATAGGCAGTAAGCTTGAACTTTGTGTTTTGATATTTGATCTGCTACTTTTCTGATTGCGTGAAAATTGCTTATGAAGGCTGATAATATTTAAGTTCATAATCGTGAAAATCAAGAGCTGTTGATCTCTGAGTATCATCGAGTATTTATAGTTGGTCTGGTTCAACGTTTAAAAAAGTAACCGATAGAATGTTTGTCTCTGTTTCTTTCGAATTTTAATCATGAGATGCCACGTGTTCTCGTACCTTTTCAAATATAGTGGAAAATTTGAATTAGTATCGAGTACGGAGGTTAACGTTTATATTCCAACAACTTTCCTTGTCTTTTAGTTTAATAGCTTGTTGTGTAGATTTGATCTGGTTTGGTGTTTGATATGGTCTCTCTTTTCTTGTTTGATCAATCGAGTATGGAAGATTAAAGATACTTACGCATTTTAACATGTCCAAATCAATCTACGAACTTGATATCAGACTGATTTTACTTTTTTCTTAGTTTTGTTTGTTCAATTGATATGTTAATCATCACCAAAATTACGAAGTGTTCTTCATCAATTTCTCCCTTTTTAGTTAATGGTATTTCATAACTAATTGATTGAGCAACAGGTAATGTCAAAACCAAGTAACATATTCATTGTCGTAGATCAAATATATAGTTGTAGATCAAATAACATCCAGATGAACAAGAAAATTGGACTTTATCTATTGTGGCCTCTGCCTTTCGGATTACTTGGTCTTTTTGGATGAAGAAGCTCCTTTGGATGATGAAGCCCCTTTTTCTCCCTTTTTGGCATCACCTGAGTGTTTGAGAAAATCCATAATCTTTGTGAGCTGGGTGCCAAAGGTAGACCTCAATTACTGAAATTTGTCTTGCATTGAGATTTGGACAGTGTTGATATGACAAATGATATTTGTATTTCCTCGTAATTGCAGACTGTGCATATGTTGAATAGAGGCGAACATAGCTGCAATCTTTTCAAAGACCGTCTGCTTAAATTCAAGAAAATCATCAGGAGTGAGAACTTTGTCTACTTTAAATGAGGATATAACATCAGAAAACTTTCCAAGTGTAGTAGCGATCAGATATGGTTGCTGAGGAATCAATGAGTGAGGAACCAGAGAAGTGTCCTGTAGATCTTGTAAATCTGAATCAGTTGTATGATCCCTGATGTCTTGTATGCCAATTGAAGCTGGAACATGAATATCATCATTAATTTTAATTTGATATGTATTGGAAGATGACGGTGAAAGAGAAGCATCTTATTCTAGAATATCTTTTGTATGAGGTTTGGGAGGACTTGGTACTATCACCAGTGCAAGTTCATTGTCATCACTTTCTTTATATGGATGATCTTCATTTAGTAGAGATGGTATGACATGAAGAATTGCATGCATGGGATCTGATGTAGGGAATACAATGTATTCAATAGTCTTTAACATCTCATCTGTTGATGTTAACGGGAGTTCAGGCAGATAATATGAGTGCTGATCAGGCTGATCTATCGGGGAATTCATCCTTTCTGTCTGTTCTGCATCATAATCTTGAATTGATTTGGAATATCTTGATGTTCAAAAGTTTGTTCTGTAATGGGTTCAGTCAGAACAAGAGCAGTGTCAGGATCAACTGATCAGGCTCAGAAAATTGATCTGTAGATTGATTGTAGTTAACTTGGTCTTTAGGAATATACAAATTTAGATCCTGGCCTATGGTTTTGGCCGTCATTTCTAGAAATAGAGCATCCATCTCAAGCTGATTGATCACGACAGTGTCATCAAAGGAATTTGGACTGCGAGGATTGTATTAAGCTCGCTGAATTGCAGAAGTTGACGTATCATTCCTTCCTTTATCTTTGTAGTGGTGAATTATTTCTATGAAGGGCTTGAGATATGTATGTGTTTTCAGCCATTCTAAGATTCTTTGCTCAAAATTTACCAAATTTGTGAGTATCTTCCATGAACAAAAATTGGAGAAATGTGCCTGTGTTCTGTGCTTGACCCATTTTAAAAAAGGTTCATCCTATCATCGAATTGATATGGAACTGCTTATAGTTCTTGGTTAATTGCAATTTGAGCACCTGAGAGAAATAGAGGCTCAACATTTGTGTTGGATCCTTGTTCCTTGAACTGAGTCGGTCCAGACTCCAATGTGGTGATGTGAGTTTCTACAAGAGGTAGAATAACTTGAGAAACTCTGGAGAGTGGGATTGCCGAAACAGGAGCAGGTTTAATAGCTGGAATTTTTACTGACTTTAACAGACAAGACCTCTTCTTGGTCTGGACTTTTGGTGAAGAAATAATGCTAGCCAAAGTTACTATGTCTGATTCCGACTCTTCTTCTTCCGAGTCCTGAAAAACAAGTTTTATTTTTTATTGATTTCTTTCTTGGGACGATAGTCCATCTTGGGTTGGAGTGGATTGGATAACTGATGCTTAGCCTTAGTTTGTTCGTTCTGAACAGTGAGATCTTCAATCTCGTCCTCATATGTTTTTTCCTTTTAAAACACAATCAACTTCTTGGATTGTAGACTTCAATGGCTCGTTCATTTAAAATTTTTTGAGGATGTAGTGCAGACCATACACAAAAATGTACATTCAACTCATTAAGAATATAACTGATTTGGAATTCAAAACCTTGAGATTGAATGGTAGGAATAGTAATCATACTGGTAAAGATCTTAAATAATACCTCTGACTAGTTGATCTGAGTTCCAGTGGAAATAGCATCCATAATGTCGAACTTTTCAACCGTGATTGCATCAAAGGATCCTGATTTGGCCAGAAGAGATTTAGCCACAATGTCATGAAGAAGTCTAAACTCAATCTTTATCTCATTCTTCTTGCAGGGAATCTTGATGGGAACATTCGTAAGAGAGTACATGGCTTTCATCTGGTCTCTCTGAGAAGTAGAGATGAAAATTTGTCAATCCATTCCGGGGCAGATCAAAAGATGTTGAAAATAGATTAGGAGTGATCGTGAAAAATTCTCCTTCAACAGAACTTGTGATATTACCATCTGCCACTTTAGCAGTTTGGAAGAACTTGGGTAGAACTTGCTTGAAGATGAAATTCCCACAACTCAGGATTTTTCGTAGACCCGAAGCTTCAAGAGTATGAAACATTTCAACCATTCCTTCATCTGGAAGATCATAGAAGGTGTGAAAATCCACCAAGAAGAATGTTTTGAGTGATTGATGACATATTTTCTACAAAGCACCGTCAAAGGGTGAAAAGCAAATGTGTTCGAGAATGTTTAGGGTTTTTGGCAAAGTGATAATAAAGAGATACATATAAAATGTATATATATATATATAATATATATATATATATATATATATATATAGTCATGATCCACTGCACACTAGTGTGCAGGGATTTTTGTGTGCACCGCGGGATGTTCGCGCGAACATTTAAAAAAAAAATCAGACGTTCATGCGAACATCACAGGGTGCACCACAAAATCTCTGCACACTGGTGTGCAGGGGAATAAGATTATATATATATATATATATTATATATATAAATATATATATGAGTTATCTTTCAAGTGCCCACCTATCATGCCCACTACTATGTCCACCAATGATGTGGCACTATTTTATTGGACCTACAATTTATCACATCCAATAGAATAGTGTCACATCATTGGTGGGCATGGTGGTGGGTATGATAGGTGGGCACTTGAAAGAAACTATATATATATATATATATATATATATATATATATATATATATATATAACAATGCTCAGATGATGTGTCTGCCATCGTGTCAAGTATAAATTTTGAAAAAAGATAAAGGACATGTTACGGCGGTAAATTAAAGGTTACACAACCACCTGGAATTTTGAATTAATAGTACTAGGGTATCCGCAGAAGTCGTTTAAGACAAAAACAGATCAATAGGATAATTGTTTGTATTCGCACCCTAGCATCCATATAAGAAATATCATCTAGTACAGGCCTCTTAATTTTCTACAAACTTCTCTAAATAAGCAGATAAAACAGTGAAACATAGTAATGGATAAGGCTGGATCAAGCTTCCTGCTCACGCAATTCGGAAGAGTACTGAAAGATTTTCAGAGAGGTGTACATGGAGATTCACACAAAAAAAAATTGAGGACATGAGGTCCTTGTAGGAAGAAAATGTCCACGTGATTCAAGATTGAGGAGCTGTGAATGTACCCACTAATGCTCTTCTTTGCCTCCTCGAAAAAAGAGATGCCCTAGATGCTTGTCCGTTGAGGAAGGAGAAGTATCGAACTAAGGCTCGACCTAAGACCGATCTGAGCTCATTTTTCAAGATGAAAAATATGTTTTTTCTTATGCTCTGTAAAGAGGAGCAAGGGACGTCTTTAAACACTTCTTCCTGATACTTAGATGAGTTCACAAAGAACTAGCTGCAGAGCCACTGTAATGCTTGTCTTAAGAGGTGGATGCGAGAGAATGTGAATTTTAAGAGAAAAATGTTGTGATCCGTTATTAATAGAATTATGGTTTATTAATGACAATATTTTCTATATTTAATCTGATTGTCTATTTACTATATGCAAATATTTGACAATCAGAATGCAGAGCAGATAAATAAGATATTGAAAGTTAATTAAGATAAATAAATATGAATATGAATTCCACCCTAAATGTAAATTCATTTTTAAAACTTAAATTAATCTTAAACCAAAGATATTGCGGGAATGTCAAGAAAACTTAGCATTCGGAGGGGGCTTTGTAGATGATTATATGAATCTCTGTAGATCGTTAGAGATGTATTATCCAGACGAATATTCCTTCTTAAGAAATATGATCTTGGATAAATTGATGACGTAAGTCCAATATGATTTTGTTCTGAAATGAATAATTTTGATTAGTTGGGTGGCAGTTTGATCTTTTGATTTAGGAAAAATTTCACGCAAGTAAATCTTGAAAAATCATCAACAATGACCAATGTGTACTTCCTTCTCCCAAAGATCATTTCAGGTATCGGAACAAAGAGATCCATGTGCAGTATTTTCTAAGCTTTTGGGTAAGTGGATTTACAACCCTTGTTTTAAAATTTGATTGGACTTGCTTATCCAGCTGGCAAGATGTGCAAATCTTATACTTTGGAGAATCCAATATTAGGCACGGTAACGGTAAACCATAATCATGTTCGCTCAGACTTGGCTATTGATTTTATATTAATCATGAATCAATCTTTTTGTGTCAACACCTTTTTTGTGTTCATGTTTGAGGACACTAGACAACGTATTTTCTCTTGGTTCGAAACATACCCATTTGACTTAATTAGTGTTTCCACTTCTTTTCCATAGTTTTACCCTTTGCAATTACTCTCCAATAGTGATTTTTGAGTCCGGGAAATTGTGAAAATTCAGCGACAACAGATTGTTTTATAAGTAATTTGTCTGTATTAGCCACTGTCCAAGTAACAGAAGGTTGCTTTACCAGCTCACTTCTTTTATCCTGGGAAATCTAAGGATAAAATAATTTTGGTACCCTTATCTATTTGAGTCCATGCGTGGATTAATCCCTTAGGAATCCATACTTGAACTTATATTTACCTGATTTTCCATTCATACATGCCCCCAAGAGTAAGTGATCTATGCTGTTACCATTTCGTTGAATTGTGTTGTGGGTGCCTAATGAAATGGTCAAACTCGATCTCTTTATGTCAAGTTTCCAATACTTCTTTTGAGCTGGTTTGTTTTTGAAATAAAGTCTATGTTTAATCGTCATAATAGTTCTGTCTATTTTGACATATATCCATGCATATTTGACTCTGGCCGTAGTCAGTCTAGTTTGTGAAATTCCAGGTTCAACATATCCCAAACCTTTATGAAAAAGTTGTGCTATGTTGATTTTTTAGAGGTCTAACAGAATTTTCAGGATCAAGGTGTTCATTATATCGTGGGCTGGATCTAACAATTTTCATATATTTGGGAATTGTTCTTTTCCAAACATTACTGGAGTATTAGTTTCAGATGAATTGTTGTCATTCATGCTAAAGCCTAAGGGCTAGTACTTTCACCAGCTTGCTTCTGTTTTTCATTTCATTTTATCTAGTGAAACAGAATAATTGTTCCAAGTGTTTACTAAGTTTGTCATCCTTTGATTTTCAGATATAACAAAATGGAGTGCACTTCTCATATTTGTATTTTCAGTCATTAACAGATTTAATTGAGCCTTTATACTATCTTACTTCAATAGACGCAGTAGAGTCCATTTGATCTGACTTATCTGTTGTGCTCTTAATGAGTTATTCTTCAGATAATCATTTACCATTAATACATTTAAAGTTAGTGATAAGATATTCTCTTGTAAATTCCATCTGACGTAAAATCAAATATCTCGCCATCATCTGGTATTTCTTATCATCTCCTTCCATCAAAAGCCATTTGACAACTTCATCATCGTTCTCACTTGAAGAAGTTTCTGAACAAGTTGAATTAGTATCTGATTTCGCCCACTTGCTATTGCTCTCTTCTGCCATTAGTGCTTTTTGCTCTTTCTTTCTACTGAAAATCTTTCTTTCTTCTCTGGAGATCTTCTTGTGAGATTTCTTCACTTTCGTTATTCTTTTGTTTTGTACATTAAGCTATGAAAATGTCTTTTTGTTGACATCAGTTAAGAGCAAGATAGCATCATCATGGGTTAGTTTTTTCCTTCAGAAACTGGATTTTTTTGTGCTCTGGAATTTTTTCGTGAGTCTTTCTCAATATACTTGCCAAATTTATTGACTAACGAGTGTCATAGCATCGCTACTGAGTTGATCTGCAGTCTTGATATTAGATGTTTACTCTGTTGCTGTCAGAGCCTTAGTAACTTGTGGAGTATATGGTTATTCTTCAATTCGAACTCCCAGCTCGAAATCCTAGCTTTGAGATCCGCGAACAAATCATGTAGTTCGATCTTATTGAGGTCCCTTGGAATTTCTATCCATTGCAATAATTGTTTTAACATCCCATTCACGAGGAAAGGCTCTCGTAACTTTCAGAGTCACTTCTCTGTTACTGTAAGCCTTTTCCAAATGCATTCAACTCATAATGCTGTTAAATCTTTCAGCGAACTCATTCCATTGTTTCTCCGAGCTTCATTTTGATACTGTCGAAACTTATGGATTGCCACCATGAGTTTACGTTTTATCCTTTGTTTGATCATTTCCTTCACATAGTTATGTGCGTTTTCATCCCATATTTCTTTGTCAGTGGTGGCAATGTTTTAATCTTGCTAAACATATTCTTATCAAGGTTTTGTTATAGTATGTCTCTTGCCACATTGTACCAAGTTTGCTTCTTTTTTTTTTTTATCCTCGGTTGGTCACCATTCTATGATCTGGGTTTCTCCACATCATTTGAGGTGCACTTTCAGTGACAACAGCTGCACAGTGGTTTGCCTTCATCGTTTTTCATTGGTCCATCCATAATGATGTACCACATATCATCGTCTTCGGAGCAGATAGATGTTCCTGCATGCGCAATTTCCAGTCATCATTTATCTTCAGTAGAGAACATATGAATTTTTTTAAATGATTGCCATAGGCTTATCAAGTAGAGAGAAGTTCAGTATTTTAAGAAAGATAAACCCCGCTCGGTTACCACTTGTTAGGAATCGTGAGTGTGTGTAGAAGGGGGAGGGATATGAATAACACACTTAAAATTAATTTTTTATAACTTTAGCTGATTTAACAGTCATTGATTTAAAAATATTTTATTTAAAATACAATTTTACTCAAAAAGAACTGATCTGATTTTCTTTTGGGGGGGCGGATATATCTTCTTGTCTTGTAAAATTGAACTAGGAATAAGCTTAAGAAAAGATCAAATAACTTAAGTGCAGGTAAGCTAAAAGATAAGGAACAAGAGATTTTTTAAGGAAGTTCGGAAGCTAAAAACTTCTAAAGTCTCCCTTTCTTCTGTTTTTCGGCAAGGGATTTCACTAGAAAAGTTTGATTTACATCAAACAACTTGTACAAAAATCCGACCCGATCACATCCTTGAAAGATGGAAAGAAAACACTTGGTGTCAACTTCTCAATTTAAGATCACTATCTGAATGAGTTACAATTTGAATTCAAAGAGCTATCATGCTTCTAACAAGCCTGATCTAATATATCACAAAGGTAATATAAATCAATTGATCTGATACATAGGTAGTAAGCTTGAACTTTGTGTTTTGATCTTTTGATCTACTACATGTTTGATTGCGTGAAAGATTTTCTCTTGAAGGCTTGATAATCTTTAAAGTTCAGAATCGTGAAAAGAAAGAGGTTTGTTGGTCTGTGGAGTATTCATCGAGTATTTATAGTTTGATCTGCTTCAAACTTTCAAAAAAGTAAGCCGGGTTGAATTGTTTGTATCTGTTTCTTACGACATTTAATCAATGTGATTGCCCACGTGTCCTCGAACCTTTTCAAATATAGTGAAAAATTTGGATTCAGTGTCATGTACGGAGGTTAACGTTTTTATTCCTAAAACTTTCCTTGTCTTTTAGTTTAATGTCTTCGCATGCGTAGATTTGATCTGGTCTCTCTTTTTCTTATCTATTCAATCAAGTATGTCAGATGAGTGATACTTAAGCGTTTTAACAATGTCAAGATCAATCTAAAAACTTGATATCAGAATGAACTTTTACTTTGTTCTTGGTTTTGGTTTATTCAATTGATCTGATAAATCACATAGTAAAGTTGATTCTCACATTCCCCAAGATGAATTTTCTTCATCTTGTGATTTAATTATCCCTTGTTTTTCTCAGAGGACGTCTCAATTTTGTATTACAAGACTTCTTGAATGCGTAGTCATGTTGTGTGGTTATGTTACAACTGAACATACTGCGTAGCCAATAAATTTATCTTAGGGTGGGCTGAACTAGATACAAAATATAAAATATTTATTTCATAAAAGTTTTCATCACCAATAATTTAATGTATCAATTCAATATTTCATAATACTTAATCCTTTTAAATAACTGCCAAAAAATAGGTTTAAAAAATAGTATAATAATACATTTCAATCAAGTTATTTTGGTTGTACTATATTTTATCCACAGAGTTCTTATTTTAACTAAAATATTATTTAATATAATGCATATTTTAATTTATTAATGATATTTATGTAGATTGTTTTTAATTATTGTTTGGGCAAATATAATAATTAATTATATAATACAAAATGCATAAACATAATTTGGCTTAACATTGGACCAAACTACTATTAAAAAATATGAAATTAATTGGACCATATACATCAATAAATTAATTTTGACAAAGGTAGAAATATATGTATAAATTAATATTAACATACTAAAAATTAATACATGAAGTCCAACTACATATAATAATAATAAAAAAAAGTCCAACCACTTATATATTATATGTACACGCTAGGCCCATGGAAGCCCTTGCAGTAGCAAGGCTCCTTGTTATGTTGTTTTGGTTGTTCTATGATGAAAGAATGATGAATTGTCACGCATCTTTTGTTTATAACACTACATCATTAGCAAACCAAAAATGACGCACAAAACCCAATATGGATATGTTTCTGTGCGTTCAATCCTATGTTTGTGGGTTTTGAATGCATGCACTGGATTAGAAACA